>NC_052055.2:1916957-3178915 GCF_903992535.2 Arvicola amphibius | reverse complement strand
AAATTAAAAGTAAAAAGAAAAAACTTTTTTTTAAAGACCGCAAAGAAAAAAATTAAAGCCCTATGGCCAAATCTCGCTGTGTTGGGCCTGCCCCTCGGGTTGCTAACGACAACAAGACCCTATTCTGGGCTCTGAAGCAACCTCAACATAATACAGACTTCATTTGGGGATCAGATAGAAGATCCCGAGGAGCAGTGAGTTAAATTAGGAACATTTTATTGTGACTGCCAAACCCGGGGGAGGGCAGATGACTCAATTGGTTCACAGGAGATTTTTATTTCATCCTCACTCTGTCCCCGGAAGCAGAGGGGTTCCCAGTCCATGAGTGTCACAGCATGGCTGGTGTGGCAGCAGGAGGGACCCAGCATCAGTGACGAGCCCAGTGGCCACCACTGTCAAAGCCACTGCCTTGAGCTGAGGCCAAGCCTTATGTCTGCTGTGGCACAGGCTGAACAATCATTTGAGAGGGATGACATTTGTTTTAAAATACACTCTCAGATAAAAGGTGGAAAAGCAAGCAATTTACATTGCCTGCCACTTCTGCATGAAAACCTCTTCTGGGGTAGGAGGAATGGCTCAGTGGTTAAGAGAACTAACAGAGGAACCGGCACCTGCAAGGTGGCTCGCAAGCACCTGTAACTCCAGCTCCAGGGGCATCTGCCAAGTCTGACCCCACAGGCTTCTGCTGCATTTACAAGCTCACACCCCTACAGACAGACAGACAGACCTCACACACCCCTACAGACAAACAGAGAGACCACACACACACATACAATATAGACACACACACCTACAGGCAGACAGACTCTCTCTCTCTCTCTCTCTCTCTCTCTCTCTCTCTCTCTCACACACACACACACACACACACACCTACAGACAGACCTCACACACAGACTACACACACACCTACACACAGACAGACCACACACACACACAGATAGATCACACACTCCCACACATCTAAAGACAGATGACACACATGTGCAGATAGGTAGACCACAAATACACACATACACACCTACAGATAGGTAGACCACACACACACACACACACACCTACAGATAACACACACACACACACACACACACACAAACTTTAACAAGAAGAGCACACGGGAGAACAAGCAGGCCCGTGTTGTAGATGAAACCGTGAGTCATATGGGCTGCAGAGAAGTGCTGTCTCCTATGCCCCAGCAGCCTGCGGTAACATAAATTCTTCTGTATTTAGACAGCATCAGTACAGCTCTTCTTCTTAAAGGCAGGTGACAGACCAGGGTGACCATGGCAAAGCCTATGGGACAGACATGCCTTGTGCACGGCGTCGCCCCCTCAGACAGCATCTAGAATAAAGATGAAAACTAGTGAGAAGCTCTGTTTGCTGATCAGTTGGGTTTTTATCTGGAACTCCTTCAGTGGAAGAGACCTCATGACATTTTTTTTAATAATTATTTTTTCATTGAGGAGCCTGTATTCCCCTGGGGGAGAGGGGTCTTTTCTGGGCTGCATCCCACCAGTTGCCCAGTCTGTTACAGCGGAGTCGGGCTTGAGACTACCCTTTCTAGAAGTTCTGTTTAGAAACTACCTCTGCTGAGGGACCACACTTTACACTTTGGCACCCAACTGCTGTCTGTCATATGAACTTCTCAGGGCCTCGGGGGCATGGCATTGTTCCAGTACTGCTAAACTGTCACTGCCAGCTAGACTGGGATCATCCCTGGGGCCACCAGTGCCCCCTCTGAGCCTGGAGCTCGTCGGGTCAGCAAAAGCTGAAGCCAGAAGCCAGACCCCCCCCCACACACCACACCCAGGCCAGGTTCTCTGGCTGCTGACACCAGTCCCACACAATGCCTTTGCTATGCCTCAGAATTGCTGACAGAATCACTCTGTGCCAGGAGATAAAGAGGATCTTCAAAACTGTGACACCCCCAGATTCCCAGTTCTGAATATTAATGTATAAGCACTGTCTCTGCCCTGACCTGGCAGCCACCCAGTGTCACCTCTGGTAGGCGTGCTGTGACTCAGGGCCTCGAGTACCAGGAGGCGGGCTGGTCTAAGGGGCTTCCTAGCCTGCTGATGGCAAAGATGAGCATCCATCATCCCTGCAGATGAGCTCCGATGAGGAGCAACCAGAGCTCCCTCGGAAGCTCTCTTGGCTTTCAAGAGCCTGCTCCCTACCTAGTGTTTGAAACCAGGCTGTGCTCTGATTGCAGAGAGGCTGGGTGTAAGCGTTTGGGAGAATGCCTGGAGGCACCAGGACAGCCACACTTGCCAGGACTCCCACTCCCAGCCTCCCTGACGTCAAGGCTCCATGACCTCAGGCCCCATGACCTCAGCCTCCATGACCTCAGGCTCCATGACCTCAGGCCCCCCAACTGTCTTTCCTTCCTCTTTGCACTCCTGTTCCCTCAGTTAGCTACTCTGGGTATAGAGGCAGCTGCATTTGAGGAGAGGCACTAATGGCTCCTACTATTTAAACCTGGGCTGTCTAATCAGTATTGTGAACAAAAATTACTGGCAAGTGGCCATGAACCAAAACAAAAGCTCCTGGAAGGAGTCTGTGTCTGCAGAGACTGCCGGGTTGATTGGGCCAATTCGATTCTCGGTGCTGTGGAGAGACTGGAATCTGGTAGGCTCGGAGGCTTGATACTTCATCGTGAAGTAGTTTTTACCTTCTGGAGCAGCCATGCCTTGCCCCACCCAGTATCTGAAATAACACCTTGTGATAATAAATAAAAACCTCTTAAAAGCTGTAACTTAGCAGAACACTAGCTTCCACCAATCCAAGAGCCAAGAATGTCATCGGATAAGATTCGGGGCTATAGATCACCCACCAATATATTTTAAACTCACCTTGATGTATGACTTCCTGTGTCCTGTAAAACTATACAAACCCTGTGGAAACGCTTCCACGTTGGAACATGGAATTTGGGGTAACCTATCCCTATATTCCCAGGCCATGATCACCCCAAATGCGCCACCACCGTAAACTATCTCTTGTGCCCTGTAGGATGAGAGCTGCGGCCACAGCCTCGAAATCAGGTATAAACTAGAGTGTGAGTGGGCCAGCCTGCACTGAGGTGTTTCCCTAAAGCCTGTTCCCAATAGCGCTGAGTGCACAGAAGGATAGATCTCTCTCACGGAGATTCCCTACCAGTTACTTGCTTTGCAGCCAATGGAATTCTGGATGGCAGTGACCACTGGAAAGCAATAGCATACAATCTAGGTGGGAGTTGTCTTGTTGTCTTTCTGGAACATGGTCTCATGTAGCTGAGGCTAGTTTTAACTGCCTGATTCTCCTTCCCCCCACACCTCCACCTCCCAAGTGCTGAGATTTTAGGAATGTACTTCTATGCCTGATATTTTTGTTCATTTTCTTGCTTTTAGTGTGCATTGGTGTTTGGCCTGCACATATATCTGTGTGAAGATGTCAGATCCCCTGGAATTGGACTCACAGACAGTTGTGAGCTGCCGTGTGGGTGCTGGGAATTGAACCCGGGTAATCTGGAAGAGCAGCCAGCACTTAGCCACAGAACTATCTCCAGTCCCGCCTGATATTTTTGTTAGACACGATCTTGCTGCGCAGTTCAGCTGGCCTGGTACTTACAGAGTAACCCGGGGTGTTCTGAGCTCCCAGTCATCCTGCTCAGGCTCCTGAGCTACCGTGCCTGGTAGCCAGGGCTGTGCCATTTTGTAAACCTCCTCCCTCCAGGTTGAACGTGACGTTTCCCATACCTGCAGCAGTTTGGTTTCCTGAACTAAGGTAACTGGTTTCTCTAGATTTTTTGCCTTCCCTGCCCAGTGGACCTCAAGTAATAGCCAGGCAGGAGAGATGATTATGGACTACCCAACACTCTTTGGCTGGTCATTTTTGGCCTCTTCCTGGCCACCCCTCTGCTCTCAGCTTGTAAGCAGTTGATGGCCTCTTATTCTTACAGAGACCTCCCCTGCAGGGTTTTCCCGAAAATTAAGGCCTACACTGTTTTAAGCCTTTGTTCCCTTTCCTTGCTGCTGACCGTTCAATGATCACACAGCTAACTTTCAATAAATGGGCTCAAAAGTTCAGAAAATGTCATGTATATAATAAACTCTGATCTCAAATGATTTTATTGGTATACAATTGGTTTTTCTCTGACATTACTAATAATAAATGATGGTTTATCATAGCTTGGGACAGACCTGTCTGACCCTGTATAGATGCCATGAAAATGATGTCAAAGTTTTCTGGGTGAGTGGACATTCATTGCGTTTGCTGACTTTTCAGAAGCCATAAACACCCAGGCCTGCCAGAAAAGGGTGGACCCATGGCCTGGGCAAACCTCAGAAGCCCCCAAGGTTCCCGTGTCCTCTTCTCCCCTCTACCCAGCACCTCCATTCTTTCTGGCTTTCCTGTGCCAGTCTGACAACCAACTACACTGATCACCTGACTTCACCAGTCACCACCAACCCCAGGATTAAAATAATTCTAAAGGGAGTCGCAATGAGCCACAGGGACTTTATGATCCAAGCGGGGGGGGGGGGAGGATAAAAAAGATTTTGTTTGGTTTTTTGAGACAGGGTTTCTCCGTATCGCTCTAACTGTCCTGGAACTCCCTAGTGCTGGTGCTAAAGGTGCGTAGGTCTCCAGCATCGCTGTCCTTCCGTATCCGTGCAAGGTTGCTCTGGTCACCATTACCAAGTGGTGCGGTATTGGAATACGGCCTTGCTCTCATTTGAACTTGCCGCATCCTGGAAGAGCATCTTCTGATAGCTTGAATACTGATGACTGACAGATTAGAAGGGCTGTGGCTTCACAGATGGATGACATCATCAGGAAGTGATGGACACTTCACTAGTTGGACAAGGTGGGTTGTAGGGGTTGCTTTTGCAGGGCCTGTCTTATTCCTGGTCCCTTCCGATCACCCTCTCTCTTCTTTTATTTTGTCCTGAGGTGAGCTTCTTTTCTCTAACTCCCCCCCATCATCCCTATCATCACCACCACCATCATCATCACCATCACCACCATCATCATCACCATCATCACCACCATCATCATCACCATCATCATCATCATCACCATCATCACCATCATCACCATCACCATCACCATCACCACCATCACCATCATCACCATCATCACCATCACCATCATCATCACCATCATCATCATCATCACCATCATCATCACCATCATCATCATCATCATCATCACCATCACCATCATCATCATCACCATCATCACCATCATCATCATCATCATCACCATCATCATCATCATCATCACCATCATCATCATCATCATCATCATCATCACCATCATCATCATCATCATCATCACCACCATCATCACCATCATCATCATCATCACCATCATCACCATCACCATCATCACCATCACCATCACCATCACCATCATCACCATCATCACCATCATCATCATGATCACCACCTAGCCTCAAACTCGGAGCCAGGGAACCAGCTGGTCATGGCCAGAGACTTCTGAAGTCATGAGCAAAGCAACGTTTTTCTCCCTTAGGTTGGGATTATGTGTTGGTAGCAGGGATGAGAACTTAACTACATCAAACCTATAACATTGCAGCTGTGCCCCCCTGGGGCCAAGCACAGCTATGAACACAGCCCATCACAGACTTTAAAATTATGAGGCACATGTGTGTGTGCGTGCGCGTGCACAGGTGTGTGTGCACATGCACACGTGTGATCTGTTTTAAACCCATTTGCCCGTGAACTTTGTAAACAAGATGGTGTCGCAGCGTCTGAAGGTTGGCCATACCTAGAAGGTGTGTGTCCTTTAGATAATCTCTAAGTCATGTACAGCCCCCAGGACAATGTACACACTGTTGCTACTCTGAATCCTCTAATGAGTGAGGAGAAAAGAACGTCCATATAGCTTCCATGCAGACGCCACCGTGGAGGGCCTAGCTACCCTTTCAATCCACGCTGGGTCGAAGCCGCAGCTGTTGACTGTACAGTAAAAATTTCCCGAACCCCAAGCACAGCCAGGCACATGAGGCCATGCATGTGAAGCTAGGCCTAGCCACGGTGGAGACTGCTGTAGTTAATGTACACGATAACTTCTTGCCTCGCCACCTCCATCCCACCTCTGGGAAGAAGGTACTTTCTCCTCGCTCTGCAGATAGAAATGGAGGTATCTTAGGCAACAGGCGCCTGCCCCGGGACTTCTCGGAGGACGCTCACTCAGCCACACTGGGTGCCTGCTCTGCGCCAGGAGCCGTCCTTAGCCCTCTGTGACGCCAGCTCACTTCATCTTCAGAACTAATCGTGAAAAAGGTTTTAATATTGCTGGATTTCACAGAAGCCCACACTGAGATACAGAAAGGTCTCCGGCCCAGCCTCACACAGCTAGCCGCCACTGAGGCTGGCGCTGAATCCAGACAGCAGTCTTAAGCCTCCCGCTGCACTAGGTCGGATTTAAGGAGACCGTGAGCCCTCTTTCTTTCGTCATGCAGGCCTTGAAATTACTTACGTCGGCGTTAGTGACGTGAGGGAGGGATGGAGGAGGGAGAGAGGGAGAGAGAGAAGAAAGCAAGAAAGAATCGAGAGAACGGAGGGAGGGCAGGGGGACCGGACAGACGGAAGTGAAGGAAGGCAGTCATGGCGGGAGTGATGTTCGCGATGGCGAGCTATCCTCACGCCCTCCACTCAATCACAGACCTACCCTCCTACCTCAATATATACTTTCTTCTTTCTTTCTTTCTTTCTTTCTTTCTTTCTTTCTTTCTTTCTTTCTTTCTTTCTTTCTTTCTGGTACAGAAACTTATAAGCTATTATTTGTGACATTTTCTGTGAAACCCCGTTTCCACCAGATGCTGCATGTGTGCTTACTGTGTGCTAACCGCTAGTCATAGTTCTGTGTGGAGTGCACAGAGAGCGGTTGGTGCCCTTGAAAAAAAAATGCCTTAGCTCCAGGGCTTTGCGGCTCCTT
The DNA here is from genome assembly GCF_903992535.2 of Arvicola amphibius. NCBI lineage: Eukaryota > Metazoa > Chordata > Mammalia > Rodentia > Cricetidae > Arvicola > Arvicola amphibius. The sequence goes on along the minus strand of NC_052055.2, from coordinate 3,171,976 downwards.
GGGTCCCTGGGGGTGGTCCAGGGCCTGCAGGCAGGGTGCAGCGGTAGGAGAAATCGTCTTCGAGCGTTGTTCCAGGCCTAAGAAGAGGCTGACTTTGCCTCCGCATCCTGCTGGTCACGTGTTCCAGGCAGCTGCTCCTTGTTTTCATTCTTCACCCGCCTCTCCAGGGACAAATTCCGCAGTCTTGGATTCTGCTTGGTCACTCAGGGACAGACTTACTTCCAGTCTTATGCGAGGGACACTGCGTCCTGAGGGTCCTTCTGCCCATCTCCCGAGTGGTGATTAACGGTCCTTGGGAAGCCAGCATTACGTAAGAGGATTATGAAACTGTAACAGGACGGTCTGCGATATGTCTGTATAAATAGACAAATCTCAATACAGCGCCACGGTGAGGTCCAGAGCCACCTAGCGGCAGAAAGTTGTATATGCAGCCCTTGCAAATATGGGGGGGGGGGAAGGTCCTTTTATGTTCTCTATTGCTACATTTTGTACGTAACCATACCTGGAGCCTCCGCAGGCTGACCATAAGCCTATTTCCCCTCTACAGTTAGTTGTCCACGGTGTGTGCAGAGAAGTTGGGGTGTGGTGACCCTGTCAGCCTCCTCCTCACGTTTGCGCACCCACGTGCAGGGCTGTTTTGATGTGATTCGATCGTCCCAGTTTTGTATTGACTGCTTCATGATAAATGTCCACGGAGCCTGAGAATACTCTCTAAACCTGAGCACGGTCGTGTCCGCCACTCCTCCCTCACGTAGCCTTTTCCTGTTCTGTTTTCTCTTCAGGCCTCAGTCAGAGTACTGGGTGGGGCTTGTTACTTAAGAGGAGAAAAGAGACCTCAGCAAGGGCTCTTTCTTCGCTTTTGAGTTTCAGTAGAGTTAATGCTTGAGGAACTGTGAAGAATTTAAGGCATGAATGGAATGTAGCGTGTGTGTGTGTGTGTGTGTGTGTGTGTGTGTGTGTGTGTGTGAACTTAGAGGAAGTGTAGGCGTCAGGAGCTGTTAGACTTTGTTATGCTCTGATACTGTTTTCTGAAGAAGCCAGACCAGTTTACAGGTTGTGTGTGTGTGTGTGTGTGTGTCTTCATACGTGTACACGTGTGTAGATATGTGTGTACGTGTGTGTGTGATGTAGTTGCTCCACATCCACACTCAGAGGAGATCACCTCGCCAGATAGAATCCTCTCTCTGCGTCCTGAGACCAGAAGCATGTCCCATTGCTCGGTCACAGATGGGGGAGGGGGTGTTGGAGGGAAAAAATTCCAGACACACCTCCATTTTGCCTGGGATGAGGAAATGAACGTGCAAAATAGAATTAAGTTGGATAAGAAAATGCTACACATGTCATTTTTAGTGCTTGTTTTTGTGGACAGACGAACACACCTGCTAGATAGTCACTGGGGGAAAACAGGGACTTTTAAATATGACTCAAAGCTGGGTGTAGTGGCCCACGCCTCTGATCCCAGCACTCAGGAGGCAGTGCCAGGTGGATCTCTGTGAGTTTAAGGCCAGTCTTGTCTACAGACTGAGTTCCAGAACTGCCAGGGCTACACAGAGAAACCCTGTCAATAATAATAATAATAATAATAATAATAATAATAATAATAACACATTAAATTTGACTCAAGACACTTTGAAGAAAAGCACCACTCTCCATGCCCCCCAGGAGGGAGAAGGAGAGAAAGAGAGAGAAAGAAGGAGAGAGAGAGAGAGAAAGAGAGAGAGAGAGAGCTCCAAAAAGAAACACTTGTATAACTTGTACATTAGTCAGGATTCTTGCTGAAAACAGATGGCAATCTCAAATGGCTAATTTGCAAAATTGTAGAAATAGAATTTATAGAAACTTGCAAGAAGTCATGTGGTGTCCTGGACTAATCACACCAGACAGTGTGACCACTGGTGTGGACCTGTAAGGAGGGAGCCCACGGGAATGAATGCTGCAAGGTCAGAGCCCTACAGCAGCTATACTTGCCACCAACCACAACACATTCTCTTTTCAAGATTTATTTTTATTTTACGTGAGTAAGTGTTTTGCCTGCAAGTACGGAGCCCCTGGAGGTGGTATCACGAGTGGTTATGAGCCACCATGTGGGTGCTGTGACTTGAACCCAGGTCTTCTAGGGCAGCCAATGTGCTCTGAACCGCTGGACCAACTCTCCAGCCTCTGCAATGCATTCTTGGCATTGGCAGGAGGGCAGGGGTTGCCTGCCTTACCCTCCCACTTGCTCAACTCTGCCAGCAAGCCTCTGTTACTAACCCAGCGGGCACTGAACACCCTTTCCCTTGTAGAGGAACTATAGGACAAGCGTGATTAAGAGGGTGGGGTGGGAGGGCTGGATGGGGTAGCATATGAGAAGGGACAACTTAACTCTGATGTCCTTAGAAATATTACTATGGTAGAAATAAGATGGCACAGGTCCCCTGGTGGCGACAGTGGGCAATGGGTTCTGAGACCACCGCAGGTCACAAAGGCAGCCAGTCCCTGGCATGGAGCCCCTGAGTGGGCACAGTGAGTCCCAGGCAGGGAGCCGCGCGGCAGGTGAGAGACCCAGACAGATAGACGCACCATGCAGAGTGAGGTTGGATATTTATTTAGTGGATTATAGAGGGGAAGGGGGGAAGGGAATAAGGGAGAAGAGCAGAGAGGCAGAGAGAGAAAGAGAGAGAGACGGAGAGGGGGGAAGGGGAGAAGTGGGGAGAAGGGAGAGAGGCAGAAGCTGCCTCTTAGGAAGAGTCTTGAAGGAAGATTTACCAGCTTCTGCCTCACCAGGGTGGTGGGGTAAATGGGCGGGGCTTGTCTCTTAAAGGGACAGGACAGACCATTACAAATACCATATGGAAGGAAACCCACTGCTGTAGAAGCTTCCTAAATATACACACATGCAGATTAGAAGGAGTTGAAGTTGTCCCCTATGACAGAGTGGCTTCTCTTTCAACAGACCCAGTGCCTGCTATCAGGACCTCGGGCTTTGCAGCAAACACCAGGAGCTGCTGAGCCATCTCGAAGACCCTATTTTGAGAACCTCCTTGCCGCTTCCCGAAACAGCTGTCCAATCATCCTCCCCTCTGCTATGCACTCTTCCTTCATATCCTTGCTGTGTCTGCTGCTCTCCGTCTCTTTGGTGGTTGTCCTACAGACATGAGGTGGTACTCAATGTGACTGTGATTTTGATTTGCATTAACCTAACAGCCAGTAGGGACAAACACTCTTTCTCGCTATTGCTAAGTCACTATTTGGGGAGACATATAGGTGGTTTCTGGTTTTTCAAAATTCAAAACAGTACCATGGTAAATATCGCAGTGTAGAGCGTTGTATCTTTGTCCAGTGAGTTCTCTAACACAATGGCTCTCAACGTGTGTTATGAAAGCCCTGGAGAAGTCTCTGCAGAAGTGAAGCATCAGAGATCCTGCCCCTCCTGGATGCAGGAGCCCCAGCTTCCCTCCCTCTGTCCTAATTGGTGCAAAGAGGGATTCAGTCTAAGGACATCTGGACATCTGGGGCTTTAGGATGTAACCAAAGAACATGCACACTTAGAGAATTGGTCCACACTAGCTGTGATGTGTTAGTCATCAACTTGACAAACTCGGTACTTGCCTGGGAGATGAGCATCTGCCCATTCCTGTAGGGGATTGTCTTGACTTTGTTCTCTGAGATTAGAGGACCTGCTCACTGTGGGCAGCGCCACCCGCTGGCCAGCAACAGGGACTGCACTCAGCAGCAGTGTTCTCTGCCCTCTGGTCATGGATGTGACGTGACCAGCTGCTTCAAGCTAAACTTCTACTCATCTTCCCCACTGTGACAGACTGAGTCTGTGAATTGTGAGCCAGAACAGACCGTTTCTCCCTTAAGTTGCTTTTGTCGGTGTGTTATTACCACAACAGGCAGCTAAGAAACTACCGGAGCCAGGCGAGGTGGCTCATGCCGTGATGCCGGCATCTTCAGAGCCAGGCGTGGTGGTGCATGCCTGTGATGCTGGCATCTGTGGAGCCAGGCGTGACGGCACATGCCTGTAATCCTGGATCTCAATACTAAATACTAAAAATAAAACAAACAAATAAATAAACAATAGATAACAAAGACTTGAAACCTTCCCATATGGCAGCCTCTGAGTGAGTATAGAAATCCACACTTCTATCAACAGTGTGCGTGAGCTGTGGAATCAACTGTAACACTTCTCAAATGTACCATTGAAAAGGATGAATGTCATTCCATCCCCTTCCTCTCCCTCCTTCAACTAGAAACTGTATTAATTTCCCATTACTGCTATACAGACTTCCACAAAGTATGGGACTTAAAACACCACAAATTTATTATCTTTACAGTTCAAGAAGTCAGAAGCTTAAAATGGTCTCAGAGACGTGAATCAGCAGCCATAGCCCCGGACTCCTGAAGCTCTGGAGAGCCTGTTCCTTCCTTCCTTGCCTCCTGCCTTCCTCGACTTGCCTTTTATGCATGGCCTCTGTCTCCTTTGCTCCCTTTTCTGTTGGCGCATTTGTGGGTTTTCAGCTGTTTTCATGTTTAGATATTGGAGTTATGGAACACGCTTTCTGCCATGCGATGTTGCTAATGGTTTTTCCATGGTTCTGGTTTTTAACTTTCTTTGGCTGTGTATTATATTCATCTGGTCTAGTTGCCATAACAAAATGCCAAGGGCCAGGTGGCTTAAACATCAGGAAACCATTTCTTTGCGACTGTGTAGTCCAGAAGTCTGCCATCAGAGCGCCGAGGTTGCCATCAGGGTGCTGGGGCCGCCGTCAGGGTACAGGGGCCACAGTCAGGGCGCCGGGGCTATAGGTTTCCAGTGAGCTCTCCCTTCCTGCCTTGTAGACTGCTCAGGACTGTATTCTCACATGGTGGGACACAGAGATAGCTCTCTCTGTCTTGTAGGATGTTAATCCTGTCATGAGGTCCTAATGACCGTTTCCAGAGTCCCATCTTTAATACCATCCTTTTTGGGGGTAGAGTTTTATATGATAATTTAGGGCTCTCAAGTATCCAGTCCATAAAGGGTGGGAAGACTGAATTTTCATGTGGTCGAATCTATTTATCTTATTATTTCTCCTTTCAGCTAGACCTTTCCAGACAGGGCTCAACCACCCGGTCCAGCAGACAGGAAGCACAGGGAGGCAGGTCTGTGTCTGTGAAGGGGCCTGGGACAGGGCTGGGAGACAGGGACAAAGGGACGGATCCAGCACACCTGGGTCGGGAAGAGGAGGGCAGTGGCTGGGGATTGCATCTATGGGGTGGGGTTTCCAAACTTGCCCCAGTCACATCCAGGTGCCTCTGCTCCCCTCCCGGGCAGGAGGCCACCTCCTCCCTCCACCAGGAACAGCCTTGCTTCCTTCCCCTCCCCCGCCCCCGCCCGCGCCGCTGTTTCTAATATTTTGGTGAATGTATTCTGTCTCTGGCCCCACCCGACACCCTCTCTTCCTTGTGCTGGCCTCAGCTGGCCGACATTTCAGGCTGGGATCAGCCTGCTCCCCGAGGAAATGGGCAGTTCTTCTGGGATGGCTTCCAAGACCGGCTGACCTAGATTCTAAGCTGTTGCCATGACCATGGGCTAGACCGTTGTCCCTTGGGAGCCTCAGGATTTCCTTGTAAATGATTCTGACTGAGGCCACTTCACATCCAAGCTGGGCTGAGCCACCACAGGGAGGGCGCTGTGCCTTGGTTGAGTTGCTACAGGTACCTGTGCTGACCCTGTGTCGAGCCCCCAGCATGTTGGGAGTCGGTGGGTGACATGGGTGGAGAGGGCATTCTGGAATGGGAGGATGAGAAGACACTCAGCTCTCTCCCGGGAGGCACTGCCCAGCTGTAACAGTTCCCAGCTCTGTCTCGTGTCTGGGTCCCAAGCCCACCTACTCCCTCATTTCTGCTGGTAGTGTCTCCGAGAGGGATGTCTGATGCGGGCACTGCCCTTCTGAGGGGGTTCCATGTGGCCTTTCGATCCCATCTAGAGTCCAGACGGTGTCTCTGATTTCCTTACTCCCCCAAAGGCCTAGTGTGTGCCTCCGCCACTTCACGCCATCCCATTGCCATCCTCGGCTGAGGGGTTCTGTCCGTCTGTGTCCCAAGATATGCCAAGCCAGTGCACTGGTAAGATTGTCCTGTTCCTGGTCCCCATCCGCTGGCAACTTGGTCCCCTACCCTTATCCCATGCTCTCTTAGCTCTTCGTCCTCCTTCTGCCCAGAATGCCTTCTTCCCGCTTCTTGGCCTAGGCCGAATGGCCTGAAAACACCTCTAGTTTTGTGTGGTGGGACACAGAAAAACACACGAAAGCGAGTCAAAGCCAGATGCAGTTTTCCACATGGAGGTCAGAGTCCGGTTCATCACTCACGTGCAGGCTTCATTTCTACCCATTTTTCCTCTGTGTGGGCGTGACGTAGTTGGCGTCATCTTAGGCCAGGGCTCCTCCCACTTGCCCTTGAGGGACTTAACTACAGCTGTGCCCCATCTCTCCCCTCTGCTGCACTCTTCCGCCTAACACAATCCAAAATCTGCACGTGATGCCCTTAGAGTCTGAACGCGTGTCTCCAGTTTCTGAGAGCGCCATTACTGCTAATTCCCTGTGCCCGACGTATACATCCCTCACAGCTCTGACTCCAGCACCTTGGAAGCTGCTGTTCTCTTTGCCTGGGATATTTGTGCCTGACTGTTTCTCCCTTTTAGGGTTCATAGGCTCATAGACTTGAACACTTGGTCACCAGGGAGTGGTGCTATTTGAAAGGATTAGAAGGTGTGACCCTGCTGGAGGAGGTGTGGCCTTGCTGGAGGAGGTGTGGCCTTGCTGGAGGAGGTGTGGCCTTGCTGGAGGAGGTGTGGCCTTGCTGGAGGAGGTGTGGCCTTGCTGGAGGTAGGCTGTGAGGTTCCAAAAACCCACGTCAAGCCCAGAGTCTTTCTCCCAGGGTGTAGCTCTATTCTGAGGCTCGGGCACTATGTCTGCCAGTGTGCTGCCCTGCCACGATGATGACGATAATGTATTCCTCCTCTGAAACTGGAAGACACCCCAATCACATGTTTGCCTTTATAAGCGTTACCTGGTCACGGTGTCTCGTCACAGCAGTAGAACACAGACTAAGATGCCTCCCAGGACAGCCCTCCCGTGGGCCCACTATGTTGAGCCCCCCACTCACAGTCCCCACCGTGTTATTCTGCTCTTCCGTGCACAGGTCATGGTGTGCAGCTGTGTTATTTGGTTTGCTTATTGTCTGACTTCCTTGGTAGATGATCAGCCCCAGTAGGGCAGCCACTAATTAATCACAAAAAATTCCCTTTTTGATTCTCTCCAGACTTCTAAAACAACATCTACAGGGGCTGGTCAGATGATTCAGGCAGGAGTCCTGATAACCAAGGACTGGTAATTGTCGGGTGGGCATGGCAGCACCCCCGGAATTCCCCTGAGAAGGCAAACAGGGACTTCCTGGAGTAAGCTGGCTAGCAGTACCACCTACCGAACAGATGAGGTCTGTGTCAAAGGAGACGTCATAGAGGGCGATTCCCAGTGCCAGCCTAGGGTCTGGCTGCATACATGCACACTGGTGCCTGAACACACACATCCACCCCCACACATGCACACACACACATATGTCCACCCCACACATGTACACGCACGCACACACAGACACACATGCACGCACAGATACATGCACACACGCACACACACAGCACTTTGTGACGCTATGCAAGCCTTACCCTTTGTACCTGAGGGCCTGCTCTTCATGCTGCAGTGAGCGTGTCTGAGGCAGCAGTTTCTGCTCCTCTGCCTGTCTTATCCTGATACTGTACTTTAAGCTTGTATATATTTGTTTTATTTTATATTCAGATTTTAGTCATTTTAGCATCTGATTAGTGATCAATTATGATTCTTTTGTTCACTTAAAATATTTGGCTACTATTTTATTCTTGAAGTGCAGTTTCTAATAGACTAAGCATTTAAGCCTCTGGGACCCTGGGTTTACTCTTGTTGGAATATCTGCTTATGGCAGCTCATTTGACTCCCTTCTTGTAGTGAGGAGCTGCAGGCAGGTCTGCTTTTCGTCCCGCCCGGCTCCCGGCCACCTGGCTAGCTTATGCCTCGAAATAACAACACACAAACTGTATTCATTTAAACACTGCCTGGCCCATTAGTTTCAGCCTCTTATTATCTAATTCTCACATCTTGACTAACCCATTTCTAATAATCTGTGTAACACCACGAGTGGTGTCTTACCAGGAAAGATTAAGCATGTCTGACCTGGCGGCTGGCTCCATCACATCTGACCCAGAGAGGAGAGGCATGGTGATTGCCCGAGGCATCACTCCCAGCATCCTGTTCTGTCTACTCCACCCACTTATGTTCTAACCTGTCAGGCCAAGCAGTTTCTTTATTAATTAACCAATGAAACAGCAGATAGATAAAAACACTCCTACATCTCTTTCTCTTTCTGCACTGGTTAGAAAACCGAAACCATTTCTCTGCCTATCTGGAAAAGCCATTGATTCCATACAAATCAACAGCCAAAGCCAACCTTTTTGTTATTGTTGTTAAAGGAAACAACGACTTTTCTTCACCTATGAATGATCTGCATGGCTTTCCAGGCACAGCGATTTCTAACAGACAGAGCTCGATGCATTTACGGCCCCACATTCCTCTGAATACTAAAGTTATTTCGTCCTTTAGGGAAGTGGAGGAAAGATCCTGTCTGTGGGAAAAATAAACATGAAAAACTCGCCCTTCATTTATTGGGACCACTAAGTGCTAGCATGAAGCCTGCCCCAGATGCCTGTGTCCAGCAGCGAAGATGTGGGACAGGGTCTTAATCCACAGGAGGGCCAGTTCTGATGCTGTGCACAATGCAGGCACGCCACACACACACACACACACACAGCTATCTCATAATGCAGAGCGACCCCACCTTATCCTGAAACATCACCTGTTGCCAGGTCTGAGTTTGATCCCTAGGACCTGCGTGGTGGAAAAGGCAAAACAGCTTCTACGAGGGGTCCTTTGACTTCTATGTGTATGCCATGCATGTTCACGCCACCCCATACATGCAATACTTTTGGTGTGGGAGAATTGTCTGTATTCTGTCAATCATATTTTAAATAAACGGTGATTGGCCAGGCAGGAATGTTGTGGGAGCTCCTTCTGCTCCTTCAGCCAATAGCCACTGAGATACCAGCCCATTGGGGCGTGGTCTCTCTTTTAAAAATGCGGCCACTTCCCTCTGCTCTCTGGCTTCCGGCTCTGCTTCTGACAACTAGGCTCCCTTCCTAATTGCGCAGAGGGCTGTTGTCTGGGACGGTGATCTGTAAGTTTTTCCCCTTTAAATAAATAACCATTCTATTAATCATAATTCCAAACTGGTGTGGGATTGTTTGTGATTTACGCCATCACAGGAAGTATAGGTGGATCAACCAGACAGGAAGTAGAGGCAGGGCGAAGGAGAACAGGAGAATGCTGGGAAGGAGGAAGCCCATTCCTCCGAGTCCTGCCTAGATCATGGAAGAAGCAGGATGTGACTTGCCTTGCTGAGAAAGGTACCGAGCCATGTGGCTAACATAGATAAGAATAATGGGTTAATATAAGTGACAAGAGCTAATACGAAGCCTGTGCTAATGGGTCAATCAATTTATAACCTAATGTAGACTCTCTGTGTTATTTTCTCTGGGACTAAATAGCTGGGGGACCAGGTGGGACATAAACCCCAACAAGCCCGGCCTTCATGTTACATACTTTTAAAATTGTTTTTAAAAGTGTACATGGCAATAAAACAAATAATTACAATGCAAATACTTTCAAAATGCAAGGCAAATGTGTTGATATAAAATGTCTGTGACATATATACATTTTGTGAGAGCCATTCTACCAGGGTACAGTTTGCTTTATGCTAAGAACTGGACCTACAGCTTAGTGGGCACAGGCATGCTCCATCTCTAAGCTACACCCTGGCTTGTCAGAGCTGAAAACCAGCAGTTTCCAGCGCACAAATGTGCTGCACATCGCAAGTGTGCTCGCATTTGTGCCCAGCATTTGTGTTCACCTCTGAGTGTTCAAAACTCCTAACTGATACACTGACGGTGGTGAGACCCAGACTCGCTTCGGATTTTGTTTGGCTGAAATTCTCTGTGTCCTGACAGGCGGGTGAATCTGTACTCTGCTTCTGTGAGGGACACTTCTCAGAAGTCACACTACCAATCAAAAAGGAAATGCAGCGCCGTGACCCGCCGTCTGCTTATCTGGAGCAATAGCCCTTCAGGGATTTAATCTCTGGCACAAACCGAATGGCTTCTATGAAATCCCGGAAAGGTCTGGGGACCTTTTAAAGGACTGGAGGTGGCGGCATAAGTTTGAATGCTGTCACAGCTATTGCTGAGACTTAACTGGCCTTTGCACGGTTGCTGTTGTTGTTGTTGTTGTTGGTGGTGGTGGTGGTGGTGGTGGTGTGTGTGTGTGTGTGTGGTTTTGTTTGTTTAATTGGTTTAATTTTGACACAGGGCCTCTCTGCATAGCTCTGGCTGTCCTGGAACTTACCAGGTTGGTCTTAAACTCACAGAGATCCACCTGCCTCTGCCTTCTGAGTGCTGAAATTGAAGGTGTGCGCCACCATACCCGGCCTCACAGCTGTGTTTCGATCCACACATCAGGGAGGAAGAAGAGGAGAGAGAAAATTCCCTGGTCAGTGGACTCTTCCAAGGCAGACTGGGACTGAAGCCCCTGCCTAGGAGTCCTGCTGTAGATGCAAAAATCCCTCAAATAATAACCAAGAGTTCTGTGACCACAGCTTCCTCACCTGTGAGGCCCCTCCCCTGTGTGGGTACAGCCCCCTCCCCTGTGTGACCCCTCAACTGTGTGGGCACAGCCCCCTCCCCTGTGTGGGCACAGCCCCCTCAACTGTGTGGCCCCTCAATTGTGTGGGCACAGCCCCCTCCCCTGTGTGACCCCTCAACTGTGTGGGCACAGCCCTCTCCCCTGTGTGGGCACAGCCTCCTCCCCTGTGTGGGCACAGCCCCCTCCCCTGTGTGGCCCCTCAATTGTGTGGGCACAGCCACCTCCCCTGTGTGGGCACAGCCCCCCCCCGTGTGGGCACAGCTGCCTCCCCTGTGTGGCCCCCTCAACTGTGTGGGCACAGCCCCCTCCCCTGTGTGGGCACAGCCCCCTCCCCTGTGTGGGCACAGCCCCCTCCCCTATGTGACCCTTCAACTGTGTGGGCACAGCCCCTTCCCCTGTGTGGCCCCTCAATTGTGTGGGCACAGCCCCCTCCCCTGTGTGACCCCTCAACTGTGTGGGCACAGCCCCCTCCCCTGTGTGGGCACAGCCTCCTCCCCTGTGTGGCCCCTCAATTGTGTGGGCACAGCCACCTCCCCTGTGTGGGCACAGCCCCCCCCCCCGTGTGGGCACAGCTGCCTCCCCTGTGTGGCCCCTCAACTGTGTGGGCATAGCTACCCTCACCTCACTGCTAGTTCTGAATGCCACCCAAGTTAAAACTAAGACTGTAGCTATTCTGTGAGAGGGAGATTGGGAAAAAAACAGAGGAGACTTGGGAAATTGATGTTAATTTTAAAAACAAAAATAGCCATGTCTCTTATTCATACAAGAACAACCAAAGCTGAGTAGGAATGAAGTATACTCCATGACTGTCAATAACATTTACACAGACGCAGACACTGTACCAACCGTGCCAACTGTCAACACTGTGTCCCTTACACACACATAGAGAGAGGAGAGAGAGAGAGAGAGAGAGAGAGAGAGAGAGAGAGAGAGAGAGAGAGAGAGAGAGAGAGAGAGAGAGAGAGAGCCAGCCAGCCCCTGGGACCTTCCTTGAAGCTTTTCCTCAGCAACTACCTGATGCTAAACTCTTGGCCAGTAGAGGGCACTGCAGGGACACTAAGGAGGATGGGCGTCCTTCCGGATTGCAGCGTCCTTTCAGATTGCAACATCTTTTGCGCATACTGTTTGGAGATCCGACAGTGAGGGTAGGAAAAGCAGGGTTATTCCCTCCAGTCCGCAGCATAGAGTCAGTGTTCTATAGAGTTCCCTCAGCACGCCAACTCAGGCCTCTCTCCAACATAGGCGACCTTGCCACTCTCTCCTGGCCACTCACCTGGACCACAGAGCAGCCCCATAAAACTCTAGTCTGAGGCACAGGGACCCTCTCTTAGCCTCTAGGAGATTTTCTGGAGTTCTTCTTTGCTTATGACACCGCTGCAGGATCTCTAAGAGTCCCGTGTTGCAATTCTTTGTAGTAAACCTTGCCTCTTCAAATACCTGGTAGATTTGGTTCCCAGCAATGAATTGTCCAACCCCAAGGAATGGAGTTTACTTGGGGCAAATGAGGGGACGTAAAAAAGAAAAGATACCTTTTTCTTATGATTGAAGGTTCATATCTGCCTCCCTAAGAAAATACATTAACAAAGGAGATTTAAAAAACACACACACATGAAGTTATTTGTCGTACTTTCTGTTCTGTGTAATATGAGGCCACCCGGTGACAGAGACCTAGAAAGACAAAGAATGCTGTGCCTATTTATGCTTGCGTTTAATGGGGACCGGGCTGAAAGTAGGTTCAGTCCTGTATTGGAGAGCCGTCCACTGTTAGTGTCTCACAGGAGTTGCGATCAAGGTGTGTCCTGCGCGCCTTCCCCTCGGCCACTGAGAATGAATAGAAATAAACAGAACATAGGTAGTGGGCTTCAGAGGAAACTGCAGATGGTGTTGCTCTAACACCATCATGAAAAGAAGCATGTGACTGTCACGTCTCTCTGGCGCTTGCTGTCCTTATCTCTAACGTGGGGGACACTTGTTTTTCTATGCGTTTGAGATAATCTGTACCTAGGGGGGGTTACATAACCGATCAGTACTGACAGTTTTGCTATCTGTATCGTATTTGTTTGTTTGTTTATTCTATGTGTGTGGGTGTTTTGCCTGCGTGTATGTATGTGTGTGTACCATGTGTGCCACAGGCTCACAGAAACCATAAGAGGGTATCAGATCCCCTGGGACTGGAATTACAGATGGTTGCAACCTGCCATGTGGGTGCTGGGATTTGAACCCAGATCCTCTGGAAGAACAGCCAGGCCCTTAAGCACTGTGCCATCTCTCCAGCCTCTACCATTATTTTTGTTGTTTCTCAGGATCTGAAAGCAGAGCCATGACCTCAGTTAGTCTCTGGGTCAGGCCAGGAACAGAAATGAGGCGAGTGAGCCTACCTGGGCCGTGGCAAAGAAGAGCATGTCCAAGGGTTTAATGGACGGATCTCTGCCCTGTGAAGATGTTGATCTTCCCATAGTCACTCTCTTCTGTACTCTTTCTCCAGGAACACTCAGGAGCCCAGTCCCTGTGTCTTCTATCTCTACCTCTGCTAGAGGACCCATATGATACTCTCCCTCGGTCACCACGGTGTTAAGGGGTGTGTGTGTGTGTGTGTGTATGTGTGTGTGTGTGTGTGTGTGTGGTGGAGGTGTGTGTGGAAGTCAAAGGGCAACCTCAAGACTTAGTTGTCTTCCTCGAACATATGGAATCAAGAATTGAACTCAGGTCATCGTTTGGCGACAAGCCCCTTCATCAGCTGAGCCATCTCGCAGGCCCTCACCAAGGTTTGATCAGGGTTCCTGCAGGCTGAGGTGGTTTGCAATGTACCATCCGGGTCTCCCTTGCCCCTCTTGGCCCAGGATCTGAGGTTCTCTATCCCCACTTTTCCTCTTTCCTTAATCCTGGTCCAAAACTCTACAAGCTCAAAGCTTTACCTGGGGAAAGTGGCTAAGACCCGGTTTTTTTCATGCTAAAAGCGTTAATGGTTTAACAGTTTACCCTTCACAATGGGTGAGGCTACAGCTTCACAGTAAGAAAGGCTGTAGAATGAACTAATAAATGGGGCATTTAGGGTATTTGGCACCTCCCAGGAAGAAATATGTTACTTCAAAGTTTTCCCTAGCTTTTCTGATCCTACTAATAAAGTAAATCCAAAGTCGCCCTTTGGAGACCGAAGGGGTGGCTGAGCTCGAGGCTTCTGAGGCTTGGGAGACCCAGGAGGGTGAGAAGCGTGAGGTCTCTCCTGCTGTGGCGCCTCCCGCTAACTTACATTCAAATCTCTTGCCGTGTCTGGTGTCTAGCAAGTATTTCCGAAACACGAGCAAGATGCAGTGTAACCCGGAGAAGAGAACAACCCAACGGCCGCTCAAAGTCACTATTTATAGGTAAGAAAGGACGAGCAGCTCTTTGCCCGGAGGTTTCTCCCCCATCTGCTTCACTGACACCTTCAAAATGGCCTTGCAATTGAAGTGTGTGGTCACCAGGTGGTAGGAGCGCGCTGTGGCTGGAACCGTAACCAGGAAGCGACGCTCTCCAGGCACCTTAGCCGGAGCCGGGACTTCCTCTCCACTGCAGCAACAGCCACTGGGGGTGGACAGAGAGGAGTCCGCCCTCCATAAGCGTCCGTAGTGACCCAGAGCTGCTGTGGGCCGATCCCATCTCTCCGTCTCCATCCGAGAAAGAAAATAAAAGGCCCCATGAGTGCCCGCTTTACAAAACTGCATCAATTTGTTTCCCTATTTATTTATTTCTGTGTGGGTGTGTGCACGCTCACGCATGTGTGTATTGTGTGCTCATGCATACTCAAGTGTGCTTACCTATGCGTGGTAGTCAGAGGATAACTTGCAGGAGTCTGTTCCCTCAACTGTGTGGATGCTGGGCACCAAACTCGTGTTTGCTGGGCACCTTTACCCATTTTTCAATAAATATGTGTCTGCTCCCTCTCTTGTCCTTCTTGTTCCCTTGCAGGAGAAAGCCTTACCCTCTTGGGACATCTCTAGGAAGGAATCAGCATCCGGTTTTCATTTGTTATCACCTGGCTAAGAGCCTGGAACAGTGGTTCTCAACTTGTGGGCCACCCCCCCAACCCCCTCCACACCCCCGGGGGTCGAATGGCCCTTTCACAGGGATCGCCAAAGACTCTTGGAAAACACTGACACTTATGATTCATAACAGTAGCAAAATTACAGTTATAAAGTAGCAACAAAAATAATGTTATGGTTGGGGTGACCACAACGTGAGGACTGTATTAAAGGATCTTAGGGTTAGGAAGGTTGAGAATCACTGGCCTCCAGGAACCTGGTCAGGGTGGAGCTATCGCAAGATATTGAAGCTCAAAGATACTGGGGTTACTCTGCCCTCCCTGCTGGGACCACAGGTTAGCTGTGCCCTCTGTGCGTCTGTGCCCCTTTCCACTACACCTTCCTTATCTGATCTTCCCGGTTCTTCCAAATACAGTCAATTCTCTATTCAAGGTGATATTCCCCCCATTATGTTGCCACAAATACTTTCTTTTCTTTTATTTTCTTTTCTTTTGTTTCTTTTTTTTTTTTTTTTTTTTTTTTTTTTTTTTGGTTTTTCCGAGACAGAGTTTCTCTGTGGCTTTGGAGCCTGTCCTGGAACTAGCTCTTGTAGACCAGGCTGGCCTCGAACTCACAGAGATCCGTCTGCCTCTGCCTCCCAAGTGCTGGGATTAAAGGCGTGCGCCACCACCCCGGCTCCCACAAATACTTTCTTAATGAATGCTGAACTCACAGGGGGTTATATTTGTAATTCCAGACTGAGGCAGGAGGATGGCTGTGATTATGTTCAAGAAACAACAATAGCAAAATCTTTCTATTTAAAGGCATTTCACTTGGTTAAGTATTCACGAGGAATAAGTTTTTCTGACTCGTGTATCACAGGCTATACGCCAGGGCTGGGAACACTGTCTAGCATCTTAGCCCTATGCTCAGCAACAATGTAAACAACCGATCAGCAGCAACAATAACAAAACACGTTTTAGAAAAACAATGTGGGGGGAGGGGCACTAAGGAGTCTGAGACCCAGGAGCCTGAGAAACTTGGAGTTGAACAAGCCAGGGCCTCCTCTTGTGCATCTACAGAAGCGGGAGCAGAGGGGGTCGTGGGGGGGGGGGGGGGGTTAGCACTTTCCTGCTGGAAACACGCTAATGAGGGAAAAGGGTATTTGATTGCAGTTTTATGTGACTCAGGAGCCTTCAGGCCAAACCACCCCCATTGAACTCTTGCCGCTAATGCTGGTACTTGGAGAAGCAGGACAGCCACTAAAAAAAGATGGACACAAGGAGCCCTGGGTTGTGGGGACCAAGCAGGGCCTGCCTGTCGTGGGTCCTCTTGGCTTCTCCGCTGCCACACATCTTTTGCTTCCAGGGTGGGTCAGGATGTTTCTGCAGCAGGGCTCTTAACTCTTTATGGCCAGTTGGGACACAGAAAACTGGGAGAAATGTTCATGTGATGTTGTGTTTTATAGCTGGCCCGGGGGTGCGGGGATGGCATCTCTGGCCCACTGTGGGGAGGAGGAGCTGTGCTCTGCTGCAGCTTGACTCAGGGAAGGGAAGCGGTGAGAGCCAGGACAGAGAGAAAGCCAGCTTTGGAAACCTGTGGTCTGAACCACTGCTTTCTGATCCCTGGTCACCTCAGCTGAGAATGTGCACACAGAAAGCTCGGGGTGCTTCAGGTGAGTCTGAAAACGGCTGCCGGATACATTGGGGCTGCAGCTAGGCAAGCAGGCATCTGTAACCCCATAACCTATGAGCAACCAGACCAATGGTACAATTGTGTCTTGTGTCTGCATTTCCTTCTCTCTCTTCCCTCACATCCGCTCTCATCCCTGACAAGTCGGTGGAAAGCATATATTGAAATCTGGGACTGCTCTCTAAGTCAGCAAATCTCCAAGGAGGGCTGTAGGGCCCTACCCAGGAGGAAACATAAGATCCACCTTGGAACCAGCTAGCAGGATGGCTTTGTAGATAAAGACACTTTAGGCCAAGTCTGAAGATGGGAGGCATAGACTCATGTGGTTGAAGGGGAGATCCAACTCTCGTGAACTGTCCTCTGGCCATGCACAATATAAATAAATAGATATATAGATAGAAAGATGATAGATAGGTGATTGATAGGTGATAGATTAGATGGATAGACGACAGATATATAGATAATAGATAGGTAGATAGATAGATGATAGACAGACAGAGACTTGCCTGCACCATGAGCAGCTTTACATGAGGGGATAGGCTGCCCGTCTTCTTTCTCCGGGCCACTGCATCCTTGGACTTGTTCTGTCAATCTGTTAAAACATGGTGGGTTACTATGAAGTTATAGCGTGCAGAGATAATTGCTGACACATACAGCAAGGAAGGACTGACTGTTCATGGCGGAGGTAGAGGACATCCCTCGTCTGGCTGTGGCTTCTCCTCTAGAGGCCGGGTGAGGATTTGAGGGCTTATTTTGGTGGAAGGGACCTATTTCCATTTGACTTCCGTGAAGACCTATTTGATGGCTTCTTTGAGAACCAACGGGCAGGAACCAAGGTTGAGGTTTCCCTCGACCTACCGTGGCTGTCACCTCCTGGAGGTGGACTTCATTCAGTGTGGGCCACTGGGTCACAGGGCATCATTTCATTCTCTTCTGCAGCATCTGGCAGCCGTGGGACAGACAACTTCAAATCAACATCAGCTTCTACTTAGATAGTTAACTGGCAGGAAAACCAGTACAAAGAGAATTGAAGTGAACCTTCCAGAAAAAGCCGAAGTTGAAGACGGCCTGCTCCGGTTCTTGGTGACAAGTGGTAAGACAGTCGCCGCTGGACTTGAAGAGTTGGGAATTCAACAGTCACATTTATTGGGGAGTTAATAACAAGTGCTATTGGGGGGTTAACAGAAACAGTTTGTAAAGGCCGTAAATGAAACTTTCACTATAACTGCTCCTGAAGAACCTATAAATGGCTCGTCAGAGCCCCTGTTTGTTATGGAATGTTGAGTTTGATGTTGGGAACATACAATAGGATCTTTATAATTGTTTTCCTTAAAATTGTTACAATCTCTGTTCCCTCTCTCTCTCTAATCAAAGGTGAGCTTCATGACTCTTGACTCGTGCCTTTTAATGCCTCTTAAAACATGGATTTAGCCGGGCGGTGGTGGCGCATGCCTTTAATCCCAGCACTCGGGAGGCAGAGGCAGGCGGATCTCTGTGAGTTCGAGACCAGCCTGGTCTACAAGAGCTAGTTCCAGGACAGGCTCCAAAGCCACAGAGAAACCCTGTCTCAAAAAAACAAAATAAATAAATAAATAAATAAATAAATAAATAAATAAAACAAACATGGATTTGTTTCCCGTGGGTTGAAAAGCTGGGTGAGGTCAGTCTGCTCTGACACTTGACCATCCAGGACGAATCTCCAGCAGAAATGGTTCCATGCTTCTCCGTACTTAGTAACCAAAGAGAGGCTCGTCAGCGGCCACACAGTTCTGAGTTAGTAAATTAAGGGTGTTTGCTAGTTTGGCTGCTCAGATAGTTCTTCAGTCTGTGGTGCTAGATGCAGGTTTTAAAAGGCTGTATCTTAGCCGGGCAGTGGTGGCACACGCCTTTAATCCCAGCATTCGGAAGGCAGAGGCAGGTGGATCTCATTGAGTTTGAGGCCAGCCTGGTCTACAAAGCGAGTTCCAGGACAGCCATGGCTGTTTCAGAGAAAACCCTGTCTCAAAAAAAAAAACCAAAACAAAACAAAAAAAAAACCAAAAATATTAAAAAATGTAAATTGGGTCTTCGTCATCCTCTATAATCCTCCATCTCTTCTTTTCCTTTTTTGTGCCACCTCTGCCTCAGCCCTCAATCTAGATGATGCTCATAACACCACTACTGGCCTGTTTTTTGTTGGTGGTGTGGTTGGTGTTCCCTTTGCTTCTGTAACAATCACAGGGAGTAGATCGCTTAAAAAGAGAAGGTGTTTGTGCAGCTCATGGTTTCAGAGGCAGCCGGGTCCCTCGTGCTGTGTCATACCGGGGTGACTCAGTCATGTGACGAGAGCACAGAGGAGAGCAGGTGCGAGCATGTGGAAGAGACTGTGGAATTGGGGTTCAACCCAGAAACCAGAAAAGCAAAGCAGCCAAGCCATTGGAGAAGTCTTACCTCTACCAAGGCTGAGCAACTGCAGACTAAGCAGACTAAACCTCTCTCTCTCTCTCTCTCTCCTCCCATTTTATATTCCCTCTAGCGCTGGGATTAAAGGTGTACGACTCCCTAGGACTGAGATTAAAGGTGTGACCCACCACCTGAATTTGTTGGGTAGCCCAGGGTGGCCTTGAACTCACAGAGATCCATCTGCCTCAGTCTCCGAAATCCTAGTACTAAAGGTGTGTGTCACCATTACTTGACCTCTGGTGACTTTAGCTTTGCCTCTGGTCTTCAGGCAAGATTTATTTATTAAAATACAAATATTATACCACTATATAGAGGCGAGGGAGGCAAGGTGTGAATCCATTTTATAGAAACCGCCCCACACATGAACGCGCCTGTACTACATGTACTACACCTGTAGTGCAGTGCTTGCTTGCACTACATGACAGTTCACGAGCCTCGGGCAAGGGCCTGGAGATATAAACACACAAACACAAAAAAAGAAAAAAAGAAAAATAAACACACAAACACACACAGACAGAGAGACAGAGACACAGGTCATCCTTGAATTTCCCAGAATTCCCCCTTTAGTGTGTGCTAGGGCAGCTTATACAGGGATCCTTAATTGACAGCCACGCCCCAGCCAAATGCACCAGAAACCACTCCCCTGCCATCAGGAACTCCTGAGGGTCTCGTGCCCAGAGCAGCTGCAAACACAGGAAAACACGTTGTTCTGCTGAGAGCAGCTGCAAGCATAACAAGTTGTTTACAGGAAATTCAGGGTCTGGGAGTCCACAGTCCCCAACACACACACCTCTGGGAAATAATCACGTCTCCATAGAAAGACATCGAATCTTTTAAAGGCCCCACCTCCCAGCATTGCACCGCTGGTCACCAATCATAAACGCATCCAGACCTTGACAGTTGACTCAGCCATCAGCCGGCGCTGCTGAGCCCACCAGCACCTGTCCGTCAGGGATGAGGTCCAGCAGGGGCCTGCCATCCTCCTGCCGGAGTGTCACCGTCACCTCGAAGGAGAAGGGCGACCATGAAGGATGCAGGCCAGACAGAGTGATTGATGCTTGCTTCGCTCTGCACGCCAGCTACTTCCATGGCGACCGCCTTCCCTCTTCTCCAGGTGAGTCTGAATTCCGGGGCTTTTGCTATGACTTTGATCTCTTCTGTGCTGCCCCCCACTTCAGTGTGGGAGAAAGGGGAGGTCAAGATTAGAGATCCCCAGCTCTGATCCCTACCTGATGAGGTAAAGCCTTCCTGCGGCTTTTACCTCCACAAAGGTCCCAGTAGAGAAATCCCAAGTCAATCCATCTCCTACCGTGTACCAGACTCTAGACTGGGAGCCTGCTAGATTTGTATCTCTTGGTGAATTGTTACAAAAAAACTGTGAAACAGACACTAAGGCTATCTACACTTTACAGCAGGGCTCAAAAGAACCTGGGTAAGTTGCTGGCTTGGGTAGCTAGGTAGTAGGACTGGACTTTACACCAGCCCAGGATGCTGCTCTTTGCCACTGCTTGGGAGACCTTCCTCCTGACACCATTCCCTCTCTCAGGACCTAGCCGGGATTTACAGCACAGCCCATCTGGGTGTCCTGCCATGCACATCAGCCAGTGATTTATCCCATCAATCTGAGCAAAGAGAAAAGTCAGGCTCACAGCCCAGAATTGCCCTTCCGAAGGGCAACCAGTGGCCCAGAGCCCTGCCAAGGCAATGTTGTGACGACTACAGATTGTAAGCACCCTGGTCCCCCAGGCCTAGGGGCGCAAGCCTTGATCCCAGCTGCTCAGGAGAGGAAGGGAGTCTGGGCCAGAGCGAGTTCAAGGCTGGACTGGACAACTTAGTAGGACCTTGTTTCAAAGTAAAAATTCAGAACAGGTTTGGGAGCCTAACAGCTCAGGGATAGCACCGTTGCATAGCATGTTCAAGGCCCCAGGATCAATCTGTAGTAACATAAATAAATCGCAAATAATACTTTTAAAAGGTGCTGCCATCACTGAAGACCACTGAGCTGGGCTGGCAATATGGCTCAACATTTGCTACATATGTCCAAAGGCCTGAGTTCAAGTCCTAGACCCCACTGTGGACTCCCGAAAGCTGTCCTCTGACCTCCACATACACACGTCCACACTCACAATAATAATAATAAGATAAACATTTTTAAAGGCCACCAAGTCCATCAGCCCATGAAAGAGACAAAGGAGACCCTGAGCTGGGGCCTCTGGGCATATATGAGAGCCTTCCCCAGAGTTCCCGCTCTGCAGAGAGAGGCCTCAGCTTTGACAGCTAAAGGGAGAAAGCCGAACCCATTCCATGTCCATCCAGATGTAGAGGAATAGAGTGGAGGGGAAGGAGGAGAGCATCCAGATGTGCAGGAATAGAGAGTGGGGGAGGAGAGCATCCAGATGTGCAGGAATAGAGAGTGGGGGGAGAGCATCCAGATGTGCAGGAATAGAGAGTGGGGGGGAGAAGAGGAGAGAGAGGGGAGGAAGGGAGAGAAGGCAGATTCATTCCTGGTCTCAAACAAGCTATCTGATGTCCCTGATGAGAGCTCGCAGAGACAAGCTCTGTGCTGGAAATGCCATCCAGTGGGAAGTCCTGCCTCTTGCCATTTAGAACAACTTCACCCAAAGGTCACCTACTGTCAAACAGAGCCCAGGGGCAGCGTGAGGTGGGCGGGGTTCTGGCAGGCCGATTTCATTCTGGTTTAGCTGGTTTCTGTTTAAGTAAATAAAGTGTGGTAGAGTTCCACCTGGTATCTAAAAGATCGTACCCCGCCACCCTGAAGGGACAGCCACAACAAATAGTAATATCAATGGGATAGGGCTAAACTCTTCAAGAAAATAGAGTCAAGAGAGGCACAGGATAGGGGTAAGGCTCAGGCCTTTGGCAGGGGCGTGAACATTGACTTCAGAGATGAACGGTCTGTTGGCAAAGCTTCTAGGACCCAGGCTGGGCTCCTCAACCAAGCAAGAGTTAAGATGTATTCTCAGATGGCAAGCATGTGGCCCCAGGGCTCCGTGGTGTCTTAGCTGCAAACAGCAGAAGGTGCCATTCTGATCAAGACAAAGGAAGTGCAGAGCAATGCCGCACGGGGCAGGAGGGGGCCACCCCAAGACAGGAGGACTAGCATGGGAATGGCTACGGAGGTGCAGAG
Source organism: Arvicola amphibius (assembly GCF_903992535.2). Classification (NCBI taxonomy): domain Eukaryota; kingdom Metazoa; phylum Chordata; class Mammalia; order Rodentia; family Cricetidae; genus Arvicola; species Arvicola amphibius. The sequence continues at coordinate 3,149,885 of NC_052055.2, read as the reverse complement.
GACGGAGCTAAGCCGACAGAAGTTGTGTTGCCGTTGGGGTTTGTCATTAGTAGGCCATGCTGCTGGAACAAACTGCCTTTAGCTGGATGACTTACAAGCAATCCTTTATTGTCACAGTTGGGAAGGCTGGACGTTGGAGATCAAGGTGTCAATAGAGTCAGTTACACGGAAGCCCCGCCCCTCACATACGTACTGTGTGTCTGCGCTCAGAGGAGGGTGAAGACCGTCCCTTTCTCTTTTAGACAGGCACCAATTCACAGTCACGAGGGCCTGGTTCCTCTGAAGGCCCATCTCTTATTACTACCACATTGGAGATTAAGATCCAGCATTCGAGTTTAAGGGAACACAAGCATCCAGGCCATAACAGGGTCCTGGCGTAGCATGACTGGAATCCTGATTCCCACAGGTGAGCCTATTATTAGGGATCAAATATTTAGAAAAGTCATACACGCACACAAACTATTACAATGAATACACAAGTCAGGAAGAAAATGAGAAAAGAATAATACAGCTATCAAGGAATGGAGACAGGTACTGAGAGACAGACCCATAGAGAAGTCTGGAACCGAGAGACAGACCCACGGAGAAGTCTGAAAAGTCAGAGGGCCAGAGTCGGGATGCACAGAAGCCAGCGACCATCAACAATGAGACGGACTGCAATGAGCAAGCAGCGGAGCTCCAATGTGTTGTAGGGGTTTGCAGTCTAAGGAGAAAGGCATTTGACCGGGGGCGGGGGCTCCAGGTCTACACATCCCATCACCATACTAAAATGCCTTAAAAACCCAACGAGATCAATCTTTGTAAAGCTGGTACTCAAACCAACCAGTCAAACAAACAAACAACAATAAAAAGAGACAACCACACAAATATGGGGATACAATGGTGACCGGTGTTTTTCTTTCTGCGTAGCTATTTTAAGTTCATCACCTTAAAAAACAAAGGATTCAGAAAGAGTGAAATATGGTAAGGAACTTATCAATTTCATAGTTCTTAACACTTCCCAGTTAAAAATAATCCTTGAAGCTCACCGACGCAATTTATTCTTTTTTTTAAAAAAAAAAACAAAGCATATTAAATGCTTTATTTTACATTTAAAATTATTAATTTTGAAAGAATGTCTTTGTTACATTTTTTACTAGCAAAGATAGAGTGGGTATATGTCAGACAGCCATGGCCCCATCATGATGATAAGCTTTTGAAAAAGCTTTTTGACCTATTACCCTGTTTGGTTGGGAAAACAGAACAAAACATCAAGTGGCTTCAGAATTCAGAAAGAGCTAGGCTGGCCCTCTGGGCTGTTTTTGGAGAGAAGGAATAGGATAGGAATTTTCTGGATTTTGTCCGGGTCAGATCCAGTTTAAGACTCAAAGAGAACAGCGTTGTCATTGAGTTCAGTTTCAGTTCAGATTACGATATCAGTCTCCTGCTCCGGCTTCAGCGCCACTCCCTGCTGAGGGCTGAGAATGCCATTGAGCAAGAAGAGATGCCAGGGCAGGTATTTTTTTTAAAAATCACAGTAACATAACTCATTTATTAAAGTGAGCTCTCTCGGCTACACAGAACTCTAAAGTCCTAAGGGAATCCACCAGCCCAGAGCTCCTCAGTCCTGGGACAGGAGCCTTGAGAAGCTCACTCTCCACTCAAGGGGGCTCTTGTCTGTGGCTTGGCCAGCCTTGAGGCAAGCTTCCAGTTGCAGAGGTGAATTTAATCCTCCACCAGAGAAAGGCCGCTTCCTGCTCCTCATCCATTCTCACAGACCCTGATAGCCTCAGTGTGGGAGAGAAACTGAGTCACGGGTGGTCACAAGATAGAGCAGGAGAGCAGCTGTGAGAATCTTCTCTCTCCCTCCTCCTGCCCTACCTATTCTCCACCACTTTACTGAGTGGGAGCTTGGGGCTGCTGGCTGCTCTCACAGGTGCAGTGGCTCCCCAGCTGTGACCCTCTAATACGTTTCTTGTGGTAACCCCAGCCACCAAATTGTTTTTGTTGTTACTTCATAACTGTAAATTTGTTACTGTCATGAACTATAATGCAAATATTTGTGTTTTCCAAAGATCTTAGGCGACCCCTGGGAATGGGCCATCCATCCGCCCCAAAGGCGTTGTGACCCACAGGTTGAGAACCGCTGCTGGAGAGCCGTCTGTGTCTCACCTCTGGCCACCTGGCTTTCTTCAGGCAGGAAACCAAAACCCTGCTCAAAGTGACAACCTCTCAAGCAGCCACCCACCCACACAGACGCTCATATTTTTAAAAAGCAACTGAAGACACGAGCTGAAACGTGTTTAAGAAGGAGGGGAAGAATGTTACATTATTGGGCTGATTCCCTCAGGAGATCTGTGCCCTGTTGGAACGGGCATATAGCACAGTTGGTAGAGTGCTGATCCCCAGCCTTGCACAAACTGGGCGTGGTGGCATAGGACTGCTATCCCAGCACTCCCGCAGGAAGAGGCCGGCGGGTCAGAAGTTCAAGGTCATTCTTTGCCACAGCAAAGGAGTTTAAGGCTGGGCTGGGACGCATTGAGCCCTGTCTCAAAACAAAACAATAGCAACAAAATCCCAAACACCAAAAAAAGTCTTTTTTTTTTAATTATAGAGCAAACTGGCGTTGGTGCAATAGCACTTTTTCCACTCAGCAACTGGGATATCTCTCAGCGATCCTTTGCTGTGTCTCTCAGTCTTTACACATATTCATCTTTATCTCCTATGTTTCTGAGAATAGCTATGTCTAAATGTGTCGGTGGTTTTGTGACTTCCTGATGCTTTTTAATTTTTCTTATTAATTTAGCAACTTTTAATACTTTTCTCATTTTTGTTTCCTAGCGTCCCTATCTGCAGTGATATGATTTAGCAATAATGAGAGTTTGATCTCTCTCAGCCTTGAGGATCCTGCGTTCTTGCACCTATTTTATTGGCTCCTGACGCCGACAGAGAACAGAAGTGCTGGAGACCCCGAGGTCTTCCCATCTTGTGGTGATGCCCTTTACTACAATAAGTTCGGGTGTTTGTTGAGTGTCTCCAAGGTCACTTCTGTCTTTCGTCTGTTAAGGGCTTTTACTAGTAGTATGAGTTGAATTTAATCAAACCCCTCCCAGCACCACTGAAACACACCGATGGCTTTTCCTCTGTTTATCTAGGTGGGTACTGAACTACATGAATAGATTTCCTGGTGTGAGTTGCTTTGAAGATCCAAAATGAACCCTACTGGTCATAATGCACCATTTGAAATATTTTTTATCTAGTATCTTTTCATCTATGCTCATAAGATTAGAAACCTTAATTTTGGCAGTCCTAAATGCCAGCACAAGACATTTGGGTTTATTTGACCAGGAACGGTGGGGAACAACCAAGTTTTGATTGACAGCTCACTACTACCTGGAAGATCTCATCATGGCTAGTGACAGGAACTTCTGTGATTGCCAGGGCCTCTTCTCTGTTCAACTTTGCTGAATGAATTTTTTGTCTCTGTCTTGTTCTAAACAGCGTGTTTAATGACTCTTGGAGAGATACAGTCACAGAATCTTTCCTTTTCTCTTAATTGGAAATCCATCTATTTTGGGTAACCAGCGTTTCTTTTTCTGCCTGCACGCCATTGTTTTTGTACAGAGTGGTTTGCCAAGAAGGGGCGTGGAGCGATTCAAATAACCACTGTGCTGGGAAAGAAGACTGTCCCTAGGCCTCCTCCAGTGACACTGAGCCGCAGGAGGCTAGCACACCCTACGCAGACAAGCAGGCAGGCTAAGTATATCTGCAGAAATCTCCAGACACGTTTGGGCGGTCGGCTCTGTTGTTAAACCATGTCAGTGCCGTATCCTGTCCCTTGCTGTTCCGAGAACAGTATCAGTCTATGAAGTGGACCCCTAAATCTCGTCTAATATGCTGAATGTCCAAGACAGGCTGATGAGTTCAAACCCTAAAAATAAAAAAAAAATTTTAAAGAAGGAAACAAGTTTACTGGCCCTTGAAGACTCCTGAAATTAAGCTGCAGATGACCTCCGGAGGGAAAGGGTACAGAAGGCTCCACGTATGCAGAAATACTGTCTGACCCCAGCTCTGACCTGGGGCTCCTCACTCTGGACTGGGGCTCCTCGCTCTGCTGTGGGGTCCCAGCTCTGAATTTGGGGCTCTTCACTCTGGACTGTGGGGTCCCAGCTCTGACTTGGGGCTCCTCGCTCTGCTGTGGGGTCCCAGCTCTGACCTGGGGCTCTTCACTGTGGACTGTGGGGTCCCAGCTCTCTCGAGAATGGATAATACCTGACTGGTGGTCTATTCAGTCTGTCCTCATTTTCCACGATAAAAAGATTTGGCTGAGTCCATAGCCAATCAGACGAAAACTCGATTTCCCGGTTTCTCTGCCGGTCAAGCGGTCACGTGACTAAGTTCCTCTCAGAGGTTTGTAAACAGAAGTGATGGTTGCAGCTGATCGGTCCTTAAACACTCTGATAGATACACTCTCGGAACAGTTCCCACTCCCAGACGTAGAAGCTAGAGTGGAGAGTGACCCCAGACTGCTCTGCACGCCCCTCCTGTTAGAGAGGCTCTAAGGTACAGCTGTATTCAAGTTTGGGGATGTACCCATTATGTTAATGGCGGTTAGGCTCACTTCCCACGCAGGAAACTCAGCCTGTTAACTGCCTCTGAAAGAAGAGCCAAACCTTAGCCATTCCCTCTGACTCTTCCGGGAGTCCTGGTGAGGTAAAAATCAATTGTGGATATTAATTGTGTCACAGGTAAGTGCAGACGGGGGCAGAGCCCAAAGAAAGGGTGATACATTAACTGGCATCGTCTAACAAATCTTCACATATAATAACATAAAGGGAAAAATCTAAATTACAACCACAAGGGAAAAAAGTCTGATATCAAGCTAACTAGATTATTGCAAAACATTAAATAATTCCAGTGGGGTTCCTGCTTCTCTATAAAGTATATTATACAACACCTTCTTAGCTTTAATTACAGCAAGAGAACCTAAATGTTGGTTCAGGCTTAAAAGAGTAGACTCCCTGGGGCCAGCATGCTTGCCCAAACTCCCAGAAAAACTTGCATCCAGAGGCACCCAGAAATATAGGACATACATTCACAAATCTGAAACAAATGGGATTTTAACCAATTAGTGAAAAGGGACAGAATATTCTAGAACTGTCATTCTTAGTTCAATGAAAAGCTCTGAAGCAAAGCCCAGGGTGAGACAGGCCAGAGGAGACCTAGGAATTTGGAGTTATGTGTAGCCAGGTGGTGGTGGTGCACACCTTTAATCCCAGCACTCCGGAGGCAGAGGCAGGTGGATCTCTGTGAGTTCAAGGCCAGCCTGGCCAGTGAGTTCCAGGACAGCTAGGGCTACAGAGAGAAACCCTGTCTCTAAAAACCAATAAAATAAAATAAAAAAGAGTTTATGTGTAATCTGTGTAAGGAGGTAGAGACAAAAGATGGGGCCGTGTTCCTTAGCAGTCCAGTAGACGTGACAGAAGACTGTGAGTCATGCATGACACATGGTATTCCCAGCAAGATACCCTCCCTAGACAAAACCATGAGAGGGCATAGTACTTTAACAGTAGACTCCCCATGGCCTCGCTCCCCGCCACACTGCAGACTTTCCAATATACCAGAAGCCATGGACTAGAAAGAAGTAACCACCTCCCCACAGTTCGGTTGGCTTCTAGTGGTCTCTGAAGCCAGCAAGTTGTAAATATATATATTCAATAGTTATTCATAATTAAAGCCTCATTGCGTGGTTGTTCCTTCCCATTTGGGGGAGGCTGTAAATGCTCAAGGAATACTTGTGGAACTGAGGCCAAGCCATCACCAGGCCCACCTTGCTTGACTCCTCCCTGCCCTTCTATTCTGAAAGCTCCCCTTCCACTATCTTCCCCCATTCTCACAACCTTATATTTCCTCTCTGTTCTAGAGTTGATGCTCAGTGCGTCTCTTACTCCAGGCTTCAACCAGGAAAAATTAAAAAATACTTCATGCTGGCTGTGGCGACAGATACTCGTGACCCCAGCACTTAAGAGGTGGAGGCAGGAGGATCCCAAGTTCAGATCCAGCCTTAGCTACACAGGGAGTTCAAGGTCAGCCTAGGATATTTAATATAAACCAGGAAAGGGGGTGGGAGTGGAAGGGGAGGCAGTAAGTAAGGAATGGGAGGCAGGGAGGGTGAAGGGAAGAGAAAGAAAAATGTCACTGAACTCCAGAGGGCAGCTGGGAGCGGGCCCTGCAGGGGAACCGAGCCAGAGAGGGTGGGTACCACAGTAAGAGCTCCCAGAGGAGGATCAGGAGATGAAAGCTGAATGGGGGAATAAGAGAAGAGGGGAGACTCTGGGAGATGCGGAAGAGACCAGACCACCAAGCTTCCCTCCAGCAGACCAGGCTCCACGTCGTGGCTGAGCCACATCAGACTTGCAGTCCTTTCTTTTGTTCGACACAATAGGATTCGTTTTTTCTAGACAATTTTTCTTTCATTGACCTTTTCACAGAAAACCCAGAAATCTTGTTTTCCTGGGAAACCAGCCCTGCAACAGTGAGCACGTACGTATCCCACTGTGACTAAAGTCTGCTCAACACGGCTTTCCTGCTGGATACTGTAAGGGACGGTTGACCACTAAGGGAAGCCTGTTGGGGACGTACTGAGGACAGTGTGGTCCCAGACAGTGGCAAGACAAGTGGACTCCATGACTTGGGTCAGAAGGAGGCGATACAGAGTGACCAGGATAAAGTAACCTCATCCTTGCTAGAATGTTCCTGGTTTACTTGAAGCTGTATCAAAAATGTAAGGCCCATCCCTGGTGCTGATGGTGCTGAGTCTGCTCCGGGAGCTCTGTCGGCGGCTGTAATGAGTGACTTCACTTATTTCTGGTAGATTAGGAAGTTATGGGAGAAGAAGAGATGGGCTCCTCATGTGTAATTATGGGGGCCGCTGCCCAGGATGACCCTGGTCTTCCCAAGTTGAGCCCCTAGAGCCTGGTTCTCAACATCCAGCTTTTTGTTTGTTTGGGTCTGATATACACCAGACTGTCCTTGAACTTTGCTATGTACCAAGGACAGCACTGAATTCCTGGTCCACCTGCTTCATCCACTGAGTTCTAGGAGTGCAAGTTGCACAAGTGTGCACCCCCTGCATCCAGTTCTCGTGGTGCCGGTGCTGGAAAGCAAACCTGAGAGCATCCTAGGCAAGTACTCTGCCAACAGAATCACAGTCCCAGCCTCTTCCCACCCTGCCTCTGCCCCAGTCCCTGGCCTTGTGGCCTTTAGAGGCTGGGCTCCCTGAGTCCCTCTGCCACCTGTTCACCAGGACTCACCAAGACAAAGCTGAGTTTTGCCTCTGGCAATTGGAGGATCCCTCCCACAACCAATTCCTCTCTGGCCACTCTGTCCCTGCACTTTGAGTCTGCTCCTATCAGGGAGGCTTCACTGCACAGAGTTCTCAGGTGTTTGCTAGTTTGTCAACCTGTCTCACAAGGCCTAAGGGGAGGATGCTGTCTGCTTTTCTCTAGGCCAGCGCCAGGTACTCTGCAGAACTCTGGCCTGCCACTTCCTCAGGGACATACTAGGTCCCAAACTCTCCTCCTGTCCTCCCTGTAGCAGGTCTTTCTTGCCGGGCTTTCTTAGGACCATCAGCCCTGAAATAATAATTATGAAAGCTTGGCCTTAGCTTAGGTTTGTTCCCAGCTAGCTATTATAACTTAAATTAACCTTTTTTTCTATTCATCTACGTTCTGCTATGTGGCTATTTACCTCCCCTCCATTCTGTACTTCAGACTCCCTCTGTGTGTCTTTGGCATCTCTAACCCTGAGTGCCTCTCTCTGCCCGGAAGTCCTACCTATTCTCTCCTGTCTAGCTATTGGCCATTCAGTTTTTTATTAAACAAACTGGGTGCCTTGGGCAGGCAAGGTAAAACATCTTCACGCATCTTTACACCATTTTCTCAAATATCCCACAACACCTTCCTTTGCACCTGGCTGGGAGTTGAGCAGAAAAGACAGGTGTGGCTCCTTTATCATCAGAGAATTTCTTCAGGATCCACAGTCTTCGTTAGCATTTTCTTTGCCCCCAGAGTTCCAAACTATTTTAGCAGAGAGTCTTTTTTCTAAGAGTCTGAGGGAGTTGGCTAACGGTGTCAAGCTGGCTGTCTAAGAGGAAGAGTTACCCAGGGCATCCGTGGGCAGGAAAACTCGAAAGCAAGGTAGTCATGTATTCTAAGTTGTCTATCACCTCATTTAAAACATAAAAAATTTCCCATCAATTAATTAATTAATACAGTGTTTAAAGCAAAATATTCAAAATGTTAGCATTTCGATGTGAAATCCATGGAAGTGCTATTAGTTAATTCTCTGTTGCTTGGTGTCTGCCTCCAAACTCAGAGTCTGTTTCATGTTTAGAGTGTGAGCCACTTCCCAAATTCTCAGTGGTATGTGGCTTGTGGCTTCCTGTTGGTCCGGAAGACTGGATCCAGAAAGCGTTTGTGTTTGGGGAGGGTCTTCCTATGGATACTTTAAAATGTCACCTGCTCACTTTCATCTTGGTGATGTTAGGGGACCCTGAAGATGAGGTGGATGAGACGGATAATGGGGTTCAGTAGAAGGTGTCACCTCTTCTCTCATCAACTGCTTCAATATCTTTTTGTTGTTGTTTTGAGACACGGTTTCTCTGTGTGTAGCCCTGGATGTTCTAGAACCCCCTCTGTAGACCAGGTTGGCCTTGAATTTACAGAGATCCGCCTGCCTCTCCCTCCTGAGTGCTAGGATTAAAGGCGTGCGCCACCACGCCTGGATGCTCCAACTTTCTTTGATGCTTTCCTTAGAGTTCCAAGGAGCTGGGCAGGCTGCTCAGCTTCTTTAGAGTTCTCAGGGTCAGCTGTTAACCAGATATGGAGGCTCAAGCCTGTAATCTCAGCATTTGGGAGACACAACAGGAAGGCTTTTTCAAATCTGAGCTTAGCCTAAGCTACAACATGAGACCATTTCTCAAAAAGGGCAGCGGGGTGACTGGGGAGAGACTTGGCTGATAATGTACTTACCGAACAAGCATTAGGACCTGAGTTCAATCTCAGGGACCACTGAAAACCCAGGCATGGTGACCTGGGCTTGTAATGCTGGTCCTGAGGAAGGGACAGGCAGATCCTCAGATACAATGGAGAGACTTGTCTCAAGAAACAAAGTAAACAGTAAGCTGAGGGAGGGCCCATGAGGCCGACTTTGAGCCTACACACATGTCAAGTCTCTTATGGGGGAGGGAAGACCAAGTAGTGACAAAGATCAATGTGGAACTGTCCCCACAATAGCTGGAGCTTAGTGATAACCAACCTCAGAACGTTGGACGTGTAAGACATTCATTTCTCAGGCCCATTTTCTGCAGTCATGCTAGCCTGTCCCAAGACCTGAATGTTGTGTGTAGCATTCCTGTCAATCACCTTGTCTCCAAAAGGTGTGTTGTAGCATCTGTACACAGGGTGACCTGGAAGATGACTGCCCTGTTAGGAAGCCAAGCCTTGCTTCAGAAACTGCCATCAAAGGCTCGTGGCTCCCCACCAAGCCTTGAGGAGCTTCTCCCCAATTTTTATTGGAGTAGCATTGAGAAGCCAGCAGCTGCCCACAAACAATGAGTCAGGGAGGAAGCCAGAGCCTGGGCTCTTCATTAGCACGGCACCAGAATGATGGCCCTGAGAACCCTTCCTTGTGGACCAATGTCACATCCCCCCCTCCACCCCGGCTCTGCCGCCTGCTGCTCAGGGTTGTAGCCACCTTCAGAATGAAGACCCCAGGGGTCCCCACCACCCATCTTTACTCCACAAAGGCGGCTGAATGGGACCCCACCTTTTCTTCATGGGTCATACAGTTACGGCTAATAAGTCTTCAAGACGTAATCTATTTTTAATGGACACGTATCCGTTCTTAAATGATGTTTAAACATGTTTGTTTTTGCCTCTTTTCCAGCTGCCATCTCTGTTATCTGACCCTTGCTCCACTCTCCCTTCTCAAACGTTCAGGCTTTCTTCTGACTGTGGCCCGGAAGCTCGGATGGCTGTATCTTGGCATGGTGGTGTGTAAGCTGAGTCAGCGCTGAGGGTTCCCACCCTCCCCTCCCCCGTGGCCTCTCCTAGCTGGCAATAGTGAAGTGCTTGGTTCTTATCGCTACTACTCTAGCTCTACAGAGGTTTTTTTTTCCTGAATATTCAGGTGCCTGCAGCTAACTGAGGAGTGCCTCTGTGTGCTGGCAAACGGAACTTTTCTAGGTCGGAGCAAAGCCTCTCTGTCTTTTATTTGATGCCATCTTTTAGGATATTGGAGAAAATAACTCCAGCTTCGACTCTGCGCTCAGAGCACTTCCGGGGAGGACACACAAAGCTGGTATTATTTGCCTCGTCAAATGCTCTCATTTTTCGCTACCCTCTGGGCGTATTCACAGATATTTTTAATAACCGCAGGACTCAGCCTAACGGACGGACGGGGCAGTCAGTGTTTCCAATTCCCCAGTCAGACGAGCACAAAGGTTCCAGTGCAAGAACTGGTGGCCACATGGGAAGATAAGGAACAGAGTCACCAATGCCAACCTTCATGGGAGAACACAGGGCCAGGTCACACACTAGGGTAGAAGACGGGAGGAAAATGGAACAGGGCCCTCTGGTATTCCTGAAGTCATCTGGCTAACCTCCTGTCCAGAGACACAGATCCTCCTTTCTGGGGTAACACCTGAAGCCTGGAAGCAGTGTTTACACAACAGAAACGCCATGAATAAGCTACACATCTCCAGGAAGTCTGTGAGGTCAAGCCTAAGCCGGGAGAGAGCCCTGCTCTGTTGCTACCTGTGACTCAAACTCTGGCTTCACCTGTCACAAGGAGGAGGGTGGGGTTGTTTTGTAAAATCCTTGAAACCTTTTATTGAGACATTCTTCCAAAGGGCAAAGGGGCATAATTACCCCCCAGCCATTAGATGCAGGGTTGCTATAAATAGGGTATAGGACAGGGTCACGATGTCATACAGCCGCTTACACGGTAAACGAGCCGGATAAGGTGTGATGGCTCATCGCGTCTGTCAGCTTGACAGGGCAGAGGATCCCTGGAGGTGTTCTGCCGTTTATGTCTGCGAGAACGTTTCCAGAAAGGTCTAACGGAATATGGGTGGCATCACCCCGTAAGCTGGGGTGCCTGACTGACTAACAAAGAGGAAAGGAGAGAGCAGGTTGAGTAGCATCAGCCTTCCCGTCTTCCTGCTTGACTGTGGATGTAGTGTGCCAAGCACCCCGCATTCTGGCTGCCATGATGGACTGACTGTACTTCTCAAGCTCTGAGCAAAACCAAGTCCCTCCTTCCTGAAGTTGCTTTCATCAGATAGAAAAGTAATAACACCTAAGGATTAAAAACAGACTAGCAAGTCTTTGCTGGAGATGCGTTTGAGGCTTAACCGTCCAAAGGACCAACTGAGCGTTCATCATGTGCGCGTGTGCATGCTTGCTCGCTCGCTCGCTGGCTCGCTCTCTGCCCCATGAGAGGCAAAGCGGGTGCTCGGTGCCAGTGTGCCTTGCTCTCTCCTCACAGGTGGTGCCACTTCACAGGTGTGACCTGCCTGTGACAGGGATACCTAGGAGCGCTCCAGGTGATCTGGGGACTGCACCAAAATACACTTCCTATGGAGCGTCTGGGCTCAGGTGTGTTCCAATGTGCGCATGCGCACGCTCGTTCTTGCCACATTTCAATCGGCTCTAGGAAGACAAAAACTGACTGATGGCGGTGGCACCCGTCCGCTAAGCCCAGACCTGGGAGTCTGAGGTGACAGGTAGCCAGAGCTATTTAGTAAGACATTGTGCAAACAAACAAAATTAAAATTAAAAAACGTGAAGTGTAAGTCCCAGCTTAGGAAGGTGTCTGCATGTTATGGATATATTAAGTGGTACCGAGTCCTTGTGAGATGGAACTCTGTTGGACCCGAGAACAGACAATCGATCGACTAATCCACCAAACAAGATTGAAGGTCTGGGTGTGTAACTCAGTGTTAATATACTTGCCTAGCTGTGTGCAAAGCTGAGTCTGATTCCCAACAGCACAAAGACAGAAGATAAGACAGGAGAGGCGGGCGCATCAACAGGTCCCTGGAACAATCTGGACGAATGGAGAGAACTGGTTCCTGCATGCTGTCCTCTGGCCACCACACACATGATGTGGTATGTGAGTGTGTGTGTGTGTGTGTGTTTTTTTTTTTTTTTTTTTTTTTTTTTTTTTTTTTTTTTTTTTTTTTTTTTTTAAGAAGAAAGGAGCTAAAGACAAGCTGTCACAGAACCTGAGTTAGTACTGGCTAATAGTGCTGCATTTCAACTTGTTCTCAGATCTACCTGCCTTTACTACTTGAGTAGCCACAGCAGAAACTCCGTGTCCCTCTGAGCTTTGCAATTAGATATCTACAAAACAGAAGGTGAAAACCATCTACACAAAGGAACAAAATTTCAAAATTCCTCAGGTGCTTTCCTTGTATTTTCCAAACACCATGTCATTAGGACACGCAGGACTTTTCCAAACACCATGTCGTGAGGACACGCAGGACTTTTCCAAACACCATGTCGTGAGGACACGCTAGACTTTTTTCTCATCCTCCTCTTCACTCAAGGAATTAACTTTTGTGGAGGCCATGCTAATGTTAAATTTAACCTCCCCAATATACCATCAGGCAGGGCTACTATCCCCATTTTATAGATGAAGAAACTGAGGTTTAGTCTGTGGTGCAGATGGTGGGGTTGGGAAGGGGGCAGTTAGAGGGAGATTTAAGAAATGGGGTTTCAATTGGATGGTCAGGAAGACGTTCCCTCTGGGTGTTGTGTCTCCATCGCCTGGTGCTGGTCTGAGGAATACAGAGTACCCTTGACAGACAGCATTTTCTCACTAGCGACCATATGAATATATCCTATGTGAAGGAAGAAAAAGTGCATTCTAGACACAGGGAATGTTGTGTACAGAAATCAAGACATATAAAACCACACTCTAGAAATGTCTGTTACTCTTTAAGCATGCAAGGCAAGAAGTAACAGAAGGCAGAAACCAGGGCTAGAACACACAAGCTTTGGACACCCAGCTAGGAAGGTAGGACTCTTTTCTGTACCAACGGGGCACAGCTGGCAGCTTTTACAGAGGGGGAGAAGGATCTGGCTTCTGTTTGAGAGCTGTGGCTCCCAGGGAAAGCACATTTTAAAGGCTGGCTTCACCAGGAAGGAAAGATGAACAGAGCAGGAATGTCCAGAGAGTTAGTACCAGAAGCTGGGTGGTCCAGATAAAAGAGGAGGCATCAACAAGACAAACTGGAGAAAAGGCTTCAAAGCCCCACAGGAAGCACACTTGGCAGGGTTTGAGAGGTGAAGCACCTGTGGAGGATGCCCACAGGGGGCATCTAGCTTAGGAGAAGATCAAGAAAGAGATGAATTGATACTGTGGAACAATGGTCTTGTAGCCTTTAAAAATTTGTCACTTGAATTTGTTTAATAAAACACTGATTGATCAGCAGTCAGGCAGGAAGTATAGGCGGGGCAACCAGAACAGGAGAATTCTGGGAAGAGGAAAGGCTCAGTCTGCAGTCATCAACCAGATGCAGAGGAAGCAAGATGGGAATCCTTCACTGATATAAGGTACCAAGCCACGAGGCTAACACAGACAAGAATTATGGGTTAATGTAAGAGGCAAGAGCTAGCTAGAAAGATGCCTAAGCTATTGGCCAAACAGTGTTGCAATTAATAGAGTTTCTGTGTGATTATCAGGTCTGGGTGGCTGGGAATGAGCCGCCTCCGACTACAGATTGAACTTGAAGATTGGGAGACAAACAGAGGTCAGAGGTGTGAGCATGCGGGTAAGAAATTCATGGAGGCCAGAAGAAGGGCAGCTGTGGGGCCAAGGACACCTGGGATGTGTTGAGGTCTACATCCTGACAGAGAAGAATGTCCCAGAGGAGGGAGTTGAGTTCTGAACTCTGTGGCTTCGTGGAGGTCTCCAGCTTAGTTGGACAAACACATATGGACTCAAAAGATGTTGTTGGAGTGAAATTTTCTAATTTAATGTCTTGACTACGACTCTCTTGGGAAGATCTGTGTTCTTCGGAAACTGTTGGTGAACTTTTTAGCCATAAAAGCACCATGATGCCCATCCCTGTCTCTCAGACGGTTCAGAAAAGAATAGATAATAACTAAAAGAAGAAAAACGAAGGGGGTGATATTGCTGAAACGCTGAAATGATGGATAAGAGGTTAAGCATGATCTGTTTTTTCCAGAGGACCTGGGTACAATTCCCAGCACTTACATGATGGCTCATATTCATCTGTAACTCCAGTTTTAGGGGATCCAACACCCTCTTCTGACTTCCAAGGGCACTGGGCATACGTGTGGTACACAGAGATATAGGTAGGCAAAACACCCAGACACATTAAAAAAAAAAGTCCCACCAAGGAACAGCCACACAGGTCCATGCACAGGGTTAAGACAAAATCTAGTAAAACGTGTGACTTAGTGGATGAAGGGCTGTGACCTTTCAACTCACAGATCCCTGGGAACACACCAAGGAAGTTGGGGAATGATTGTTCTAAACTGTTGTGCCCAGGAAAACCTTGCTGGTTTTAGTGACTTGAGAAAACAGGACGAGCAAGACTCAGCACACCAGTGTGATTTAAGCAACCATAAAACTTTTGTGAGATTAGCTTGGCAAACAGCTCCTTACAGATTTTCTCATGGGATTAGGAGAGAGTTGTTTTCACGAGATCTGCTCTTTTTGGGAGCAGAGTTGTCAAGCTAAGATGTATTTTTCTCTTTGAGCTCTGTACACAGGAGGTTGGAGCCAGGTATTCACTGAAAGTCGGCAGTGCTCCTGTGACTTCCCTGTCCTGTTTTCTCATAACCTGAAGAACAAAAGCATGCTTTTCCTCAGAGCATCGGGGGTGGAAGAGGATTTCACAAGGAGGCGGATCACTGTGGAAAAACAAACTTTTAGAAGGGGACAGATCTGCTTTCTGTTCTATTCCCTCTCCTGGTCCTCAGACTCCACCAAACGAACTGAACATGCAGGGGCTGCTGCTCTGTCCCACCGACGCTTGGACGCGGTTCATGATTGCTTTAAAGTGGACGGTACACTTACTAGAAAACTCGTATGTGGACAAAGTCTGGCATGAGCCTGTCTCCTTCTCCCAGTCATGGGATTCATTATCCAGAACAGGCAGCCAGGAGCAATCAGTTAGCCAGAGCCCGGATCAGCTGAACCCCAGAGATGAATAGCCAAGCAGAAAGTTTCTGTTTTTCTGCCCCTGGAAGCCACTGTCTTGCTGAGTAGCTGGCCAGGTGTTCACATTCTTGGTAACCTAACAAAGCACAGTCAGTCTCTCTCTCTCTCTCTCTCTCTCTCTCTCTCTCTCTCTCTCTCTCTCTCTCCACACACACACACACACACACACACACACACACACACACACACACACACAGAGCCCCTTACTTCCATCATCCACGATCCCCTCCTTCACTTGGAATAGCCAACTCTGCCATTCTACAGTGAAGTTGAGGACACGTCTGTGAAATAGTTCTTCTCTGGCATTCAGTCAGCAGGTAGCTGAGACTGGGTTCAAATGTCAGCAAAGTTAACAGATGAGGGACGGATTGTGAGAACAAGGACTGGAGCAGAGTCCAATAGGATGGGGAAGAGAGACCCAATCTGAGGGAAGGGCAAGAGGCCCAAAGCCAACAGAAAAGGCAGCCTGGTAAGGAGACACAGCAGCCTTTGGGGCCAGTGTGAACAAAAACCATGAATCCTTTAGTCAAATTAAGTTTTAATCCTTCAGTCAAAGCAGAAACAGAGATAGGTGTGCTGGCAAATGCCTGGAATCCTGGAACTTTGGAGGCTGAGGCTGGAGGAGTTCAAGCTCCAGTCTAGCCTGGGCTACTTAGTAAGATGTCTCAAGTGCAGATAAAAGCAGAGCCAAACTAACAAAGAAGGCGTTGGAAGACATAGGGAGCAGTCTTCCTTTAGGATCTCTCTCTCTCTCTCTCTGTGTGTGTGTGTGTGTGTGTGTGTGTGTGTGCGTGCGCGCATGCTCCACTTGCTGCAACCCTCAGAGGGGCCGGAAGAAAGCACCAGATGTTATGGAGCCAGAGTGATAGATGGTTGTGAGCCACCATGGAGTGTGACAAGCCGCAGACTGAGCGGGCGCCCAGACCTTAGCCCAGCTGACAGCATGATAGAAGGAAGCATCCAGGCTGTAACACTCAACAGTGTAGACGGCACTACCTGCAAAACTAAGACAACGGCCTAATCCATCAAAGGCCGTAGTTCTGGGAACGTCTCAAAATGCCCTAACCTTGCTCTTCAGCTTCTGCCCAACTGGTTTTGTTAACTGAAGTATGCAACCCAGAACAGGGCTTCTGTGCTTAAAAGCTCACCCTGAGAAAGGCTCAGTGCTACACTGGGATCCCGTCCGTGGTAGTTGCCAGCCGGCTAATAAAGATTTTCTGTTGGTTTAGACCCACATCCTGAGCAGTCCTCTCTGGTGGGTGTCTCACAACCATAGGTGCAGGTACTGAACTGGAACTCAGTGTCTTGTAGTTTCTTTGCAAGAGCAGCCAGCGATTTTTAACTGCTGAGCCATCTCTCCCGTCCACCAGAAAGTTCTATCTTATTGAGTTCTTTCTTATTTCCTGCCTCCTAAATGCAACTGGCACGGTTTGGCTAACCTCTATCAGGTGTGGGGATGCTCTCCAGCTTACTCATCTACAAGAAAATGGACATGAACAATAACATTGTTTGAATATCAGCTCCAAAGACTCCTCATGAGCTCTGAACACTTTCATCTCCTGCCACAAGAAGTTCTGGATTCAGAGGTAAAAATGTACAACACAATTAGTCCCTCAGCCGCCACACCCTGCTGTGACATCAGAAGTCTCTGAACCGAGCCTAACCCTCAGTCCACACAGAGAGAACAGCAATATCCCAAATTTGTGATTATTCTCAGCAACTCTAAAATCCAAAGGGTTCACAGAGGAGCAGATTTTAGTTTATGTCTGATTTTTAAATTTTAATTATTTTTAACTATATGCATGAGTGCCTGTTATGCATACGTGCGTGTATGTCTGCCTGTGTGCGTGCGTGCATGCGTGCACACCAATGTGAGTGCAGATGTTCACAGAGGTCAGAGGCATCAGATCACCAGGGACTCTGTTGTTGGAATGTTCCAGAGCCACAGTGGCTGGTGTTGAGTCAGAGCTCTTCCTCCCCCTTTGGGGACCTCTGTGTAACTTGGGGTGGTTTTGTGCTTACTATGTAGCCTTGGCTGGCTTAAACATTACAGACAGGCACTACCACCGATTGGGAAGAAAACCAGTACTAAAGCCACTATTTCTAGCCAGGCATGATGTTATAGGCCAGTAACCAAGAGGCTGAGGCAGGCACACATATAAACACAAAATAGAGTTACTATTATTGTTATTTAATGAATTAGCTTTCAATTTGTCTCTCAACGGGGTTTCTCTGTGTAGCCCTAGCTGTCCTGAAATTTACTCTGTAAACTAGGCTTGCCTTGAATTTATCAGAGATCCTCAAACTCACAGAAATCCACCTGCCTCAGCATCCCAAGTGCTGGGCTTAAAGGCGTGAGCCACCACCATCTGGCTGATAATTTTTTTTTTAAGTTTGTAAAAGAAAAAAGATGGGGTAAGATTGGATAAGCACAAACAGAGGGCCAAAATAATAAATCAGCCCACATCGAACATGTCAAGGTAATTGGGCGTGGCGGCCCAATCCTCTAGCCCAGGACTCTGGACCATAAATTGGAGGCCAACCTGTGGACAGTATAACACCCCCCCTCAAAGGCAGGAAATACAGGCCCAGCAATATGCTTCAGCAGGCGAAGATGCCTGCCACAAAGGACGATGACCCAAATTCAATCCCCAAATGGTAGAAGGAAAGAAGCAACTCCTACAAACTGTCCCCTGACTGCCACATGCCAGCATGGTGACACCAGTGTGTGCACACATACACACACGCTAACAGAATTTAAATAGGAGAATTTAAATAAGTTAGTCAAGAACTCCTGTGGTCACTGGGTGGTGGTGGCGCACACCTTTAAACCCAGCACTTGGGAGGCAGAGGCAGGCAGATCTCTGTGAGTTTGAGGCCAGCGTGGTCTACAAAGAGAATTCCAGGACAACCAGGACTGTTATACAGAGAAATAATTTAAAAAACCAAACCAAAACAAAACAAAAGCTAAAACAAAACAAAAAAAAACCTCCTGTGTTCCCCTTTCAGAATGGAGATGGAGAAAGAGCAGATAGGAAGGGGAATAGATGGGAGAGGGGATAGAACGGGAGGAAAGGAGGGAGGGGAAACTGGTTGGTATGTAAAATAAATGAAAAAAATGATATTTAAATAAAATTAAAAAGAAAAAAATCACTTAAAAACAACAACAAAGCCCTGTGGTATAATTCAGTTAGTGAGGTGCTTGTCTTGCACACTCAGGGTCTGGACTTGTTGCACAAGGTAGGTATGGTAGATGTGAACATCTGTAAACACTCAGGAGGTGGGAGCTGGAGGGTTAGAAGTTCTATATCATCCTGGGCTACATAATAGCAAGTGGGTGGGGTCATCCTGAGATGCGTGCAATTCCATCTCAAAAAACGGTGACAAAATATTTGGTCCATCCACAGTGGACACTCAAATACCATTGGGTTCCTGTGGTGGTCTGAAAGAGAACAGCCCCATAGGCTAACAAATTTGAATGTCTAGTCATCAGGGAGTGGCACTACTTGAGAAGGATTAGGGGGTGTGGCCTTATTGGAGGGAGTATGTCTCTGGGAATGGGCTTGGAGGTTTCAAAAGCCCAAGCTAGGCTCTCTTTTTCCCTGCTGCCAGTGGATCAGGATGTAGAACTCTCAGCTCCTTCTCCAGCACCATGTCTGTCTTCATGCCACCGTGCTCCCCGCCGTGATAATGGGCTAAACCTCTAAACTGTAAGCCAGCCCCAATTAACACTTTCCTTTCTAAGAGTTGCCGCAGTCATGGTGTCCCTTCACAGTAATAGAACACCTACGAAGACAATTCCTTAACTAAAACATCAGAAAGCAAACCTACTCCACAGTTGGTCAATATGCTTTTGGCCATAGTAGATAAATATGATTTCCTGCAGGTAACTAGGCTCTTACTACCACCATATCTTGGCTTTATTTTCTTCCTTGTTCACAGTTCTATGGCTTGAAGATGTCAGGTCTTGAACATATGGAGGCAAGAAACCTACTGGGCTGCCTACCCCAGTTCTACATACCAAGTTGTTTGGATTTCTTTCTTTCTTTCTTTTTTCTTTCTTTCTCTCTCTCTCTCTCTCTCTCTCTCTCTCTCTCTCTCTCTCTCTCTCTTTCTTTTTTTCTTGAGACATTGTCCTTCTGTGTAACAATCCTGGCTGTCCTAGAACTTGCTTGATAGACCAGGCTGGCCTCCAACACGCTGAGATCTGCCTGCCTCTGGGATTAAAAGTGTGCACCACCACCACCCAGCCACACCCAGTTCTTAAATCCTGGATTTCTATATATTTTTTTAATTCTGTGCAGTATTACTAACAAATTGCATATTAAAACAAAAGCCCCATTAGATTCAAATGTCTTGTAAATGGACCTCTGTTTCGAGCACCATGATTACTCTAAGGAAACTTGTCCAGAGCTGTAGGTGTGACTTTGCAAATAAATATGTTTGCAACCCCATATATCTTATAGTCTATCGGTTAATTAAATGTGTCCCTCTCTGGCCGCCACCAGCTGAGTGCTGCTGCCAGCCGTTTCTGCTAAGGCCATCTGAATAAGCCGGGAGGAGGTTTCTGGCCCAGGCTCACAGCTCTGTCACCATGCAGCCGCTGTGCCCAAACCTGAAAAGCACTTACACGGTGAATATTGACATGCCATCTTCCTACCGCTGAGCGCGTGACTCTGCTCTGCCAATATGCTGGCATCTCCTCACCCTTCTCTCTCAGCCCTGGTGCTGTGAGGAGGCTCCCTGCTGCGTGTGAGACTTCAACGCTCAGCCTCTCCTTAATTGGGGCTTCTGTGAAGGATCATGGCCTCGAGCCAGGGTGAGTGCGTTCTTCTTGCTGGATCTCTTCTTTATATAAATGGCTTTCCGTGGTGCAGTATTGTATTATCCCACGTTTTTGCTTCGGTTTTTAAATCACTGATTATATAATGGATCCCAGCTCTGTGCCTTCAAAATTGGTCTGTACTGCCAGAGACAAAGGGGAGGGCCCCCTGCTTCAGCACCTAGGGGCTCCAGGCACTGTCTCTGGACCTGCGCCCTCTGCCAGGCTGGCTGATCTTGTGAAAACTCAGTCTGACATTTACTACGGTTTTCCAGGAAATGGGGTGGCAGAGGCTTCCCATGAAGGTACCTTCACTTCTGCACCAAGAAGATTCCAAAATGTTCAAGTTTTTCTATTGTGTGAGGCAGCAGCTAGCTACATCAGGAGGGGAGGGGTATGTGCTACCTGGTGGGGGGAGGGAGGTATGTGCTACCTCTGGAGGGGAGGGGTATGTGCTACCTCTGGAGGGGAGGGGTGTGTGCTACCTCTGGAGGGGAGGGGTGTGTGCTACCTCTGGCTACCTCACTTGTTTCTTTTGCTTTTTTAAAAAATTATATGTTAATTTATCATTTGGTGTGAGCTGGGGATTTGGGGTATGCCCCAATGTGTATTTGTGGGCAGGGGACAACTTGCTGGAGTCTATCTCTCCTTCCTCTATTGTAGGTCCCAAGGCCTGAGCTCACGCCAGAGTTGGCCTCCAGCATCTTTACCTCCTGAACTCTTCCGCTGGCCTGCCTCACTAACTGCTTTTCTTTCTTTCTTTTTCTTTTTGGTTTTTTGAGACAGGGTTTCTCTGTGTAGCCTTGGCTGTCCTGGAACTCACTCTTTAGACCAGGCTGGCCTTGAACTCACAGAGACCCACCTGCTTCTGCTGGGATTAAGGGCCTGAGCCACAGTGTTTAAAAGTCTGTGGTTTTGAGCCGGGTGTGGTGTCACGGGCCTTTAATTCCAGTCCATGGGAGGCAGAGGCATCAGTCGCTTACGAACTTGAGGTCACCCACAGCTGTGTTGAGATGGTCTCAAACAAACGAAATCTGTAGCCTTTGTCTCAAGATTAAGGCTGAAGCCAACTGTTGAGGCACGCATCTGGAATTCCAGTACTCAGGAGGCTGAGAGACAAGCTCTTGAGTTCTAGCTTGGGCCACACAATGGGTTCAAGGCCGACCTGGGCTGTACAGGAAAATCCTATCTTTAAAATGTAAACTATGTAGACTCTTCCTATCCCAGCTGCCCAGACTCAAATAATCACACAGAAAGTATATTAATTACAGCACTGCTTGGCCTATTAGCTCAGGATTTTATTAACCAACTCTTACATCTTAGATTAACCCATTTCTATTAATCTATGTATAACTACGAGGCTGAGGCCTACTGGATAAGGTTCTGGCCTCTGTTTTCTTTGGCAGCTATGTGGTGTTGCCCTGACTCTGCCTACTCTCTCTCTATAACTCTGTTTGGATTTTGCGCCTGGCTTTACACTGCTAAGACACTGGCTGAGACAGCTTTAGTCATCAACCAATAAAACCAACACATACACAGAAGGACCTCTCCCACATCACTGAAAGCCAAGAGGTGGGGGTGCAGTTCAGAGGTTGAACATACTCACCAGTTCCCTCCTCCCCAAACATACAAAATTAAGGTTATCTTGTAAGATACAAGACTCCGGGTGACAAGCAGATTACAGATAAACTCCTTTTAATATAAGTATGGATAGGACTTGTAGCGGCGTAAACGAATGACAAACAGAAGAGAGTCATCTAGGAAGTATTCACGCAAATAGCTGATTTGTTGTTTCTCTAAAATTCATATTTACTGGAGTCCCTGTGATTTTGCTTGCTGACAGAGGCACTGTGACATGAGACACATCCTGTCCTCTGGGTCTGTCCTGCTGGGACTCCAAACAACATACCCTGCAAGAGGACTGGGACTCAGGAGGCAAAAGAAAAATCTTAATCACACTTGGCCGTGTGTGTGTTTGCATGCTTGTGCCTGTGGGGTGTGTGCCTGTGTGTGTGTATTTGTGTGCTTGTTCCTGTGTGTGTATGTGTGCATTTCAGGGCTTGTTCAAGTATGTCCCTGTGTGCGGTATAGCATATTTGTATAGGTACAGGTGTGCACTCTCTCAGGTGATGGCAGAGGAGAGAGTGGTATGTGTGCCCTACACACACACACACACACACACACACACACACACAGGCGCGCGTGTACTGATGATGTCAGGCGTGGACAGAAGTCAGAGGAGGATACTGTCAGCTCCTCTTCTGTCACTCTCTGCCTTATCCCTTTGAGGCAGGGTATCTACCTGAACTTCACATTTTTTGGCCAGGCTGACTGCCAGCAAATCCCAGAGGTCTTCCTATCTCCCGTGTGGATTGTAGGTAGATGTGTGGGTCTACTCTTGTCTTGCAATGTGTGGGACTTGGGGCAGCTTCTCAGGCCCTAAGAACTACCACTTACATGAGTTTCATCTGGTTCCTTAGTGTTTTGTTTTGTGAGTTTTTTTTTTTTAACAAACAAACAAACATACTGGGTTTTACTATGTAGTCCTGATTGACCTGGAATTTTCTATGTAGAACAAGCTGGTCTTGAACTCACAGAGATTAGCCTGCTTCTGCCTCCTAAATGTTGGAATTGTAGGTGTGTGCCACCATGCCTGGCTATAGTGAGCCTTCCTAACCACTGAAATATCTCTCTGGCCCCAGCTTTTTGTTCTTATCTAGTGGCAGATAGCTTCACGATGTTCATGTGTACATATAAATCTTTCACTTAGAGAGCTGGGCTGTTCAAATCTATATAATCTCAAAACTTTAAATCCTCCAAGAGGAAGGCTGGAGGGCCAGGGAAGGAGCCGTCTAGATCAGGGGAGGTGGTGCTAGCTGGGGAAGGGCCACGGTTTGGTGCCTGCCTCTGGAGTCTCTGAGTCCCCATGGGAAATGTAACGGGTTGGATTAAAGGCCCGCTAAGGTCTCTTTCAAAGCTAAAAGTTGCATGATTTGGTATTCAAAATGTCAGAAGCTTTCAAAAATACATTATTTGAACAATGGTAGATGAAAAAAATTTCGAGAGCAGTGTTTTTTTTTTTTTTTTTTTTTTAATTCAGCGAGTTCCTTCTCATCTGAGAAGAGAGCAGATGCCGGCCGTCAGGGCTCTGTGGTAGATTAAAGACTGAAAACTTGTCACTTAGTTAGGATCCAGGTACAAGACTTGCCTGTCAGAATATTCTAATAGAATGTTCTGTTTGTCTCTTGTTCCCGAACAACTATTGTAAGATCCAATATTCTAAATTTAAGCTGTAACACAGGTCAAGTTATGCAGCAGACAGAAAGTGATCTTGGTACAGGAAGACAGTCAATGGTAAGAAGGCTTCTCCTTTGTGTTGTAGCGCTGAGGATGAAGCACAGGATCTTGGATGCTCTAGGCTATCCTCGAACTAACCCACACTGAGATATCCCACCCTGAGCTATCCCACCCTGAGATATCCCACCCTGAGCTATCCCACCACTGAGCTATCCCACCACTGAGCTATCCCACCACTGAGATATCCCTAGCCATTTTTAAAAATTTGAGGCAGGGTCTCAGTTAAATTGTTCTGTCTGGCCTTGGATTTGCTGTTGCCTGGGATTTTAGATCCTCCTGCCCCAGCTTCCTCAGTAGCTGAGTTTACAGGCCTATGCCCCCAGGTGAAAAACAAACAAACAAACAAAAAAAAAAACCACTGTTACTCCAGTTTTGAAGTACATGCTAATGGAAAAGAAGACCCTCATTGGCATGATGGTGGCGCATGTCTTTAATCCCAGCACTCGGGAGGCAGAGGCAGGCGGATCTCTGCAAGTTTGAGGCCAGCCTGGTCTACAGAGTGAGTTCCAGGACAGGCTCCCAAGCTACAAAGAAACCCTGTCTCAAAAAATCAAAAAAGAAAAAAAAAAAGACTCTCAGGTAAGTAGAGTGTCTAAACACTACCACCACCACCACACATACACACACACACACACACACACACACCACAGAGCACCTTCTGGCTGCTGTTTATGGCTTCCAAATCTCCACATTTAATTTATTTTTGACTGCTTTTCTCTTTTGTTTTTTTAGGGTGTTTTTAAGATGAGGGCTTATGTAGCCCAAACTGGCCTTGAACTCACTCACAGGTAGCTGCGACTGACTTTGAACTCCTGACATCTCCTGCCTCCACTCCCAAGTGCAGAGATTACCCAGCCCAGCTCTCCAGACTTCCTTTCCATCCTAGATTTTTGCTGTTGTCTATATATATATATATATATATATATATATATATATGTATGTATGTACATATACACACACACTTTTAATGAATTTTAAAAACACTTTCAATGGATTTTTCTCATCTGGGCTCCAAAAGTCAAAACACATATAACAAAAGCCCAATGCTAGACATTAGAAGCCTACTTTTGAGGTTTTGTTGGGAATTGAACTCAGGACTTCTAGAAGGACAGCCGTTGCTCTTAACTGCTGAGTCATCTCTCCAGCCCCATCTAAGAGCCCAACTTCCACTTTCCTGTTAGAAATCTCTGCATGGATATCATACTCAAATGCATTCCTAATAAACTTTCTGCTATTTCCACCCTTCAGCCTACTTGGTTGACCTTCCCCCCTTTCTTTGGCAACCAACGTTATTAGCAAAAACTAGAAATCTGGCAATGGCCCTGCTCTGAGTCAGTGGATACTAAGTTCGCTTGGCTCTGCTTCCCACACCTCCTCGGGTCACGTCCCTTTTGTCCACTCCAAGGTTCCAGCAGAGCTGAGTCTTCCCACTCATTCCTTCCAGAACGTGGCTCCCGTCAGTCACCCTGCTAAGGTGCCTGTGCCTGCGTGGGAAGCCAATCTAAGGTCCTCCCTGTGTTGAACTCGCTTCCCACCCCAGCTGGCCACTCCCTTTCCATGGCTTTCCTCATTCTTTCCCATCTATTCTCACTTCCCAGCAGGCCAGGACTGATCCCTCTGTGGAAAGGCCCCTCCTCTCTCAGTGTCTTGTCAGGCCAATCCCTTCGCACCCTTCTAGACCTGTTCAGGTGTCAATCTGGGTGTCCTGCCTCTCTCCGCTGCAGGCAGGGCTGAGGATTCCTTTTGCTTCAATTTCCTTAAAGCTTTGGTCTGAAAACCCTGCCTAGGAAGAGCCACCCAGAAGAGCAACCCAGAACCTCAACAAGTTCCTCATGTGCATTAGAGGAGGGGTTGCTCAGACTCCGGTAGGCAAGCAGCCTTAGGCTATAGGCATCTGGGGGAGGAGGCTCCCTGGGACATCAGAAAATAAAAATAAAAAAAGAGGACCTGTTGAGATTGTCTTCCCAACACTGGAGAAAGGGGGCATCAGGGGGTTATGACAATGTAATGAAACCCATTCTTATTACGTTTATTTATTATTCTGTATGATTAATGTGCTAATAAAAGCAGTATAAAAATAAAATACGAATGACTTGATTTTGTCCACACACCCAGAAGAACCTTGCTGGATACAGAATTTCAGCTTGGCTGTAAATTCGCCTCTGGTTTTGTTCATGGGGTGCTGGCTGCTGAGCTTCCGCTGAGAGTCTGGTCATGACTATATGTTTCTTTCTGGTACGGTTTTTGTTGCTGTTGTTACTGTTGTTTTGCTTTGTTTTTAAAGTTCTTATTTGTTTTTGGTTTGTTAAACCTAACTGATAATTCTAGGCCTCCATTTCTTTTTTCTTTATCTTCCTGCTTACCCTCCGGAAACCTGCGCGTGGAAGCTTCTGGCGAGCTCTCGACATTTGCCAGCCGTCGTCTCTTCCAGTAGCCTGCCTCTCTTTTTCTTCTGGGAGTGCAGCTAGAGGAATCCCGGGCTTTTTCACTCCACAACTCTCCGTGTTCCTTCCCTCCTCTTATAGGTCTTCTGAAGGCTTCAGGCTACCAGCTGGGGAGTCTCTACTATTCACCTCTCTGTCCTCGAATTCTTCCTTCAGCTGTGTGAGATCTCCTTGCCTCTGCCTCCTGAGTGCTGGGATTAAAGGCATGTGGCACCACCGCCTGGCTTTCTAAACAATTATTTTTATCATAACTTGTATTACCATCCTACAAACATCTTTTTAGATAAACAACTTAAACTTTTATGTTTCTCAACCTTATAAACTTTACATCACTTTTTAAATGAAATATACTGAAACATTTTACCTCACCTTTAAACTACCAAACTATGTACCCTCAAAAGTCACAAAACCATATGTGTAGCTATTATTAATACAGTTAAATGTGGACTGAAGATGTTACTATCTCGAGAGGCCAGTGCCTACTGTCTTTGGGTGTGCCCAACTGTCTGTTTTCTAAGTCAGCCTTCCACACCCCACATCATTGCCCTTCCATGCTTAAATCTGTATTAAAACATTTCCTTAATAAACCCCACCACTGGTTTGTATTGGTTTGTCCTAATATTCTTGCCTAAGAATCCTAGCTGTAGGCTGGTAAGATGAGCTCAAGCGGATAAAGGTACTCTTCATGCAGGCTTTATGATCAGAGTTCAATCCTCAAAGCCCATGTACTCTGTAAATATGCCTTACTCTCATTGGTTAATAAAGAAGCTGACTGGCCAATAGCTGAAAAGGATAAGGTTAGGCAGAAACTGAGAAAGCTGGGAGGAAGAAGGGAGGAGTTGGGAGTTGCGAGCCACACATAGAGGAAGCAGGATGTGTACAAAGTGAGATAACAAGCCTAGAGCCAAGTGGTAGCATTTAGATAAGAAAAATGGGTTAATTTAAGTTGTAAAGAGCTAGCTAGTAATAAGCCTGAGTTATCAGTCGAGCATTTATCACTAATTGGAAGTCTCTGAGGAGTAGTTATTTGGGAAGTGGCTTGGGGGACAAAAAACGTCAGCTTACCAATATGGAAAGAGAGCTGATTCCACAAAGTTGTCCTCAATCCTCCACATGTCCCCTCGGGTCAGATGTGGATGGCACACACCTTTAATGCCAGCACTTGGAAGGCAGAAGCAGGTGGACCTCTGTGAGTTCCAGGCCAGCCTGGTCTGTATAGCAATTTTCAAGCCAGTTGGGGCTACATATGAGCGGAGGTCTAAAGGAGTTCCAGTGTCTGTCTGCAGTAGGTACTGCAGGAACTCCCTGAGCTACGCTGCTGGAGATGCTTGGTGCACTTCTGAGCATTTGCTGCAGCAGACACTCTAAAGATGCACAAAATGGGAAGGAAGAAGCAGCAGGGTGGGTCACACTGGCAGGAAATGCTAGGGCGTGGAAGCGGGAGCTTAGGATTTGAGGTCAGCCTGGGCTACTCCTTTGGGGCTCCCACAAACATGAAAACTTCCTTTTCCCTCCCTCCCTCCCTATCTTCCTCCGTCCCTTCTTTCCTTCCTCCCTCCTTTTCTCTCTCCCTCCCTTCCTTCCTCCCTCCCTCCTTTCCTTCCTTCCTTCCTTCCTTCCTTCCTTCCTTCCTTCCTTCCTTCCTTCCTTCCTTTCTATTTTAAGAACAATGTCTCACTATGTAGCACAGGCTGGACTGCAGTTCTCAATCCTCCTGCCTCAGCTACCCAAATTGCCACAAACCAGCAAATCCTCATCTCTTTCCTCCCCTAGACTGTGGGCTGGCTTTTCAAGTGCTTGTTTTATCTGTAAATATTTCCTGTCGTAATTCACAGAATGGATTTAACCTGAACTGCAGGATAAAGGAATTTACAGCTGCTTCAGGATTCCTGCTTCAAACTAGCCCTGTCTGATTTGAGGGAAAGCCACTGTCGGAAGGATGTGGAAGTAACTTCCATACAAATAGAGAGAACAGTAAGATTGGTAGCAATGCCTGCCTAGCCTTGTGAACACACAGGGCCAGCATTGCCGTAAGCAAATGTTTGCCGAGTGTGTATCCTATAGCAAGTAGGCAAAAGGTACAGGCACTTGGTGTTTTGTCGTTGTTGTTGATGACTATTTATTTAGACAGTGTTGCTTTATACCCCTGACCGGTCTCAAATGTACACGGCAATCTTCCTGCCTCAACCTCCCAAGGGCTGATTTGTTGGCACGAACTACTATATCCTTGTCTGCTTTGTTTTGTGTTGTTTTAAATAAAGAAAACGTGGTTCTGGTCTTCAAGAAGCTGTGATAGGAGCTGGAAAGACAGCTCAGCGGTTAAGAACACTTACTGCTCTTGTCGGGGGACCCAGGTTCGGTTCTCAGCCCCCACATGGAGACTTGCACCTGGCTGTAACTCTAGTTCCAGGGGATCTGACGCTGTCTTCTGACTCCTGAAGGTACCAGCACATATGATGTGCACATACACACTTGCAGGCAAGCACCCATACACATTAATTATTTTTAATTTAAGAATAAGTCATAATAAAAGGAAGACCAATGAGCAAATAATTAAAATACAGTGTGGGCAATGCAGTCATGAATAGGAGGGCCACGGAGAAAGAGTAAGGTGGGGTGGGGGTGCTGAGTGGGACTGAAGAGGTCAAGCCTCAGCCAGTCCAGAACACTGGGCAGCTTCAGCCTGGCTGGAGCCCATCCCCTCGCATCAGTGTTTCTAACTGCAGAGCTCCAGGGTATTGATTCTTTCGAGGCAGCTTTCCTACTGGCCGCCTAGTAGCACCCACCTCTCCATCCCCTGCCAGCCACAGCCTTCATCCATATGGACGACTCCTTGGCTGAGTGGCCCCGGGCAGGCTGTTGCTGGGGGCATCTCAGGGTGCTGAGGCAGGGCTACAAAGGCTCTTTTCATTGGCTCTGCTTTTACTCTATTTTACTATTATGCAGCGACTTATTTATTTATCTTTTTGAGACAGTCTCTTGAAGCCCTTAAGCTCATAGTGTAGCTGAGTATGACCTTGAACTCCTGACCTCCAGCCTCTATTTCCCAGGTGTTTGGGGTCACAAGGATGCACCACCACATCCTACTTCTGAATAATTTAATATTTTTTAAATCACATTTTGAAGTTCATTTTGTGGGTGTGTGGGGTCTGACGGTGTGTACTACAGTGGTATGCGGCATGAGAGGACAACAGTGGCTGCCACTTCTCTCCTTCTGCCATGTGGGTACTGAGCAAACTTGGTGGCAGGTACCTGTTCCCTCTGAACCATCTTGCTGGCCTGTGAATAGCCGTCTTTAAAAGAGGTTACATAACTCTTCAAGAAGATAGAACCCAGAATGGCTGAGACTTGTGGGAATGCTAGACAAAAAGCTCTTCTTACAAGCTATATGTAACCAAAAAGAGCAGCCCAGGAGGACTTTGATCCATGCTGGAGAGAGACAGAGAGAGGCCATGCTAACAGATGCCTAGAGATCCCCAGCCCCGGCTGTTATTTCCCCTTTTCCCTCTCCATAAGCTGTTTCTCAAAGGTTGTGGCTTCCAAACTGTTTCTAAGAATGCTTTTATCCCAGGTCTCATCTCAGACCTAGTAAACCTAAATCTCAGGGCAAGTTGGCTTCGAACTCAGAGCTATCCTCCTGCCTCAGTCCCTCCTGTCTCTGACACGCACCAAGAATACAGACGTGTGCCACCGTGCCTCCCTGCAAGCCACTCCCATGTACTTTACAGATGTGAACTCGACCACTGCAAAGGAGAACACAGTGGCTGTGGCCGGGAAGCGGACGCCCAAGCTAGGAGCCTGATGAGACAGGGCTAGGGGTGCCAGATGAATTTAAGATTGTAAATCCTATGAAATGTAGGCGAGGTTTGGAAAGACTTACCATGTGCCCATGCACTCGCTTCTGTCTCAAAGAAGACGCTTGGAGGTCACAGATATCTACGTCACAAATATCTAAAGGAGATTCAAAAAACAGAGGTCTCAGCTCTCAGTGAATTCCCGGCCAGACTTCGGAATGATTTCACCAAGAGCGTTTACGTGTTCTTAGAGATGGTGAGTTCCAGAGATGGTGAGGCTGAAGCTCAGTGACCCAAGAGTCACTTACTAGCTTGCCGTTGACTTCCCGGTCTGAGCCCTAACTCAGAAGCAAACAAAACAACAGAAAACAGGACCAGCAGGAAGAGAAAGAGGAGGAGGTGTTGATGGCTGAGTCAGCCCAGAGTCACCGCAAAACGTCCACATGTAAACCACATCAACTTATTGAAATTATCTGAGTTATGAATTATTTATAAGCAATCAGGGGAGGTGGTTTGAATTTGTAATCTCAGCACTCGGGAGACAGAAGCAGGAAGATCAGGTGTTCTAACTTCAGCACGGCACTGCACCTTGATCTCCTGTTTCAGCTATTGCGATTGCAGCCACCAGCCTGCTTCTCTGGCAGTGGTCTGGCCCTTCCGGACAGAGCCTGGCAGGAATCCTGTTCCTGCAGGCACCGGGTCTGTCGCTGCTGCTAACGGTAGCTGTAACTAAATCTCTATCGCTCTGTTTATTAATAAGACTTAAGATTCAAAGGCTGGGGTGAAAACCTGCTAGCTCAGAGTGGCCGGGCCACAACTAGCTAGCCATCTCTTCTTGCTGGCACCTCCCTAAAAGCATTTCTTTTTGCTCTGAAAAAAAAAAAAATGCCACTCAAAATCCCTCCCTACTCCTTCTGGTGTGTCTCTCATCTCTCCCAGGTGCCCTCTGATGATAATTACTTTCTGTGAACTAACTCAGCCTCCTGACCCAAGGTTAATTGTATTTAATTATTGCAAACACAAACTCAGGGTTCAGAGTGTGATCAAATATCCCGCAGCAATCAGGGAAACTGGTGTTGAGGCCAGCCTGAGCTACCTGAGGCTACGTTTTAAAAAAAAAGTAAATGAATAAAATTGTAAATAAAAAGCTATGTATACTCTGGTGGCTTAGTGGCCCACACCAGTAATCCCAGTATTTGGGAAGTAGAGGCAGAAGGAATAGAGATTCAAGGCCAGCTTGGGCTACAAGAGACCTCGTCTCAAAAACAAACAAAATATGTACACACTAAATCACCATTCCTTTTTAAATAAGGTTGTTAAAAACAACTTCAAATGTCTTGTTAAGTACCAATTGATTTGATCCTTACCCCAAAAATAGTAACAATAATAAATAAACAATAATAAAAATAGCAACTCATTTACAGATAAGGAAACATAAGCAAAGATTCGCTAGGGAGCCAGCCTAGGGCCATAGAGTCAGAATTTTGTTTGTTTGGAGATAAAGTTGCCCTGTGCAGCCCTGCTCTGGGAACTGCTGTGTAGTCCAGACTGGCCTCAAATGTGGAGTTCTCCTGCCTCAACTTCTCAGGTGTTAGGATTGTAAGTGTGATACCCAGTTGTGACTAGCGTTTTAAAACTAGGCTTGTAGGGTCTGTTCTGCGAGCAAAGCTGAGTGTCTAACAAGTGCGCTGTATTTCGCAGGGGTAGAGAGAGGGTTGGATTAAATGACATACCCACAGGAGTCGGTCCTGGAGTCTTGCCAACCAGGAGGAGGTCACTCATGACGACCATGGCTCTAGAAAGTTGGCCCAGGGATGCTTAGCATTTTTATGAGACTTGGATAAACACTCAGGTTTATTGCATTTACAGGTGGCAGAAAGCTAGATGGGAAAGACAGTGGTGGAAAGTCATGACTGGCAGATGGGGTGACAGACAGGAGAACAAGATACAATTTAGTAAGGACTGCGGTAAAAATCCCACACTCCAGCTCCAGCAATAAGCACATGTAGGAGTTCCCAGTGTACGAACATGAGGGGCAAAAATAAAAACCTGGTAAGATTGAGTTCAAAATCACATATATAGGGGATAGAGAGATGGTTCAGTGGTTAAGAGCATTAGCTGCTCTTGTAGAGGACCTGGGTTTGACTCCCAGCACCCGCACGACAGCTCACAATCATTGGTAACTCCTGCCCCATGGGGCCCAAGAGCCCTCTTATGATCTCCTCAAGTGCTGTGCACATGTGTTACAGAGACACACAAGGAGGACAGACACCCATACGCATGAACTAATGCACCTCTCTCTCTCTCTCTCTCTCTCTCTCTCTCTCTCACACACACACACACACACACACACACACACACACACACACACACACACACACACACACACATATACACACACCTCTCTCTCACACACACACACCTCTCTCTCTCTCACACACACACACCTCTCTCTCT
Source organism: Arvicola amphibius (assembly GCF_903992535.2). Taxonomy (NCBI): domain Eukaryota; kingdom Metazoa; phylum Chordata; class Mammalia; order Rodentia; family Cricetidae; genus Arvicola; species Arvicola amphibius. The sequence continues at coordinate 3,117,774 of NC_052055.2, read as the reverse complement.
CACACACACACATATACACACACCTCTCTCTCTCACACATACCTCTCTCTCTCTCACACACACACACATATACACACACCTCTCTCTCACACACACCTCTCTCTCTCTCTCACACACACACACCTCTCTCTCACACACACACTCTCTCTCTCTCTCTCTCTCTCTCTCTCTCTCTCTCACACACACACACACACACACACATCACACACACATATGCAGTAACATGGACTTCATCTATGGGGCCAGTGCTGGGGATTGAACCAAGACTTCCCGCATGAAGGAAACCTCTCTCTACTTTGTGAGACAAGGTCTCACTAAGTTGCCCAGGCAAGCCTTGAACTTCCAGAGAGGCTGGAATAGCAGGCCTGTGCCACCAGGTCTGAGACCTAACGTTGTGTCTGAATGACCTGCACCCCGCTAAAGCTGAAGCCACCTCATTCACTGACTCTGAAACACTGCTGACCACAAGCTGCATCCGAGTTCTCATGCCACCGAGGAAGGAGAATGTCGTGTACCCTAGAAGCAGGGCCTTCATGCATGGGCTGCTACCAAAGACAAAGGTTCCAAAGGCAGAGATTTCCACCTCGTGTGACATGTTCACAGGAAGGATGGATGAGCTAAAGTTTCCCCAGCTTCTGACTGTCTCGTCTGAAACTGGTTCACTTCCCTTGATATACGTGTCACGTTTTCCCAAAGCCATCAATGGGGCCAGTTTCAGGGGCTCGATTTCTTGTTCCCTCTGTCTATCCCTCTCCCTTTCTCTCCCTCCCCTCCCTCTCTCCAGCATTTTTCTTTCGGAGAGGACATCTCCTGTGTACCAACTGCACCCGGCTTAATCTCCCCATCCTCCTGCCTCCCCAGTGCTGGGATAACAAGAGTGTACCACATGCCTGGTTTGTGCAGCGTGGGGATTGAACCCGGGACCTCGGACAATGCTAGGGCTCCACCCACAGACTTCTCTCCTCTTTCCCTCCCCCCGGGCCCACCCCCTTCTTTCTAGAAGGTGTCTCACTCTGCTCCTGAGGCTGGCTGGAACTCTCCATGTATCCCACGCTGGACTCTCACTGACTGTGACGATCCTACAGGAGCCTCTACAGTGCTGGGGTTTCAGGCAACCCCCATACCTGTCTTGCAGTTTTAAAGTTTTTTCGAGCACTTTCTTCGAGGTCAGTGATTCAGCAACACTCAGCCACCCTCAAACATAATTTAATACTGGTTCTTTCTTGAGCTTTTAAATATAAATTCATTTATTTACCCCCGGGGATGGGAAGCAGGTTCAAGGGTTGCTTCTCTCCCCACTTTGCTGAAGCAGGCTCTCTCTGTTTCTGCTGCCATGTGGTATTCAACAAGCTAATGGGTTCTCAAGCTTCCAAGAGAGCCTCTTATCTCTGCCACCTATCTGCCCCTTGGGAGTGCTGGAATTATGGATTCTTGCCACCAAATCTTACCTTTTATATGGCTCCAGGGGTCAAACTCAAGTCACTAGGCCGTGCCTATCTATAGCTTTCCCCAGAACCCTTCCCCTGGCCCTTCCTCTCCCTCATTTCAGACAGTATCCACGGAGCTTCGGCAAACAGCCAGGACTGTGCTGCCCCCGAAACGTTCCTTCAGTCGTTGGATGAGGAGTCGACAGGTTGCCACTGTCCACTTAGCCACCAGAAATAAAGCGAGCTGGTACCTATGTCACAGCGATGCTTACCTCCTAATTGTTGCCTGGCCAGTAGCCAGGAGAGTCGCCCTTACCTCAGAAGTGCCTTGTGTAGAAAGCTTGGTCCCAGCCAAGCAGTGGTGTCACACGCCTTTAATTCCAGCACTCGGGAGACAGAGGCAGGTGGATCTCTGTGAGTTCGAGGTTAACCTCGTCTATAGAGCGAGTCCTAGGACAGCCAGGACTATTACACAGAAAAACTCTGTAGGGGAGTCGGGGTGGGGTTGAAATGAGTAAAACTGAGTATTTAAACTCTATTTATGGTTTGCACCCCTTCTGAATTCCAGAATCCATTCTGTCTGATGGCAAGGGGACTTATGAGTTCTTTTGTCACAGTTCTGTCTGGAATAAGTTGGTATAATTGTCCACACTTCTGCTAAGAGAGGAATTTGAATCCTTGACTGCCAGCCAGGCAAATATGAGTCACTCATCCACCTGTAGTGACTGACTTCCTGACAGCCAGGATCTCCTGCCTCACTGCCTCTCTCTCTCTTCAACCTTCTGGAATGACCAAGAGCCAGCATACATTCAACATTCATTCCAGAAATGTGTATTCATAAAGCCGGGGATTTCCAAACAGCATGTTACCTGTGTGAAATACAGTGGGTAAGAACTCAAGCAGGTTTGTACACTGTCATGACTTACATCTACGTGCGTGCGTGCGTGCGTGCGTGCGTGCGTGTGTGTGTGTGTGTGTGTGTGTGTGTTATGATGCTAGGGATTGACTACAGGACCTTGTGCATGCCAGGCAAGTTCTCTGCCATTGACCCACACCCCCAGCTGTATTTCAAGTGAAAGATGTTGTCTGAGTCAGCCTTGATGAGTCTCAGTGACCCTATTGGTACAACAGCGGTTAGGACAATTACCAGGCACATGAGATAAAGCATGTAAGGTGCCTAACACATACAAGTGAACAATACCCACTTACCATTACATCTGGTCTATAGAGTTCAGAGGAAGGCCGATGGCCAATGTTCTTTTATTTCAAATGAGTAAGTTTATTAAGTATATAGCAAGTTAAGGGTGAAAAAATAGATTTCAAAGAGCAGGTAGAGAGAAGCAGCGGTACATACCAAGACATTATCAAATGGGGGGGCGGGTTACAGACATCCAGCAGAAATCAGCCGAGGATGGAGGACGAGCCTGGAGGTCTCTGTACAGCCCTAGTGGGACGATAAAGAGGAGCTTGAAGGATGGATAGTGAGCTGGGAGGGACAGAGGAAGGGGGGTCCTTTAGGAGGGAGCTGCTGACGGAACCAGAGCCGAGAAAGGACCTTCGGCTTGGCAGTGTGCAGGCGGGCGATAACCTCGACAGAAGCGGCTTCTTGTGGGGTGAAGGGGGTGAAAACTTGATGTGGTTGTGTTTGACAGAGAGCGGGTTATATGCTGTGCAGCCGTCTGGATTCTATCACACATGGAAGTACATTCATGGAAAAAACCTGAAATCCAAATAAAATCTGGCAGTTAGCGAATAGCAACATTCCGGCACTCCTATCTTGCTCTTGACAAACGTGGAGCGGTGACAGCAATTGTTAATATCAGAGGAGGTTGGATGGGTGGGGGCTGTGTGGGAGCTTCTGAACTGCCTCCACAGCCTTCCCACAACCAAAGGGAGAGAAAGAGAGAGGGAGAGAGAGAGAGGGAGAGAGAGAGAGAGAGAGAGAGAGAGAGAGAGAGAGACAGAGACAGAGACAGAGACAGAGACAGAGAGAAACTAGAGAATATCTTCCCAAAGGACCATGAATTCAGATAATTCTCAATTCCTTCAGGATAGACTAATTTGTCTGTGAGTGATCTAGACCCCTGCTGAAATTCCACCATTGAAATTTTCCGCTCTGTAGAAAGCGGTCAGTGAACAGCCTTCCTCCATGTTTTCTCCTCTGGGGCCCTGACTTTCTCCATCATGGGAATGTAATGTGAAATAAACCCTTTCTTCAACACCCCCTTCCAAAAAGAAAAAAAAATATTTTCAGTTGTTGGGCTGGAAAGATGATTCAGTGGACCAAGGGGTTTGCCTGGGCCTGGACAGCCTGAGTTCTTGTTCCTGGGACCCACGTGGCAGGAAGTGAGAGATGACGCCAAAGGCTGTCCCCAACTCTCACGCCTGTGCTGCAGCATGCAGGGGCACATGAACACACGAGTTTCATCAATTAGAGTGTCAACTCTTCCCCCTTCTACGCACTATTGATCATAAATCATCGCTATGCCTCCCACCTGTGCTTTTATATAATAACAAACTGTCAATGTACATTGAAAGAGAAAAGGAAAACACTTTCAGCTCTTTGGCCATGATCCGTTTTCAAGGCTTGGCAGTGTGTCTGCTGTGCTTGATAATTCCTGAATCCTGATTAGTCATGTAGACCTCAGAGTGGGTGCGTTATCGTGGCTTCCGGACAGCAGGGAGGTGAGCAATCAGAAAGTGAGGCTTCCCGACCTCATGAACCAATCTAGGCCTGGAGGCCTTTGGTGAGGGGCTTTATGGTTGCTTAGCGTTGATTTTTGAGTTCTGCTTTTCCTCTGCTGGGTCCTTTTTCATCCTGCTCCTCCTCCCCCTTTCTCCACCTCCTCCTCCCTGCTCCTTTTCCCTCCTCCTCCACCTCCTCCTTTTTTCTCCTCCTCCCCCTTCTTTCTCTCCCTCCCTCCTCCTCCACCTCCTTCTTTCTCCTCCTCTTTCCTCTCCTCCTTCCTCCTCCTCTCCTTCCTCCACCTCCTCCTCCCTGATCCTTCTTCCTCCTCTTCCTTTCTCCTCCTCTTTCCTCTCCTCCTTCCTCCTCCTCCCCCTTCCTCCACCTCCTCCTCCCTGATCCTTCTTCCTCCTCTTCCTTTCTCCTCCTCTTTCCTCTCCTTCTTCCTCCTCCTCCCCTTTCCTCCTTCCCCTTCCTCCACCTCCTCCTCCCTGCTCCTCCACCTTCTTCTCCCTCCTCCTCCCTTCCTCCCTCCTTCCCTCCCTCCTCTAATGGTCTTCTGGAAAATGAGTAAAAGTGCTTTCTCTTCCTTGGTGGGTCCGAGCACTTTCAGCTTTTCTGTTTACAGCCACTCTGCCTCTGGCACCAACACAGTGGCAACCCACAGCAGAAAGCATATCTGAGCCCAGATGTCCTCGCCAGCCTGGGGGATGGGGGTGGACAGCTGCCTGCTCCCTCTGAAAACTCGTGCTGGTCTTATCTCACTGTTCCAGAACCTTGAACTTGAGTTTTCTTGTGCTGTTATTTAGACCAGCAGCGCTGGATTCCTGGGACTAAAGGAGGAACCCTTGGCTCTTACGCCTCCGTTTAGTGCAAAGACCACATGTATTTATAAATAATATTATGAGTGTCTTCCGCAGGAAAGAAGCAGTGAACATATGTTGAATTAATTGTGTATTAAGTACAAACTTTGAGATGTATCAAAACATTGAATTCTTGACTCATCAAGAATTAAATTATTCTAGACAGGCTTGCTGGTATAAGCCTGTGATACCCAGTTGCTTGAGAGACTGAGGCAGGGGGATCACAAGTTCAAGGTCAGTATCAGCAACCTAGTGAGATCTGTGTTAGAATGGAAGTCAGAGCAGAGTTCAGGATGTGGCTCGGTGGTGGCGTGTTTACCTAGCACATGTGAGGTCCTGGTCCCAAGGCCTCCAGTTCAGAGATGGAGGGAGGGAGGGAGAGAGGGAGGAGAGAGAGAGAGAGAGAGAGAGAGGAGGGAGAGGAGGGAGAGGAGAGAAGGGAGGGAGGGAGGGAAGAAGGAGAGAGAAAGAAGAGGTGATGGCAACATACCATTAATCCCAGTACTTGGGAGGCAGAGGCAGGTGGATCTCTGTGAGTTTGAGGCCAGCCTGGTCTATAGAATGAGTCCAGGACAGGCTCCAAAGCTGCCGAGAAACTCTATATAAAAAAACCAAACCAAACCAAAACCAAAAACCCAAAAATGAAATTATTCTTACGTAATTTTGTTCTATTTTACCCTCACCCAAATTTGTAACTTCTGCAGTTCAGAGGACTCTTTCAACATACTAGCTATTTACTAAGTATGTAGTCTTAGCTAAGCTTTAAAATAAAATCGAATTCATTAACATATCTTGAAACCTGAAGTCTATAAGATACACAAACAATTGTTTTTTGTTAGAAGAGTCAATGGCAGGGACCTTTTCAAATCTCTAGCGCGGTAAAGGGCTTTCACTGATGTCTGCACACCTATGCTCTCCTCTGCTTACCGAGTCTGTCACTGCCTTCAAGGCAAACTCGTAGGGAAATGAGAACCTGTCCAAGACCTCATTAAAAAGAAACACAGAACCTTTTAAGTTGATTGGATGTTCTGCCTGAGATCGAGGCACAGTTGGATCATCCGTATAGCCCTGCTTCATTTATGATTTTGAATGCTTCTATTTTACCTGTAATTGGTGACTTTTTCCTGGAGAGACATTTACAAAGGTCTGCCCGTCCCTCACAGGGCACCAAAGACAGACTAAGGAAGCAATTGCATCCAAGTCCAGTTTGGTGAAACAAGCTTAGGTTAACTCACAGGACAGGAGCATTGGTGACCCAAAGACAGATACATCATCTGAAAATCCTACCTCAGCCTGGGTGACAACCCAAGAACACCGCATCCCTGGACCTTCCGGACCAGGTGGCTGACAGTTCCATTACACACGGTCCCTGAGCAGCTGTTTCCAACTTTAATACTCTTTGGGAAGGAGCCTTGTGAATCTGGTGGGGTTTTGAGCTTCCTGGACCTTGGAGTTTTATCGGCTTCTGGTATCATATGAGCCTCCTTCCTCCTTTCAGAAGGGAATACTCAAATTCAGAGGAAACCATTACAGAATATCCAGAAAGGAGATGGGGTATTTGGGTGTTGACTCCAAAGGGAGCAAAAGGCTCTTTCGACCTACGTGGTAAAGAGGAAAAGGAACCCCTAACTCGAAGCCTCAGTCAGGGCTGGCTTCACGGGGATGTGACTGATGTGGTTGCCTGAGGGTCTGTGCTCAGAGGGGACTTATGCTGTCACTCTACATGACGGATCAAAGGACTCTGAGACTGTTGTTACGTGGGGCTTTGCAAAGAATGCATGCAGTCTGCCTGCTGTACTGCAGTGCTTTGTGGATTGTTGGTGGGGACATCACACAAAGGAGCCATTCATGCAAAAGGACAGACAGGTGTTGAGGCTTCATAGTAGACATGAGTTTTCGTGCATGAGCAGGGCTGCTGTACTAGGTTTCCCGTGGTGCCACCCACCTTTCAGTTCTGCAGCCTGCAACCTGCATGCTTGCATATGGTGGACCAGTTCTGCAGCCTGCAACCTGCATGCTTGCACATGGTACACCAGTTCTGCAGTCTGCAACCTGCATGCTTGCACATGGTGGACCAGTTCTGCAGCCTGAAACCTGGATGCTTGCACATAGTAGGCCAGTTCTGCAGTCTGCAACCTGCATGCTTGCACATGGTGGACCAGTTCTGCACTCTGCAACCTGGATGCTTGCACATAGTAGGCCAGTTCTGCAGTCTGCAACCCGTATTCTTGCACATGATGAGCCAGTTCTGCAGCTTGCAACATGCATGCTTGCACATGGTGAACCAGTTCTGCAGCCTGCAACATGTATGCTTGCACATGGTGACCCAGTTCTGCAGTCTGCAACCTGCATGTTTGCTCATGGTGGACCAGAGAGGACAGATAGATCGGTGAGCAGTAACTGACATGAGATCCATCAGGAGAGCCAGATCACACAGGCTGCTGATGAATTTACAGTTTATCCTAACCTGACATAGAAAACCGAGGCGTTTTAGACAGAGAGGTTATGAATAACATCGTGTCTTCAGGCACGATAAGAGGACACACGCTTCAGTGTCAGAACAGATGGGGCAGTCAGAATCAAAGCAGGGAGACTGTTGATAGTCCAGCTGGCGGTAACGGCACGATGGGATGGCTGGGTTGGGGTGGCAGCATCTGCCAGGGAGACGTGAGGTCTGTGCCCGAGGACCGGCTGTGCCAGTCACCTGTTGTTCTCATGCCTGCTGACAGAACCTCTGCCTTTGCTCCACATCTTAAGTGAGCATAGACTCTCCAGGTCACTCTCCCACGCTGGAGCTGAGGGAGGCCTGGGTGACTCACCTGTTGTGAGAGGTTCCACATTTGCAAAGGAGGTCTAGGCTCATCCAGACCAGACCATAAAGCCATGCTCATAAACCGGACAAAGAAACTTGAAATTTGTAGTTCTAATTTATTTTTGGTTATCAAGTGTCTCTTTCATATCAATAGGAGATGAAGCTATTTAAAAAAAAAAAAGCAAAACTATGAAAAGTGATCGAGACAAGAAGGGCCGCATCATAATGGCTTCATGCCCACAGTGATCTCGCACGATATGCAAAAACACGGGGCCGCTTTGCAGTCAGCACACGGCTGGGGATTGACAATATGCCGGTTGGTGGAGGGTGGAGGCTGTCTGTCGCTGCCAGTTGCTTCCAGCAGGCAAAACATCCCGTGCATCAGAACAGAGAGCTCAAAGCAGCGGGAGAATTCAGCTCCCTTGCACACACCTGTATGCACCACCGTCCGAGATTTAGAAAAATAGGATTTATGAAACAAAGCACAAACCAAAACCTAAGCCCTTTGGAACTAAGGTAAATCCAAATTCAACCTCCTCCAGGCAAGAGCAACAAGACTGCAGTGGTGTGATTTGTCCCTGACTCTGGGTCGTCTTCACCAGCGTCAAGCTGTCTACACTCAATGATATGCAGAGGCAGGATGAGGAGGGCCTCAGACCTGAACCTGAGTCGTGTCCCTTGGTACCAATACTCTTGCCAGCACTTGCTAGGTAGGTGCAACATCAGCTGGGCTTCTGGGAGAGACACACCACAAGACAAAGGGGGGCAGTCTGGAACGCTAGGACGGAAAGCGAAGCCCATAAACTAGGATGGCGTGTCACAGTTAGCCTTGGGGTGAATCCACTCAAGCAGATAGGAGGAAGATAAAACCACAATAATTCAAGACAGACACAAACCTAGGGGAAAAAGTTTTCAAATGGCAGCTTAGAGCAGGAAAGGCTGCCAGGGATTTTATGTGGCTTCTGAGACTTCTTAGGAAGACAGGGTGAGTCCTGGCTCTGCTACCCTGACCATCTCCCTGAGCTGTCTGGGACAATGGTTTGAATCATCTGTCACTAGAGATCATTTCCCAGTGCTTGCCCCGTGAGTCACATTTGCTGCACTTGATACTTTGTGGCCACCCTGTTACCCTGAATTCCTCTGGCCTCCCTGGTCTCTGACACTCTTCTCACTGAGCCACCCTTTCTCCTGTCCTTCGCTAGCTCCTCTTCCTGTGCTTATTCCTTAAATGCCAGTTTCCCCAGAACTTCTTCCTCTTGTGTCTCACATGGGGCAAACCTGTGGACGTCATTGCTTGGACTACCACAGTGTTTCCCAAGCATTTGATCCAGCCTCAGTATCCCTCAGACTGCATCAGCTCTCTGACCACGGGATTGCACAGGTTCCTCCCTCCCCTCTCCTTCCCCCTTCCTTTCTTTGGACACAACACTGTATAGATCAAGCTGGCCTCACACACGCCGTCCTCCTGACTCTGCCTCCCAGATGTTGGTACTGGGATCGAAGGCAACATCACAGCTGGCAGGACTGGACATTTCTGCCGGGCTGCTTTTTCCTTAACCAGGATCTGCCTAGCCCAGAGTCCAGCTCATCTCCCCCTTCTCTCTCCTCTCTCTATTTTCCCAGCTACCACAGCCATTATACATGTGCCTGGAAAGCCTACACTTGTCTGCTTCTCCCTCCCTCACCGTGAGATCAGAACTGTCATCGACAGAGCTGTTTTCTTCTCAGTACTGGGATTCTAGGAGTCACAGCTGCCGTCATGGAATCTGTCACTGGGATAATCCCAGCCCGTATTCCACTTGTTATTTTAAGGTGGTCTTATTGTGCTGCCCAGGACTTTCCTGCCTCAGCAGGTTGGGCTGAATCTAATCCTCAAGTGCACCCCTTCCTCTATAATGTGTGCCCCTCTTCCTCTGGGGCACGTGCCCTTGACTGTAGTTTTCCTCGTCCCTGCTCTGGTCCAGCTGTGATGGAGCTGTTAACTTTCTGCTAATGGTTATTGCTTCTTTCTTTCTCTTTCTTTCTTTCTTTCTTTCTTCCTTCCTTCCTTCCTTCCTTTCCTTTTTAGCTATATTAATTTTATTTTAATTATTTTTATTGAGCTATACATTTTTCTCCTTTCCCTTCCTCCTCTCTCCCCTTCTACCCTCTCCCATGACCCCACCCCACAATCCCAATTTACTCAGGAGATCTTGGCTTTGTCTTTATTTTTCATTTGGTATAGAACCCCACATTTTAGCTGCAGTCAATGCCTCTCAAAGGAAGACTACATTTCCCAAGGTTCCTCACTGCTAGGTAATAAGCTTCCTGACCCTTCAGCTGCAAAACTAGGTTGCCACGAAAATGAAGCATCCAACTTCAAGCACTTTGTTTGAAAGAAGTGGTGTGCACTCTTCCTGCTCCTTGCCGCCTTGCCACAGGCTGGTCTCGCATTTTCACCTAATGAATGAGGACAGAATCCTTGGTCGGTGTTTCCCAAACATAAATGTCGCCAGAGACCCCTGGAGGATTTAAGCATGGATGGAGCTTAATGTGGTGGCACATCCCGGTGATCTCAGAGTGTAGGGGGGCATGAATGGATCAGCCTGAGTTACCTGTTGAAACCCAGTCTCAGAACTGCCAAAGCAAAACCACAGCAACAGAATTCAATGAAATACAAATTGGTGGCTGGGCCCCCACCGTAGGGTTCCTGATTGGGCATCTGATAGGTGGGATGTGAAAATGGCATTTCCGGTACATTTCCAGATGGTCTTGATGCTGCTGGCACAGTGACTTCTGAGTAAGGACAATAGAGAAGCAATACAATGGGACGTGAGGGTCACAGGGTGATGCCCCTTCTGGGCTCATGGCCACTCACTTTTAGACTGTTAGGAGAAAGGATGGACCCTGCTTGGGTCTTTCCTTGAGTCTCTGGTATAGAAGTTTTATATCCAAATGAAGCTTCACAATTCATCTTAAACCCTCCTTCCAAACCCTGAGCTTTCAACCATCCTGTCTCCTGGCACAGCTCACCCAGCGTGTCCTGCTGGAGGACTGAGGCATTGAGAGAAAGAGGAAGCATTCGGAATGGCAAACCATGGAGTCTCCGTGGTCTACTGTGCCTTGGGCCACAGTCAGGCCTTTTCAAACTCAGCGCGAAAGCTCATCCTCCGAGGACAACATGCTCCCCTGTCAGGGGGGTAAGAAGAGCTCAGAGTCCACCGGGGTTTGTGGCAGGATTTTCATCCGTCAATGAGGAAAACAGAGAGATAAGTGTTAGGCACGGCGTGCCTCCCAGAGCCCCCTTGAAGGTGGGACTCGGGCCTAGCTATGATGGGAACAGTTAGTAGACAGACAGAACTAACTCCCTCACTGGCAGAGAGCCACGACACCCAAGGTCACGCCCTGCTGTGACAGCCGGCGTCTGTGACAGTTCTGACTAATGTCAGACTAAGTCAGCCCTAATTCCTGGGAGGGAGTCTGGGATTTGCTTAATCTCATTCTTCATTCTTCCTCTTCCCATCACAGGTATTGCTTCCTCTCTTTTCTCCTCCTCCCTTCCCCAGCCTCCTCTTCTTCTTTATCTCCTCCTTCTCCTTCTTCTTAATAACAGGGCATCACACTGTAGTCCAGGCCAACTTGAACTCACTCTGCAGCCCAGTCTGAGCTTGAACTCAAGACCTCTGCCTCCTGAGTGCTGGGATTACAGGCGTGTACTTTCATACTGGCTCACAGGTGTTGATTTTAAGAATCATGTTGCACTCCAAAGTCTGTGTCAGGGTCCAGTTTGAGAGAACCCAGCCTGGGATGCATCCTGACAGAGACAAGGAGTCGACCGAATCCTTGAATGATCAGAGTCCATGGCAGGCATCTCTCAGGGAAACTCAAGCTCCATCGCATGGCATCCAAGGCCTTTATGCTCTGATTCTAACTTTCTGTCCCCCCTGTTGTCCAGCCACGCCAAGCATTGGCTCTGGAGGGCATACCAAGCACGTCTCCTCCTTCTGTGTGGTCCTCCACACACAGCTCAGGCATCATCTCTGCTGTGATGCGTCCCAGAAACCCCTGGGTATGAAAGAGAAGCACAGAGGAGTGAATGGGGCCTGGGAGCTTGTCAGGCCTGAGTTCAAATCCCAATTCCATGATGCATAGGGAACTGTGCAGCTTCACCTCCTGCCTTTACTGAGACCGTGATGACCACCTCGGTGGGTTAAATAAAACCTGCAGCTCACCTAGACCAGCGTTTCTTTTCTGTTCAAGTTAAAAAGTTCTTTTTACTTTTATTGATTCTCTGTGGACTTCACGTCATGCATTCCGATCTCACTTACCTTCCTGTCCCTTCACGTCTTCCCTCCACCCTTGCAACTTCCCCACCAAACAAAACCAAACTTAAAAGAAAAACCAAAAACAAGACAACAAAAGCAAACAAACAAACAAAAGAAGGAAAAGAAGAATCTTGTCATGGAAGCTGCAGTGTGGCCCGTCGAGACACACAGTGTTCACCTTTAGTTCATTCATCTTTACTTGCGAGTGTTCGTTGCCACAAGCCATTGGTCTGGCTGGAGGCCTCTGGTTCTGCTACAGCACCGAGAATGATAATGGGCTCTCACTGAGCTCCTCTTAGACATCCTGTTGTTCTGCATCATGGAGATCCTGCGGCTTCGGATCTGTAGGTCCGTCCCCTTCACATACTCCAACAGTTCATAGATGGGGTGGATGTTGGGGTGGGGATCAACTCACCTGGTTCTGGGCCTGGGTGGTAGCTCGGCTGGTCAGCTCGCTAGTTCTCCCTCATCCTCAGTACTCAGATGAACTCGCCAGCACTGCAGGGCTAGCTCACCCAATTCAGTCTACAGTAAGGAGCAGGGCCAGTGCTCCTGTGCTCAGGCCCTCAGATTCGGGTCCCCCTCACTCATATCGCCAGGGCCAGCTCTGTGGCTTTGCCCAGGCAAGGTGCAGGGCCCTCTGTCCTGATTGCTGTAGGGGGCATACAAGGGGAGGGGAGGGGAAGAGGGAGTTAGTGTTTCTTAAAATATAACATGCTTAGAGATGCCCTGAGCATCTTGCTGAAGCACGGAGTCTAAATCAGCAGACCTGGGATGGGACCTTTGCAGTCCTAAGAGGTTCCCAGGTGGTATGGCTGCTGGAAATCCATGGCCCACGCACCAGGTAGCCCAAGGTAAGCGCTCAGTGACATTTACATCTAACCCTGTCCTTCCTCCTTCCTCTTGGCACCGACCCATGCATACAATGCCCATTACGTCATGCTTCAGCGAGCTGCTGTGTTGGTGTCTCCCACTAGACCGTATTGAGTACAGAAAGCACATTACCTCCCTTTCAGTGTTCCTGGGGCCCAGGAGAGGGCCAGGCATATGCGTGGGGGATTAATAAGTGTTTGTTGAACTAAGCTTTAAAAAATGCAAATAGAAATATCAACTCTGCCTGTGTAGACGAGTTGCAGGGATGGATAAATGTGATCATTTGCGAGGGAACGCAGAAGTATGTATCATCTGGTGCGGGTATGGATGATTTTATCTCTCAGCTCTCCACTCTGCAGTGGCTCCGATTCATGCAGCAGAAGCCTGTTTACTTGTGGCTATGGCCCAGGCTCTGGTGATTATAAAACAAAGCACCCGCCACCCCAAACCCAGATTCATCTATAGTTTAAAAATAAACCACATCCTTTCCAGGGTAACAAGTGTGACACTCGCCTCCGATAAGAAGCAGAGGAATGACCCCAGTGGGAAGGTGTTCCTTCTTACCACACCAGTGTATCAATCAATATCAATCAATCAATCACCAGTCACAAGTGGGCACGGGCACCCCTCTCTTGGTGGCACTGGCTTTGCAAATGACCTTTTCTTATCTACCTCCCCACAAATCCGAAAGGAGAATCACCCCGTCATCTCCTGCCCATTTGAAGGATTTGACATTTAGACATCCCAGAGCCGGGGAGAGGGAAAGAAATATCACAAACTGTAGAGTACAGCAACCCAGAACACTTCTCTCACCCAGCTTGATAGCAGGCATGCTTTCGAGATTCGTGTACTGTAATCTTAGACACAGGGAGACTTGTGACCTGCTTGTCGAGGATATGGAACACTTGTTTTCTGCGGGGACACACACACACACACATATATGTACGTATATTTGAGACAGAATCTCTGTTATGTAGCTCCAGCTGTCCTGGAATTCACATAGACCAGGCTGGCTTCAAACTCGCAGAGATTTGCTGGCCTCTAACCGAATGAAACACCTTTTAAAAAAATTAAAAACTTCTTACTTTATTGCCTGGGCTGCCTTTGAACTGCTGAGCTCAAGTTACCCTCATGCCTCTGCCTTCCAAGTAGCCAGGATTACAGGTACACATCCCCGTACTTGGCACTGTAAAGAACTTTTTACCAAAGACTGGTGTGGGTTAAGATAACCAAAGGAGGCGGAGTAAAGGAAACTGAGTTCCCTGGTGACTAGTAATTGTCCTCACCCAAAATCAAGAGTCAGGTAGGAGAGTCAGGGATTAGGTTAAAAACTGGAGCCATGGAAGAGCCCAGGAGCTGATAGTAAAAATGCCTGCCTCGGAAGCATGAGGACCCGATTTAAATCCCCAGAGCCATGTTTGGTTTCTTACTTGTTTGTTGAGTTAGTTGGTTGGTTAGTTAGTTATTTGTTTGGTTGTTTTTTTTGTTTGTTTGGTTGGTTGGTTTTTTGGTTGGTTGGTTGGTTTTTGATTGGATGGTTGGTTGATTCATTGGTTGATTCGTTTTTTGTTTGTTTGGTTGGTTGGTTTGTTGGTTTTTTGTTTGTCTGATTGGTTGTACGGGTCTTTTGCTGATTTAATTTTTTGTTGTTTTTGTTTTTATTTTGAGACAGGGTTTCTCTGTACAGTCCTGCCTGTCCTGGAACTTGCCCTGTAAACCGGAGAGAATGCAGAGATGTTTGTTTTTTAGAGAGCCGAGTGTAGTGGACACACTTATAATTCCAGTGAGAGAGAGAGCCAAGAATGCTCCAAGAATGCCCCCTTTATTGTGTTCCAGGGCAGCTTATATAGGGATCCTTGACTAATGGCCCCACCCAACTCTCAGCTGCAAGCCCACCAGAAACCACTCCCTGCCATTAGGAACTCCTGAGGGTCTCGTGCTCAGAGCAGCTGCAAAACAAGTTGTTTGCTCAGAGTAGCTGCAGGCATAGGAAAACAAGTTGTTTACTATGGCAGGCAGGGAGTCACAGGAAATTCAGGATCTGGGTGTTCACAGTCCCCAACAGCACACACCTTTCATCCCAATACTCAGGAGAAGCAGGCAGGTCTTTGTGTGTTTGAGGTCAGCCCTTGTCTACAGAACAAGTTCCAGGACAGCCATGACTACCCAGAGAAAGCCTGTCTCAAAAAAGAAAAGAAAACTTTGCCTCTGGCATTTGTCCAACTTGTCCTTTGGCCAAACATCAGCCTGTGACCTGCTGGCTGTGCCAAAGTCTCTCTCTGGGGAGGACAAGTTCTCCAGCAGGTATGGTAGATCCTGGGAACTTACAACTCTCCAGTATGGATTTATGAGCATAAAGAATTGTCTGCAATTATCCCCTGTTTCTCACTAAACTGCTATTTTAATTCAGCATGGCTAGCATGTACTCTTTTATAACTAATCAAAAAGTTGTCTTTGGTTAAATAATTATGTTGGCTCTGGACTACTAAATCTATAATTTGGTGGGCTACACAATTTATTTCTAATGAGTAATGCAGAGTCAGTAGCAAAATCTATCACTAAGTCTATGGTTCCAGTTTGCCCAGAAGTCTTGGCTGGCACTGCCTCAGATTGTAGAGTGAACCTGTCAAGGTTTTGTTCCAGTTATGAGAAGTTTTGAGGAGACTTGAAGAACTGGAAGGGTCAGACGCCAAGGAAACATGCATATGGGGGTAAGGAAAGTCAAGGAGAGACCTCAAGGTGCATCTCTGAGCTAACTGGGTGCCAAGCCCTGATTTTTTTTTTTAAAAAATTGCATTTAGAGGGTTGGAAAGATGGCTCAGTGATTAAGAACACTAACTGTCCTTCCAGAGGACCTGAGTTCTATTCCCAGTGCCTACAGGGCAGGTTGCAACTATCTGTAACTCCAGTTCCAGGGAATCTACATCCTCTTCTGATCGCCTTGAGCATCAGGTATGAATGTGGTGCACAGACTTATATGCAAGCAAAACATCCATACACACAAAATAAAGGCAAGTTTTAATCACACGTTATTTAATTATTCTATGTGCATGCACACGTGCATGCAATAGCACAAGTGTGGAGGTCAGAAGACAGCTTGCAGGAGTCAGATCTCTTCCTCTGCCTTGTGACTTAGGCTCATCACTGGCCAGCACCTTTACCTCATGAGCCATCTTGCTTCCACCATTTCTCTCCCAATTTATTTTTTTCTTCTACACTGCTGTATAGCTGGAAGATAGATGTTTATAGTGTGTCTCTGTCCCGTGGGTGTCTGTCCATATAGCTTCTGGTTAGGCTGCCCCGAGGAGGCACCTGAGGGTCAAAATAGAGAAAACTCTGGGTGCTGCTTCCTCCACCTGTCCCTGTGGCTCTCAGTTGTGGATTGTAGTAACTACATATTTCCTATGGACAGAGTTCTTATGGGACAGCCCTCTCCCATTTCCAGATCTCTCTCTCTCTCTCTCTCTCTCTCTCTCTCTCTCTCTCTCTCTCTCTCTCTCTCTCTCTCTCTCTCTCTCTCTCTCTCTCTCTCTCTCTCTCTCCCCAGTCCCATACTGTAGCGCTTAGAGCAGATGTTGTACTACCATGCGCCACCACGGCCTGGCTGCAAAGGTTTGTTTTTTAGCATCATGTTTATCGTTGTCTTCATCAGAGGGGGAATGCCAAGAGAAAGGACCAGCCAAGTTTACAGCATAAATAAGAACCAGTGCAAAGACAAAGTTAAGAGCAATTTCCAGGTTGGCCTGAGCAGGTGGCAGAGTGTGGTGATTTCAAGCCAAGCAAATGCAATACCCTGGGGCTACTGAAGTTGTAGTTCTGAGGCTGCGTTGTTTTGTGACGTGTTGCTGATCCACCACAGCCAGATGCATAACATCTACCAGAATATTTTGAACTCTAGAGAGCATGAAACAAAAGCCCCACAGGAGCGCTGCCCTGGAGGAGGGGGGACTTTCACATTAGCGCACGCCTACCTGCTGCGCTGATCGGAGAGTCCTGTACCCACTGTTGATTGCTCAGCTTACTTCCCAGAGTGGAGCATAGAATAACACACATCCCGGGAGGTTGTTGGTCCAAAGTGTGTGTGTGTGTGTGCATGCATACCACAGTGTGTGCACGTGGAAATCAGAGGACAGAATGAGAGAAATCTATTCTCTTCTTCCACCAAGGGGTGGACCAAACTTGGGTTGTCAAACCTGTGACAAACGCCTTTACCTATTGAACCATCCTGCTGCCCCTTTATTCTTTTTTGTTTTTTGTTTTTTGAGGCAGGGTTTCTATGTAGCTTTGGAGCCTGTCCTGGAACTAGCTTTGTAAACCAGGCTGGCCTTGAGCTCACAGAGATCCGCCTGCCTCTGTCTCCCGAGTGCTGGGATTAAAGGCAAGCGCCACCACCGCCCAGATTATTTTTATTTTTTATTATGAATAGTTATAACAATAGTCAACCTACATGGTACCTATTAATTTACTTATCTCTTTCTACTAGATTGTTTGATTGTTCAGGGAAGAAGTTATCTGATTGGTCTTGACATCTTTAGTGCTTATCACAAAATCTATACTAAATTTCAACAAATATTTGAAAGACAAACAAATTAATGGCTTAAAAAAACAGATAATATAGTGCACATCCCAGGATGTTTTTAGCTTAAGTTCAAGGTGTTCAATCCTGTACACGGAGCGGTTGGGCTGCGGTATCCATGCTCGCCATGACACCATACTACCAGCCCTCCGTACTAGGGAATCAGTTCTAGATGCTTACCAAAACCCACAGATACGCTAGTCTCGTGTGAAATCGTATTGTATTTGCTTATAACCTGCACACATCCTCCCACAAGCTTTAAATCACTTCAGATACCCACTGCCATGGAAACGCTAGGTGAACAGGAGTGACATATTGTTCAAGGGATGGAGGGACAAAAGAATATGTGTACATGGTCAGCACATGCTGTGGGACAATGCTCTTGTACACTGCAAAGATTTGTTGCTCGTATTGGTTTAAAGAAACACTGATTGGATGGTAGCCAGGCAAGGAGTAAGTACAGGTGGGGCAACCAGTCTAAGAGAATTCTGGGAAGAAGGAAAGCAGAGATACAGTCATCAGCCAGATACAGAGGAAACAAGATGAGAATGCTTCACTGAGAAATTGTACCAAGCCACGTGGCTAAACATAGTCAAGAATTATGGGTTAATTTAAGTTGTAAGAGCTAGTTAATAATAAGTCTGAGCTATTAGGCCAAACACTTTATTATTAATATAAACATCTGTGTATTTTTTGGGGGACTGAACGGCTGCAGGACCAGGCAGGACAGAAACTTCTGTCTACAAGTACAAATGCAACGTGTTTTTCTAAATATTTCTCACCCTCCATTGGCTAACTACACAGATCTGGGAGCTCTGGACTGTGGAAGGTGACTTTCTCTCTGTATTTGCAGTCACACAGCCCTGCCTGCAAATCCAGACAGCATCTCAGCATGGCTGCCTTCATTTCTTTTTATATGGAAGGGTAGGCAGCATTCACTTCAAACAGTTCTTCTAAAGACTCAAGGAAGTGGATGTCAGGGAACCAAAGTTCATGCATACAGATGGAACTGGAAGTGGATTATGAATAGGTAATAATACGCCATTAAGCGTGGGCAAGGCCAGGATGAAGCTGGGGAGATTCACAGAGAGAGGGTGTCAGGAGCATACATGTGAGAAAGAGCCGCTCAGAAAGTTAAGGCTAAACTTGCTCACAGGCATAGACTTTCTTCCCATCCGTGGGTAGTTCCTGTCACGGGTGATCCACGTAGCCTGAGCTTTCTTGGTCTAGAGCCCATCACTGCTGGTACACACACTCAGCTGTGTGGGGAAGACTGCGTCGATAGTGTAGGCCTCAGCCTACTTTTTTCAGGCTCCTTTTCCAACCTTCCCAGGCACCTTCTTAATGCCTTGCACCCCAGGATCCTGGACCATGCCTCTACCTTTCTCATCCCTTCTGTCTCCAGCCTTTGAATCACTTCATCTTTAGTCAAGCTTAGACACAGAAACCCCTAGTGAGAATTCCTGGAAGGTCCAGGGCCAGAGAAAGAAAGCAAAATTTTGGTTTGTAATGCTTTCCTATGTTGGTCCCCACAAGGGGAGCTGTCACGGTGGGAGAGAAGTGTTTGGGTGGCTGTCCTGGGAGTGTTTGCATGCCAACTCAGAGTCTCTACACACTGGACCAGAGAGCACAGAGAACATGTAGAAACTGTGCTCTAGGAGGATTCTGTAGACAATTGTCCTTTTGGTTGGTGGCTACATGAGCTTGCATGTAACAAGTATGTCTATGCCATGTAGAGCTTCTCACTATCTACACAGTTGGCTGTCCCCTAGGAACCTGCCTTCCAGGCGCTCACTCTCAGCGCTTGGGCAGGAGACTGTTCCATTCTTGAGACTTCCAGCTGCTGGTTAAGAATCTTTAGGATGACAGAAACTTTTCTCCAGCCTTTCCCACGTTTTCATCCGTCACAACAACACAACGTAATACGAACAAAGGACAAAACAATCTGAAGATTGCTTGACCATTTTAATGCAAAGTTTTAGCAGGCTACTGCTGGTTTTGCTGAGGCTCATTAAAAGCAAAACTTAATTCAATGGAACTTTTAATGGGTGCTAAGGCAGACTTTCCAGAGCACCACACTGGGGGTGTGGGAACCACTGCAGTGAGGTCTAACATCAGGAGAGAGCACTCTGGATCTACTCATCAGAGCAGAGGAACACTGTGGGGTCAGTGGAGGGAAAATCACTAAGAAAGAGTCAGTGTAAAAGATTAGACCGGCCCAACAAGATTCTTACTGAAGACAGGCCAGGACACCCAATATAGCATGGGGATGTGGCAGAGGGCGAGGGGCTTGATCGCATGTGGTGAGCAGGTGTCAGGAAGGAAGGGGGTTTCTTATTAAACTCATTCAACAAACTTCTTTACTAAAACTAGATTTAACAAGGAAGGGCATAGATGGGCCTGCCTGGAGTTTGAACAAGCAAAGAATCGCTTTGTCAGGCTCTTGTGGATCTGTTTGCTTGGTATTTGTATAGATTTCTAAACCAGAAAGTCTGGAGTTGAGACAAGCTTGCCAGTTAGCGGGACAATACCCCTGTGGTGATCTCAGAGATGGGAAGTTGCTGTGTGGGTTTCCCCAACAGGCAGAACGCCGCCTCCAACTCTCTAGGCATGTTCTGGCCTGGAGTGGCATGCAGGTCACGTGCAAAGTCTGGATTCAAACTCGACTGTGAAAGTAGAAAGATGCACACACCTCGTAGGGTTCTTGACGATTAAATGCGACGTGTGCAAATGGCTCTTATCCAGCGGTCACTTTGACTCCGAGGTCACGCGTGGAAAGCTTGGCTTCCAGCTTGCAGACCTTATCGTTGAGAGATGATTGGGCCGCAAGGACTCTGTCATGAATCAATCCCTACAAGGATTCATAATACGATGGAATTAGCAGGGGAATAGTAGAAACTTCTAGAGGTGGTGCCTAGGCAGAGGAACTAGGTCACCTGAAGTATGTGGGTGGGACTATCTCAGGCCAGGAACCCCATCCCCTCCATTTCTTCTCTGCTTCCTGGTCACCATAATGTGAACAACTTTTCTTCACCATGTCGGTCCGCCACAATGCTCTGCCTCACCACGGCTCCAGAGCAAAGCCAATCTTCCTTTAAATTGCTTCTCCCTGGTGATATTCTCTCTCTCTCTCTCTCTCTCTCTCTCTCTCTCTCTCTCTCTCTGTCTCTCCCCCTAGCAGGGAATCACTGTTTTGTTTTTCTTTGGTTTTATTGTCTGTTCCTACCCCTCCCCTATGCGTCACTAACTCTCACAAGATACATAAGGAGACTCTAGTTTTCTTTCCCAGAGATGTAGCTTTTACTTGCACAACAAGAGCTTCTGAGATTTGGTGTGGTCCAGCAGGGAGGCGTGGGTGTTTCTCAGGATAGTCTTCTCTCTCTCACTCTTTTTCCTTCAGTGTGAAAACCTAAAGAAGAGACGGTGCAAGTGGACCTGTCACATTTCTCCAGCTGGGACAGAACTTCCAGCACCGGCTCCAGACTATAGGCCAAGCGCAGAATGAAGGACTAATTAGTCTCTGCTTTTGAGATCCTGGGAGCTTCCAGACCAAAGATCAGCCTTACTTCAAAAAATGATACACATCATTCAAACCTGGGAGAAAAGGGAATCTTGGGATGTCTCCTTTATCTGGCAGTTAGGGAACCTTACTATATATATTTGAATGGATGGATAGATAGATAGATAGATAGATAGATAGATAGATAGATAGATATAGATAGACAGATGATAGATAGATATCTCCAGGTTAAATTTGGTCTGTTGCTGTGAGGTAATGCTCTAGTACTCTGTAAAGATTTACAAAAAAATGCTGATTGGCCAGTAGCCAGACAGGAAGTATAGAACCAGTGTAGGAGAATTCTGGGAAGAGGAAAGGCAGAGATGCAGCTGTCATCCAGAAGCAGAGGAAGCAAGATGAGAATGCCTCACTGAGAAAAGGTACCAAGCCATGTGGCTAAACATAGACAAGAATTATGGGTTAATTTAAGTTGTAACAACTAGTTAATAATAAGCCTGAGCTAATAGGCCAAACAGTTTATAATTAATATAAGCCTCTGTGTGCTTATTTAGGGCTACATCTCTTCAGGACCAGGTGGGACAGAAACTTCTGTCTTCCAGAAAGCCAGTGGCCACTGAACAAGGACAAACCTGGGGCCTCAGGGAGGAATGGGGAATCCCAAGCACCCAGAAAAGCTGCCCCCAGGCCCTAGAAACTACGGTGACCAGGCAGTGTATAAAGACACCAGAGTAGGGTATCACCTTTGCTCTCTATCCAAAACTGGAGGGGAGGGGTCATAGGAGATCATGCTGATTCCAGGGATTGCGTCTGGCATCACCAAGCGCTGACCGTGTTCCTGGGCAGCAGCCCTTGAGTTGTTCCTCCTTGGGGTGGCAGGATCTTCACTGAAAGACGGGACTAGGCCTTCATTCACTAGTAGAAGGAGGAAAGCTAGGGAGAAAATAGTAGGTGTCTAGTGAAAGTGGGGTGACATTGAGCAGAGGACCCCTCTCAACTCGTGTAAGGCCCCCAGGGCCTTCCTGCCAACCGTAAGGCTATAGACAAGGGAAAGGTGGCTCACAGCAATGGCTGCCTCCACACCAGCACGTCAGGATCGCTCTGCCTCCCAGCCAGCCTGGGGAAAAGATGATCCAGGTGAACTGTCTTTATCTCCCCACTGCCATCCTCTTCTTGATGTCGGGACACCATCATCTGGCTCGCCTGGTACTCATTTCCTTCTTCAGAAGCTTCCGGGTTTGGAGCCCTTTGTGAGGCTCTGGAAGTGCTCCCAGGTACCTGTCGTTCTTACTTCCCTCCATGGAGCTGTCCCCATGGGGCCGTCCTTGGCCCAGGCCTTAAGATCCCCCTGAGACTTTCCCCTAGACTGATGTCACTCGCTGACTTGTCTGGGAATCTCACGTCTCTGACTTTCCTAACACAATGAGAATGACTTAAACGACCTCATGTCTGCACCGGCCTTCCCCAGAGACTGTATCCAACTGAAGGCTAAGTATTTCTCCCTGGAAGCCCCAGACACGTAGAAGCTGACATTTTCAAACTTCAGTCTCATCATTTTCTATTAAGCACTCACCTCCAGGTCACACAAACAGGACCTGGGACACTCAGCCACCTAGTCCACTGTGAGTACCCAGCACTACCATCCTCAAGACATCCAAACCAGACCAATGGTGTCACCTACCATGTCCCCACTTTCCTTGAGTCCCCCGGTGTAACAGTTCAGAACAGCCTCTTAACTGCTGCCGGACTGGCTCCTTAAACCATGCTTTGCCCTCAAGCTGGAACGACAGATCCGGGTTTTCCCCCTTATTCTCCTGCTTCAGAAATGTAGACTCTCTCCTGCAACTCCTGGCTTCTCCATCATCCTCTTCCCTCTGGCTGCTCCTTCTCTTTCCTACCCCTCTCTCTGATGCTTCTTCCTGCCCTGGACTGTGCTGGGAAGACCCCACCCACCTCTTACTCATCCTCAAAGATATAATTTGGATGTTATCATCTCCAAGAATCCTCTGAACCCCCGGGGTGAGTTATGGTTACCGGTCTTCCAGCCCTGTGATTATGTGTCACAGGAAATGACCGGAGAGATGAGCAATCCATCTCCGGAGATGTTCCTGTGATGGGTATTATCAGTCCAGGGACTGGCACTCAACCTGGCAGGTGCCAAAGCCTGATTTCATTAGCATATCAAATAGATCAGTTTCTTAGTGACAGACTCAGGTTGAGTAATTTATAGAAAAAAATACAGGAAGTCAGCGTGTGCACAGATCAATTTAAATAAAAGCTAGAACTTGACCGAGGCTGTCATCCTGGGAAGAGGGGACGCCAGAGCACTCTGTCCCTGCGAGTGGACTGACTCACAAGATGATTGAAAACCAGAGCAGAGGATGTGAGCTGCATGACACAGCCAGCGAGATCAGGATTAAAAGTTGGATGCCTCTGTCTCAGGGTCAGGAAAGGAGCCTTCTTCCTGATGGAATCACGACGTTGTGAGAAGACTTTGTCTGTATCCCTCTTCTTGAAGGGAAGCCTAGCTGCTCCCCTGCCAAGGCTTTTTCCTCTGTGGTTCCCTTTCCATGTCCCTGGCCAGCCAGATGTCCGTCCACTAGCCTTTTCCCAATGCCTTTCTGTAGTGATGCAGTTAGCCAAGGCCAGCCCTCTGGCTTCTGCTGTGATGCTGAGCATGGATTTCACAGTTTAAGAAGCAAACCTTGGGGTTGGGTGTGTAGCTTGGTGCTGGGAGGCCTGAGTTCAACAACTACCATGAAGTGGGGGGATAGGGCAGGAAGGAAATGTAGGCCTCTGCTCCTGGAAAGTGGTCCTACCCTGTACCCCAGAATGGACAGAAACTATATACTCAGGCTAGCTCCAGACTCGATGGAATTCTCTGGCTCAGTCTGAGAGTATGCAGAGTATGGGCCTGCTCTACCTTCCCCGTGACTCCTCTGGGTTGTTCTACCACATTCTACCTCCTCTGAACACCCTGCACCTGAGGTCCTGTTTCTCTGTGAATGACCCCCCCCCAACACCTTCGTGTCTCCAACCCACTCCAGTAAATATCCCTGCCACAAATAAATCTCTCCTAGCTTTGAATACCCATATCTTAGCATTCCCAGATGACTGTCACCGGGGAACTGGCATGCCTGCTGCCCCCCGCCCTTCGGAGTCCAGCCACCTTTCTTCTCCCCAGAGCTCGGCTCCTCTTCCTCTCCATTCCCTGTGGAGTTCTCCCTCTCAGACTGTCTTCCCAACTCAAAACATTTCCCTCATCGCGTCAGGCCATCTGACTCCTACCATACTCTTGACAATCCCGCACAATGCCTTCTGACCATCCAAATGGCCCACGAAGGAGCTTTGCTAAGTCCAACACTTCAGCGACTGAGAAGCCCTATTCCTCCTTAGAGGAGCAATGTTGGCCGATTTTGATCTTCACGACAAATTTTTATTAACCATAACATTTTATTTAATCTTAATATTAGACTTTTTAAAAATTATATTGTGCGTGCACATGCACGCACAAGCACATGTGCACGCATGCATCTGTGTTGGAGGTTGATCATTGGTGCATTTGTGGAGGTCAGAGTCAGTCTCCCCTCCCCCTCCCTTGCTCTGAGCCCAAGGGCAGCACTCAGGTTGTTGGGATTGTCAACAAAGTGCCTTTGCCAGCTGACCCATCTCCCTGGCCCAGCAGTAGTTATTCCCTTTCCGCTACAGAGTGGCAAAGGTGTAAGATGTGCAGGGTTTGGTGGGGCATCAAGAGGAGGCTCTTGACAGGAGTCAGGGGTCCTAGACGCTTCCAGAGCACAGAACTCCAGCGTGAGGGACAGCGCCATTTAAAGGAAGTGGAAAAGAACTAGAGTCTGGCCATCTTAGACCACAGAGGGAAAGCGGAACCCCTCTTCAGGACGCCTGAGACACAGAGGCCCAGGTCCCCATGATGCAGAAATCTTCCAGCTGAGGGGGTGACCCCAAATGGCTCTCAAGAAGGTGTTCCCACATGAGATGGTTCAATGGCTGTTTCAGGCTATGCCCTCTTCACCGGGCATGACGCAGAAGGAAACAGAGACGCAGTGAAGGAACTCAGACCTCCCAGTGCTCCTGTATCAAGGAATCGGCCGTGTGACACTTTAAGAGTTCCTGGAGTATCACATTTAAGTGGTTCTAATGTTTAATATTTACTAGGAACAATGAAGTGACTAAAAATTAACCAAGTAATGCTGAATTAAAGCATATAACTTACACTATAGATTCAGGTGACGCTGAATTAAAGCATATAAATTACACTATAGATTCGGCTTTAAATTGAAGACATTTTCAGCTTATTCACCTGTTTGGGATTTCTAAGAAAAATTACAATTCACATGTGTCTTACTTTCCTTTAATACTTTTCCTTTTCTTTCCCCTTTTTAAAGAGTGTCTTATGTAGATGGTGGTGGTGACACACACCTTTAATCCCCAGTACTTGGGAGGCAGAAGCAGGCAGATCTCTGTGAGTTTGAGGCCAGTCTTATCTGCAGAGTGAGTTCCAGGACAGTCAGAGATACACAGAGAAACCTGTCTCGAAAAACAAAAACAAAAAATAAAAAAGAGTGTCTTATGTAAACCTGGTGGAGGTGGTAGTGGTGGTGGCAGTGGTAGTGGCACACACCTTTAATCCCAGCCTAGCACTCAGGATGCAGAGGCGAGAGGATCTCTGTGAGTTCAAGGCCAGCCTGGTCTATAGAGTGAGTTCCAGGCAGTCAGGGATACATACACAGAGAAACCCTGTCTCAAAAAACAAAACAAAGCAACAACAGCAGAATCCAACCAACCAACCAAACAAGCAAACAGTGTATTTTGTAATCCAGGCTGACCTCAAATACTCTGTGTAGCTGAGGCTAGCCTTGAACTTTTGATGCTCTTGCTTCTGCCTCCCAAATGCTGAGGTTACAGGTGTGTACCACCACCCTGATTTGTTGTTGATTTTTATTTACTTTTAAAATTAAAAAAGTATAAACTTTATTATAAAAAAACTTGCAAATATGCCAGATGTGGTACATGCCTTTAATCCCAGCACTTGGGAGGCAGAGGTAGGTGGATCTCTGTGAGTTCTAGGCCAGCCTGGTCTAGAGAGTGAGCTCCAGGACAGCCATGACTATACAAAGAAACCCTGTCTCAAACAAACAACAACAACAATAGAAAAAGCAAAAACAAAATCCAGCCAACTAAACAACAACAGAAAAACTTTCAAATGAAAAAGCTATTAGACGCCACAACTGACACCAGCCCCAATCTGTCCATTTTAATGAGCACCTGTAGAGGTAAATTAACCATTCTGAAGCTGTGGAGCTGCACATTGGACTTTACACTCTCATCACTGAATGTGTAATAAAAATTGAGTATTTTTATGCTCTTATCCCCACCAAAAAAAACCAAAAATCTGTGACAGAATTAGAAGTAGAAAAGCAATTAGTTTTATATCCTCCTCCATGACTCATTTTTGTTTGTTTTATTTTAGGGTGTTTGTGTGCGTGCGTGTGTGTGTGTGTGTTTGTGTGTGTCTGTGTGTTTGTGTGCGTGCGCGTGTGTGTGTGAGTGATATGTGCATGTGCGATGTGGAATGTCCTTCTGTATCTGTGTTGCTTTTATTGGTTGATGAATAAAGCTGTTTCAGCCAATGGCTTAGCAGAGGTATGCCAGGCAGGAAATCTGAACAGAGATGCCATGTGGCCACCCAAAAAGCAAGATGTGAGGTAACAAACCATGAGCCTCGTGGTAAAATATAAAATAATAGAAATGGGTTAATTTAAGATGTAAGAGCTGGTTAGAAATATGCCCGAGTCATTGGCCAACAATGTTGTAATTAATATAGTTTCTATGTGACTATTCAGGTGTGGGCAGCTGGGACACAAAAGTTCAGTCTCTGTCTACTCATGCGGGGGGTTTACACAGCCCATGCGCTAGAGTTTGGAGGCCACCTGGTATCCTGTTCTAGCATCTTATTTCTCTGAGTCAGGGTTTCTCATGGAACGTAGAGCTGGGCTGGCAGCCAGCAAGTCATAGCAATCCTGTCTCCACTCCACAGCACTGAGGTTACAGATGTTGGTGGCCATGCCTGGCTTTTTACATAGGTTCTCCGTCTTTAAACTCAGGTCCCCTTGCTTATATAACCATCAGTTTTGCCTGATGTGCCGACTCACCAGCTCCTTTATTTTGTTTTGTGGAGGCAGGGTCTCATGGAGCCACAGCTGACCTCTGAGTTTCATAATCCCCCTGCCTCCGACCCCAGACTGCTGGGATTACAGGCATGTGACAGCATGTGTAGCTAATTTATTAGCTTAATGAGAATTACTTTGTAATTTGAGAAGATTTGTTAATCAGAAAATCAGCACGTTTGAAAAAAATAGTAAAATTATTAAATTAATAGATGCAATTTAAAATGATTAAGTGGATCAGATATCAATTTGTTAAGTTTATAAGTAGAATAATAAGTAGACATGCTTAATGTAAAAACTTCAGATTTTAAATTTAAAAGTAATAAATATTAATTTAAAAAAAAAAAAACCCAAACAGCTTCTAAGTAACTATTTCAGACTGAATGGTCTTTACTGGATTCTAAAGATTTCTCCCCCTTCTTTTTTCTTTCAGTACTGCCAATACAGAATATTCACAAGGAAACAGCTAAATCTTTAGGCATAGGTTTTTCACAGTGAATGGCTAAGAAGGGACCACGGGCAGACACGTGGGCAGCAAAGGGGCAGAGCTGGGAGAAGTGAGCAATCCCGTTGACCACACAGCACAAACTCGGCATCTCCGGGCCTGGACTCCATGTGCTTGCACCAATTTTGCATTTCATTTTTTTTTTTTTTTTTTTTTTTTTTTTTGGTTTTTCGAGACAGGGTTTCCCTGTAGTTTCTACAGCCTGTCCTGGAACTAGCTCTTGTAGACCAGGCTGGCCTCAAACTCAGAGATCCGCCTGCCTCTGCCTCCCGAGTGCTGGGATTAAAGGCGTGCGCCACCACCGCCCGGCCTTCATTATTTTCTTATCCCAGGCTTCCCCTCCCACCCCAGCCCAAAGGCTTTCCTTCAGAAATAGTGAGTTTATTGTGTCCATCCCCTAACCCAACAGGGCCATTCCACTCTTTCCTCCCCACTCCCTTGCTCTAAGACCAAGTCCACTCTGACAAGCCTTTGTATGTTAGATCTGCTCCCTTCCAGCGGTCATGTCTTTGATACTATGCGCTTTATGCCAGACATATCACAGACTATTTACCACACTAGTCGTGTGTGTGTGTGTGTATACAATTGTGAATCCACACACGTGTATGGTAACCAGAGGTCAGTGATAAGTGTCTTCCACAGTTGCTCTCTGTTTTATTCCTTGAAACAGGGTCTCTCACCAAACTCGGAGCTCGCGGTTTTGGCTACGCTGGTTAGCCATTGAGGTCTAAGGATGTGCCCGTCTCTACCCCTGTCTGGAATTACAGATATGCATGACTACAAACGGCCTTTTCTGTAGGTGCTGGGGACCCAAATTTAGGTCCCTATGCTTTCCTAGCAAGAACTTTGTGAACTGAGCCATCTTCCCAGACCACGAAATAGTCTTGGTGCCTTTCCACCAAAATGCCATCAGACTTTGTTTCCATGTCTAATTTTTTTGGGAGGGAGGTAATGTCTTCCTGTGTAGCCCAGGCTGGAGGTCAACTCACATGATCCATCTGCCTCATTCCCCCAAGTGCAGGGATTACAGGTGTGTGCCTCCTTTCCTGACTTCTAATGATCTCTATCATTTTATTTGCACAAGTTTTTGTGGCTCCTAACAGATGTCAAGGGAAACCTAAGATCCCCTTGGTACTGAGTGACTCAGAGTCTTCAGCATCCTCCTCTTCCTTACTTCTTAACGCTGCCCTCTCTTGCTGTCAAGCCAACTTGCTGCCCACATCCTTCACGTGGTGCAGTGCCAACAAACATGCCTTTCCGTGGCCCGTGACCCTCTTTCTAAGACATTCAGACCCTTTCCTTCCCTTGACCTCAAGTCTGGACTCTTTCTCGGAGATTTAATGTGGCCATCTACAATTCAGGTTCTTCTGCATCCGGATATACTGGTGCAATTGCTTTTGGCTTGTTTATATTACTACTCAGTAACAGTATCTTTGCTCTTGTGTGTGTATCTCTTCTCAAAGAGATGCTATACATGTCTCTAGGAAAGAATTTTTCCTTCTCTGCCAATCACAGGATTTTTTTTTTTTTTTGGTATTTTTCAAGACAGGGTTTCTCTGTAGCTTTAGTGCCTGTCCTGGAACTAGCTCTTGTAGACCAGGTTGGTCTTGAACTCAGAGATCCGCCTGCCTTTGCCTCCTGAGTGCTGGGATTAAAGGCATGTGCCACCACCGCTAATCACAGGATTGTTAAGAGGGTCATAAGACATGGTTTGTGTGGAAGGACATTTACATAGAGCTGTAAAGCTCTAGTCAAATTCAGTGTAAGAGGGACCCTGGCGGGACTGAAAATGCTGGGGATGGGACTTGTGGAAGTAAGGTCATTTACTCCCTCTTCTCCCCCCTTTCCTCCTTTCTTCCTTTCTCCCTCTTTTTTTTTTTTTTTTTTTTTTTTTGAGCCAGAGTTTCATGTAGCCCAGACTAGCCGCCAACTCCTTATGTAGGTGAAACTCAGATCTTGACTTTGTTTCCCAAGTGCTGGGATAGTAGACGTGTGCCACTGGACTGGCTACTAGTTCTGTCCCCACCGGGTGTGTTATGTAAAATGTCGTCTTGCCTAAGCCCTCTTCACAAACCTTCCCAGTTGAACTACCACCAGAGACTTTTTATGGAGCGGAGGGATGGGGAGGAACAAATAAATGGACACCAATAAAAACCCTGAATAAACTTTGGGGCTCTCATGAACGTATGTATTTCAGGAATGATGAGGCAAGCAACTGACTAATAAATGCTAAACGCATATACCAATACACGCTGGCTTCCTGACTCAGAGGAAGAGCGCATTCCACGATGGCATAAACCGCACCCCTTCCTGAAAGGCAAGTCACGGCAGTAATGAGGAGCACACGTGACTGGAACACATCTCACGTTGGAGACCAAAAATGCGAATGAGACTGTCCATGAAATCATGTAGTTAAGAGGGACTCTTTAAAAACTTTTAAAAATGTGTTTATTGTGTCTGTGTGTGCATGCAATAGCACGCATGTGGAGGCCAAAGACAGCTTGTAGTAACCGATTCTCTCTCTCCGTGATGTTGGTCCCCAGGATCAAACTCAGGTCAGGTCTAGTGTCAAATGCCCTTTCCCACGGAGCCATGAGGAGCTCTGTGGGGCAGTATTTCCTTATACTGCACCAAGTCCTGAGTCCTCTATTTGAAATACATTCACTATTTATTTGGTCATAAGCAGTTTTGGTTGTAGGGAATATTAATTGTCCATACACTGTGTGCCAGGCACCGTCTTGGGCCAGTGAAGACGGCTAGCGTTGCAGATCTGAGACAGCTCACGTTCCGACAGCAGAGACATAGCCATAAATATGCAGGAAGCACCAGCAAGAGCGTGGCAGGGTGTGGCTAGCATGGCTGTGTGGCTGGGGACCTGCAGGGGAGACACGAAGGAGGAGGCCACATCCTTAGCTCGTAGGATGAAGTGGGGTGCTATAGAAAGCTGCCGACAGGAGCATGCACAGCTGAAAGGAGAGTAAGCAGAGCCCCTGTGGCTGGGCCAAGACGCCTGGTGTCGAGAAGCCCACAGCCACCCAGTCCCAATGGTGTGTCTACAGAACACCCTCACACCCGAGGCTCAGGGAACATTGCAGAAGAAGAGGCGGGAAGATTGTAACAGCTGGAGGATCAGGGTCTTCACGATGAGATTGTGTCTCCTAGTGTTGTCAGAAGGTTCAGTCTGTCGAGTCTCTCCAACACGACCGTCTGAATGTGAGCTGAACAAGGGTGACACCAATGGCCACGACAAACCAGATAGGAAAAGCCCAAGAGGCCTCAGCTGCACACAGAGCTGCAGGCAACTGAGGAAAGCTGGGAGAGGAAGAGGTGCCCTCCTCAGGGAAGAGCACACCCACCAATCAGCTGTCTAGGATCAAATGGTCAGTCCTGGAAACACACACACACAAGGAACATTGTATGGACACAACAGGTTATATTTAGGAATGTATAAGTATATGCTAACACATGTATATAGGCAATAACAAGTGGTGAGAGGAGAAGAGGCCATGGATTTGAAGGGGTGCAGGGAGGGGCAGAGGGGGCGGTTTGGAAGGCAGAAAGGGAAGGAGGCATGTAATTAAATTAAATCTAAAAAAAAAGCTGAAGTACACTGCCAAGTCATGAGTAGCTTGGTAGGCCTAGGTGAGGTGCCTGGGTTTTATTCTGTATACAGAATAAAAATCAATCACGAAGATCATATATTATTGAAATTAAAATTGTGCCTTTTTTCTAAAAAAATCATATTCACCTGGGTGGAGAGATGGTTTGGCAGACGAGAGCTCTCACTGTGATCCCAGCTCCCACTAAAGCCTGGTGTGCACCTGTAACTCAAGGGATACAGGACAGAGGCAGGAGGATTGCTAGGGCTTCTTGGCCACCAGCCTGGCTCCAAGTTCAGTGAAGGAAATAAGGCAGAAAAGGTCAGAGCGGGAACCCTGATGTCCTCCTCTGGCCTCTCATGTACACAGGTGTGCACACTGGCACATGAATATGTGGCTACACCACATACATGCACACGCACACACATGCACACACATGTGCACACGCATGCACGCACAGACATGCACGATGCGCACACACATGCGTGCACGCACGCGCACACACACACACACACACACACACACGCTCACTTTCAGTCTTACAACAGCTTGTGTCACTTCACGAAACTTAGCCAGATTTTATTCAGCATATGTGTGAAAGAGAGGGGTAGGCCTGAAATTCTGTACAAGCTGCCACAGGCTCAACCTACTGCCGTCATTACTGACTTACGAAATCAGGATTCTTAGCATTCCAAAGGCAAGCTATCTTGTTAGCTGCCAAGAGGGCAGACACGCCACTTTCAGTGTCCTCTCAGAGAGGAAGGACCAGCCGGGCGGTAGTGGCAATCGGATCTCTGTGAGCTTGAGGCCAGCCTGATCTACAGAGCGAATGCCAGGACAGGCTCCAAAGCTACAAAGAGAAACCCTGTCTTGAAAAACCAAAATAAGTAAATAAATATAAACAAAACAAAATAAGGACCCCTGAACTGACATTGTGATTCCCCCCAAAACACATCTGCAGAGAAAAAGAAGCATCCTGTCCAGCAATGGCTATTCAACTCTGTGGTAAAGACCCCTGCGTAGCTGCTGGGGAGAGAGGAATAGAATTCCTGCGTACACCTTGATGTCATTTTAATGTGCATTCTTGTTGCTTTGTTTTTAGTTTTAATTATTCAAGGTTTTCTTTTGAGGGGACACAGAGATCAGAGGAGAAGTTGCCGAGGTCCATTCTCCTCTGCCACCTTATGGGACCTGTGGATTGAACTCAGGTCAGCAGGCCTGGCATCTGCTGTTACTGTTCTGAGCTGCTTTCCTCGGAGACGGTCTGACTCAGGTCAAACTTGCAGTGGTCCTCCTTCTGCAGCCCCCGAGTACCCCAAGGCTCCAGGTGTGAGCCACTGTGATGGGATCTCTCTTATTCTAGATGTAAACTGAACAGGTCCTCTGCTACGGCACCACGTTTCCAGACCCGTCTAGCCATGGGCTCACATGACTGATGGCTACCTATTAGCACAGACTTGGGCCATAGCCAGCATCATGTGACGTTTATTAGATAGCTTGTTGTCGGCGTAGCTAATTAATGCATAGAAACTCAGAAGTCAAATAATTTAAACATATTCCAGAGCTAATTTTCCTAAGATGACTCACTAGAACAACATTTCGAGAGGCAATAAAAACACCCAGTGTTCAATTTCTGAGCAGACATGTGTTGGATGGAGGCCTGCACAAACAAACATTTTTCCCTGGTCATTTTGCTCTTGCCCTGTCGTGGACGGCTATGGCTTAAGAGCTAGAGATTTTTTTCCCCTAAACACAAACTTCTATTAAATATAGCTAACACTTGTCTGGGTGTCTCTAATTTAACAGTTGCCACTGTTCACAGGGACCTGTGACCCATCAGCTCAGGACAGGCCTTGGTGAAGCTGTGCCCAGCACAGGGCCCCTGGCAACACACTCATGTCTGTCCGGAGTGCTGCCTCTGGGTTAGGCCCAGCAGGGCTCCAAGCGGTAGGTGTGAGTCAGAAGTGACCTGTTTGTCAGAGGGGAGCTCTGTCCCAGGTCATTTATGGACAACCAGGCGGCCCCTGGAGCCAACAAGGTATGAAAAGCTCCGTCTCGAAGTCGCTCCTTGGCCTTGCTCGTAGGCTGAGCAAGAAAACGTACCGTGGGTAGATGGTGGCTAACCCGCCTTGCTGGAGCAGCTTGTGAGACATGATTATAAAACAGGGTTTCCACGCAGGCCCTGTCCAGGGCATCGTCTGGGTTCTAAACCCTTTAATCAAAATTATTTTAATAATCTAATGATATTACTTCCTGGTGACAGAAAAAAATAGTGTTTATTTCTTTTTATATTAAACTACTTTTTAAAATTGGGGGCTGGCTTACAGTTTCAGAGGCTTTGTCCACTATCATCGCGGCAGGGAGCATGGTGTGGCACTGGGGCAGTAGCTAAGAGCTACAGCCTGGTCCATGGGCAGACCCTGGGCCTGGGTTGGACTTTTAAAACCTCAAAGCCCACCCGCAGTGATACATTTCTTCCAACAAGGCCATGCGTCCTAACAAGTATATGAACCTGTGAGCCCCATTCTTCTTCAGACCACCTCAGCCTCCTTAGTACCAGGACTCCAGGCGTGCACCTCCATACCCAGAAATAAAAATACATTTTAAAAAATATAATACAAAGATAGCCCTCTATAATCTTTCAATAAGACATTTTACATTTGAAAAAATAATGCTAGTTTCTCTAGAGGCAAAAGTGAGAAGCCTGGAAAGAAGTTGCCTGGACCTGCCGATGGGCTGAGGAAAACCTCAGTGGCTGTGGGGAGTTGGGGAGTTGCTGACCAGAAAGCAGTAGCTACAGTTCCTTTGGAGCTTTCTTTAGCTTCCTGAAGAGCCTTTGACCACCTCAGCATCAAACCTGACATCCGGAATAAACAAATAAAATCCCCTGGAATGTATTAACAAAAGCCTGTTCTTTCCATGGAAAAGCCGAGAATGCCATTGGGTGACTCCTGAGGGATGTAGGAGAGATGCTCACCCAGTGGGCCCTGATGTTTCCAGCAGTATGGTTTTAAGACGCCTTGATTGATAACTTTTTCTGTTCTGCTACTATAAAGCTCCATGAAGCTGCTTCTTCCTTGAAACATTAGGTCTGGGGAGATTGAAATAAATATCCCCAGGCCATGGTCACTCATACTTTGCTCCAGAATAAACCATGTCTTTATTTCTTTGAAGTGAGAGAGCCGTTTCTTTGGATGGCCATTCTGTTTACTGCATTTGGGGCTATTGTGTCTGTCGGTCCATTAGACTGTGACAGCGCTCATATCCTGGTGCACACAGGAGCATCTCTACAGAGTACATTTCAACGGAGTTATAGATCCTCATTACACCAAATGGCCTCTTGACGCTAGACCAAGTACCTCATAAAACCAGTCAATGCTGATTGCTCTCCCCGAATGAGATCTATGTCATTCTAGATATATCCTAGCCTCTAAGGAAATCCTGGTCATCAAATTTTCTAGAGAATGTTTGAATGTGTTATTAAAAATCTAAAAATTCCACCCCAGGTGGTGGCTTATACCCACGCTTCCAGATTTCAGGAGACTGAGGCAGGAAGATCACTGACAGGCAGAGGCTAGCCTGGGCTATATAGTGAGTTCCCCCAGGATCGCTTGGGCTACAGAGACCTTGCATCAAACAATCCAAATGAGAGGGGGATTAAAAAAAAAAAAAAAGGAAATCCAAGCAATAAGGCCTAGCTATAGATGAATTCTATAATGTTGATATCACTACTTTACATTTAAAGTGGGAAGGATTCTCTTTTGTTATTGCTGTTGATTCTGAAACACCTGGAGGTGTTTGACATGTAGTTGATGTGGAACTAATTCCACATAAAAAAGCCTACACACGTGCATATAAACACAGACTTCAGTCCCCCAAGGAGAATAGCTGTCCTTTCCTCACCTTCCTGAACTGTAGCCTGGAGCAGACACTGCTAATTGAACTACAGTGTCTCAGGGCTACACCATCAGCTTCCACAGCTTTGGCTCCTCAGCTCTCAATAACAACAAAACACACCTCTACTGAATTGTAATTAGCCACAAAACACACCTCTACTGAATTGTAATTAGCCGCTATTGAGAGCTGATTTAAGAAAAAATACCCATGAAAATGATTCCTGCATTTGAACATATCAACACTAAGAAAAAAAATCACTATTTAAAACAACTGCTCAAAACTGCATGTGGTAGTACATGCCCATTAACACACATACACACACACACTCACACACACACACACACCACACACATACACACACACACCACACACACTCACACCCCCCACACTCACACCCCCCCCCACACTCACACACACCACACACACACACACGCACACACACATTCACACACCACACACACACACACATTCACACACCACACTTACCACATACACCACACACACACACCACACACACCATGCATTTGGGAGGCTGAGGCAGGAGGATTACCTGTATTCCAGGTCAGCTTGGGCCATATCATGAAACTTTTCCTCAGCAAAATGAAATAAAAAACAAAAAGCGGAAGCAGAGCCACTCTTGTCCGGCTCTCTACAAAGCAAACTCTGAGCTGGCCGTAGGCTTCCTTGTTTCATAGGCAGTGCCCTAACTGCTCGATACCTGATGTGTAAAGACTGCGAGGATCGCATCATTCAATGTCTTTTTGTTTTGCTTTGGCTGTTTAGAGACAGTGTCTTGCTTGGTAGCTCAGGCTGCTGGAACTCGTTATGTAGACCAGGCTGGCCTCGAACTCCCAGAGATTTGCCTGCCTCTGCCTCTGGAGTGCTGGGTCAATATCTCCTTAATAAAGAGCTGCACACAACAGGAAAAGAAGCTGTCTCCCTGAATCAGCCTAGAGTCCCCCTTATCCCCAGATAGGAAGATCTCGGCTCCGCTTCCAGGAAGAGTGAGGTAACGCCTTTCCAGGAATATTTTAATTGGTCTCTCATTTCTCAAATCCAGTACTTAGACATTGCTATCAGAATAGCCTTATGGAAAAAACCCACCAGCTCAAAAGCTTAGGCCCCGAGTGCCCTCTTGTCTGAGCTGCAGTCTAGTCTTCCTTTCCCAAGCCTTCGTTTGCTTTTCCTTGTATTGGTCGCTGTCCACCCTAACCACCCAGTTTTGGGGCACTCGTATCCAGCACGGGAGACCTCCAGGTCACTCTGGAATCTATTTCTCCTTCCAGCCCTTTCTTGCCATTCTAAACAGAGGCCTCAGCTCAGTCCTGCACCCCATTAGAGACTTCTACTTGCTAAGCCTCGGTTATTTACTGGTACTTTCCTCATTTCCTGTCTGATAAAGGGCTGTAAAGAGGCAATAAAGTCACCGACTTCAGTGCATGGCTGTGCTCAGTAAATATTAACATTAATAAAATTTATTCAGTGGCTGAAATGGAGTTTTGTTGTTCTTAGCGCCTTACCCCCCAGACACTTCTTACACAGAAACAGGGGTCCATCACCTTGGGGTATTCTCACATCGACCTCTGTCTGCACACAATAGGGAATGGTTTTGTTGTGCAGCTGCTGTCAACCCTGTCTCAAGGCGGCCATGGCACCTCTTCTGTCCGCCCCTCAGGACTGCAAAGACTGGCCAAGCGGTACACAACTCCAACCTGCAGGCTCCTTTAGGGGCTTAATAGCTGTTGCTTGTGTTGTTTAAGTGCCTCTGTTTAGTGTTTCCCACACAAATTTGACTTTGGAACCTGTCAAATCAGCTGATGTGTTATATTTTAAGAAACAAGAGGCACTCAATATGGGGCTGCACTACATAGCACGTACTCACACACTGACTCTGTTCAGGGGACGGGAGTAACTCAGTCACATTAACACTGTAGCGGAATGCAGATTTAACCTCCAGAGCTACGTCGAGATTCCTGCGAGCTCCTTCTTGTCCTCTTTGACAACCCATAGCCACTCCTGCCTGCAACACTGTTTCTGAGTGTATGGAGGACCCTACACACAGTGGGTCTCTGTTTCAGGATCAGTGTCTTCTTGTCTGACAGTCACTTTCTAAGAACCAACGTCAGATTATATCATCTGACATATGACGTACCTCCCAGGGAAAGGCCCAGTGTGTGTGTGTGTGTGTGTGTGAACATATAATGTATATACATTATTATATATGTATCATGTTATATATATTTTTTCTTTCTGCATTCTAGTTTGCATCATATGTATTAAATATGGAAGGAAATAAAATCTGAATGAGAGCCATAGGAAATCCTGACCATGGGCATGATAGTTTATACATTGAGAGTAATCTCTGTTCCTTACCAATCCCAAACAGCAACAAAATAAGTAGCCACATTTCTGAAACATGTAACATTTTTCTATTTAATATATTTAATTTTTTAATTTCAAGAATCAACAGAAAGAATACCCCTTGAGTAGAGAGAGAACTGCTATATTAGCTTATTGTCCATTCCCAATATGTTACTCAATATTACTTAAACATCTGAAAAGTCCAGCCGTCTTCTGTCTGAGTTTCATGACACACACTATAAATTAGTGTGCACAGCTGAGCAGTGGGGGCGCACACCTTTAACCCCAGCACTCTGGGAGGCAGAGGCAGATGGATCTCTATGAGTTTGAGACCAGCCTGGTCTACAAGACTAGTTCCAGGACAGCCAGAGCTACACAGAGAAACCCTGTCTTGAAAACAAACACTAACAAAAAATTGGAGTGCATGTATTCTGATTATATCCTGGGAAAGTCTGGAAATCTTTTCCATGTTTCTCGTCTAGTTCTAGTGAATGGGTTCTCTGGAAAGCCTTAAGATTTATTCATTAAATAAAACAGGTTAATTGAATGACACTGAGATATTGCACATGTAAAGATATCACTCCATCCTACAGCTTGCGATTTAAATCAAATAACACAGGCAAGCCAGATTTTTAAAAAGGCAGCATTTTTGAGAGAGAGAGAGAGAGAGAGAGAGAGAGAGAGAGAGATTAGAAGAAGTACATTTTAAAGGCAGAGGGAATTGGCAAATATTCTGTCTACTGCCTTCTACCTGTAACCCTCGTTTCCTCCATCAGAGGAGTCCTCTGCAGACAGGGAGGTTGTCTGGCTGCCCCAAGGGGAGTCAGAGCACAGTAGGGTCACCATCACACAGTGTCTTCAGTTGTGGAGGTCCAGAAACAGTTTCCATTCATAGTCCATACTTGCCTCTGCTTGCCTGGCTGGCTGCATATTAAAAGTCTGTTTATTACCTTCATGCCCAGAACCAGAACCAAGAGCTCAGACAGCATTTTAGGATGTGCTTCTTAGCTTGTGCATAGCAGAAGCTGGATGTGCAAGCAGGCCAGGGGCTCTGGTGTGCACAGTCCTAGGGTGGCTGAGCAGGCCGGGGCTCTGCTGTGCACACAGTCCTAGGATAACAGCTTGAGATTTTCCTAGTAACCTATTTGCATGAATAATTAAAAGCCTGCTGGCCTCCTTGAGGTTAGGTAAACAAAACAAAACACCAAATCCATAACTTTGAATTTGCCTGGCTTTGTGTTAGGATGCAGTGGTACAGATAAACATGGCATATACTCCCTTTTGTGGCACATTAGATTTTTATTTCAGGAGACAGCTAGTGAACAAAACAATTTAATATAAAGCAGGACATGTAGTATCTAGGGGGTGGTCAGAATAAAGAGACAGGCAGTGGTGGCACACGTCTTTAATCGCAGCACATAGGAGGCAAAGGCAGATGGATGTCTGTGAGTTCCAAGCCAGCTTGATCTACAGAGTTAATTCCAGGACAGCCAGGGCTACAGAGAAACCCTGTCTATAGAAAATAAATAAAGAAATAAAAAGGAATAGAGCACCAAGAAAGGGTACCCAGCCCAAACTGGTGGCCAGGAAGGACTACTGGAGAGAGCTATGCCCTGCAGTTTCTAACAGCTGGATGGGTGCAGACAGCTGCTGCAGATGTTGAGTCAAATGGACCCGAGAAGGACAGCTGGATTTGTCAAACCACAGTGGGATCATTAACGCCGGGGTGGTTTGAGCGGAAATGCTGGAAACAAGACTGCAGTGGGTTGAGGAATCGAGGGGAGATTTGCCAAGAACGTAGAGAGAAATGAAAAGCTCGGGGCCTCGGGAGTGGCTAGGCTGGGAAGGTGCTTGCCATTACGCTTCTCAGGACCCACGTGGTGGAAGGAGAAAACTGACTCAGAAAAGCTGCCCTCTGGTCTCCACATGCACACACATACACACACTAAACAGTCAATTGAAAAACTCTAAGGTCAGCTATGAACAGAAAGTGTATGGAAGGTGAATACATCGTCAAAGGCCGGAGGGTTTTGCTTTGTTCAGAAAGACACTGATCTGTGATGAATGTGTGGTCAGAGGTGAGAAATAACGGATGGACGGATCCAGGGCCTCAGCCTACCAAACACTGGGATAAGCCACATTTGCCGACATCCCTGGCTC
Source organism: Arvicola amphibius (assembly GCF_903992535.2). Classification (NCBI taxonomy): domain Eukaryota; kingdom Metazoa; phylum Chordata; class Mammalia; order Rodentia; family Cricetidae; genus Arvicola; species Arvicola amphibius. The sequence continues at coordinate 3,078,006 of NC_052055.2, read as the reverse complement.
AAAATAATGTTCTTGATTGCGGTTCCAATCCTTCCCATTTCCCATAGTTTGAATGTATTTGGCCCCCGTACGCTAATAAGGAGTGGCATTATGAAGAGATGTGGCCTTATTGGAGTAGGTGTGCCTTGTTGGGGCAGGCTTTGAGGTCTTCTTTGCCCAAGCTACAGCCAGTGTCTCAGACCACTTCCTGTTGCCTGCAGAATCTCAGCTCCTCTCCAGCACCATGTCTGCCTGCATGCCACCGTTTCCCCACCATGACGATAGAGGATTGAACTTTTGAAACTATAAGCCATCTAATTAAAGGTTTACATTTATAAAAAAAATTGCTGTGGTCATGTGTCTCTACACAGAAATAGTAAGCCCTAAGACAGGTGTTGGTACCAGGGGTTGGGTTATTGTTGTGATAGGCCTGATCATGCTTTTGTTTGAAGAAATATAGACCTTGGAACTGTGGATTAGAAAAGCAGTTGAACGCTTTAAGTGCTGCTTTGTGGGCCATTCCAGCAGGAACGCGGAAGACAGTGTTGCCGAATGTGATTTGAGGTGCCGTGGGGGCTGGCTCAAGAGGCATCAGAGGAGAAGAATATTAATATGTGATCTAGAGAGCATTCTTGTGACATTTGGTGAAGAATGTGGTCGCTCTTTGGCCTTGTCCGAAGTGTCTATCAGAGGCTAAAGAGATTTGAATGAATTCTATTGGAATAGCCTAGTATAGACTCTGTCTTGTGGTTACTACTATTCAAGTTTATAAAGATTTATAATGAAAAGGAGCAGGCTGAGCAAATATATATATATATATATATATATATATATATATATATATATATATATTACAATCTGAGGAGAAAAGGAACAACAGGAAGGGGAAAGGAGATAACTTCTGTGCTCAGGGCAAGAGCCTACCAGCTAAGTTTCCAACTTGTGAAAAGAAATTAAAGAAAAGCTGAGAGGTGGCTGTAGTGGTAGACACCTTTAATCCCAGCACTCCAGAGGCAGAGGCTGACAGATCTTTGAGTATGAGGCCAGCCTGGTCTAAAGATCAGTTTCAGGACAGCCAAGCTTAGGCAACAAAGGGAACAATTGAAAACAGAAAGTTGGTGAAAATGTAACAGAACAAAGGGGCCATGTTCAAGCTCCAGTGATCAGCAGAATTCAGCAGCTTCAGCCACACAGTTCTGGAGTTAAGGATAGAAGAAAGGAGCTATAAAATTTGCCTTCACAACTAAGGAAAGCCACTGAGGCCAAGCATGTGACAGGGTGTCCCTGAATGGAGGCCTTGGGAGGTCATTGCCTGAATCTGTGACATTGAGGCCTAGATTGCTTTTGAGACCCCACGATGTAGGAGATGCCAGAGCCGTGGGATACCTGCAGAGGAGAGCTGCTAACAGGGAGTGGAACCAGCCCAAGAGACAGAAGTGTGTTGTAGTCAACAAAGCTGAAAGGAGTTGGAACCCTGAAGTGCATTTTAACATCAGACACGGAGATGCAAAATTTGGAGTTTGCCCAGCTGGTTTTCAGTCTTGTTTTAGTTCTGTGTCTTCTCACCGTGTTCCCTTCCCTACATTTTGGAATGGTAAAGTATATCCTGTGCCATTATATTTTTGAAGTATGTAATCTGTTTTATTTTGATTTTTATAGGGGATTACAGTGAAGAGATTGCATGAAGCCCAGAAGAGACTTTGAACTTTGGAGCCTGACCTACAGATCCAGCTTCAGGACAGTCAAACTTAGCATTGTTGAGCTTGTGATAGACCATGGGGACTTTTGAAGTTGGACTAAATGCATTTTGCATGTGATATTGTTACAAGCTTATGGGAGCCAGGGTGTAGAATGTGGTGGTTTGAATGTAACTGGCCCCCACAAGCTCATAAGGAGTGGCACCGTTGGGGGTGTGGCCTTGTTGGAGGAAGTGTGCACTGTGGGAGTAGGCTAACTAAGGGTACCACATCTGGTACAGAAGCTGCAATTGGACTTACTACCCGATTGAGTTTTCTATGGTGAACTGTCATCACCCACGATCCATCTTTCTTCTGCACTGGACAGATGGGAGGGTTAAAGGGAGATGTTGTGGGAACCACCTCCCTGCGTCTTTCAAGCCCTTGATGGTGCCTCGAATTTCTGCAGTTCCTCCACGGCTGTGATGCTGTTTTTGATTCACTATTTCCTTTGGCAGAGGCAACTCGATAGGCTTCCATTTAGGCTTTGCAACCATAATAGCCCTCACTCCACAGGTCAGGGAGCCAATGTGAGAATTTTGCCCACTCCATATCTATCCCAGTTATACATCTGTGTAGAGATACTTCATTTATTCATTCATAAATAAAACTGGCCTGAGGATTAGAAAAGTAAAACAGCCACATTGTCCAGCCTTACAGACCAGGCAGCAATAACACACACCTTTAATCCCAGTAGCCACACTAGCTTGTCATAGAAACCAGGTGGTAGTGGTGCACGCCCTTAATCCCAGAACTAGAGAGGAATATAAAACAGGAGGAGACAGATCTCGGTCTCAGTCTCATTCTGGGATTCCTTGGAGGCAGAATCACCATTTCGGACTGAGCTCAAGGTAAAAGCCAGCGACTGGTTGTTTTGCTTTTCTGACCTTCAAGCAAGCTTTATTAAAATACAAATAAAATATCACTACACATCTGGAACTGGGGAAATAATCACAGGATGAGTTTGGGGACCTCCTGGACCTACTGTGAGCAGACATCAGCCAAAACTCCATTATCACCTGGCCTCCATAATCCCTTCTTTTAACTGGAGGACCACAGGGTTTCTCAGGATCTCCCTGAGTCAAGATCAATTCAGAACCAGTATCCAACAGACCCTAGAAAGTCTGATTGCTCCTCTTCCCCCAGTGTACAGTTACCTTGGTAATTCAGGGTCCTTCATCAGGGGAACCTGGCCACCCCCTCATTCAGGGTCCTCTGTCAGGGGAACCTACCCACCCCATTGTTCAAGGGGTCCTGGGTATGCAAATTGGTTCGCTGACCAAGGTGCCTTTGCCATAATCCAATGTGGCCTTTCTTTCATTTGTCTGAGAATTTTTCTGCTTATACAGATAAAACTGATAGCAGTAGGCTTTGTATCTGCTTTATGCCTGGAAACACCATAACTGATTAGCCAGTACCAAAAGTTCATACAAATCATGCCACTCTGAAATTCACCTTATCTGTGGTGACCATTACGAACACTGTTTTGTTATGTTGCCTGTAGTATGATAGCTATGATCACCCAGCTTCTGGTGGTTCAATGCTGCCGCCTGGCCCCTGCTGCCTTGGGGCCCAATTAAACCCCTTCCAGGCCACACTTAGAAACAGACTGTTTCTTCACACCTGGAGCTGTCAATTTTATCAATGAGTTCCATGTTGTCCTTCACTGTATTCCAAATTTGGTTAATTTTATCACGGAGCAATTTATCCAGAGATATTAAGAGCAACCAACCAGCAGCATCATTTCCCCCAAACTGTCAAAGGTTTCAAATACAACATCACTGAGTCCATTGCCATTTACTACTGATGAATCAAGATAACCAAAGGTGTTTATCTCTGTAAATGTGAAATATAGTTTACACCATGGGCTTCCAGTACTTTCTGAGCTCCCAGGAGAGAGGGACTGGAGAGCTGGAGAGGCTTCAGTAGTTAAGATGCTGGTGAATCAAAAAGCCTATTCCAGATACTTAAAAGAGTCATCCAATATTCCTGTTTCTCCAGAACCACTCTGGTGCCAAAATATGTAATTATCCAGGGTTCTCTAGAGCCACAGGACTTATGGAATGAATCTCTCTCTCTCTCTCTCTCTCTCTCTCTCTCTCTCTCTCTCTCTCTCTCTCTCTCTCTCTGTGTGTGTGTGTGTCTGTGTGTGTGAATTTATTGGTATGGCTTACAGTTCAATTGTTGTGGAATAATCTTGTTGTACACTTTAAAGATGTGTCACTCAGATTGATTTAATAAAAAGCTGAACAGCCAATAGCTAGGCAGAATTTTGAAGGCAGAGAGGATGCTGGGAAGGAGAAGGGAGACACCTTGAGACACGAGTGAGTAATATGGGCACTATGGAGATGAGGCAGAAAGAAAATTAATAAAAATGGGTTGTTATAAGAGCTAGTTAGTAACAAGCCTAAGTTATTGGCTGAGCTTTCATAATTAATACTAAGTCTCTGTGTAGTGATGTGTGGTGATTCGGGAGTTAGTGGGACAGAGAAAGACTAGCTGCATCTAACAATGGTAGCTGTGAATGGAAAGTCCAAGAATCTAGTAGTTGCTCAGTCCCACGAGGCTAGGTGTCTTGGCTGGTCTTCTGTATGCATATGCTGGAATCCCGAGGAAGCCAGCTCCAATGCCAGTGAAAGAACGGGTGTGCTGGCAAGGCGAGGCAGGCAGGCAAAGAAGAATACAATCCCTCCCTTCCTCCGTTGTCCTTACGTAGGTTTCCAGAGGAAGGTAGGGCCCAGATTAAAGGCGTGCCTTCTGGCTCAACATCTGGATTAAAGGCCTGTGTCTACCAGCCTGTAGATCCATATTAAAGCATGCGATCTTCCTGGCTCAAGATCCGGATCACGAGAGTGCCCTCCATTTCTGTGTCGTAGTTCATTCCAGATACAGTCAATTTGACAAGCAAGAGTAGCCGTCACAGATGGATTCCAACTCCCCCTTGATTCTCCCAGCTCCCCTTTCTCAGTGAAGCCTCTGCTTCTAGATTCCTTCGCACAATTATCCCTCCCTAAAATATGACAATGGCATCCAGTTCATGTCAATAACTTCAGTGGCTTAGAAGGCCAGATGAACCAGCCCCCTCTTGAAGAAAGTACAGCCAGGCATGGTGGCACGTGACTTCAGTCTCCACTTAGGAGCAGAGGCAGACAAATCTCTGAGTGTAAAGCCAGCTTGAGCTACATACTGAGGTACAGCAACAGCCATGCCTAAATAAAGATTCTGTTTTTAAAAAATTAATGTACAAAGAAAGAATATTTAGTGACTAGAACACTTCTCACCCAGGACATCCATATTCTGTATCAAGCTGTCCCGAAGGCTGAACTCCTAATTGCACTTACCATTTGGAAGTTTGTACAAAACGGATTTATGCTGGATGGTGGGGGCACATGCCTTTAATCCCAGCACTCAGGAGGCAGAGGACAGGTGGATCTCTGAGTTCGAGGCCAGCCTGGTCTACAGAGTGAGTTCCAGGACAGCCAGGGCTATACAGAGAAACCCTGTCTCAACCCCCCCCCCCACCAAAAAAAAAAGATTTACAACACAGACATCTTTTGATAGTTCACACCTTTAATCTAGGCCCCATCTTTTGCTGGAATACTCAATAAAGGCAAAGGGAGAAGTGTGTTCTTTGCCTGCTTGCCCTTGCCTTGGTCAGCCCATCCATCCACCCCTTCAAGATCCCAGCAGACAAGATGGGACACCCAAGCTCGTGGGACTTTCCATTTATGGCCTGCATTGTTGGGCTGCAGTCATTTCAATAAACTATATATATATATATATATATATATATATATATATATATATATATTATATATATAGAGTTCTGTGACTCTAGAGAACCCCGACTGATGCACTATGTTAGAAACAGAGGCAAAGGTAGCGATTATACATGATTTTAACTCTTGCCGCCATCTTTCCAAGTTCCTTTCATGCGTTATTACAATGGCATTCATGCCTCTTGGAATGTGTGCAGAGAAAGACTTGCGGGGGGCGGAGGGGCTGGTTCTTGCCTTCCCCCATGTGGGCCTGAAGTGTACAACTCAGGCCACCAGGAGTGACAGCAAGCGCCTTTACCCATTGAGCGATCCTGACAGTCGTCCGGAATGCCCCTTCTGGTTTTTGTTTTATATTGCTCTTACTCAGGAGTTAAAATGACGTCATTTTCTTTTAAACTACTTTGGAATTGTCATTCTTTTATTTTGAAATATTTTAGAATAGGTTCTTTTTGGTTGGTTGATTTTTGAGACAGGGTTTCTGTGTGTAGCCCTGGCTGTCCTGGAATTAGCTCTGTAGATCAGTCTGGCCTTAAACTCCGAGATTCACCTGACTCTGCCTCCTGAGTGCTGGGATTAAAAGCGTGAACCAACACACTGGCATTAACAGTGGTTTTCTGATTGACTATTTTAACTAGGGTCCTAGTAAATTGAATACTTATAGTCCATAGTAATAATGTGTCTTCCTATAGAACAGCCCTAAACTAGACTCATTTGTAAAGCACACAGCAACACGGTTTTCAAAAATATTATCTTAACCAATGTGGATTTGTGTATGGTGTGGGTAGTACCTGTGTAGGACTCTGCCGACTTAAATAGGCTAAGTATGCACCAACAATCAACTGAATCAAAGAGCCCAGCAATCATTTAACTGGTAAAGATCTGCTTCACTCCCCACACAAAGGATGTTTATATAGAACTTCAAAAACTATAAATTGCAATTTTAAAGTGTAATTTTAATGTTGAGGTAATGTTATTTCTACGAGTCGATATATTTGTGGCTATCACAATCCTGGCTGGCCTGGATCTTGCTGCGTAGACTAGGCTGGCCCAGAACTCAGACGTGCCTGCCCTTGCCTCCGGGGTGCTGCGTTAAAGGCGTGGCTACGAAGGCCGGGTTAAGCAGGCTACTGCGGATTTTGACTACTCCTCAATCTGTCAGGTTTGTTTGGTTGAGAGTGACAGACACCGAATAATTGTGTGGAACGCATACTTTACGGGGGGGGGGGGGAGGGAATCCATTTTTATCGAGTCCTGTTTTCCACTGCAAAGAAACGTAGTGATGCCAACAGACCGTCTCCAGCCGCCAGACTCCCAACAGCCGCGCCCCTCTCTCCCTCCCTCCCTCTCTTCCTCCTCTCAGCCGCGTCGAGCGCCCCGGACCCGTGCCAGGTCACGCCCGGGACGGTTGGAGTCCGGTTGAGGTCAGCGAGCCCGCGGCCGTTGAGAACTCCAGCTCCCGACAGGCACCGCTTCCACGGCCCACGCGCGTGGCGGCGCTGCCCGCTGGGACTCGTAGTGCGGTCCGGGTAGGAGACCGGGGCAGCTCCCCTGCCTCCCTCCGGCGCACAGCTCGGACACCCGGCCGCCCGTGTCCGGCGCCGCCGCCCGGGGACGCGGGTGGGGGTGGCGAGCGAAGGAGAACCCGCGATGGCTCGCTCGCGCACGTGGGGGGCGGTTGGGCGCCGAGGAACCCGGAAGCCCCGCGCGCCGCCCACCCGCTGCGCGGACGGGTTAACGCTCCTCCCGGAGGGGGCGGGGCCCTCGGGAGCCGGGGGCGGGGCGTGTGCGCGAGGGGCGGGGCCGGGGGCCGCCCCGCCCCCCGCCGGCCGTGGCGCGTGCGCAGCAGCGCCGTCCCCGCCCCGGCCCCCACCCCCACGCCCGCAGCCAGCCGCCGCCGCCGCCACTCTCCGTCCGCTCTTTCCTCCGCCTCCTCCGGCGCCGTCGCTCGCGTAGGGCCCCGGCGTCAGACGCGCGTGGGCGGGGCGAGTACGGCGGGGGGTATAAGTAGAGGGTGCAGGAGGCGGTGCTTCCCCTTCTCCCCGGCGGTTAGTGCTGAGAGTGCGGAGTGTGTGCTCCGGCTTCGGAACACACATTTATTATTAAAAAAATCCAAAAAAAATCTAAAAAATCCTTTGAAAAAAACCCAAAAAAAATTTTACAAAAAATCCGCGTCTCCTCCCCCCGCCGGAGACTTTTATTTTATTTTCTTCCTCTTTTTATAAAATAACCCGGTGAAGCAGCCGAGACCGACCCGCCCGCCCGCCCGCCCGCGGCCCCGCAGCTCCAAGCAGGAACCCAGAGACCGAGGCCTTCCTGCCGCCCGGACCCAGCACCGCCAGCCTCGTTCCCCCGGTTCCACGGCCGTTGAGTACGCGTCGATTCCGGTTGAATTTTGTCCCTCTGCGCTCGCCCCCGCTCCCCTCCCCCCGGCTCCGTCCCCCTCCCGGCCCCGCCACTCGCTCTCCTCCTCTCACGGGAAAGGTCGCGGCCTGCGGCCCCGCGGGCAGCCGGTGCCGAGATGAACCCCAGCGCCCCCAGCTACCCCATGGCCTCCCTGTACGTGGGGGACCTGCACCCCGACGTGACGGAGGCGATGCTCTACGAGAAGTTCAGCCCGGCCGGGCCCATCCTCTCCATCCGGGTCTGCAGGGACATGATCACCCGCCGCTCCTTGGGCTACGCGTACGTGAACTTTCAACAACCGGCGGACGGTGAGCGGCAGGCCGGAGGGCGGCGGGCGGCCATGCGGCCGGGGGCGGCGGGCCTAGCGGGCCGGGCGAGGGGGCGGGAGGGCACGGCGCGGCGGGCAGCCCCTCGCGGGCCGGCACTTCCTCCACCGCGACCATTTTCTCGTCCTCGGTCGCTCGCAAACTTTAGGGCGATGACGCGCCGCGCCGGGAGGAGGGTGGGTTGAGATCGCCTCCGCCGCGCGCCCGCCACGAGCCGCGAGGTCCGGGGGCTCCGAGATCCCCTCCTGGCGCGCTGGGTGGGGGCGCCCGGCCGGCCATCCCCTTGCCCTGGCCCGGCACTGGTTGGGGAGGATACCACGTGTTGAACCCTGTAACCTCACCAGGCCCGAGGCCTGTTCTGCCGGTGGCCCAGTCGCTGGGGGGAGCCCAAGGCTTCAGAAGAAAGTTATTAGGGTGGTGCCTGGGTGGGGGCATCCTTAGGGTCCCGAGTCCATTCCCAATAGCGCATCCCTGACCGGTGGACCGGGAAAGGCACCTTATGCCATGTGCACTTGCCTGGGGTTTTCCCTAGATGAAGTAGGTTTCTGTCTGTAACCGCGAAGTGGAGGAGGGGGATGTAGGCAGCTCTCTAGGACACCAGACACCTTAGCTCATTTCAACCAAATTAGTTAAGTCTTAGTTTAATAAGACATACATCTCGAAATATTTTACTAACAACACCCATGATTATAAATTTTTTTTTTAAATGTAGTCTGATTAGTTTGGATCGTAAATGTTAGAACATGGACTTAATGCTGAATTAGTGACATCCAAGTGTTGATAGTTTCGTTTTGTTTTTTTAAGTAGTCCAGGATATCCATGAATCTTGATTGACTTGATATATTTTGTGAAATTTGACTGTTCACTGAAATCTAAGAATCAGATAAGGTTTATGGCCTATGAGCAAGCAGTTAGGTTAAATCTTAGGAAAAGTCAGCTTAAGTTCATCCGGTTAGTTAGTTAGTTCATTAGTGACTGATGACCAGTTTTTCATTTGGTTAAAGCTGATGCTGAGACTGGATAGGCAATGTGTTGAATGACTCGGAGCCAGAAGTTGTCACCCTGCACTGCAGATTGTCCTGCCCTTTGGCTTTGTGTGGGGCTCTTTGAGTGTCCTTCGCTGCAGCTCAGCCCTGGGCAGGACTCGTCACAGGATGTGACATGAGGGAGAGTAGTAACCCAGAACTGACTACGTAACTTGGAAGACCTAGAACTTAGTGGTTTTTTTTTTTTTTTTAAATACAGACTATCCAGTTTTTAAATGTCCTGGGGTTTGAAAAGTTAAACTTCAAGTTGCCGTGGTTATAGTTTACTGTCTGTGCTTGTGCCAGTGGGCCAATATTACAGCTGCTCAGAATCTTGCCTCTCGTTCCTCCGTTCATTTTGTGTCTGTATGTTCAGTATTCCATCTTTACAGATGGGTCTTTTAAACCAGGTTTTCTCTCTTTTACAGTATTTTCTTATGTATTGCAGTAATGGACATGTAAGTGAGCAGTGCTAAGTTTAGTAGGGAGAGGTGACTCATTAAAAAAAAACCTGTCAAGCTCAAGCAAAGTCAGCAGGACCAGGGAGCCAATTGATCGGGAGCGGCTACTGATTATCTTTATGTTCTAGGAACTGAAACTTTCATTTACAGCAAATGGGTGTGGTGGTTCCTTCACTTAATCCCAGCACCTGGGTTTGTCTTTAGAATTTATGGCCAGCTACATCAAAAGCCAGGTCTACACAGAGAGACTTTATATCTCAAAAAAGGAACAAAAACTTGTCCTGTCAATAACTTACCAGTAATTAGTGAGAAATTTGGAATTTGCTTCATGGATTCAAGTGAACTGTACCCTCTTTAAGGACTGGTCTTTTTGCTTAAGGTAGTATTTTCCATTTAAGACAGATGTAGTGCTAATAACATGATTGATTCCGATAACAGAAGCAGTGTTGGTGAATCTCTTGAGATCCGGGCTAGTCAGGGCTACATGGAGAGGCCCTAGCAAAAAAAAAAAAGTTTCACTTTAGAAATTCTGCTCAAGTATACATAATTTAGTCTTTATGGACCTCAAAATTAATTGTAGGATAGATTGAGTTTTTTGATGTGAAGCATAACTATCCAGAAATACAGTGACTAATCAAAGATTAGTGATATTTACTTGGAAAATGTCTTTCTCGCAGCGGAGCGTGCTTTGGACACCATGAATTTTGATGTTATAAAGGGCAAGCCAGTACGCATCATGTGGTCTCAGCGTGATCCATCACTTCGCAAAAGTGGAGTAGGCAACATATTCATTAAAAATTTGGACAAATCCATTGACAATAAAGCATTGTATGATACATTTTCTGCATTTGGTAACATCCTTTCATGTAAGGTAAGCAAAGATGCAACAGATCAATATTTGTAATGTTGAGCTACTTTTTGTGAGCATCTGTGATGGCTGTGTTAATTTCCAAGATAGCCGGGTTAGGTCACTGCCATCTCTGCACCGTAGAAAAGCAATAGCAGGTAACAAAAGTGAGCGTGTCTTCCTTCCCCAGGTGGTCTGTGATGAAAATGGCTCCAAAGGCTATGGGTTTGTGCATTTTGAAACACAGGAAGCAGCTGAAAGAGCTATTGAGAAAATGAATGGGATGCTTCTAAATGACCGTAAAGTGTAAGTATAGCTTTAGTCTGTTTTTAAATAGTCCCACCATTGGTTTGAAAAGTAATAGGTTTTTACCCTTAAGATAAAATAGCTGGAGCTGGACATAGTAACACAGCTTTAATTCCAGCATTTGGAAGGTAGAGGCAGATGTAACTGTACTGTGTAGAACCTGCAGGACAGCCTAAGCTACATAGACTTGTGTCACACACAAAAAAAGGAAAGAAAGATACAGATGGCTGACATAGCTGTGCATGTAATATCACTTGAGAGAAACAGGAGCACAAGGATCCACGAGTTTAAGGCCAACCCAGGTAGGCTCCATGAGAATGTATCAACTACCAAAGTACATAATGTAGCAAAAGCACTAAACCACATTTTCTAGGTTTCATACTGGTAGTTCAGTAATGTCACTCAACATTCAGACCTAAATTGAACCAGGTGAAAAGAGCTATAAAACTTGGTCAAATCAGTGCATTGTTGAACTGGGAATCCATGCAACCTTACTACGGAACTAATTCATTGGCCAGTTTCATATTTGGGGAAACTAGCCAAAGTCATTTGAATGGTAGGTGCCCTAAGACAGTAAACTATCCAACTGTACATACCTGTGCTCTGAAGTCAGATCGTTCTTGGTGTTAGGTTTTGTGATTAATCTTCCCTGAAATAAAATTAAGGAATTAACAAACTAAGGAATAACACTGAAAAGTAATATGAAAGGCTGCTTGTTGCCAATAGACTTATTGATCTGCGAGAATTTGACTATTCTATAAAGCCTTGTAGGAAGTGATCTGAGACGGGAGTTCTTGATGTGTAGGTACCGGAGTGGCCTGCAGCTTGACTTGACATCACTTTCTGTGGGTACTGGGACTAGATGAGCCTGGTTTTGTAGCATATACCCATAATCCCTGCTCCAGAGAAACTAAAGGGTTAAAGACCAACCTGAAGTTAGAGAAACCCTGTTTCAAAAACAGAAGAAGAGAAGCGTCCCTAGGACAGGTTCTCTGTAGCCCTAGTTGTCCTGGACTCGCTCTTCCCGTTCTGGCGCCCAAGTACTGAGGTCAAAGGTGTCACCACCCACCACCGCCTGGCCTGAACACTGATCCCAAATGTAGAAATCTGAAGCCCAGGTGTTCTCTGCCATCCAGCATCTAAAGCATCAGCATGACAAATGAGATTATGCAGATTAGACTTTAAGATAGAGGTCTTAATCAGTAAAGCCTACAGATTGTGAAATCCAAGACACTTGTGGCCCCAGGAATTACTCAACTGTTATCACAGTGGAAAACTTGATAGCGGTGCTAGAATAAAAATTAAAGGAATATCTCCATTGCAGGATCCAGGTGAAGACTGATTTGTTGCTGGTTTAAGTGCATATTGAGGCGCACCGTTCTGGGGAGCAGTTTGATATTTTTTTAATAATTTGTTCCTAAGAAATATTTGAAGCACTACTTGGGAGAGCAGGAAGTTTTATCTACAATGAAATAATTCTCCCACTGAGGTTCTTCAAACTATGGAAAAGACCCATGCTTTTGAGGATAAGAGCAAATCGTGTTTTCCTTGAAGTCATTTATTTGTGTGGGGTTATAGAAGCTGGTATGGTATTTATTATGAAGTCATTTTTTATTTGTGTGGGGTTATAGAAGCTGGTATGGTAATTATTATGTTTTTGGTTAATTATACAGTTAGGCCAGACTTGTATTAGTAGAGACAATTGGAAATTCGTAAGGAGATGGCACAGTTACAGAACCACTCTGAAACAACAGTAACAGAAGCATTTATGTAGATCTCTTGGTCAGCCCTGAACAATTCTGCTCACAGGAGTTGACCCCTTTAACCTGGATTAACTGGATCACAGTGTGCATTGGAAGGAAACTTCCATTTTATAGTGCGGAGACATTGTTTTAGAAGTCCCTGTTTTCAGTGAGGACATTTTTATTTTGTGGTGCACTTTTATAAACTATTGGCCTTAATCTAAGCTTTATGAGGCAGCCTGATGATAAAGTGCTGACATTTTCTCAGGTTTGTTGGACGATTTAAATCACGGAAGGAACGAGAAGCAGAACTTGGAGCGAGGGCAAAGGAGTTCACCAACGTTTACATCAAGAACTTTGGGGAAGACATGGATGATGAGCGCCTCAAGGATCTCTTTGGCAAGTTTGGTAATGTGTCCAAGTTATATCTTTATACTTAGAGGAATTGCCTGATGTTTGGTGACTGGTGCCTGACTGGAGAATGCTACAGTATAATACAGTAGAAGCTTAGAGTTTAATACAAACATCGGGTCCAAGGATGGCCGGCTGAGGAGATCTTTAAAGGTTTTGCTTCATTAGGATGCTTTGAACACAGAGTTCTTAGAGTTGTAGGGCAGCACGGGTGAGACTGTCCTCTAGTTACAGAGTGGAAAAGCTTGTTCCTTTTAGGTTCTGTTAGTGTCAGTAACATTTGAGCAGCTTCAAAGAATGTTTTCAAAGATCCAGATTCTTCTATCATAACTCCTAGGAAGATCTTTTCAAAGTAAATTCAGCTAGGCATGAGTGGTGCACGCCTATTTGAAAGTTGTAATGTCTGCTGGGTTACAGGAAATCCTACCTCAAATTTCAAAATAAATTGATTAAGCTCAAGAAAGTACAAAAACCAGCCTCACTTTTATGATTGGAGTAAAAGATGGGTAATGAGAATCCATCTATAGGCGATTTGCTGCTGTCTTTTTGTTAAGTTTCAGAATGGACTTAAGTTGTTTTTGTAGTTCAGTTACTATACCATTGTAAGGCCAGCCTGAGTTTGCTGCCTTGATTCTTTTTTTAAGGACAGAGTCTCTTTGTGTTGCTCTAGTTGTTGGTCAGCAGCTTACAAAAGCCCCCACCTTCCTCTAGAAACTGGGGCTAAAGGCATAAAGCATGCACCACACCTGGCTGAATCTTTTTGAGCAAAGAATTTTTATTTTCTACAAAGATGTGGGATGAGGAGATAAAATAACAGTCAAGTTGTGGACCTTGTTCAAGTTTTCTAGAAGTTTCTCTTTACATATCTTACCTATGTTGCATCTGAATGTTTTAAAAACCCTTTTGTCCTTTTTTTTTTCTTGAGGGTCACTATGTAGACCAGGTTGGCCTTGAACTTAGATCTACCATCTTCTGCCTCCCAAGTGCTGAGTTTGAGCTGGTTGCTTTTAATTATACCTCCTTTCCCACATCCTGGGTTGACCACTGTCTAGTTACATTTCTATTGCTGTGTTGAGACACAGGTTTATTGGGCTTGCAATAAATGGGTGAGTCCATGACCATCATGGTAGTAGGCAGGATCTGGAGCAGCAGCAGAGATGTTAACAACCACAAGGCAATTAGAGAGTTAATTAGAATGGTGTGGGCCTTTTGAAACCTCAACCCACCCCTAGCAGCACACCTCCTGATCCTGTTCAATTCTATCCAAGTGTATGAGCCTGTGAGGGCTGTTCTAATTGAGACCACTGCTTCCCGTTCTTACAGAGTAGGTGGTCTCTTCCACTTTGGGGAAGCTTGTCCTTAGAAATAACCTGGGGTAATTCAGTTGTCTCTCTCTGCAGAGCTGGTATTCCCTTTGCTGTTCAAAAGCAGATGACCCAAGAAGGTTTTTCAAGTTCATTCTTAGTTCTGAGCAAGAAAAATCAATCATATTAGTTACCTAAAGGGCTTCTCTACTTACTGAACTAAGAAAAACTGGGTTTGTAAGACATCTCAGTGTAAGAACTTCCAGGCATATATAAAATATTTATACAAAAGATATGTGAAGAGAACCGTAAAAGTCTTTGAGCTTGAGTTTGCTCAAAGTTTAGTTTGCTCTGAAATGTGGCGGTGGGGGCAGGGTGGCACACGCCTTAATCCCGTCAGAGGCAGGCAGATCTCTGATTTCAAGAGCAACCTGATGCAGAGAAACCCTCTCAAACAAAAAAAAAAAAGTGAAATGTATACTTAATTAACTGCACTAGTTTTGATTCTTCAAACTTTTTAGGGCCTGCCTTAAGTGTGAAAGTAATGACTGATGAAAGCGGAAAGTCCAAAGGGTTTGGATTCGTCAGCTTTGAAAGACATGAAGATGCACAGAAAGTAAGTTAAAGTTTTTTGCTTGTGTAGATTATGCAACATTAATGAAAGCTTTACATGTTGTAATCAAATATTTGTATTTTACGTGTTAGAGAATTTGGAGTGTATACTGCCCTCAAATCTGGAGATTGGGCATGTTAGAAATGTTAATGTTAGAAATGAATAGTTTTCCTTGCTAGTGCCTGTACCTTTACAAGTAACTAAGGCGTTTGTTTGATTTCTGTAAGGCTGTGGATGAGATGAATGGAAAGGAGCTCAATGGAAAACAGATTTATGTTGGTCGAGCTCAGAAAAAAGTGGAGCGGCAGACGGAACTTAAGCGCAAATTTGAGCAGATGAAGCAAGACAGGATCACCAGATACCAGGTCCGTTTTTATTTGAGTGAGCAAACTAAGATAGGGATGAGGGGAGAGAAGGAACACGGGCTAATAGGTGTACTTGGGTACCACAGAGGGCTTCCTACCTCTCTTCATTTGCTGTCTTTTCAGGGTGTTAACCTTTATGTGAAAAACCTTGATGATGGTATTGATGATGAGCGTCTCCGGAAAGAGTTCTCTCCGTTTGGTACCATCACCAGTGCAAAGGTAAGAGGAGCGTGTACGATATTAGTTATTTATAAAAGATAAGGGAGGCCCCAAATACTTTCTTAAGCTAACAGGTTGCTTCTTATTTAATGTGTGCTCTTAAATGTTACTAATTGCTGACAGCAGTTTGCTCAGTATTTAATATTAATTTGCCAAGCGGCTCAAGGATAAATAAGATGGTGGAGGTCCTTTGTTCTGGTCACAGTGCAGTCCAGGCGTCTTCCCTTTGCTGGACTGGAATTCTGGGGGTGATGCTTTCAGATGGAGACAGTGGCATCTCTTGGTCTAACAGATCGGTCCATAGAGTGAGAAGTAGTCTTGTTTTAGCTGGTGTCTGTTCCTCTGCTTAGTTTTTCTGTTTTGGGTGTCCTGAAGATTTAAGAACTCGTACATTTTATTTCTTAGTTATCTCAGATAAGTTTGTAATGACACATATCCGCACCTTGCTTGGAAAGTTGCTGTTGTATAGCTCCCTCTTCCAGCTGTATTTGCCTGCAGTGATGCATGTGTGCCCTGAGTTGATTGGAAGGAAGAACTCGGTTGATGCAAGTTCGTTCTGGCACTAACAGGATTACATGGCTCAGTGACTTCACCTAAATGAGAGCTTTGGTTTATTCTACCATTGTACTAACCTTTCATTTTTCTTTATTATTTTTCTTCATAGGTTATGATGGAGGGTGGTCGCAGCAAAGGGTTTGGTTTTGTATGTTTCTCTTCCCCTGAAGAAGCCACTAAAGCAGTTACGGAAATGAATGGCAGAATTGTGGCCACGAAGCCACTGTATGTAGCTTTAGCTCAGCGCAAAGAAGAGCGCCAGGCTCACCTCACTAACCAGTACATGCAGAGAATGGCGAGTGTGAGAGCTGTGCCCAACCCCGTGATGAACCCCTACCAGCCAGCACCTCCTTCAGGTTACTTCATGGCAGCTATCCCACAGGTGAGTGAGGAGGAAAGAAGCTCGTGCTGTGGTGTTGTGCTGAGCTGTTGTGTGTGCTTTGATAATAAAGCACTAAGTTTCTAGGATTGGGGAAATGGAAGGCGATGGAGGGTATCCATTTATAGTAATAGCGTGTTATGTGGAGGTTCAGCCCACCAGAGCTGATGTGCTTGCTTTCTTCCCACAGACTCAGAACCGTGCTGCATACTATCCTCCTAGCCAAATTGCTCAACTAAGACCAAGTCCTCGCTGGACTGCTCAGGGTGCCAGACCTCATCGTAAGCCTCTTTCAATTATGACAGGGATTGGAACGTGGGATGTAACTCAGAGATACAATACAACCTACCGTCTGCTAGGCTGTGGCTTCAATATAATGTATATGAGGCAAATTTATAATTTATGTTTGGGTGATCTTCAGTGGGTAGGTTTGCTTTTCCTAGATAAGATTGGGGATTTGTTCCAAATCTTTGTTTGCCTTGGTGACTGTCTTCAAAGCTCAGATGACTACAGGGGCCTTAGGGTTGTGACATTGATCTTTGCTCGTGTCAGTCTGGATTTCAGGAGTCCTTGGTGTTTTTCATTTTGATCCTATTGCATATCTCTTGGCATTGTGCGATTTAATAAGTTTGAAACCCAATATATACCAGGGTTTCATGTAGCTTTTTATACAAACCTCAGCCTTAGAGAAGCATTAATTTTGACCTGGTAAGGTTCTCAGCTCACGTGTGTTACCTTTAAATGCAGCATTCCAGAACATGCCCGGTGCTATCCGCCCAGCTGCTCCTAGACCACCATTTAGTACTATGAGACCAGCTTCCTCACAGGTTCCACGAGTCATGTCAACACAGCGTGTTGGTGAGTCTTTCTGTTTAAAAAAAGAAATTGATCTCCAATTTGAAATAGTACAGTACTCTTAAGATATTTCTTTTTCTCTAGCTAACACTTCAACACAGACCATGGGTCCACGTCCTGCAGCTGCTGCTGCTGCAGCCACTCCTGCTGTCCGCACCGTTCCCCAGTATAAATACGCTGCGGGAGTCCGCAATCCCCAGCAACATCTTAATGCACAGCCACAAGTTACCATGCAACAGGTGCGTTTTATCATTTGTGAGGGTCGTGGTACTTAGCTGAACTCAAAGGTGATCAGCTGTGTGACCTATGAGAGCTGAGCTGTCTGGACCATCTTACTAGTTGGTTATATGTGAGGAGGTTTTAGGACTAGAATGCAGCCAGTAGTCCCTGAGTTAATGTGCTGTTTTTGTTTGACGTGGCTATAAGGAAGATGTGAAGGAAAGTTTAGTTAAATGGTTTAGATGTCACCTTTTTCCTAGTCATGGAACCAAAACTGGATTGTATGATTCCAAAGAATTTATTTAAAATGTACTGTAGCTCAGGTACAGATATGTCATGTGATGGTCTATACTTAGTGCTTAGCCAGTTTTTCCCTCTGGATTTAAGTAGCCAGATCCCTGTGATTGTATGTTGATGGGTGGCTGGGTTTTGTTCCATTACTTTGGTTTCTTGTTTCATGTCCAGCCTGCTGTTCATGTGCAAGGTCAAGAACCTCTAACTGCTTCCATGTTGGCATCTGCCCCTCCTCAAGAGCAAAAGCAAATGTTGGGTAAGTAACTTTGTTGTCTTGGCCTTTCAGAGTCTGCAGAAGACAGGGGTCAGCAGTGTTGCAGCTGAAAGCAATGATGGAGGGCAGCGGTGTGAAGGAGTTGAGGGTGGGAGCTGGAGCTGGTGGGTAGGCTCACTGATCCCCACCCAGCTCTGCAACAAGGAAACTGACGCTGACATTTGAGAAGCCAGTTCCACCAGAAGTGATTGGCTTGAGACAGATTGTGTGCAGACGGGCGTGCATTAGTAAGATTCTAAACACCAGGTTGATAATGGCCATTGCTACTTTCTGATAGAATTTTTTGTTCCTAGGTGAACGGCTGTTTCCTCTTATTCAAGCCATGCACCCTACTCTTGCTGGTAAAATCACTGGCATGCTTTTGGAGATTGATAACTCGGAATTACTTCACATGCTTGAGTCTCCAGAGTCTCTCCGCTCAAAGGTGCTTTGTCATTTGTCTCACTGACTTTAGTTTTTGTTTTTTTGTTTTTTTTTATTCTACGGAACATTTACATGGTGTATATGGAGTTTTAGGAGCTTTGCAAATGGTGATACATACACCCTCGATAACTGTAGTGCCTGCTTTCTCAAAGCTCACACTGCTGGTAGACTGTGGAGCTTTCTTGGGTCTCTCGTAGCCAGAATGGTAACCACTGCGGCTTAGAGCTCATTCCGCTCTTCTAAGAAAAGGTCTGTTTGGGCGGGGATTTATCAATTTCTTTTCTTGAGCCAGTTTGTTTTCCCTTTTCTAGGTTGATGAAGCTGTGGCTGTACTACAAGCCCACCAAGCAAAAGAGGCTGCCCAGAAGGCAGTGAACAGTGCCACCGGTGTCCCAGCCGTTTGAGTGAGTGCTCCTTCCTCCATAGCAGAGATGAGCTTTGACAAATGCTAGGTTGTCAGAGGGGTCTCCTCACTGATAACTAACTGACCGGTACTTTAAGTCAATACTGTTTTGCGAAGTAGTTTGTATGAAATGGCCCTATAACAGAAGTTGGCTTTCATAATTAATACTTCTTCTTTTTGGGGGGGGGGTGTGGATGGTGGCTTCAATGTTTTTTTTGGGCCTCCCTCTGTCCCACCATCAGGGTGCTAAGATTACAGTTTGACAGACCCTTTTCCTAAAAATGACTAGAGCCCTTGGCTTGTGGGCCATGTTGTGTCTGATGTAGATACGGATGTGAAGGAGCAGGTATGGCTGTGCCAATAAAAGCAGACAGGCAGCTTACTGACTTGCTGGATTCAGTCAAGGACTTTAATTATGTGTTCCTATTGGTCTTATTTTATTTTATTTTTTGACATTTACAGATTGATCAGGGACCACGAAAAGACACTCGTGCTTCACCGAAGAAAAAATATCTAAACATCGAAAAATTTAAATATTATGAAAAAACATTGCAAAATATAAAATAAATAAAAAAAGGAAAGGAAACTTTGAACCTTATGTACCGAGCAAATGCCAGGTCTAGCAAACAGTGCTAGTCCTAGATTACTTGATTTAAAACAACAAAAAATACAAAAAAAATAGTAAAATATAAAAACAAATTAATGTTTTATAGACCCTGGGAAAAGAATTTTCAGCAAAGTACAAAAATTTAAAGCATTCCTTTCTTTAATTTTGTAATTCTTTACCGTGGAATAGCTTGGGATGTCAGCTCTGTTTTAAGTAGCAGAACTGATAACTAAGCAAGGAAACGTAATTTGGATTATAAAATTCTTGCTTTAATAAAAATTCCTTAAACAGTGGATGGTTCTGCTTTTATTTCCTTTGGTTCTCTTGTCAGTTGGCGTGTGTAGCGGCGGGTGCTTGCTGCCTTTTAGAAGTAGAGGGCTGGAAGCAGCTACCAAGTCTGTAAAATACGGGCTGTTCTCAGGGGTGTGTGTGTGTGTGTGTGTATGTGTTGGTTTTAGACAAGACCTTGCTGTGTGAATCAGGCCATCCTTAGCCTCCCAAGATTGGGCTTATAGGTGTGTTACCACTTTGACAACACTATGTGTATTAGTTCCCCTTACTTATTGAGCTGTTGCATATATAGTTAATTGGTTTTTAACATTTACACAAATCTGTCACTACTAGGATTTTGTACTACAAAATAATTAGCTTAAGCCCTTATTGGGGACAGGTAGCACTCAGTGTATTGGAGAAAATAGAAAATAGGTATTTGAGGCACTATGACTATCACAGCACTACACCTATCTCTTTGAAAGACTTGGTGTATTTACAGAATGTGACCTAATTTTAGGATACTGTGGTGCGTTGTCACCCAGACCACCTGCAAAATAAGATGTAGAAGCTTACAGGGCTTGGTGTACGGCATTTTGAAAGACATCTTTGTTTGGAACTTCATCTACCAATGGGTGCTTTTGGGGTTTTTGGGGACTTTAAAAAATTAAGGCAGGCTCTTCTGTCTAAAAAAACTTCAGACATGGCCGTTTAACCAAGTGCTGGGATTATAGGCATGTACTACCATAGATAGCCAAACTTGACAAACTGCAAATCTCATTTCATGACAGTGTTTAAGAGTGTGAACCTGTAATACCTATTGTGTGACTTCTGTGCCCAGGATGCTCTTAACTTGGTTTTGTCTGGCCTAGACTACATTTGGTAAAGTTTGAAGGGGGGAGTTTGGGTCTTTTATTTGTACAGGGTTTCTCTGTAGTCCTGACTGTTGTGAAACTAGACCAGGCTGACTTCAGCTCAGAGATCAGCCTACCTCTGCTTTCGGAGTGCTGGGATCCCATGTATTTCTATTTTGCTTGAGATTGATTACAGATGTCACCTAACTTGTTTTCTGGGGTGTGCTTAGGGATGGCAGAGAAACATGGTACAAACAGTTTCAGGTTTTGATGTTTGAAGTAGTAGGTTCTGTTGGAAAAGGAGTATGAAGTTGAAAATTTTAGGGAAATAAGGATTGCATGGGCTGATAGCTTGTCAGGTGGTCAGAATATCTCCTGGAGTAAGAATAGATGAGCTCTTAGGTGCACTTGCAGAGTGCACGTATTATGTTGATTGTTTTTCTTGAGAGGGGTTTCTCAGGCTGGGAGATGAGCCTCTCTTTACAAGGACTAGAAAAGAGAGATGCCCCTTCAGAGGGGTGGGGACAGTGGTGTTGGCTAGTTCTGTCAGTGTGTTACCACATTTCCCCCCAGAACAGTTTCTGCTTGTTCATAACCGATAGTGATCAGGAAGTAAGTACTGAGTGTCTGGTGGCTGGTGTTTCATTTATAATTTGTGGGTTTTTTGTTTATAATTACTTTCAATTTGCGTAACTCCATGTTAGAAGTTGAGCTGGACGGCAGAGGAGACAGCTGATTTCATGGTGCTGTGCTGGGGACACTTAGGTGGAACTGGCACAGACTGGTACTGTGTAAGATGCTTGGGAAGTTGTGGCTAGACTCCATTTCAGCCTGTGTACGCAGGCATGCACGGATTAAGCGAGTTTAGTGTGCTACGTTCACCTGATGCAGCCCGATTTCCCTCCAGCTCAAGTCGTGAGATCTGTAAGGCAGTGTAAAATGAGGGTCCAGGCTCAGGCCTTAGCTTTGGACAGGTTTAATGAGCCCAGCTCTCACAGGCACAAAGGAAAATGATCGGTCAGGGAGACCTTAGAGTAGACTTGTATTGGGACAGTCACCCCTTAGGGCAGTGCTGGAGCTTCACTGAGTACAGTTTCCTTTGTTTGGGGTTTGCCCACCCTCAAAAGTAATAGTGGCAGTGGCCTTTGTTGCTGTAGGTTTGTGTATTTAAGTTTGGGCAAGAGTGGATCCTCTAAAGGGTAGAGAACCATGCAAGTTACTTAGTTTTCCAGGAAAACTTGAGGTAGCTAGGAATCTCAAATACATTCCTACTATAGTAAAAAAGATTATACAAAAAGATGACCATGGATACAGCGTGAGTTAGATGAACGTTTGGCTGCATGTGTCTAGACATGCATCACAATAAGGCAGGCAGAGTGGGGTGTTGTGCTGCAGTGATAATTGCTGCTGTGACCGCTAGCAGACTGCAACTTGATTTATTGCACGGAGAGGAGGTCCGGAACTCCTGGGACAATGTAACATTGATTACTGCAGGACAATTAATGTTTTCATATTGATTTCCAAAGAAAGGAGACACGATTAAAGAATGTCTTGCAAAATCAGTCTTAAAGCGTGGGTTCTTCATGGATTATAAAGTTAAAGGTTGTAAAAGGTATCCTACTAGTTTGTGAATCTAAATCTACACTTTCCGAAAATTTGATTTTCTATTTTAATATTCATGTGAATGTTTTACGTACATCATGTCTCCACCACATCCATTCCTGTGTCAGTGCCCTTGGGCTGAGGGGTTACATGCACTGTGAGCTGCCCTGTGGGTGCTGGGACCAGATTTTGCTCAGTAAGAACTGTGTAGTGCTCTTGGCCCTGGGTCATCCTTCCTCCCAGCCCTAAAATTTAATGTCTTAAATAATAGTTTTTAATCTTACGGTATACATTAACCACACCCACTCCAGTCAGTTCCCCTTTCCAAATGTTAGGATGTTTGCTATCCTGGGGCTTTGGAATGCTGGGGTTCTAGCTTGAGCTTCCTGCAAGAAGCAGACATAGGCGCTCACCCAGCAGGGACCAAGGTCCCTGTGTAGCAAGTCCATGGGCAGCAAATACCCCAAGTAGCAAATACTGTTTATTGTAGGTGCACGTTTGGTTTGGACTTACAGAAAGTTTTAGGGATAGTGTTGAGAATTTTTACAAATTTAAAGATGTTTACCATTTGGCCATATTTGCTATTTCACTTGCATCTTTTTCCTTTCTACTTTTTGTGGAACTAATAGGGCCAACGTGCTATCTTTTTATTCTGAGACCCTGGCTGAGTTGGCCAGGTCAGCCTCATGCTTACTCCTCCTGCCTCAGTCTCCCCAACAGCTGTGACTGCATGAATTCAGCAGTTGGTTTTGCACAATTGTAAATTGGCTGGTCAGTGCCACGTCCGCTCACATCTGTGTTTCCTTTGGAGAAGGTGAATTCTTTTACACAGCACGGTATGTGTATGTGTATTCAGCTTTGCTAACAAAGCCAGGATAATGCCCGCTTTTGCTGTCCTATGTCCACTGGCATCTTTCCTTGCCAGGCTGACTACTTTTCCATTAGACTGTCTTCTCTTGCTGCTCCTCGGCTTGTTTTTTGCTCTCATGAAGCTGACATTTTATAAATGTTCTTCAGTTTGGGTTCATTGTTACGTCCTTAAAATTAGATTTCATGTAATAACATTCACAGTCTACAGGGTGGCTGTGTCCTAGGCTGGGTGCCACAGCCAGGGTCAGACTGCTTTCTTCTGGTCCTCACTAGTGACTGACCAAGATGCAGCTGGGTTTACCAACAGGACTGTTATTTGCTAAATTAACGATTTTTCCCCCAATCAGCAGTTTGTGGAGGAACTGAAAAATATTAGTACAGAATTATCAAACCCTCCAAGCTCCCCCACCAAAACAAAACACCGACACGTGATTCTTACTTGAATCAGCTGTTGGGATGTGGTGATTTTTCCCAGTTTCACAAGTCATGTTGGTTGCTGTAAGGAAAGGTATCTTCACAGTACTGATTAATTACCCATTCAAACCCGCAATTTCCCCTTTTAAACCCCGCTTTCTATCTGTTATGTCTTTATCAGACTTCGTGCGTAGGCGCCCTGGTGTCCTGTGAGTTCACAGTGATCCCTTTGTGAGCTTAGCTCGAATTCCTTGGCTTACCAAGAGTTCCAAGATTTAACTTGTACCTAATTAAACCAGACATTATACCATTCCATATCCGTCTGTCTTAATACGTTTTAAATAGTGTGTGGTGTGTGTGTGTGTGGTGTAAGGGGGCGTGTGCGTGCATGTGTGTGTGGTGTGAGAAGGAGAGTGTGCATGTGTGTGTGGTGTGTAAGGGGGCGTGTGCACATGTATCTGTCAGAAGACAGCTTTCAGGGGTTGAATCTGGGAAGGTGACTTTGCTGGCAAGCCCCCTTTCCTCTCAGCCATTGCACTAACCCCCACCCGCTCTGTGGTAAAGAAAGACTGCTCTTTTGAGACAGGGCCTCACAATGTAGCCCAGGCTGACCTTGAACTCACTGTATAGCCCAGGCCAGCCCTCAACTTGCTACCTCAGCTTCCCAAGTGCTTGGTCTCAACCTCAGGGTCACAACCCCTTGGGGTTGAACAACCCTTTCATAGGGGTCGTATATCAAATATCCTGCATATCAGATATTTACAAAATTGCAGCTATGACGAGTGATGAAGGAACTGTCGTTGGGGTTCACAGCATGAGGATGGCGCAGGAAGGCTGAGGAGAAGGAACTGTCGTTGGGGTTCACAGCGTGAGGATGGCTCAGGAAGGCTGAGGACCACTGCTCTGGAGGCAGCTGTGGCTTGTGTCCAGAGAGTTTCACCTCAGATTCTCACTTGTTCTGTGGGACTGTGCTGGTAGAACCCTCCCATGCACTGTAAGTAGCAGACGTGCTGGAGCTCCGAGCTGCTCCTGCCCTGGATAAGAAGGCCTCTGGGTCTCCGTGTCAGGAAGAGGCTGCTGCAGGGTAGAGATAGACAGCGCCGTACAGCACACGCAATTCGTGGAGGATGTGTGTTCAGATATAATCTGTGCATATATGTGAACTTAAGGAAAATAAGTGCTGTGTGCTTATGTGTATGCATACATGTCCACCGTGAACTGTGCTCTTAATTCATTTGAATCTTTGTGAGCCTATTAAAAAATAGATCCTTTACTGGCAAGTGAGGTCCATTCACAGATACTATTTGTTTCAGTCACTGGAACAAAATGGAATGTGGCATTTTTTTAAATGAAGTACATCTTCACCACATTAAAACACTTCTTTTGCTATTTGAAGAAGCATATGTTTTGATTCTTTATACAGTTTTTCTTGTTTAAACTCC
Source organism: Arvicola amphibius (assembly GCF_903992535.2). Lineage (NCBI taxonomy): Eukaryota > Metazoa > Chordata > Mammalia > Rodentia > Cricetidae > Arvicola > Arvicola amphibius. Next base: position 3,053,029 of record NC_052055.2, on the reverse strand, counting down.
TTTCCTCTTGTTTGCCGCTTTTTGTGTTTTTGAGTGTTGGTTTCCTGTAGACCCCAGGCCTCGAGCTCATTCTGAGAGCCAGGCCAGTCTTGAACTCACAGTCCTACCTGCTCCAGCCTCCCGGGTGCTTGAAGTACAGGCCTGGACCAATTTCTCTGTAGCTTTGGAGCCTGTCATGGAACTAGCTCTTGTGAGTGCTGGGATTAAAGGCGTGTGCCGCCACCACCCAGCTGGTCTGTCCATTTTAAATAGCAACTTTTGCTTGTATTTTAGGTCTCATGTAGCCTAGGCTGGCTTCACGTTGGCTGTGTAGCCGAGGCTGACATTGAGTTTCTGATTGTGCCTTCCACTCCCAAGCACTGGAATTACAGGCATGTGTTGCCGTGTCCGGCTCTCCCACCTCTACCCAACACAGGACTGTTATTAATGTGATATGATTCTTGGCAGGCATTTTATCTTGAAAAGTATAATAACCCAATTAACCTTTATTTTTTTTCTCTTTAGACATTATAATTAGAATATGTTAATTATACATAATTATAGGCTTTATCACGACATTTTCATACATGTGCACAGTATATTTTAGCGAAATTTATCCCCTTCCCAGTGATCCCTCCTTCCCCACTAGTCACTCTTTTATTTGTAAGTCTCTTTTTTAATGACCCCATGAGTTTCATTAGGGTTGCTTCTAGGAGTTTGTTTACAGGACATGGACACCATTCCCGGCATGCCCACATCTCAGCCATGCCTTCTGAGGTCTGTATGGCAACCATCCAGCAGTTACTGAATCTTACTCTACTTCTCTTTGGGTTCTTCCTTCACTTAGAAGGGTGTGTGCGTGTGTGTGTGTGTGTGTGTGTGTGTGTGTGTGTGGCCTTCATGTATGTCTTTACACCACTTGCACGGAGTATATGAGGAAGCCTGAAGAAGGCATCAGATCCTTTGGAACTGGAGCTCCACAACCATGTGGTTGCTGGTAATCCAACCCTGGTCCTCTGGCAGAACAGCCAGTGCTCTTAACTGCTGAGCCTTCCTGTACCTGCTTCCCCCTTCTCCCAATTTTTATTTTTGTTGTTTCTTCCTTTTAATTTGATATTTGAAAATACACGAAAGTCTAGGAAGCTGTACAGGACTCTGAAACGTTCCCTCAGCCACTTTCAATAGCTGCCAATGGTTAGTTTTCTTATCCCATGACCTACGCGTGCATAGATGGGAAGCAAATTCAAACATGGCGCATGCCTTTAATCCCAGCTCAGCAGAGGCCACCATGGTCTACAGGGTGAGTTCCAGGACAGCCAGGGCTACACAGAGAAACTCTGTCTCAAAAAACTAAAGGAAAAAGATTGATTTTTGACGGAGGGCAAGGGGGTAGGAAGGTCATTTGTTGTTAGTTTTATGGGATAAAGTCTCACTACACATCCTAGGTTGGCCTTGAACTTGTAGAAATCTTACTTAAGCCTCCCAAGTGTTGGGATGTAGGCTTATGACACCAAGCCTGACTAGACACATAATCTCCAATATTAATATCCAGTAGCCATACTTCCCCAGTTGTTCATGTATGTATCTAGTTCTGTGAGGTGTGTTTATGTAAGATATGTAAGACTTGCTTTGCTTTGCTTTCTTTTCTTTTTTCTTTTGACAGGGTTTCTCGTGTGGCCTTGGCTGTCCTGGAACCCACTAGTAGACCAGACTGGCCTTGAACTCAAGAGTTCTGCTTGCCTGGCTCCTGAGTGCTGGGTTTAAAAGCATGAGCCACCATGCCTGGCTTATTTTAGTTTTTAAAATTGCCGTTTGAGTTGCCTACTTGCGTCATTATTTTTATTGAAAGATCAATAAAAAGCAACAGGTGTCAAATGGATTCGCCCTGAGATTCAGACCAGATTTCCAGCACTTTCTGAGATGGCCCCAAGTATCTCCCTTACTACCTTGACCTACACATTTATGTGAAGAGGCTTCTTAGCTCTGACGACCATAAAACCAAAATTTGATTAACTCTGCAAACACTGAAGATGCTCTGGATCCCAAGGTATTAAATATTCAGCCAAGATTTAGTTTGTTATGGGAAAGTAAACAAGCATATAATCTCATTTTTAACAACTATGATGAACATATATGTAACAATTATTTTAGGATAAATTGATGATTTACCATAAATTTATTTAGCAGTGAATGTTGTTTTGTATAGTTGGATGCGCCTGTATTCCCAGGGATGTGCAGGAGTTCCTCAGTGGGAATGGTCATGAGTGGACAAAATCTTTTTTTTTTTTGGTTTTTTGAGACAGGGTTTCTCTGTAGCTTTGGAGCCTGGAGTGGACAAAATCTTAAGCTCTGCTCTAAGTGGTGTCTTTTAATGAGAAAAGATTTCATTTTAAAGCCGGGCGGTGGTGGCGCACGCCTTTAATCCCAGCACTCGGGAGGCAGAGGCAGGCGGATCTCTGAGTTCGAGGCCAGCCTGGTCTACAAGAGCTAGTTCCAGGACAGGCTCTAGAAACTACAGGGAAACCCTGTCTCGAAAAACCAAAAAAAAAAAAAAAAGAAAAAAAAAAGATTTCATTTTAATAAAATTCAGTGCATTGATTTTGGTGTATTTGGCTCATACGATATCCCGTCAGTATTCACTAAGGTAGGAGTGTTACCCCTCCTATGCATGTGCGTCTGAAGGTGGTCCGTGGCAAGCAGGACAGCGCTGGGGTTAGCCCAGCGGCAGCTGCAGAGTCTCTGCTGCTTTTCTCTCCAACAAGTAAAGCGCTTCCTAAAAATTAGTTCAGAGTACGTAGACAGCTCCTCACAGCTGGAGCTGGCGTGAGCTCCTCACAACTGGAGCTGGCGTGAGAACAGGGAGTAGGAAAGTAACATTCAAACGGCTCTCATGTTCTCCAGCGTGATTTTAGCTTTATTTTTTCATATTTTAAAATATCACGTGTATGAGTGTTTTGCCTGCGTGTAGTATGTGCACTACATGAATGCCTGGTGCAGATCTGCTGGAACTGAGGTTATAGATGGTTGTGAGCCACCACATAGCTGCTGAGGACTGAACCTGTAAGAGTAGTATTAGGGAGAAGGAACGGGTTGGTAGGTAAAATAAATGAAAAATTCTAATTTTAAAAGAGTAATATTATATCTTAACAGCTGAGCCAACTCTCCAGCCCCCAACCCAGTCTCTTAATTTTGTGAGTGCGTGGTGTGTGTGTGTGTGTCTGTGTGTGTGTGTGTCTGTGTGTGTGCATGTCTGTGTGGGTATGTGCATGTGTTTGTGTGTGGGTATGTGCATGTATGTGTCTGTGTGGGTATGTGCATGTGTGTTTGTGTGGTATGTATATGTGGGGGGGTATGTGCATGTGTGTGTCTGTGTGGGTATGTGCATGTGTGTTTGTGTGGCATGTATATGTGTGGGGGTATGTGCATGTGTGCACGTGTGGGTATGTGCATGTGTGCGTATGTGCATGTGTGCGTATGTGCATGTGTGTGTGCGGCGCTGGTGGAGTGCAGTGGAGACCGTCGGATCCCCTGAATCTAGAGCTGCCTGTGACTGAGCCGCCCACTGCAGATGCTGAAACTGAACAGGTACAAAGCAGTGTGTGCTCTTAGCCTCTCGCCATCTCTCCGGCCCGCGACTCTTTAAAGGAGGCCAACATGGTCAGACCCAGACGGCCGCGTCTGCATCTGAGCCTCACATTCCCCTGGCAGACTCAAAACATTCGCTCCAGGACAAGCAGTGAGTGACTTTTTTAAAGTTGAATTTAATTTTTTATTTGAAGCTGTCACAAAGATGTAAAAGAAATTTAGAAATGTAATACAAAGACTTTATTTCCCTCCTTCCCTCTCTCCCTCCCTCCCTTATGTAAGAGTGCTCTGCACATGTGCCTGCATTCCAGAAGAGGGCACCAGATCTCATTACAGACGGCTGTGAGCAACCATGTGGTTGCTGGGGAATTGAACTCAGGACCTCGGGAAGAGCAGCCAGTGCTCCGAATGCCTGAGTCATCTCTCCTGTCCCCAAGAATTTATTTTTTTAACCATTTGAGAGTGAGTCGCCAGCCTTATGCTTCATGCCCTAACCATGTGAAGGACAGTCTCCCAGGCACCCATAATCCTCTGTCCTCAGCTGTCTTGTAATGTCCTCTGGAGTGAGAGGCCTGGTTCAGAACTGACACACATCTGGCTGCTGTGACCGTTCATCTGTTTCTTGTCTGGAACAGTGGTCTAGTCTCGCGTGACAGTCTTGAGCACCGAGGACCAATCATCTGTGGCAGAGCCCTCCTTTGGGCTTCTGGTGTTTCCTCACTGCTCCAGTGAGTTTACAGGTGTGTTGGCGAGAGCATCACAAACTCTATGTGATTTCTCCGTGTTAGGTCATCAGTTTCTCTCACAATTTGATTTTTCTCTATTTCTGAGGACGTTTATACTGAAACTGTCACCTGCGGAGGTAAAATTGTGATTTTTCTCTGTCATCAATGGATGCTTCTCGGGACGTATTTGAAACAGTGAAATATGTCTAGTTCAAATAACTATTTTATTAAGTCATGCTTTTTCCCAATAAGTTATCATCTGTTACTAAAGAATTTTTCTTTTGGCAGAAAAGTCATTCAGAAGCTCAGGTCTGACCGTTGTGTATTGTGCATCCAGTCCCTTTCAGGCAGACTAGAGAGGAGAGGGAGAGCATCTAGAACCTTCTGAATCAGCCAGCTTCCTGGTGCATCTCAGGCAGCCTGAGAAGCCCCGCTCTCTGACTGAGTGGCCCAAGCAGCCAGAGGAGCCCCAGATTTTGCAGTGGATTGCAGGTACCGGAGAGGAAGATGGAAGCCGAAGGGTTAGTCTCCTTCTGTTTGGGTCTTCCTTTGAGTCCTGAGTCTCGGGTCAGTCCTGGCAACAACTGTACAAGGAAGGCAGGGAATCTAGGCCGGCTTTGAGAGTGGAGAGATTGGAGACAGCTCACTGTGTAGCCCAGCCTGGCCTGGAACTCATTACACAGCCTGGCCTGGTTTTGAACTTCTCATAATCCTCCTGCCTCAGTCAGATTCTGGGGCTGTGGGACTGAGTGATTGGTGGCAGTCTGATTTCTTGGCTGGGCTCTTTGCCCCGTGGGTTGACAACATGGGTGATATCAACTTGGTACTTTATGAGAATTCGGTAGCGGCCCTTGTATCTTCTTTGTAGACTGGCAAATTGCTGGTCGCAGCAGCCATCTCTGCACCAGGAGACCATCAGAATTAAGGAGAAAAATCCCTAATCAAGTGCCCCCTTTCATGTAGACTTTCTGCCAACCACACCTTAGCCCCAGTGTGGAGCTAGGGCCAGAATTCAGAGAGCAGCAAGATCTTTTGGGAAGACAGTAAAGCATAGTAACTCAGGGTCAAGTCCCAGCACCAACCACTGCTTATTGCTGCAGCATTGCAGGAAGCGCATCTGCTCAATGCCAGAAACTGTCTACAGTGACCTCCCAGATTGTCACCATGATGTAATGGAAATAACTATTATACCAAACTTTGAGAGTTGAACATCGTTTCCTCAGCAGAGTGGAGCTCCACCGGCAGGGGCAGACCCTCCTCCTGGAGCCAGTGCAGCTCTGATGTGGGGCTTGGACCAGGGAACCTGTTCTACAGGAAGTGGGACAACCATGGACTTGAAGTATCATCAGCTTAGCGCTCTGAGGCCACTGTTTCTCCAGCTTAGCGAAGGGCACAGTGGCTATTGGCACTGTCCCTCCCTGGGGCCAGTTCCAGGGTTCCTGATTCGCTGGGCGTTTGTGGGCAGTGTCTTTCATTACCTGAGATTGCCTCCACTTCTCAGTGACTTTAAAAATAATAATAATTTAAAAAAACATTTTATTTTGAGAGCAGAAAAAAAAACAAACTAGCCCAAACCAAAACCCCATGAAACTGCCGTGATTTTTAAGGCATTCACATCGTCTCTGAGATAAAAACCTGCAGCCAACATGGTCCGTTGACAAGCCCACACGCCACCCCCATCACCGCTGTGTACAGAGCAACACTAGGTTGTCTTAGACAAACATCCGGGTAATTTGGCTGCTTTTACTGGTTTGAACACAACCTGTTGGCCTGACTACCCAGGGGATCCAGAAAGACCAGTTCTTGTGCTAAGTTTCTCCCTGGCTTCGCATTTCACTTAAAATGTTAGCATACTTGTCAAAGACTTCTAGGTACCACCGAGGAAAAATATCTAAGAGACACAAAGAATTATTTTTCTCTTTAAGATCCAGGACTCTTAGAAAGAGTGGCATCCTGGTAAAACACTTTCAGGGTGCCAAGAGTGTGTACATGCTTGCGTCTTTGTGTTTATTCAGGATGGAAACTAAATACTCCGGACTGCCCTGCTCCTCTGCCCCTCGCCAGCTTGGCCGACGCTCTTGGCAACAATCCCTCTACCTTTTCAACTTCTGTTTTAACTGGAGCCAAGATAACACTTGACAGGCCATCTCGGAGCCCGGGCTGAGAATCCTGGCAGTGCAGCACAGCTGTATGCCCGCATCAGTGAACTCAGCAGTGAAACACCTCACTTAGGGTCTCTGGAAGCAGCAGGATTGCCTGTCCTGGCATCTTGCCTGATGATAGTCAAGATTGTGGTAAATGGCATCTTGCTGGTCTTCTTGGGGGCTGGAGACTGGTCCCCTTTCTATCTCTGCAGTGGACTGTGGTATCTGAAGCTGGAGTCAGTCTGTAACCCCCTTCAGGAAAAGTTCCCCAGTTCTAAGAAAATCTCATGAATTTGATAAGTCACAGGGCCTGACTATTTCCCTGGGGGTGACAGCGTGACCCATCCAGATCTATCAGTCCCATATCCCTGTGGGAGGCATTAGCAAGTCAGAGAGTTAAGGAGCATCCCTGGTGACAGTCCCAGCCAAGCATAAAGCCCCATCCATTCTAGACTTCTTGGACTTTCGTCCTGTTTGCCTCCCCATCAGCCTGGGACCCAGGTACTGACATTTTCCTCTGAACGGTTGTGTAGCCTCCTCTGTCCAGCCACACAGCTAGGACAAGTGTGGTCACGTCACCTGCGCCCTCCATTTCCATCCTGGCTCCCCACAGGACTCCTCCCAAGCTCCACGGACCTCTCTCCGCTCTCCTCTGCTCTACTCTGTGCCACTTTCTTCTGGATCTTTCCATTTGAGCCCTTTGCAGGCTCAGGTCACAGACCCGCCCCACTGCTTTATCCCCAAGTCTCCTTCCATACGGGAAAACTGTCCCCAGCTCTTTACCTGGGGATGCTTTGTGTCAGCTCTCATTTCCCTAACTCCCACATCCAGTCTGTCATAGGGCAGGCCACACTTGCTGGTCAGTGGACTTAGGATTATGAACTCCACGAGGCTGGACATGTGTCGTAGACACTTTCCCATTGCTGTGACAAAGCACCATGGCTTTGTAAACTCCTAGAAGAAAGCCTTCAACTGGGCTGGCCATTTCAGAGAGCTAGAGTCTGTGATGGTGGTGCATAGGCATGACAGCGGGAACAGCTGAATGCTCACATCCTGATCCACAAGTCGGAGGCAGAGAGGACACACTAGGAATGGCTTTTGAAACCTCAAAGCCCACCCCTATGACACAGCTCCTTCAACAAGACCACACCTCCTAATCCTTCCCAAACAATCCCACCCTGGAATGCTTTGCTGGGGAATGTTGCCTGGACATAAATGGACAGAACATGCTCAGAACTCTGTGAGGGAGCTCAAATCAGACAGGCTGGACAGGAGTCGAGGCAGCAAGAGAACAGGAACACTGCCTTGGTCCTTGAAGACCGGAGTGTGGACTCCGGCTCCAGAGCCCACGCCACCCAGCCCCACTTAGTGTCTTCTGCTGCAGAATGAGGATCATCACACCCTGCAGGTCACTGGGAAGATTCATGAAGACGAAATACCTAAACTGCACAGTAGGGAGGCTTGCGCTAGCTTGAACTAAATGTCGTTATGTGCGCCGTGCGGAACTATGAGGGCTACCGGAGGGATCCTTGCCTAAATCACCCACCTCTCACCTCCTTGGAAGCTATTGTACTTAAATGGTCAACATTCAACATTAGGGATTGGGCTCAAGATTTATGTTTTGATTTCAAGAAGACCCATGTCAAAGGGCAAACGCACCACTTGGAAGTACAGTGAACCATTACCAAAGCCTGGTCCGGTCCAAGTGGGCCTGGTGCCACGGGTCTGCCCTTCCAGCTACTTAGGAAACAGAGGCAGGAGGATCAAAAAGTTCAAGGCCAGCTTGAACAACCTATTGGACCCCTGTCTCAAAACAAGCAGATTAAGGGGGGGGGGGGTGGCTCAGATGTGAAGTGCTTATTGTGCCCATGTGAAGATCTGATTTCGAATCCCCAGCACTAATATAAACTTCTGGGTGCACTGGTGTGTGCCTGTGATCCCAGCCCTGAGGAGGCTGGGATGGGAGGACCTCTGGGGGTCTTTTGTTCTGTGGCAGCTGTGCTAGCCATCAGTGACTTCCAGACTCAGTAAAAGACCCCCTTCTCTGCAGAGGAAGATATCTGAAGAGGAACTTTGTCCTTCCCACACGGACGAATATACACACGAACACACAAACACACACACAGCCTAGATGTACTCTCACTGGTGTGGTATTTGATTAGGCCTGGGTTCAATCCCCAATACTGGGGAAAAGAAATCAATTGATCGGCAAAGTCTAGACTTGGAGAACAAGGCAAATGACATTGTGACTCAGCTTCTGCTGTATGTGTGCCATGTGCTTGTTATGCCTATCTGACCATGGACAACCGACCTATGCTTGGCGGCTCGGACTCCTCTCCCAGTGACCCTAAGAACAGGGTTTGGGCAGTTAGCAAGAGCAGTGTGTGCAAAGGACAGCCACCTGGGCAAGCTGGAGAGAGCCCAGGCTTGTCTGGCTCACAGCCGGGGCCTATGCTGGAAGGAAGAACCCCGAAGGAGAAAGAGAGGGAGGGGCTCCGGTGTCTTGAGGCTACTCTAGCATCTGACAGGCCAGCAATTTACCTGGGTGCTGCGCCTTGGAACCCAAAAGAGGAGGGTGGCGCCAGACCTCACTCACCAGTTATGCAAATGCCCCCTTTAAGATGTGTTCTCTCCCAAACTTCCCAGGGGTCTCCAATGTGCTGGCAGAAAGCCTGAAAACAATGTGACCGCAAACCTTCCGCACTAGTCCACTGGGGGGCACCGCATGCCAGGCCGTAATCTGTTAAATGCTGCGTTCCCTTCGGAGGCAGAGGTTCTCTGCGCGGCAGAGACCGGTTTGCTGCCGCTTGCCGCAGTGGGGAGCCCTGCCGGGCTTTCCGATCAGAAGATGAGGACCGTCACCCTGTATGAGCCACAGAGTCCAGCCGCACGATCCCGCTGCGTCAAGATCTTGCAGGAAGTGTCGACACCCGCCCGGTCCTCAGGGCCAGCCTCATGGAGGGCCTGGGTTGGAAGGCATAGAGTAGGTTACAGGGGCAGAGCAGCTAGAGTTAATGAGTTTTAATTATTAACATTAATAATGTTAATCCTTCCTCTCGGATGACATTTTACTGAGTTGCTGTTTACATATGTTACTATACACCCGTTTAAAGAGTACTGTTGAGTGGGGTTTGCTGTACCTATGTGTGGTTATGTAACCACGGCCCCAGACAATTTCAGAACATTTAGCCCTCCCCCCCCCAAAACCCTCTGAGCCTGTGATCCTCACTTCCCAAAGCCCTACAGAGTCCCCTAGTCTGGGGGTTCATATAAATAAAGCCCTGGGTTTTGTGCCTTTGTTTCTGGCGTTTCACCCTGGGCTGCAGCTTCACCCACACGGCTCTTGTAGCACATCTATTTCAGTGTTGTTGGATTTTTTTTTGTTTTTTTTTTTTTTTGTTTTTTGTTTTTGTTTTTCGAGACAGGGTTTTGTTGTAGTTTTAGAGCCTGGCCTGGAACTAGCTCTTGTAGACCAGGCTGGCCTCGAACTCACAGAGATCCGCCTGCCTCTGCCTTCCGAGTGCTGGGCTATTTCAGTGTTGTTAATGGAGAATGCTGTTTCACTGTGTGAGCTTCCACGTTCTGCTTTTTGGCTCATCATTTGGTGGGTTTCGGCTTTTTCTGTGTTCTAATGTATGATGAATAATGCTGCTATGACGATTCTCTTTGAAGGAAACATTTTGTTTATTATTATAATACATGGGTGCAGGGGCCAGAGAACCCCGCAGAGCTGTTCTTTCCTTCCACCTTCCTGTGGGCTCCAGTTATTGAAGTCAGGTGTTCAGACCTGTGCAGCAAGTCCTGTTACCACTGAATGACCTCAGCAGCCCTTTTATACACACGTGCTTGTAGGGACAGGATTTATTGATGTGTGTGTGTGTGTGTGTGTGTGTGTGTGTGTGTGTGTGTGTGTAAACCGAAGGTTGCCGTCCAGTGTCTTTCCCTGACCACCTTCACTTTTTTGAGACAGAGTCTCTCAGTGAACCTCAGCTCAGGGCCGCTGCTCCACTGGCCGGCAAGAGCTTTGGAGGCCCCGCCTCTCTCTGCACCCGCAGAACTGGGGTTACAGAAATGTGTCACCATGCCCTGCTTTTCATGTGGGCTCCGGGGATCAGAACCCAGGATCAGAACTCATGCTTGCGTGGCAGGCACTTTGCTGACAGTGACCTCCCCAGTCCAACAAGATCGATTTTTGAAGTGTTCTTCTAAATGACTGGTTTTTAGCCAAGGCTGATATTATTTTTCCCTCCCACGGACATTTGGCAATGTGGGGGGACATTTTGGTTGTTACATCTGGAGGACAGACGCTGCTGATGGCACACAGGTAGAGTCTGGGACCTATTAAACATTACCAATTGCCTGAGGAAGCCACCCCAAATGTCCTGTGAACACAGCTGACGTCGCAGGAGGAAAGTGTCCACCTTCAGGGACCAGACACGCCACTGGGAGGGTGCAAGGCTCCCTGGGTCTTTATTCTTCACTGGAACTGATCTACATAATCTCTCACTTCCTGGGCTGGTGGGATAGAGCAGCAAGAAGAAGCGTCTCTTGGCAAGCTTGGCAGGATAAATTCAATCCCCAGGCCCCCATGGTGGAAGGCAAGAACTGATTCATGAAACTTAACCTCTGACCCCCCCCCAGATAAAAATGACAGCTATTTTTACTTTCAAAGCCTCTCCAAAGAAATCAGACTCATTCGCGTTTCCTCAGGACTGGCAGAGTCTGAGGCTGACCATGTACGCAGAGCTTTTCAACAAAGGATCTAGGGCTATGGCGGAGTTACAGAGCGCTCGGCACAGCCTGCGCAATTGTGAGTGTGGACGCAATTACCTGGAGACACGGTCCTGCTCCCAAGTGGCTGACCAGTAGGATTCCTCATGACTTCAGAACCAACTCCTTTTTCTGGGTTCTCCAGAGCAACTCCCCTAAGGCAGATGATTGGTCGAGACTGGGAAGACAAAGGATGCTGCCAGGTCCATGGGATGAGGATTTGTCCAAAGCTACCCAGTGGGCTGATGGCAGATACAAGCTTAGACCATCCCTTCACCCTTCACAGAGGAGGAGCCGTCCGTGGAATCTTCTGGCAGGGTGAGAGTCTTGAGCATCCGAGTCAGGTGGCCCGGAGTGGATGGTTTGCCGTTGCTGGTGGTGTAACACAAGCAAAGACATTGAAGATCTTTATAACTGCACCTCTTACCTGAAAATGGGTCTGTGGGTGACAGTTAATGAGCAGGGCTTGGCTGTGTAGATTCAGGAGGCCACGGTGATGCAGTCTCAACATTAGGGCCCCGTGAGATGGCTCGGCAGATAAACACGCCTGCTGCTCAGCCTGATGAGCTGAGTTTGACCCCCAGAGCCAATGTTTTAAAGCCAATTACATTGGCATCTGTAGTTCTAGTAATTCAACAACTCCTCCAGCAAGCTGGGAAGCAGAGATGGGGCCTGGAGGCCGGTGGACAGAACAGGAGGGACCCTGCCCTGACAAGGTGGAGAGATTGACTCCTGACATCTGTGCTCAGAGCTCTACATGGCCACCCCGTGATATTTGAACGCCCTCCCCTGACTCAGTAAGAATAAATAAAAATTATTCAAAGATTAAGGTAAACTACATAGAAAGTTCAAGGCTATCTGAGTAACTTAGGGGAGATCTTCCTCAAAACCACCAAAAATCACGAGCTGGAGAGATGGCTCAGTGGCTAAGTGCACTGGCTGCCCTTGCAGAGGATCTGGGGTTAGATCCGAGCATCCACCGGGCAGCTCACAGCTGCCTGGAACCCCAGTTCCAGGGACTCACAGACTCTTCTGGCCTCCATGGCTCCCAGGCACAGATGGTGCACATGGATGGAAGCAGGCAAAACACCCCAAAATAACTAGAATATTTTATTTTAAAAAAGCTAACAGAACAGAACAAAATCTTTAAGGGCTGGGTTTATAACTCAGTGATAAAGTGTTTGCTGGATATGGGCAGAGTCCTGGGTTTGGTCCCTATACAGCAAGAAGGAATCAGCTCGGAGAGAGCGAAGGTTGTAGATACCTAGAGCCGGCCATTTTTGTTACCCATCTGATACTACTCCACACGAATAATCAGTGTTAAATACGCAGACACCTCAACACTGGGGCCACTCTAAATGGAGGGTCATCTCTCAGTGACATATCAGTGTGGCATATTGCCATACCTTTGGAGGTGATTTTGTGACCAGTACTTGGAAAACAGTTTAACTCACTATTCATTCTGTAGCTACATAATGAGACTGTCTCACAAAAAAGAAAAAAAATGTATATAAAATCCTCGAAACAATTTAAGAAAACTAGAAACTATGGACGAAGAAGTAGCCATCTTTGCTTTCACCCCAGCAGCCATTACGTGACTATCAGATAAAGCAATATTATCTCTTCTCCAAGACATTTTGAAGGAAAATAAATCCGGTTAGGAGACTGGAGAGGTGGGAGTGAAAGAGGGTGATGGGGTGAAGGGTCGGAAGGACGCATCACATATGTTTCTGATGAAAAACATCAAAACACAGCCGGGCGGTGGTGGTGCACGCCTTTAATCCCAGCACCCGGGAGGCAGAGGCAGGCGGATCTCTGTGAGTTCGAGGCCAGCCTGGTCTACAAGAGCTAGTTCCAGGACAAGTTCTAAAAAAGCTGCAGAGAAACCCTGTCTCAAAAAAAAAAAAAGAAAAAAAAAAAGAAAAAAAGAATTTGTATACTAATAAGATGGATATATTCATTTTTCATAGAGAATTAAATCTTGGCTGACTATTTGATACAGCAGACTGTAGGTTATCATCAATATCTTTTGAATTTTGATTGTCTACAATAAGAACACCGATTAGCATAAACATAAGGCAGAAGCATGTTTGGGGCCATTACAGAAATTATTGGAAATTCTGCACTAATCCCAAGCCAAATTCACTGAACAATTTTTAAAAAATATTTATTTATTTATTATGTATACAATATTCTGTCTCTGTGTGTGCCTGAAGGCCAGAAGAGGGCACCAGACCTCATTACAGATGGTTGTGAGCCACCATGTGGTGCTGGGAATTGAACTCAGGACCTTTGGGAGAGCAGGCAATGCTCTTAACCGCTGAGCTATCTCTCCAGCCCTCACTGAACAATTTTTGTTTTTGTTTTGAGATAGGATCTCTCATAGTCCGGGCTGGTCTTCGACTTGTGTGTCAGAGAATGATGGGCTGGCCTTGAATTTGTGTGTGTCAGAAAATGACAGGCTGGCCCTAAACTTGTGTGTGTCAGAGAATCACAGGCTGGCTCTGAACTTGTGTGTGTCAGAGAATAACGGGCTGGCCTTGAACTTGTGTGTGTGTGATAATGACAGGCTGGCCTTGAACTTGTGTGTGTGTGAGAATGACAGGCTGGCCTTGAATTTGTGTGTGTGTGTGAGAATGACGGGCTGGCCCTGAACTTGTGTGTGTAAGAATGACGGGCTGGCCTTGAACTTGTGTGTGTCAGAGAATGACAGGCTGGCCTTGAACTTGTGTGTGTCAGAAAACGACAGGCTGGCCTTGAACTTGTGTGTGTCAGAGAACAACCCTGCCTTATGATGCTACTGTCTTCATTTAATGACTTTTAAAATGAAACTCAAGTCAGTGATTTACATAGTATTTCAATTTTCTTGTTTATTTTTGAGACAGGGTTTCTCTATGCACCCAGTCTGGCCAGGAACTGGAGGTAAGGCTTCTGCCTCAGCTTTGTTAGTGCTAGGATGACAGGCCAGGCTCGGCTCAACCTCAAACCTCGTCTCTGTGTCCCCTCACCAGCCACATTTTGGCAGCCAATCTTGGCTCCCACTTCAACTTCCGAACTCAGTGTCCCTGGCTCTGGTGACCCTCCCTGTCCCTAGACACAGCTGCTCTGGCTTCCTTGTAAGACTGGATGTTTGGACAATGTGTGGCAGGTCAGCTGTGGGCCCTACAGCCCAGGCCAGATTCCAGACACACGGCAGATAGATAGATATCTGCTGTATCTACCACCCCTCCCTTCCTGGCTGAAGGCCAGGCCACCTTCCCTGCCCCTCACCGAGCAACCGCCCTTCCCTATGCCCCACCACTCCCTGCCTGAAGATGCAGAGAGGCCATTTGTACACAGTCCGTGTATATTTAGCCAAAACCAGGAATGCCAGAGCTGGACGGCACACAGGCTCAGCAGGTGGGATGTACGGCACATCCTCATTACGGCATACCCTGGCATGGTTGAAGACGCTGGGCCCTGGTCCCCAGACATGGAGTCTGGCTCTCATTTCTTTCTTTTTTTTTTTTTTTTTTTTTTGGTTTTTCGAGACAGGGTTTCTCTGCAGCTTTTTTAGAGCCTGGCCTGGAACTAGCTCTTGTAGACCAGGCTCTGGCTCTCATTTCTGTTGAAGAATCAAAATCCTCTTCATGGGATCCCTTAAATGTTGGGGTGCTCACGGCAGGGAGGGCTGCTTCTACTGTTTCTTGGGATGCTGTGGCCTCCTAACCTGGGAAGAGGAGCCAGACAGAGCAGTGATCTCCGAAGCAAGGAAGACCTTCTGAGAAAGCCCTGGGCCTTTGGCAGCCCTGTGGAGGGAGAGCTATTTCTGCCCTCTACCCCTCCAATGTACATGCTATTCATGGCAAATCACGTGTTCCTGATTTTCACTAATTTCTTTTTAAAAGCCAACAATGTTCCATTTATGATATTTTTAAAAAATTAGGCCAATTATGTTCTCATCTATTGTTAGGACAGAAACCAAACTCAACCCAGAAACACTGTCAGCAGCTGGATGCTGTGGAGTGGAGACAGACACCCGGAGGGACAGAGACAGAAAGATGGCAGGTAGAGGGGGGAGCTGCAGACCCACCGGGCACAGCACCTCACCCCCACCCCTGCACACCTTGTGGAGTGGCCTAGTTTGGTTCTCTCATCCTCCTCTGCATCTGAATAGCCCGGGTCCATGTCAGGTTCCTGAACTGCACGGTACCTCAGCTGTTCCACAGAAGGAGGCAGAAGCAAGCTCCCCTCCAGTCATGGGCTGGAGTGGCGAAAGACCTGAGGTATAGGTGCTTACAATAGTTGATAGTTGGGCCTAGCTTTTTTTTTTTTTTTAAGAAGTTCACAACGATGTGAAAGTGATTTACATTCAATAGAAACGCGCGGTGATAAAATTCCTTTTTGATAATTTGTCAGTGTTTTCGTTTTAGGTTTTTCCCCCTCATTTGCTGTGGTAAAAACACTTGGAGGATAGCGACCGAAAGGAGGTGGGCCAAGGCAGCACGACGTGACGCCGCTCATCACGCACCATCACGCACGTCCGTAACCAGGAAGCAGAGGATGATGCTTGCCGTCTCAGCTTGCTTCCTACGTTTTCTAGGGAATGGCGACACCCAGAGTAGGCAGGTCTCCCAACTCAGTTCGTTCAGTCGAGATGGCACCCCACAAGCTTGCTCGGAGGTCCCTCTCCCAGATGAGTTTAGATTCTGTCAACTTGACGACTAACACTGGCCATCAATCAGTGCACAGTCCAGCCCTCCCGTGAGACTGTGGGCAGTGGATGCTTGCAGTTGACTGTTGGATCTGACACCCTACCACATGCTATCTCTCTGAGCTAAGGAACACACTTTAAATGCATTAACCACTGACTGTGCTCCCAGCTTACCACAGATTCATCAGGAGTTAATCCTATCAAAAGCTGAGGAGTATCTTCTAAGTGTAATCTTAGAAAAATTGAAGAGTGTCAAAGGCATGCCTACAGAGTGATGATTCAAATTTGATTGTTTTTAATTTTTAAAAATTATTTTATTTTATGTATATGGTGTTTTGGCTGCAAATCTGTTTGTGCACCATGTGCTTGTCTAGAGCCCAAGGAAGCCAGAAGAGGGTTCAGACCCCCTAGAACTGGGGTTACAGAGAGTTGTAGCTGCCGTGTGGGTGCTGGGACTCAAACCCAGGTCCTCTACAAGAGCAGCCAGAGCTCTTCTGCTGAGCCATCTTTCCCGATTTCCGAATGTGGTCCTTGAGGAGGCCTCTCGGGCCAGCATGCCAGGCCACTTGTGACATTTTCCTGCTTTCTCCCTTGTAAATTCTGCGGTCAGGAGGTGGCGAGGGATTGGTAATGGTGGCGCGAAGCCGGCTCTTCCGGTTCGCTCCAGGACCCAGTTGGTGGAACGGTGCCACCTAGTCCATGGCGGCTGAGTCTTTCTGGCTCAGTTAAGACAATCCATTGACAGATGACCCTTCGCAGATGTACGCAGAGGTTTGGCTCCTAGGTCATTCTAGATCCCGTCTATAGGCAATAACTAGCAAACATCATAGTTAACATGAATGAGCGTCAACAAGGAAGAACTGAGAAGTCGTTGAAAAACTCTAGGAACAAAGATTTATATGAACCCAGCTACAGGGAGAGGTAGCTACGCAAGATCAGGGTTTCTCCTGGTAAGAGAGAGCCAGGCCACCTCCGTGTTTTTGATGTCCCTAATACATTAAGGAAAAAGAAGACTTCAAAAGCAAAACAAAACACCGAAGCAGGGATAAATATATATATATATATATATATATATATATATATATATATATATATATATAGTGGTATGCCATGATACACTTTTAACTAGATAAAGATGAAAAAATCAAGCAAACAAAAACCACCCAAAATAAACAAAACCCCTGAACCTAATATAATTGTGACGCTCATAGGGCACTTCCAAGATCTCCCTTTTCTTTCTAATCTTAATCCACAGCATACTGTAGCCAGTGCTGGGGTGATGCGAAGTTCTCAAATGGTCAAAGCACCCCTGCATCTGAATGCCACCTCCTCCACCCAACTCTGGAAGTGCGTGTTCTGTCAGTCACAGACACTCTACCCGGGCCCTCAAGTGGCCCCTCGGGGAAGCTGTTTTCCTAGGCAGGCTCCTGGCTCCGCTGATTTGGGGCAGGACAGGGTGTAGCATGACTTTCTGGCAACTATATAGAATGTTCACGCAGCTAGAGCCCGGTTCTTCACTTGTGCGTTCAAGGAGTCCTCTAAAAAAGAATTCGACGCTCTCCCTCCCCGCCCCACAGAGGCAGGCTTTCCTCTTTAAAAGTCTCTAAAATTCTGGCCTCTGGTTTCCAGGGTGACCCTGGCCAGAGAGGCTCTGGCGTTCCTCAGGGTCTCTCTATACCTTGATTGCCTCACTAGTCCAACCTGGCAGCTGGGACAGTGGAGGGGGCGAGGCCGGGGCGGGGCCAGGCTTCGGACCCCGCCCACTGGCAGACCTCTAGCAGCCGGAGCTCAGGAGCAGCCCAGACTCTAGAGCAACAGGTCCAGTTCGCCACGCTGTCTCCGGCCATCGCTAGAGCCATGAAGATGCATTTCTGCATCCCGGTGTCCCAGCAGCGGCCAGACGCGATGGGGGGCAGCTACGTGGTGGGTCTGGGGCCTGGGACCTTCTGGGTAGGGAGCGGTTCGGTGACCCTGCGAACCCCCCTGACCCCTACCCCCACCCCCGCATCATCATCGTCGTCTTGTATAACCCCGGGCATGTGTCTGTGCTTTCAGCTGTACTCCGTGTACCTGGACGGGTTCCTCTTCTGCAAGGTACGCTATAGCCAGCTGCACCGTTGGAATGAACAGGTGAGCCTGGTTGAAAAAGTGTGCCCGAGGACTTGGGTGGTGCCACTCTGAAAGACATCGGACTGTGTGTGTAGAGGGGGTGGGTGGCGTGTACCCAGCCCACTAATTTGTGAACTATGGACACTCTTTAAAACCCAGAGCATCAGGGCGGTGGTGGCGCATGCCTTTAATCCCAGCAGAGGCAGAGGCAGAGGCAGAGGCAGAGGCAGAGGCAGAGGCAGAGGCAGAGGCAGAGGCAGAGGCAGAGGCAGAGGCAGAGGCAGAGGCAGAGGCAGAGGCAGAGAGGCAGAGGCAGGCAGATCTCTGTGAGTTCAAAGCCAGTCTGGTTTACAGAGTAAGTTCCAGGACAGGCTCCAAAGTTTCCAGACAGAAAAACCCTGTTGCAAAAAGCAAAAACCAAGCAAGCAAACAAACAAACGTCCCAAAGCAATCTCCTATACCAACATCTCCAACACCAGCTTATACCAGAAACAGGATCCTCCCAGCCTGCTGTGAAAGTCACCCCTTCCTCTGGCTCACTGCGCCCACAGCCCTCGAGCCTCCCAGAGTGGGGTCAATGGAACAAGAGGGATTGTGAAGGGTGTCCTTTGTGCCGTCTCTGTTTCTAGTGTTGGCTCATCAGGATCACCCCTTTCCAAGCCCTTCTGCTAGCAAACCCAAGACTCAACAGCTAAGGGGTCACACTCAAAGCAGATTGAATTGTGGCACCTAAGCAGATAGAGTCACAAGACTCAAAAGCACCTCATGCAATCCAAGAGGACTTCTGGGAGGAGGGAGGCAGGGGCTTGAGAAGGGACTGGCTCCAGACGGTCCTGGAGCAGTCTTTGAAACAGATGATATGACAGTGGCAGACAGGAGCAGGAGGTGAATGAGGAGAGGAAGGTAAAAACCAGGAGAGGAGGCACATGCCTATAAGACCAGCCCACGGGGACAGAGGCAGGGGGATAGAGAATTCAAGACCAGCTGGACAACACAGTCAGGCTTGCCTCAGCCACAAAAGGAAGGGGGTGGGTGGGTAGGAAATTAGACAAGATTAGCTCAAAATGAGGAAGGAGCCAGGTAGACTGGTCCGTGGGAGGGAGGATCACCCTAACCGTGGCAGGGAGGAGCACCTTAACCGTGGTGGGGAGGAGCACCCTAACTCACTGTTTGAGAGGTTCTCAGAGTCCCCCTCCTGTTGACTATCCCTGTGCAACCCTGGGCCCTGCAAGCTGACATTGCCTTCGCAGACTTCTCTAAAGCCGGGAAACTAGCACAGGCTAGTGAGAGGACAGAGGCAACCATCAGACTGGTGACATTTCTCTAACGGCACAGAGAGCTGGCCAGGGCATTCACACAGCAGACATTAGCAGCAGAGGGGAGGCTGCCAGCCGCTGAGGGACAGAGGTGCAGCTGACGTCAGAGAACACAGGTCACATCTCACCTCAGAGACACGCCCTTCTCTTTCCTAGACTAGCCCTCCACATGCTCCGGCTGACAAGAGCTCATGGCCTCATCACCTGGACAGGGTCTCACTATGTAGCTCTGGCTGTCCTGGAACTCACTGTGTAGACCAGGATGAGGGACCTGTCAGCCTCTGCCTCCTGAGCGCCGGGATGAAAGGGATAAAATTTAGCTATGCCTAGCTAAATTCAGTTCTTACAGCCAAAAACCATGTTGCACAATTTGTAAGCTTGATTTAACATAGTACACATAATCAAAGCTTCATACAGAGCTCTTACAGAAGAGTTTTTCATATGGGAAAGGAATCTCTACTCCCTACATACATGTACAAGGCCTTTCCTTTTTCATGGTGCTCTGTATTCGGTCATACTAGGAATTAGGGCCAACAAGACGGCTCAGCGGCACCTGCTGCAAAACCTGCTGACCTGAGTTCAAATCCAAGGACTCCTGTGGTGCAAGAAGGCCACCAGCTCCTGCATGTTGTCCTCGACCTCGCACAGGTGCCCCTCCCCCGCAATGGAGTAAATGACATAAAAAATTATAAAAGATGTTGGAACCATTTCCCATCCATTAAAAAAAAAAGTAAAAATAAAAACTAAGAGAGAAGGATCTGGGAAAACCTTTCATGGAGAAAACACACACACACACACACACACACACATGTATACACACGCGCGTGCGCTTACACACACATACACAGACACACGGAGACATGCACGCATGCGCGCGCGCACACACACAAATGCACATTCAAATTCACACACCAGGCTGAGGATATGGCTCAACTGGCAGAGTGCCTGCCCAGTACCTTTGAAGCCCTGGGTTTGATGCCTAGTATTTTGTAAACCAGGCACATTAGCACTTGGGAATCAGAGGCAGGAGGATCAGAAGTTCAAGATCGTCTTCAAGACCAGTCCAGGAAACAAAACAAACACAAACAACAACAACAACAAAGCAAAAAGAACAACTCAAACAGAAATGCTTGGCCTAATCACATCAGGAGAGCTGAGCTTCCCCTTCTGACATCTTTCATGGGGGTTTTGACGGAGACCGAACTGAACTCTGGAAGTCTTGGTATGCTAGCGGCTGCAGCAGCCAAACTCCGCTGAACCCAGGCAGGAGGCCTGGACCAGAGAGACGATGGTTGACTTTTGGCAGAATTTACTCAGCTCCCTGTATATTCCTGGTCCCACACCCCCACCCCACACCCCCTCTTGGACTGCATTCAGCCTGAAAGACCAGAGATTTCTCGAGGAACTGGTTTTTGCTGTAAAACCTGCTGGGAGGAGTTCTGCTCTGTCAGGCCGCAGATTCTCAGTCCTGTGGACCGCTCCCACTTCATGGCCTCGGGCGGGCTCCCCTAGGTTGGGAGCAGGTGCTGTGACTGCAGTCAGCTAGGGAATGTCTGTGACATCTACGAACACATATCAATGAAGACAGTTCCCTTTCTGGCATCACTTAATCAGCCGTCATCTAGCCTAGAAATGCTTGCGTGCAGAGAAGACAGACTCTGCTTCCACTGAATGGAGTGAGAGAGATGGAGATCAGAACGTCCTGGTTGGTGGAGCAGCCTGGATGCTGCCGCCGCCGCCGGACCCACAGCAGGGACATATCCTTGGGTTTAAAGGAAACCTAATTGCAGCAATACTGTTTGATACCAGGATGGATGAGAGTTGGGTCTACAGGGGTCAGGCAGACACGAGGCGACGGGGCATGGCGGGAGCCCTTGGGCAGTCTCTGAAAGATGATGGCCTGAGGATGTGACCCTGTCACTGCCCGATCTTCCTACTTTCTGAAGAGAATCCAGAACATTGTGTTTTCCGTTTTTCTTTAAAATAAGCTCAATTTTTGTAACAACAGTTGTAGTTTATAATTTTTATACAGAGTTTCCCCATGTCAGGCATTCAGTTTCCTCTATTCTTCAAAATAATTTAAAAGATTTATTTTAAAAAAAATGTGTCTGAATGTTTTTTTTTTTTTTTTTTTTTTTTTTTTTTTTTTTTTTTTTTTTTTTTTTGTTTTTTATTTTTTTTTTTTTTTTTTAAATTTTTTTTTTTTTTTTGGTTTTTCGAGACTGGGTTTCCTTGCAGTTTGTAGAGCCTGTCCTGGAGCTAGCTCTTGTAGACCAGGCTGGTCTCGAACTCACAGAGATCCGCCTGCCTCTGCCTCCTGCTCCCGAGTGCTGGGATTAAAGGCGTGCGCCACCACCACCCGGCTTGTGTCTGAATGTTTTGCCTGCATGTATGTGCATTGTGTGTGCTGTACCGGAGTTCAGATGAGTGTCAGGTCCTTTGGAGATGGAGTTACAGATGGCTGTGAGGCACTGTGTGGGTGTGCAGAATCAAGTCCTGGTCCCCTGGACAAACAGCCAGCACTCTGAACACCTCCCCAGCCTGGCGTCCTCTGTCTAACACACCTTTAGTGTACACAGCTGTTGCACAGCAGGGACACGCTGTTATAACTGCACCCATAACTCATTCAGATGTGATTAGCTTTGATCTAATGTCCGGCTTCTGTTCGGGACCCAGCATTCCATTTCATGGCTGTGTCTCCTTTCAGTTCTCTGACGGTGACCGTTCTCTCGGACTCTCCATGTTGTTAATGACCCTGATGGCTTGGAGGGGACTGGTCAGCTCTTCTGTGGACGTGACTCTGTTTGGGATCTTTGTTTTCACATGATGAAGAGTGAGCTGCAGTTTTCAAGGGTGAAGGCCTCGCAGCAAAGCACATTTTGGCTGTATTGTCTCATATGTCTGCCACGAGCACGGCCTCTCTCTCACTGTGGATGGTGCCCGTCTCTTGGCTTTCCCACAGCAAGCGGTGCCCCCACCCCGATTCTGAGAAGCACTACGGGACCCTACATCATCATGTAAAACCCACCCTTAAGGAGTGGAGATTCATCTTTTCCATTCACATAAATTACCTGGAATTCTACCCAAGAGACTGGCCTGCCCTCTCCTGTTCATTCAGTAATTTAGTCAGAGCACTGTGGGTGATGGGTATTTATTGATCAGGTTGTCTGAGCTCTGGGCACAAGAGTGCTTCCGTAGCTCCTGTGTCTCCTTTACACTCGGCCATTGGGCACTTCCACTCTTGCTGGTGCTTCAAGCTGCTCCAGGCTCTGTCTTAGAAGGAGTCATTCTCCATGGATTTGTGGTGGCTTTCGTTGAGGGATGGCGTTAGACACCAAGATGTGCTCACTGCTCCCATTGTCGCTTCCAGGCCTTCACGCGCAGAGCTGGGAGGTAGATGCCCAGGCTCGCCTCAGGGATGTCTAGCGACACCCGACACCCACTTGTATCAGTGACTTTTCTTACCTCTGTGAAGGAAGGTCTCACAGAAACAACTTCAGTGAGAAGAGGTTCGTGTTGGCTCAGTTTCTAAGGGCACAATCCATCGTGGTGGGGCAGCGCTCATGATGAGAGGCTCGTTACACGAGAGGCCACAGACCCGAGCCACACATGTGTCTAGCCTTCAGAGCCTGTTCCTGGTGACCTCTTGCTGCTGGCTAGACCCTGGACTCCACATGTCCTATAACCTCACAAAGACTATCGCCGGCTGGAGACCGAGTCCTCAGGCACAGGCGCCAACGGGGGACGTTTCGCATCGACCATGGTGCCTGCCATCCGTGTGCTTATCACACTAGTCAGGGAGTCATCGTTTAGCGCATGCGCAGGACATGCTCTTAGCGGCGAACTCACTACAGCAGTGGGAATCCGACGCCTGCCACTCACTCACTTCATGGTTGAGTTTTGAAGGGCGTCTTTACAGCGTTACAGATAAAGCTGCCATAAACATTTACAAGCAGTTTTTAAAACATTTATTGTTATTTGTTTGTGTGTGAGATAGAGGTGTGTGTGAGAGAGATGGGTGTGTGCGTGTGATATGTGTGCAGGTCCGTTGGAGGTTAGAAGAGGATGTCAGAGCTCTTGCTGCTGCAGTTACAGGCAGTTGTGAGCTGCCTGACGCGGTGCTGGGCACTGAACTCTGGTCCTAAGGAAGCACAGCAGCTGAGCCATCTCCCCAGCCCCACGTGCAGACTCCGTGAGGACATCGTCTTGAGATCAGTTCAGTAAGCTGTTCTGATTCACTGACGGCTGGGGTCTATAGTGAGACTATGCTTAACACTGTAGGAAATTACCAAGCTCTCTCCTGAAGCGGCTGTGGTAGTTTGTAGTCTCTGCAGGATATGTTTTAAAATTTAAATCACAAAAGTAAATGCTGGCATTGAATGTGGTTCTCTAAGAACTGAGCAATGCCGCACAATAAACAGCAGGAAGCCATAATTTGTTCATAGCCCGACAGTTAATAACCTCTCTATATTCAGGCCAGCATTTGGCTGGTAGAAATTTCTGCGCCAACAGAGATGCTGTATATGTGCTCAGCCAATTTGGTAGCGACTTGACACGTGTTACAAACAAGTGGAATGTGGCTGGCATGACTTAGGAACCAATTTTACAATTTTATCTTATTTAATGATTTAAGCGTGACTTTCCTTACACGTGGCTAATTGTATTCATAATGGTGTCATAGTTCTAGATATTAGAACTATTTTGCCTTTGGCTGCGCAGGGGCAGGGAGCTGAGACACCCCAGAGAATTCTGGCTGAGGGAGCGTGATGATTCCACGTACAGTTTTGAAGTATTACTTGAGAGCTGTGTTAGAAGGAGAAAGGCGGTCACAAGAGAAGCAGAGACCGCCTAGGAGGCTGCTATTACAATCCAGAAAACAGATATTAAGTAGGATTGCACCTGCACAGTGGCGCTGGGGTGGTGAGAAGTGGTCAGCCTCAGCATGTGTTCTTAAGCAGCAGCCATATGAATTGCCAGGTGGGCACTGTAATTACGGCAACGGCAACCAAAGTTAAACGGGAATGGAAGGTTGTCTGCCGTCTCCTTTCTTCTGTGACTGGTTCCCCTGTTTAAACTGAGGGCTCCGCCAACAGTCAGGTTCCAGTCTCCCAGGACGCTACCTGGTTTCCTTCACATTTAAAAATAATAATTACAATTGCATGTACACGTGTGTGTGCGTGTGTGTCCGTGTGAATGTGGGTGCCTGCCGAAGTCAGCGGCATCGGATCCTCTTGGATCCGGAGTTACAGGCAGTTGTGAGCTGCCTGACATGGGTGCTGGGAGTTAAATCTGAGTCCTTGGTAAGAACAGCGTATATTCTTAACTGACAGGCCGCCTCTCCAGCCCTTAAAAGTTATTTTTATGTATCTTCTGTGAAAGTGACTGCCACCGTAGTTCTGGGTTCTATATGGTAGGTAGGAGGAAAGGCCTGCCTGGGATTCTATTGGCCTTCATGCCAGCCTCCTAGGACCTTTGTAATTAGCACTGTCCCATGGAAATGACACGAAGGGCACACATTATGTGTAGGTGGCCACATTCATTAGAGTAAAAAGAGCCAAGAATGGTGGCACACCTTTAATCTGACTTGGAAGGCAGACTGAGGAGGATCTCTGTGAGTCTGAGGCCAGCCTGGTCTACATCGTGAGTTCTAGGACAGTCAGGGCTACATAGTGAGACAAATCAAAAATTAAAAAGAAAAAATTCTGGCTATAATCTCTGATCATTCCAGTAGAGAATGAATTTAAGGAAATATGAGCGGTGCTCTAACTGTCTTATAATGAAAATATAGGCCAGCTTCACCAGAGCACGGCTGGAGTCAGCCATCTGTGATGTAGGAGATCTGTGGAATGTATACCAAAGGCTGTTCCTCCAAAAGGAACAGGGACCAGTTTATCTTTCCTTTTAAATAAAGTGCTCAAGATGAGGCTTCGAGCCTCCTCGCCCTTGAGCTGGTGTCTCACGTTGACTTGGGGCCTTTCAGCTGAGACGAGAGTTTGGAAACTCCCTGCCGCCTTTCCCGCCAAAGCACTATCTGGCAATGACGGCCGCCATGGCTGAAGAGAGGAGGGACCAGCTGGAACGCTACCTGCAAAATGGTATGTACGCGGACTCTGCTTCACAGCTGTGTTGCAGCATAAATTCCTCGTCACAAGAGCCACCTGTTTTAAAGTCCTTATTTGTCATTGTTAGCATAGCATTGTCATCACCACATTCTAGTTTTAGGGTATTACCATCGCCCCCACAGGAGACCTCACGACCATTGGCAGTTGCTTCCCGTTTTAGCTTCCTCCCATTGGGCCCATGAAGCCACCCCTGTAGTTTTTTCTACACACCTGTGCATTCTGGATATTTCTTGTGTGCGTGACTTTACAATGGCATTCTTTTTTTTTTTTTTTTTAAATATTTATTTATTTATTATGTATACAATACTCTGTCTGTGTGTATGTCTGCAGGCCAGAAGAGGGCACCAGACCTCATTACAGATGGTTGTAAGCCACCATGTGGTTGCTGGGAATTGAACTCAGGACCTTTGGAAGAGCAGGCAATGCTCTTAACCACTGAGCCATCTCTCCAGCCCCTACAATGGCATTCTTTATACTGAGTATTTCCTCGGGAGGCAGAGGCCAGCCTGGTCAACTAAGGAAGTTTCAGGACAGCCAGAGCTGTTACACAGAGAAACCCTGACTTAAAAGAACAAAAACAAACAAACAAGCAAACAAAAGAATATTTAAAATAGTTTAAGACGTACTCTGGACTGTTGTATATAGGTTTGACTATGGAACTGAAGAGTTAAGACAAGATGATGGGCTGATCTGGACCATATGTTGGGAAGCGTTTTGAGGTAGTAGTGCTGACTAACAGTGCTGGCCTGCTGCCTCAACCTCGGTCTTCCTCAGAGTTGTGTGGTGGCGCTGTGGATACCGGGAGAGCGGCTCTGACCAAGCTGACTGCTCGGTGTCATAACTCAAGAGTTCAGGCTTCAGAGCTAGACCTAGAATCAGATTCTGTCTTTGCTGTGTGGCCTTAGACACGGTACCCACCTCCTCCGATACACTAGGGACGGATTGGAGGATAAGCTTCTCAGTAGCTTTCTATTTCCCCAAGTCTGCGCTAAGGAACACAAATCAGTTTCTCTCTACACCACAGCTACCCCTCTGTACTGTCACTCAGGATTTTGTTTTTGAGAAAAGTCTTGTTATGAAGCCCGGGCTAGCCTGAAACGTAAGACCCTGCGGTCTCTGCCTCCCAGGTGCTGAGATTACTAGCACATACCACCCTACCAGGCTAGTCATACCCTTTGTGAAGTTCCTCAGGTGGAAGGATAGTCCAGACGGCAAGAGTGCTGGCCATATAAGAACAGGGATCCACATTCAGAGCCCGGCACCCATGTAGAAGCTGCTGGTGGCTGTGAGCCTGTGGAACTGGGAGGGTGGAGACAGGAGGAAAGGGTGAGCTCCAAGTTCACTGAGAAACCCTGTCTCAGGGAGTGGGCTGGGAAATGACAGAGTGGGACACCTGCCCTACTTTCGTTCTGTTGCTGGAATGAAATACACTGAGTAAAGTGAATTAGGGCAGAAAAGGGTTAATTCCATCTAATACTCTCAGATCACAGATGACGTTTAGGGAGGTCAGGCCAAGAAGAAGAAGCAGAAACCATGGAGAAATGGTGCTTGCCGGCTCACTCACACAGCCATACTGAGCTACCTTTCCTTCCTTCCTTCCTTCCTTCCTTCCTTCCTTCCTTCCTTCCTTCCTTCCTTCCCTCCCTCCCTCCCTCCCTCCCTCCCTCCCTCCCTTCCTCCCTTCCTCCTTCCCTCCCTCCCTTCCTTTCTTTTTGTCCTGGAACTCCCTTTGTAGTCCAGGCTGGCCTCAAACTCACAGAGATCCTCCTGCCTCTTCCGCCCAAGTGTTGGGATTAAAACTGTGTGCCGTCACTGCCCAGTCTGAGCTCTCCTTCTTCTATGACCTTTAGAAACACTTGTCTTGGCATGGCACCACCTGCAGTGATCTTGATCCTCCTCCATCAACTATTAATCAAGACATTACCCCACCGTCAGGCTCACAGATCAATCTGATCAGCTGAGATTCTGCTATCACACAACTGATGATAGTTGTGTTAGTTACCAGTGTTAACTGATAGTTGTGTTAGTTAGTGTTAACCAGGACAACACTCAAAGTCCGCAAATGTGTGGACACATGCTGGAACATACATATACAACACCTAGACTCACATGCAATGAATATTTTCAAGCATGTATGCTTGCACGCATGATCACACATGTGCACACACATGAGCACACACACACACACAGGTTTCTCCCATTATCCACTCTGCCTCTTTTAGCTTGCGTGGAACACATGGCCTTGCTGAGGACAGTTCAGGTCTGTGCTAATGTCTAATGCTATGGAATGTTGTTGGGCGAACTTTGGAAAGAATGACAAAAAGAAAAGAGGCAGAGGAAGAATGTTTACAGAGCTGTAAAGATGTAGGGGTGTGTGAACTTAGCTCAGGCAGGTTCAGGAGAGGGCCTGAGGGAAGCAGACTGGTTCCTTGGTGATGTGGGGCCTCAGCCTTCATTGGCTCTGTCTGGCCCCGCATGGCTGTTGCTGTCTAGAGCATTAAGGCTAAGGGGAGGAAGGAACATTTTGTGTAAGTCAAGAATGAGACACTTTAAATCTCCCTGGGTGCTTGTCACTTAATTTGTTCAAAATGATTTGTTTTTATTCTATGCGCATTCACGCTTTGCCTATTTCGTATTTATGCACTGTATGTGTGCCTTGGAGGTCAGAAGAGGGTGTCAAATCGCCTGTAACTCAAGTTGTGCATGGTTGTGAGACACCGTGTGGGTGCTGGGAACTGAACCTGGGTACTCTACAAGAGTAACAGTGTTCTTAACCACTGAGTCATCTCTCCAGCCCCCTACCTTGACACATACACACACACACACACACACGTATTCATATATGTGTGCACATAATGGAAACTGAACCCAGAGCCTTGCACACTCTACCACTGAACTACGCTCCTGGTAGTTCATGCTGTCCCTCTGGGGTTAACCTTCTGAGAGCCACTGTGTGATGAGATACTCTCAATTGGTGCTTTGGGCAGACTTAGAAATTTCAGATTACCAAGTGTCTTACCAAACTGGTTGTCTAGACCCAGCCTGTAATATATTTTTGCTTTTTGTGATAGTTTCATTATCATCGCAGAGGGTAATAAGGTGGCTACTGAGCGATGTGGGTAGCTTGAGCGAGCGAGGGTCCCAGGAACACTGTGGTCTTGATGGGCTCATATTGCCCAGACACCTCAAGGGGGCAGACTCTGTCAATTGTCCTGCATGGAGAACTCATGCTTACATCCTGGTCAACTCACTACTAGGGCAAGATCTCAGAACTCCTGACAGAGCCGCGCGCGCTCTTGCTGACCGGGCTTGCTTTCCGTGTTTTTCAGTAACTGCTGACCCCCGCGTGATGAGAAGCGACGTCTTCACCAAGTTTTTAACGCTGGTGCAGATGGTAAGCCTCCTTCCTGAGCCATGCCATCAGCCTCTGCAGAGCCTCCCGCTTTCCGAGTGCACAGGCTTTCTGGACTTGGGTGAAGTAGAGTCTTTTCTAGTAAGTCTTTTCTGCTTCCTGTTCGGGTCCTACATGGGAGATGAAGTGTGTCACTCACATTTTGGCTTACGGTTTAAGTAGGTATTTGTTCTGTAGCCTGTGTGCTGGTCCCAGGAAAGGCAAACAAAGAGCCGGAGTTTTGGAGTTTCAGCTCTCAGGGACCCCAGACTGAGACGAGACCAAACGGCTGTAGCCAAGGTCTCGGAGAGCACCATAGTGCAGCCATTGGAACAACGGGCCCTGCCAGCTGCTGTCTGTCTGTCTGTCTTCCTAACTTTCCTGTCCGTGGAGAACATCCAGCCTGAAAGAGTAGCATAAAGCGGCCCATTTCTGTGGACCAGGGGCCACACCCACTCCCCGCCTAGGCTGAAGCTTTGGTAATCCATAGTTGTTTAGCACAGCTTTCATTCCGTTTGCGCACGTGGAGACATTTGTGCTTGGGACCTTGACTGAACAGTTTCTTTCTTCAAAGATTTAAAGTTCTTGTCATACAAGTCTTCCACTTGTTTGGTTAGAGTTACTCTGGGATATTTTTTGTTATTTGTGGCTATTGTGAAGGGTGTTGTTTCTCTGATTTCTTTCTCGGCCCATTTATCATCTGTGTACAGGAGGGCTACTGATTTTTTGTTGTTGTTGTTGTTGTTGTTGTTGTTGTTAATCTTGTATCCTGCTGTATTACTGAAAGTGTAGAAGTTTAGAAGTTTCTTGGTAGAATTTTTGGAGCCGTTTATGTAAACTATCATATCATCAACAAATAGTGACAGTTCAACTTTTTTTTCCAATTTGTATTCCCTTGATCTCCTTTTGTTGTCTCATTGCTCTAGCTAGAACCTCAAGTACTATATTGAATAGATATGGAGAGAGTGGACAACCTTGTCTTGTTCCTGATTTCAGTGGGATCACTGTGAGTTTCTCTCCATTTAGTTTAATATTGACTGTTGGCTTGCTGTATATTGCCTTTATTATGCTTAGGTATGTTCCTTGTATCCCCGCTCTCTCCAAGACCTTTATCATGAAGGGATGTCGTATTTTTAAAGATATTTATTTATTTATTATGTATACAATATTCTGTCTGTGTATATGCTTGCAGGCCAGAAGAGGGCACCAGACCTCATTACAGATGGTTGTGAGCCACCATGTGGTTGCTGGGAATTGAACTCAGGACCTTTGGAATAGCAGGCAATGCTCTTAACCTCTGAGCCATCTCTCTAGCGTGGGATGTTGTATTTTGTTGAAAGCTTTTTTAGCATCTAATGAGATAATCATGTGGTTCCTCAGAGATCCTAGACTCATGGCTAAACCTGCAGAGGTCTTTGGCTCTGGCCCACTCCCTCAGCAGTTGCTCCCCTGTACCTGCTCCTGTGGAGTTCGCTGCCTCAGGCTTGCTCTGGCCTAGGTCGCTCTCACAAATGTCCCTGGTATGGATCTGCTCCTGTTCCCATGGAGTTCACTGTCCCAGGCCTGCTCTGGTCCAGGTCTCTGATTCAGTCCTGCTCTGGCCCAGGTCACTGGCTCAGTCCTGCTCTGGCCCAGGTCGCTGGCTCAGTCCTGCTCTGGCCCAGGTCGCTGGCTCAGTCCTGCTCTGGCCCAGGTCACTGGCTCAGTGCTGCTCTGGCCTAGGTCGCTGCCTCAGGCCTGCTCCTATGTAGTTTGCCCTAAACTTGATTTTTAAAAGTTGAAGTCTGGCATTGGGGGGTTGACTTCGTGGTTGAAGACTGGTTGTTCCTCTAGCAGAGGACCCTAGTTAGGGTTGCAACACCCATGTCAGATAATAGCCTGTAACTCCAGTTCCAGGAAGATCCAGTGCTGCCTCTGGCTTCTGCACATGTGTGTGCGTGTGTGTGTGCTTGTGTGTGTGCGTGTGTGTATGCACACACACGCACACACACTCACAGAGAATTAAAAAGAAAACAATTCTTTAAGGTATTGTAAGTCTTGTGGTTCATTGAATGCCAGTACACATGAAGATAAGTTTGACAAGTTCTTACGGGAGTACATTACAGCTTTGGCTTTCATGATTTAAGAAAATATCTCTTGTGGGCTATAAGTATTGTAGAGTTTTGTTTTGTATTAATTCTTCCAGCAATTTTAAAGGATTTTGGCCTAGTTTTAGGGCCTTGGAATTTTGACTGTCTAGCTTTGTATAAAAGCTTTCTGCCTCATAACTTTGTTCTGTGGTATCTCTTTTCTGGGTTCTAATGTAGTGTTCACTTTGGTAATGACGTTATTTTTCTTTTCCATTGTTTGCCCATGAACTTTGTGAGCTCACTGTTGCATTCATTTTCCCACCTCTTAGCTGCGCTCTCTCTCTCTCTCTCTCTCTCTCTCTCTCTCTCTCTCATTGAGATCTTCATACGGAGACACGTTCCTTTATTAGCACCACCACCATCCTTACCTGCAGGGCCTAATGCTTCCTCTGCACATGTATGTCCATGCATGCATTGGTCATGCTTTCCCCTCTTTTGTAGTTGTTTTTTTATTATTGATCCACTTCTTGACAGTTCCTTGGCCCTTGCCTCCTGACACTGCTGGAGAGGGCTGGCGTTGAGTCCCTGGAATCTGAGTTATTCCTGGATCTTGGGTCTTGTCTCTGGGCCTTTTCTCATTAATCCTCCACCCTATGACCCCGCAACCTGCTCTGTCTAGCGGTGATGCTTAAGCCACAGGGCTTTTTCCAGTGAGCTGGTATTCTAAATGTTTCTATCCATTCAGACAAGCTGCTGCAGATCTGGCTTTGGTGATGGTGAATCTGACTCAGGAGCAAGAGGCGATATTTTGATTTCTGTGACTCGGGATAATGCATTCAAACTCTCCCCTCCCCCCCTCCTCCTCTCCCCTTCCCTTCCATTTTCATTGACTTTTTCCTCTCCCTCTCCTCCTCTCTTTCCCAGTTCCTGTTCTCCTTTCTTTTCTACAGCACTCACTATGTATCTCAGATTGGCCTTGAATTTGTAATCTTGTTTTCTCCAGCTGCTAGAATTATACATGGCAGTGACACTGAGTTTATTTAGTTTCTTTACATACCAGTTTCTCCGCTGGAAAATGGGGAACAGAGCTCCTGTTTCTGGCTGTTTGGAGGATTAAACCAAAACCCTTTGAGGACTGTGGCACATTGCTGCCTCGTAGGAGGTCAGCACTCTAGTGGCTGATGCCAGGCCCGTTCCCTCTTCCCAGTTCTACTGGAAGGTAGTCTTTAGTGACCACGTACCTCTTCAGATGGCTCCTGAGTCATGCTTGGCTAAGCCCTTGGGATGAACTTCCCTGAGACAGGTTATGCAGAATGGACTGAGGCCTTCGGTCGCGTCGTGACCGGGTCCATTCTGTTATGCTGGACAGACGCTCAGAGTGTCCTGGGCTTAGGCCTGGGACTATTTTTTCCAATTTCCAAAGATGGCTTCTATTTATGTTGTTTTCATCTTAGCTTCAAGAGGCAAACAGGGCAGAGGAAGTCTTACGGCGGTGTCTTTAAAAGAGGTTTATATTAGAAATTTGACAAGGAAATTCAGCTCGACTCGGGAAGGTGGTCCTGTAAGGCACATGTCCTGTCTTGTCTCGTTTTATGTTCTGCACTCAACAAGTATGCATTGAGGGGTTGCTGTCAATCAGCACTTCACGAGAGAGGCGGAAGTACCAGCAAATGATGCTCAGATTGGCTTGTGGATGCTGTTGACTTGAGGTGACAGAAAAATCTCTAGGTATATAAAGAAACGTACCAGACTGCGCACTGCAGTGTCCCATGATGAGAGACAGCCTTGCTAAACCTCAGCACGTGGGTACCCTCTCCTCAGTCCCAGCTCCCTGCACACGGTGGGGCAGGCAAGGATTGCTGGCTTTCTCTGAGATGGGTGTGAAACTGACGGCTGCCTTTTGCTCATAGCACACATTGAACGTCACCACCAAGCAAGCCACTTTGGATGTGTTTCTGCCCAATGGAAAGAGCGTTAACGTGGAGGTTCTAACGTCAGATACAGCCGAAAGGGTCCTTGAGGTAAACTCAGCTTAGCTTCAGCTCCAGGGGATGCAGAAACAGGTCTTACGAGGTGGAGACTTGAATATGATTCTTGCCTGTCGCTTACTTTGTGGATGATTTATCTGCAGAGGTGACACATAGAAATCATCCCCAAAGAGAAACTGACTGAGAAAGCCAAGGTCTAGCCCATCCTTGGTGGGACTGGCAGAGTCTGGAACAGGGCATATCCAGTGTGTATTGGCAGGCGAGCCTGGCAGAGAGTGGCTGGGCACTTCTTTTTTTGACAGGGCAGGCAGTCTTTCTTGAAGACTTCACCTCTCACACCCGGGGAAGCTCCAGAAACTGCATTCCATGGGATCTAATGCTGGGCACACCCAGAAGCTGCTTTCCATGGGGTCTAATGCTGGGCACCCCCAGGAGCTGCTTTCAGATTCAAACCATAACAAATATGAGTGAATTTTAAATTCCAGAACGTTTCTCTGAGTGTTTATTGGCCTGCAATGCACTTGCTGCCCGTGTGTACTGGTCTTTTCCAGTTCTGCTTCCACAGCCTGAAGCATGGCCATTGCTGAGTTCTCCCCTTTGCTTGTTCCTGGCGCAGGTGGTGGCGCACAAACTTGGCCTGTATCCGGAGCTCTTGGGGTACTTCGGCCTGTTCCTCATCCGGAGTTTCCCGGGGGGCAAGCTCTCTGGTAAGACGGAAAGGTGCAGCAAACAGGATGGGCAGGCGTGAGCAGGGGCTTTCTTTACTCCTTATCTTAATTACTAATATTAACTCTCATATCATACACCCAACAGAACATGGTTAATACCTCTCTGTGCGTTTTTCTATGTGTGGTTCCCATAATGAATACAGGTGAAAGAGAAAGCAGGAGAATACAGAGGTTGAAGAAATGGGTAACAAAAACGCCGTCGAGTCAGTGTCGTTAAAGATTCGACCTGAACCAGCA
This sequence comes from Arvicola amphibius, assembly GCF_903992535.2. Classification (NCBI taxonomy): domain Eukaryota; kingdom Metazoa; phylum Chordata; class Mammalia; order Rodentia; family Cricetidae; genus Arvicola; species Arvicola amphibius. The sequence continues at coordinate 3,019,173 of NC_052055.2, read as the reverse complement.
GAGGGAGGAGGCTTTGCTGTAGACCAGGCCTCAGGAGACAGGGCTGAGAGTAAAGATGTAGTTGGCTGCAGAGAAGGAACGGCAGAAGTGGATCCAGAACCAACACAGGAGGTCCAGATGAGCAAACAGCGTGTGGACAGACAGACAGCAGCCGAGGGGACTCCGTCGGCCTCGGGGAGCCAAAGCATGCTGATGGCTTAGGGACAGTTAGCTGGGGGTATCAGGTGACAGGTTGGTGTGGGGCATGCCATCAGTACTGAGAGACATTCATCACTTATGGGACCCAGGTGAGGGACTTCTACGCATCTATTAAGTTTCGGAGCTTTGTTTCCCCAATGTGATTTTAATATACACTTGTGCCCCTATGACCTCAATTCATCCTGATAGGGCAGCCCCCTTTCTACTATGAAGAAGTCATTTCCCAGTCTATGCTGGATGGGTGACGTAAGACAGATGGCTGTGTGTGGTCTGCCTTGACTTTGTCAATGTCCACCCTCGAAATGAAGTAGACAGCAAAACAAACAACAAAACGCTGTAAAATGGAGTTTCTAGGAGCAAGGCACGGGCTGAAAAGAACAGTTTTATACAACGCGGGGTAACTCGGAGCAGGGCATAGCCTGATCTCCACGCTGCCTTTCCCTCTCTAGTTGTGAAGAAGCTAGCTGACTTTGAGCTACCTTACATTAGCCTTCAGAGTTCCCAGGTGGAAGACTGGAAGATAGGACTCAGAAAATGGTGAGTACCTGTGAGAGAAGCCACTGTGTGAGAATCTGTCAGTCTCACTGGCTTAAGACGCAGGCAAGTGGGGGTGGAACAGCCTGAAACACGGTGGCCAGAAATTGCTGACCATGCTTTGCTGAGCAACTGGCTACTGGTTGCAGTCACGGAAGGATGTGTTGATAATCCAGGCAGATCAGATGTCTGTTAACTGTGATATTCCTTGAAGGCAGAGGGGGGTGGCTCAGCCAGTTTGGACTGAATTTGACCCTCTTAAGCATTCAGCTCACATTCCTGAAGTGTGCCAGGGCCACCCATATTTAATTCCCAGATTAGAAGGACACAGTGTCTCTGCAGAAAATGCCGTTATTTTGCGGGGAAATGGAAGTCCCACCAAGAACAAATCAACAGGAAATCTCAATAAAGGCAGAGTGCCTTCCCAGCCTCGTCCGACAACCTGCCACCCCAGCCTTCATCACCATGACTGTGTTGAGTTGCTGCTCAAGTTGACTCTTCTCATCCTAGTTATTCTGTAATCTGGGGAGACAAACTTTAAAAACAAAAAAGGCGCCTTGAAATCTAGGAATAGTGATGTATTTGACCCAATGAGACCTTGCTGGGTCTAGCTTGGGGCTTTGAATTCTAAAGGGTTAGCCCCAGCTACTCAGAAACGTTTGAGAAATCACTAAAACCTCTTGGATTGGATATTTGAGAAGGGGAAAGGACTCTGCTCCATCTAAGGGGTTAGACTATCCCGGAGCTGCTTTCAGTACTGTGCGTCTGAGTGTGGCTGTTCTTCAGTCAGAGGATACACGCTGAGACCCAGTTCTCCACGCTTTTAGCCAAGTTATTTGAGCTCCTGAAGCATCAGTTTACATTTGTGTAAAACAGGAGAACAATCCTAGGACTGTTGTCGATATTAAGGCAGCCCCACATACTCAATACATTTTGTTAATGTTTATTGTTGGCATATCGATAAGAACGATGACAGCGGCAATAACGGAAAATCCCTGCGGCTTAGACTTCCCAAGTTCACACACTTTCCTGAGAACTGACGTCAAAGGGCGGTGAGAATCCTTCCCCTCACCTAGAAGCCCGCGTTAGACATTAGGCTGTACCTCAAATCGGTCCATCTTAGATGCCCAGATGCTAATGCAAGATAAACCCACCACGTCACCAGACTGCACCCTATCCAGCAGATTGCTGTGGCTTGTGGCTGGGAGAGGAACACTGCCGTAGTGGAGCTGAGAGTCAGATCCCCACGAGGGAACAACATGGTGGAACACCCTGGGGTGTCCTGCCCACTTTCCAGTGGCAAGGGGGGAGGGGAGGGAGCAGCTCCAACAGCGGCTTGATTCTGATGGACGAGGCTTTGCAGAACGATCCAGCTGGAGTTTTAAGGATTTTTCTTCATTCTGGACTTGTCTGACAACATCTTTCTAGGGAGGATATGACAAGGTGATATTCCTTCTAGTTCAGAGGGTGCTGGCCAGGCAGCTCAGAGCCCAAGCCTGGAATGTGTCTCAGGGCTATCCAACTGCCACGCAAATCTGAGCCGCACAGGGCCTTCTGAGGAGTGTGGACACACGGCTGAAGGGAGGGAGAGTTAGCTAGAATGTTTCAGCTGCTTCTCTCTGCCAGGATGAGCTTGACCTTCAAACCCCACTCTCATCCTGCTGTGGTCTGACCAGTTCTCTCTGCAGTCACACCATGGTCTGAACGCAGTAAATGGCTTGCCTCTGCCTTCTGATGAGTTGTACGCCAACTGTATCTCCTTTTGCGTTCCTGTCCCTTCTCAGAGTGCCACTGTACTTACAGTGAGCCTCTGTTTATCTGGTGGGTCCTGTCTCACAAAGAGACATGGATCCCCCAACACCCACAAGTCACTCTCTGGGACCCAGAAGGACATCTCTAGGCTCGAGGGCCAGAGTCTTCACATCTGGTGTCAAAACAAGTTGATCAAAGCCGTGGTTGGGAAAGCCAAGTGCTGAGGAAGCACAGAGGAGGGGTGCAGGGCCCAGAGAAGAGGAGCCTGCAGAGGAGGCTGTCAGAGAAGAGATAAGTCAGGGCAGGACGGTGTAGAGGCAGCGGCCTTGTGAGAGGGGGAGGAGGGGGAGGAAGGAGAAAGCACCTTGGGTGTAGAGTTGGCACGGGGATGCTCAGGAAAAGTCACAGCAGAAGGAGCACAAAGCAGGAGGATGAATCAGAAGGCCTGGTCTGGGACTTTTCCTGAGCAGCTCCAGAGCAGGAGGAGGTGACCAGGTGCACGGTGGGCAGAGTATGGTGGACACGTGTGGGCGGGTGGATGGAGTATGATGAACACGCATGGGCGGGTGGACAGAGTATGGTGAACACGCGTGGGCAGGTGGACAGAGTATGGTGAACACGTGTGGGTGGGTGGGCGGAGTATGGTGAACACGTGTGGGTGGGTGGGCGGAGTATGGTGAACACGTGTGGGCGGGTGGGCGGAGTATGGTGGACACGTGTGGGCGGGTGGATAGAGTATGATGAACACGTGTGGGCGGGTGGAGAGAGTATGATGAACACGTGTGGGTGGGTAGACAGAGTATGGTGAACACGTGTGGGGCGGGTGGCTGGGCAGGTGTTACACAGGGGGGAATGGACTGTGGGACTTGGTGGCCAAGATAAAGTGTGAACAGGAACACACACCATTCCCTTAAAGCGCTCTCTCTCTCTCTCTCTCTCTCTCTCTCTCTCTCTCTCTCTCTCTCTCTCTCTCTCTCACACACACACACACACACACACACATACACACACACACCTTTACTCTAGAGCGTACCAGCTAAAAACTCACATTCAGAGGAAGCAGGTCAAGGACAGAGAAAGGACACAGGAATACATCAGAGGTTAGGCATGAACAGAGGTATAGGTTTATGGGAGAAGGGGACCCAGTTCCCAGGGTGGAGCATTGAACCCTGGATACAGCCCGAGGTGTTCACCCAGGATCATGTAATCGTGCAGGTACCTGGACCCGGTCCTTGACTCCATGCTGATGGACTGCAGAGCGGCTAGAGACCTGTTGTACATGCAGGTGAGGTTGGCGCTGGCCACTGGGGCTGGAACTGCACATTTCCCTAGCAGTTGGGGATCTGTGTAGAGCAGATGACTCACAGAGACACTACACAGAAGTTTCCCGGGGTTGGGAGCAGGGATGAAAGGACAGCTATTGTTTAATGGGGTGCAATGTTTCTGTTTTCTTTTGTCACCCTTGTTTGGTTTGTATTACATGAAATAGAGCCTCACTGTAGAGCCCAGGGGAACTTGATTTGTCTGCCTCACGAGTCCCTCCCTCTCCCCTCCCGTTTGGAGTCTTTATCGGGAGCCATGAAAGGTTTTGCTGTGTACAGTGGTAACGGTTATACAACATCAAATATATATAAAGGCCCTCAATTGTACACTTAAAAATGGTTAGAGTAGGGGCTGGAGAGACGGCTGAGGGGTCAAGAGCATCCGCTGCTCCTGTGGAGAAGCCAGGTTGTTCCCAGGACCCACATGGTGGCTGACAACTCAAATTCTACATTCAGGGATTTGACAACCTCTTTTGGTCTCTGTGGGCACCAGACACACATATGATGTACACATGCATACATAGAGGCACACACTCATACACAGGACAAAACAAACCAAGCAGGTGTGGTAACGCATGCCTGGGATTCCAGCACAAGGGAGGTAGAGGCAGGAGAATTAGAGGCTCAAAGTCATCTTTGACTTCCTAAGTGGAAGTTGAAGGCCAGACTGGAACACATGAGACCCATTTAAAAGATTTTTTTAAACAATTTTTGTATTTTCATTTGTGGGCATTGGTGTTTTACGTGCATGTATGTCTACATGAGGGTTTCAGGTCCCCTGGAACTGGAGTCATAGACAGTTGTGGGTGCTGGGAATCGAACCCTGGTCCTCTGGAAGAGCAGCCAGTGCTCTTAACTGCTGAACCATCCCTCCAACCCTAAGACCCAGTTTTTTAAATTGTTGTTTGTTTGTTTGTTTATTTGTTTTTCAAGATAGGGTTTCCTTGTGTAGCCCTGGCTGTCCTGGAGCTCACATTGTAGACCAGGCTGGCCTCGAACTCAGAGATTCTCCTGCCTCTGCCTCCTGAGTGCTGGAATTAAAGACAAGTGCCACCACCACCTGGCTCCATTTTTTTAAAAAAAGAAATTGGAGCCTGTTACTATACTTGTTTATAACTTAGTATTCTTATCATGTATAAATAGCATGCTGCTTTTCCTCATGTTGTTAATTATCCTAGATAATTTTAAAAGCTAGCATAACCAAACATTTGATTATATACCAATTTGTTTTCCTATTTTGGGGTACTTTATAATGCACTACCTCACAGGGTAGAGAAGGACTTGAAAACATAAGACTATTGCCTGCTGCCTAATCGGTACTGTCCAGCTATCCTTCGGTGTCCACGGAGGACGCTACCGTCTCTCCAGCCGACGCCAGACTCCAGCGACCGTCAAGACCCTCCTATAAAATGGGGTGGCATTCCCGCAGAAGTCACACACATTCTCCTGTGAACTTTAAACCTTTAGATTACGTACAACACCGAGTTCGTGAAAACGCCATACAAGTAGTTGTTACCTGATTTGTTTAGGGAACAGTGATGAGAAACGGGTGGGTGCACATCTGTGTAGACGTGCTTTGATTCCACGTCTCTGTCACCCCCACACGGTGGGTGCACATCCGTGTAGACGTGCTTTGATTCCACGTCTCTGTCACCCCCACACGGTGGGTGCACATCCGTGTAGACATGCTTTGATTCCACGTCTCTGTCACCCCCACACGGTGGGTGCACATCTGTGTAGACATGCTTTGATTCCACGTCTCTGTCACCCCCACATGGTGGGTGCACATCCGTGTAGACGTGCTTTGATTCCACGCACGTTCAATCCAAGGATGTGGAACCCGCGGATTCTGAGTGCGGACTTTTGTGCGTGTCTGCTACTGACCATAAGTTAAACTATCTCATTTTTATACACAATAGCAGTACTAACTTTATCGACATACTTTCTCCCACCGTTTTTTGTTTTGTTTAAGACAGGGTCTCACTGTATCGCTTTGGCTGGCCTGGAAGGTGCTATGTAGGTCAGACTGACTTTGAATTCGCAGAGATCCTCCTGCCTCTGCCTCCTGAGTGCTGGGGTTATTGTGTTTGGCTCCTTATATTTATGAATCTTACATGTGATTTTAGATTTGTATTGCCAGGTTACTTCTAGAAAGTTGTATGAATTTAATCTATTGCGTATCACACTGTTTCTCTCAACCCATCGGCTCTAATTGTGCATGTTTTAGCCTTGTCAAGTCAAGAGGCAAAAACCTCTGATTACTAGTGAGACTGTGTATATGTATGCATTTGCCATCGGAAATCCTCTTGGTCAACTGTCAGTATTGATCTGTGGTCCGTTTTTTGGTGATTTTACGTGTGTTCTGTTGTTCTCTGTAAATGTTAACCCTTTGCCTGGTTTAGTACTTGCTTTTTAGTTTTGTTTCTGCTGTTTTTTGTACAGAAATTTGTATTTACATATAACTATATATGATTATTTCTGCATTCTGCCATCGTATCTTAAAAAGATGGTCTTTCCATCAAGATAAACATATTCATTTTTAATTTTTTACTTTAAAAAAGATTCATTTCTTAAAATCATACATGTGCATGTCCGCGTATAGGTTTGTGCATGGACTTGCAGATGCCTGTGATGACCAGAGGCATTGGGTCCCTGGATCTGATGTCACACGTGGCTGCAATGGCCAGAGGTGTTGAGTCCCTGAAGCTGGGGTCACAGGTGCCTGTGAACTATCTCATACACTAAAGACCAGCATGTGTTCTTAACTGCCAAGCCATCTCCCCCACCCCTTTTCTGCCTTTAATGGTGTTTTATACCTTCATCTCTTTTTGACTGGATGGTACTGAAGTTACTCTGACTTTCTTTGCCAAGTATTCTTATTATCCTAACTGTAGAGCCATCTTTCCTCCTTGCTAATTTAATTGACACTAGGCCAGCTGTGGCCATGCATTCCAGTTATCCAGGCACTTGGGAGGTGGAGTTTGAGGCCAGCCTTATTTATATAAAGAGTGCTCAATATTAAGACCTTATCCCAGGCCTGGAGAGACTGACTGCTCATCCAGAGGACCTGGGGTTCAATTCCCAGCACCCACATGGCAGCTCACAACTGTCTGTAACTCCAGTTCCAGGGGATCCAACACCTTAATTCAGACACACGTCGGCAAAACAATACCAATGCACATAAAATAAAAGTAAATTTTTGAAAAGACCCCGTCTCAAAACAATACAACAAAAAGACAATCTTTATAATTTGTCAAATCATTATGTAGATCCATTTGGGTCTAGGTTTTTAGCCCTTTATATAGATTAAGTAATTTTTACTAAGGTTGCTAATTATATAATTATGCTGTTTTTAAGGCAGTACAGGACATTGAAATTGAATGGGTGAAACCCACACAGGTTCAGAGGGAGGAACTGAAGGCACTCCAGGAGAAAGGGAATCAAACAGAGGTGAGTGACGCAATGTACCAAGAGCTGTGTCTTGGGAGCTCCGGCACGTGCTAGCCAAGCTCCAGCATGCGCTAACCGAGCTCCCGCACACGTTAGCCCGAGCTCCAGCCTCCCACACACGCTAGCCTGAGCTCCAGCCTCCCACACACGCTAGCCCGAGCTCCAGCCTCCCACACACGCTAGCCCGAGCTCCAGCCTCCCACACACGCTAGCCCGAGCTCCTGCACACGCTAGCTGAGCTCCTGCACACGCTGGCCAAACTCCTGCACACGCTAGCCCGAGCTCCAGCACATGCTAGCTGAGCTCCAACCTCCCGCACGCGCTAGCATCGAGTGTTGCTATCAGTCACAAACCCATCAAGTCCTGAAAACGGGAGTTCCTCCCCTGATCTTTCTGACTCTATAATTAGCAAAAGTTTGCTGTGTAAGGACTCTGAAAACATACAGTATATCGAGCCTTTGGCCCAGTTAATTAATATAGCCCCTCCACATCATTATGTAACGGTAGAGTGTTCTCCTTTGGGGTCGAGATATCATGCAGCCAGCCGGTTCCCTTTTATTGGAAGTCAAGCCGTTAGCAGCATTCTCTGCTATGAATCTCTTCGGCAGCAAGCACCACATGTAGACCCAGGACTGCGTCTGATTTACACTGCCTCGTCCTACTCCTGTGCGAACTCCCGGTGATGGGACAAACACGTCAGCTAGGACCTTGTGCTCGCGCAAGGGGGCTGACCCGAAGATGAGTGACGCAAGGGGGCTGACCTGAAGATGAGTGACGCAAGGGGGCTGACCTGAAGATGAGTGACGTAAGGGGGCTGACCTGAAGATGAGTGACGCAAGGGGGCTGACCTGAAGATGAGTGACGCAAGGGGGCTGACCTGAAGATGAGTGACGCAAGGGGGCTGACCTGAAGATGAGTGACGCAAGGGGGCTGACCTGAAGATGAGTGACGCAAGGGGGCTGACCTGAACTGAAGATGAGTGACGTAAGGGGGCTGACCTGAAGATGAGTGACGTAAGGGGGCTGACCTGAAGATGAGTGACGTAAGGGGGCTGACCTGAAGATGAGTGACGCAAGGGGGCTGACCTGAAGATGAGTGACGAAAGGGGGCTGAACTGAAGATGAGTGACGAAAGGGGGCTGAACTGAAGATGAGTGACGTAAGGGGGCTGACCTGAAGATGAGTGACGCAAGGGCCCAGAGCGATTTGATATAAACCAGAGATGAGCTCACTGGGACTCTGGCCCGCTGTTCTTATAAATAAAGTTTTGTTGGCACACGGTGGCGCCTTTTCATTTATGTGTGTCTAAAGTCACTTTTGTGCTGCGGTGAAAGAGGTATGGTGTTGCTATAGAGACAGTAGGCTCCCTAATGGCCTTACGCGTGCTAGGCTAGTGTTCACACTGGACCACCTGCCCCAGTCTCTAGGATGAGTTTCCTTAAAGAACAGTGTGTGCATCTCAAGTGAAAATAAGTAGACATGCTATGTGCGTCAAGTTGGCTTTTTAAGGTACTTTGTGTTACTTAAAAAATCTGTTTTTATTAGTGTGTGTGTGTGTGTGTGTGTGTGTCTGTGTGTCTGTGTGTGTGCGCGCGCGCACAGAGGCCAGAAAAGGGCATCAGATTCAGGAGTTGGGGTTAAACAGTGGTGGGTTGCCTGGTGTGGGTGCTGGGAACAGAACCCCTATCCCCCCTGTAAGAGCAGCAAGTGTTTTAACCACTGAGCCATCTCTCTGGCCCCAGATATAATGTTCTTAAAAGAATGGCATCTCCAACTGTATAATCCTTAAGATTTCTACCTCCTGTTTTCCGCGGGTTAGCGCCTCCTGTGGAATGGCCAGGGCGCCTGGAGTAAGTACACTGGGTGCAGTTAATATTCGTTAACCGTTTCACGGCATAGCTTTACTTTCAATTAAATACGTTCACTTCCTTTAATCTACAACAACTAGAAGTTTATTGACTTTTTAAGGTCTTCCTTCCTTCTTCCTTTTTTTCTTCGGTGCTGGGGATTGAACTCGAGTCTCACACATACTGGCAAGAGCTCAGCCTCTGAACCATCCGGGCCCTTATTTCAAATTTTTAGAAAAAGGAACAAGAGTTGTGCCAGGAGATAGCTCGGTGGGTTATCTTGCTACTCTTGCAGAAGACCCAGGTTTGGTCCTCAGCACGTGCATGCCGGTTCACGGCATCTACAGCACCCCCCACCCCACCCCAGGAGATCCGCTGTCCTCCTCTGACCTCCATGGATACACACAAGATGCACAAACTTGCACGCAGGTGGAACCCTTCCTATTGCTATAGAATCACATCCACTCTTTCGTTTTCTCAACTCTGCTCTTCGTTCATTAGCTGAGTGTGTTGGCTCCAAGGTCTAAACAGGAGTAGGATTAGGAGTAAGAGCAGGGGAGAGAGCGGGGGAGAAGTCAGGACTAAGAGCCTCATTTGGACGCTCTAGAGGCAGAGAGCTTTATTGTGAATCCCCCTCCCCCACCCCCATGAGCTCTGTATCTGTAGAACACGCTCTCTTGTTTCCTTCTCCCCACCTTGGAGTAGTTTCTGGAGCGGTCCCAGAAGGTCTGGCACTATGGGTACATTCAGCTGGATCCCTGTACCTGCAACCACCCCGAACCCGGCTGCACGGCTGTACTTTCCATCGGCAACAACGAGATCAGCTGCTGTGTGACGCTGCCTGACGGCCAGACCCAGGACGTCGCTTTCCAGATGAGCGGAGTCAAGTGCTGGCAGGTCACCTTCCTTGTGAGTATCTGGCACCTCACTTTGTTTAAAGTTTTTCTCTGTGTGCTTCGTCCTGGAGATGCAGGACTGGTCTCAGGGCTTCACACCGCGTGTGCACGGATCACTGTGGGACAGACACTTCACAGGAGTCCTCCCCCTTGTGGTGATCTGCTCACAAACCCTTACCTCGGCTTCATGCTCCTCCCCTCTCGCCTCAGGAGGCTTCTGTCTTCTCTGGGCTCTCTCGCCCTGGGGGTGGAGAGATTGTGGGGCTCACTTCATTTATTCCCTTTCTCTGCAGACAGTTATTGCCCAGTTTGCTCTCCACGCAGATGCTCTGAGGCTAACATCTCTAGGACATGAATGAAGCCTCATTATCACTTTGCTTCCTCAACTCTCTTAAGGAATTGCCCGCTGTCCTCGGGTGAAGTCTGCAGTCCTTAGCTTTGTTTGTAAAGCCATGAGAGTCAAGCCCTTCGCTAGCCAGCACTAGACCCCTGTACACCCAGTTCTAGTAACCAAAGGACTCGGTGGAAGGGTGAGTGTCGACCACTCACATGCCCAAAGGAAAAAGGCTTAAAGTCGGGAGCCAAAGAACTTAGGGTTTCCAGGCAACAGTAACTTTGTGGGGACCTTCTACTTTGGCATCTCAATTCTGGAGTCCAATGAAAACTGAGTATTTGTCCAGTTGACCTAACCTTGGCCATGTGCCTTTTTCTGAGGTCATTCTCTGAGGGGTTTTCACAGCCTACAGTGGAAGAGGAGGCTTTCCTAAGGGAGCTTGAGTCTCCATTACTAGGAGAAACAGGGATAAATGCTGTTTACACAATCTGCATCCTTCAGGATCTCCCTCTAGCCTAACTCTCTGGGCCTCCTACTCACCGCCCGCTTGCTTGGAGCCCAAGCCACAGATATGCCCAGTCCCTCACAGCATCTCCAACCTTCAAGCCTCCTTATGCAAACTCAAGGGTTTGACCTCACTCTTTATTCTACCAGGAACTGCCTTTCATCTTCCCTTCTTACAAGATAAAGCCACCACGACAAACTTGGACAGCGCCTACTTCTGCTTCAAGCCCCTCCTTCCAGGAAGACTTCCTCCACCCTTCTAGCCTGGGCTGCACTCTGCTGCCTTCTATAACCCACACCTGGCTCCTTTCTAAGGCTCCCTGTGTCATCTCTGTGCTCATTTCCTCCCATGGTCCCTGGGAGATTGACAGCTTTGGGGAAATGACGCTTTCTTCACATTAGTCTATTCCAAGGTACCTTGGTGATCTTTCCTCTCCAGGGAACTCTGCTGGATACAGAGGGACCCCAGCGAACTCTCAACCAGAACCTGGAGCTGAGATTTCAGTATAGTGAAGACAGTCGGCAGCAGTGGCTTGTCATTTACACCAAACAGGTGAGTTCTCAGGACGGGGCGTGAAAGCCGGTTGTGCCTGAGTGGCTGGCCTGCTGGTTGGCATGCACAAAGTACAGCCAGAGGGGGGGTCCTCCACTGGCACAGGACCGAAATACTTTGTTTCTATTTTGCTTTATTTTCCTGGTCACTATGGTCATGAATTCAATGAATGTAGTTGATGTGATGGGCAGCTCTGAGTTGAGATAAATCACACAAAAAAAGGTTAATTTCAGCTCTCAATTCCAGAGGCTTCAGACTGTGCTGGCTTGGCACCATCACCTGTGGCGAGGCAAAGAGAGAAATGTGTAGTGGGGCCAAACTGTCTCAGGCCCAGCGACAGGAAGTAGAGAGAGAGGGGTGTGGGTCCTGATGTGTCCTTGAAGGTCAGCCCCCATGATGACTTTCTTACACTGGGCCCTCCGAGCTCCCACCATCTCCTGTCTGAAGCTAGCCTGAGGCTAAACAAAAAGAAATAAAAGGAAAACAAGGAGTGGGGTGGATTTTCCCCCTCATCCCTGGTTAAATCTTACAGATGATTGTTATCTTAATACCAACTCTGAAAGTAGGGACTTGACATCTCTGACATTCCCTTGGCTTTTCTCAGGAAGGTAATTTATATGACTCTGACCTAGGTCCTCCGCATATATGTTATGGTTGTGTAGCTTGGTTTTCTTGTGGGACTCCTAACAGTGGGAGTGGGGACTGTTTCTAGCTGTTTTGCCTGTTCTTGGAACCCCTTTCCTCCTACTGGGTGCCTCATCCAGCCTGATTGAGGAGAGGTGCTTAGTCTTATAGTAACTGGATGCCACCTTTGGTTGTTATTTCTGGGAAGCCTGCCCTTTTCTGAAGGGAAACAGAGGAGATTCAGAAAGAAATCTGGAGGAGAGAGGAGGTGCAGAGTAGGAACTGGGAGGGGAAACGCAGTCAGGAGAATAAAGAAAAGGGAAAAAAATATTGCCTCTCTTGCCAGAAAAGTAAACTGTTTCCAGCAGACTGTCCATTTGTCTCACTGGCTAGAAGAGAGCCCAGGAGGACTCCTAGCTGCAAAAGAGCCAGGAACCAAGCAGCAAGGGAGGAGGCATAGAATTCATAATGGAGATGGAGAAAATGTAAACCCTTGCCTGGGGCCAGGCACATAGCATCCCAAACAAAACCAGGGTCTCTTAGAAAAGAAAAGGGCAGGACCGTCAGACCACTAACATCCAGATCTTACGTGTCCAAGTAAAACAGAGACCCCCCAAATGGAAAGGAAACAATCACCAACAAAGCCAGTATCTTAGCTATTTCAAGTTAGAATCAAAAGTCCAGGTGAAAAGAAAATACTTTAATGAAAAAAAAAAAAAAACGGGACTGGAGAGAGGGCTCAGCAGTTAAGAGCACTGGCTGCTCCTGCTAAGGCCCTGGGCTCAGTTCCAGCACCCACAGCCACCTGTGACTCCAGCCCCAGGATATCCAACACCCTCTCTGGCCTTTGAGGTCAGCAGCATGCAGGCAAAAACTCATGTACATAAATAAGAAAATAATAACTCTCTCTCTCTCTCTCTCTCTCTCTCTCTCTCTCTCTCTCTCTCTCTCGGTTTTTCAAGACAGGGTTTCTCTGTAGCCTTGGGTGTCCTGGAACTAACTCTTGTAGACCTGGTTGACCTTGAACTCACAGAGATCCGCCTGCCTCTGCTTCCCAAGTGCTGGGTTTAAAGGCGTGCCCCACCACTGCCTGGATGAAGATAATAACTTTTAAAACAGGCAAATTACTCCAGGTGTTCTAAATTCTAATAAAAATATCAAGGTAAACTTTACATTGATGTTGTATTCAACTTGAGTCCTGCTTAGCTCCACAGAGAATGTTGGTTTCTGGTCACCAATGAATGTCTATCTTGAATACCGATCTGGTCATGATGTCCGTCCTCTAAAAAACACAAAGTACTAAACTGCAATACTAAGTGAAGGAAATGGTCCTTAGGGTGTCCTAATTAGGGTTTCCATTGCTGTGATGAAACACCAGGACCAGAAGCAACTTGGGAGGAAAAGGTTTGTTTGGCTCACACTTTCCCATTACTGTTCACCCCCCAAGGAAGTCAGGACAGCAACTCAAGCAGGGCGGGATCCCGGAGGCAGGAGCTGATGCAGAGGCCATGGAGGGAAGCTGATTACTTACTGACTTGCTCTCTAAAGCTTGCTCAGCCTGCTTTCTCATGAACCCAGCACTAACAGCCCAGGGATAGGGACAGCACCACCATAATGGCCTGGGTGTTGGTATTCAGGCATCTGTCCTGGCCTGTCCTTGGCGTCCTGACAGGATCCGTCCTCAGCTGCAGCTACTAAGAGCACCTAAAGGTGGACATACCCACCTCCCATCTCTTCTCTCTCTCTCTCTCTCTCTCTCTCTCTCTCTCTCTCCCCACCTAAGCTCTGTCCCATGGCATCCTTCTCTCATGCACCACTTTTTAAAAAAAATTTCACACTGGGTCCTCCCCTATCGACCACTAATTAAGAAAATAGGCTACAGGATTGTCCCATCTTAGGCTTTTTTTTTTTTTTTTTTTTTTGGTTTTTCGAGACAGGGTTTCCCTGTAGTTTCTAGAGCCTGTCCTGGAACTAGCTCTTGTAGACCAGGCTGGCCTCGAACTCAGAGATCCGCTTAGGCATTTTCTCAGCTGAGGCTCCCTCCTCTCTGATGATTCCAGCTTGTGTCAGGTTGACATAAAATGGTCCAGCATGTGGGTCTCCTTCAGGATGAAGCATCCTTAGGGAATAGTAGAAAGAGACAGATATTGGGGTTCAACCTGGAGCTCAGAAAAGCAAAGCAGCCAATCACTAGAGAGACCTTTTTCTCTACCAAATCTTCAGACCAAAGGGGCAAGATCCTGTCTCCATGAATCCTTAAACTCCATATTCCACACTCCAGTGAGTTCCTGTCTCTTCCCCTTTATAGAGAAGACTATAGTCTTCTCTCCACCCAGACACATGGCTCCTGTCTCCACCTCCCTAGTGCATGTGATCCCAAGTCCCGAGATCACCTTCGTGTGAATTCTGTTTTTCTTTTAGACAGATTCAATCTTGTGTAGCCTAGGGTGGCCTTGAACTCAGTCTGCCTCCTGAGTCCTGGGGTTAAAGGTGTGTGCCACCACTCCTTGACCTGTGTGGCTGACTAGTGTGGCTGCTTTGCCCTCTGATCTTCAGGCATGCTTTATTTATTAAAATATAAATAATTCACTACTCTAATAGGAAAATAATGGAAACAGTCCATATCTAGAGGAACACCATTTAAACATCCAAGTTGACTGCATCCGCTCAGGGTTATTGTTTTAACTCATATCTTGATTTTGTAGAAGTTACATCTATGTACAGATGCACGGGGCTGGTTATCACAAATCAGGATTGTACACACCACAGCGATTACTCTTGTTCTATTGCTTTCTCTCTTCCCTCCTCTCGCCCCTGGGGGAGATTTCATCCTTCATAGGTTCTGTAGCCATGCAAGGTGTTAGACATAGACACCTGCTTTCCCGCTAATTCTGCTGTCTCTGTGGGACCCTCTGAGACAACCACCTTAGCCTGGTTGTCTCTTTCTCTCCAGCAAAACAGCTGGTGCTGAACTCAAGGCAGGAGGAATGACTAGGAGCTTGGGGTGGTTTGGAAGAAAATGGGCCCCAAAGGAGGGGTGGCCTTATTGAAGTGGGTGTGGTCTTGTTGGAGGAAGTGTGTAATTTTGGGGGTGGGCTTTGAGGTCTCTTTTGCTCAAGCTTCATTCAGTGTGACACTCAATCCACTTCCTGTTGCCTTCTGATCAAGATGCAGCAAACACCATGTCCACCTGCATGCTACCATGCTTCCCACCACGATGAGAACATGTTGGCAGAGGTTTCCGTACCACCCGGTCCCGCAGCCATTTAGCCCCAATAAGAAACACACAGAGGCCTACATGAATTGTAAACTGGCTGGCCTAGCAGCTCAGGCTTCTTATTAACTAATTCTTACATCTTACATTAACCCATTATTCTTCTCTGTGTTAGCCAAGCTTCTATGATGAGATTTTTCCCTTTTTTTTTTCTTTTTTTTTTCTCTTAAATTTTGTTTATTTTATTTGGGTGGGAGGTTGCAAGGGCAGAGGGGGAATACAAAGGGGTGGAAACTGAATGGGATCAAGATACCTGATGTGACAGACACAAAGAAAAGATAAAAGGAAGTTAGAAAGTATTTCTGTATGCCAGGCATGGCGGCACATGCACTCAGGACAGCCTGGTCTACAGAGTTCCAGGCCACACAGAGAAACCCTGTCTTGAAACTGAAACAAAAAGCAAAAGTTTTAATATCTTCTTCCAAATAGTCAGGTTAGTACTTATGCCTAATAATGAGTCTCTCAATAATTGTTATACCATTAAATTGAAGATTTATTTATTCGATGGCTAGTGAGTTCAGACTGACCTCAAACTCACAGAAATCCTCCTGCCTTTGCGTCCTGAGTGCTGGGATCAAAGGCGAGCACCACCACCGCCTGACCTAAGAGCAATCTTTATTTCTGGGTTTCGTAGGCTTTTTTCCTGAGTAGCTGCCTGAAGAAGATGATCTCAGAGAAGATGACGAAGCTCGCTGAGGAGAACCCAGAAATGGTAAGAACTCGGATATATTCGCATGTGTGCTAACGCATGTAGACAGAATTCACCCCAGAAACCCAGAGTTTGAGGGTCTTGTCCTCCAGGGAGGCAGCCCCAGATCACAGTGGTCCTCTGATTGTGTTACTGGACTTGTTAGGGGAGAGCCTGAGTCCTGGCAACTCTCCCACACTGGCTTTTTAAACAGTCAGCAGTGGTGAAGAACAGGGAAGGGAGTTTATCCCACCCTGTAGAGTGGGTCTGAAATCCAACCAGAAAGCAGTAACCTTCATGTTACCAGTGTACCAGTGGGTATGAGGCCTGTTTTATAGCAAGCAAGGCTCACTGATGGCTTTTCTCCCCCAATGACCTACATAGCTCCTCCTGACACCATGGACGGTAGCCAGTGGGGAGGAACTTTGAGGTCAGTTCTAGGTTGACTTCTCTATATCCTACAATGGAAGTGCGTTGAGTCTTTAGCAATAGGGTCGCACTATCTACCTATGGTGAGCATCCAGAGGCAATGGCGATATCCTCTGCTGTTTTGGGTGCCTCCAGGGCCCTTCTGGCCAATCTCACAGAGAACCATCTACTCCTCGGTGAGATTTCATGTAATTATTACCCAGATCTTCCAAGGGCAGCTTGTCCACCCATGCAGGATACATTCACTCAAATGCCCTTTTTTCTTTGAATTATACATTTTTTAATTAGCTTAAAAATTGTGAGTTTTGGCTGGGTAGTGGTGGCACACGCCTTTAATCCAGTATTCAGGAAGCAGACGCAGGTGGATCTCCATGAGTTCGAGGCCAGCTTGGTCTGTTCTACAGAGTGAGTTCCAGGATAGCCAAGACTACACAAAGAAATTCTGTCTCAAAAATAGAACCAAGCCAAAAAGTTGTGAGTTTCATAAATATTTTTTATACTTTCTTCATTTTTCTTAATCCACTCAGTTTCCTCCCTGAATCCTGGCTACACCTTTCCTCCCGGGTCTCACATCACGTGTGTTCTGCTTTGCCCTCTGCTTTAAGAACTCCCCCCCCACCCCATCTAGTGTTGAAGTCAGGAGTTTGAGGGGATCACTTAACTCAGCAGGGGTGATGTTCAGCAATTTCCCCAGAAGGAATCCATAGCCCCTTGACACTTCCTGTCTGGAAGCCACAGAGTGAAAGAGACTCTGAGGTCAGTTGTTTTTGTTTGTTTGTTTGTTTTTTCCTCCGAATTAACTTTATTTTTCTGGTCTGCATATTTCCACCGAAGGCCTAGTAACTTAGAAAAGCCTTGGTCTATACGCTGTAAAACAAAATAAGAACAAACCTGCGATTCTAGACTTTTCTGATTATCTTATCATTACGATATGACCATGTTCCAAATAAGATAGGACAGGTGGGTGGGCATGTGTGTTGATAAAGTTAATATTTTTACAGAGGATTACATTGATCCTTTTTTTAAAAAAAAAAAGATTTATTTTATGTGTGTGAGTGTTTTGCCTACATATATGTAGATGTATCATGTGCCTGCCTGGGGCCCATGGAGGCCGAAACAGGTCATCAAATCCTAAGGAACTGGAGTTGTAGATGCTTGTGGGCCACTGTGTGGGCGCTGGGAACTGAACCCCAGTCCTCTGTAAGTGCTTTTAACCACTGCGCCGCGTCTCGAGCCCATGCAGTCATCTTTAAATCACAACAGAAAGCGTTGGAGCACCTTCCACAACGTTTTTATTTAGGTTTAATTCTCTATAAGCGGACGGGCGGCATCTTCACTATAACATTAATCGTTACAGCTTGTTTCTCTAAGAAACCAAACGTGCTTTGGACTTCATTTCTCTTCTGGATCCAAAAATATCTTTTTAGGGCAAACCAATCCGCTGTCTCCTGGTGACTGAACTATTCAAGCTGCGCTAGAGAGCAGCCCGTGAAGGAGGCGCTTTGCGGAAAGAATAATGAAATCCACCCTCTCAGGCCCGGCAGTCTCTCCTAGGCTTTGATTATCGTGTGCGTATAAAAGAAGAAAGAAAAGTAATTAACTGAAGGAGGCTTTTTTAAAAAGAGTGACATGCCCTCAGATGCAGAAGAATAATACAGCCACTTGATACAGGAAGTCCTTGGACAGCGGATGGCTGAGGAACCAGCTCAATAAAATCCACACAGTCCACACGCCTGCCTCTCACACGGCGCTTGACGCTTCCATTCATTTCCGCGAACGACATCAGAGCAGGCAAAGACTGGTTTCAACAGGTTTTGTTTACGTGAACTCTTCTTATTTATTTATGGCTTGTTTATGTCTACGGATTATTCTGGTTCTTGGAAAGACATTGCCTTCAAAGACAAACCACATTTCAAGCTGAATCCTCCCCACAAAACCTTGAGTAAAAGGAAATCTGACGTGGAGGCTGGCTGAGCCCTGTGAAATCACAGCTCAGTGCCGGGCCTCTTGAGGACCGTGGACTAAAGTCATTTGACCTAAAGTGGCGATAGAAATGTAAGGCAGTGACATTTGCTTGTTTTCTAAGCAAATATGCCCTGGGAAGAACACACATCACTTACAGAACTCTGTGGACTAAGGCAGACGGTCTCTATTTAGTGAGGCAGATTCTGAGTCCAAAGGTTTGATAATGTTGAAGACTCTGAAGCAAAGGGGGAAACCCTGGAGAACTTTAACCAAATGAGCCCCCACAGTTAGTGCTGACAGCCACCAGAAATACTGGGCTTTCCCATTCAGATGGGATGAATGAGGGAAGACATTTGGTGTCAAATCAAAACTCATTAGTCTTGTTAGTTTACACAATGATTTCAAAAATTAAGGCTCAAGAAAGGAAGATGGCTCCGTGAGCTCGGATCCCCATCCCCACGGAAAAGGCAGGGTGGGAGGAAGGAGACATAGAGCGGAATTACAAAGATGTTTTATTTTAAAAGAGAGTATATTAGGGTAAAGTTTAGCTGCATGTAAACAGGAAGCAAAACAGTGTCTTAGCTACATTTCTGTTGCTGTCCTAGCACACTGACCAAAAGCAATGTGGGGAGGAAAGGGTTAGGTCAGCTTACAGCTTACCACGGTGGAAGCCAAGGCATGAGTCTGTGGGGCAGGAACGAAGCAGAGACCACGGAGAGCACTGCAGCACTACGTGCTGGCTTGCTCCCCACGACTTGTTCAGCTTGCTTTCCTATACACTCCAGGAACACCTGTCCCCAGGTGGTACCACTCACAATGGTCTGGCCTTCCCACATCAATCATTAGTCAAGAAAATGCCCCACAGGCCGGTCTGATATAGGCATTTCCTCAACTGATGCTTCCTTAGACACGTCTAGGTTCCTGTCCAGTTGACAAAAAGAAAAGGAAAAGGAAAAAAACCAAAAGCCACAAAACCAAGCCCAACCAAGTCAGCAAGTATCTGAACAGAATAGAAGTGTGCTTTTCTCTTGTCTAGAAGCTCAGGTGGGCCTAGTCTAGGGCGTGGCTGTGGAATCACAGTGTAAGTAGAGACTTTCCTGCTGTTCTACCGTCAGCTGTTGGCCCGGCCACTATGTCCACGGTCTCAGACTGCAGGCCTGGGAAATATGAATGGGGACTCCTGTCCTTCAGGCGGACTCTCAGAAGTCTCCCGTAGACTTCGTGCCTCTGGTTCAGCAGCCAATCACCCCAGAGGCTGTTGGAGTCTCCGGCATTTTCCTTTCTGCCCATCGTCCTAAGCAATAACAGTTTTCTTTGGAGAGGCAAAACACCCAGTTAAAAGTTACATTGACCAGAGCCTTGAAGGCAGGCACTGGCCTGTGGTGTGAGGGACTCTTGGCCGCTGGGCAGAGGTGTGAGCTGGGAGGCTTCTGACAGCCCTCCTTAAGGATGCAAGTTACTCTTCAGACCTTCACTAGAGTGGGGTGCTGGGCCCTGCTGGGAGGGGTACAGTACCTGGTGTTTAATAGTTCGTTTTCTTCCCATGAGGAAGAAACATCCAGAAGCCTCTCCCAAACCCCTGACTAGCTAGGTTACACTCACCAGGGTTGCCAGGCATTCTCTGCCACCCTGGTCCGTGCCCACGGAGGACCGTGCCCACGGAGGACCGTGCCCACGGAGGACCGTGCCCACGGAGGACCGTGCCCACGGAGGACCGTGCCCACGGAGGACCTCTGGGTGACTTTGTTTCCCATGGTTCAGCAGGTGGGGAAGACATGACCTGTCCTTGCTAGGGATACGTACCCAACCTCTTTTCCCACCTCGTCTTGCCAGGTCTCTGTGGCTTCATAAATCCCCAGTGAAGGCTACCGCTGCTATATAACCCCCTTGCTACAGTCCTTGGGAGCCCAACACCCCTCCATCAGATATTCCCCTGCAGTGCCCGGTGTGGTGGTACCCTAGATCTGGTAATCTCGGGCAGGAAGATGGAAAATTTTAGCTCGATTAACTGTACAGAGCAGAGAGCAGCCTAAGTTAAATGGCCAGACCCTGTCTCAGAAAAGCTCCGGGATTTAGGCCAGAAAGATGGCTCTGTGTGTAAAGGTGCTTGCTGCCGGGTATAGCAACTTGAGTTCTATCACTAGGACCCGTTTGTTGGAAGGAGAGAAATGAATCCTCAGGGCTGTGCTCTGATGTGCCATGGAACACACACACACACACACCAAGTGAAATATATATTAAAATAACAGCTAAAGGTTTGGGATGTAGCCCACTGGTAGGGGGCTTTGCACAAGACTGAGATCTACAAGAAGCGATATAGTAACTATATTATTCATGACGTCATTGTAAACCCTGTCTTCAGCCCAGATTGCCACCTGCCTCCTCTGGGTCCCTAACTGTTATACCTCATGCACTGGAGGCCCAGCCCAGTCGAGTTTTAGTCAGATGCTGTCTTGATTAATGGCGCCTTTTGACTGTGCAAAGCCCCATCTGGCTGTTTCAGGGCATGCATCCGTGCTGCATGGAGGATCTCAGGATTTACAAGTACATTTATTTCCTGTAAAATCCTTTTAAAAGCTGTGTTAAGTTACAGGATCCATAGGCAGCCACCAGTGTTAGACCTGAAGCTCCCTGTCACTTTAGTGACTTCATTCCTGCCACAGGAAGGGAGGGTAAGCAGATGAGAGGTAGGTGTACAGATGCCAGACAGGTGTGCAAGTCACAGACAGGTGTGCAGGTGCCAGACAGGTATGCATGTCACAGACAGGTGTGCATGTCACAGACAGGTGTGCATATCACAGACAGGTGTGCAGGTCACAGACAGTTGTGCATGTCACAGACAGGTGTGCAGGTTACAAACAGGTGTGCAGATGCCAGATAGGTGTGCAGATGTTCAGGCAGGTGTGCAGATTCCAGGCAATTGTGCCTGCTGACTGGCAGTTGAGGGGTCATTGGGGGCATGACTGTGGAGGGGGAAATGTGTTGGTTAGTGGATTATTCATGTGCTGGCTTCCCTGAGCTGTGCTAACATTTTGCTAACCCATTTAGCAGATCGAGGTTCCAGAACAAGGCAGAAATAAGAAGCAGCTGAACCAGGTCTGTGAGTAAAATGATGTCATGAATGTGTTGTCATTGATGCCTTTCCCCCACTGGCCATTAAAGTCCTTGGCATTCAAACTTAAGTAAGATCGCTGGCTGCTTCTTAGAAGCCCCTGTACAGACCGAGCGGAAGCATAACCAGGTCCAGTACCACCTGTTTCTTCAGCTGGTCTTGCTTCAGGTTCAACGAGAGACCCTGATTCAAAAAATAAAGTGGAAAGTGAGGAACACATCTGATATCAACCTCGGGTCTCCACGTGCTTGCACACACACGCACACACTTGCATCAAGAGCTCATTGAGCACTGATAGCAAATAAGTTCTTAAAATGATTTACATGATTTTTTTAAAAAAATTCTGTGCTTCTGTGAGCAAGAAAATGAGACGAAGAACTAAAATTCACAAGGAGTAGGGAGGAACGGGCGGGCAGGGAGGAATAGGGAGGCAGAATGTTGGTTCTGGGAGTCAGAGCTTCCTGAGCAGGCCAGCAGGGGGCGCCGTCCTCAGGCCTACCCCAGTGCAGGATTAAGGTACCATTTAAAGTAATCCTTGCTTACACAGATGTAAACTTTTGTAGCTTTTGTAGCCATTTTGATACTTTTCCAACTTCCTTGAGGTTTTCTTGTTCTTACGGAAATTTCTTCCTCTCCTTCACATTTCTGATCTCTCTGTTTATTTTCCAGCCGAAAGACTATTTTAATTTTCTGAGAAAAAACAAGAAGAAAGTTGAGGACTACTGTGTTTGGGGGACCCTCGCGGAAGGAGGTCTCTGAAGGGAGTCTCGTCAACTGTCTTAAGTCAGTGCCAGAGTTTGGGAGATGGCCTTCCCACCGTCGGGAAACCTTTAACCTCACTTTCTTTGACATTAAGGTGCCCTGTGTCCATCACTTTGACTGTAGTGCTCTGTAACTCTCAGGATTAAACGGTGTAGAAACCAGAGCTATAGCGTTGGCTGAGGTGGCAGTTGGCAGGTTCAAATCCACCAGCGGAAGTTTTGTTCTGTTCTCCCTCTAAGGAAGATACGAGTTTGGCTCCTTGAAGCCTTTTGTATGTTCTGATTTTGAAGGCTTAAAATGCTTATTCTAAACGATATTAATGCGTTTATCACCTAGGTAGATTCACCATCTCAGAAAAATATGGCTTCTCTGACCTCATCAGAGAGTAGGAAGAGGTGGCAAAATTCTGAACCACTTCCTCACCTGCTCGTGAGTTTACTAACACAGGTGATCCTAAAGTAACAGCTGCCCTGGCCTAACTCCCCTCACGGCATGGCTGTAGTCCACTCTGCTTTGTTTTGTTTTTCCTCTGTGTAGCCCTGGAACTTGCTCTGTAGACCAGGCTGGCCTCCACTCACAGAGATTGTATTCCACCCCTAGATTGGACTCTGGGCCTGTAAATATGGCTCAGTATTAAGAACACTTTCTACTTTTGCAGAGGACCTGGGTTCAATTCCCACAGCGCACATAGTGGCTCACAATCACCTGCAACTCCAGCTCCGGAGAAGCCGACATCTTCTGACTCCTTGGGCACCCCCCCACACGTGACATACATACATATAAATAAAAACAAACAAAACTGAATTCTACCCAATAATTATGCCAATTTGAATAATTTTTCTTTTGGAAATCAAAAAAGTCCTTCAGGGACATCTAATATAAACCTCTTAGCTTTACAAATGTAAATAACTTTTCCTTATACAGTTTCTGGTATACCATAGTAATTAACATAATTATGTATGGAATTAAGAGCAAAGTAAAGAGGGAAAGATAAATATGCAAAAATAACTAGGTAAGAGTGTAATATTCTAATGTTCTTTTCTGAGTTAGCTAAATATGAAATAAATATAAAATCTAATGAATATGAAGCTTGTTGATGAAAATTGTGTATTTATTTTGAAATGTAGAATCTATAAGAGTTCTCTAATATATATAAATCAATGCTTACAGCCATAACTTCATGGACGTTAAAGATTTGAGTTTGTGTTCTAGGCTGTAGTGGGAACTCTGCAGAGACATTCTGCTTCACCCCTACTGGGTGGATTAGTGTGTTGCGATCACCCTCAGAGTCTGATGGAAGCTTATCACCAACTAAGGAACAGTCAGGATCCATCCAAACCTGCACAGTGTAAGGGACCATCTCAGACCCATGTAAACCTGCACAGCGTAAGGGACCATCTCAGACCCATGTAAACCTGCACAGCGTAAGGGACCATCTCAGACCCATGTAAACCTGCACAGCGTAAGGGACCATCTCAGACCCATGTAAACCTGTGCAGTGTAAGGGACCATCTCAGACCCATGTAAACCTGTGCAGTGTAAGGGACCATCTAAGACACTGGCACAAAGGGTTTGTGTTTGGATTAGATTGAACACATGTGATTACTGCTTTTATAGGTTAATCTGATGCCCATTTTATGTTTCGGTTTGACATATGAGAATAAGTCATCCTCGAGAAGATGTAGTGACCCTGAGCCAAGGGCAGTTGGGAGCTCTCAGGCAGGCTCTGAGAGAGACCTTGGAGAAAGAACAGATAGTGGGGAGGGGGAGGAGTCCCCTAGCAAAAGGGAAGAAGAGTTAGCGATGGGCAAGAGAATGGTGCTTAGGAAATGGGCAAAGCTGCTATTCTCTGGTGGAGCTTCAGGCTAAGGCTGGGCAGGTGGTTCTCATCTGTAATCCCAGCACTCGGGAGGCTGAGGCAAGAAGATCACAAGTTCAAGGCCAGCCAAGTGCCTGTCTCAAACAGAGCCTGTGTGGTTTTATGTTAGGGTAGTCTATAGTAAGAGGAGACAGCGCCTGCTACGCTACGCCTGCTTCCCAGCAGTGTGAGCCAAGCTTCTATGATTTCTGCCCTGAGCGCTGAGTTATCTGCATGCAGCACCTGCCTGGAAGACAAAACCAGAAGCATCACAAAGCATCCCAATCCCCAGCATCCAGGACTTGGGAAGTTCAGCTGATTTTAGAGTCTAAAGACTTGGTCATCATTCATGAATCTGCACCATAGCTATTGGAGTGGTCAGTCCTGCTGCAGGGCCCGGGAGAGCTGTTGAGAGAGCTAAGTGATCACAATTTGTGGAAAACCCAACAGGATTCAAGCTGTGGTGAGAAAACATAGAAGAGAAAGATCCTACAATAGCAAATGGGAGAAAACCACGGAAACCTCGTGTGTGTGGTGCCAACCGGGCAAGCAGAGAGAGCGGCTGTAGGAGACAACAGTGGAGATTGCCTTTCCTTCAGGGACGACATCATGCTTGTCCTCGGTGAGCCAGAAGTGCCAAGGAAAAGGTGAGTGTGCTGTTGCACAAGACTAAAATGTGCTGTGCGAACTTAGAAAACACTAGAGTTCGTGATCGTGGCTTTACTCCAACCTTTACTGAGGTGCAACTGTGCTTTGCTGACAAGTTTATCTTTAATATAAGAAAATCCCTGAGACGGGATCATTTATAAAACACAGATGTGTCTTTTCCAGAGTTCTGGAAGCTGGGAAGATCGTTTAAAAGATGTTGACAGTTCACCATCTCCTGAGGGTGCTCTCTGCATCCTAGAGGGTACCTCCTCCCGTCCTCACACAGATGGGGGAGTGTTATCATTTATAAAGACATGTGAGTGACCCAAGGCCAGCTGGCAGGGCACTGGTGGGTCACCTGAGGCCTCAGTGTATCCCTGGCGGGTGGCCTGAGGCCTTGGTGGGAGACTGACAGATACACCATGAAAAGAGAGTTTGGGTATAGAATTTATTTAATGTTTTATGGAGGGGAAAGGGAAGAGAGAGAAATGGAAGGAGAGAAGAGGGAGAAGAAGAGAGAGAGGCAGTAGTTACCTCTTCAGAAGGGGGACATTAAGAGAGAGAGCAGGCTGGAGAGGAGGCAAGATCCAAGAGGGAGGTTGTGAGTAGGTGGGGCTTGTCTCTTAAAGGGACAGGGTTCCCAGGTGACAGATCAGGTCTGTAGATTATAACCTGTAATTATAGATTATAACCTGTCTACCTGTAACCTATCTCTCATCTATCTATCACCTATTGTGTGTGTAGGCAGGTGCATGTATGTGTGCATTGCAAGGTTATCTATCTATCTATCTATCTATCTATCTATCTATCTATCTATCTATCATCTGTCTGTCTGTCTATATATCCATCCATCTATCTATCATCTATCTATCTATCTGTCTATCTATCTATCTATCTGTCTATCATCTATCTGTCTGTCTATCTACTATCTATCTATCTATCATCTGTCTGTCTGTCTGTCTGTCTATATATCCATCCATCTATCTATCATCTATCTATCTATCTATCTATCTATCTATCATCTATCTACCTATCTGTCTATCTATCTATCTGTCTATCATCTATCTGTCTGTCTTTCTGTCTGTCTATCTATCATCTATCATCTATCTATCTATCATCTATCATCTGTCTGTCTGTCTGTCTATCTATCATCTATCATCTATCTATCTGTCTATCATCTATCTATCTATCATGTGTGTAGGTAGATGCATGCATGTTGCATCACAAGCTTTCAGAGACAGCTTGTGGAACTTGGTTCTTTCCTTCCACCCCGTGAGTCCTGGGGTTGAACTTAGGTCAGCAGGTTTGGTGATAAGGGCATTTTTGTCAGCTGGTAGTTAGCTGTTGCTCCCCCGACACCCCCTTCCAAACCTTCACTTCCCGAGCAGCTGGCACAATTGCATAATGCAGCTCTCAGAACAAATCTTTTTATCTTATCGACATGTATGGTAGTTCTGCACCCCCGCAGCCCAGCATCTTTGGCGTCACCTGTAAAGAGTTTGCAGGGTGTTGACTTAAACGTTCCCAGAAGGAACTTGCTCTTAGAGGCGTTTGGGTAGCCGTGGGAGGGAAGTTAATTAGTGCCAGACACTTCTGTGTTTTTATAGAATCGTTTTGTCTGTGGTGAAGATGTGGATGGTTCTGGTGTGGCAAAGAAAAACGTTCTTTCTCTTCCCAGGGTTCCAGCTGTAGTTTTGTAATTTAAAAACAAAATCAAGACCCAAGATGTTTATTTTGTAATTAATAAGGGAAAGAGGTCTCATCTTGAACGTTTGGCTTGAGGTATTTTCTAGTTGCTCTGGTTCCTGGAGGAAAATATTATTTTCTTGGCTTTGAATCTTCCTCAGTTTTGCAGAGATGCTGCCTGGCATATATATTTTTTTCTTGTGGTTTAAGTGTTTCAGAGCGCTGGGGGATGGAGATGGATCCAGGTTTGGTGCAGACAAATGCATGCCATAGTATGGCTTTCAGCAGCTTGCTCGGGCTGTGGTTCTGAGAATCCAGGAACCTTCACACCAGACTCAGCCTGATTCACAGTTGGTTACACCTGTGGGAGCTACTCTTTTCAGGAGCATGTCTCCCTCTCCTGGCCATTCTGCAGTACTACAAGAAACAAGACGACCTGGAACATAGACATGGGCTCTCTATGTAGCTCTGGCTGCCCTGGAACTCACTATATGATGAGGCCAGGATGGCCTCGAACTCATGATAGCTGGATCTAAAGATATATGCCACAAAGTCTACCTAAGGATGGGCCTCTTCTTTTCCAAGTCCTCAGTGTTTTTAAAACACCTCCCATTTCTAAACACACCTCTTTCTGCACAGAGAACTGGTTGCAACAACCAGAGGATTGTGCTTTTCTAATAATCAGTGTCATTAGTATTTTAAAAGGTATTCTGCATTTTCTGAGACCATGTAAAAAGGCTTAATAAACACAGCACAGACTCTTATTTCCCCTAAGAAGAGGGAACCTCCTTTGTGAAAATCCTGCCCTGAGTATTCCTCCATCTATTTCCTTGTCAGTTCAAGTACAGCAGTCATTGCTCAACCCTGTTCTCTGCTCAGCCCTGGTCCCTGCTCAGCTCTGGTCCTGCTCAGTCCTATTCTCTGCTCAGCCCTGGTTCCTGCTCAGCCCTGGTTCCTGCTCAGCCCTGGTCCCTGCTCAGCCCTGGTCCCTGCTCAGCCCTGGTCCCCGCTCAGCTCTGGTCCCTGCTCAGCCCTGGTCCTGCTCAGTCCTATTCTCTGCTCAGTCCTGGTCCCCGCTTAGCCCTGGTCCCCGCACAGCCCTGGTCTCTGCTCAACCCTGTTCTCTCAGCCCTTTCTCTGCTCAGCCCTGGCTACAAGTTAGAAGTCCCTGAGCAGCAAAATACAGACACCCAGACTCTGCTGCCAAACAGCTCTGAACTGGTCTTGACCAGGCACCCGTGGTTAGAATGTGCCACTCAGGTGGAGAGCCACAAGGCCACCCTTCTGAACACAGTCCATGTGCTGGCACTTGTGTGGACACGCTGAGCATGCCAGGGTGAAGATGCAACTTGACCACCCGGGTCCTTTGCCACCACCATGGTCTCCTTTAACTCCTCAGAGTAAACCATTTGAGTCTCAGAATAAGTGTTTCTCCACAGACATGGCTGCCCTCTGTTCTCAGGGGCAAAGGTTCCTCTTTTTCGTTTTCTTATTTGGTGAAAATTTTACAGTCAGAACTTGGAACAAAAAAAAAAAAGTCACGTTTTCCTGATTGGAATGAAGTTTAAGATCCAAGTCCTCATAATAAACAGAGGACAGTCTTTCAGATGCCCAGTCCCCCATCCCAGAACTTACACATACGCCACCTTGCCTAGGGCCTTGGCTGCTTTTTCCATCGCTGTGATAAACTAACTCGACAAAGGCTTACTTGGGCTCACAGCTCAGGGCACAATCCATCTTCTCCGGGAAGCCGAGGCAGCAGCAGTTGGCACAGCCAGTCAGAGCGTGTCCATGGTCAGGAAGCAGAGAATGCTTGGCCAAAGCCACTGTCACAGCCAGGGAATGGTGCCGCCCACAGTGGACAGCTCTGCCTTCCTTAGTTAATGTGATCCAGATAATTCTCTCCGGGCAAACCCAGGGGCCTAGATTTTATCTGGATACCATCACTCCCGGGAAGAGGGCATTGCAAGAGTGACTCTCCAAAGATCTTGAGATGTGGGGTGGGTGGGGTGGAGGTAAAGTGGGGGGGTCACTCTAGATTATCGAAGTATGACCTTCTGACCTGTAAAATGACTAATGCAATTGCTTCAACAGTTAGATTTGTGGTGGTTTGTTACCATGACAGTGGGAAACTGAGGTACAGTCCTCTCTTACACAGACCCCACTCTAAGCCCCTGAAGGGATTCTGGAAGTGTGTTCACATAACCATGTGTTTTGTGAAGTTAATAGTTCAGCTCCCATTAATTAAGATTGCTACTTGCTGTTTAGACTTCTGAAGCAATTCTCCCTGGGGAATCAGTCCCGGGTGGGTTCAGACATTCTGGGACTTGACCGAGCAAGAAAATGGTAGGAAACTCTTTAGTTTGCATTTAGTAGAATGCAATCTTATGCTTAATGGTCACTTCCAGTAAGTATCAAGATATTTCTTGGGTATAAAACCACACCTATGAAGACATTCAGCGTCCACTGAGTACCCAGCCACGGTGATGTGGAGGGGTCGTAAAAGACATGCAACTTGCAGTCCCTTAATCCATCAGAGGAATTAAAAAAAAAACCACCTGTTTTCACCACCCCTAAATTCCTCCTACTGAACAGAAGCCATAATTCATGAAGAAGAAAAGTTAAATTAGAATATAAGCAATCAATAAACTCTCAGGTTGTTTGATGAGCCCACTAGGGAAGAATAAATTATATGAATATAACTACCATTTAAATTACCCAATGATTTGACGCAGTGCGCGGGCATACATAAAGATATTATAAACTCAGTCACTGACAAATTGATGAATGTGTCACCAATTTAAAGAATATTTATGATTAGTCACTGTACAAGTGTAAGTTAAATATGCTAAGATGATTTGTAGCTCTGGGAATTGCTGAGCTTGGCCTGCCCTGGTATCTTAGGATCAGTGTGTGTGTGTGTGTGTGTGTGTGTGTGTGTGTGTGGTGTGTGCTGAACTTGGCCTGCCCTGGTATTTTAGAATTGTGTGTGTTTGTGTGTGCACGTGTGTGTGCACACGCACGCGTGCATGTGTGCACACAAATACTTACGTGTCTGTGTGTACATGTATGCACACTTGCACATGGAGGTCAGATGTCAGCCTCTTTTTTTTTTTTTTTTTTTTGGTTTTTCAAGACAGGGTTTCTCTGCAGCTTTTTTAGAGCCTGTCCTGGACCTAGCACTTGTAGACCAGGCTGGCCTCGAACTCACAGAGATCCGCCTGCCTCTGCCTCCCGAGTGCTGGGATTAAAGGCGTGCGCCACCACCGCCCGGCTCTCTGCAGCTTTTTTAGAGCCTGTCCTGGAACTAGCTCTTGTAGACCAGGCTGGCCTCGAACTCACAGAGATCCGCCTGCCTCTGCCTCCCGAGTGCTGGGATTAAAAAGGCTTGCGCCACCACCGCCCGGCCAGATGTCAGCCTCAAGAGCCAACCATCTTGTTTTTGAGGCAGGATCTGTCACTGAGGCCTGGAGCTCCATGAATAGGCCAGGTTGGCCAGCCAGGGGACTGTTGGGATCCAACTGTCCCCCACTCCCCAGAACTGGGATTATGGCATGTGGCCACCATGCTTGGCAGTTTGTGTGTGTTCTAAGGAGTAACCTAAGGTCCTCAGGTTTGCAATGCAAGTCCTCTACCATCTGAGCTCTCTCCATAGTCCTTCAGTGAAGGACACGGGAGATGTCCTCAAGCCAGGCCATAATCCCAAACATTTATTTGACATTGCCAGGAAAAAACTTAGACTGACTTGTGGTGCTGATGACACCTTACAGGGTCCTCAGGTGGAATGGATGGTGCTGGAATCCAGAGGAGAAACGGTGAGTGTCTAGGCGTCACCTCGGCTGTAAGACTGGAGCGGATACACTGAAGAAAGGAGCCTTGTGTGAAAGAATGTTCCAGTAAACGGTGTGTCACCACGTTTCAGGTTTGGCTGCACACAGGACATGGTAAGTCAAGTGTAAGCATTCAGTCCGAAAAATAAACAACCCATCAGGGTCCTGTCTTAGAGCCGGACCGTTAGTCAGTCCTTATTGGCTAATGTGTGGGTTTGGATTTTAAACCTCTCCTCCGCAGTCAGAAACTAATCAGCTAATGCGTGTGGCACTTAATACATTTGGTTTTGTCTTCGAAATTTCTACTTAGTGGAGGGGGTGGGCGTGCATTTAGGTGAAAGAGCTCAAACTGGAAAAAAACAAAAACAAAAACAAAAACCTCTCTGCGCAGCAGCAGCAGCAGCCTGATCCAGGGGCGGCCGAGCCGCCGCGGGAGCCTCCCGCCTGCAGGGGGCGCGCTGACACGTGGCGCGAGGCCGCTCTGCCCCGCGCGGGCTCCACCTCTGTGTCTGTCCGCGCTCCGCCCGCCGCCGCTGGAGAGGAGGAGCTGCTGCCGCTGCTGCTGCTGTCGCCGCTGCCTCGGGTGCAGGTACCAGGGCCGGGGCCGTGGGCAGCCGCTGGGCGGGAGCCAGTGACACCTGCCCTCCGGGTCCTGACGGCCGCTGGAGCCGGGCGCGGGTCCGATCGGCTTCCCCGCGGGCGATGCTGGCGGGAGGGCCCGGGCCAGGCCTGAGGGGTGGCGCCGAGTGTGCCCGCGGTTCTTCGGGAGTCCCCGGCACCCCATGCCCCACCCCAGACGGACAGCGACACCCCAGCGAGCCCCCTCGGTGCAGAGCATAGTTAGGAAAAGGAAATCCTTAGAGGGTCACAAAGGAGTCCGCAGTCTGGGCGAGTGCAGGCGCCTGTGAGCTGCCCACGCTGTCACTGCCCAGGGTACCCAGGGTAAGACAGGGTTTGCACCCTTCCCGCCTGGCCTCAGGTGATCATGAACTTTGACACTCGACACGCGTCGTTAAGAAAGCAGATCGTTTCGCTCCAGATTTCCCAACAACTGCCGTGGGGAAGAGATTTATTTATTCCTTACAGTGTTCCACAGAATTTGGAATTGGCTGCAGAGTGTAGTGATAAGCATGCACCATTGAAGGGAGTAACACTGCTTAATTCTGCAGAATGTAGCATTGGTACCTAGGCACTTCCTAAGGCCAGCTCAGTGCTGTGATGGTTTTTGTTACAGTAACAGCTGGCTGTCGTAGTCAGGTATAGTGCCCAGTGATGTCCCTTTTTTAACATCTTTGCCACAACCCTAACAAGTAGCATTTCTAATTTGCAGATAAGGAGACTGAGGCACGGAGTCTAAATCAACTTGTCCAAGTCCAGACAGTTGGCACGGGATCCGAGTCTCCCAAGACCCCACCTCACATCCACATTCTCATTACCTTCCTTAAGATTTTTGTTTGTTCATACAATTTGTAGTCTGAAATGATTTATTTAAGACTAACTGTGTGTGGCAGTGAACTCCTTTTCGTTTAAAGGGAGTTTGGTGAGGAAACAGGTTTGTCCTGTAAACCTTGTAGTGATAATAGAGTTAAACATCCCTGGTCCCCCTGCTTCAGTGTAGTGTGGTCTGAAGGGAAGCGGGTCTGTTTTGTGTTTACACACGATAGTTGTATTTACACACGATAGTTGTAATTTTGTCTCCACAGAAGTTCTAGTGCGTTTACCTGGCACATGCAGTATTATGCCAAACCGAAGAATTTTTTTCCCCTCCCACAGTAAGCTCATGTTTTCCAGGACACTGGGGAGACGTGGGAGAGAAGCTGCCACGTGAGGAGGCGGGAAGGATTCAGGGCACATTCTGTGGAGCAAGGTCAAGGGTTTTCCGTGTGAGGCTGGAGATGGCTACTTCCCAGTCTCAGAGAGTGGGGCTTTTGAGATAAAATACCCCGACAATGCAACGTGAGGGAGAAAGGCTCGTCACTCCAGGGTGCAGTCCATCCTTGTGGAGTCCTGAGAGTGGCAGGGACTTGAAGCGGCTAGTCTGTGACAGCCACAGTCCAGAGCAGAGAGAGGTGATGGGATACACGCTAGACTTCACCTCCCTTCCGTTCAGATGCTCAGCTCCTGCAATGGTGCTGCCCACAGGACGGGTCTTTCCATCCTGATTGACCTAACTGAGGAAATCCCTCACAGGGATGTCCAGAGGCCAACCTAATCTAGACACTTCCTCATGAGACCCCCTTCCCAGGGGCTTCTTTCTTGTGTTAAGTTGATCACTAATGCTAGCCATCATGGGGTCCCGACTCCATAGCCGTACCAGGATTTAAGAGTGTTGTCAAGGTTCATGCAGCACACATACAGCCTGTCTTCTGTGATGGGGCAATTCTAAGACCCAGAGACATGAAGGTAACTCAAGTCCTTGATCTAATGGAGCTAGCATTGTCTGGGAAAAATGGAGATATTTTATTATGGGGATATGGAAATGATGATTTATTAAATATGGGGATATTTATTAATGGGGAAATATGGGGATTATTTTAAACAAAATAATTTGTTTAAAAATGGGAATATATTCAGTTGGATGGTAACATTTACTAAGAAGAAAACAAAGCCGTGAGGGAGGAAGTGCTTGGAAAGGAGCTGTGGTTTTACAGGAAGAGTCAGCGCCCAGAGGGGCGCAGAGTGGGATTGAAGGCGTGCAGGGCAACCCTGCAGCCATCACAGGGGCCCAGAGGTCTGCGCAGAGGACGGGAGAAAGGGACGAAGCCTGAAGCCGAGTGGATGCTGGGGAAGGCTAGCTTTCACTCATGGAGACAGAGATGCTCAGAGGGATTTGAGCAGAAGGATGAAAGGTCCCAACTTAATGTATTCAGGCCTGACTGTCAGAGCAAAGGCAAAGTCAGAGAGGCCAGGTAGGAGCTACCGTAGTCATTCATTGATCCAAGACCCCCTCCTCCATGGATGCCTGAAACCCTCAATAATGCCGAGTCCTGTATACAGTGTGCTGTTTCCCTTTATACACATCATATGATAAAATTAACAAAGTAGGCGCAGTAGTAGATTATTAACAGTAATAAAATAGGACAGTTAATAGCATTATGCTACAATAATCGTTACATGCATGGGCTGGAGAGATGGCTCAGTGGTTAAGAGCACCGGCTGTTCTTCCAGAGGTCCTGAGTTCAGTTCCCAGCAACCACATGGTGGCTCACAGCCATCTATAAGGGACCCAATGCCCTCGTCTAGTGTGCAGATGTACACAGATGTAGACAGAACATACTCATGTACATAAGTCCATAAGTCTTTTTAAAATATGCATGCGTATGACTCTGCCTGTTTAAAAGTCTAAATGTGTTCGCCGGCTCCTTGTGGGGTCTGAGGTGGTAAAATGTCTGCATGATAAAACAAAGCAGGGTGGAGGTGAGGCTGTGGCCGTTGCAGCATGGGCCACAGGCATTGCGATACCCATGCCGAGGCGATCGATCTACGCTAGCCCAGGTGGCTGCTAAGTGACTGCCGTCAACAGGACCTGCTGAACAGAGGGGTGAGTCATGCCTAGGCTGGGTCAGAGCTGGATGTGTAAGATTTCATCACACTGTTTGGCATGGTGTGTGGTTTAGAACTCATGAATTCCTTCTGGAATTTTCCATCTCACAGAAGTTTGGTAGTTATAATTTTGTTGACCAATTTTTATTCAATACGACAAAAATTTCTGATATTTAAATAAGTTGAAAAGAGGAAAGACGTATTTTATTTCCAGCTTAGAGATTTTAGTCTGTCGTCTTCGCTCTGTGACTTCTAGGGCCTTTGTGAGACAGAACATCACAGAGGTGGGAGCAGGTGGCAAGGCTGCTCGTCTCGTGGGGACAGGCAGCCGAGAGAGAGCCACACGCTTGCAGTGACTCACTTCCCCAGCTGGACCCACGTGCGGAAAATCTCACACTCTCCCCAAATAGCCCATCAGCTGGGAAACCGGGCCTTGAGCCTTGGGTGGGAACACTTCATGCCCAAACCATGACAGGTTAGCATCAGGAGGCTGTGGCATCTAGACTAAGGAAATGAGAATGGAGCCGTGGAGCCTTTTATGTTCAGTGATTGATGTGATTAAGAACATTAAAGGCACCAGGGAGGAGACGCTTTGGAATATTTGAGGGGCAGAGGGTAAGTGTAGGGGCCGGGGAGAAAGTGATCAGCCGTGACGTCCACTGATTTGACAAGCCAGGGGGATGGAGTTGAAAAGGGCAGATGCCGTGTTAAGGTCACGGCTGAGATGCTTTTCCCACGAGAAATGAAGGAGTGTTATGGCAGAGGCAGCTGAAAGGCTGAGCACCCGGACACGTGCCACCCTGTAGCCCTGAACAATGTGGGGAGTGGGGACAGACACCCGCAGTAATGTGCAGTGCGCCAGAGCCGCGCTGCCTGTGCAGCAGCTGTGCTCATACACATCTGTTTAAAGATTAGACATGCGTCCTGGCTGTGGTATCTGTGCTGCACAGCCCTCAACACTCTGATGCTCTGGGGTTCACCAGGAATCGCCTAGAGTCTGTCATCTAAGTTATCGCGCAGGTAACTAGAAGAAAGAATTGGAGCAGAAGCCTGCAAAATTGAAAATGAGACGTGAGTATCCAGGGACCCCAAAGCTGGTTCCTTGGAAAAATCAGTAGAGTCAATAAGTCTGTGGGCAGCTGAAGGAAAAGAAAGGACCGAGATTGCTAATGTGAGTGAGTAGGCCTGGTGGCCCATTCTAGAAATCCCAGCACTTAGGAGGTGGAAGGAGGAGGATTGTGAATTTGAGGTCAGGCTAACCTGGGCAACACAGAGACACTGTCCAAGTATATACATGAACAGAAGGCCTTCGTCACAGATGCCATTACATGAAGAAGAGCCGTACTGTGCCCACACGTTGTATAGTCTAGATGACTGACAGCCAGAGCTAACTTTCTAAACTAGCCAGATGGATGCATGGCTGAATTCTGTCAGACATTTAAGGAAGAGGTTAACCAGTTCTGAGACGCCTCTTTATGGTGAATGCCTACCTCATTCTATGAGACCACTATTCCCCTGCCAAAACCTCACAGCAATTAGGAAGCTACAGGTGTATGGTGTACAAATCCTCCGCAAGTATTAGCAAATGAAATGATCAGCTTATATAGGATTATACAGCAACATCATTAGGCCAGAGAAGGGAAGCCTGGGGTCCCAGTAGATGTTTAGCAATGCAGCCTTCATTGGCTGAAGCAACCTCTTTGGCAAACTCAGTAAAGAGTAAAGAGGAACTTGTCAGTTTGGGAAGGAGCATCCATACACCCTTCGGCCGCCGTTGTACGCAGTGGTGAAGCTCTCCCATGAGGTCAGACACAGGCAGACATCTCTCTCCTCCGCTTTTCAATACAGTGGACATTCTGCCTGGCTAGCTACGGTAGGACATACAGAGTATAAAGCACAGGAAGGAAGAAATGCAGGTTCTGTGGTCATCTGTGCAGAGACTCGTATCAACCAGCTCCTAGAAGTGATGCGCAAAGCTGGGCTGCGGCCTCCGTACAGGAAAGCTCTGGGCCACCTTCCAAAGGCACAGCATGGAAGAAAGGAGTATGAAGATGGATTTTATTAAAATTAGATTTTTTTTCCTGCCCTGGGAAAGATGCCATCAAATGAAAGGCAGGTGGGGAAGGACGGACTGGAAGGATGTATTTCTAAAAGATGCACGTGATAAAGGGCTGTGACCCAAAATGTAGGAAAATCTTAAAACTGTACGATTAGGATGTAACCTAGTTGAAGGGGCTAAAGACTGTGGCGATTAACTTTGGTTGTGTGTGTGTGTGTACACATGGCACACCTGTGGAGGCCAGGGCACCCCTGGAGCTGCTTTGGTTGTGTATGTGTACATTTGGCACACCTGTGGAGGCCAGGGTACCTCTGGAGCTGCTTTGGTGGTTGTGTGTGTGTACACTTGGCACACCTGTGGAGGCCAGGGCACCTCTGGAGCTGCTTTGGTTGTGTGTGTGTACACTTGGCACACCTGTGGAGGCCAGGGCACCTCTGGAGTTGCTTTGGTGGTTGTGTGTGTGTACACTTGGCACACCTGTGGAGGCCAGGGCACCTCTGGAGCTGCTTTGGTGGTTGTGTGTGTGTACACTTGGCACACCTGTGGAGGTGTTTCTCCCATTCTGCCAAGTGTGTCTGGGGCTCGAACTCAGGCTGTCAGGTGTGGCAGCAAGTCCGTTTACCAAAACTCTGACTGTCTCCATGGCCCTGCCTGAGTAGTTCTGTTGTTTCCTCTGAGACTGGGTCTCTGTGCAGCCCTGGCTGTCCTGGGACTCCCTGTAGGCCAGGCTGGCCTCGAACTCAGAGATCCCTGCCTCTGCCTCCTGAATCCTGGGATCAAAGTCATGATGGTTAGTGGCATTTATTTGTTTGTTTTATGAGACTGTGATATAATTCCATCATTTCCATCTTTCCTCCCTCCAAACCTTCCCTGCTCTCTTCCAAATTCATACATACACATGCTGAGCCGAGGGCATGTTCAAGGAGCATTAGATTAACTGCGGTAGGAGGCCCTCCCTGTTGTGGGTGGCACCATTTTCTAGGCGGATGCTCCTCCATGTGTAGGAGTGGGAGAGCCTGCGTAGTTCACTGCTCCTGCTCATGGCTGTGGGTGCGGTGTGGCCAGCTGCGCCAATCTGTCCTGGAAGTCGCTTCAGTCAGGGTTTTATTCCAGCACCAGGAAAGGATGTCGAGGCGAAGACCTTAGCAAACACCATCCAAGAAGATAGAAACGTCAAATGAGCATAGCGTTGTCAAGGGAATGCAGCCCAAAGCAAAGCTTAGGTGCTGCTCTCCACCTAGTAAAATGCTTAAAATCCAGAACGTGAGTAGCATGGGATGTTGTTGGCAGGAGTGTTTACCAGCTGCCTGCTATCATGGTGTTTGGTTGTAACCCCACCATGATGGGAGCCACGGCAGAGACAGGAGCACCAGGATGTCGTGGCCAGCTTCCACTGCATAGTAAGGTCGAGGTTGACTTGAGCTACGTGGCAGAACATTGCCTTAAAAGACGAAAGGCCAGGAACGAAGTTTAATGATGGCATGTTTGCCTGCTGTGCAAGACTCTGCACCACGAAACAAAGTATAAATTGCCAGAGTCGAATTCATTACTGATGGGAAAGTAAAATAGTACAACCCACACCGCAAGACCGTGTGACAGTTCTTACAGAACCCACACCGCAAGACCGTGTGACAGTTCTTACAGAACCCACAACGTAAGACCGTGTGACAGTTCTCACAGAACCCACACCGCAAGACAGTGTGACAGTTCTCACAGAACCCACACCGCAAGACAGTGTGACAGTTCTCACAGAACCCACACCGCAAGACCGTGTGACAGTTCTCACAGAACCCACACCGCAAGACCGTGTGACAGTTCTCACAGAACCCACACCGCAAGACCGTGTGACAGTTCTCACAGAACCCACACCGCAAGACCGTGTGACAGTTCTCACAGAACCCACACCGCAAGACCGTGTGACAGTTCTCACAGAACCCACACCGCAAGACCGTGTGACAGTTCTCACAGAACCCATACCGCAAGACAGTGTGACAGTTCTTACAGAACTGCGTATTTCTGCCACACAAGCTAGAAGTATCCTTTGGTAGGACTCCAAAACATGTCCACACAAAAACGTGGACATAGGGATTTACAGCGCCATTGTTCAAACGTGGGCGAATGTGGAATCAAGCAGTATGCTCTTCAGTAAATGAGCGGATTAGCTGACTGTCCATCCACACAATGTCCTATCACCCGGTGCCTTAAACAAGGGGACCAGTGACCGGGTGAAACAATAGAAGGTGCCAATAAGTGTGGAGGACCGTGCTGACCCTCAGGTGCCGGCCTTGAAGCTGGCTGAAGAGACTTAGCACAACTTTGCTGGCGGGTGTCCTGTTTGGGGGTGTCCGGGGGGACTAGAGCAGAGACTGAAGGATGTAAAAGAGCCATCTGTAAAGTGGGGAATAGGAGTGCTGGGTTAGGCCCTTGTGGGTTAACCACCTTGTGGGTGGTGGGAGTTAAGTCCAGGAAGGGTATCGAAGATGGGGATGGTGACGTCACACGCCTGAAGTCAGCTGGTAAACAAGAATTAAGTGCTAAACAGAAGCCTGGTGGCAGGGGGTCTGTGAGCGCTGCGGGAGGGGCTTTTCCTAGCTGCCACGACCTGAAAGCAGGCTTTAACCTGTCTGTCTCCTCCGAGCCTCTGTAGACGAAGGTACAAAACATTCTGATTTCAGATCATTTTCCAAAATCCAAAACTCGTGCATTTAGAGATGTAATTTGTTCCATGTATTCAAAAATAAGAATGTATTATAACTTTTGAAGCCTATGAGGTCATCGTCTTTTGAAAGCCTTTTAAAGAACAATTTTCATGTCACAGTGATCTTTTCCGAACAATGTGGTTCTCTTGAGCGCCAGAACAAAAGTTCAAAGGAGCAGTTGTTCAGACTTTTAAATAAAGAGCTGTTGAGTGTTTTAGTTTGTCACGCCCCTGGTGACAGGTCATACAGAACATTTTAAAAATGAGGACGTTTACCACGTTACCGCCGGCCTCCTTAGTGTTAGTCACAGTGCACGTGACTAAATGCTGGCTTTAGGAGACTTGGGTAAGAGCTGGAAGAAAGCTGAGGTGTGTAAGGTAGCTCTAACTGGTGTCCATGCGGCCGGGGCCGTTTTCCAGCACTGGGGGGCGCTTCCTGCAAGACAGTGCCTCTGGCCTCGGTACACACACGCACACACGTCAGTCCAGGGATCCAGTGCCTCTGGCCTCGGTACACACACGCACACACGTCAGTCCAGGGATCCAGTGCCTCTGGCCTCGGTACACACATGCACACCTCAGAACTACCCCACCTCATGTGCGGCGTTCCTAGAACTAGTCTAGGAGCCTGCCAGCCTCTGCTCCCGTCTCTGAAAGGTTCCCAGAGCTTGTGGAAGGAAGATGCCCCCTTCCTTCGTGTCATTAGGATGGAGGCTTTGCATGAAGGAGGGGACCTCCAGCACCCATGCGTGTGAACTCTGGATTTTCACATTCACAGTAAGAATTACG
Organism: Arvicola amphibius; assembly: GCF_903992535.2. Lineage (NCBI taxonomy): Eukaryota > Metazoa > Chordata > Mammalia > Rodentia > Cricetidae > Arvicola > Arvicola amphibius. The sequence goes on along the minus strand of NC_052055.2, from coordinate 2,979,819 downwards.
CGTTACTGAGATGGACAGACAAACCCAGAGGCTCTTCCCTTGCTTTATGCCGGTGCCAGATGTAAATGTGAACTTGAAGATGAGGTGGGTGGCATACCACAGCCCTGGGACTCAGGAGGCAGAGGCCGGAGGATCTGGGGTCTGAGACAAGCCTGGTATCTAAGGCAAGACTCTGCAAAACTAAACTAAGAGGAGGACTAGATGGCCCACAAGGTGGCGCTGTTGGGCCGTATGCGCAATGCTGTTAAATCGCTGTTGTCTGCAGCCTGACCTCCCAGGGCCGTGTAAGTGCAGATCATGACCTGAAGGGAGTCCTTGCTGTGAGAATTTCAAACACCACATAATTGATTACATAGTAACGATTCTAGAAAACAAAGGTATTAAACGGTCCAAGCTAGCAGTGATTACTTTTATGAGAATTTATTTAGAACTTATTTAAATCTATTATCTTTTCTAAAAATTGAGTTGTGAGTAAACTCTAGTCATTAAAGCAATAAATACTATAAATATTTCCAGAACACATCAGACATCCCTGGTTAGTGTTTTTGGTTTCTTGTTGGAAGAGAAAAAAAAAAAGTTGGGTAAGGGTTCAGTTGTCATCCCAGACAGTGAGAAATACTTGGGAACAGCAAGTCCAGGAATCCAGTCACTTCCTGTAAAGCAGAGGATATTTCCAAAGGTTTTTAGCTGTTTTTCCACAAAAACTTACTTTGTATTCGGTGACAACAAGGTTGCTTCGGAACACTGGTGCCCGGGCGCTTCCTGCGGAGCAAGGGACAGGCAGACCTCCATTGTTCTTGGCGGGAGGGAGTCCCTTTGGAATGTGGAGGTCAGGCTCAGACTCTTGGATGGGAGGGATTGCCAGTTCGCCATGTGAGAAGGGATCCCATGATCAAACACGGTGACCTGATGTTTTATCAGACAGTGAAGCCTGTTTTTCCAGAGGTCCTGAGTTCAATTCTCAGCAACCACATGGTGGCTCACAGCCATCCATAATGAGATCTGATGCCCTCTTCTGGTGTGCGCAGATGCATCCAGGTAGAACACTGTATACACAATAAATCTTTAAAAATATCATTCAGTAACTTATACATTTCTAGTTAATCTTTCCCTTTGCTGTGTTAATTAAGTTTTAATTGTGAAATAATTGATGGGATGGCACTGAGGAGGTCACAAAGTTTGAATCTTAGGGCTAGGCTAGGAAGCAGTGCAGCTGGGAGAGTCTCACCTCGACGGGGGAAAGCCCTGGCTTTGCTCCTTAGTTCTGCACAGACTGGGTTTGGTGGCACACACCAGCTGCACAGCCACATTCGAGGCCAGCCTGGGCTACACGAGGCCGTGTCTCAGAGGGGAGAACAGACTGAACTCCACACGTTTGGATGTAGAGTGAAAACATGTCTTGGCCGTAGATCTGCGTTCATCTAAACGTTGCTTATTTTGAATGTCCGTCTTTAACGTCAGAAAACAACGCCAATGTCTTCCTTCAGTGCACTGCGCTGTGCTCAGAGGACTGTCCAGTTTCTTCCCCAGCGTCTCATACCAGAACCTGCAGAATATGGTCAGCTGTCCCTCCTTCTGAGCGCCCACAGTGGTGGCTGCTCTTGCAGAGGGCCTGGGTTTGGTTCCCAGGACCGGCTCAGGAGACTCACAGTCTCCTGTAATTGCAGATCCAGGGTACCTGACAACCTCCTCTGATCTTCAAGAGCACCAAATACATATTTAAAAACTGTTTTTAAAGGAAAAAAAATGAACCACAAATGAGTATTTGTATAATTAGCTTTATTTAGGAGAGATAACTCAAACCTTACAAATCACATTTTAACCATCAATAGGGTCGATCAAGAGTCCTAAAAATAAAAAAATAAGCTTTTAAATCAAACTTGGTTTAAGATGAACCACACACCAGACTTGAAGCTTTCACAGTGACACCAAGCTTGCTGTCATTGTTTTGGTTGAGCCTTAAAGAGAGGAGCCGCGTTCACAGGTACAGCCAGCCTCACCTGGGCACCAAGCTGAACACTGAGCCTCTGCCAGGATATTCAGACAAATGGCACCCATTTCTTGCCCACTAGAAATGTGGTCTGAAGTTGTACGACCACCACGAGCTAGTTGCAAAGTTTGTTGTTCCTTCCACAGAACTTGCTGGGGTTCGAGTCGGGGTCAGCACTCCCCCAGGGACCCCCATTCCCTAAGCATGAGTTTTGTGTGGATGGTTTGCTCTGAATTTCTTGACTGAATGTGCAGAGTTGCACGGGCAGTTAGAAATACTGTAGCCTAGGTCTGAAGCTCCACTCTGCCCCAGCAGGGCAGTGATGGGCCCACCAACACCGCTGGGCCTTGGAAATGGTTAAAATCACTGTTGGGAAAAAGAGCCTGAGGCGATCGTGGGGTCCCCTACACGTTCCCTTGCCTGAGATCTGTGGATCTGTGGACTTGGGTTAGGAACAGTCGCTGCTCACTGGGAGATCTGTGGATCTGTGGACTTGGGTTAGGAACAGTCGCTGCTCACTGGGAAATCTGTGGAGCTGTAGATGCAGGGTTATGGGCAGTCATTTGCTCATTTGTTGAATTATCTTGGTTCGTGAAGTAACCAGACTAGCTAACAGAGAAAACAATTATATTTTTATTTATTATAAGGGGCAAATTCACCAAACTGGAATGAGAAGTCAGGTCAGCTGTGCTGCTAGGAAACCACTGAGAGAGAGAGCACCTGGGTCCCAGAAAACCACACCCTAATTTGGCCCCACCTCTTAAAGATAAAGGTTGACCAAGATTCCCCATCAGTCATTGCACACAGTGTCAGGATTTGATGGCTTCCTCAAACTCTTGCTGTGTGGCTCATTAAGGTTATATTCTATCTGGAAGCCCCTGGATTCCTTTACAGAGATGACAGTAACCAGTAGGACGCAGAAAATCCAGGTGGGATCCATTTTCCGCAGCGCCTCTCTCCTCAGCCGTAGACAGTGTGGGCCCCTCCTGGCCACCAGTCTTTGTTTACATTTTGCTCCAGTGTCTTAGCTTTAATCTCTCCCCCCCCCCCCGCCCTTGCAGTTGCCCCGTAGGTATGATGTCATCAGAGCATTTGAAACCCAGTGACTTTCAAAGTGAGAAACAAATCGATACAGTATGTAGGTTGTTGGCATTGGATATGGAAACAGATTGAAGGTCATCAGCACAGTCCGTACCAAACAGAGCATCTTCCTTTGCTGCCTGACCACCGAGAATTTGATCCCAGACTTCTCCACATTGATCCGAGGCTGCGGGTCCAGAGTTTGGGATATAAATGGACAGGCATGGTGGGTGGAACTTTCCGTCACGTGAGCGCCTCTCAGGCTTCCGCCCAGGACTCCTTGCTGGGTTGTTGTTTGGGTTCAGGGTTCAGGTCAGAGCTGGTTGGCATGGGAGACGGCCAGCTGACTGCTTCACCCCAGAGTGAGAGGCGGTCAGCACTGCACAGGCACCCCACCCCACCCCAGACTTGACCCCGTACTCCCGTGACAGTGTCCACATGTCCGTGCCCATCCATGGACCAGCCCTTTAAACCAGCGCCCTCTTGAAGGGCGGGGTGCTCCCTGGGGCTCGACGGCCTCCACCGCAGCTGCTCATGTTTTCAGGCCACCATGTTTGACTCTGCAGAGCCAGTTCTCCCCACACACACACACATTCCCCACCCCTGCCCCCACTAGAAGTCACCTCATTGCTGGAGGCCACTGTTACCAAGAGACCAGTGTGCTTTGCCTCCACATGGAGAGGGCCCTGTACTCAGCATGGTGTTGATGTGGACTGAGGGCTGAGCTATACAGCTAAGGAGCCCAGCTGGCTTTACTCTTACTCCCAAGCAGCGTAGTGCCAGACACGTTCCGCGGTGGCCAAGGCAGCTTCTAGCAGAAGGAAACCTGGCTCTGCAGTTGTGCGATTGCCCCTCACGTGAGCCGGGCTTCACGTCTCCCCTCCTGCCTCCTCCACCTCAGAATCAGCCCTCCTTGTGTGGGCTTGACTTTCAGGTTGGCGTTGAGGGGGTGGCATTCGAAAGCTGCGAGTCAACTGTTCACACCGAGTTAGTGCTCCCAAACTTTGCACTGGGATGGGTCTTGTCAGGTGACCCTTTGGTACATCCCAGGCCTTCTGGTTGTCCTTCCAAATGCTTGGTCGTACAGAGCCCTATAAATAGCTGGACCCTCAGAAAAACGACTCCAAAGATGACTTTGTTATGTTCTTTTTTGCGTGTGAAAGAAGACACCATTGGATCCAGCAGTCTTTCAAAGTTTTTAGGTTTTCCTACACATCAGTGGTTACGTTCCTCACCATTTATCTAAGAGAAAAGAAGAAGCAGCTTCACACAACCTTTAACCAATTCTTCCAGCAGCTCCAGCGTGCGGGTGGCTCCGTAAGTGAAGGAAGGGGCTGCTGCCCAGCCTGACGACCCACGTAGCTCCCTGGTGGAAGGAAAAACAGAAGTTATCCTCTGCTTCCCTCTTGCACGCCATGGTGCTCTGTGGCAGATACAAACAAGGCGACACCTCTCCTGAAAAGCTCTGCTGTGACCACAAATCCTGCCGCAAACCGAGTGTCCTCCAGGAGGACGCTCACTGCGAACAGCCATGGTCTGTCCGTCACAAGGCACAGCACTCAGTGAAAGGGCAGCCGCATGCACAACCTTACATGAAAGAGACGTGTGCCGAGTGAAAAGGAGCCAGGCAAAGGCCACGTGTGGTGCTGTGGTGTCACTCACGCCGTCCTCTCCAGTGGTTCCAGAGGTGGAAGGCACACAGTGGCTTCTCAGGGCTGAGAAGATGGCAGGAAGTAGGAGCAGGCCGGGCCCAGGGTTAGGAGCACTTGCTGCTCACACAGAGAACCACGATTTCATTCCCAACCCTGTGTGACAGCTCACAACCATCTCTAGCACCCTCTTCTGGCCTCTGTGGGCACCATGCATGTAGGTGATGCTCCAGCATGTATGTGTGCATACACGCACACGCGTGTGCACTCAGGCAAAAACACTGATACACATAATAAAATAAGTGAGCCTTAGAGACAAAGCAAGAGCAGCATGCCAGCCCCTAGTGTTGTGAACACTGTGTTTGGGTGTGTCAGTGCTAACTGTAATGTCCTGCATCCTGGGCGAGATGTTCCATTGTGGGTTTGTGAGGTGCTGCCATCGGGGACGCTGGAAGGAGACACGGGGGCTCCTGAGTTATATTACAGGGGTCTGTAGGTGTCTTCAAATACATTTTATTGTAAAGTCCCAACCCCTGGGGCAATAGTTAACTTGAGTTCTGGTTTTTATTCAGTTTAGGGGAAGGTCTAGATTTCTAGTGGTTGATGTATGAGTTGAGGTTGTTGGGGCAGCTGTTCTGTAATTCAGGCTGATGTGTTCATGTAACATTAGACATGGACTCACCTAGCTCTGATCTGCAATTTGGACGGTGTACTTGGTTACCAGCACTGGTATGACAGAAAGGCTGAAGCCTGGCTTTTCCTGTAGACCAGAGGGGACAGTAGGATGTCTGGGATGTAACTGTGTGGTTTGTCATTGTACTCCGCAGAAGGAGCTCAGAGTGCTCTTACGTGACATGAATTCACTTTAGAACATCCCCTCTCACCTTTCATCCTGAGAACTCAGGCCGAGTCCGTGCTAGAGAGACCACAGGTGACAGCCTGCTTCGCCACTCAGGACGAGAGGTGGAGAGCGCTCAGAGCAGTTGTGCGAGAGAATCGAGTGAAGTGGAGCTGATCAGACGTTTGTCCAAATTCATACGGAGCCCAGAAAACTAGAAGCAGCAGAGGGCCCTGTGCATTAGCGTGTCTTTAGGGTGCCTCTTGATACCCTGTGGTCCTTGCATGCAGCCCCCCAGCTCCAGGCCGGCACTGCTGGCTCCCATGCTACAGTCTGATATTCACATTGTGAATAGAGCCTTGCTGGACACTGTTAATGGTTTCTCTGTGTGCATTTATTTAAAGGTGCTGGATAGTAGTGTTGCATGACCAGTAAAAGATTAATGCAAGTTTCACCTTCATGGTGACTCTGAGATTTGGACTTTATATGCAGCCGGCTCACATGATGCATTTTAGGCACACGGTGAATTGATTGATTGGTTGATTGATGCTCTTTCTGTGATCCAGACTGGCTGCACAGCACCCTGTTTTCACAGTTCTTCTTAAGAACTGGGTGATCAGTCAGGGTATACTGGTGTACAGAGAGGCCACCCAAGCGGGCCCAGGGGAAGCTGAGGGTGGGCTGGCAGCAGAAAGGACAGAGAGTAGAACACTGAGTTAAATCCAGGTGGTTTGCTTTAACGACAAGCTTTGGCTGTTTGTTTACCTTTTCCCCTCTTATTCTCTTTCCCAGTGAGCTTTGTCCAGTGGGTGATCCCTTGCTTAGCTTGTGCAAAACCCTGGATCCAAATTCTGTGGCCCTGCAACAGTGAAGCCAGAGTTAAAGGTTAGCCTCCATATATTTTGTGGAGAAGATGCTTTCAGAGTTCCAGAGGCTGAGTGTGACTTCCAGAACCCTGTTCGCTCCCTGTCGCTAACCCCCGTGACTCTCCACACCTGTGCTTTCTTCTCAGCGGTCGCAGCTCCACTCACACGTCCATTGTCCCTTCTCAGTGCTGGGGGTGGGGGTCAGGGGGCTGGCACGTTGCTGCTTCACCTCAGGCCATCTGTGGAATGTGCACGGCCCCTTGACCTGCTTGTGTGTCCCGGAACTCTGCGTTCCTTCTCACGCTGCACCGTGGCTGTAGGGGAAGCTCCTTGTCATTGTTGATCCTTCTGGGTTCATTGCTGCTGAACCTTATTAGGAATTCGACACAGCTTTGGGGCCACCAAGGAACTGTCTTACCTCTCCCCTGAGGTGTGTTCTGGGGCAGACTCCTTCACAGCCTGTGAACCCTCACTGACTGCAGCCTGCACTAGGGCAGGTCCCCTCCCTGACCGAGGGGAAGGCGCTTTCTGCCTGTGGAGTCTTAGCTGAGGCTGAGGTCCAGCAGTTCCTCCAGGACAGAAACCGACTGACTTCCCTTCCCACCCAGCAGATAAGAAGGGCCACATCCGAACCCAGCCCTGGGCCACTCCGGAAGATTCCCAGTCTGCATGCCTGAAGGCCTAAGTCAAAACACCAGTAGCTAGGTTTTAAGGATCATTTCTTACAGGGTGTAGCCAACATGTCTTGGCTTTGGACAACACTTGGAATATGCTCTCTTGTTTCCCAGACAGTTTGTGTTAGGCTTTGTTTGTTTCTGTGACTAGTGCAGAAGAAACTAGAGAATGCGCCCACAGAACTGTTAACTGTTTTACTAAATGAATTCTTATTTATTTACTTATTATGTATACAATATTCTGTCTGTGTGTATGTCTGCAGGACAGAAGAGGGCACCAGACCTCATTACATATGGTTGTGAGCCACCATGTGGTTGCTGGAAATTGAACTCAGAACCTTTGGAAGAGCAGGCAATGCTCTTAAACACTGAGCCATCTCTCCAGCCCATTAAATGAATTATTAAGATGGAATTACATCTTTCATCTGAGTGAGAAGACAAGCACTATGTGGAAACTATGCCTTTTTAAGTTTTTAAAATACTTTTCTAGACCTATTTTGAGTGTGTGACTGTTCTACTCCTGCGTTTGTCTGTGCACCACGTACGTGTCTGATGCCCACAGAGGTCAGAAGAGGGCACTGGGTTCCCTGCAGCCGGAGTTCTGGATGCTGTGAACCACCACGTGGGTGCCAGAACGGACCTTGGTTTTATTTAAGAGCAACAAGTGCTTTTCTTAAAAAGTGATTTATTTATTTTTATTTTAGGTGCTTGGTGTTTTGCCTGCAAATGTGTCTGTGTGAGGGTGTCGGATCCCCCAGTACTGGAATTACAGGCTCCTGTGAGCTGCTGTGTGGGTGCTGGGAATTGAACCCAGGTCCTCTGGGAGAGCAGCCAGTGCTCTTAAATGTTGAGCTAAATCTCCAGCCCTGGGGATTAATTTTTAAGAATTTATTATTTCATCAGGGTGGTAGTGGCGCACACCTTTAATCCCAGCACTCAGGAGGCAGAGACAAGTGTATCTCTGGATTTGAGGCCAGCCTGAGCTGCATGCGTCACGAGCCTCTGGTCCTCATGCTGTGTTATATCAGTGCTCTTCACCTTGACCTCTGTCCAGAGCTGTCCTTACCAACTGCTCAACCTTGGTGTTGTTCAGCGTCCCTCTCCAGGTCCCCTCTTCTGTCACTGCTCTAGGTCAAGATCCCATCATTTCCTGTCCATTGACTGACTGACTGCTTGCCTCTAGTCTTTCCTGTCTGACCCTCTACATTCCTGTCCAGGTCATCTGTCTGAAAGCCCAGGAAGACTGCCGTCCCTGTAGGGACTCTCATGGGAAGTCAGGTAGTGAAGCTTTACCTTGATGTTGCTATGGTTATGTAGCATTCAGTAAACACCCCATGTTGATATCTGCTCAGAATAAGTCCTGAGGATGTATGGGCTGATGCCTGCCTCAGAGCCAGGGGCAGCCGCAGAGCTCTGGAGTCAGGCAGCCCAGGCTGGAGAGCTGAGAACCCTGGCAGACTCAGTGCCCGTGGGAGGGGGGTTACAGTTGGTCGAGTACCCTGTGCCATTCCTGTTCCAGAAAGGCTTCACCTGGGAAACTGTGAATGGGCCTGCTCTCCAGGGGCTGGCCAGATGCTTCAGAAGGTCAGGGTGTGCACAGCCAAGCTTGGTGACCTGAGTGTGGCGCCTGGGACTCACGTGGTAGAAGGAGAGCACCTACTCTCACAAGTTGCTCTCTGACCTTTACACATGCACCATGGCATGCACACATGCATTGTGCACAGATATGCACACATGATAGATAAATAAATTTTCTAAAAAGAGCCTGCTCTGTAAATGCCCTGTCTGCCTGTTTTCTCTTTAGAAGTTCAAAGAGTGAGGCCAGAGCTTGAAGCTGAGTGTCACGTGGCTGAGGCACACCTGTGGCCGAGGCACACCTGTGGCCGAGGCACACCTGTGGCTGAGGCAGGGCAGTGCTGGGCTCGGCTTAGGCTTTCTCAGGCGTGGTGTCTCTGGAGCACCAGTGGGACTTGGTGCTGGAGCTGCCTGCTGCGTGCCTGATCTCCAGGAGATTCGGGCTGTAGGACCACGTGGAGTGGGGATTTGGGTGGGACTGGGAACAGCTGCTGCTTTGGCCTCATTGCTGTTCTTAGATACCAGGAGTGTGACAAAGTCAAATACTCAGGTGACGGCAAAGCAGAAGATGGTTCATTCTGCAAAAAATCTTTGGGCTTAATGATGTTTTTAAAATCTGTCTGTTAATTCCTTTAACTTTTAAAATGAAGTCTTAAGTTTTGCCTGAGATCCAATGTGCTCTGGGTTAATGCCGTTACTGTATCGCGTCTCCTGGAGGAAGCAGGCGAGAAGAGCAATCACCGCTGTTGGACAAGGCGCCGGCCGCAGTGCTGTGCCTGTGCGGACGGCTGCAGCAGAGCTTACAGCTCACGGGTGTCTCTGGCAGTGAACTAAATCTGAGCAGTTCTCTTTTAGCTTCAAAAATATTTCAACACCTTTTTGAGATTAAACAGTAAAAGAGAACTTTATAGTAATTTAACACCATTTTGATCTGGCAGATGTGAAAAAAAAATCTTTTAGTGGGCAATAAAACATAATTGGTGATTTTGTGGTTGTTGTCGTCTGGTGAGGAAGAGGCCAGGAAGCGCAATTGTCTCTGACCAGCTGTCTGTCCTCAGCAATGTCCCCTTCCTTACCTCTCCCTGCAGGACTGTCCACCTGCCACATCCGGCCATGTCCTACGTGTTTGTCAACGATTCTTCACAGACTAACGTGCCCTTGCTTCAAGCCTGCATCGATGGGGACTTCACCTATTCCAAGCGGCTTTTGGAAAGTGGCTTTGACCCCAATATCCGAGACAGCAGGGGCAGAACAGGCCTGCACCTCGCCGCGGCCCGAGGGAACGTGGACATCTGCCAGCTGCTACATAAATTTGGTGCTGACCCACTGGCCACGGATTATCAAGGCAACACTGCCCTCCACCTGTGTGGCCACGTGGACACCATCCAGTTCTTAGTCTCCAATGGACTCAAAATTGATATTTGGTGAGTTCTTTGCACCTCTGAAGGTGGGCCATTTCTTCCTATGAGCTGGGGTCTCATCATCTGCTGGTCCATTGTAACGATGAGTTCAGAAAGGCATTGAAGACTGAAGCCTTTATAGGGGAGTGTGGGGATACCAGGCCAGCCCTGGAGCGTGTGTGCGTGTGTGCTCGTGTGTGTGTGTGTGTGTGTGTGTGTGTGTGCGCGCGCGCATGCGTGTGTGTCTAAGAAATAAGCTGGTTCCTGTTGACTAACTGTAAAGTGTAAGCCAACAGAAGCAGGAAGAGGGCTGTTCATCAGCCTGTTATAACTCACAGCAAGTTCTGTTCCAGTCTCATCTTCATTTTCTATTATTTTTAATTTTTTTCATCCAATTATTTCTATGTTGAGCACTTCCGCCCCTGCTCCAACCTTCCCTTTTTCATTTTACACATGGAATAGGTAGGCTAAGAGGTCACACAGGTTGTAAAAGGATGGGACTAGAATTTGACCTAGTTCCTCTGCAGAGCTGGCCTCATCGTAGCCCTGAGGCCTGCATCCTCCTCAGTCTGTAGTTTGACGACACTGTGCAGCTTTGGTTCCGTTTGACCCAGTGTGTCTGCTCTCTATGTGGGAAAGGCCAGCTCATCTCAGTGCCGAGCTTGAACTTTTAGCTGCAAGCTTCTTGCTGCCCTGGCCATCTGGATCAGCATGCCCCCAAATGTTTCTGTGACGACAGGCAGAATGGGACAGGAGCCAGTGTGATTTGAGGTCTGTTCTGTTCCTCTTAAGCATTTTATATATATGTATATAAGCATGTATGTGTGCAAGTATACATGAATATATATGCATAATGTGTACAAAGACTGAGTCTAGAGGTATGTGTGTGTACACATACATGTCTGTACGTACACATGAATATACTTACAACGTGCACAAAGACTGATTAGACTTTCCAATTCATCCTTAGGGTGTTCTCTTTTCTCTTTTATTTACTGACATTTGTTCTTTATTTTTTCTAAATGTTCTCTTTTCCTTTCCTAGAAGGACAATCCAGTAGTTCAATGATCCGTTTCTGGCTTGCTTGGGTCTGCTCTGGGTCTGACTTGTGAATCATTGGCCCACACCTTTCTTGCTGGTAGCGGCCAGTGGGGGCTGGCCGTGTGGCGTGGCCACTGCACTGACTTTCTCTTTGTGGCTTTTCCAGCAACCATCAAGGCGCCACCCCTTTAGTTTTGGCCAAGCGCCGGGGCGTGAACAAAGACGTCATCAGGTTGCTGGAGTCTCTGGAAGAGCAGGAGGTAAAAGGGTTTAACCGAGGCGCACACTCGAAGCTGGAGACCATGCAGACCGCGGAGAGCGAGAGGTACGGAGGGCGCCCTGCTCGCCCTCTCTGCTCGGGCGCAGAGCTGCTTCTGAGCTGCTGCCTGTTACTTCATCCATGTGCTGTGGCTTCAGATTACAGTTGCAAAACTTGACCAAAGTATCCGTGGCCACCGTGTTCCGTTAGCTACGGCACAGTGCCCATGTTGGAGGAGAGACAGGGAAAAGCAGGGTTAGAGGGAAGGGGCTTCCGAATTTTAAGTGTGGGTCACAAGAGTGGGGTTTATTAAGGAGAGGTAGACAGACAGGCGGGGTAGCATCCCAGGACGGTGGCGAGCGATGGGAGCCGAGCAGGGAGACTGCGAACACTGGCACTCCTGTGCCAGACGCACACCTGTAATACTGGGACTCGGGGCTGAGGCAGGGGAATTCTAAGCCAGCCTGGGTGACATAGTGAGACCCTGATATGTGGGTGTGAGGGTCTCAGCTCCCCTCACGACTGTACACAAGCGCACATAACTCAGGCAAATGAAGAGAGTAACTTTCGCATGAGTTGGAAGCGATGAAATTTGGGCTTCTCTCTATAACCAGAGCTCAGATGTGGGGGCTGGCGAGGTCCTCAGATCTGACTGCTTTTCATCAGTCATGGAGCAAGGTGAGGGCAGTGAAGGGCTGCAGGGTGGGCTGCCCTCTGGCCCCAACACTTGGTGGGCAGAGCCAGTAGCCTGACCATGGAGTGCCGTGGAGTCTGGTGGGCTGCCGTGGTGTTTCGACTTTTTGAAAGTGAGGTCAGTGCTGTCGATGGTGTAGTACATGCTATCCCTTCCCAGCGTACACGCCGTCCCTTCCCAGCATACACGCCTTCCCTTCCCAGTGTACACGCCGTCCCTTCCCAGTTTTCAGAGGGAACACAGCTGAGAACTGGTGTCCGGTCACCCAGGCCTCCATTGTGGGTCCCATACACCATTGGGCCACAAGGGCCAGCTCTGACGCCTTCGCAGCCAGGCCACCTTCCTTCTTCCTGTGCTGGCCGCTGGGTTCCACTGTTGCTTAGCTCTGCTCTGTTACTTAAGTCTTTCTGTTGTCCTAAAGGAGCTGTGGGTCCTCACTGAACTGGTGAAGCCCCGAGCTTTCCTGAAGCCGACAGGCAGGGAGCCGGGAGTCAGACACGTCTCACTCTGCAGGGAGGAGAGTCCACAGGCCAAGGGCACTTTTAGCAGTGGTTAACTCTGCCTCTGCAAAACAACGGGAAGCATAATTTCATCTTCTGTAAAATAATAGGTTACTTTAAGCTTCTTTTAAAGATTTACGTGTGTCCCTGTCTGAGTGTGTGGGCATTTGTGTGTGCTGCTCTGCGTGTCTGTGCTCTACTGGAGAGGCCGGAGACTCCAGGTGTTCATCAGTCACTCTCCGCTGAACCCAAGGCTCGTGTTTTCTCCACTTCTCCCCTCTCTCGGAGCTGGGGTTACAGGCACATGTGGGGTACCTGGCCTGTTGGTGGGTGCAGGGATCCGAGCCCCAGTCCTCATGATCGCACACAGTGCTCAGAGCGGCTGTACACTTCTCCAGCCCGAGCTTCTCGACGGTGAGGAACATCCAGAGTGCACGTTTCTCTTGATGTGTTTTGGAGAACCCATTTTTGATACTGGCTAGTAGGACTCTTTATCAGAAATATACTTGGCCTTGTTTTGCCTGTCCTGATTGCTAATTAACTAAGGTGTGATTAGTTGTGTGGGCAGTGCTGATCGTCAGGGGGTCTGTGTTAGCCCTGTGGACACGAAGCTCCCGAGTGTAGGTTACTAACACTACTGCACGGTTCTCCTTCCTGCTCCTCCCCCGGTGCCACCAGAGCTGAGATCAGCTCATTTAAAAACGACTTTATAAAACGCAAATCAAAAGCACAGGTTTTTTGGCATAGTATTTAACTTTGCAGACAGCTGCAGTGGGCTGTCAGTAGTACTGTGGAGGCTGTGGGAAAGTAGACCCTCTGGAGACAGCATAGAAGAGTGGGCCACTTTGGAAACCAGTCTGACAGCTTGTTAACACTTACACAGTTACCATGTGACCCAACAGTGCCACTTCTCAGCACACACCAATTGCTCATCAGCTAATGGAAGCATAAGCATCACCTGTTTACCCAAGGGAGTGTTACTCTGCCGTAAAAGTGAGTAAAGTATTGGCAGATGCTAGGGTTGGGATGGATACCGGAAAATGCTCTATGGGAGAAGCCAGGCATGAAAGGTCACAGCCTCTTTATTTTGTTGGTGTACAGTGTCCCAGATAGGGAAATTCACAGGGGAAAAATAGGTTAGTGGTTACGAGGGTCAGGGAGAACAATGGGTGCAGTCTGCGACTAGCTGTAGAGACTTGCTAGGGTTAGACCCTAGAGATGGTTCACACCTTTGAAAATCTCAGAACCACTGAGTCGCATAATTAAAAGATGAATTTAATTTAGCCAGGCAGTGGGGCCATGACTTTAATCTCAGCCCTAAGAGACAGAGACAGGAGAATCACTGTGACTTCCAGATCCTCCAGGGCTGCATAAAGAGAAGAAATTTTTAGCATGAATCATGTCACTAAACAGAGTAGAGGAAAATACAAAGGGATGAGCCAGGCAGGTCGCTTAACTGTGACCACCTCCAAGACAATGGATTTACTGTGCTGTTCTCCACGGGCTCTGGGAGACATAGGGACCTAAAAATCAAGTTAGCTCCCCTTCTCTGTATATTATTATAAACTCAGTTTTCTTCCTTTAAAAAAGTATTTTATGTGTATGAATGTTTTGTCTGCATGTATGTGTGTACATCACATGTGTGCAATGCCAGCTGAAGCCAGAAGATCCCTTGAAGCTGGAATACCAGCTGCTGTGAGCTGCCGTGTGGGTGCTTCTGAAACAAGATAGGCTTGGGTTAATGTCTTGATGGAGACAGGCATTTGACTTATTTCAATGTCTCTGCTTGGGGATCTTTCAAAATGTTTTTTTTTTTTTTTTTGACAGTTTCATACATGCTTGCAATGTATCTTCATCATACTCATTCCCGGGTCCACTTCAGTAATCTTTCAGCTCAGGCGGACGAAACTTCAACAAGGCCAAATTTAGGGTCTTTGTTTTGACTTCTCAAAGTGCTGCACTCCCCCCACACCCTTTGGGACATCCTGACTAGGAGTTTTAACTTGCCTGCTGGAGCGAACCAGGGATCCAGTCATTGCGGTTATCAGTTTGTGGTCTAAGACCGATACACGAATTCTCAGGAGTTTGTAGACAGCACTTTGCTGGGCCAGGGTATCTCTGCAGGAAGTTCTCCAGTACAGCACCAGAGGGCTAGCCTTCTTGGTACTGGTACTGTAGCTTGTCTTGCTCTGTGCTTTACGGGTGAAGTGTGTTTTCACGCCCCGCCCCCTTCTCTTCCTCCTGCAGTGCCATGGAAAGCCACTCTCTGCTCAACCCCAACCTGCAGCAGGGCGAAGGCGTCCTGTCCAGCTTCCGGACCACATGGCAGGAGTTCGTGGAGGACCTGGGCTTCTGGAGGGTCCTGCTCTTGATCCTGGTCATTGCTTTGCTGTCCCTGGGCATCGCCTACTATGTGAGCGGGGTACTACCCTTCGTGGACAACCAGCCTGAGCTGGCGCACTGAGGGCCAGAGAGGAGGCAAGGCCGTCAGCACCGGCCTTCTGTTCTTAGAGCATGCGGGCTGGTTTTCGTTTTGGATTTTTACTTAAAACGTGACTCTTTCAGGAGAATGAAGTGTTCCTTTGAACTCGTCCTGTGGTGGGTTATCCTGCATCCTCGGACTGCCACAGCCTGTGTTTAAAGAGTATCTGCCCCAGGCCGAGGCTGGGGAGGCCTCACAGCGGGGACCCCACCCTGAGGGAGGAGCAGTGACCCCCCGGAAAGCAGATTGGTTTTTTCTTTGATTCCGTTTTGTCCATGGATTTTGTCAGAGCCGAAAGTGAAACTTTCAACTTAAATTTTTTTTTTTTTTCTCACAACCTAAATGGCAAATTAGAGCTGTCAGACTGAGTTTTAAAGACTGCTTTCAAGCTACTCACACGGCAGACAGGTCTTAAAAATTAACAGTCTTTAACATGGATGGTTTGATCTAACATTTGGTTGCTGTGGGACAATTTTGATTCATTCTAAGCTGATGGCAGCATCTGTAAAATTCAGCCTGTAGAGTTCACTCCTCAGTCCCCAGACTCCTCCCACTTTATTTTTGAGATGTCCTACTCAGAAACTATCAGGAAACCCTTTGTAGTGCGTGGGCACTAGAGAAAGGATCCTGTCCTCCACTGTCACCCGTCAGCCTGCTGCGTGTCACCGTTCATTACAACCCTTGGTCCCGGAACGCCGTCCACATCAGCTAGTGTCCGACAGCAGAGGTGGAGGAGTCCGTCGCCTCAGGAGCCCCGAACAACGTCATGCTGGAGTCACGGTTCCTTTCTGCTGTGTGTAGGTGCATGATGTGATAGGGGTCTGGACCCAACTACACGGTAGCCTCTTAGAGTGTTTGGAAGCCCTGTGCCCGCAGTTCTGTAATATACAAGTCATGTTTTATGTTATTATGGAGGCTTAATAATTTTTCATTAAGTAAAATCTGAAACCCACAGTAAAGACTTGGTGGTTTTGCTTTCTGTAGCAAAGACGCCAATAGTTGACTCTTTAAAGTGGATCCTTCCGCCAGCCTCTGGCTTGCTGGTGTTTTCTCCTCTACTTTTAGACACCAGGTATCGACACTTTCTCTCACGTGGCTGTGTCCTAGCTGAAGGAACTGCTTCCCAGCCCCTGACGTCAGAATCAGCCTGCAGAGGCTTACTCCAACTTGATCCTGTTTGGTGGAATGCAAGGAGGGAGAGCAGGCGTCTGCCTGGAGACCAGTAGAAGTCAGGTTCAGAGTGTGTCCAGAACAAAGCGCTTTAGAAGTAGCTTCCCATAGATGTGGATGTCTGGAACGTGTAATGCCCTGCATCTGAGTTCCCTGCTTCCCGCCCTGTGCTGGTTTCTTTGCATTGTGTGTTCTGCATTATTTGTTCAGTAATAAATAATAAATTTATTGCACCAATAAATGAAGTTATAAGTCCTTGATCACCACCCATTCTCTCAGTGTATCACGTTTCAGGATTCTATAATAGATTGCAGTTAGCTGTTTTAAAAGCCAAGCGTTTCAAGCCCTGGTGTAGACACACAACAATCGTAACTGCCACAAGTGCTCCTTCAAACACAGCCTCAGTCTGTGGCCTGTGTGTGAAGACTGTTCATGGAACAAAGTATGTTCAGCCACAGGAACCAAAGTCCAAATTGAAAGCTGCATGGATCAGGAAATGTATCAGTTCATGTCACTAGAAGGCCAGCAGCTGGGTAACCCCCAGCGCGTGAACACACACGCGCGTGCACACACACACAAATACACAAAGAATCTTTAGCTTAGGTCCTCTGTGCTCTGGGCTCTGCCTTCCTGTTGCTGGGTCTTCGGGCTGGTTCTGGGGTGTGGGTCGAATTTTCGGGTTGCATCCATGTCTGAAACTAGTCCAAACTCTGTTTTACTTTTAAATTTTTATGCATATAGGTGTTTTGCATGCATTTATGTCGGTGTGTCACATATATGTCTGGTGCCCACAGAGGTCAGGAGAGAGCACTGGATTCCCTGGAACTGGAGTACAGGTTGTGAGCCACCATCTAGGTGCTGGCAATTGATCCTGAGTCCTTTGAAAAATCAGCCAGTACTGTTAACCACTGAGCCCTCTCCAGCCCCAGTGGGGTATTTCCTTGCACACCTTAAGCTGGTTAAGAGCCCTCTGTGGCCCCATTCCAGTTCCTGCCTCAGCTTCCTTCATTTATGGGTTGTAACCTGCAAGAGGAAACAAACCCCAGGACTGAGACAAGAGGCTCCCAAGTCCAAGGCTAACCAAGTAGCATCCTGAGACCCAGACAGACACCCACTGTCCAGGCCTCCATTGCACCGCAGTGCCTGGCAGAGCCCTTCCTTGTGTCTCCCCGTGTCCTCCACAGCTTTTCCTGCCTCTGAAGAGACTGAGTGGAGAGTGCAGCACACAGCTGGCTTGCTCAGCAGCCACTCCTGGGGGTGGGGGGGGGAGGGTTACAACAGGCTCCTCCTCCTCTCTGTAAAAGCACATTCTTGTTTTTACCTTTTCTCTGTAAGGATTTATTCTCCCTCCCACCTCCCACAATGCTGCTACCTTGGCTTGGGCATCGTTTTAAAATGTCTGATTTGGTTTAAGGATCAATTTGAAAATAATTTTTAGGAAAATGATTTTCTGGAATTATATTTTGCTGGTTGTGGTGGCGCACACCTTTAATCCCAGTGCTCGGAAGACAGAGGTAGGCAGATCTCTGAGTTCAAGGCCAGCCTGGTCCATAGAGTGAGTTCCAGGACAGCCAGGTGTTGTATGTTTTACTCCTTTGACTTTTTAAGGGGCCCACCACCCAGCTCCCAAATATAAACGCCCAGCGTTAGCTTGGCTTGTTTCTTACCAGCTTTTCTTAAATTATTCCGACTAACTTTTGCCTCTGGGCTTTTATCTTTATTTCTGTAGACCTTTCTTTGCTTCTTTCTCTGTGGCTTGCTGGGTAGCTGACCCCTGACGTCCTCCTCTCTTTGTTCTCTATTCCTTGCTTGCCTTGGTTCTCCTATTTATCCTCTCTGCCTGCCAGCCCCGCCTATCCTTGCTCCTGCCTGGCTATTAAACCATCAGGTGTCTTAGACAAACACAGTAACAGCTTCACAGAGTTAAACAAATGCAGCGTAAACAAAAGTCACACACCTGAAAATAATACTCCCCAACAGCGAGGGCTGCGTAGAGAAACCTGCCTCAAAAAAAAAAAAACAAAAAGGAAAAAAAAAAACGGCATATTTCAGCTAATTTCTATTCTTTTTCTCATGCAGAATCCTTTTATGTCTGTTTAAAGTATTACAGCACATGGGCCGGTGAGAGGGCTGGGGGGGGGGGGGTGAAAGACTTCCTGCGTAGGCTTGGACAGCATGGTTTGACCCCAGGAACCCACACAAAGGCGGCCAGGCGGTGGTGGCGCACACCTTTAATCCCAGCACTTAGGAGACAGAGGCAGGTGGATCTCTGAGTTCGAGGCCAGCCTGGGCTACAGGGTAAATTACTTCTAGGACAGCCAGGGCTACACACAGAGACCCTTTCTCAAAAAAACAAAATGAAAAATTAAAATGGTGAGTAGAGTCTCTCCACGGACTGTCCTTTCCTCCATACACGCGTGTGAGCACACACGCCGTGCACACGGTAATAAAGCATCGACATCCCGTGGCATGTGTGTCCATACACACAATAATAAA
Organism: Arvicola amphibius; assembly: GCF_903992535.2. NCBI lineage: Eukaryota > Metazoa > Chordata > Mammalia > Rodentia > Cricetidae > Arvicola > Arvicola amphibius. Next base: position 2,961,105 of record NC_052055.2, on the reverse strand, counting down.
GGATTGAGATATGCCGTGGATGTGCGCCCCCCCCCCCCAATAATAAAGCATTGAGGCATGTAGCACCATTCTACAGAACTGTTAGGTGTGGGTGCATAAGACGTTTGGAGATGCGGTAACAGAGCCAGCCCACGTCCACACCTCTGCTTTAAGCTGAGAGCAGTTTTGAAGGTGCTGCATGGTCGTCATTTCCTCCGATTGCTGTGATCATCATTTCACGTGTTCAGGGTTAACTCTAAATATAAAGACTAAGTTAGAGCTGTGTGGGCTGTTACCGAAACTCCGGCTCTAGAAAATAAAAACAAGTTTTGCAGTAGTTTCTAGGTCGCTGGCGCTGAAAGTGGCAGAGGGCTGCAGGCTAGAACCCTGGCTAGTCCACTTCCGTGGGTTCAGGCTGTGCTCTGGGCTGCGACTCCTTAGAGCAAAGACGAATGCAGGGAATCAGACACATCTCCCTAGCCCAGAAGTCCTTCCCATTCTTACCTTACACTCCTGGGCTCAGGAAAAGCCCCTCCCATGTTAGCTGCTGTCCTGACTTAGAAGGGGAAGAGACTTAACAGCTGTCAGGTCTGTGTTCCCCTTCATGGAACCTACGGCATTTATTTATTACTTTCAGGAATTGTGATTTTGGATCAGCCAGTGGGAGCTGTGGTTTCTGCCGCTGAACATGTAGACCCGGTGCCAGCAGCTCCGGCGCTACCTAACATGAACTGGCCGTGTTCAAAAACATAAACTCTCTGTGGAGATTCTGTGTGTAGGACAGAAATAGCGGCCTCTCAGCTGAGTTATAACTAATAGAAACGGTGACTAACTTGTTTCCGTGCCGAGGGCATGCCGTGCCCTACAGAGGGCTGAGACTGTTGTTACCCCATAAAGAGAACAGTCCTTAAAAGGTTAAGTGTGGGCCTGGGGAGATGGCTCTGCGCATAAAGTGCGCATTGAGCAAGTTTGAGGAGCTGAATTTGAGCCCTCTAGACCCGTCTTAGCAGGGTGTGCATGGCGGGTGGAACCAATGTTCCTGCAGGGAGATAAGCAGAGACAGGGAATCCAGAAGCTCTGGGCCCAGCGAGCCACATGAACACTGCAGCAGGGACCCACCCACACTTCATAGACACACACACACCATCTACACATAACACACAACTCACACCATATACACAACACACACACACCGTCTACACATAACACCACTTATGGGATAGGACAGCCTGGCTGTCTACACTACGGGTCACTGTTCTCAGCACCTGCCTAGCCCAGAGCAGAGGGACACAGGCATCGATGTCTGCAGGCAGGGAGGCTGAAAGCTTTCTGGTGGCCACAGTCTTTACTACGTGCCAGCCAGAGAGGAAGCAGAGGGCCCCTACCCTGTCCTATCCCTTAAGTGCTGAGGAGGAAGGGCAAGGAGCCCTGCTGTGCAGAAGGCTGGGCACCTGCGGCCCCTCCTTGGATTCCCAGGTCCTCCTCTGCCTGTTCCTCTAGGGTGTGAGGCAAAATCAGGTCCACTTGATCTTCAGCGAAAGGCTGCTTCCCTGTCTGGAAGGACAACTCTCAGGCTGTTTTGTCTGTCCCCAAAGACAGCGGGGATTCAATCTCAGTTGAGGAGAAAACAGTCTAGGCACAAAGGGTATTTGCTTCATTTGGAAAATTTCAAAAGGCCATAAATAAGAGTGTGCAAAAACCAAGGTGCCCCGGAGCGAGCAGGCAGGCTAGGGTGGAGGCACCGAGCTCCAGCTGCAGCTTCCATGATGCCTGGCCAGAGGCTGTTCTGGCAAAGCCAGCAGCTGCAGGCCACAGGGAAGACCCAGTGAGCTTGGTGGCTTGGTAGGTCCTGGAAGGAGGGGCTGGGCTAGGGAGGCTCCCTGCTTTTCTCCTGGATTCTACAGTCACACCACACCAATATTACATCTGGGGACTGAGCTGAGATGCTGGGAGAGTCAGCAAAGGGCAGCTTTCCCAGCATCTCAGCTCAGTCCCCAGACTGATTCATGGATTCATGGCATCTTTGCCCCTTCCTCTTGGCCCACAAAGTGCACAGCTTACCACTGTCCCACATGGTGCCTGGGCACTGTTGGGGCGGAAAAACCTCTTGGGTTCAGAGGGTTGGTTAATCAAACAGAGAGAGATTAGCAGAAAATTTTTATTCCTATATGTATCTATATGAATGGTCAGCACCCCCCCCCACACACACACACTCACACACACACATACACACACACACAGAAGTGACTCAGAGGTAGATAGAGCTGGGGTCCACACACCACTTTAACACAGGTGAGGGGCATAAGAGGAGCACTTGCAAGAGGACAAAAGACTTAGGAAAAACACATGGTTCTATAGGGGTCGCGCTGGGGAGCATGGCGGTTTAGTCAAGGTGATTTCTTGATCCTGTGCTGTCTTCTCCTCAGGGATAAGAGCCCCCCATGTGCTGTCTTCTCAGGGATAAGAGCCCACCATGTGCTGTCTTCTCCTCAGGGATAAGAGTCCCCATTTCCTGATGGCCTTTGGAAAGAGAGTCCTGTAACTGTTTCCTTGAGGTGGGTGAATTGGCTTCTCTGAGGGCAGGGCTTCCCAGAAGCCTCTGTAGGGACCGCCTCTCCGGTCAATGCACTTTTAAGGGGCGTGCCCCATCCAAGCTCCCAGAACCTCAAGGCCACATGACCCACGTAGCAGTGGCAGAAAGTGGTGTTCGGGTACTCTGAGGCAAAATTATGGAACAATAAAAACAAAACACTATTAGCCCAGTTACAGAGCTCCCCGTGGGTGGGCTTTTGTGATAAAAGGAACCTCAGTTTGAACTTAGGGAAATGTGAATTTTTCAAGGTCCTGGGATTTGAATTTTAGATGTGTGACTATGTAACACAAGCCACGTATGCCGCTTGAGTTTTCTAGTTCCATATGTGTGTGGCTCAGTATGATAGGCAGGTGGGGCAGCCGTAGGCAGATGCCGTCCATATGCTGTTCCTGGAGCATACAAGAATCCCTGTGCTTTACCCTGAGAACTCAGCAGTGACCCAGCAGATTAGAGACTGGGTCTGTCTGAGATCGTAGGGTGTTTACCGCTCTAGTAGGCGGTGTGAACCCAGGAGAGCAGGGCCTAAAAGTGATGTGAACTGAAGTCTCAGGCAATAGCCAGCTTTTTTCAGAGCATCAAACAGTTATATGCTCTGAGAGTTAAGACGAATCACGTGAGTAAGGTATTTAATCACGAGGACAGACCACACGTGACAAACGTTTTCCCGAGAGGCACACGAATAGCAACAGCTGAAGTAAACTCACTCCAATCCTCTCACCTGGAGGAGCGCACAAACACTCCAAGGACAGTTCTGTTTTGGAGAAACTGAGGTCCCAAGACTTATTCTTTTGGAGGCTTCCCACAAACTCTTAGAATTCTCCCACAATCCCATTCTTGGACTGTTCCTACAAGGGGGTACAAGTAAAAACAATCCCAAAGGAGTCCAGAGCTCTCCCAATTTCCTATCCTGAGAAGGGAGGGTGCTGTGTAGCTCCCCCCCACCTCGTGGATATAGGTGTCGTGTGACACTATTCCTGGGGAGACAGGAACAAACATTCATTCATCTAAGAGAAGGAACCTACAATAAATCAAAATAAGGACACTACCCAAGGCCAACCTGGTGGACCAATGTGTTCTATTGGGGTTACTTACGAGAGTACGGGTTGGGAGTAGAAGCAAGCCTGACTCGAAGACAGCTGCATCCCTCAAAGCCCACCCTAGTGGGTTGAAGAGTGTCTCTGTCATGCAGCTCACTTGCTGACGATGTCTCTCAGTGGTCCTACTACATAGTAAGCCTAGGGAGGAAGAAAGTAGAGAGCCTGGTCAGTTTCAGGGACTTCCTGAAACCTTTGAGCTGGTTACTTCCTGCACCGAAGGAGCTTCCCCGCAGGACAGATGCTACACACGCACACGTCTCGTAGAACAGCCTGTGTCTTGATAGGTTTCCCCTCTGGAGAAACGGCTGCACATCGATAGGGCAAAAGAGGAAATGAGGCAACTCTTAGACGTCATGAAGCAGCCAGGTGAAAGATGATGCTATTAGACCAGGTGGGAGCAACAGAGGCATCAACAGGTGGCCCCGACTGTGTTCTGAAGGTAGAACAGTGAGATAACTCAGGATTGTTTCTTTGTTTTTGAGCCCAAAGCAAGGCATCAGGTCATCTTCAGGAAAGATGAGGTTTATGGTATGTTAGCCTTTGGTAGTAAACATTCCCAAAGCCATGTGCCAAAAGCTTGGTCACCAGCCTGTGGTGCTGTTGGGAAATAACGGAATCTTTAGGAGGTGGGACTACCTGAGAGGGAGTTAGGTCACGGAGGGAGGGGACTTTAGGATTTAGCTGCTGCAGCAGCTTTTCTCTGTGTGTGTGTGTGTGTTTGTTCATGTATGTAGCTATTGTGCAAGTATGTGTACTGTGTGCATGTGTATGTGCATATGTGTGCCGTGTTAGATGGTGCAGGAGCATGTGTGGGTGTGTGTGTGGGGGGGTGTGTGTGGTGTGTGCATGTAGGCACATGACATGGTAGGCATGTAGAAATCAGAGCACACCTTCCTTGTAGGAACCACTTCTCTCCTTCTATCCTTTGGGTTCTGGGGATGGAACTCACGTAGCTGGCTTTGGCAGTGAGTGTCTCTACCCACCAAGCCTTCCTGTCTAGGGATTGGTGAAGAACATAGGTGGTTGTGTCTTTGAGGGCACGCTCAGAGGTGACTGGCATGGGAACAGCAACTGAGGAGAAAGACATGGCCTGACTGGGCAGCACCACCCTAGAGGCTGGGAGCCCGGACAGACTACAAGTCACCACAAGCTCCCTGCTGCCGTGAACACGGAACTCCAGCCTCCTAAGTCTTTCCACATGGACTCACACCAGTGACTCTCCAGGGAGCTGCCAGGCCTCCAGCCTCAGATGGGATGAGAAACATGCACCTAGCTTGTCACTTTTCTTACAGGCTCTTTATCGTAGACCCAGTTTTCCCTGGTATCTGTTATCTTATGTGATGCTGGCACATTTGTCAAAAGAAAGACAGCAACAGGTTCTGATGTGGGGTACGCAAACTCTAGCTAGAGCGCGGCTGTTTCTCACTAACACTCCTTTTCTCCTCCAGGAAATCCTTGCAGCTTATCTCTGTGCCTCTCTCTGCCTTGCCATGCCTGGTTTCTTCTGGTTTTTTTTTTTTGTGTGTGTGTGTATGTGTGACCTTGACAGGCATGAAGTGTCAGAGCTGTAGGGTGTGGGACTGGGGAGAACACAGCAGGAAATACCCCTCACTGGGACAAGGTGACCTGTTGATGCTCCCACATGGTGGTGTGGGAGGCACCTTCATGGCTGCTTCTCCAAGGCCTGCATTCTTCCTCTTCTGTAAGCTGCTCTCTGGGAGCAAGTCCAGGCCTTCTTTTAGGGAGAATGGAAGCTCTGCCTTTGAGGGGAAGGGTAGAGTTCTCTTGTGTTGTAGGAGGCTGCTTGTTTGTTTCTCGCTGCTCAGCCCCGAAATAATCACACAGAAACCATATTATTTACAATATTGTTTGGCTAATAGTTTAAGTGTATTTCTGGCTAACTCATGTTTTAAATTAACCCATCTATTAATCTGTATATTGCCATGAGGCTGTGGCTTACTGGGTAAAGTTCTGGTGTCATTCTCCAGTGGGACTACATGGCTTCTCACTGACTCCGCCTTCTTTCTCCCAGCATTCAATTTAGTTTTCTCCACCTAGCTCTGCTCTACCCTATCACAGGCCCAAAACAGCTTCTTTATTAACCAATGGTATTTACAGCATATAGAGGGAAATCCCACATCACCCTTGGAAGGGAGATTCCTCTCCTTTTTTTTTTTTCTTTTTTTTTTTTTTTTTTGGTTTTTTGAGACAGGGTTTCTCTGTGGCTTTGGAGCCTGTCCTGGAACTAGCTCTTGTAGACCAGGCTGGTCTCGAACTCACAGAGATCCACCTGCCTCTGCCTCCCGAGTGCTGGGATTAAAGGCGTGCGCCACCACCACCCAGCCGAGATGGAAATTTTTAATAATAATAAAAAAAATCCAGGCTGGCCTCAGACTCAAAGAAATTCTCCTGCCTCTGCCTCTGCCTCCGAAATGCTGAGGTTAGAGGTGTGTGCCTGTTGCTGGCCCTTTTGCTTTACTGGAGAGGTGGCTCAGTGGTTTAGAGCACTGACTGCTCTTGTAGAAAACCTGAGTTCAGGTCCCTGCACCACATCAGGCAGCTCACACCTGCCTGAAACTTCAGTTGTAGGGGGAGCTCACACCCTCTTCTAGCCTCCACAAGCTCTTACACTCCCATACCCATACCCTACAGAGACACACGTGTACACACCCCTACAGTGACACACGCACATGCACACAGCCCCACAGAGACACACACATGTACACACCCTTACAGAGACACACACACACATGCACACAGCCCTACGGAGATACACACATGTACACACCTCTACAGACACACACACATGTACACACCTCTACAGACACACACACACGTACACACCCCTACAGAGACACATACATGTACACACCCCTACAGAGCAGAGACACACACATGTACACACCCCTACAGACACACATACATGCACATACTCCTACAGAGATACATATACATGCACAGAATTAAAAATGAAGTCATCTTAATTCAGTATTCTTTGGGGCTAAGGATCACTCTCAGAGCTCCGGGACTGATTCTCTATATAAACTGGGGATGTGTCACAAACCCACAATCTCAGCACTTGGGAAGTGGAGGATCAGAAATTCAAGGTCATTATTGGCTTCCATGGTCAGTTTGAGCCAGTCTGGGATACAAGAGAGCTTATTTTGTTAAAACAATAATAAAATAAACTTCATTCTTCCCCACGATCTAGTTTCCTTTGGCCCACGAGAAGTCGAAAACATCTGGTGTGGGGCAGAGGTTCTGTGGGCCAGCAGAGGCCCTGGAACTTGACACCCCTCCCCCAGCTTCCCCCATCCTTCCCACCGTCCACCCACAGGAGCCCAGAGGGGAACCCCAGGGCCGGAAAGAGCCCATGTTTTCTCTTATGTGGAGAAAAGCAGGTTACCTTTCTGGGGCAGCTGGGCTTCAGGTGTGGACTTGGGGGTGGGGTTCGGAGGAAGGAGGTTGGACTTGGGGGTGGGGTTCGGAGGAAGGAGGCTGGATTTGGGGGTGGGGTTCGGAGGAAGGAGGTTGGACTTGGGGGTGGGGTTCGGAGGAAGGAGGTTGGACTTGGGGGTGGGGTTCGGAGGAAGGAGGTTGGACTTGGGTGTGGGGTTCGGAGGAAGGAGGGCACAGCTGCAGTTCTTGGCTTCAACTCAGAATCCAGGACAGCAAGGCTGCAGAGGGCAGAACGCTGGGGCCTGGTGGAGCCCTGGGGGATGGGGCGTTGCCGTCCCAGTGGGGCCTGTGAAGGGAGAGCATGGACGATCTCTACGCAGGAGCTGGGGACCCCCCTTCCCACCACAGACCTCCAGTTGGGAACACGCAGCCCAGTAGCATGTGGGTGCAACAGAGACTGTACTGGTGGTGGCACGGTCTGAACTGGGTGGCAGAGGATCCCAGGCATGTGGCCAGCTGTATGTGTCTACCGTTGACACTAGACACAGCTCTCGCCTCGAGGGGAGTGAAGATGGTTCCTTCTGTGCCATCCTTGAGTGACTGTGGCCCAGGAACACAGACTTGGGTCCTGAACTTTGTATAAAGCTACAAATAAAAGACAGTCATAAATCTAGACAGGTCTTCAAATACATTATGGGAGGCCACAGGTGGTCACAGCGTAGCAGGGAAACTGCCGTGAGTTTCAGGTATCACTGGATGACAGTTTTGGGTTTGGTGGCCATTAGAGTTCTGCTAATTCCGAAACGTTTTACCGGACCACCAAAAAGATGTTTAGTCCATCTTGGAGGTGAGGGGACTAAAGAGACTAAAGATTCCAGTTCTTCACAAGCACGGAATCCGAATCACTCAGCGTGTAGAGGTTTTCACCCAGACGCGGCTTCCTTTCCTGCAAGCGCTCTATTACATGAGTGTATATATCTGTATATGAATCAGTCTACGCCCCGCAGGGACACCAGAAAAGCCGTCACCACTGAGAGGAAGGTGGTAAAGCTCTCGTTCCGAGCCCACGGGTTTCTCATGAAGACAGTAATGCATCCTGCAAGGACTGGGACACTCTGCAGAAACTCGCACTTCCTCCAGAGGACGGCGTTGAATCTCCCTCCTCGCAGCTGTCTGACCGCTTGTCGGTACAGAGCAGGCGTCCTCCACCACGCTGATTGGTTCCTAGCTTTCGGTCTGTTTGTTTTCCTGCCCAGTGTCCTTTCCCCAGCCTCCTTCCATCTTTCCTGGCGCGGGGGGGGGGGGGGGGGGGGGAACAGCTCTTCCTGCTGTCTGTCCTAGGCGTTCTGTCAGGGAGGGATGCATGGCTCAGGACTGGCCATCACAACTGTGCATCTGGCTAGAGCACCAGAGAGTTGGGCCACAGCCCAGGCCAGCCCTGTCGAAATCACCTTCAGGCAAAGCCACTGAAGCACAGAGCTGGTGTGGAGACATAAATATCTATAGTATCCTGAAAGCAGCTTTGGGGCTCTGGAGTCCAACACCCCATGACTGCTTTTGGTTACATACAACGTACAGGAGGTAACTGAGCTGAGTTTCTGCCCTGACCACCACGAGCCTGAACAAAATGGAGTTGCTCACATCAAATGCCACGCACTCAAACCACCTGAGAAATGAGGCAGCTGCACAGGCAGAAGGCTGCCTCTCCCGTGCAGGTGGAGATATCCTAGGCCATTCAAACAAGGCAAGGCTCAGAGGACGGCCGAACTTTCCACTTACTGTGGTTTCCTAAGCATGAGTCCTTGTGCCCATGGCTTTGTGAATGGCTGCATGTTCCTGCATTTCCACAGGGAAAGGCGGGGTGAGCCAGCACTCCCTGCCTTGGCCCCTTAGCAGCAAGGGTGTGAGTGACAGCCCCTCCCCTGCTCTCCCTGAGTCTTAAGTGACTGGAGGAGAAGTTACAGCTTTTCCATCCAAGGGTTCAGTGATAGATCAAACCAAGCATGGAGCCTGCCTTCTGCAAGCTAATGGCTTGTGCAAAGAACAACAAATTGAGACATGGTAACCAGCAAGGGTGTGTGTGTGTGTATGTGATCTGCCTGTCTGTGTGTGTGAACATGTGTATATGTGCCTGTCTGTGTGTATGTCTGTATGTCTCTGTGTGTATATCTGCCTGTCTGTGTGTAACTGTGTGTCTCTGTGTGTGTATATCTGCCTGTGTGTGTATGTCCATGTGTGCATCTCTGTTTGTATGTGCATATATATGTATGTATGCCTCTATGTATGTCTGTCTGTCTATGTGGTGTGTATATGTTCGTGTGTATGTATATCTGTATGTCTCTCTGTGTGTGTATGTCTGTACATCTGTATGTGTGTCTGTATGTCTGTCTGTCTCTCTGTGTGTGTATGTCTGTGTGTGTATATCTGCCTGTCATGTGTGTATGTCTATATGTGTATGTGTATGTCTATCTCCATGTATGTGTCTGTGTTTGTGTGTACATATATATGTATGTATGCTTCTGTGTGTGTGTATGTCTGTGTGGTGTGTGTGTATGTCTCTCTCTGTGTGTGTATGTCTATATGTCTGTGAGTATATGTATATATGTATGTGTCTGTATGTCTGTATGTCTCTGTGTGTGTGTCTATATGTCTATGTCTGTTTGTGTCTGTGTATGTATCTGTATGTGTGTATCTGTGTGTGTATCTGTATGTCTGTCTGTGTGTGTCTGTATGTCTCTGTATATATGTGTGTGTGTGTGTCTGTATGCCTGTATGTGTGTATCTGTGTATATCTGTATGTCTCTGCATGTGTCTGTGTATGTCTATATGTCTCTGGTTGTGTGCCTGTGTGTGTCTGTATGTCTGTGTGTGTGTATATATATGTCTGTATGCCTGTGTGTATCTGCGTGTGTCTGTGTATGTCTATATGTCTCTCTGTGTGTATCTGTATGTCTGTGTGTCTCTGTATGTCTGTGTCTGTCTGTATGTCTCTCTGTGTGTATCTGTATGTCTGTGTATGTCTATATGTCTGTCTGTATGTCTCCTGGTAGCTCAGAGAAGAGGTACAGGCCAGCAGTGGGAGGCATGCCAGCCAGGACAGTTAGAGATGGAATTCCTGCTGAGGCATAGCAAGGGCAATGCCAGGAGGTGCCATCAGGGATACTGTGGAGGACATGGGTGGAAGGGGAGACCAGGCCAGGCAACCCAGGTGGAATGCACTTAGGATGCCCTGAGATCTCTGCTCCTAAGCCAGCTGGGGGATGGGGAGGATTTCTGGCTGGTTCACTCAGTGGAATGGTGTGGTTTCTCTGGCTCCTCGTCATGTCACTGCAGACCTAAGCGTCTGCTCAGCTGGTCTCTGTGGCTGGGCTAGGCCAGTGCAGATGGCCCGGCCACTGTGGTGACTCCTGCATCTGGAACCTTGAAGGTCAAGGGCAACACTTTGCTGTGGTTTGACGGTAAAACAAACCAAATCCAGAATCAGTGCTTCAAATGAAGGCATTTTCACTCTGCAGACTGCTCTTGGTTCCCCATGGTCAAAGTTAAGCAAAGGGAAGCCTGGGACCCAGCAGCCTGGGCCTTGCTGAGAGCTTGCTGCTCACAGAACCAGTCCTGCTCCAGCCCTGTGATCCGCGGTCACTGTCCCGAGGGCAGATCTGCATGCCTGTTGTCACTAGCTTTGGCGAGGGAGACCACCCAGACACAGCTTGTCAGTGCAAGGTGTTTGGAAGGCTGCCTAGGACTGGGCGGCTCTGCTTAGATCAGTCAAGAAGGGTGTAAGGAGGCCAAGTTTGTTGTCTGAAACAAGACAGTCCCAGGAAGTCACATTTTAGTAACAGGAGTCATCAAGGGCAATCAGAGGGAGGCCAAAGTTGGAGATAAAATTGCGACTCTCAACTGTCATGGTTAATCAGAAGGGGCGGGGTGGCTTGTGTTCTGTGGGGCATTGTCTGTGCTAAGAGGAAGCTTAGGAAGTTGTTTCCCATTAATTGCGGAGGGGTCTTGTCTGATGGTGGCACTGGGTGGGGGGATCAGCAAAGCAGCCAGGCTGTGCTCTGGGAAGACTGCAGAGATGCTGGTCCCGCTCTAACTTAGTTTGTGCCTTTTCAAGGTTGCCGTCTGCTTCCCTGCGACTAAAGCTCCAGCCGTTACATTTTTGTTCTGACGTAGAGAGGGGGTAGAGAGGTAGATAGCACATTTCCCAGAGTCCTCCGGAAAGCCTTTTAGAAACCCCCTCTCCCAATCACTTTCCTGTATATACCTCACTGGCTGTTCCTAGTTGGTTTATTTTTAAGGTTTATTTATGTTTGCTTTATGTGTATGTTTGCCTGCATACATGTATGTGCACCACACATACTTGGTACCTGAAGAAGCCTGAAGAGGGCATCAGGTCCTCTGCACCTGGAGTTTGGGATGGGGTGTGAGTTGCCATGTGGGTGCTGGGAACCAAACCCAGGCTCTGTGCACAAGCAGCAGCCAGTGCCGGCTGAGCCATCTCTCCAGATCCTGTACAGCCCTGGGTTTAGGGAGTCGAGCAAGAGTGTTTTAGCTGAATGCACTGGCTGTCTTACCCTTCAAACACGTAAGGCAGGAAGGAAGAAACTGTCATCTCGAGGGTAGGGCAGCCAATGCTCAGAAATGGGGAAACAGCTGGCCTGGGAGGGTGGCAAGCGTTTATCTTTTCTTTATCAGCTCCAGCAGTGGGGGGAGGGGAGCAGCGCAGGCAGAAGCCTTTGCTGGCTTAGGAGGTGCAGGAGTTTCCTATTGGTAGAATTGCCTCCCAGGTAGTTCTGATCTTGTGTGTGTGTGTGTGTTTGTGTCAGAGGTGTCTACACACCCAAGTCAGCATGGCCTGCAGCGCAGCTGTGGAGTGTAAAGAGGCCGGGTTCTGAAGAGAGCTTGGAGAGGATGAAGGGATTTGAGTCTGGAATGTTGATATCTTGAAGGCTTGGTCCCCAGCAGGTAGCACTGTGTGAAAACTTGAAGTCTTCAGAAAGTGGGCTCGGTTGGCAGAAGTAAGTCACTCGGGGCAGGCCTTTGGAAGCCGCGTCTGCTTCTGAATGACTCACCCGAGCTGTCTTCCTTCTGACGGGGCCACGGGAAGAAGCTAACACTATGGATATGGCTGCTCCTGCCGCAATGGAGGAACTGAAATCCCTCTGCGATTGTGAACTAAAACCCATCTTTGTTCGGTGTCATTTCTGCCAGGTATCTCCTCACGGCTGAGGCAACAGAAGAAATTCCTTAGAACTGAGGGGTAAAGCTGGGAAGAAACATGTCTGTTCCTTCCCATACACAATGGCTGGGGCCAGGTTGTGTTATAGCCCAATGTGTGTGGCTGTCACATGCTGTACCACACAGGACCCCAGCTCAGACACAGTTCTATCCCTTCAGTTGTCACCATCTTTGAGCCCCCACAGGGACACTGACTGTGCCTGTATAGAAGTATGCTGCTTGCCTGGCTCATCACCGCACTGAACACATCTATTGAACACTTGTGAGGTCCTAGGTCCTATGGGTTCTGACAAAAATTCTCTCACTAGCCAAACTCTGTTTGGGTCTCCTGAACTATTTTTCAACTAGGCCTGAAGGTCTGGGGACATCCGTAGTCCAGATTTAGCATAAGTCTCCCTAAGTCAGTATGACCAGAAATTTCTACCCTCAGTAGCATGTCCCCCATACCATAGGTCTGATCATCCCCTCATGTCTCCTCATGATGATTCAGGATGATCTCTGTTAGATGGGGGTACCTCAATCCCTCCTGCCCCAAAGGTTTCTTCTTGGTACCTTCCCTGTTACCTCCAAACATGGTATCTGAGCAACAGGGCAAACAGCAGAAGCGGGGACATTTTCACCTCCTTCCTGCCATTCCTCCACAGAGGCCATGAAAGAATTCTCAGACTTCCTTCTACACAGGTCACCAGAGGGAGAACATGTCTCCGTGTGTCGGAGCAAAGGAATGACACACAGGCTGGTTCCCCCAGTTTATCAACACAGGGCTATTCTTTGACCTCTCTCATACCTCTGCACAAAATACAAACAGGCAAGGCTGGGGGATGACAGCTCAGCCAGGGAAGTATTTGCCATCTGAGCGTGGGGACCTGAGTTAGATTCCCAGGACTCATGTAAAACAGACAAACAAACAAACAGGCATGGTGTCACACAGTGGTAATCTCAGCACTGAGGAAGTGGGGAAAAGCACTGGGACTCACTGGCCAACCTAGGTTAGGTGGTGAGCCCCAGGTCACAGCGAGAGACCCTGCCTCCAAAACACAAGGTGGCAACTCGAGAAGATGCACACCCTGCACTGTGTGTACATGTGCCCTCCAGTCCTGAGAGTGACTCCCTGCACTGTGTGCACCTGTGCCCTCTGATCCTGAGGGTGACTCCCTTTCTGTGTGCACATGTGCCCTCTGATCCTGAGAGTGACTCCCTATACTGTGTACATGTGTCCTCTGATCCTGAGAGTGACACCCTGCACTGTGTGCACCTGTGCCCTCTGATCCTGAGAGTGACACCCTGCACTGTGTGCGCCTGTGCCCTCCAGTCCTGAGCTTCACACCCTGTGCTGTGTGAATAGCACTCTCAGACACAAATACGCACACTCACAAACAGAAACACAATTCTTAGGCATGAAATCACATGATTCCCTTATTTCTTGGACTTCATTTCTGAAGGTTCTTGAGTCACATAAAATTTGTGTCACATGGATGTGTATGCTCATTTCTTGCTAACCATTCTTCTGGTGTGGAAACTCAGTCCTGAGCCTCGGGGGGTGGGAGGGACAGGTAAATATGACATACCCTCCTTTTTTCCCACCCTCTATATTTTGTCTCTGCTGGTCTTGCATTGACTCTAGTCTCTTTCCTCATGTAATGTCCCAAGACCCAGCCCTGAACTAAGACAACTCCCGGATGGGGGAGCCCCGGAAGTGTGAGCTGCCTGCATACTTCAGGGTACCATGCGGAGGACAGGAATGTGCCACTTTGCCTCCAGACTTTATCTTCCCCAACTCTGTCCACTTTAGCCTCCAATCCCAGGGCCACATGCCTGGTTCATAGGGCCAGAAGGGAGCCAATGATGTGGGCAAACCTGAGCCGTTCCTATGCCAACACTGTGTTCTGTTCACCCCACTACCTCTGTGTGGCCTCAGTGGAAGTGTTTACCTTTCCTGTGCCTTATAGGGAGCCAATGCCTGCCCCCAGTGCCTCCCAGAGGGAGTAGGTAAGACTCTGCTCCAAGGCACCCAGCCAGTGGTTGGCTGGAAGTGGGACTTCACAGACATCTGCAGGACAAGCCCCACCCATGGTCTGATACTAGACATGCAGTAGGTGGCACCCTGTGCCTGTACAGGTTATGCACTAGGGCTCTGGTCCTAACTCCCTGGGGCTCATCTCAGACCTGCAGGACCTCAGAAGCACAGATGGCTCAAGTGACCTCAGAGTACCCCACCTGATACTGTCACCACAATGTTCCAGTCCGTTTAGATGAACTAAATCGCACAGGGTTGCAGTGCTGGGAGGGCCAAGGTGACTTGGCGCAGAAGATCAAGGTGTTGGGGGGTGGTGGACAGAGCTATCTGGGGAACCCTGGAGCTCAGTCAGAGCTTTTGGCGAGTTTGACTTGTCCTAGGCCACAGTCCAGCCTCCAGCCGCCCACCTATGAACAGGACAGGCCATGTCTAGAATTCAAGAGCCTGATAGGAAAGCAGGAAGGCTCAGCCCTACTGAAACCCAGCTTCGTCATTTTCTCCATGGGGACAGGAAAGACTGCCACCCACTACCCAGGAGAGGTGGGTGTGGGACAGGAGACTACAGACCAAAGTGTGTGCTGGGTTCGGGGGCACTCACCTGCAATCCCAGCACTCAGGAAGCTGAGGCAGACCATAGTATGTCCCAGGCCGGTCTGGGTTACATGCTGCCATCCTGTCTCAAACAAACAAACAAACAAACAAACAGTACATATGCTTATAAAGAAATACAATTTTAAAAAGAAGAAGAGGAGAAGGAGGAAGTAAGAAAAGAAGAGGAAGAAGAGGCGGAGGAGGGTCTGGCTAACAGAATGGCCTCTTGCAGGAATTTGTGTCAATTTCCCGTAATTCAGAGGACTTCCTGAGAGAGGCACCCCTGAGCTCGTTACAGAGAGCGATTCTTTTGAACTGCTGATGGTTTTCTAGAAGTCACGTGACTATTTCACTTTCACCAATTAAAAGTGAAGCTTACATTCAACATATTCAGAAGCTTTCTGACGCAGAGACTGGGCTGGCTCTCAGGCCTGGACCATGGGTCACCACCCTGTGGAAGGAGTGCCAATGACAAGCTGCAGGCTTGGGCTCAGACCAGAAGCCATCCGAAAGGAAAAAGGCTGAGAGAGACCACAGGGAGTGATGTCTGTCATTGCCTCTGCTTTTCTGTGGGGGCTGCAGGTGGCAGTCAGAGCTCAGAGAGAAAGCAGACCCAGTCAGGAGAGAGTGACCCCTCCACATACACCATCCCTAGCTCCTGGGGGGCTCTGCTAGGTAGAGACCAAACCATCAAGGAGTCCCACACAGGGATGGAAGTCCCCATTGCTACATTCTCCAGCCCCTGGCTGCCATGGAAGTAGGATCTTTTTTTTTTATGCCCTAGGTGCAGAGGAGACCCTCTGTCTAGGGCCAGGCTCAGCACGTCCAGTGTCTCTGTGTATGTGTGCCTGTGTGTCTGTATGTGTATATGTCTGTGTCTGTGTCTTTGTAAGCCTATGTGAGTGTGTCTATGTGTGTATCATCTGTGTCTGTACGTGCGTGCCTGTGCTTGTGTGTCTCTGTGTATGTCCCTCAGTGTGTATGTGTCTATGTCTTTTTGTGTCTGCATGTATGTGCATCTCTGGGTATATGTCTGTGTGTGTCTGGGTGTGTATCGTCTGTGTGTGCCTGTGTATGTCTCTCTGTATGTATGTGTCTGTGTGTGTCTCTGTGTAGATGCCTCTGTGTGTGTGTGTGTGTATTTATATACCTGTGTGTATCTGTGTATGTGTGTATATGCCTCTGAGTGTGTATGTGTATCTGTATGTATCTGTGTGTGTCTCTCTGTGTATATACCTGTGTGTGTTTGTGTGTATCTCTGTGTAGATGCCTCTCTCTGTATCTGTTTATGTGTATGTATCTGTGTGTGTATGTATCTGCGTGTGTGTGTGTGTGTGTGTGTGTGTGTGTGTGCACATGCGTGCATGTTTAGGGACTCTGAACACAGATCTCTTTGCAGACAACAGGAAGTCTCAGAACCCAGCCTTCCTTTCAGGGTGACTCAGCAGTGCTTTCTTCTCCCAGGGAAGAGGACAAGTGAGTAGCACAGAGGCTCCCGAGAGGCCCTCCCTGCCCCGTTTGCTCTCCCTCAGCTCTGCCTGTTCAATCACCTGTTTCCAGACACTGCACAACCTGTGGTTCAGCAGAACAGACTTCAGTCGCTCACTGTACAGAACACTGATTGGGCACGGGGCCCCTACCAGGAGGCTGGCAGGAACCCTGACTCTAGTTCCAAGCCAAGAGGTGCTCTTAGCCGCAGCACAGGGGCATCTGGGTTCCTCAGATCCTCTCTCTAGCCCAGAGAGCCATGGACCAGGGGATGGCTTCTCAGAGCCCGGCTTCCTGATAATGTCTACCTTAGGCAGCAAATAAAAGCCAATCCCACTTGGCCTGTCGGGACATCACAAAGCCCACGATCTCTGCACTCTGCTCCCTGCAGTCCTGTTCGGAGGGCCAGGTGACACAGAGGTTTAGAGAGCCCTGTCTGGCTCACTGGGAACTCCAGGAGCTGAGCCAACCTTACCTTCTGTTTGATGGAGGATTCTCATTGGTTAATAAAGAAACTGCCTTGGCTTTTTGATAGAGCAGGATTTAGATAGGTGGAGTAGACAGAGCAGAATGCTGAGAAGAAGGGATGTTAGTCAGACGCCATGCCTCTCCTCTCTGGGACAGACGCCATGGAGCCAGCCAGCAGGTCAGACATGCTGAATCTTTCCTGGTAAGCCACCACCTTGTGGTGCTACACACATTACTAAATATGGGTTATAGCAAGATGTGAGAATTAGCTAATAAGAGGCTGAAACTAATGGGCCAGGCAGTGTTTAAATGAATACAGTTTGTGTGTTGTTATTTTGGGTGTAAAGCTAGCCATGCGGGAGCTGGGCAGGACGAAAAGCAGGCCTGCTCGCAGCTCCTTCCACATCTGTTCCCCCTCCTCTTCCCATCTTCCCATGACAGCAAGATCCACCTCTCTATCTAGTTCCCCTCCCTCCAGCACAAACGTGGCCTGTAGATTTACTATACCAGTAGATGCTCCCGGTCCACAGCAGCACTGGGCACACTGTCTGGATGGCTGAACATTTGCCTGGAAGCCACAGAGCAAATGCCCTCTCCCTGCATGGAATAGTGATTGCGACATCATGGGCCCGGAAGCAGGACCTGGCCCGTGTGCCAGCTGTCACTCCTTGTACTGTGCCCCTTGCTTCTCTCACCCTCACTTTTCTCATCTGTAAAATGGCCACAAGGCAGCTACTCAGCCACACTGGCTGCTGAGGGGTTAATGAGATCAAACCAAGCACTTTCTTTCCATAGTGCTTGCAGGGAGGAGTGTGTGGCAGACACATCCCAGCCCAGGGTCCTTGGAAATGGTCCTTCACACAACTCCATTGTCTTTCCAAGGGAACAAACCCAAAGCCGGTGTCCTCCAGCTTCGGCTTCCTTCCCTACTCCCTCTCTTGGGTCCCTCTCTTGAAGAGCCTGCATTGTCCAGGTCTCTGAGAAAGCCAGCCTGACTGTCTCAAGCAGCAGTTCCTGAGGCTGGAACGACATGAGGTCACCTGCCAGATGTGGAAACCTGGGTCTGACAACATTGGGCTCTTGAGTGCTCTATGCTCAGGGATGTAGGACCTCAGGCAAGCCCTCCCTCTGCTCAGTTACTAATCAGAGCTATGGGACCAAAGCTGTCTCCATGATGCTGAAAACCTAGCTGTGGCAGTTACCTACTAAGGATGCCAGCAAATTCCAGTTTGTCTCTCTACGTACTAGCTCTGCAGGCTTCCACCACAGAAGCTCTGTGGCACCCGGCATTAGTGAATACCCCAAACCTCAGCCACCCTCTTTGACCAGTAGGGCCGACCTCATACATTCCCTGGCCCAGACCCTGTAGAAGGACAATCAAAAGGGAATGGTTGTCAGTGGGCCTTGGCTAACTGAGGCTGCCTCCAAGGGCACCTCCCTCTGCTACTAGAAAGTTACAGATGTGCCCGGGGTTGAGATGGGGTCTCGGTGTTAAATGTCTCATGACTCAGTGTGGTCCTATGTCCCTTGGGCATGGGAACTGTTTTCCCATGATCTCTGTAGGTCAGCAACATGCTACATAAGACATTAATTCCTCAATGCCCTGTCTATTACCAAGTAGACATGCTCTATTCAAACCAAGCCAGCAGCATACATGGGCCCCTTCCTGTCTGGAAGAAATGCCCTGAAGAGTTTTATCAGGCTCAGAGCTTAGACAGGCTTCCCGACTGTCCGACTGTCGTCACTCTTTGGACACATTGTTTGCAAGACTCCCAGTGCCCTCAGATGCAAAACCTCCCCCACAGCAGCAGGAAGACAAGTCTGGCCACTGTCAAGCCACTTTCTAAACCCCTGCACTGCAGAGCTGAAACTGTCAAGGACACCAGGCCCAGCTGGCCAGACTTCCAGGTTATCTCTGCCTCCAGGGAGAGCCTGGTGAAGTGCAGGCTGCTGAGGAGGACAGATGGTCACTTGGGGAGGCCTGGCTTCCTGCTGGAGCTGTGAAGCCTGCTGACTCCCACTGTGAAGGGTAAAAGCCACCATCTCTTAGCTGAAACCGTGGCAATACCCGCAGCAGGAAGGCCCCTGTCCATCTTCGTAGAAGTTCCTGCTGGAGAAGGGTCCCAAGGTGCTAGTCACCCAGGGAGAGAGAGGCAGCAGCTATCTCAAAGTCCTGACTGGGTTTGGGGGTGTCCCTAAGTCATTTCTATCTCCATCAAAGCAACTGGAATGCTAATACAAATGGCATTTGTTGGTATCTACTTTATCGGTGAGTTTATTTCCTTATTTAAGAACTGCTCTCTTTCTGAACGCAGCCCAGAGGGACTCCCCACCCCCACCCTGGGGGTGTCATTAGGCATCTGCTCCTGTCTCTTGCTGTGTTAGCTCCACCCCAGTATGAGAAGTACTGTGACCATAAAACTGTTCCCTGCTCTGCTCTGCCAGGAATTTATAGGAACATCCTCCCCTATAATTTATCTCTTATCAGAATCAGTGCAGCAGGGGTCAGAGCTATAAGAAACCACCAACACTTGTGAAACTTTTCAAGTGTGCCTGGTGTGGTGCTCAGTACCAGAGACCCAATGCCTCCTTATTCCCCCAGAGACTCTGGTGAGGTACTGGGTCTCCTGTCTGCTGCCTCCAGAGCCTGTTGGTGTCCCCTTGCTCCCTCAGGTGCCCTGGGTTAGTTGCTCTCACGCATTCTCTGCCTGGGGCAGGCAAAGGCCAGGGTGCGAGGACCTCCCTCTCAGCTTGGGAAGTCAAACTGGTCAAACTTCCAGCAGACAAACCCTCCTGATGTCTCACAGTCTCCCTTCCAAGTCTCTGCCTGCAGTCACACCTGGTGCCAGTTTATATTCCCTAGTACAATTGCCAGGCTGTCTTCAGGGCTGGGCATTAATGGGTCACACTGGCTACAGCTGCTGGTGGCTCAGCACTATGAGCCCAGGTCCATGGACAGCTGTCGGAGTCATCCAAGTCCGTGGACCGCCTTTGGAGTCATCCAAGTCCACGGACCGCCGCAGGAGTCACCCTTGGCGGGATCTGGTGAATGTGTAATGACGTGTCTCTTTCTGTGAATGTAATCGAGCGGAGCACGCTTTATCAGACTCCCCAGCTCTGGAGTCTGTCAGTTCTTCCTCATCCTGACATTGTTTTGTCTCTGGACTGTCTCTCTTCTCAGCCCCACATCTCTGGTTTGGAAGCCAATGCTATCTTTTATCAACTGAGCAGGGCAGGGGGAACCCTTGTCTTTGTGGTACCTAAGGGAATGTTTACTCAATGACTGTTCCTTCCCCAAGAGCATCTTGGGTTTTTTTTTTTTTGTTTTGTTTTGTTTTTTGTTTTAGCTTTAGTCTGACAACATTTTTCCGCAGATCTTAATCTGTGGGTGTGGGACCCATGAGGTCATGGTTAATGTCGTGAGTGTGTTAACCATTAGCAAACTGATCTCACATTTATTTAAGGGTGTTTGTGGCTGGAGAGGGGGCTGGAGAGTGGTCAAAAGCACTTACTACTATTTTGACCCGCATTCAGGACCCAGCACCCATGTGGGGCATCTCACCACTGCCTGTCACTCTGGTTCCAGGGGATCTGACATCCTCTTCTGCACATGTACTAAACATTCTTGCACATACACATACACACATAAATAAAAATAACAGTAATAAATCTTAAAAAAAATAACCAAACTGATAAAATACTTATTTTCTTCACCAGTCTAGGGTCTTGGAAAAGACAACTGGGTATGAGCTAATCTTAGAGGTGAGTTGGGGGATGTGGTGGTTTGAAAGAGAAAGGCCACCACAGGTCATTAGTCACCAGAGAGTGGGACAATTTGAAAGGATTAGAAGGATTAGAGGGTGTGGCCTTGCGGGAGGAAGTGTGCCATTGAGGGGTGGGCTTTGAGGTTTCAAAAGCCCATGCCAAGCCCAGTGTCTCTCTTGGCTGTTGATGGATCAAGATGTAACTCTCAGCTGCTTCTCCAGCGCCGTGTGTGGTGCCGTTCTCTCCACTGTGGTGACATGGACCAACCCTCTGAAACTGTAAGCCAGTCCTTGTAACTCTTTAATAAGAATTGCCATGGCCATGGTGTCTCTTCACAGCAATAGCACAGTGAGACAAGAAGCCTCTGCCTTTTGTTGTTATTGCTGCTTTTCTTTTCTTTTTCTGTGTGCTCTATGAGTGGACTCTGCCCTGTGCTTTCAGTGAGAGCTTTCCACCAGCTGAGCATCTCTCAGACAGGTCTTTTGGTTTTTCTTGAGACAGTCTCATGTACCAACCACCGTCTGCTCAAACTTGCTACATAGCAGGCCAGGAACTCACAGCAATCCTCCTGCCTCACCCTCCCAAATGCTAGCATCACAGATGTGCCCCTACCACACCTGGACCCAGAGATCCTTTCGTTTTGTTTTGTTCTTGTTGTTTTGAGACTGTGTCTCACTACATAGTGCTGGCTAGCTTGGAATTTGCTACATAGACCAGGCTAGCCTCCCAAAAGCTGGCAATAAAGGCACGTACCACTACACCCAGCCAGAGCTCACTTTCAATGAGGCTGCACACTCCCATACTCCAAGGCTCCCTCCTCACCATCCCTCTCAGGTGAGACCCAAGGAAAACCTCACCAAGACCTTCATCACCTTAGGAAGGGACAGCCCCTCCCCCCCCAGCCTTATTCAGGGTCACTGGTTCTGGCACCCTGAGGCTTGAACAAATTCATCCTCTAAGAACCCCAGGTTCATCTGGACTCCCATCTGGAATTCAAGGTCAGTCCTGCTTGGGCTAGGAGAGGCTGGACTCGCAAGTTCACTGACTAACTCATGGAAGAGCCCTATCCCTAGATCAAGTTCTAGGACAGACTGTCCAGGTTCACAGGTGGGTCTGCCCTGCATGGTGCTTAGGTGACCTAGGCTCCTTCAAGCTATGGCTCCATCATCCGGAATGGGAACATGAGCTGGAAGGAGGTTTGCTGCTATTTCAAAGGCTCCTGTACTGTACCGTGTAAAGCTGAGTTCTGTGGCCACCTCTCACAGCAAGGAGGGCTTAGCAGGAAGGGGAAGCCAGGGCTGGAGAGAGGTTAGTGAGAAGAGCCAGGGCTGGAGAGAGGTTAGTGAGAAGAGCTCTTTCAGGTGAATCAGGTTTAGTTCCCAGCAGCTGCGTGGTGGCTCACACCCATCTGTGACTTCAGTTCTAGGGAATCTGTGCCCTTTTCACAGATACCAGGCGTGCAAGTGGCATACAGACATACTTTCAAGCAAACACTCAACACATAAAATAAAATGAAAATTAAAAAAATTATGAAGTTAAAAAACAGTGGAACCCTAAAACCCCTACCATAGACCCCTGTCCTTTCTCTTCCTACTGTCCCATTCACACCTCCTGCCAGGACTTTATAATTAACACAACCTAGAGACAACAACCTGTGGTTGCTTTTGATATAGATCCCTTGAATAAAAGTCTCCCACCTCAGACTTCCCCTCAGGCTCCGGGTGGGCAAAGATGGCAAGAAGCCCCCACTAAGATACCCTCAGCATGCCAGACACTGTCCAGAATGGAGCAGAACTTGGTGGTTACTCTGGGCTTTCTACATTTCCAGAAAGGTGTTGATGCTGGGTCAAGTCTCGCTGTGTGCTAGTCTCGTGGACTAGTGACATTAATCCAGACATGTGGGAGACATCTTTGGTTCTTACAAATCAACTGCCTCTGGCATGTGGTCGCTAATGGCTCTTTGCTTACTCACAGGGTCCCTTGGCATCCCCTTCATCTCCTCTGCTACTGTTCCATCCCCTGGTAGACTATCATTAGGACTGACCTCACACTCCAGTTTGGTTACACATCCTTGTTCTTTCCAATTTAATTTCCACAGACTTTGGGACAATGGTTTCTTGGGAAATGATCCTAAGAAAGAGATGACAGTTTTCTGGCTGGGATATGTTGGAGCATCATAGCAAGGATTGCTAAAGAAAGGGACAGAGCTGGGAGGGGCTGGGGCTGGAGCTATGGGGACAACCATCTGAAGGCCTGTGTGGTGGAGAGCTGGGAAGTGTATAAATTATTGTGGTCGCAGTGGCCATGTGGAGGGCACATGATGCCAGGAGCTCCCAGATAGCAGTGCTGCCCCGCCGGCTGAGATGCAGTTTGGGGGTATGCTCCGTCAGCTGGGAGGCAGTCTGGGGGAACTGACAGTCATTCCCCTGAAGCTTCCTTTATCTTCTCCTTGCAATGGTGTCCCCTCAGTTCAACAAACAAAACTCTTTGTCAACCGCCTCACCCATCAGACTTCATTGTGTGAACCTAGTCACTTCTGGATTCTTCTAGCACACCCTGTAGCTCTGTCCGTCTTGGTTTCTGGGTTGATCCTGACCACTGCTGCTAAGGATCGCAGCATCCGGTCCTTGCTTTAGGCTCCAGAGCTTGTGTTACTTTGGACTCCTGAGAGCATCTCAGGCGACAGCTTTTTTTACTTTTCCATTCTCTGGGCCGTGGAGTCAAATTTTTTTTTTTTTATTGCTGGAATTAAAATACTTAAGAATAAACAGTTTAAGGAAGAAAAAGGTATGGTTTCAGCATTGCCATCTGTAGTCAGCTGCCTCCATTGCTTTTAGGACTGTAAGGGGGAAGCATCATGATGGGAACATCGTGGAGCAGAGTGGTTCACCTCACAGCAGCCAGGAAGCACGCAGATAGGGGCTGGAGACCAGATACATCCTGTGAAGGCGTAATACTGTCTCCAGGGGGTTAACCCCCAGTCTACACCATCTCCTAATAATGTGACCAGATTATGACCCTGCCATGGATTCATCTTTGATTAGGTCGGAGCTCTCAAGGTTCCCTCAGCTCTGAATGACTAGATCCACTAGTTGGGCCCACGGTATTAACATGTGTGCCTCTTAGGGGGCACATTCTTTCCAAGCAATAACAGGAACGGATTTCCTCTATCTACACCCTGGGAATGCACTTTGACCCTAAAGCCAGGGCTGCCACATACATCTGAGCCTCTGCCTGCTTTTGCAAGTCACTAGTGCAAGATTCAATGGAGTTAGAATCTTGGTCTTTTGCTGGACATATGTCAGCAAAAGGTTGCCCATCCACAAATCGAGCATCAGTATTTCCGAACCCTCTTCAGAGTCCTCCTGGATTGCCTGATAGAGGTTCAGTTGGAAGTTCTCCCTCGGCAGTCCCATTCCAAACGCTGTCCCTCTCAGAAAGCCTGCCAACTGGCAGGCAGCTCCTTCCCCCTCCCCCTGAGCTACTCAAGACAGCTACAGGGTATATAAGCTCTAGCCCCTAGACCGGCTCCTCCCTCCAGCGCCTCATCTCTGGGGGCTTGCAAGTCACCCAAGAATGTTTTGCTCTGATTAAAACTGCTCCCTTACTTTTTAATTCTGCTTGATCTGGTTGACTGTATCAATGGAGAAACCCACTATACTGGAAACAAAAATACCCATCCATAGATTCCCACCCCTCCCACTGAAGGCCTGCTTTCTGCCACTGTCCTGACACCTGACCGTTGTTATGGACTTGGGGTAGCTCAGACATTCACCATGACTGTGAACACGTTTTAACAAATAAGTGGCTTTATTAAATACTGGCCAGGTACAAAGGACACTGGCCAAGTCCATACCCGAGAATCATGCCCAGAGCATCTGAATACCATCAGTCAGAGGTTTATAAAGGCAAGGCTCACAAGTTTACGTACTTCCTGCCTTCGTGCAATCAGAAGCAAGCACACATCCTGATGGACTTCCTGTTGTGTGATCAAGCATATCCTGTGTGGTTGGGCAACCAAGCTTGTTTACAGAAGCGAAAACACAGTTATCTTACATGAACAACAGCCCCAGCATTCCAGGAACTTGTCTGTCCTCGGACAAGTGCGGCTTACGGG
The DNA here is from genome assembly GCF_903992535.2 of Arvicola amphibius. Classification (NCBI taxonomy): domain Eukaryota; kingdom Metazoa; phylum Chordata; class Mammalia; order Rodentia; family Cricetidae; genus Arvicola; species Arvicola amphibius. The sequence goes on along the minus strand of NC_052055.2, from coordinate 2,936,356 downwards.
CTAGAGGCATTTTTGTTGTATAGATCTCTTAAGTACAGTTATTTAAACATAATATTAGCCATCGAACCCTCAGTACACAGGGCTTGTGAGTCTAGTGACATTCTGGGGTCTAAGCTTTGGCAGGTAAAGGTTTCTCACCTCCAGATTCGGTGCTATCCACCCCGAAGGCGCTCTACCTGTGCCCCTCCATGTTCCCTGTGAGAGCCTCCCGCTGCCCCTCCTGTGAGCCTCTCTCTGCCCCTCCTGAGAGCCTCCTGCTGTCCCTCCTGTGAGCCTCCTGCTACCACTCCTGTGAGCCTCCCTCTGCCCCTCCTGAGAGTCTCCTGCTGTCCCTCCTGTGAGCCTCCCTCTGTCCCTCCTGTGAGCCTCCCCCTGTCCCTGTTGTCATCCCTAGACTGGGCCTTCATGGGCCCCAGTGCCTGGACCACCTCCAGCATCCATGCTATGGTGGCCTGGATTCCTGCAGGTTCTCCCCTCCTCCTCCCTGGCTCCTAGAGTCATCATCATTCAACTTCATTCTTTGCGCCCAGAACCCCTTTACTGTCTCTTCCTTGTCCCAAGGCAAGAAAGAGAAATTGGGAGGACATGAGAGGGGAAAGGGTCTGATGAAAGTTTTTCAGCCAGAGTCGATCAAAGTCTTTCATCAGCTGAGCACAGTCAATGGATTGCTGTGAAGGCTTCGGACACAAAGTCCTGTTTCTTTCACATGTAGATATAATTAAGCATCAGCCTCCAAGCTTAAGCCCCCGGTGTCTGAGCTTGGGTGGGGCCTTACTCCTTTTCTAGATCGTGCCTGGGAATCTCAAACAGAACTGTTTACTTTGTTTACACTAAAGATAACCTACTTCCTGTTCAGCCCAGGTACCAACCCTTTACCTACCTTTTCGTCTGAAATCCTTCCAGGAGCCTCTTAGCAACTACCTTGTGATCCCAGGTACGTTTTTTTTTTTTTTCTTTCTTTTTTTTTTTTTGTACCCCTTTAAAGATAGTAACTTCAGACCTTACCAAAATCCCGTGTATGACTGAAATAAACAAACATTATAAAAAGTTGTGACGTTGATTTGGGGAGCCCACACGGTGCTCTTGTTTATCTTACCCCATTCTGACCACCTCTCTTTTAATCCTTCTGCTTCAGCCTTTATTAAAAGTACCACTGTTAAACCTTCTGCTTCATGAACTGTCCTGAAATTCTTTCCTGTATCAAAGCCATGGATCCTGATTTGACCTGACTCGAGGTCCCTAAAAGTCTGTCAGGCCATTCCTGTGACATCCCCCCCCTCCTCCACCCCAAGTGCTGTATCCCTATCTGGTGGTCCTTCTGTGTACTTCCTTGACACTGGGGTACCCGTGGCTTATGAGGTCACTTCCTCTGTGCAGGTTTATAAGCATCTGGCTAATGAAGCTCATGGCCATCTTCTGAATGGACCAGGCCAGAGTCTATCATCCTGGCCAGTGTTTAGTTGGAGCTTGCTTCAAATTTGGCTCAAGACTGTGGTAATGGTCTTATTCTCTTCCGGTGGGATTTTAAAAACCTACAGTGGATTTGAATCCTGCCCGCTCAGGACTATTGGGTTAGCGACTATCAGGCCCAGGTGAGTAGATGGTGAACAGGGTTTTGAACGGGGACACTAACACTGGCTTTCCTGCAGTGTACAGACACTAGGAGTCAAGGGACACAGACCTCAGACAGTGTCATGACATCATAGCTTTGGAGGAATACCCTGCCCTTCCCAGTGACTTAACACGGTCTCTCCATTTCACTCTTAGTCCTGTCTTTGGTGGGAACAGTGGGGACTAAGCAAGTCCTCCCTCCACTGTCCAGTGACTAGGGACGGAAAAGTAAGCAGTACTTTGCTGTGGTGTGGCTTTCTGAGATGCATAGGTTTTTACCCTGGCCATTTCTAGAGGTGAACAGTGTTCCCGGGTGTGGTCTTTGGACCACATTAGAATGACGGAGCTGCTCGCTAAATACAGATCCCGGTCTTCCCAAAGTCCTACTGAGTGAGAAGGCCTGAGGGCACAGTCTGGGAATCTGTGTCCCTATCCAAAACTGGCTCAGCTGCAGCTGGGGGCTGAGCCCAGAATGATGGCCTCTGCCTTTCTATCCCTCACAGCAAACCCTGGGCTTCTCAGGATCTCACGGCTCCTGGTCAGTTGTTACTCCGTCCTCATACCTCTCTGCCTGTGTGGGCTTTCTTAAATTTTTGTTGCATGTTAGCGTCTTTGGGAGCAGCCTCCCCCACTTCTGTTTTGTTGCCTCGCTGACAGGTGATGGACGAGGCCACATCTATGAGAAGACGGAGAATGGAAGTGGGTGTTACCCTTACTGTCTGGCCTCACTGTCCCCGAAGGTAAACTGTGGAGGATGAAGAAGTCGTGCAGTCTATTCATGACACACAGGCTCTCAGTGATGGAGGAGAGTTATCTGTCTATGTTTCTTTCATTGGTTAATTAATAAAGAAAACTGCCTTGGCCCTTTAAGAACAGAAAATTAGGTAGGTGGAGTAGACAGAACAGAATTGTGGGAACAAGGAAGTAGAGTTGGAGAGACGCTTCAGGCAGTCGCCATAGGAGTCTTCATGCTGCTGCTCTCCGAGATGGACGCAGGTTAAGATCTCTCCTGGTAAGCCACGACTCGTGGTGCTACCCAGATTACTAAATATGGGTTAAAGGAAGATGTGAGAATTAACCAATAAGAGGCTGAAACTATGGGCCAGGCAGTGTTTTAAAAGAATACAGTTTCCGTGTAATTATTTTGGGCAAAGCTAGCCGGGTGGCGGGACACAGCCCCGCCGCTTCTCACTACATCTCAGCGAGTCAAAGGCATCCTCTGTGATGCAGGAAGGCCAGTGTGAGGGGAGGAGGATTTCCTGGGAGCCCAGGGTGACGGGTGCACAAAATTGACCTTGAGAGTTGCCCTGAGGAGGGATGGCTGGGCTGGGGCAGCTTGGTGTGCAGCTGCCAGGGTTCGTTCTGGCGATAAGAGCCACACCACTGTTCGTGGTGCTCCGTGGGTGATTGACAAACACTGGGAGAGGCCTTGGTCCTCATGAGTGTCACAGGGAGAGACTTCCATATCAGAGGTCACAGTGCCACGCATGATTCACAACTCCCAGGTGATCTATTGAGGTCTACGGTGACAGAAGTGGATGCTTCCTGTAGCTGGAATATAAGTTGAACATAAAAGGAACTTACACGGCCTGTGAGGGTGTCATCACCGGGGAAAAGCAAACCTCTTTCATTAGTGTCCTAGTCAGCCCATAGCTACTTATGCAGCCTTGGCTCCAGACCAGCCTCTGCTGGAGCACAGCATTCAAAACAGACCCAGGGCCTAGGTATTTATAGCATGGATGGAGACCTAAGACCAACTCTCAGAGCAATGCAGGTGTCAAAGTTCAGGGTTAACCAAGTGACAAGATCACCAACAATGAAAATGGTCTTTATTTTATGTTAATTATTAATTATACATACTATCTTTCATAGCATTCCAAAGAAGCAGGAAGCAGTTATGGCCTCATAATCCCAGCCCTGGTAGACATCAAGGGTCACCCAGCAAGACTTGAAAAACAATCCCCAGGTCCACAAAGCCCGAGGTCACCGGGGCTTTAAGAGGGGAGCTGAGATCAGCTGGGAGGGGACTTGCTCAGTTCGAAGCCTTGGCTTCAGTTCCCAGCACTACATAGAAGTAGACACATACCAGTAACCCTAGCACTTTGGGTAGGAGCTAGAGCGTCAGAAGTTCAAAGCCATCCTTGGCTATAGGAAACAAAGCCAGTCTGTGCTACATGAAACCGTGTCTTTCCAAAAGGAAGTTGAGATGTCTATTTTTTTAAGAGTCCCATGATATTTTCATGATCTATGAGAGTAAGAAACGATGTCCTAAACATCTCGATCTGCCTGAGTTCCCCTCATCCATTCCTTTGATTATAGAAATCCGAGAGTCCCTTTCACCTTTCTTTTCATCTTCCCTGATTCTTTATTCTTCTCTGACAAGATATTACTATGTAAAGTGTCAATCAAAGATTCTATCACTCACCTGCCCTGTCTCTCTCTAGAGCCTACACATATCAACATTTTATGTTTGCTTCCTCTCACATCTTTTCATCCATTCTTCCTGTCCATCTGTCTGTCCATCCATCCATCCATCCATCCATCACCCATCCATCCATCACCCACCCATCACCCATCCATCCATCCGTCCGTCCGTCCGTCTGTCCGTCCGTCCGTCCATCCATCATCCATCCATCCATCCATCACCCATCCATCCATCACCCACCCATCACCCATCCATCCATCCATCTGTCCGTCCGTCCGTCCGTCTGTCCATCCATCCATCATCCATCCATCCATTCAAGCATCCCTTCATCTTATTTTCTTTATTGCTTTCTAAGTGAATTGCAGACTGCAGTATCCTTTACCTATAAATGTTTTAGCCTGTATATATTAAAGCTGAGTATTAGCAGATAATTATGTTTGAAAATGTTACAAGAACCGAAACCAGACATCATTGCTCTTGTTTGCTTTGAGCAGTCTTACCATGTGGCCCCACTGGTCTGAAACTTGCTGTGTAGACTGGGTTCGCTATGATTCTGTGGGGGAGAGACCTTGGCGGGTGAGAACCCACGCAGCGGCAGGCGGGTTAGAGACAGACATGCCAGGCAGACAGAGCTTACGTGGGAAGTTTGATTAAGAGAAAGAGAATGGAAAAGGCGGGGAGGGGAGGGGAGAGACCGGCCTCTGGGGATGAGAGCAGCAGAAGAGAAGACAGAGACACACTGGGGGGTGAGGAGTGAGGTGAAGGGGTGGAGAGAAGAGGTAGAAGTAGGTGGGGTTTTTGCCTTTTAAAGGAACGGGAGACAGTGCTGCTGTCCTGCATGCACCTGTGACACAGGGGTGATGCTGTCCTGCATGCACCTGTGACACAGGGGTGATGCTTGCTGCAAGGTCGCCAAGGGGCGGGGCCAGGAGTGCCAGGATGCTAACAGCAGGCTGGCCTCAAATTCACATAAATGCACTACTGCCTCTGCCTTCCAAGTGCTGGGATTAAAGGCGTTAGTGTACAGCACAGCCCTTCACTATCATTCCCATCACCCCGGAGCTCCGAGCACCATCCCCACTCCCAGAACAAATGCCACTCTGACTTCTTTTTCATCTTAGATTAGCCTCTTCCGGAACCTCACCGAAGTCAGAAAGTACAGTGTGTGCTCTTTTTCTGTAAGGCTCTTGTCACTCAGCGTTGTACTTGAGAACCCTTCCTTTTGCGGTGCTGGTTAATTTCTTTGCCGCGCTGACTTTGCCCATGAGTGTGGGCATGCTGTGGTGTGTTTACTCATTCTTGACATTTGGGCAGTTTTCCATGTTTCAGCTTTTGTAAATAAAGGTGCTATCACCAGCAACAGGCTTTGTAGGCTAGCGGGGCTTCCGTGGGTGTTTTTATTTTTACTACATGAATACTTAGGGGTGAGGTTGCTGTCGTGTCAGGAGATCTAGTTTTACAGAAACCGCCAGAAATTTCCCAAAGTGGCTGCGCGGGGAGCGTGTGAGGCTCGTGGTGGAGCGACACCCTAAGGACACATGTTATTTTTGTTGTCCTAATTTTAGTCCTTCCGGTGGATATGTCGTTCTATTCAGCATGAGTTTAATTCTCATTTCTCCAGGGACTGGTGAGTATGATGTTAAACAAGCTTACACATGGGGCTGGAGAGATGGCTCAGTGGTTAAAACACGAGCTGCTCTTCCAGAGGACCCGGGTTCAATTCCGTGGCAGCTCACAGGTGTCTGTAACTCCAGTTGCCAGGAATTAGAGGCCCTCTTGTGTGTTCTGCTGCCATTGGCACTCACACAGGTACATCGTACTCATAAGCAAATAAATAAAATAAGTCTTTACAATAGAACAACACAATCTTCCACATGCGTACTGGACCGTAGTAAATCTTACCTGTGAACGTTGATGGTCTCTGCCCATGTAGAATGGAGCTGTTGGTGCTGCGGCCTTTGAATCTTCACTTGCTAACGCATAAGGATTCTTGCAACCATATTAATGAAGAATATTAGTGAGTCATTTATTTCATCAAACTAGCGTTCTTTGGTTTTGACATCAGGATCGTGACAATCTCATAAATAAATTTAAAAACACCCTCTCTTCTATAAACAATTCACACAATTTCTTTTCTATTCTCCTATTGACAACTCACCACTGACCTTGTATTCTGCTTCAGTAATATTGATGCTTGCTTTTTAAAACCTATCCTGATAACTCTTGACTTCTAAATGGAACATTTTAGTTTATTTTTAACATAATTGTTGTAGTTATTTTTATGCATCTGTTTTTTTTTTTTTTCAGCCTGGGATTCCCTCCCCCTATTCTCTCTTCTTCCTGCTTTCTTTGAAGCTAAATGATTCTTTAAAATGATTCCTCTCAATTTACCCACCCTCTTTGTGCCAAAGACGCCGAAACTGTAAATAGAAAGCAGACATTAGGCTCCCTGGCCTCTTGCTCTCTGCCTCCTCTGGCCGCAGCACCCGTTACTTAAAACCCTCCAGTAAATGTGCCTGCCTTACGCGGTTTCTCATGGACTCATCTCCTGCATTGAGAGCCCTGGATGTTGTGTTCAACAAGGGATCCTCTTGTGAAGCTTCCCGTGCCTTTTCTTGTTTGAAGGGACACAGCAGTAAAATAGCTTTGTGGGGAAAGCCAATGTTCTCAGTTACTTACCCAGCACTGAGTTCTTGTTTTGAGCGGTGGCTTCTAGGTTTTGTTTACTAGTAAGATTGGTTATGCACCCTGCAGAGCGTCATTGTATATTCCACAAAATTCAAGTCTAATACAGCTTCATGCGTAGGCAGCAACCGTAAAGAACATACCTGGGTGACTCTTGTGCGAGTTAGAAACAACAGACATGTCCTGAGAGAAATGGGGTTGAACTTCAGAAGCAAATGTGGAAATCCAGAGATTTCTGACCATAGGTCTGTGATAGGCCCTCATAGTCTCTCTGCCATTGCAATCAGGCTGCTCCCCTCCCCAGCCCCTACTTCTCTAGCTAGGAGTCTGTGATGCTGTCTGGATGGATCTTCAGTCACCATTTGATCATATCTCAAACTGTGTCCTCAGAAGAAATCTCTCTCTCTCTCTCTATTTGAGACAGGGTCTCTCTACAGGCCTGTAGCCCTGACTGCCCTGGAACTCGCTATGTAGACCAGGCTGACCTGGAACTCACTATGTAGACCAGGCTGACCTGACCTGGAACTCACTATGTAGACCAGGCTGACCTGGAACTCGCTATGTAGACCAGGCTGACCTGGAACTCACTATGTAGACCAGACTGATCTGGAACTCACTATGTAGACCAGGCTGGCCTGGAACTCATTCTGTAGCCCTGACTGCCCTGGAACTCACTATGTAGACCAGGCTGACCTGGAACTCATTCTATAGACCAGGCTGGCCTGGAACTCACAGAGATCCTCCTGCCTCTGCCTCTGCCTCCTGAGTGCTGGGATTAAAGTCATGAGTCACTATGCTTGAGTTTCAGAAAAACAATCTTAACTGAGTGTCTTCATTCCTAGGGTCAGCACTGACGGCACACACCAGTTCTCTACAGTCTGACGCCTGTTGGTCTGATTATCTGTCACCATGACTGGGTCTACACTTTAAAGGCAGGAGGGCTTGCTGCAGCTCACAGTGCAGAGGTTCTGGTCCACTGTGGTGGGGAGGGTATGGAAGAGAACAGGTACCAGCGCCGGGTCAGGGAGCAGAGAACCCCTGCCTGCTCTAGCTGCTTTCTGCCTTTTCACTTTGCCTTTCCTATGGGCCCCAGACTTCGAGGATGGCACCACAATCATTTAGAGCAGCTCACCCCAGTCCCTAGCTAAGTCTCTCTGAAAGCGCCTTTCACATACTCAGAAATCAGTCGAGCTGACAATCAAGAGTCACCATGGCATCCTGTCTCTCCTCTCTCAGACCCCACTGTCCTCTGCCATGCTGCTCACACTGCTGAGCTCCTCCCTCTCCACCCATACAGCCCCACTGTATTGGGTTCCTGTTGTTGCCATAACACACTTTTGCAAACTTGGTGGGGATAAAAGAAAATAAACGTATTTCTGTCAGAGTGCTGAAGGCCAGAAATCTTGAGGTTGGCTCCAGTGGCCAAAAGTCAGGGTGTTGCCTGGGATGGCTCCCTCTGGAGTCTTTGAGGAGAGAACCCATTAGCTGCGTTTGCGTCTTAGCCTGGCTGTGTATGTATGAATGTGAACATGTGTGCGTGTATATGTGTTTATGTTAATGACTTTTGCGTCATTGTAACAAAAATACCTGAGAGAGGGACTGGGTGGGTGACTCAGCACCTCAGAGCTCTGACTGTTCCTCCAGAGGGGCCTGGGTTTGATGTCAAACAGCCATACCATGGCTCACAAACCATCTGTGAAGGATTTGATGACTTCTTCTGACTTCTGTGGACATCAGGCACTCATGTGGTGCACAGACAGACATGTAGGCTCAATATCCATAGCCATATAATAATAATAATAACAACAACAACAATAATAATAATATAGTAATAATAACTCTACCTGACAGAAAGTATGTAGGGGAGGGTTTATTTTGCCTCATGGTTCCGGCCCATCATGGTGAAAAATTCATGGCAGAGTTCTGGCCATGCCAGGGCTCCCCACGTCACAGTGGACCGGGGAGTAGAGAGGTCAGGGATAGGCTACAATCTTCAATGTCCCACACCTAGAAACCATCCTTATCAACTAAGCCGCATCTCCTAAAAGCTCCACAGTCTTTCCAGACACCATCAGGGGGCAGTGGCAGAGAACCAGTGTTCAGAACACAAGCTGGTGGGGCTGTTCCAACCTAAACCATGGCACCATGATTACACCGAAGCCCAGCTGGATAATTCACACCAGCAAAGCCCAATTTGCCACCTAATAGCTGCACAGGTTCAGAGCGTCAACCTGTGTCAACCACACCGCCAACCTGGCAAACCCTGTCTCTTCTGTGTTAGACTTAATTTTTCTTCTCTGCAGGGCTTCCCTAACCACCAAGACTATGCTCTGGTCCGTTCTTCTCCCCCACGGTCTCCTATGCAGAGCCTCTGTTGTTGTAGCAGGAAGTATCCAGGGATGTAATTAGTTCCCATTGTCTCCCTTCTCTCAACTCGGACCAGCAACTGAGACGGAGCTCACCTTCCTCTTCCTCCCAACTCCCCCAAAATCAGGCACATTCGTACACGTTTGCAGGGAGGAAGGGGTATCTTCTGGTCAAAAAATTCCACCACCCCCCAAAAATGTAACCTAGTGAAATAGCAACAGAGGCTAGCTATTCTAGGTGATCCAGGGGCTAGAAGAACTGAGCTGTGGCTGGGTGTGCTAGGTAATGCAGGTCACGTGACATTCCAGTGGTGCACCCCTCCCCCCCCATGGCTGGATGCTAGTGCTTTGCAAAATGATGACCAGATCATCAGGAACAGTCCCAGTGTGTCCCTGGCCGCTTCCACCGCTCACTGTCACCTTCTTGTTGCCCTGCTCAGGGACAAGAGTTTGGAGTTCACCTTTCAGGACACTGATTCACTTTTCAGGAAAAGCACAATCGTTAGGCAAATCCCATACCCCTATCCAGGAAGATATAAACAGAAGCGAACATTAACCCAGACCTGTAGCTTCACAACCCCTAGTTGCCCTTGGGTGCATTGGCAGTGACTGCTTGCCTTTAGTTCGGGTTAGCTGCTTGGTAGAAGGGAATAAAACACCCAGTAAAAAGCTTTCGGTTCGTGCCAGCCGACATGGAACGTGACTCCTGCCTGGAATGTGGGGTTTATGAATCAAGCAGCAGACGCAAACACTCATGCCTCCCAAGGCTGTATCACATCATAGAGCGCATGGGTTTATCTGATGAGGATAACCTGGTTCAAACTATTTGCACTAAGACTTCGAGCTGCTGGAACATTCCTGCAGACTGGGCACAGAGGACAAGAGGGCTGAGAACCGGCTGTGTTAGGCAGTCTGCTCCTGACATTTGCTGCCCACAAGCTGGGTGTTTCCTGGGGTGTCCCCTTGCTGTGTGGTCACGGAAGAGTGGGTGCTGGAGGTGTCTGTGTTTCTGTTGGATGGTTAAGGGTGAGAACAAGCTGGGGAGTTTTTAGTCAGCCCTCAAAGACACATCCACCCCGTGGAGAATGCAAATGTAGTCTGACCCATGCCTGCAGGAAGTCCACAGGAATACCTCAGCTCTCCCTTAGAAGGCAGCGCTGACAGATGTCACAGTCTGGAAGCCACAGTCAAAGCAGTGGGTCTACCTCATTAGCCCCTCCTCTCTGGTTCAGCTACTATGCTCTCCCTACAAAGTCCTCTCCCACCCACCTCCCTCATCCCTCACTTCCCCAACTCTGCACCTATTAACTTCCTCCCTGTTACTTCCTGTTCTGGAATCCTCAGTGACACCAGCCGCTGGAGCAGGGGAGGAAGAGTAGCTGGGAACAGATGAGAACCCTGTACTTGATTCTGGCATGACGTGTGACCACCGTTGGTTATAAAGCTTGGATTTCAAGGGGCTGGAGCATGGCTCAGGGTTCAGAGAACTTGCTACTCTTGGCAGAGGACCCAAGTCCAGTTCCCAGCACCTACCTCGGGCAGCTGACAACGGCCTAAAACTTCAGTTACAGGGGAATCTGACAGCTTCTTCTGGCCCCTTCAGGCACCTGTGCTTACTTGCACACACCCTCAACACAGACACAAACACACATACACATAAATAAAAACACATTTTTAAATAAATAAAGTGGTGTTTTTGTTTGTTTGTTTTGTTTTTTCCTCTGTCATCAGCCCTAACTTGACAGGCAGTCGGGGCCAGGAGTAAGACCATGGATGTGGAATCGGATGAAATGAACCGCTGCTGACCCTGCCATTTATATACCACATGCAACTGAGCAAGGCGATTTCTCTAACATCTTCCCTTTATTGTAAAATGAAATTATAGTGATGTCTACCTAACAATTATGAGAGAGGAAATGAGGTCATGTGTGTAAGAGGCTCCACAATTCCTTGCCATACATACCGGGTGATCAATAAACCTTAGCTGTTGTTATTAGAGACGATAACAAGGTTGTAAGGGAGGGCTGGGATACATCAGTGGGTAGTATGAGCATGGTCAAGGCCCTGGGTTTGATCCCCAGCACCACATAAACCTGATGTGATGGTGTTTGTCTGTAATCACAGCGCTCAGGGTGTGGGGGCAGGAGGGTGGTGTATGTAAGACCATTCTGGAGTACTTGTAGTGGGGTTTGTCTGGAAAACCAAAACCAAAAGCCTGAAGGGAAGATGAGAACAGTGTGTGGGAAATTTGGTCATGGAAAGCTGGGGAATCAAACAGTGTGTTATTTTTTTTTTTTTTTTTTTTTTTTTTTTTTTTTTTTTTTCCAGGAAGAGCAGATGATAGCTCCTACCTAAACAGCTCCTGTATGGATAGGATTCTAGAACTTCTCCCTCCCTCCCATGCTTCCTGGGTCTCTAAGCAGATGGGAAGAATCGTATTTTGTGCCTGAATTGTTTTTGTTGCACATCCACCCAAGAAAAGCATTGCAGTAGAAATGGTTCTACGTAGGTTTCCCACTCTAGAGGGGCCAACCACTAAGCTTTGCAGCCCCGGAAAAAGTAGGAAATGAATTAGGGGCGGCTTTGACTTCGTGAGTTCATAGCCAGATGAGGTCCCACGCTTCTTCCTGGAGGTCTCAGGCCAGGGCCTTTAGGGAAGGAACTGCTTGGGTAGGAACTATTTAAAGTTGAAGTAACTACAGATGGAAGCAAGGGAGGGTGGTGGGACATGCTTGTTCTACACTATGTCTAGATGTCTAGAGTATAAGATGTCTAGGTTGTAAGACATTGACTGCTAGTATCAAAAAGCGTTGATGAAATTCTTAGTTGAGCTTCATCACTGGGTTAGGGACAGACAAACCAAACTGAAGTCAAGGTGAAAGCCCCACCCTTGTAAGGCAGGGATAGAGTCAGGCCCAGGTTTCAAAACTGGGACAAGAAACCGAGAACAATAAAACCAGACAAGCAAGCAAAGCTTGTCAGTGTTCTCAGCGGCTTTCCAACCTCAGGGAAAGTGGGAAGCTCTAGATGTTTCCTAGAAAAGCTTAGGACAGAGAGAAGCCCCTTCCCAAAGGCAGAGGGTTGGGAGTTTAGGGAGACACCCTGGTGAGATCTCCTTGTTGGTTAGAAGGTGAACAGGCCACTTCCTGAGGAACGACCTTTTCCTGGGCTTTCTGTAGAAGGTACGCATTGAGAGCCCCTATTTGGGATGACTTTCTGTTCTGGCAAAGACATGTAGTATATATATAAATGCACTCTGGTGCTGTCTACAACCTCAGATTTGTATTTTTAGGTTTGACTTTGGGTATTGGAACAGAGGACAAGAGCTTTGATATCCGATCAGCTTGGGCCAACATTAGCTTTGCTTCTTAGAGATGTGTTCTGTGGATTGTTCTAGAGCGCAAGATCTTCGCAAAAGTCATTCTTGTGAACAAAAGAAGAATGCATAGGGTTTCAGGCAGGAGCCTCCCTCGGCTGACTCACCGCCAAGAAGGTCTAGCCTGGTCGTGGGCCTGAGACCCGTGACAGGGTGGTGACATGCCTGAGGGCCTGAAACTCCCCCAAAGCTCAGTATCAACTCCATGGCTCAGAGACCATCCTCATGAAAGAAACTTTTACACTCCATTCTTAGTTAGACGAATAATGGGGAAAGGGATTGGAAAACAGGGGTGGACGGCCCTCTGCATAATCATACCCCATACTTCCCACCAATATTTAAACTGCTAGGAGCAGCATTCTTTTTTGTTTGTTTTGTTTTGCAAGTTTCTTTTAACTCTTTCTTTCTTTTAACTCTTAATTAAATTAAGAGTTTCTGTGTAGCTCTGGCTGTTCTAGAACTCACTCTGTAGATCAGGCTGGCCTCGAACTCACAGAACTCCAACTGCCTCTGACTCCAGAGTGCTGGGATTAAAGGCGTGTGCCACCACTCCTCAACCTCGGGCCAGCATTCTTTTCTTTAAAAAAATATTTATTTATTTATTTATTTATTATGTATACAATATTCTGTCTGTGTGTATGTCTGCAGGCCAGAAAAGGGTACCAGAACTCATTACAGATGGTTGTGAGCCACCATGTGGTTGCTGGGAATTGAACTCAGGACCTTTGGAAGAGCAGGCAATGCTCTTAACCACTGAGCCATCTCTCCAGCCCCCTTGGGCCAGCATTCTTCATCAAACTGGGTAATAGTTGAATTAGTTAATATTAATTAATTAATAATTAATAATTCGAAATAGAGGAATAACCTGTGATGAAGTCTTTTCTGTAGACACTGTGACAAGTCTTTATCACTGAGCTCAGCCTGCAAGACAAAGACAAGGTAGGGGCAAGAACCAGACAGCAGAACACCTCCTTCCATGAGGGAACCCCTAGGTGCAATGCTAGTCTTTGGGAGGTGAGGCAGGAAGAACAAAAGTCCAAGGTCACCCTTGATTATGTTCAGAATTCAGGGACACCCTGGGCGTCTTGGGGGGAGAAAATAAAGAAGAAAGAAAAACCAAAACAAAACCAAGCAAATAAAACTAGAAAAACAAAGAAAATAAAAGCAAAGAATATGTGACCCTAAAGATAAGATAGGAAATTGTTTACTTTCTCTTGAATGAACACACAGAGAATCTTCTAGAAGTACTTGATTATAACTTGTAGCAAAACTTGACAGCACACACGTCTCCAAACTCACTTCCCAGTGTCTGGTGGGGGCCTCTGGCTTGCCGCTGCCCCCTCCCTAAACCCCACCCATTCAGAGTCTCTGAACAAAGGAAAGGCTCCAAAAAGCCCAGTTCCCTATTCTTGGCTGTTACTGCAGCTTCCTCGTCTGAAGTTGCCTCGTCCCAAGTCCCCGCCCTAAACGCTCAGCTTTTGGCCACCCTTGGGCACAAACCCAGCTTGTGGCAGACACCATCATCACCGCTCACCAACAACCTATAAAATCTCCCTGCTATAGTTTGGGACCGGAGAACCTGCCTTCTTGTCCTCAATATACCTGTTATACGTTTTCAGTTCGGCTTGATCTGGCTTCTGCATTGACTGGGAAACTTATTTGGGTTGGGAGGGGGTGGCTGCAGAAAACCCATTATCTGAGACTACAATTTGTTTTATTTTTTTCCTTAAAAAAGCTTTTAAATTGTGTATATGTGTCTATATCTGTTTGTGTATGTGTGTCCATGTATCTGTGGGGGCCAGAGGAGGGTGCAGCATCCCCTGCAGTTGGACTTACAGGCAGCTGTGAGTTGTTTGAGACCAGAGCTGAACCAAGGTTGTCTGCAAGAGCAGCAGGTGCAGCTGTAAGTTGTTAGACACCAGAGCTGAACCAAGGTTGTCTGCAAGTGCAGCAGGTGTTCCTAACTTCACTCCATGCCTCCTAACTCAGCCAACTTCCCAAAATCCACAGTTTACCTCTGCAGCTGTCTTTTTAGCCCACAGTTTGCTTTCTTTATGATGTAGATCAGAGTATCCTGGAGGGGGGACAGAAATGATAACTTCCAGGCCAATCTAAGCTGTATACTGAGACCCTGGTATTTCTGTTTTGTTACTTTTTTAAAGTTTCATATATGTGAAATCAGCATGTTAAGCAACAAGACTGTCCCCTGGGCTGCTTGATTCTCATAGTGCATCTCATGGACTAAGGGTCGGGAACTTGCTGTCTGGGTATGGCAAGTGCCTTTATAGCTTTCTCCTTTATACAAAGCGCAGGAACCAGCCCTCTGCTCGGCCAGTTGAGGATACTCAGGTGTACTGGCCCCTGGTTCAGCTGAACTGAGTCAGACTCTCGGTTCCACCATCCACCAGCAAGGACTATAGCGTTTCTGCCCCTCCCCCACCGCGTTCCATATCTGTCCAGTGGAGATTAATTGCGTGGCTTGCTCCTTCCTAGGTTCTTAAAGGATACACGAGGTAGAGGCAGGGATAAAGCTTTAGCATGGCATTGGCCACAGACTAAAATGTACGAGACAGAAGAGACTCTTGAAGGCCAAAGGCCAAAAGACCACTATCTCCCAAAGGTCACATGTTGTCCTCATTAGAAGGCTTGTGTTTAGCCCATACGGGTTTTAATAATCACGTTCAGCTGGACATAAAACTATGCTATTTTCTTAGGGTTTCCTCTGCTGTGATGAAATACCGCTACTCAAAGCAACTTGAAGAGAGGGTTTATTTCATTCACACTTGTAGTTAACAGTTCATTATCAAAAGCAGCGAGGGCAGGAAGTCAAATGGATAAGAGGCAGGAGCTGATGCAGAGGCCATGGACGAGTGCTTGTAATGGTTTGTCCTGTCCCTTTAAGAGACAAGCCCTGCCCACTCCTTCCCCTGTCTACAGACAAGGCAGGCAGATCTTCCTTCTGCTTCCAGTCTGAGCTTCCTTTCCTTTCCTTTCTCTCTCCCAAAGAGGTAGCTGCTGCCACGACTCCTCTCCTCCCCAGCCCCTCTCTGTTTCTCTTTCTCTCTCTCTCGGTCTCTCTCTCTGCTCTTCCCCCTTCTCCCACTCCCCCTTTTCCCTTACCCCTCTATAACCCACAGACAAGCTGCCTGAAATCCCAGCACGTGCTGCCTCAGCAGACCTGTGTACAATGACAGAACCAGTTGACAGACCAATGTGAATGGCAGAAATCTCACAAAACCTGCCCTAGAGGAAGAGCTGGCTGTTAATGGAGGTGGGGAGAGGAAGTGAGGGAATGAACCCCTGATAAGCTATTCACTCCCAAGTAGCTGAGTGCAGAGGTGTGGCTTTACCTTGATCTACTGCTCTTCGGGGTTATTCCCCTCCATATACACATAGACATACATAGACATGCCAGTAACACTAAGTGGACTCAGTGGTGTGTGCGTGTGTGTGTGTGAATGTGTGGTGTATGTGTGTGTGAGTGAGAGTACATGTGTATGTGGTGTGGGGGGTGTGAGTGTATGTGTGTGTGTGTGTGTGTGTGAGACAGAGGTCATAGATTTAAACGGGAGTTGGGGCAAATGGAAGAAGCTGGAGGTAAGAGAGAGGGGAAGTGATACAATACAGAATATAGTACTGATGTGCTGTGGGGTGTAAAGTCTTCTCTGTGTCGCTGAGGAGCCATTTGCAGAGACCAGTTCAGACCTCACTGCTTCTGGGCTGTAACTGATCGGAGTTCTCATCCGAGCCTGAAATCATCCACCGAGACTTTCAGATGGCAGCGCTGGCTCATCTGTGGCATCAGAAGGCGACCGATCCAGACTGTGGGCACAGGGACATCTGTCTCACATCTGTGTTCACCTCCACCCATTCCGCAGCCAGAAGGGCTAACAGTCGCGTGCAGAGGTGTGGCTGTGTTCTTGTGGGTTTGTCCCCTCCACCTCCAGGAACTGTCACAAGGCTACATGAATGCTGTTTGGTGAATGTTGCTTTTAAATATAAGCTCCCAAATCTGATTATAGAGTGAATATCTACATAAGCAAACATGAATGTGACTCAGTGATGTAGCCTGTACTATCCTGTCTTACATATGCAAACATGTATGTGACTCAGTAATGTAGCCTGCACTATCCTGTCTCGTAGTAAGGCCATGACACAAGAAAGCTAGCCCATTACAGAAAAGCAAGTTGAAATGACTTAGACTCACTGTCTCTCCTTCCTTCCTTCCTTTCTTCCTTTCTTTCTTCCTTCCTTCCTTCCTTCCAGACAATCCTCATCAAGTAGCACTGGCTGGCGTAGAACTTGCTATATAAACCAGTTGTCTTCAAACTCATAGAAATCCACCTGCTTCTTTCTTCCAAGTGCTGAGATTAAAAGCATGAACCACACCATCCTGGTCTGCCCTTCCTTCCTTTCCTTCCCTTTCCTTCTTAAACTCTATATGTTCATATACATGTATGCATTTGTACAGCATGCTTGTGCATATTCATGCATGTGAAGGTGGATGCTCCCACACCATGGTGCATGTCTGCAGGTCAGAGGACAGCCTTAGATATCTTCACCTTCTGCGTGTTTGAGACAGGGTCTCTTGCTTTTTCCATGGTGTGTTGTTCCAAGCTAGTTGGTCTGATTCTCCCGTCTCCACCTCCCAGCTCCTGGAGGACTCAGGTTACAGACCTAGGCATTACTGAGTCCAACTTTATGTGGGTCCTGGAAATCTGAACACAGCAAATGCTGTACGCGCTGAACCATTTCTACAACCCCAGTTTGAAGCTTTAAACTAGTTGCCGATTAGTATCCACAGGGAAATCACGACATCCCATCCTCCACAGATATGAAGGCTCTGAAAGACGTGTTCCCCGTGACCAACTCAGTTCCAGGACGTTTCATCACCTCCAGATTACTCAGAACGTTGTGGAATGCCATGCCAATGATTGCTAGAGAGTGTTGTTTGGGGGAATGAGAGCAGGCAAAAGTCTGCATGGGAGAAGCTGAGACACCATTATTTCTCACGCACTTTTCTGCCTGAGGTTGGCTATGGCTGCAGCTGCAGAGCTTGTGGGTCCAGAGAGCCGCTAAGCATTGCCAATGGGGCACCACTGTTCGTGATCCCTCCTCTCTTCCTTCTGCTCCTAGTCATCCCACGCATGCCCTGAATTCCTGGGGAACCCTTTCTGGACAGGTCTGGGTGCTTTGTATCCTTCTGTCTCAGGACTGTCGGCAACACCAGAGTGCTTGGGTATTGGGATGGCAACACGAGCCCTGCGGAGGGGCAGGGAGGCTCGCGCTGGCCCGTCAATGTGGTGATTGATCAGCAGCAATCACGGAGGTTAGCTCACACACACTTGGATTCACCCACAGAATCCTCCTGAAACAGACTCACATGCTTCAGAGTCCGTTGTAGTATCTCAGGTGAGGACCAGAAAGTGACATCGCAGAGGATGTGGAGGAAAGAGGAGCATCGCTTCCTCTGAGAGGAAGCTGCCGTGGATGCTTGGCTGGAGTTACCAATGAGAAGAGAACGAAGAGTGTCAGGGCCATGTGCCGACTGGCGGCAGCCAGTGTGCACACCCGTTATGCTGGACGAGTGGTTCCTATAGGCAGTGTAATCACCAACATGAACCCTGTTGATTGCCTGCTACTTTACACAGAATATGTCTTTTATTCCCATAACCCTAGTGTAAGGTGTTCTCCCTTGGTTACAGAGTGGAAACTAAACCCAGAAAAGGAATTATTCGCTCAAGAACTCGTGTTAGTCAGTAGTGATGCTGAGATTTGAACGCTGACTCAGAGACACAGCCCCCGGGGACCGTGGGTGGGCCGGTATATGCTCTGCAGAGATGGAGGAAGTCCTACTTGATAAGAAGCACAGACTTGGCATTGCTGAGCAGGCCCATCTCAGCCAGCCCAGGCAAATGCTACAGCAAACAGCCAGACATGAGGCCTTATTCCATGGACACACAGACTTGAACCAAACCTGGCTGGTTGGCCCTCCTGGGTTCCTTTTCTGCGTGGTAACTCAGGTTCCTTGTCTCTCGGTTACACAAGTGGGGAGGAGGAGAGATGAGATGCGGCAGATAAGGGGCACCTCAGCTAAAAAGTGGCATGGCACTGAGGCTCCTACTTCACTGGTCCAAATTAACAATGGGGCACGGGTTAGGAAACACAGTCGCTGGCAGAGTCAGCTGCTTCCGGAGTCAGCAAGTCTATGCCCTGCAGGTCAGTGAGGGAACGTGCTCATGACCTTTCAAGGGTCAGCTGGATCTTTATATCACAGTCACACTTGAGATGGAGTGGGTAGTCACATGATAGCCCTAGCAAAGGCTAGTGAGTAGCGGGTGGATCTTGGATTGCGTGGGCTTCACTGGAAGGGGGTCCTCCATGGATGTGGACCGGTGCTTCTCTTACAGAGAAGACCCTACAGGTCAAGACCAGCCTCCAGGTGTCTGTGGCCTAAGTTTATCGGTTGGGGGGGCTACCCTGGCATTTGAATCAACATCACTGAAATCTCTCAAGTTGAGCTTGGATAAGGTCCTAGTCTGTGAGAACAAGCATCCTTCCCGGGGCTTTAGCTAAAATCAGCTGTAGTCTGGTCATGTGACTTGCCGAGGTTTTTAATAAGTGCCCGTTAACTGGCGGGCCATGTGGGAATTCAGACAAGGAGCTTCAAATCTCATCTCTAAATTGGCAGACATCAGATGTTTACAGAAAGAATTCAAATAAATGTGGTGTTTAGGATAAAAAGGGGACCAGGAAAAGAGAGTGGACGGATTCTTAGCAGAGGAAAACCACTAGGCTAATCTCAGAGTTATATTTCAGATTTCAAGTTTTTCTGTTCTCTTTTCTCCCAAATTGACATTAATTATGGATTGTGTATCCCTTGGATACTTGTTAACACTATTAGCTTTGGAACAGCGTTTCCCGCTTCACTTCCAGACACGACTGTTTGTTTAGCCAGCTGGCTCTCGTTTCTGAGTGCAGGTTCGGGGGTCCAGCTGAAGGACAGTGGTCTTCAATGTCCCAAATGAGACTTGAATAAATAAAGACTGGATCTCTGCTTTTCAGGAGTGGATGAAGACACTTCATCCCTAGGGACCAGCCTGGCCTCGCTCTAGAACAACACTCCTCTGTGAGCTCCATTTGAGCTGCATATTTCTGAAGAGCCGGCTCTCCTGGCGGTGTGATGCTGTTTATGGAAAATGGCCTGTGACTCCCCTTGGAAATGTCCCTCGGGGGAGACTGCAAGTGTTTCTGTAGTTCCCAGACGAGGAGAGAGAAGGGGAAGTCGGGGTCTTTCCCAAGGTCACATGGAGCTTTGAGATCCCGACTTCCAACTTCTCATCCGTTACACGGCCACCTTCACGGGAGCCTCTTTTTGCACTCAAAGGACAGGCACGATGTCATGGGTGTCATGGGTCATCGCCCCAACATGTCAGACTCACACAGGAGACAACTGAGGGGTGTTTCCCTCTGACATCAGAGTTGGGGGCTTCACCGAAGTTTTTACAATCCTATTTAGAAGTGTTCCCGAAGCCACACCTGATCCTCTTTCACAACTCTTGCTGTAAATCCACCAGCCTCTACCCATTTGCCTCCTCTTCTGCACCATCTTCCTGCATTTCGTTCCCTTCCTGCATTCTTAGCTCCCTTGACTTCCTGCTGCTCCCGCCCCCACGAAACCTCTCCAACGGACCTGTCTTCCTGTCTGCATAATCAAGGCCAGTCTGATTACTCAAAACTGAAGCAGACCCAGATTCCAAAGGTGTGTTCTAGCCCAGATGTGGGCTCTGTGGGCAAGACCGGGGGTCAGCTCCTTCAGCAGTTCTGTGGGACCCAGGATGGTGGGAGGTCTGCAGTCAGGATGCAAGGGCAAGGGAGACACACTAGAGCTGGGGTCAGAGGTAGCTGCCACGCAGACTCCGCTGATGACACGTAAAGGACTTCGGGATGGAAGTCAGAAGTCCTGCTCCAGGACGGGGTGCCGCGTCCAAAGAGGACCTTGTGCTATACAAAGCCGCACACAGTAGGAGCCCACATAAGAGCTGCAAGGAGCCCTACTCATGAAAGAGGCCTTGCCGTATGACAAGCCTCACAGTCGCTCTTTCCGTCCCAGGAGACCCAGCTCACTGCCGAGACATAACTGATGTGGGAGTCCCCTCTGTGTGCTGTGATTGCCACTGATGAATAAAGAAAGTGCTTTGGACCTATAGCAAGGCAGAACTTAGGTAGGCGGGGAAAGCTAGGCTGAATGCTGGGCGGAAGAAGGGCAGAGTCAGAGAGACATGGAGCCACTGCCCGAGATAGATAAGCTGAAACTTTGTTGGTAGGCCACGATCTCGTGGTGATACACAGATTAATGGAGATGTGTTACATTGAGATGTAAGCATTAGCCAATAAGAAGCTAGAGCTAATGGGCCAAGCAGGGATTTAATAAATACAGTTTTGATGTGATTATTTTGGGTCTAAGCTAGCCAGGCGGCCGGGAACCAATAAGCAGCCCATTCCCCCACCCCCGCTTCCTGCCCCCCACAACGCATAACCTAGTCTCTGAAGAAAGACTTGAAGGCCTCCACAAGAGGAAATCTCTGGGGCACAGTTAGCTCCCTCCTGACACCGCTGCACTGGGAAGTGAAGGCTTGACTTGGGTTTTGTTGGGGACAAACCACATCCAAACCTTAGCTGGAGGTCACCACAGGATCTGCCAACACTTACTGGGCAGATTGGTTCTGAGCACATTGCGGTATGACTCGTCAGTCCTCACCCTGACAGCGTGTTAACTTGTCCAAGACCTCAGAACTGCCAGGAGTTCGGCTGGAATTAAACCCTGGCGGTTTGGCTCCACTGTCTCGTAGGGTTGAAACGAGACAATCTTTGTAGACATCCTGGTTCAGGGCCTGGCTCAGGGTCAATGCTCTAAATATTGAAGGACCTGTGACTTGGTGTGGAAGACAGAAAACGGTTCATCAAACTCACGACACAGTATTGGCATTCAGTTCCTATATCTCCCCCACTACCACCCATGTCAGGGGTGATGGCAGGCTGTCCATACTTCTGTCCCCAGGACTGGCATCCAACCCAAATTATAGTGTTTGGTCATCGTAGCTGTATTTATGTAAATTAATTAATAAGCATCAAGCTCAAAGTGTAGCTGGACAGTAACATTCCTGCCTGGAATCTAAGTGTTTCTGTTCTCATAATAGTGGGGCCCACAGGGGCTGCCTGTCTTCATTCTCATTCCAGAAACAGGCTGATCATGTGTGGGCCTGCAGGAGTCTGAGGATGACCAACAGATCACATCAGGGCCTGAGGACTGCTGTGGGAAGACCTGCCTCCAGCTCAGTCACCTTAGCCACGCATAGCCTGGACCTAGGCATTGCCCAGCTGTAGCCCATAAAACAGCTGGGAAAGGGGCAGAGGAACCACACCTGCAGAGCAGAGCAGACTCCTGCTCAGATCTCCCAACCTCCTAAGGAAGGTTCCCTGATGTCTGTAGCAGAGCCCCACAGAAAGCTCCCGGACAAGTCTTTTCAGCAACAGCTTTTCTTCCCAAACGCACCGAGGCGGGTGGCCGAAGTCACCAGGCCGTCTCTGGGGCCCTTTCTCCTGCTCTCACAGGCAGGCCCCCAGGAGACCATCCAGGGGAATTCCGAGTGGGCAGGACAGCTTGTCTTCTGAACTTGGCTCCTCCCACAGTTGCTCAAGAATGCTGGCACGCAGATTGGGAGGCTAAACACAAAACACTTCACTGTGAGTTTTTTTCCCCTAATACTGTCACTCTGGCCAGCCCCCAGGACTCAGAAATGGGCCTGGTTATGTAAGCTAGAAGCATGCAGGCCAAGGTGGAAGAGGTTTTGGCCACAAGTATAAGATCAATATGTAATTGCCTGGCAAGCCCAAGGTCATTGTGCTGGGAGGCACAGACCAGAGAGACAGTCCCCAGCAGGGCTCTCTCTCCAGCACCGCCTCACACAGGGAAAACAAGGAACTTGAGACGTGCACCCTTCACCTGAATTCCCCATATGTTCCCTGTGTGCAAGCTAGAGCAAGAAACTCCATCAAAGCCATCATTGTGCCAGATGCAGGGGACTCTTGCTGACAGAAATAAAGACTTCCTGCTAATCCATTCACTGCAAAGTGCAGTCCCCAGAACATTCCAGGCACCCCTCAGGTCTCCAGTCAGAGTAGAAGTTCCCCACAAACGAAATTGTTTGTGTGTGGGTGGGGGTGGGGGAATGTAGCCAGAGGCTGGCCCAGCTGCCTGTGTAGGTTGAGTTTGCTCAACACGTGGCCGATTTTCACAATGCTCCTGGTCTGTCAGGCCAGCCCATGCTTCCTTGGGTGGGCAGCTGTCTCCCCAGCTGTCTGAGGACAAGGGACATGATGACACTCAGAAGCCTTCGGAAGTCCAGCCCACTTCCCTGTCTACTCCCCGGACCTCAGCAAGTCTCAGAGGAGTAAAGGGAGGCTGCACACGGCGTCAGGGTGGCATGAGGTTGAAATCAGGAGGCAGCACGTGCGCGTGCATGTGCGCGTGCATGTGTGCGTGCGTGCGGTGGCTATCAAGGCTGCGTTTCTCAGCTCTGAACCTCTCTCTCCACTGTGTTGTGGAGACAGGGACACCAGTAACCAGCAGCCTCCTTGCTAGGGGCTCCTGGTAAATGCCGCCACCACCACGGGAGAGAGAGGTTCAGAGCTGAATGGACCGCTTGAACGGTGCCTTGGAAACGTCCCATTAGGTAGAGGACTGAGATAGAAACCAGACAGGCCTCTGAAGGTGGGGGCGGCGCTGAGAACAGCAGTCAGAGGTGTCCTTGGTTCTCTGGTCACAAGCCCTCTGGTTTCCTACTGCTTTCTAAATGAGCTCCATAGTCTAGAGGCTCTGTGTGATTTGGGGGGGGGGGGGGGGGAGGGGGGGGCGTGGCGAGAACTCCAGTTCAGACATAAGTCATTCTGTGTGAGGCGTTAGCACTGTATCTCTGGACTTTCATAAAACATGGGTTATATCTATTCCCGATCTCAGCCCATCTCTTAAATGATTTTAGGGTTACTTTTTCAGTATGGGGGTGGTCACAATAAAGAATAGAATCTACCTTCAGGGAGAGACATGCTTTTATCTTCCCTAGTAAGAGTTAATTCAGTTGTGCAGATTCATTCACGATGTACCACCCCTCAGGAAGATGGAGTCACCCAAAGCCCTGCTACAGAGATGGGAGGAATAATTATTCCTCTAATAAGATAATGCACGCTTCTTTCCCAGAGTCCTCCTCTGCCTCTTCTCCAGCAGTCTTTACAAGCTGCCTCGAGGTTCTGTTGGATCGACCCACCTTTCTGTCGACATTTTTCTTCTTTTCCCTCCCTTTCCTTCAGATGTTGGGCAGAGTCTAGTGTGTTTTATTTTCAAAACTTAAAGCTCCCCTCTGCATCACGTAGCTTCTTGTCTGCATGCCAGTTCACCCAAACTCATGACTTTCCCCCTTCTGGTCTTCATTCTTTTCTCCAGGTAGCTGACGCGATTTACGACACGCCTGCCCTGAGATTTTGCTTTTAAACGCAATTGTTCTTAAGCCTCTATTTGAGTCCATTTAGAAATTCTTTGAGTCAGGAGACGAAGCACTCCAAGAGGGGATCCTGTTTCCGACCTTCGAGATATTCCCTGATAGTTACTCCAGGGATCAAAGTCTTCGTGTTCCTGCTAATGACAACAGAGACACGGATTTTACTCACAGAGGAAAAGCCAGTTTGGCTGCAGACGTGTCAGAGGAAGCGGGCGGAATGGAAGACCCTCGTTTCCCCGTCTCCAGGTCTGGGGAGCCTGGACTGAATAAAGGGAAGGCTTAGGTCTGTGGCTTCCAGAGTTTGCCTGCATCTACAGCTACCCTATCTGGGGGCAGCTGAAGGGAGGGGACGCGGGACAACACAGGGGGCAACTGGGCAGCCAGGGAGAGTTAATGGATTGGAGACAGCACCGGAAGTGTGAACTGCCGAGGAGGAGAAAGTCCCTAGGAGTGGTCTACCAGGAACAATCAGCGATTCATGTGGCAACCGTCATCCCTCACCCCCACATCAGTGAGATCATGACTCCATCTGGCTTGAGGAAAATAAAGTCTATAGTGTTTAATGATTTCATTCCCATCGCCCTAAATGAACAAACGTCTTTAACTCTGCTTGGAAGAAAACACAAATTATTCTAGCCATGCTATTTAAGTATAAGCTCAGGCGAATTACCTTTGCCTCCCTGACCTCAGGTCTAGCGCTCTAACCAGCGCTGACATAACAGAAGCTCAGCCATTAGCCTGTTGATACTCTGGAGCATCCCAGTTAAACCACCCGGCACACGGTCCCCGCGTCTGTGTTCCATCTAAGGCCTGACTCCTGCTAGCCAAACCCGCAGATGGCAGCTGGGGGACAGAGAACAGAACATGCAGTTTAGAATTATTTTTTTCCCTCATGCAAGAAAGTGGTAGAAACAGACTAAACACGGTAGCTTCCAGGAACATTCCTTATCTAAAACTGCTTAATGTGTGATTTAGAAATCAACTCTTCTGTTCTTTACACGCCTTTTTAAGGACTGCCATAACAGAATGCCACAGACTAGGTGGCTTAAACACCAAAAATGTGTTTTCCATTTCTGAAGCTTGGAGGCTAGGATCAAGCTGTCAACTCCTTGAAGCCCCTCTCCTCATCCTGAGAATGGAGACACCTCTCCTAGTGTCTTTGTAGGCTTTTCCTTCTACATGGTTGTCTAACCTCCTGTTTAATGGGGATACCAGCTATATGACACGAGGACCCATCCCTAAAGACCTCACGTCACCATAGCAACCCCTTGAGAGGTGTTGTCTCCAAATACACATTATGAGTTATCTGCATTGTAAAGATCAATATATAGAGTAATCCACAGCTCAGCGTTTAGCCAGGGACATCGTACCACGTGGGCTTCATGAGTAGGTGGCATTGGACTGGACGTTCAACTTGAATTTAATCCTTAAACCCAACCCACGTGGTGGTCACCATAGTCTATCCTATAAACCAGTAGTAAAGCTTTAGGGGTGAAATGACTGAAGCTCACACAACTGTGGGGAAGAAGTTTGGAAAGGCAAAGCATCGCACAATACAAATTCAAGACTGTCCATCTCCAGAGAGACCCAGGCTTTGGAAAATCCTGTAACCATTTCCATTCCTAGCAAGTTCATAAAGTCAAGGGTATTCTAGCACTCAGCACAAGGACAGGGAAGAGCGAGGAAAACATTTTGGGAAAGAAATTCTGCCTTCGATATTCAGGTTCCGTAGGACGGGAGGAAATGTTCTCTTGCCCAGCGATGCCTATTTTCGCAATTGTAAAGCAATCTCCAGACGAGGCTGAAGAAAAGCAAAGCAATGAATAATTAAACTTTGTTACTGACGCTCTTGGCACTGTGTCAGAGAGCCAGCGCTGACTATCCACTTTGGAGAAAGCCTCAGTTCTCAAGAACACATTTTGTTCTATGAAATTTGAGCTCTACGGAAAGACAGGAATATGAGCTAACCCGAAGGTAAGGAACAGCTAGGTTGACCTTCCTCTGTCTTAAATATACAACCGCATAGTTTTTTTTTTTTTCTGATAGACTGGACCTATAGCTAGATTATCTGGCCTAACCAGTTTATCAATGACCCCCCTACCCACACGCTAGGCAAGTGTTCTACTGTTGAGCCACATACCCAGTCCTTGACTTTTTTGTGGTGGGATCTGGTTTGTGGCCCAGGCTGGTATGGAAGTCCAGATCCTCCTGCCTCTGCCTCTTGAGGAAGGGGTTATAGAAGTGCAGCATCACGGCTGGCACTTCCAGTTTCTAGTCCACCTGTGCTGTCTTCTCTGCCGCTCCTCTTCCACTCATGTGAGCCAGATCATCTCAACAGAGGAAACAAACACAGTTTGAAATGATTCCTGAACTAGACATTATAGACGACAGATCCTGATTCCTGAACTAGACATTATAGACAGATCCTGATTCCTGAACAACTAGGCGACATTATAGACCAGATAAACACGAGCTCCTGACTTTCTCCACGATAGTATGATGGTGTTTGAATTTATTAGCTAATATTAGCCATAATCCTGCAGTTAGCAGCAATGGAAACATTACTCTTATCATAAAAAGATCTACTTCCAAATTCTATAAATGGTTTCATCAAGTTACTGGAGCGTGCCAGCTGGGGGTGTTTAGCTTATGTCTTTAAAGGGGCAATATGCTAAGATCAATCATTTACTTTTTAAATATTATAATTAAAAAAACAAAACCCTCAAAAATTGATGTTAACCCGGTAACCTTTAAGTTAATGGCAAAGAGTGGCTGACTGCCATACAGAAAATACCCGTCATTTTAAATCCAAGTCTTCAATCTAATCTCAACACAAATCCACGTAACCCGAGTTTCTAAACACATAATGTGTAGCAGTTAATAAAAACATTTGCTACAAGGATCCAAAGACCAAAATCAGCAGTGACTACATTGAAACTTAACTGCAACAAATAAAAATTAACAAAATCCTACAAGGAAAGATAGTTTCTCTGTAATAAAAATCGATACTGTTTTTTAAAAGCATAAATAATGCAACGCAGGGCCACTGTGAACAGCCAGTTTCCCACAAAGACAAAGATATACAGGTTCACAGTCATAACCACAAAAATACCATTCTATATAGCATCTCTGGGTAGATGAGGCACCCTGCAGCTGAGATGAGCTCTCTGGGGTGCCAGGCAGTGTGCTGCACACCCCCTTGGCACCGTCCGGCACACAGGAGCCCTCCTAGGATCCCCCCACCCTCAGTTTCCCCTTCATGCCATGATTCCCACATGCTCCTAACGCTGTCCTCACATACGGGGTTGTCCTGTCTCCTTGTGGACACTGTGAGCTTTAGAAAAGTCAGCAGCCGACATTTTGCTTGCTTTTCTAGCGATACAGTTGAGTGTTACAATAAGTTTGTGCATATTAGCTTAATAAGTGAGTAATGATAAATTCAAACGTCTTGGGGGGCTGTGCAGTGGTTTCCAGCCTCACCAATCTGTTATTAAAGACTGTATCTTTTGGTTTATATGTGATTTCTTTCCTTGGTAGCATAACAAAATATATTTCCCAAATGCACTGATATATTCTCGTACACGTTCTGCTACTTTATGGAATATAACTCTGGAATGGTTAACAGGGACAGTCGCCTCTGGGCATGTCTGTGAGAGGTCATCCAGAGGAAATCAACTGACGCGGAAAGAGCCACCCTAATGTGCGTGGCGCCGCCGTTTCCCCGGGCTGAGTGATGGACCCACAGACAAGCGCTTACTCGTAGCTCCTGCAACAGACCTGGCTTCAGTTCCCAGCATAGAAATCGGCAACTCCAGTTCCAGGGGACCTGATGCCCTCTTCTGACCTTCCTTGAAACCAGGCACATATATGGTACACATACATCTGTGTAGGCACTCATACAATAAGGTAAAATAAATCTTTATAAAATTTTTAAAATATGTATTTGATTTACTTATATATTTTACAGCCTAGCTGCTGTTTCTGCTCCTTCCTCTCCTCCCAATCCTTCCCCTAATCTCCCCTCTGAGCTCCCACCCACTCCTCTTCTGTTTCTGTTCAGAGGAGGGTAGGTCTCCCATGGGTATCAAACACGGTATATCAAGTTGAAGGCTGGGTGAGACAACCCAGGATGAAGATGCCAGTAAAGGAGTCCGAGACAGCCCTGTTCCCACTGTTGTTAGGATCCCACAAGAAGACTAAGACACATGACATACGTGCTGAGGGCCTGGGTCAGTACCGTGTAGACATCCTGGTTGTCGGTTCAGTCTCTGTGAGCCCGTGTGAGCCCACATTTTTTGATTCTGTGGCTTTTCTCATTGTGTCCTTGCCCCCTCTGGGCTCTTACAACTCTCCCCCACTTCTGCAGGATTCCTCGAGTTCTGCCTAATGCTTGGTTGTGGGTCTACATCTGTTTCCATCAGTTTCTGGGTGAAGCCTCTCCGATGCCAATTGGGCAACAACCTATAAGTATAGCAGGATATCATTATGAATCATCTCACGGATTTTATTTGTTTGTTTGCCAGTTGTGTTTGGTTCCATCCTGGCTCTCTGGGTTGTCCAGGTCCTGGGTCCTGGCCTTCCAGGCAGTGTCAGGGGCAGGCTCCTTCTGATGGTGTAGGTCTCAAGCTGGACCAGTCATTGGTTGGCCACTCCTACAATTTCTGCACCTCCTACACCCCAGTACATCTTGTAGACAAGGCAAATTGTCCTGAAGGTTATGTGGCTGGGTTGGTGTGCCAGTATCTCCACTGGAAGCCTTGCCTGGTTACAGAGTCTTAGCTAGGGTCGCCTTTGTAGACTCTTGAGAATTTCCACTGCACTTGGTTTCTAGCTCAACCCCAAGATGCCCCCCAGCCCCAATCCCCCCACTCAATCCCAGTTGTCTCTCCCAGACTCTCTCCCTCCATGCCCCCCCTCCCGACCTGATCCCTCCTGTTCCCGTCCCTCCCACCCCTTCCTCCATCCATGATGTCTATCCCATTTCCCCTTCCCTGGGGTTTCCTAGTTTCCCCTTGTTACTTAGCTTCTCTGGATCTGTGGATCATAGCATGTTTATCTTTGCTTTACAGTTAGTAACCACTTATGAGTGAGGACCCACCACGGAAAGTCCCTCTGCTTCCTGACTATGGCTATAGAGTGAGCAGCCCCCTCAGACTCATTGCCGCCATGATTTCTGACTGTGAGGCATAATAAATGCTTTCTCCTATAAGTTGGTTTTGCCAGGTATTTTTTTCACAATGACAAGACAGAAGACTCATACATGTGTGGATTAGAATCAGACACAAACTAAGGTAGATATTTTCAATAATCTCCAGTGTACAACTCCATTATCCAAAGAAAGCAAATCAACAAATGTTCTTCGTAACGTTTAAGGATGAGTCGGGGACATACTTGCTGAACTATTAATACTGCATCTCACCAAGTGACTCAGAGGATAGGAACAACGTGAAAATTGATTGTCATTGGGAAATTCTTCAGAACCTGTACTCTGCAGTCAGGCAAGTGACTGCCTTTGGGAAGCTATGCTCCAGTCCAGGCGGATGACCCTGCGACTCTACGCCGGCAAGGGCTGTTAATACAGCCCTTTGAGTCAGCTCAGAAATTCTTTCATTTGTGTCCTTGGAGGGCGTACTGTGCTCTCTTGCTGGGTCATTATCTCCTTGGAGTCAAAGGAGATGCACTTAAAAGATAGGAGACCACAGGCCGTCTGACTCTCGGTCTGGACGTTCAGAAAACAAGATCGTCATTGTGTGCTTGGGGGGTTGTTTTTCTCTTGCACGCAGGTTGGGAGCACTGAACGCAGGTGCCCGCGTTTGCATGTGTGCCTCCTACGGTGCAATTTTGTTTGCCCACACCATCAATTTCCTGGGTTGTTTCTGTTAAACAAGGGACCTGTTTTTACTGACTTAACCTGACAGGGATGCTCTGTCCAAATACCCTGCTTTGAGCTAAGAGCTTCGCTTGGAATCTGAGATAACCTTATATCACAACTTTGGGAAGAACAGAGATGAAAGAAAGACCCGGTTGCCTTTCATGCCTTCTCTTTGCCAATATCCTAAAGGGTAGATTTTAGATGTTGCACTCTTGAGACTTGAGTTACTAAATTGTCAATGTTCCCAAAAGCTGTTTTTAAATAATTCTCCAAGAAGCCAGGAGGCTCATGTATACATACCTCCACACAGACACACATAAAATCAAAAATAAAATAAATCTTAAAAAAAAAAATCTAGCTGTAAAATGGTGTCAGCAAAATGGTGGGAAAAATAGATCTAAACACATACACAACACGTACACACAGCATGCACACACACAACACGTGCACACACACACAGCAGAACATTTCAGAGTTCTATAAAAGAGAGGTTTATGGCAACCAGTAAACAACGAAGCAAGACAAGTCAACCTGGAAACTTCTCTCTGTCCCCCCCCCCCCTCCCAGTTTGGCAGCAGCCTGTGTTCCTAGGGTAGGACTCTGGTCCCTGGACCCAGAGGTAGCAAAGCATATTCTCACACATGCCTGCTCTCGTGTATTTGGGTCTACTCAAAAGGCTGACACAGTATGATTGTTTTAATTTTCTCAAGACCATAAGCCAAAAAAGCAGAGGGCATTGCTCAAAAACAAGTGAACGGACAACCTCCCGAAGCCTGGATGAAAGCCCTGACAGAAGCGTTCAATAGACCGCTCGGGAAGAAAGCCGGAAGGAACTCTGTGACGTTACACTAAGGTATACAGAGGAATCTGAGCCACGCTCAGAGCAAAGGGCACACTCAAAGAAAATGTGAGAAGACCCTGTTTTCTTCCAGAATAGATGCTGTAGTTTGGATATCTCTGTGCCCCCACAAAGGCTCATGTGTTGAGGACGTGGTGGTCACTTTGCGGGGCTTTGATGATCTGTTCATGAGGATACCAATGAGTTATTACCGGATGGGTCATGAGCAGGTAGGACTGGCTAGAGGCGAGGGTGGGGGCAGCTGAGGGCAGATTGTGCCCTTAGAAGGAGCACCTTGTCCCTTATGCCTAGCTTCTCCTGTTCCCACCGCCAGCTCCTGGATGCTGTGAAGAAGGCCCTGACCTCTGCCCTCCTATAATGTTACAGTCTCACCCTAGGCCCACAGCAATGGAGCCACAGATGGAAACTTCCTGTTCCGTAATCCAAAGTACGCCTTCCTCTGTGAAGTGGTTTTTCTTGAGAATTCTGTTACCTTGATGAGAAATGGCTAAGGGCAAAAGCTGAGGATGTTTTTTGCTGAACCACCAGCAAGTCCTGTAAGAACTGCTAATGGGTGTCCTTCCAGCCAAACGGAAAGAACACAAGCCAATAGCGTGAGTCACTATGAAGAAGTACAGAAGAACACAGAGAGAAGCTGCATCCTGCTCTACAGCATCTAAATAATCAAGTCAAAGCGGATCTGAGCATCAGCCTTGAGAACCAGCGCTAGACGTCAGCTAGGAGAAAACATAGCATAGGTTTTTATGAGCTGGGCTTGACGGCAGCTCTGTAGGCAGAACTCCAAAACACAGGGAACATCAACAACAACAGATAACAGGATCTGCAAAAGTAAGAACATCTGTGCAGCAGAGAATACGCTTAAGAAAATGAAAAGACAGCCTAAATAAGGAGAAAAGCATCTACAAGCCATATCTGATAAGATAGTAATGTCTTGCATACACATATGAGCGCACACACGCAGACACATACAGACACAGAAACATACACACACACACACACACACACACACCCCTTCACAGTGACTCCTGTCACTTAAGCACAAAAACAAAAATTCAAATAAAAACAAAAATGATGGCAGGTAGTGAGGGTGTGGGGAGTCAGGTATGGCGGTACGTATTTGTAATTCTAGATCCCGTGATGTTGAAGCATTCCTGCTTCATTAAGAGTTCAAAGATAGCCTTAGCTACACAGCAAGCCCAAGCTACATGAGACCCCGAGTTAAATAAAATAAACCAAGTAAGTAAAAGAGGGGATGGATTGACTGTTTCTCTAAAGGAAGCACGCAGTACGGTTGGAGAGGAGGCACAGTACTGAAGAACACTTGCTGCTCTGTTGGGATCATTTGGAGTCCTGGCCTCCAGCTGCTCTTCCCTGCTAGAGATCTTTACTTTCCTTCTGATTTGAGTTACTGAAAGCTGTGTCAAAGTTGTTTACCAGCTCTGCTTCACGAGCCCGTGTTGCCTTGGCCTTGAGGATCAGAGGATAAGGTTTTCACCTGTTGGCCCACCTGACTGTTGGGTATATAAGCCTCCATGGTGCTCTTGAATAAAGGGCTTCTTACCAGTGACTAGAGGTCCGTGTCTCTGTCTCTCTGTATGTGTGTTTGTGTGTTTCAATCTCCAGCCCCTTGCCTGAAGCTCGGGAACTGTATGGTAGCGCATAGAATGCTGACGGGTGTTGTGCGCTGCACTGCTCTTCCCAAGGACCGTGTGCCTGTATCCAGCCAGCTCCAGAGGAGCTGGAGCCTTCTTTTCAGCAGTGCAGGCACCTCCACTGCACACAAATAGACACACGACGTAAATGGAAATCTTTAAAAAAAGAATACACCCAAAGGCTACACACATGAAAACCTTCTCTATATCTTTTTTTTTTTTTTTTTTGGTTTTTCGAGACAGGGTTTCTCTGCAGCTTTTTTAGAGCCTGTCCTGGAACTAGCTCTTGTAGACCAGGCTGGCCTTGAACTCACAGAGATCCGCCTGCCTCTGCCTCCCGAGTGCTGGGATTAAAGGCGTGTGCCACCACCGCCCGGCTCCTTTTTTTTTTCTTTTCTTTTTTTTTTTTTTTTTTTTGGTCCTCTATATCACTTGTTAAGCAAACAAACCCTCATGAGGTACCCCTTCACGTGCATCAGGTACCTAAAGGAATAATTTTGAAAATCAAATACTACGAAGCAACTGGAATGTGGTGAAATTGGCAGGCAGGAATGGAAGTATATGCCACATTACAGGTATTCGTTATGCTCTCCATTCATGGGCCACTTGTTTCCAGCTTTGGGCTGGTGTGAGCATTGGTGTTCGCATACCTAAATCTTGGTTTCAGTTCTTCAGGGCATATTCCTCCGAGTAGAGTAACGTGTTGGCTCATATGGTAATTCTGGGTTCCTTCTGAGGAGCTGTCAAAGTGTTTTCACAACTTTTCCAGGAACTCTTGAAGAGCCGAGGGTGTAGCTTGGTGGTAGAGCACTTGCCTAGTATGCCTGAGGCCCTGGGTTCTGACATCGAAGGAAACGCCAGCGTAGCTCGGTAGATGAGGCAGGGAGATGCCTCGCCCATCCTGAAGGTGGCCTCCGACAGCCGTGTCTGGTCAGAATTTCCTTAAGGTTGCTTGTTGGCAAGGGCTTTGTTGAGGCCACAAGGAAAATCTAAAGAGGAAAACAAGTCACTTAGGTACCAACAGGGCAAGTCTCCACCAAGAGACATCGCTCTTGCCTTGCTCAGTCCCCAGACATGACAGTACATGCTGAGGTCATTGGCAAGTCTCTCCTAAATTACTTCAATTTCCCTAATGGATGCCCAAGTGTGCTAGAGTATGACCTTCAGTTCCTGTGGCTGCCGTGTTCTTTCTTTTCTTCTCTATCTCCAGTAAAAGTTGTCTTATAGGTGACTCCACTCAGGTATCATCAACTGTTTCGATTCCCAGCTATCTATACAGGGGGCACCTCTGAGAAGGAAGGGGAGCCTGGTTACAAGGTAGGGTGACCTGAAGTCCGTTAGGAAATGCCTTTTCAGTTGTATTGTCTCTCCTTGTCACTCAGGCAGGAACCCATGGGGGTTCTGGGACACCCACTGGGACAGCCTGCCTAACAGAACTCAGAAACACAGTCTTTTCCAATCTACTGTCCTTGATCAAACTTGGAGATTTTGGTCTCTTCCTTTAGCGCAAATGACCTCCTAGGATGAGCGTCAGACCACCATACATGAAAGCCACTGGGAGGCGGCCCCTTTGGTTCTCAAGCTTGCTTGGGTGTGCGTGCATCCTGGGGATACCCTGAAAGCCACTGGGAGGCAGCCCCTCTGGTTCTCAAGCTTGCTTGGGTGTGTGTGCATCCTGTGGGTACCCTGCTGCTGATTAATCTTTTAAGATCCATCCATGTCAGCTTGTGTGTTGGGGACAGGAGTCAAAGCATAGAGATATAAGTCGAAAGAAAGAAAGAAAGAAAGAAAGAAAGAAAGAAAGAAAGAAAGAAAGAAAGAAAGAAAGAAAGAAACCCTGGTGATCTTCATGTTTAACTACTACCTGTTCTGGATTTTTTTTTCAATGTACTCAAAATTATATGTAACTAGAGCTTGCTTTTAGTATGATTACTTATTATTTCATAACATTGTTGAGATTAGGCTCCACTCTACTATAAATTACTCCGTACTGAACAAAACAGCGGTTTCCAGACTCTGTCTTGCCCTAGGAGATTCCATTTTGCAATCAGCTTTTGACTCCCTTCTGAGGAAGCAGGATAAATGACTGGACCCAGAAGTTACACCATCTGCTGGGCACCACGCAAGCAGTGCAGACTGATGAATGACAGATTCCTGGGAATAGGAAGGGGAAGAGCCTACAGGTTTACCGGAAAGAACTGAGACTGTGAGGGACACAGGGCTGCATTCAAGTCCTGTGCGGGAATGCAATCCAAAAACATTTCAGTCAGCAGACAGAGTGGAAGGTGGAACTCTCTCCCCTGAGCTCCTGCAAGGGAAACACCAAATACCTTGATGCTCCGGCTCCAACCCATCCCCGACACCTGCTCAATCCCCTGCCGCCGATGTGGCCTGCCCAGTTACCTGCCTGTCCACCTGTGCATCCGTTTGGACCTGGACCTGACTCTTGACCTAACTTGACTTTTCATCTACGAGCTGAACTGTACTGCCTTGCTTTCACACCCAACTCCAGCCACGCCAATGGCAGCTCCATTAGCAACTCCCTAGATTTACTGTGCACTGTGCTATACAGAAGTTAATATTGACTATTAAGATTGGCATAAAGGGACTTGCATTCACCAAGATAGACTATAACAATGTGTTGTCATGGAAACTATCAAACAGTGTGACTGTGTTGCCATTCAATAATTTCTGACATTGTGTAAAGACAGAGATGCATTTGTCTGGCCCCATGTGCTCACGACAGTAATCCTTACACCGGCAGATGGAAGAAGGCCCGATTGCTTCCCCCTTTCCAGTTAAGGAAAGCCAAGACCAAAGAGGAACTAGGGGTATTGCCCAAGCTCACATCTACGAAGTGAATTTGCTCTGGGAACTAAGACTCCAGCTTCTGCAACTGGAGAACAAGCACCTTCCAGAGAGTTGAAAGTTCTCCTTTAACGCTTTGTCCCTTGCTGAACTGAGGATTCTCACGTGGAGGGAGATTCAGTTACTGCCCAAACAGCTGCCATTAACTGCAGGCCTTGGGCAAGGTTGAACGACAAGACTTGAGAGGTCAATTCGAGAACCATATAACTAGCCTCAAGACACACCTTTTAGGAATGTATTCTCAGAAATCTGGTGGAAATTCCTTCCAGATCAAGCATTCCATCTCTGTTCTTTCTTTTGGTGTTTGAACAGCAGTTAAACCTGGACCACTAATATCAAGTACACACGAACTTGAGAAACATCCCAGACACATAATCCAGACACCTGGGAAAGTCGAGGGAATATCTAGACAAGGCCATAGAGCACATGGAAGACCCTAACCAAGGTTGTGGTTTGCTTTTCCTAATTTCTGCAAGTGTTCTTTGTTTTACTATTTTGATGAATGCTCCCAAAGGCAGGGTTATGTTGGGGGCGGGGTTGTTTGTTTTAAACACTGCTACACTCAGAGTCTCATAAACACTTGCTGGGAAGTCCCTGAGATTATTTTAGTGAGAAACTCCTTCCCCAACTAATTTAGCATCTCTTCCAGGAGATGTGTTTGTGTGAAAGGCCTACGAAAGGAGATCTCAGCTTCCTATGCTATCTTGTTTTTCCTCTAAAGCTGTTAACGTTACATGTGAGCATGGAAAAAATGATTTTTTTTCCCTTTAAAAACCCACCCTCAAAAGTTGGCTCACCTTTCCTGGTTCATGACATCACCAGTAGAGAGAAATCCAGCCCCTACAGCTGCAGACTGAGTGCATGCACAGCCTGCTCCCTCCACCACAGCGTACCAGCGTCTGACTAATCTTCACCGATCAGTGATTCACAGGGCCCAGGAGACTCACACCATCCATTGCCTTCACCACCAGCTTTCTCCCCAGAGACTCTTCTGTGGCCATGGCCCTCCATTACCTGATCAACTGTCCTGCCTCCTAACTTTCTTAGGGTTCAGAAGAGCTATCTGTGCTTCCTTAGGGTCTCAGCTTACATGTCATATCCAAGGGTCAGTCTTGCTGATCCTGCTCCCTCTCAGACCTGATTAGATTTCCCCAATGTTGTTCAGTATCCTATCTCTTTGGAACTTAGTCCAAAATTACTATTACACTATTAGGATTTTTAGTATTGTGTTGGTTTGAATAAAGATGCCCCCCCCCCCCCGCCATCGGCTTATATGTTTGCATACTTGGTCCCCAGTTGGTGGAACTGTTTGGAAAGGATTATGAGGTGTGGCTGTGTTGGATAAGGTATGTTACTGGGGGCGGGCTCCCATTGTGTCTTCCTCCGCTTCTTATTTGTGGATTGAGATGTGAGCTCTCAACTATCAC
Organism: Arvicola amphibius; assembly: GCF_903992535.2. Taxonomy (NCBI): domain Eukaryota; kingdom Metazoa; phylum Chordata; class Mammalia; order Rodentia; family Cricetidae; genus Arvicola; species Arvicola amphibius. The sequence continues at coordinate 2,899,660 of NC_052055.2, read as the reverse complement.
CACGCCTTTGCTTCTCCATCGTGGTCTTGAAGCCTCTGAAACTTTAAGCTCAGATAAATGCTTGCTTTTATAAACTGCCCTGGTCACAGTGTTTTGTCCCAACAACAGAAACCCCACCATAAGGATGACAATGATGTTGTCCTTGGTGACCCCACTGCCTAGGAGATGGCTTGACAGATACAGTCAAGGGATGAGGAGAGAGGGAGAGAGGAGGGGAGGGAAGAAAGAGATCCAGGGTCTGGATGGAGCATCTCACGCAAGCCAGTCTGTACTCATCCACCCTAACTCAGCCTACATAGCTTGAGGCCCACACCCTCACGCTTTGCAGAGCCAGCACCATTGCAAGCTCTCCTGGTGACTTTCTTGAATGACATGCTGCTACTTCCAAACACACTGGGCATTGTTTGAGGCACAAGCTCCACTCTGTGGATCCTTGACTCTCAGTCACACCCTAAGCCCTGTGGACTTTAGCTTCACAGGCCCCACTGCTCAGGTCTTCCAGGTGCTGAGCGATGGTGAGCCTAGCAGGCTCTGTGCCTCTGCTCGAGAAGCTCTAGGCTACCACCAGTGCTTCTGAGACAATCTAGGAACCCACACTTCAGAGTAGCATCTTGGCAGTCCTCATCAACGTCGTACCAAATGTCTTCGAATCTCATTCAAAAAACACTAATTTTTCAGGACGTTTCTACTTGCTTGAGGTCTACCCACCCAAATGCAAACAGCTTTGACTCTTCCTGAAGTAACCTAATCACCAGGTGTAGCTGTGTCTGTGGCAAAGCCCATGCCCAGATCAGATCAGCCTAAATAACAACCTTGGAAACTCAGCCCAACACTGAGGTTCTGGTCACCTCCTGCCCCTTCTGCCTCCCATCTCCAGGGCTCTGACATCACAGGAAAGTAGAGAGCATGAGCTAAAGCCAGCTCAGAGCTCTCCAAGATCATATGTGAACCAAAGATGTACATGTTTGTAGCAGTCACAAGTTCAGCTTGTGGTGGGAGAACCATGCGCTTTCTACGAAGGGTGGGCCCCTCACCCCAGGAGCTAGGCCGTGTGAGTAATGGGGAGAGAAGAGAAGCCAAGAGACCAAACTAACTGGGATCAAAGTTGGTAGAGCGACGCCCCAAGGAATTTTACAAAACAGAAGCTGGAAGTGGAGGGGGCTGGCGAGACAGCCGATGTGGCTAAAGTTCAAAGAGGAGAGTGGAGGTGGGGGACAGCGGTGGTGATGGAGGAAGAGATGGAGCAGCCATCGCCTGGGGTGGCACTTGGTGTTGTGTGATAATATGTATGTGACACTATATGCTCATCTCACCAGCCTTGAAAAGCTTCAGTAGAGTCTGCCTTCTTGTGCTTTGAGGTCATCTGGTAACCTTTTATTTTATTGTTTCAATGAGGCAGTGGGTTCTGAATTTCTCTGGGTAGGTACCGCGTTAAAAAAAAAAAAAGACTCCCAAGGAAGCCTTGCTTGAGTACAAGTGACAGCAGATGTGTTTATCTGTTTGGAAGGTGTCAGAGACATTTTTTAAAAAGAAAAGATGTGTGTGTGTGTGTGTGTGTGTTGCACACATGGGTAAGTTCAGGTGCCCAAGGAGGCCAAAAGATTTTGGATTCTTGAGCTGGAGTTACGGGTGGTTGTGAGTAATATTTTTGGGGTGCTGGGACCCAAATGCTGTTGGAAAGAACGGCAAGTGCTCACAACCACTGAGCCATCTCTTCAATCTCCTCAGAGCATCAGAGACATTCTTTATTGGCACAAGTATAATTTGTGAAAATGAAAAATTAAAGTCACCATGAAGACCACCACGGAATCACTACTTTTCCTTTATGTTTACCGTAAAATACATTAGTCTCTAGTGTGAAGCTCAGTTTTAAGACTCTTTCCCTTTCTACACGCACACACACGTACATTCACGCACGGTTTGCTTGTGAAATGTACCTCCACAGACTTATAATTTGAAGGCCTGGTCCCCACCTAGGCCTGCTCTTTTGGGAAGGTCAAGAAACATTCAGAGGTGGCAATTATGTAGAGGGAGTAGGCCCTGGGGGTAGGTAGAGTCTCATCTCTGCCTCTTCCTATCTGAATTCCTCTGCTTCCTGTCCACCGAGACACAAGAGGCCTCTATAGCATGTGCCTGCTGCTTCTATCACATGCTTCTGCATATATGCACAGGGCCAGGCTGCTTGGGGCTGCTCCTTCGGAAACAAAACCCTATTTCCCTTAAGTCATTTCTGTCAGGTATTCAGTCACATGGGTGAGAAACGTATTCTACTTTGTATTGCGTATTCTATACCTATATAGACCCACTTAACCATCGCCAGCTCAATCCCCTGCCCCATCCCAACCCTAGGCGTTCAGTAGGATGGCTTTAATCTGGGATCTGGGAAAAAAAGAGAATGGTGGTCTTTGCCAACTCATGCCACACCTGCAGGCAGCTGCTGTTGCTTCCTTGCGGCTCCATGAGGACGTGGGGGGTGGATATGGATGACGGATGATCCAGCCGTTCTGAAGAATGTTTTTATATCTCTTCTTGGGAAGACGGGGTGAGGGTGGGGGTCAGAGGGAGTACTCTGGCTTGGTGGGAGAGCCCTGGCTAGCGGCACACCCTGTGGGCTGCATTCCACAATTCACCCTTATAATTTAATTCAAGAAACTGAGCTCCCAGCCAAGAACAACAGCTTATGATTTGTGAGTTTCAAACACGCCTGAAAGCGGCGAGGGTAGAGGAACAGGTGGCAGGGCAGGAGGCCTCTGTCTGTTGTACTGGAAGCCTCTACCACGTTAGAACATGTGGCTTCTCCCTGCTCAGGACGAATGGCCCCGATCAGGTAGCTGAGACTGTAGGACTCCAAGCCTGAAAGTCAGCCATCGTTCCTATAAAAATAAACTCTGTGACTGTAACCCTGCCTGAGTGTGTGCATTTGCGGCCTTGGACGAAAGACACTTGTGCAACCGCCAGAAGTAGTCATTTCAGCGTCTGGAAAGATGGCCAAGTTCACGTCCTCGCCCTGTTGCTGTGCTCTTCCCCAGGAGACCAAATAGACCTCCTGGTCCTTAGCATCTTCAGCCAACAGAAAGGTATTGGGGACCATTTGTGCGCCAGAACAGACAGCCCCTGCTCTGGGGACCTCAGTGAGTCTTACGGCTGCACTAACAATGGACAGTCAGAGTAGGCTAGAGCAGCAAGCCTGGGGCCAGTGGGTGGGCTCAGGGAGGAGTGCCCCAAAACCTAGCAACTTGAGCTCACTCTTGAGTATGGTGGAAAGGAGAACTGATTCCTGAAGGTTGTTTTCTGATTTCCACCTGCACAACATTGTGTGCACACATGTGCACACACACTTACCATTGTGTGCACATATACCATTGTATGCACATGCAGCTTTGTACATACTCACCATTGTGTACACACACATGCCATTGTATGCACATACAGTCATGCACACACATGCCATTGTATGCACAGGCAGTCACAGACACTCACCATTGTGTGCACATAAAGTCACACACGCTCACCATTGTGTGCACATGCAGTCACACACCACACACACTCACCACTGAGTGCACACACACACACACACTCAACAAATGTTTCTTTGTCTTTAAGAAATAACAGAAGACTTTGGCCTTACGGTTTGAAGACTGGAAGTCTGAAATCAAAGGGCCAGCAGGGCTGTGCCCTCCAAATACTCGAGGGAGGAGCCTTCCTGCATTTTCGGCTCTCCTGCCTCTGTCACCAGATGGCCCTTCCCCCTGCATGTGTCTACATTCCTATAGCAGATGTCTCTCTTCTAAAGACACCAGTCCACTGACCTCAACTTAGCTAAGTGCATCAACCAAACCTTATTCCTAAGGCCTCTAGACAATCCCAGGAGAACATGCGCTTAAGAGGAGAGCCCTATTCAGCCACATAGGTATAAACAGGAAGTCCATCACACAGGCAGGGTGGTATCGGAGAGGTGATGCAGCTCTTTTCTGTGAGTTTCCACCTCTGTTCTCCTCACTTGTACTCCAGGTCAAGACACACAGAGGAAGAAACAAAGTTGAAAAAAAATGCCTCTCTCCTTGCCGTGGGAAGATGATGGGCACATGAAGCTTTGTGGTTCTCAGACACCAGAGAATCTGGAGCCTGAATAGAGAGTGTGAGAAGACTGTGTGCCAACAGGAACAGAGAGGAGGGGAGAAGGAAGGGAGAAGGACTTCCCAAGGGAGAAGGGAATGAGAGTGGAGTCGGCCCCTAAAACTCCCAGACTCCAGTATACCCAGCTCTCCACGGAATCAATAGTTCCAGGTCGCAGGCAATGGCCTTGGTCAGCCATGTGGGAGACGGAGCAATAGGTGGAATCAGATCAAACCAACTGGAACGTCCCCCTGAGGTCAGGGCATGGTGGAAACACATCAACCATGCTGAATCACAGTGGGTAGTGACAAGCCACAAGTTCACTGTTTGAAATTGCAAAGTATGTGTGTGGGGACTTTCAGCTGAGGACCACAGGAGACCTTCCTGAGGAGGTGACTGCTCAGATGAGCCCACAGGTAGATGGGTAAGACATAAGACTCCTCAGCCTGAGGGAAGAGGCCCGGTGGGTCCCTGGTAGGAAGCTGGAACTATAATCAAAAGAAGGAATTGCAGCAGAGTGGAGGTGGGGAAGGCAGTCTAGATGAAGAGGAGCAGGGTCAATAGTGACTCAGTGTGGAGCATTCACTGGAGACTTGTGAAGTTACGGACTGCAGTGAGAAATCCCAAGGAGGCCGCTGAATGGCTGCATCACCAAGAAAGAAGTGGGGAGCTATAAGCATAAATGAGGGAATTCTCACAGGGTAATGAGAGGGGATACAAATTATAGTTAGTATATACCCATCACACTCAGGGTACACCCATCACAGCTAGGGTACACCCTCAAACTCAGGGTACACCCATCACAGCTGGGGTACACCATCACAGTTGGAGTATACCATCAGACCTGGAGTACACCATCACGGCCAGTGTACATCATCACAGTTGGGGTACACCATCACAGTTGGGGTGCACCATCATGGCCAGTGTACACCACCACAGTTGGGGTACACCCATCACGGCCAGTGTACACCATCACAGTTGGGGCACACCCATCACAGCCAGTGTACACCATCACAGTTGGGGTGCACCTTCACAGTTGGAGTGCACCATCATAGTTGGGGTACACCCATCATGGCCAGTGTACACCATCACAGTTGGGGTGCACCATCACAGTTGGGGTGCACCATCATGGACGCTGTACACTATCACAGCGAGGGTACTCATCACAGTTGGCTATGGAGCACAGAGGTTTTCTTTCTACACTTTCCCTAAAAGCTAACACAAAAGTTAGTTCTTTAAATGCTGGATGTTCGTCTCAGCAATAAGAAGTGGAATATTTGCACAGAGCAGTATTCTAGAAAACTCCTCTCCCCGTCTGTACTCGTTTGGGAGCAATGCTTCCCCAGCTCCCGATTGCCTGGTGTGAACTGTCACAGCTGGTCAGCTGATGCAAAGATAAGGGTTCTGGGTAATCCAGGTGGAACCAGTGAAGAAGACAGGGGAGCAGGAGATAGTTGGATATAACATCTGAAGGAAGAGCCAGAAAAATGCGGCGTTGCCGGACTGAAGAGCGAGGGAGACACTAGCCAAGAAATGCAGACAGCTTTCAGAGCCTAAAAAGCCCCTGCGGATTTTCCCTCAGAGCCCCTGGAGAGGCACACAGCTGACACCTTAGTTTTAGCACAGAGAGCCCTGGCCTAGGCTCTTGGTATTCAAACAATTTGCATTCAGAAGCCACTGAGTTTGTGGGAATTTGATGTAATAAGCAATAAGAATACAAAAGAAAGAAAGAAAGAAAGAAAGAAAGAAAGAAAGAAAGAAAGAAAGAAAAAATACAACGTACTTACGTCATGGGTCACTGTGTCAAGTTGAAGACCTATCTGTAGGAAATGGGTTGTTGTGGTTTGTAATAAGGAACCAAAGAGTGCTACTTAACATAGTGTACACACCTGAGCCCCACCCCAGCGACTTGGGAGTCTGGGAGTGGGGAGGAAATGGCAGCCTTTAGAAATGACCCTCTGCTTTGAGGTCCAGTCTATAGCTCCATCCTACCTCTGGCCCCATGGCCCTTTGACCTACGCCCTCTGCCAGGTGGCCTTAGCCACACAAAGGCCCACCAGAGCCTGAAACCGCTGCCACACTGCTTGGCCTGAAGATGCTTTTTTCTGTCAACTGTATACTCTTCTCATGTGAACTGTGCCCCTTTCTACCTCAAAATACAAAGATGTGCGTCCCAGCATTGCGAATGTGCCAGCCACCTCGGGTGATGAGCTTCCCATATCAGACTCTGGGCAAGGAGGGCTCACCAAACCCGCATTTCAGATGAGCGGCCCATAGCAGACGCTATTGGGCTGAGGACCACACTTGGAGTAACAAGGCAATATGATCTCTTAGGGCGATTTTGTACACATTCTAGCATAGGATAGGACCATCCTTGTCACAAGAGAGAAAACCTGAGACTTTGAGGGTCACAAACAGGTCTGGGGCCCCAGCTCAGGATTCTGTGGGCCTCCCCCACTTTATCAAGAGACTCAGATTAAAACCTAAGTGGGAGGCGGCTGCCTGATCATCTCTGGCTTTAAAAGCTTAGATACACACAGACCCCTGCAGAGACCCCCACCTGTAGGGGGAGCGCCCTCTGGTCTAGCCTTGGGTAGAGGAATAGCTGTCAGTCTGCAGTGGGTCTCTGTGAGAGAAAAGGGGTACCCATACCCTGCTGGTGGGGGTTAGAGGGAGCTGGCTCTGGATGCTTGCTGCCTCTCCCAACTTTCTCTTTAACAAGGCTGGCCTCCCAGGTCTTACAGCCAAGGAGAAATGGGAAGCTGGCTTTTGTTGGCACTAGGGCAGCTGGAATCTGTTGAGCGTGTTCAAACAGTCACTCTCTCCCGAGACAGGCCAGTGGGGTAAAAGTCAGTTTATTTCATTCAGGAACCTCTTTTCCCTCCCTGGCCTCCCACCTCGGGGCCCAGGGGTGCCCAACCAAGGGCACCTTTGCCTCCTATGTCCCATTCTGTTCCTTGCTGAGGGTGTTATAATTCCCCAACACATCAGAGGGATATGTATATACATATGCATATACATATATACATATACATACACATATACATATACATATCAATTCCTCTCCCCACCATACCAAAGATATTAAGTGCATCCATGTCAACTGTATTTAGTGTTTGTGAATAAGTTGTTAGTAATCTAGCTGTAAAAAAATATTACTCTTATAATTCTACTTTTGAAATAATTTGCTACAAATTCAGTTTATGACAGGCTATCTTTCTCCATAATTCGTATGCAAGCTGGAAAGAAAAGCAAGCCTTGCCGGTTTTCTGTTTTTTTTTTAAAGCACTATGAATTTGTGTGTGTGTGTGTGTGTGTGTGTGTGTGTGTGTGTGCGCGCGCGTGCACGCGTGTGCAGGCGCGCGTGAGCGTGTGTGTGATGAATCCCCAGTTTACTCATGAGATTGGAATACCATGTTTTTTGTAGGCATTGAATCGATCTATTTTAATTTCAATCATGCTGTTTTCTTTCTCTACTTTGGAATCCTTACCATTGTTCCAGGGATCTGAAGTATTTCCTTAGGCAGGTGAGGGCAGGGCAGCAGAGAGGCTGCCAGGGGACACTTCCCAGCAGGCCCCACACTTAGCTTCCTTTCAGCATCTCTTACCTCCAGGGATCCGGTTTTAACCAAGAATTGGTTTCCATGGTGACAGGGATGTCCAACTACGGAAAACTTGGCAGAAACATCAGGCCCAGGGGCTTTGCTTAAAATGACTAAATTTTAAATACAGACGGCGGAGTTGAGTAAATGGGCAGAGGGGGTGAAACTGAGCAGGGTGGCCAGGACTAAAGAAAGAAGGGAAAAGACGGGGTGGTGGGGGGAGCATAGGAATGGGTAGTGGAACCAGGGTAGACCCAGCTGGGCGGAAGTGTCAAATGGTCTTTCATCTTTCAATCCTGACCCTACGGCTCCTTATCAGATGCCTCTGGGCAAATCATTTCATGTCTCTGTGCCCGCCTTTTGTTGGTAGTCTAGCCACTGCTAGATCAAGTTGACTTGGCCCAGATATAACTGTGTATGCGTGTGAGCGCACATGCGAGTGTGGTGAACGTACGTGTGACAGTTCATGCCTGTGCTCTAGTGTGAAGGCCAAAGGCAGGTGTCACGTGTCTGGCTCTGTCGCCGTCTTTCTTTCTTTCTTTCTTTCTTTCTTTCTTTCTTTCTTTCTTTCTTTCTTTCTTTCTTTCTTTCTTTGGTTTTTCGAGATAGGGTTTCCTTGTAGTTTCTAGAGCTTGTACTGGAACTAGCTCTTGTAGACCAGGCTGGCCTCGAACTCAGAGATCCGCCTGCCTCTGCCTCCCGAGTGCTGGGATTAAATGTCACTGTGTTTCTTATCCCCTTCAGATAAGGCCTCTAAGTTGGCCTGAAGCTTGCTTGGCCAGTGAGCTCCCAGGGTCTGCTGGCCTCTGGTCACTGTCCCCAGCACTGGAGTCACAGACACTTGTGGCCATGCCCCAGTTTTTTTGTTTGGTTTTTTTGTTTTTTTTTTTTTTTTTGTTTTTTTTTTTTTTTTGGTTTTTCGAGACAGGGTTTCCCTGTAGTTTCTAGAGCCTGTCCTGGAGCTAGCTCTTGTAGACCAGGCTGGCCTCGAACTCACAGAGATCCGTCTGCCTCTGCCTCCCGAGTGCTGGGATTAAAGGCGTGCGCCACCACCGCCCGGCTCATGCCCCAGTTTTTAACATGGGTGCTGGACAGATATTTGCACTCATGTCTTCATGCTTGCCCCATAAACACATACATGCATACATACATGTGTGTGTAGATGCTTATGAGTTCTATCTAAATAATGGGTATTATTTTATTATAAAAAGCACAGGTTCAAGTCACCCTCAGTGACTTATTTCATAGTATGACATGACTCTAATCCTAAGGAAGAAGAAACCACCCTCTCTTTTTGTTAGTTTTTATGAGATAGTGTCTCACTATGCAGCCTAAGCTAGCCTCAAACTCACATCCACCTGCCTCAGGCTCCCGAGTGCTGGGATTACAGCGATGATAGGCATTGTGCCACCACCTCAAGCTTTGAATACCCTTTCCAAGGGGCTCAGGTGAAGGGTGAACCTGAGCACCACAGTTTCCGTCTGTTCCTATACACAGCTGGTTGCAGACGCTCTTCAAAAATGCATCCTAAAGCCGGGCGGTGGTGGCGCATGCCTTTAATCCCAGCACTCGGGAGGCAGAGGCAGGCGGATCTCTGTGAGTTCGAGACCAGCCTGGTCTACAAGAGCTAGCTCCAGGACAGGCTCTAAAAAAGCTGCAGAGAAACCCTGTCTCGAAAAACCAAAAAAAAAAAAAAAAATGCATCCTAAAGAAAAGCTGAGGGATGAGAATAGCAGTCTGTCTTGGAATGCCACCCAGGAAACACCAGAGTGGCTGAACATGCAACAGTGGGGACCCATTTAGTGAGCTGTGACTCTCAGACTGGCCTGTGCATTGAACCCCTGCCCCAAGTCCTCCACTACACCCAGGAATCCCTTGAGGGGAAGTGACAGGGTAGACAGCCACAGGTTTGCTGAGTCAGGCGTGGAGCTGACAGGCACACGAGTTGCTTCCACCCCCTTTCCCCTGGCCAGACTCAGCACATGCTACCTTTGAGTGTGAGGAATTTGGGATTGGGTACAGAAATGGCCAGAATGCTCCTAGGTTCTGCCTGTCCTCGCCTCCCCAACCCTGGGGTCACAGACCACTGTGGCCACACCCACATTTTTTACGCTGATGTGGGGATTCAAACTCAAGTCCTGACAGCAAGAGCTCTGTCCCACCAATACACAAACGATCAGAGGAAGCCTGGCGGGGCCATTGCCACAAACGGTAATTTTAACGCAGCAAAGTTTCGAAAGTGCTCTCCTGGGGCAAAGGGGGGGAAGAAATAAAAGTTTCAAAAACCAGAGAAAGAGACAGAGGAAGCAAGCAATCATCTGTTCCAGTGGAAGAGAGGCTGTGGGTTTACAGGCAGCTTCACACCCACCCACTCAGATGCTACAGATAGGCGGCGCAGGCGCAAGCTCCGGCTTGCCCTTCAAAGTCCGCCCCCAGGCCCTGTTCAGACCGCCCTTCCTGGCCCACCTACTCCAGTCTGCTGGACGGTGGGGGGCAGAGTAGCAGCTTTGTGGGTGGAATAAGAGTGAAGAGAGAGAGGGAAGAGAAAATCCCCGCGGCTGAGGGAGAGCAGTAACTGGGCAACCTCGGACAGGTAGCTCAGCCGCTCAGAGCTTTCTGTTTCCTTATCTGAGAAATGAGGTCGGTGATCGCTCTGACCTCAAATGCTTGTTGTTCCGTGAGACGAGATATTCAAATACACTTAGAGTGTCGCCGTTCTTAGTTAAGTCTGGGGGAAGAAGTCTGGCTATTTTTATAAAAGGCAATAAGAACCCCCACTGCCGAATGGGGGTAAAGACAGACGGGAATACTCATAAGAAGAAACGGGGCGGGGTGGGGGGGGGGGACGGGAGCTGATGGAGACAAGTAACTTTTCCCACATACGATGGCCAAAGGACTTCAAAGTAAACCTCAGAGGGTGACATTTAACTTTCACAGAACAAGTGAGGCATCACGATGCTTGCTAGCCCTGAACAGGCTGGGGCAGGAAACGGGTGAGCCAGAGCACAGAAGAGTTGACTTGGTGACTTAAGTCCCACGGTGCCAGGAGGAAGCTGATGTTTTGAGGGGAAGTCTGATGTGTTTTGGAGGTAGGAGACAGGGGCAGGGGAAGAGTGTGGGTGGCTGTGTTTTCGGGGAGAAGAGAGCAGAACTTTCTTGAGGTATCAAAGATCTGCCTGGCAGTTTCTGACTCAGTCTGCAGGCAATAAGTGACTGCTTTGTTGCACCGAATTGAAGCGGCTGTGCGGTAAGATCTCAGAGATTTAGAGGAAGCTGAGCTAGTCTAGTGAGTAAGGCCCTAACACCCTGCGAGGTGACACCTGGAGGAGTCGGGGCAGCAAGTTTTGGCTCTGTCACTCAATGTTCGGATTTGTTTCTCATGGAAACGGAACTCAGAAAGTTCTGATGACACAAGATTGGGGTCCAATTTGTGGGTAGCCTGAACCCGGTGATTCGCTTTCTTTAACCACTCTGAGGAGGTGGTCAACAGATGGAAAACAACACAAGATGTCAATTATGCAAACGTTATAACCGCAGGAAATCACTGTGGCCCGCCCTCTGGGTGATTATAGACCAGCACAGAAAGTTCAGATTCCCTCCCTTCTATGGGCAAGACCTAGGTCCTAAGCCTTCCCTCTCCATGGCGATGGCCCTGTGGTCCCATCATAAGGAATAAAGAAAGGTCCCAGGTGCTTGTTGAGATTCCTTGGACACCAATTTGACCCTTGAGAGGGGTGTGGCCAGGTGAGAGAACAGGCTACGATCAAGGAGTGTCCTGGCCACCCCCCCCCCCCCCCCCCCCGGCATCCAGAGGGTGCAGCAATCCTGCAGTCAGATAACCACTCCCTGCATCCACACGTGGCAAAGACTGTCTTCCGCCAGCTACCTCTTAGGATTGAAACCTATTAGAGCCCCGAGGGGCCTGGCTAAGAGCTGAGAGATGAGGAACAGGTGAGTACAAGGACCCCAGGCCTGCCCAAGTCCACCTCATGTGTCCACCCTAACTAAACTTCTGCACTTCTCTGCCTGGGTGGACACACTGTCTGTCATGGCCACCAACCCTGGACACCCCATCTCATTCTCCCCCACTTCCCATCCACTGCCCGGAAGCTATTCAGTATCCTAAAACATTTTTAAAAACTAATTTATTCACTTGAGGACGGGTCTCACTGTATAGCACAGGGTGGCCTTGAACTCTCTACACAGCCAGACTTGACTATGTAGCCAAGATTCACCATCCTCCTGCTGTTGCCTGCTGGGTCCTGGATCCTTAGGATGGTCACATCACAGAAAGGGCCACTTTCATATTCTGCCTGCCCCTGGTGTACAGCACCCTCTCTTTTGCCTTTGCCTAGAAACTTCTTCCTGCCACACCTCAAAAACTGACTCTCCTAGAGCTTGCCAGTCCTTTGTGAAAAGGAGAATTTTATCACCAGAAGGGGTCTTGCTGTCACGGGAGCCACCGGGCTCTGATAGCTGGGAGAACGGCCAGTGTCACGGAGTTGGATGGGCAAGCCCTGTAGCCTGTTTCCTGGCAGCACCAGACTGGATTTGTATAAATGTCCCCTACCAGGTTCCAGTGTCAGTGAAACCATCTATGTGGGTTCGCACGAATGGACCTGTCACTCTCAGTTCTTTCCCCAGTTAACCAGCTGGGGACCATGTCTGCCAGGCCCATAGCGGGGTCTCGGCCCATGTTCACCTTTCATCCCTTTGGCCTCCAGAGCCACAGGAACCACTGAATGAGAAGCCCCGAGAAGAAGACTTGTAAAGATGGTCAGGACTTCACCATTTGGGTATTTGAGAGGATCCCTGCTAATGCCTCTGTGGATAAGTCTAGATTCTGAGAGGTGAGGAGTGAAATCAAGAAATGACCAACCTCGTGTGTCTGTAGCTTTTTTGGGTCAGTTTCATGTAGGTTAGAGTCATCTGAGAAGAGGGAACCTCAACTGAGAAATGTCTCCATCAGATTGGCATGTGGGCAGTTATAACTGATGTGGAAGGGCCCAGCCCACTGTGGGTGTGCCTGTGGCCAGGGGGTCCTGGGCTGTATACAAAGCAAAATGAGCAAGCCATGAGGAGCGAGCCAGGAAGCAGTGTTCGTTCCTGGCCTCTGCTCCAGTTCCTGCCTCCAGGTTCTTCCTGTCCTGATGTCCCTCAATGACAAACGACGACGTAGACGTGAGAGCTGAATAAACCCATTCCTCCCCAGGTTGCTTCGGCCATGGAGTTCATCAGCCCAGCCCAGTGCAAACTGGGGCACCTCTCCTTGAGGTGTGTTTCCTCTTCATCTAACCCATTCATACTTTCTACCATGTGACCCTTGCTGCCATTTGAGGTAGAGAATGCAAACCGCAAAGGCCTAAGTGTGGTTTGTGTCAGGTGCTTGCCTGGTATGCCTGGGGTTCCAGGTTAACCCCCTGCCCCACAATTTTTCACAGGGGATTGTCCATTTTTCAGTGGAGGGCCCCGGATTTGTGGACAGACAGGCAACACTAGCTGGGCTCATAGAGTCTTGGAGAAGAACGAGGAGGAGGAGGGGGAGGAGGAGGAGGAGGAGGAAGAGAGGGGCTGGAAGGATGCTCCGTTATGGCACATTGCTGGTCTTACAGAAGACCCAGGTGTAGTTCACAGCACCCGTGATAGGCTGTTCACAGCCACCTGTAACTCCTGCTCCAGGAACCCGATGCCTCTGTCACCTCAGGTATCTGCGTTCACACGCTCTTACCCTTTATTGAAAAAAAACCAGAAGAATATGAAGTTGGGAGGGAAATGGGCTGGACTGGGGTTGGGGTAGAAGTAGATATGATCAAAATGCATTGTGTGCACATAGAAAATTCTCAAAGAACACGCACGCACACACACACAGGCATACACACACACAGGCACACATGCACACACATGTACACACACACACACACACACACACACACACTGCCATCTCACCTTGAAGGGCATCTGAATTACTAAAGGACAAACTGGCTTTGCAACCTTGAATGCCCTTGAACACCAGTCACCTCCCACAGTATCCTATCAGCTCTTTAAATCTCAACCCTTGTTGATAAAGACAACAGCTTGTGGGCCAACCACACCGCCAGTTCAGGTCTTCTGACGTCACTGCCAACATTCACGACTGGCTTGCTTCACGTGAATGTATTTGGTTATTTTGTCTTTTTTTTTTTTTTTTTTTTTCTGAACCGAACCCAGGGCCTTGCGCTTGCTAGGCAAGCACTCTACCACTGAGCTAAATCCCCAACCCCACGTGAATGTATTTGGAACAGCTGTGCCTGGTTAAGGTTCGTAGCTGTCGCGCTCCCTTTGCCAGGCAGGAATTTACGGGACGGTGCAGGGTACTAGCAGACTGAATGTCAGAGTTTTGTTTCCTGCTGTAAGTGTCCAACCTGACTGTATCTGAAATACGCATCCTCTTACAGACAAGAATGGGGCAGAAGGAAGAAGGCCATTGTTAAGTGAAGTAATGGGGTTCCTTAAAAAAAATAATTTTTATTTAGAATTATGTGTGTGTCTATGCTGTATGTGAGTGAAAGTGCCTGTGGAGGCCTGGGGGTGCCATCGGGTCCCCTGGTGCCATCGGGTCCCCTGGTGCCATCGGGTCCCCTGGTGCCATCGGGTCCTGAAGATGCCATCGGGTCCCCTGGTGCCATTGGGTCCCCTGGTGCCATCGGGTCCCCTGGTGCCATCGGGTCCTGAAGGTGCCATCGGGTCCCCTGGTGCCATCGGGTCCCCTGGTGCCATCGGGTCCCCTGGTGCCATCGGGTCCTGGAGGTGCCATCGGGTCCCCTGGTGCCATCGGGTCCCCTGGTGCCATCGGGTCCTGAAGGTGCCATCGGGTCCCCTGGTGCCATCGGGTCCTGGAGATGCCATCGGGTCCCCTGGTGCCATCGGGTCCTGGAGGTGCCATCGGGTCCCCTGGTGCCATCGGGTCCTGGAGGTGCCATCGGGTCCTGGAGGTGCCATCGGGTCCCCTGGTGCCATCGGGTCCTGAAGGTGCCATCGGGTCCCCTGGTGCCATCGGGTCTTGAAGATGCCATCCGGTCCACTGGTACTAGAATTATAGGTAATTGTGAGCCTCCCAAAATCAGTCCTCTGCAAGAGCAGCAAGAAGCCCCCTTTTAAAGTAAACTGAACAAAACCCCAACTCTCTTCCTCACTAAGGAAACCATGAAGGACACCTGAAGCACTCACTCCGGTCCCCCATTCCACCCTTAGCAACTGAACTTTCTCAGTATGGCCAGTTTTGTTCTCTTTGTAGCAATGGCTTTTCTGTTCCGCACCCCAGCTGTCTCATCCTCCAGGGTTAGCTTTGCTATGGGCTTCCAGCAGCAGCACCAGCTACTCCCGCACCTCCTGCCCCCCCTTCATCTGAAATCGGACCCTTCTCCGGGGAACTCCCTGTGCCTCTTTCCTGCTTCTCAGCCTCCTGGCCTGCATGTATTACTGCATTGCTTCACATATCCCATGCATTTCCCCCCTGCTTTTTCCCTGATTGCTATGTCCATCACCGAAATGCAAGCCCCACAAGTACAGGGCTCTCTGTCTTTGCTGGCTCCCTATTTCCTCCAGCAAGCACAGCAAGTGGCACAGAGTGAATTTTTTTGTTTGTTGTCCTTTTTGGGGTGACTACTGCTGGGCTCCTAGTTGCAGCGGGTTCGTACGTTCCAGGGTAGGAGCGTGAGGATTAGAATTATTGGGCAAAAGGAACATAGATACAAGAGTGGTAAGAGACAGAAACACGGGGTAGTAACGGGAGGGAGCTCCAGTGAAGACTGAGATTCACCTGTGTTTCATTTCCATTTTGTTCACATACCCTGACCCTAACAGGCAGGAGTAAAATAAAAACTGCATTAACACGATACAAGGAAGATTCTTAGTTAAACATCCTGTTGCCAGAACAAGACAAGTAACACTCATACCCTAGACCAAAACATTCTGTAGAAAACCACTCCCTGGGTGGAATCATTAACTCCCTAAGAGAGTAGGAACCCAGTTGGATCCTTAGACTTTTGTTTGAGTTAGAAACAGACGTACTTCTTAATACCTGAAATTCCGGGTCTGGATATTAGCCACGCCTGTAGACAATAACCTTGAGAGAGCAGAAGTTCCAACTCCCCGACCTGTAGTCAAGACAGAATGGGGCCCACACCTGTGGGCCCTGCCAGTTTGAGACGAGTGAAACCAGTTCTCACGATGCAGCCTCCGCCGGCGAGAATGCTCTAGTAGACCAGAAAGAGCCCGTTGGTTCTGCCCCCCCCCCCACTCCCCGAGGTGTGCAGTACCACATTTGGCACTGTAGACTTTTTAAACACTTGCTGGATCAAGGAACGACCCATTTCTTCAGCAAAGTTGTCATGAAGCTCCAGCGATAGAGCCAGCCATTGGCTATCCATCCTCTACCGTTGCCAAGGCACTGCCTACATCCTCCTGCTAGGAGAGAACGTGTTGTTTGGAAAGATGCTGCAAGGGCTGGAGAGTTGGCTCTGAAGTTAAGAGTGGAGTGATCTTCTACAGGACTGGGGTTCATTTCCAGCCCTGACAGCAATCCCCTAGCTCCTGCCCATTGCCTTAATGATGCAGCCCTGTACCTCCCAAGGTGTGAGAAGCAGAGGGTGATACACGACAGTGGATGGATATTTTAGTATTCATGGACCAGTCCCTAGCTCACTGGAGGTGAGCAGGGAATAGAGAGGACTGTGTATGTGCTTAGACTGGAGCAAGGGCAGAGGTTAGGAAGAGACAGCTATAGACAGAGAAGAAGAAACCATGGCTGGGAGGGAGGCGGCAACTGACAAGCCATGTCCAGGGCATCTTTTGAACCACCCAGAGGGCACTGGTGACCTCGAGCATGCAGAACCAGGATTCAGGCTATTAAATTGTGGATGTGAAAAGAAAATGAGCTGACAGGCTGGGAAAACTGTGGGATACTAGGATTATAGAGCAGGCAGACAGAAAGACAGCGTGACCCTTCTCGCAGAGAGCCTGCCAATCTGAATAGATTTAATTTCACATCAAAGAACAGCTTGTGCCAGCCTCTATAGGCAGAAAGGAAACATCATAGTTCCCTATATTTAATCAGATGTTCAGCTGAGCAGGGGGTCCCCGTGGTACAGCTGGCTCCCCAACCCCAGCTTCAGATCTGACAGATTCCACTGGCGGAGCATCCGGAAGGAGCACAGCATCCCCACCGTGCTGTTAGGCTTCCTACCACAGGCTTTGCCTTCCCCTTCTCCCCAACACAAGAGAATGAATGGGAAACCATGAAGGAGAAATAGAAGCAACCATTTTTAAGTGGTCCAGCATCTCTGGCCTCCATCCCTGGTGTTTTCATGGGCTGTTTTGTCTTGGAGTTCACTCCCTTCCTTTATCCTTCCACCTTGAGCTTTGCTTTTTCTGCTGGCTCTTGTGTCTTGACCCAGAGATAAGGCTCAACCTCCCACTTGTTGTTGACATGGCGGAATTCTGCCTGGGCTCGCCAACAGAAGACAAATGGCTCCCATCTTATTAGGGGAAAAGGCATATTGTGTCTGTAAAGCCAGGGCAGGAAAATAGCAGCTTACTGAGATAAAACAGCCCTTAAAGCAAAGAGAAATAAAAAAAAAGTCACGAGGGGACTGGAGAGACTCAGTAGGCAAGAGCACTTGCAGGGGACCTGAATGTGATCCCCAGCACCCACATCAGGTTGCTTAAAACCACCTATAACTCCAGTTCCAGGGATATGGCACCCTCTTCCAGGCTCCTTGAGTACCAGGCATACTCAAGCTGCACATATAGACATGTGGGCACTCACATATAAACATCAAATTATAAATCCTTTTTTAAGTTCATAAGAAAGGAAGAAATGGCACCTCCACCCGCTTCACGCTATAGAAGAGAGAACATCTTGAGAAAATGTCATCTGTGAGACCAAGGGTGTGTGTGAGGTGTGTTCTCACTCAGAGGGGAGCCTGATTACTGCTGCTCTGTCTGTCTGTTTTCCTTACCCTACTCTAGCCACCAGGGTCTGATCTTCTGTTCCCTCTCTCTGGGACACTCTAGATGTCCTTGAGGTACCTTCTACGCCCTCCTTCACTAAGTGGCTCAAATATCACCTTCTCTGTGACATCCACAATGACCTTATCTATTTTTTTTAAGCATACACTTCTGGTCACCCCTTTTCAATGTTACCCAGACTTAGTGTTCTTTCTCTACCAGACATGGGGTATTTATTTTCTGCCTGTTCCTATTGGTATCTAAGGTCTTGATAACAGGCACATGACTGTTTTGCTTAGTGTAGAGAACTCAGAACCAGGAAGGAGGGAGACAGAGCGAGATTGTGCAAAATGTTTGTGGGGGTCATACCTTGGGCGCTATTGAAATTGTTTTGCTTTTGCTCTTTTGTTTTTGAACAGAATCTCTCCCTGGGATCTGAGTACCACCACCAGTTAGGCTGGCTGCCACCACATACCCAGGATCTACCGCCTCTGCCTCTCAAGCATGGGGAATACACGTGTGACTACGCGTGTGAGGGGCTCTGAGGGCTGAACTCATGGTCTCATGCTGGCAAGCAATCACTGTACTGACTAAACTATACCCTACCCCACCCCAGAAGAGAACTCAATACCAAATATGTTCAATAAATAGTGCAGAATGAATGATGCTCCAACTTCTACCATCAAGTACTGATTTATTATTAATTTCCTTCCAGAAATCTTAGGGCATTCTTATTATCGCTGAAAGTCAGTCTGAGGTTCTGAAGCAGAAACTAAACAGTATCCCCTCACTAACCTGTAACATCCCCTGCCAGGGGACCTGGATGACCTCAAGGTAGAAGGTTAATTTGCTTCAGCCTTTCCAGTCCCCACACCCAGGTACGGACATGACATACTGGCAATTTCTTCTCATGCCTTCACAAACACCACTTCTTCCCGCTGAAGGAGTTTCTCTCCATACACATGGTGTGGGCATATGCCCGTTCCAGCTGCCCAGGCACTGCCCAAGTACTAAAGAATATCTTACTGGAGAATGTACATTCATGCACCTCTCTCTGCTTCTTGACTGTGGATGCAGTGTGGCCAGATGGTCAGGCTGTCCTGTTCCCCTGGCTTCTCTGCCATGATGGAGAACACCTTGAACAGACACTGGCAGCCATTCACTGGGGTCCCTGTCACCCGGGATCAGCTAAACCACTAACAACTTGCAACAACTTTGGTCAGCTCTGAAAGCTCTCAGTGTGAGCTTTGAGACCTCTGCTCCAAGTTGTATTCCAGAGAAATCTATGGAGAGCTGTAAGCTAGCCTGGGAGAGCTAAAAAGGAAGCAACCGGGAAAGTGCCTCTCCTCACCTTTTAGAGAGGCAGCGTTCAGGAACCGGAGGAAGAGACAGCAGTGTCTTCGGCCCCTACAAACAAAACAGAAACCACAGCTCCCACCTCACTGAAGACGGCCAGGACTCGGGCAAAGTTCTAGACCAGATGACTCATTAATTATAAAAGTGTCCAAAGGGCAAGAGGAGATGAAGACACAAGGCTCAGGGAACGAACCTCAGGAGACACCAAGAATTTTGAACTCAGTCTCAAGACTTCTTGGGTCTGGACATGAGGCGGCATTAGCTGAAGATTTTCTTTTTAAAAGCAGTCTGAATGCAGATTAAAGAGGCTCTCAGCAAAGGAACCACCCTGATGTGTGGAGTCTGGTGGTGGCAAAAGCCTGGGACAGCTCAAGGGCAACACTAACAGTTTTACCTGGGAGAGGCCACATCATCTGTGAGCCCCATCTATCATCTTTCCTAGCATTATCTGCAGTTAATTAGTATCTGAAAGAAATTAATTTTCTTTGCCTAAAATACATTTAGATGTTAAATAAATTCTCTATTCATCTAAAAAAGAATATCTCAGTACCAGACAAATATTTTTCAGGTATCAACTAGATTCTGGCAATCTGGCAAAAACAGAGTTTTTACACTGTAGAAGTTGGATAATTAAATGCTCATTAACTTGAATTAAAATAGACTATATCCGGGGTGTCCCTGCACGGAGACCTAGAGAGACCATTGCGTGAAGCTCTGCAGGTGAAGCCTGGATTGCCTTGGAGAACCTAAGATGTTGGAGATGCCGGAGTTGTGGGAGGAGATGCCGAGGAGAGCTGCTCACAGAGTGGAACCAGCCCCAGAAAAAGAGTGTGTTGCAGTCAACAAAACTGAAAGGAGTCAGAGATCTGAAGAGCGTCCGACATCAGACTTGGAGATGCAGAGTCTGGGTCCAGCTGGTCTGTTCACGCATTTGGTTGCTAAATCTCTTACAGTGTCTCTCAATCCTGTCTAAACTGGGGGAGTCCCCTCTGTATTTTCCTCTTCCCCCACTGACTTGGGGTAAGCCTGTCTCCCTGAAATGTCAACTTTGACTGTCTCCTGTCTTGTAAGACCCTCTCTGACTCGGACCTCCCCTTTCCTCCTCTCTCTAGATCAGAAATTACAGTTCATGCTTGGACGTGGCTCAGGTTCAGCGTTTCCCCAGCACGCTTCACTGAGGGCGAGACTTGTTTGTTTTTAGGTGGTTCTGAAGGTGCATACCATTCAGGCACCTTGTTAATTACGCTAAAACTTCTCCGGTGGTGATGGGCTGATCTCAGCACGGCAAACAATCATCTGCTGATAAAAGATTGGAAGCATCACCCCAGCCCCTGGCATTCATCCTCTGGGCGCCAATGGAGCAGAAAGCTCCATCTCAAGACCCCTCCCCCTGGGATATTTGGTTCGAAGCATCACCCCAGGCCCTGGCCTGGGAGTTGCCTTGGTCCAGACTCCACCTCCGGAAAAGCCCACCAAGTGCTGACCCCTCCTTGGGGAGGATCAGGACCACTCCCACAGGCTATTTAGGCTGCTGAGAAAAAGGACGCGTGGTCTTTGGGTTTTGAGTGCCCCCCTCTTTCCCTGCCATACTTTCCCCCCGCCCCGTCTGATTGAAATCATTTGTGTGGGCAGAGATGCTCGTTTTAAGATTATTCCTAACAATAACCACTACCCACCCCTCCCCCATGAAGGACTGCAACAGGGTTATCTTCTGATTCTGCAATTTCCTCCAAAATTTACCTCACTTGTAATGTTAATATAGAAGAACATGCATTTCTCCAGCTGGAATTCGGTTATGAACAATGGCAAATTCTGGGTATATTTATATTTTAACATGGCTTGGTATCACTGTTTAACTGAGTTACATTTAGAATACATTTGAGGAAATAGATTTTGTTGTTTTCATTTTTATTACACTTAATTAATTAGTTTATTGAAACAGGGTCTTTCTATCTTGGAACTCACTTTGTAGACCAGGCTGGCCTCAAACTCACAGATATCTGCCTGCCTCTGCCTCCCGAGTGCTGGGATTAAAGGTGTGCACCACCGCTCCAGGCTTAAAAACAAAAAATTAAACCAATTCCAAGGATGGGACTCAGGTTGCAATGGGTGCCAAGTCTTACCCACTGAGCCATCCTTACAGCCTGGAAATCAATTTGTAAGGACATCTATAATGAATATTTGATAAATTATCAGATTAGCCCTTGGTTTCCCCTTAATCTGCAATTACCATCTTTGAAGGCCTGAAGAGGCGAGGGGCAGGGAGGAGACGGAGGGAAAGGATGGGAAGGGAGGGGGAAGATGGGAGGGCTCAGCCTTGGCTTGCAGAAGTGGTTCCCAGGAGGGAAAAGGCACCACCACGCTTGCAGTAATTTGCCCCCTCCTGAGACCACCCAGGAGCACACTCTGGGTCCCACAATGGCAGGCTTCTTCTGAACAATTGGTTGCACGCTGCCCCACCCTCTGAGTCAGAAATCAATACAGAACCTTAGCAACAAAGCTGATGGGTGGGCGGACCTTATTCCGATTCCTTGCTTTTACTACTTGTCAACCTGTCTTCCCCTATTTAGGAATTGTCACGGCTCCAGCTTTCCTTCGAGATAATCCGTAAACATCCACACATGACTCAAGCCAAATATTTGTTGCTGTTCAAAGTATACCACAGCGTACCCAGGTTCTCTTCCAGCTGGTGAGTCACCGCTCACACAGGCTGGGCGCCAGCTCCACCTTCCCCGGGCGCTCTCTGCACCCGGTTAATTATCACCCCACCCGCCTAGCCTCTGCTCTGTGCACACTCTGGCAGGGCTGAGATTGAGGGAGAGAGAGAGAGAGAGAGAGAGAGAGAGAGAGAGAGAGAGAGAGAGAGAGAGAGAGACAGAGAGAGAGAGAGAGAGAGACAGAGAGACAGACAGAGAGACAGAGAGAGAAGGGGGAAGGGAGGGAGGGAGGGAGGGAGGGGGAGGGAGGGAAAGAGGGAGGGAGGTAGGGAAAAAAAACAATGTCCGGGAAACGAGGAAGACTACAGACAGGAAGTTCTCCACACCACATTATTCAGGGCAGTTTCTTATAAGAAGAGCAGTAAAGAAATCGCAATTTATGCCATTTAGAGGTGAACCACCCTTCCATCTGGAGTGGCTGTGGAATGAAAAGCACCCGCAGGAGGGAGGGGGAGCGGGCTCCAGGGAGGCTGCCGCTGTGAAAAGGCTGCCTGGATTCGGCTAGTCACACACACACACACACACACACACACACACACACACACACAGCCGGGGGCGGAGAGAGGGAACGGAAAGCCACCCCATGGATTCCAGATTGCGGTTTCTGCTTTTGTGTCTTGTGAATGCGCTTTTCCAGGGGTCCAGCCCTGAGCTCAGCCGCTGGAAGGGAGAAGGAGCGAGAACATCAGTTACTGCCTGTCAGGATGATGGATAAAGAAAAGCCACTCCATCCTGAGGATGAGAGAATCCTTCCTCAGGGCAAGAGAAGTCACCAGGGGCAGGGGTGAACTTTATCAACCCAAATGCCACACCAGGCATTTTCTTCCCCTGCTCCGGTTCTGAACCAGGGAGGTGACTGTCACCCCAGTATGCTTGCTTCAGGGACCCCTGAAGCGTTAGAATTACCCAAACCTAGTAGGATACAAGATGTGGGATCCAGCTACTGAGAACCCAGACACATTCTAGCACTACTAACCCCTGAAGCTTCTGTTGTATTAGCTAATGTCTCCAGGCTGCCCTTCTAGGCAGTGAGGAGCTAGAGACATGGGGCAGGAGGAGCCAGTGGCACTTTCTCCTAGGACCTTGGCCAGGGGGAACCTAGAAGCAGCCCATCCTGCCTGCAGGGAATGTTTAGCCTTGAGTCACTGGCTTGCCACACTCCCTAGATCTCTTTTAAGTTTGCTGGGATTCTCCTCCCACCAGCCAGGTGAACACCAGCACGGGAAGGCCACCAGCTTCTGTGCCAAATTAGAGTCGCCTCTGCCTCTGGCAATCTTGCCAGTCACACTGCCTCTGCCTGCTTTAGAGAGTGATGGCACCCGCTCAGCCAGCTCTGGAAGAGCTCTGGGGAATGAAGACCAACAAGCATGCCCCACCTGGTGCCTCTCAGCGGTCTAGGACTAGTTTATAGGTCAGCTTTACCCACACAGACTGCTGTTAAACTTGCCTAGATGGGTTCCTTTAAAGCGGCTTCCCTCAAGGCCAGATGATAGGAACAAAGCAAGATTATGTTGCGAAATGTATTTGAAAGCAAAACCTTCCTAGCATTTTTTTTTTTTTTAACCTTGCAATATCTCCAGAACGTCTGTGCTGACAGGACTGTGCCGGCTGCCTGCTCCATCCCTGAGAGGAAGGCAGCCTGATGCTCAGAAGGCTTAGTGGAGTGAATTAAGGGGAAGGAGACTTATTTTCTCAATGTCCATTAGCCGGTGTTCTCACATTGCGCCAGAGCTGACTCTGGCACCAGTCGCTGCTCCTGTCTGCCCTCTGTTTCCAGAAGATCTTCAGGATGGAAGTCTTCATTTATAAGAGATAAGATGTATCAAATTGGCGTCTGGGTCGGGGGTGGGGGAATGGCTCAGGACTGGAGATATAGCTCTCCTGGCTTCAGCAAGATCCTGGATTTGAGTAACCCCCACCCCCTTCAAAAACAAACAAAACCTACTGCTGCTAATCAAGGAACATGAATATTTTCTTCCTTCCCTCCCCCATCTTTCTCCCCTCCTTCCCTCCTTTCCTCTCTTCTTTCCTGACAGGATTCCACTTTGTGGCCCTGGATGCCCTGGAACTCACTCTATGGGTGGTTCTCAACCTTTCTAATGTCTCAACCCTTTAAATACAGTTTCTCCTGCTGTGGTGACCGCCCCACCTCCCCCCCCCCCCCCCCCCAGCCATAAGATTATTTTCGTTGCCTTCATTAGTTGGCCAATGACTATACTGGGTCTTCAGACCCAAGCACAGCACTGAACCTTTCTCAGGGTGAGCTTTCAAGCACAAAAACCCTGTTCTGGGTTGATGTACTTCAGTTAAGAGAACAGTTAGCCAGAGGTGAAACTAGGTTAGGACATTTAGAAACTCTCCTAGGATCTTATGGACTGCGATGGATTCGGGCTTTGTTTCAGTTTGGCAGGAGGTGCTGTGTGTGTGTCGAGTGTTACAGCCTGGATGGCACTTTCACCGCGGAGTCAGTTGTGCTGAGGTCTGGGGCCCTGTTACAGAAGACACAGAAGGAGCCTGAGCAGTTGAAGCTTGCTTAGGTAGAAGTGCGGGGCTTCTGGAGGGAGGCAGCAGACAGATTACAAGCTGGAAAGAATGGTGAGTCTCCTGGTGGTTATGATCCTCTCTGCCTGGGCCAAGGGTCAGATGCTCATCTCTTTCCTTCTTGTGGGGAAAAAAAAAAAAAGATGCCCTAGATGAGTGGGGTCCTCAGACAGGACATCTGGGCCTGCATCCTGCAGTTTCTTAGTGTAGCTCTGAGGGACTACGGCTAATAGTCCTGACAGGGAGAGGGACCACCGCGGAATTATAAAGATGTCAAACTCCCAGCTGCTGCCTTGCCCTCCTCCCTCCTGAATTGATACAAAGGCCTGGCAACTTGAAACAAAGACCTTGCCTGCTTGTATTTTTCTCCTATCTGCGGCAAGTTCCCCCCCACCAACCTGTCCAACAAGTTCAGGACCAGTTCCAATCCAGCCTCCCAGTTTTTGCTCAAAATGATCAACCCTAAATTAGGGGACAAAGATCCTTAATCCCCTCCACCTTCCAGCCTGACTCATAAGTACCCTTCACACAAGCTTTTCTGGTACACAGTCACCTCACTGTCCCCAGCCAATACCTGGCTACGCCGCTATGGTACTGTCTGCTTTGGGAGCCTCAGCAAGTGTTCACCTCATTCGACATGTCCTATTTACAGTTGGGGCCAATACATATTCCACATAGCGAGCATCCATGGTGTGCTTTGGGCACAGAGACCAGGTTTCTGTAGATGGAGATTATTCTATGTCCTGCTGGTTCCACTGGACCGGTGTCTCTCCATCCACCAGTTTTGAAATCCCCACTCTGAGGCTTAATATCAGTTACAGTTGTTTGGCCAATGGCTTAGGCTTCTTATTGTCTAGCACTCTCTATTATAAATTAACCCATTTCTATTAATCTGTGTAGTACCACGTGATTGGTTTACTGGCGATGCCCTGGCATCTCACTTCCCAAGCAGCTACATGGCTTCTCTCTGATTCCGCCTTTTCTCTCTCCTTATCTTTGTTTTGATTTCCTGCCTAGGTATATTCTACCCGGCCATTAGCTGAAACAGCTTTATTCATCAACCAATAAGAGAAACACATAGTCACAGAACACAGAAGAACGTCCTACATCAGGTTTCTTTATTATTTTCCTGAGTTCTGTTTACATTTGAGGAGGCAGTTTCTCACACAGGGTGGCAGTTAGGTTTTGGAAACTTTAGTGTGGGAAATTCTCAGCCGTAATGAAAGAATGTATCTGTCTTAGTTAGGGTTTCTACTGCTGTGAAGAGACACCATGACTACAGCAACTCTTACAAGGGAAACATTTAATTGAGGTGGCAGCTTACAGTTTCAGAGATTCCGTCCTTCCTTTATCATCATGGTGGGATATGGTGGCCTGCAGGGAGACATGGTGCTGGAGAGGTAACTGAGAGTTCTCCGTCTTGTAGGTAACAAGAAGTGGTCTCACTGAACCAAGCTTGAGCAAAGAGACCTCAAAGCCCACCCCCACAGTGACACACTTACTCCAACAAGGCCACACCTCCTAACGGTGTCCTTATGAGATTACTGGGGCCAATTACACCCAAACTACCACAGTAGGCAACTGTTTCCTCCAAAGCAGAATTCTCACATCCATGTTAATAGTGTCACTGTGGGGCTTTGGAGAGCCAGGGTCAGGAAAGAGGGTAAAATTACCCAAGATCAGACAAGGGTCAGAGCTGAAGTGGGAACCCAGGAATGCTTTCAGGAGGCATAGCCTTAGAAGCTGGAGCCTGGAAGGCAGTGTGGGGCAGGCACAGCGCAACCATTCAGGCCAGCTTGTCGGGTGTTGTGTCTTACACTGTGATGCCAGCTTTCTTTCCCATGTGTGCTTCTAAAACATACTCTGTCCTTTGGTCTCAGCAGATGTCAGCTTTTGATAATTTCTCTCTCTTTCCCTCCTTCCCTTCTCCCCCCCCCCCCCCCCCCAGTATGACCTCTCACGCCAGAGCCATGGGTGAAGTCAGTTTTTCAGAAAGAAGTTACTCGGACAGAAAGCCAGAGTTCATGTTTGAAGGGTGTGCATCTGTCTGGTGGTAAGGACAGCTGAACATTTTATGATCTCAGTGGCCAGTCATACTCCGCCTAGGGAGACACACACCTGGGAGAGGCTGGGAGGGACCAAGTCATTAACACCTCCCCCTGAATCATTGCCAGGGTCTTCCTTCTCTGGCAGAATAGATCACCACCCACATGGCTCCCACTCTTTTCCTCCTTCCTTGAGTCAGTCATTGGAGAAAATCCTTAAATATACTTTGGACGTCAACTTGAGGGCCAGCAACTTGACTCAGTGTGTAAACTTGCTTGTCACCAAGCCAGACAATTTGACTTTAATCCCTGACACCCACATAGTAAAAGTAGAGAATCAATCAACTCCCCAAAGTTGTTCCCTAACCCAAACACTGTACCATGGCACACACACGCACACATACATGCACACACACATATCCTTATCACAAATAAAGAAATAAGATTAACTTCAACTCTGTCTTTTTATTCCTGGACGTGTCTAAACTGCAAGTCCGTGGCTCAGTGCAGATCCCTGTATTCCTACCCACATCCGCTCAGTACTATGAGGCCCTATTCTGGAAACAGTGCTGGGAGCAACAGCCCTATGCTTTGTTATTCTGTAACATCTAGCCAAGGACCCATGCCTTCCACCCACCCAAACGACAGATGCTTTTCTGATTCCCTCATGAACACTGTGTTTTACCACCAATGCCGACACATTTTGGTTACAAGCTGGGTTGCCAGATTTATCAAATAAAAACACAGCCATCCAGTTGCGTTACAACTTCAGATAAGCCTCAGCAAAGCTTGCAGTACGTGTCCTCATGCAATGTCTGGAACAGATTTAGGATTAAAAAAAAAAGTTACTGTTTATTTGAGTTTCAAGTTTGACTGGATGTCCTGTGTTGTTTTCTGGCAACAACGGCAGCAAACCACAGTTCGCTGATGTAGGTAACCGTGAAGCCCAGCGATTGGGTTGCTTTCAGCATGGCCTGGTACGGGTTTTCCCCCCACTAGGTCATCCTCTAAAGAGCTAGCTGTGTTCGAGGATGGGGTCAGTCTTTATGGGACCAAGATGGCTATCGTCGTCCTGCTTTACCTTATTTTTAGACAAAGTCGAAAAATTCAACTTATCCAGGCTGGCCTGGAACTCATGACCATCCTCCTGCCTCAGCCTCCATGTCTGAGTGCTGTCATTACAGGTGTTGTCCCCACTCCTGGCAAGATAGATAAGTGTTAAAAGACAGTAATAGACTGATATATTTTTTTAATAGTCAAAAATACCTGGAGGATAAAGGAAAATGGTAGAGAACTTTCTGGAAAGTTTCTTTCACCTCTCCCCCTCCCAAGCTAAGCAGATTGCATTTTTGTAAGCTTGACTTCAGCCGAAAAGAGATCGTTGTAAGATTGGCCCGGAACAGAGCCGCTATGGTGTACTTCGAAGAGAGCCCGTTTCAACAAAAGACTTCAACCTTGCATAAAGCTTTCTTCGTTAGAAAACATTCTGCAGAGAGGCATCACCCGCGACTCGTTCTTACCCCTGGGCGGAGCCCCTGCCCTGCAATGGTCATTGAGGACATGATCTAGGTCGTTCCAGGGATACCCAGATCACTAAGGCGACGATGCTCCCTCAAGGAGCTCCTGTAGCACTGGGAGACGCAGACATACGCAGATACTTGTAAGATAGTGTGGTGCGGGCTGGAGAGATGGCTCAGCAGTCAAGGCTGCTGTTCCAGGCCTGGGTTAGATTGCCATCACCCATGCAATGGCTCACAACTATCTGTAACTCCAGTCCCGGAGATCTGACACTCTCTTCTGGTCTCCCTGGGCAGTGCATGTATCCGGTCACAGATGTACACAGGCATTTACATGCGTACGTAGACAATAAATAAATAAAATGTTTTAGAGATAATGCTAGTGTACCCATAGAGCTCTGTATATCGTGGCCATCCAAAGCGTATTCACGGAATGAGGTGAGCACAAAGCAGGAGTCTGCAGCAGAGAAAAGCTGTAAGAGCCGAAAGCATGGCTCTTTTAGAAAACGTTGCCTTCGTGAAGGGCAACGACATTAAGTGGCATTATACAGTTGGGTGCATCCAGTTGTGGCGCCACTAATGTAAGCTGCAAAGCTGCTCAAAATGAATGGAACATTCTACAGTCATGTTGATACATTCTACATATTTTAAATGGTAATATGACCTGACCACAAATTCCTCTGTTGCAAGCATAAGAAATGTGATATTTAATAAGCCAGTAAAAGAGACATTATTATGTAGCTCAATGCTCAAGTTAGTGAAAAAAAATATATTTTAAAAAAGACTATGACTCCTTAAAGCCTCAACTCAGTCATTTTGGACACAGCCTCTCAGTGCCTGGGTCAGAGCACTGAGAAGGAGTGAGTCGGTGTGTCCCGGAGAGTCCCAGAGAGTTAGTGGGAAGGCTTGGATTCTAGCCGTGGATCTTTTACAAAGTAACCAAATGCCATAGGCAGTTGATTAACCTCCTGGGGCGGGGTTAGTTCTTACCCAGTAAAATTAAAGATGAGTTTTATGGGAGAGTTCTGATTCATCTGATTCCATCATTCATTGTTCCCAGAAACTGGACATTTAGAGAAGCAGTACAGACTGTGTGTGTGAGTGTGTGTGTGAGTACAAACCGTGTATGTGTGAGTACAAACTGTGTGTGTGAGACTATGTGTGAGTGTGTGAGACTGTGTTTGTGCATGAGTGTGTGTGTGAGACTGTGTGTGTGAGTGTGAGTAAAACTGTATGTGTGAGTGTGAGTACACACTATGTGTGTGAGTGCAGACTGTATGTGTGTGAGACTGTATGTGTGAGTGTGTGAGTACAGACTATGTGTGAGTGTGTAAGACTGTTTTTGTGCATGTGTGTGTGTGTTTGAGACTGTGTGTGTGAGACTGTGTGTGAGTGTGAGTACAAATTGTGTGTGTGTGAGAGGAAGATAAGAGGGAGAAAGGGGAAGAGAATGTATGTGTGTGTGCATGAGTGTGTGTTGTAGTGTGAGTGTGTGTGTGTGTGCAAAAGAGAGAGAAGGGGAGAGGGAGAGGAGAGGGAGTGAGAGTGTGTGTGTGTGTGAGAGAGAGAGTGTGAGTGAGTGCACATGTGTGAGGGAGAGAAGAGGGAGGGAGGGGGAGAGGTAGAGAGAGTGTGTATGTGTGAGTGTGTGTGTGTGTGTACATGTGTGTGTGTAAGTGTGCAAGTGCCGTGAGCTTCCCCCCGGTCATCTTACAATCACGTCTGTGAAACACAGAGATTATAAGGCCATTCCCATTTCCAGCGCTCACGCTGGGTGAGCCTAACCTTGCAAACCACTTGGCTATAAAATAATATTTAGATGGGGCAGGGGATGGGGAATCCAAGCAGGCAAGCACTCAACACACCAACCTTATTTATCTGTGGAAAAAGATGTTTTTTTTTTTTTTTTTTTTTTTTTTTTTTTTTTTTAAAAAGTAGAACTTTTCAAACTGATGAATTTTGACAGTGAATCTGTAAAGTCAGAAATGAAAGGAAGAACATCTCTCTGATCTGAGTTCATTTCGGAGCGGTTTCCCAAATGGACAGAAGATGAATGAACATGGACCAGAGCCGTGCCTTCGCAAAGAATTTAAGGGGCAACATCGCCAAGCACAAAGGAGCTGGCTTTTCTTCTTTGTTCAAGGCTCTCAGCCAAAACATCACAGGAGGAAATCCCCAGACGCAGGAAAGTCGAGTCTGCTCCTGCACAGCTGCCCGCTGATAACACATGTGGCTCTGATGGGAACCGAGACACCGCTCCCCAGCTTGAAACCTCCGCAAGCGCTGGCTCTGGACGCCTGCTATTCCTGCTCATTCATGGCCAGTACTTCAAGCAGTTGCCGAGAAAGGAGAACCTGAGGTCTCTCTACACTTGCAAGAGTCGGAGCTATGGCCTATGGACCTGCAACCTTTCCCTTCCCCGAAGGAATTGCTCGTAGGCTGGGGTTCCAGAAACATTCTGCTCATGTCAGCGCTCACAAATCTCAGAAGGGCCCCAGCAAGCCGAACACTGATAAACTCCATCTTAGTAGCATCATGCCTTAAGCCATGGCCAAAACAGCCTTCAAAATGCTCAGTCAGGGACTTCATCTGTGAAGATCTTGCATTAATACAAAAAGCATACACCATCGGGAAAGGGCTTCGAGAAACTCAGACAGTGAGAAACTGAGCCTCCCAACTTCACCAACCCAAAGCCAGGCTACTTTATCAGAGCTTACAGCTCTTCTGGGAAGGAGCCTGAGCAGCGAGTTTGTGAGAGCCGCAATGTTAGATAGCGTAGTAGGCCCCGCTGGCGCTTCTGGCTTCAAGCCTTGCACTTAGCAAGCAAAGCCGGCCACTGCTTTTGCAAGTTTATTTCTCCAGGTCATAAGAAAACCATTGTCAACAGTGTGCATTTCATAGACACAAGTCCCAAACCACAGAATATTTCCATTTTCTCCACACAGCCCTCGGCGCTGAAAGATGAGATCTGTCTCTCAGAACAACGTTTGTGCTTTCATCTGAATAATGGCAGGATTTTGCTTAATCATTTCAGGCATTTGTCCTGATCTAGTCCTTAAAGGTCCGTCCCTGTTCCTCGTGGGGCCAGTTCTTGTCCTTTCTGAGAGTAGCCTGAAATCACTGTTGAACTGGAGTTATACCGTAAACATGAAATCACCCGGGAAAATTCTTGTTTAGACTGGCGTGCAAACCTTGGCTAGAGTCGTACGTTTTTCCGTTGTCGTTGTTTAGACTCTTTGTTGAGCTTGCCCCCCGGGTACTCTGCTGCACGCGGCTAGTGTGAGCTAGAGGTAGGTTTGCTCACCAGGGCTGTTTCCTTAAAATATTGTGGCAAGACGTTGCAATGTCAGACATTGTGTTAGGACTGTGTGTGCGTGAATCGAAAAGGAAAATTTCTAGTGGATGGTAAAAAATATAGGTGATTTTTTTTCCTTCTGTATTTTCTAAGGCTTCTGAAACATGTAGATATCGCTCTTATAGCAGGATAGATGAAAAGAGGGGAGTGTGTGTGTGTGTGTGTGTGTGTGTGTGTGTGTGTGTGTGCTGTATGACAGTGCTTAGCCAACGCAGAAATGGTTCTCTGGAGAGTGTAGGCCACCAAAATCTAGACTGTTCACTGAATTTTCTAGAAGAGGTTCTCAGCCTGTCTTCTTGTAATGGAAGAAATGATTAACTTTCTGCTTCCCTTTAGCTGTGGAGACCACTTAGGAAACACAGGACTAGCCGGCTTCTTTCCCAGTTGGTTGAAGACCTTGGAGGGTTTCTCAGTGCATCTGTGCAGACAGGAAGAGACTGCATGATCTGATCTTCTGGCTTAGTTCTTTCTAATACAAAGGATAAAGTTTGTTTATATAAGCTGACTAATTTTGATATTATTATTCTGGTTGTCCAAAGATAAGATGATTTTGAGACAAAATATCAACAAGTAAAAGCACAACATTTAGAATATTTTAACAGATCTAAGTTGAGACTGCTGTCAAGGGCACTGAGGAAAGGGAAAAGAAGAGGAGGAACCAGGGGAGATCTGACAGCTTGGACATGGGATACTGAGTCCTGGAATCAGCTTCCCCGAGCCTTGGACTTGGTTCTGCCGTTTACTTGGTAGAGACAGGAAACAAGCTGAAAACTGTCCAGGACTTGAGTGAGCCAACATGCTTCTCAGATGGAACTCGAGAGAATGGAGCGGTCAGAAACCTCAAGTGTGGTGGTGAATTCTCCTGAGGACCTGTGGCATGACCCCCTAGGATCCTCCTCCTGCAATACGGTCCCTGCAGTGTCTTTCTGCTTCTCTCTGTGGTCCCCAGGGAAGAGAACTGGCAAGCCAAGCTCAGAAACATATGCTGTGTGACTCTCGTGTCTCTTATAAACGTGACAAGACCTGGAAAGTCCAGGATCTACCATGCTTCTTGCATTGATTGGTTTGTCAGTTGGTCTTTTTCCATCTACATTCCAGATATTCCCGAAGGATTTGGTCCAGGGGAAGTGGGGAAGAGGATTTACTATGCTTCCCTTGGGCAGTGTGTTAGGACTCAGGCGTGATGCTGGCCCCTGTCACCTGGCAGGATGCACTCAGCCCAGGGTCCCAGGGCTGCTCTGTCACTGTGGTCCGTATGCAGGTGCAAAAGGTCCTTTTAAGAGACAAGCTCCGCCCATTCCTCCTCTCTTTCCACACTTCTTCTGAAGAGGCAAGCAGGCTTCTGTCTCTCTCTCCCTTCATTTTCTCTTCCCTCCCCCATTCCCTTTATCTCGGTAAAATGCCTCACTTAAACTCTACCCGCATAGCGTATTTGTCTCTCGCCCACCATGAGGCCTCTGGCTCTCACCCACTAGGGTCTTTGTCCTGCAGAATCATATCACAGTGTCTCAGGGATCCACGCAGCCTCCTAGAAGACCGCCACACCGTCCCGAAAGGACACCAACGCCTGCTTGAGGAAACCTGCCCCAGGCCTCAATAAGCCATAGCTAAAACCCACTGTCTGCCTACCACCAGAGGCCACTTGCCCAGTCGTCTGCCCGAACCAGAGTAGTGCCAAGAACCAAAGGTCCTCTAAAAGGCAGCCAAAGTACACTTCATAGATCTGATGCACTAAAGAGGGAATGTTTTATTCATGGGCCGACTCCCAGGGCCCTGCCCGGACCATTACTGTTTTCTCTCGTGAAGCAGAGAGGAAGCAAGGGCTCTGAGGTCTAAGTACCTCATTGCCTCCCATCGGGGCTTCCAACAGCAACCGTCTGGTTGACTGGTCTGTCAGAACCTATCTGGTCTAGGCCCCTTCCCGACACCTCATCCACCTTGTCAGTAGGACTTAGGATCTAATATACAGAATTTTAGCTCCAACGTTAAGAGTAAAAAAAAAAAACAAGTTTATCTTGAATCCCAACACTAGAAATGAAGAAAATGGATCGGGCCCAGTTCAGTTCCAGAAGAGTGGAATGTCTTCTTTTAAGTAAAAGTCTGCTTGGTAATTTACTGGGAAGGAGTTCCTTTTAAAAGCCCACAAATACCATCCAAAGTAACAGTCTGTTTTTATCTTTTATTTCTCGGGAAACCTGTGGCCATTTGTTTCTGATAAGATCCGTGTCACACAATAAATTTGATTGGAGGCCGGGTGAGCACTCTGTCTGCTGCTGACCTCATCTTACTGACCAACAGATGAAACAGCCTGGGGGTCTATTCGGGGAGAAGGCCAACATCTACCCTTCTGCTGGGTCCTTCACGTGCTTTTCAAAGGGCTGTAAAGAAACGGATTCACTCTCAAGAATATCCACGAGGGCGTCAGCCAAGGTGGATGTGGGCTCTTTATGGAATGATTATTGTCATGATAGTGAAGAGAAGCCCTGAGAAAGGTGGGAGAGCCGGCAGTAACGGAGAGAGAGTAATGACAGGCCCAGCCCAGAACACTAAGGCTTTCCTCAGAGGGCAGGAGTTGAGAATTTCCATCTGGGAAATTTAAATTTTATTTTCGTAAGATAAAACTTTTTAGATGCTTTTATAATATCCTCATGTGATTGTCAACAGGGAACAACAAAAATTATTTTTGCAACATTCTCCAATGATACATAGGGTAATTTTAGCATTTGTTTGCTTATCTATTTATCTGTGTCTGCGTGTGTAGGCCTGTGGAGACCAGAAGAGGACACTGGGTGTCCTTTCTCTCTCGTTCTCGGCTTAGTCCTCTGAGGCAGGCCTCCTCCCTGAGCCTGGAGCTCATGGTTGTTTGTTTGTTTGTTTGTTTGTTTTTCAGTTAAACTGGAAGCTTGCAAACCCCAGAAACTCCCCTGTCCCAGCTGTCCTCGGAGCTGGGGTTACAGGTGTGCCCCGGATGGTTTGTTACGTGGATGCAAGGCTCAGCATGCCCAGCTTCGTGACTACATAGCAAGGGCTCCTTTCCTTTAGTTTTTATTTTATATGTGTGTAAGTGTTCCTGTGTAAGTCTTTATGTGCAGCGGTGCCCAAGGATGCCAGAAGGCTGCACTGGATTCTCTGGAGCTGGAGAATCTCTGTTGCTATAAGCAGTTGTAAACTCTTCAGTGTGGGTTCTGGGAATTGAACTTGAGTCTGCAAGAGCAGCCAAGTGTTCTTAACTACTGAGCTATTTCTTCAGCCACCATAACCGGGCCTCTTAACCACTGAGGTATCTCTGCAATCCAGGTAAGAAAGATATTTTTTTCCAAAGCTAAGTGTTCAAATAGAACGAAATTAAGTCTGGATAACTTAGTCAGCTGACAGAAAAACGCGGTTTGACTTAAAACTGGCCTTAGTCATTTCCCAGTGGAGT
Source organism: Arvicola amphibius (assembly GCF_903992535.2). Classification (NCBI taxonomy): domain Eukaryota; kingdom Metazoa; phylum Chordata; class Mammalia; order Rodentia; family Cricetidae; genus Arvicola; species Arvicola amphibius. Next base: position 2,865,000 of record NC_052055.2, on the reverse strand, counting down.
CATTAGCTTTTAAAGGCGAAGCACTCAAAGTGCTTAGCCATCAACTCGTTACAAATACTGTATGCTTGTTATTTTCTGCTATTAAATTCCAGATTGTGAGATTACTTTCACAATAAAGTTTGAGGAGTTTATAGCTCGGGCTTGCTAGGTTCTGGTGTGCCTTAGTCCGGTCCTGCCTCTGCCCCGGTAGATTTCCTTGTTATTGAGACAATTTGCTATTATGGCATTTAGGAAGAAGGAAGTTCTCCATAACATCTAATTTTAGGAACGGAGGTACAGACACTCCAAAGTATTGTCTTTGCAGTTCCCAAGCCGTTTCCTGTGGTGACCCCTCCCGAGGTCTAATAGCCATTATGTAACCTCGGAATGAGCGCTGGGGTTTTCCTTAGCCTTTCACACGTTATAAACACAAATGCTTGTTCTCCTAAACAACAATGACGCTAGAAGGGCAGACACGACAGGCAATGGTTGGGGGGAGAGGCGGGGAGGGGGGACACAGGACAAAACCAAACCAAAACACAGAGGGAAATCAGAAGACTAGGAGGTATTGCTTCGTTCTGAAACCTCTATAAGCCGAGGGAGGGAGTCCCGTTTGCTAGTATAATTATGCGATTCCACCCACAAGGACCTAGCACAGCTGATCCATCCCTCTGCTGATGCAGCTTTTGCTTCTGAGGTGCGTGCCTGAGATAGGGACGGGGGTAAAGAAACAGAACCTCAGGTCCGACCGGGAGACCCAAAGGCCCCCGCCATCTTCACTTTGGCCATTTGTCCTATCCAGATACATAGGAAGCAAACCAATAGGCTTATCCCTCTGCCTCAGCTATTGCCCCACACCCATGTGACATGTCTGATTTACAAAATGCTGTGGGAAAAGGCGTGTTCCCTTCTTGTGTTCTTCTGCTGCTCTTGGACCATCGGTGAGGCAGGACACAGTGAGGCGCATGGCATGGCCAGGGTCTCGTCAAAAGAGAGACAGAGGGACACGTTCCAAGTCTTCATTGTCATTTAACTAAAAATATTTAAAACCACACGTGAATCTCATGGCTGGGCATAGCCTCAGGCTTGTTACAGAGGTGCGCAGAGAAATCATATCTGGGGGTGCTGGGGAGGTAGATCATCTGGTAAAGCGCTTGCCGTGTAAGCATGAGACCCCAAGTTCAGTGTCCAGCGCCGTGTACAAAGCCAGGTGTGGCTGTGAGCATGTGTGGTCCCAGTGATGAGGAGGCAGAGAGAGGCGGAGCCCTGGGTCTCACTGGTCAGCCTGCGCTAACTGGTGATTGTCCCTGAGGAAGCACACTGAGGATGATGACCCTGGCCACACACACACTCACGCTCTCAAACATGCACAGACATGCTCACACATTGGCATGCACCTCATACACACAAATACTCTTACATACACAAAGATGTTGTAGGAGGCCGCTTGTTTGTTCCCGGCTGCTCAGACTCCCGAAAATAATCACACGGAAACTATATTATTTAAATTACTGCTTGGCCAATCTTAAGTGTATTGCTAGCTGGCTTTTATATCTTTGGTTAACCCATTTCTATTATTTTATATTTTACCACAAGGATTGTGGTTTACCGGCAAGGTTCTGGCTTATCTGTTCCTGGCCTTGGCTACACGGCATCTCCTGACTCTGCCTACTTTACCCAGCATTCAGTTTATTTTTTCCCGCCTAGCTCTATTCTGCCCTGTGCAGGCCCAAGACAATTTCTTTATTAACCAATGATATTCACAACATACAGAGGGGAATCCCACATCACAAAGAAACTGGGTTTGTTTATTCTTAGGGAAGGAATAGAAGCTGGGAGCAAAGGGAGGACATGGCCTGGCTCCTAGAAGCACTTAACACAAAAGAGCATCTCTCCGGAGGCCTGGCACCCCACCTTGCCCACCTGGTACTCAAAGGCAGGATCTCCTACAGGTTTCTGTGCAGATCTGTGTGGAGGTCATGAGCACAGCAGATCTGCCATGAGCTTCTTGACTCTGACCATGGTGGGCCAGAGACCATTTCTCATGTTCCCTAGCTGTCTCAGTGAGCTCAGGCTTTCTCAGTGTGCTCAGGCTATCTCAGTGAGCTCAGGCTATCTCAGTGAGCTCAGGCTATCTCAGCATGCTCAGGCTATCTCAGCATGCTCAGGCTATCTCAGTGAACTCAGGCTATCTCAGCATGCTCAGGCTATCTCAGTGTGCTCAGGCTATCTCAGTGTGCTCAGGCTATCTCTGTGTGTTTGGGCTATCTCAGTGTGTTCGGGCTATCTCAGTGTGTTCAGGCTATCTCAGAAACAAAGCAAAGTTCCTCCCTGTGCAGCTCCCCTGGCCCTGCCTCCACCCCATGAGTGAGAACACATTTCCCGGGGAGTCGCCTGCCGTCTTGTCTGGAAGCTGCTCAGAAACAGTTTAGCACGGGCTGTGAACACCAGTTATACCCTCAACTCTGGGGGCAGTTAACTGACATTTGAACTATCTGAGCCACTTTATCCACTCTATGGCAATTTGTTAACTTTTGAAAGACTAACTACAAACTCACACGTCCTCTTGCAGTGGTGGCGCACGCCTTTAATCCCAGCACTTGGGAAGCAGAGGCAGGCAGATCTCTGTGAGTTCAAGGCCAGCCTGGTCTACAGAGTGAGTTCCAGGACAGACTCCAAACCTACACAGAGAAACCCTGTCTCGAAACAAAACAAAACAAACAAACAAACAAACAAAAAAAACACCTTAAAAACCAACTCACATTTCCTTGGGCTTTGTCTCAGGACATTTCAGACATTGTTCGTGAACAAAACAGAGACGGGAGAAAATTGCTCTTTGGAGAAATGAGCAGTGAGAGAGCTGGGAATATAGCTGCATGGGTAGAGTATCGGCGTACACGGAGCCTTGGGTACAGTCCAACCCCGTGCAAAAAGCCGGGCACGAGATGGCACTCGGGATGGCGGGGGGGGGGGGAATCTGAAGTTAAAGGACATTTTCTGACACACACAAGCACACTCAATGTCAGCCTGGGCTATTGAAAGAGGAAGAGATGGAGAGAAGAGGGAGAGAGGGAGAGAGGGAGAGAGGGAGAATGGGAATAGAACTTTGGCATTTTGAATGAGCTCACTTGGTCTCACACAAACAGGAAGGGTCAGAGGTCAAGCCAGCTGTCTGCTGCCATACCTGAGATGGCACCGGTCCCTGTTCCGCTCTGCTTGTTGGAGGATGTGAGGAGAAAGTCTACTCAGGGCACAAAGCAATGTCACATGCACTTCCGTCAAATCAAAGGCCTGGGATTTCCACCGAGCCTGCAGAGCAAGTCACATGCCTGTTTGTACCTGCTTGGTAATAAATGTCTTTATGTAGCAGAACGGCGTACGGACGTCACTTCACTGTGGTTATGGCTGACACCTATTTTAACGACCTAAGACCCGATAGCTCCTTATGAGGCCCAGTCATAAAGGTCTGTTCAGCGCATCAACCCAGACAGAGTCAGGTTTCATTAAGAGCGTGATGCTTCGTCAGGTGCAGGGCCGTCACACCCTTGTCCCAGCGGCTCTGCCAATGCTGACAGTTGGAGTTTCTCGGCCACTACCCTGTTAGAAAGGACCTGGCCTTTTTAAAAGCACACCTGGAATGTCAGAGCCACACCTCACTGGAATCATGTGCCAATCACCCCAGCAAAGGAGGTCCTGTCCTGGAGGGTTGAGAGCAAACTGTCTTCTCACTTCAGTTGGCTCCCCTGGCTTTGCCTTAGGGTATCCACTTACACCCTCATTCCTACTCAGCAGAAATGCTGTAAAGCACCTGCGGTGAGCTAGCCCTATCAGTCTTGCAAGGATGCAGCTGGGAGCCAGTAGTAAATCCCGAAACCACTGACTTTACAGTCCTATGAGAGAGAAACGTGTGCAGACAGCAGCCTATAACACGGGAACGTGACCATCTACAAATAGATGTACAAATACATCTCATGCAGGCTGGGAGGGAGCTCTGACGGAGGGAAAGGCGGGCTTCGGAGAGGAGGCCGAGAGCCTGGAGAACCGCAGGAGTTTCTCGATGGCCAGTGAGGAGGGTATTCCAGGAGGAGGGAATGTTCTGGAAGGCGAATGAAGCCGGCAGTCTGTTCTCAAGCCTCCAAAATGATGCCAGGTTCCGGATTTTATGCCAGTTCTGTCACGCTCAGGAGAGGAAATTCCAGCAAGTGTGGTAGAAAAACAGACAAAGATGAGGGCTGAAGCCCTGTTACCGCTGGCGCTCCAACACCCTGTCACCTGGGCCAGTGGGGAACAAAATAGGCCTCCAGCCATACTGAAACCAGCCAGATCGACATTTCACAAGATACCCGGGGAGCCAGGAAAGCCTTGCTGTTAACAGTTTTGAATGGCATCCCAAGGAATCTGGACTTTGTTCTGTAGCCAGTGGGAAGCCATTGAGGATTTTTGAGGTTTGAAGAGACAAAAACCATGAATTCGAAGGATAAGAACAAAATGAATACATACATACTTTCTTCTTGCATTCTTTGGTCTAGGAATACTCGCAACCATTCACAAAAACCTCTGGGAGGCAAATGATGCTTTTTAAAATTTACTGTTACATTTATTTATTGTGTGTATGTGTGTGCGTGTGTGTATATGTGTGTGTGTGTGTGTGTGCATGCGTGTGTGTATATGTGTGTGTGCATGTGTGTATATGGGTGTGTGTGTATACGACTCGCAGAGTTTGTCTTTCTCCTTCCACCATTGGCCTCAGGAATCAAACCAACAGGCCATCAGACTCGGCAGCGAGCTTCTTAACTCTCTGGACCATCTTGCTGGCCATGAGCAGAGCAGTCTGCACGACTGATGGTCTCTCGTAAGAGCCCCACCAGGGCGGACCCACGGCCCAACTCCCTGAACACATCCTGGGACTCCCACTGCGCTGGGCTGTGACACTGCGCTCCTCTGTGGGGGTCACAGCACAGTGTTTGAGTGGACAAATTAAAGTGAGAAAAATAGAAACACATGCATGAGCATCTAAAAGAGAAAAACTTGAGTGCTTTAGACATTCTTAATTTGCCCATTTATGACCAAAAACCCTTTGTTGTATTTTTTTTTTCTAATAAGATTGAGCTATAAGACAGAGGCAGCTCACCCCAGTCAGTGTGACTGTGAGCCCCTTGCAAGTTCTGATGCATTTCCCTTTGTCTCAATGTTAAGTAAAACCACATCAATCTAAAAGCTGCTAGAAGTTGTAGGTTCCCAGCAATGAACAGTCTCTGGCTTTCCTGGGCACAGACCAAGTTTCCATCCCTGTAAAAATGTTAGAGTAGCAACCCCAGTGCAGGATATTTCCCTGGAGGATGCTTGCCCACCCCTGGCACAATGCTTGCCCACCCCTGGCACAGTGCTTGCTGGTGTTGGAACAGGGGCAAGGCTCCCAGATCCAAGTCTGGCAAGCAGGGTGTGGGAGGTTGAAGAGGACAAGGGAGCATAAGAAGACACAAATGTTGTAGGGGAAGGGCCTGCTTGTTTGTCCCGTCTGCCCGGCTGTCTTACACCCGAAATAACCGCACAGAATGAGTCTTCAAATACAGAAGGCAGACAACAATTTGGGTTTCTCTAATCTACATGCCCTCTTTACAGACAAGGAGGTGAGGCCAGGAAAGATTGGCTGGCTTTCCAATCAGTCAGTTTCCTGACCTCAAGTCCTATGCTTTTTCTGCCACTCTGTTCGGTGCCACGAAACCCGGGCTCTCCTAACTTTTGTGACTCTGTGGGTTTGATGCTTCAATAATTCTCCTCCCGTATGTGGGCTTTGAAAAGCATATTCAGTAAGATGTATGTAACACAACTCACTTTTTAGAGTTGCGTACACCAAGCCACTGGAGAGGCAAAGCCGGGAGGATCCCAGCCCTTCAGCCCAGAAGTTTAAGCCAGTCTTTTTGGCTTCAGGGTGAGACTGCTTCAAACATTAATGAATGGCTAGGTGGGCTAGGTGTCAACTTTAATCCCAGCACTGGAGAGGCAGAGACAGGCAGATCTCTGTGGGTTCAAGGTCAGCCTGGTCTACAGAGTAAGTTCCAGATAGTGAGGCCCTGTCTCAAAAAAAAAAAAAAAAAAAGGAAAGTGGGAAGAAAGACTAAGACTGTGTGCTGCTGCTTGGTATGGTCACTGCTGTACAACTTTCCCATTCTAGAAAGTTCTCGTCACCTAACAAGAGCCCATGTGGGCTTTGAGAGATGGCTCCGTGGTTAAGAGCACTGGCTGCTCTTCCAGAGGACCCGGGGTTTCAATTCTCAGCACCCACATGGCAGCTCACAACTGTTTGTAACTCCAGTTCCAGGAGATCTGATATCTTCACACTAATGCACATAAAATAAAGTTAAATAAATTGAAAAAAGAGAGAGAGAGCGCGTACTAAGTAAAAGAGATCAGTCACAAAAAGATAAGTAAGTAGTGTGTGACTCCAGTCACACAAGCTACTTATAGTCCTGGAGGTTGGTGAGAAAAATGGTAGCTGCTGGGGGTGGGGTGGGACAGGGCGGGGCGGGGTGGGGTGGGAAGGGTCAGAACTGGGAGTTGGTTAAAAGGGATACAGCTGCAATTTCCTACAGTTACCAAGACTGTAACCAAGGTGGGTGGTAGTGATGGCTGTACAACACCGTGAAGATAATTCTGCTGAGATGTCTTCTTAGAAATGGTCACAGTAAGATGGCCTTGGGGCCACGTGAGAGGTGAGAATTGCAAGGCTGAGACCAGCCAAGGCTACACAGCAACACTCGGTTTCAAACGCAGAAACAACACATAAATAGCTAAGACAGCAAATTTTATATTTTACCAGAATTTTAAAAATTGGGAAAGCTCTTGTATATTGTGAATAACAAAATATCACTGCAATGTTGGTGTAAATCATTTTCTTCTGTTCAATGTAAGCATTTGGAGAAGCAGGTTCTAAAGAAAGAAAACATCCCACTGTGAGTTATCCATAACCACTATGAATTATCCATACCCACTACCAGGTACCCACACCCACTACCGAGTTCCTTGAATGCTTCCCTTCTTCCAGCCCCTGGGAACCACGAATCCCCTTTCAGTCTCTTTTTGCTCTACCTTTACAGATATGTCGTGTGAACGAGATCCGATGATGTGTGGCCTTTGTATCTGGTTTCTTTCTCTTAGTGTAATGTTCCCAAGGTTCACCTTCAGGGTAGCAGGCATCTGGACTCTGTCCTCTTCACCATTTAAAGTGGGTTCTAGCTTGGAAGACAAGAGTCTTCCCTTCAGATTTTTTTCTTGGGGGAAGAACATTTCATGGGAGCGTGAGATCTTTTTAGAAGGCTCCATTGTGTGCAACAGGGCACATGAGCTCGTTTCTGCCTCCCTACCCAGCCTGAGAGATGCGTGCCGATGGCAAACCCAACCCGGTTGCCATAGCCCCTTGCCAGGCTTTATGTTGCTGTCATGCAGAGATGTTCTGGAGCCAGGGGCTGCTCTGTCATCATTCCCTTGCCTAAATATCACACGATATCACAGGGCAGAAACTCTGCCTGTTGGACAGCCCGCAGATGTCACAGAATGTAATTGCCATTACAAACAGTCACAAACAGCTCTCAGCATTTTTGGTGTCTATGTACCTGAGAAGGGAGGGGTGCCTGCTCCAGCCAAGCTCCCACTCCCTAACATTTATTGTCCAGGCATAGTTGGGGTGGGTGCGCATGGCATGGGAGTGGGCGTGGCCATGGCTGTGCTTCCTTTGGATTAAAATAAAATCCAAGCTAGGGCCACAGAGGAGGCTGGGTGTGTCAAAGCACTTGATGAGCAAGCATGAAAATCCACATTCAGCTTCCCAAACCCCTGTAAAGCCAGATGTGTGTGCATCTGTAATCCCAGCCCTCTTAAGGCTCTTATAAGGGCTGAAACAGGGAAACCTCTGGAGGTACTAAGGCCAGCTGTCCTAGCAAAATCACACCCATCTCAAAGTCTCAAACAAGGTGGAAGGTGATGGCTGACACTCAAAGTTGTCCGTCGACCTCAACACCTGGGGTGTGACATACCTTGGACTATGGAGAACCAGCTCCCAGACAAAGTCCAGGTTACTGGTGATATCCATGGAGTTGGTGTACAGCTAAAACTTTTCTATCTAAGGGGTTTAGGGAAAAGAAAAGCACACACACTTTCCTGATGGTTTCTCTCTTTGTGCTCTCATGCTGAAGTCTCCTTGTTCTTCACAGCTTAAATACCCCCTAAATCCTTCAGGCATTACATTTGAAGGTCACACATCATTTTTTAAATGATGAGAAACATAGTCATTCCAACAGCTTATAATGCAATAAATCCAGAAAAATAGCCACATAGCAAGGAAGGGGCACTTTCTCCCAGTCAACTCCCTAATTAGTGGGCAGCAACCCACAGCTGCAAAAAGAGAAGTCTTTTTGTTATCTATAGAGTAGCCTTATAAAACTAAACTATTAAGAAGTCTAAGAGAAATAAGGACATTGTGTGCTAGATCCAATACTACTAAGTGTATAAACATCTTAAAAACATTTTGTGGTTAACAGTCATAAAAGCTGGACTTTTTTGGACTGGATACTGTTTGTTTACTGTTTGTGGAAAGGGTGCAGCATGGAGCCAGTGCACCACTGAGAGGCCCCTCTCTGCAGGGAACTGCAGGACAGGGAGTGTGGGCAGGAGCTCAGATAAATTCCTAGGGCTCTCTCCAAGGCACAATGATAGTAAAAGTGTTTTATATCCTAAAATATATTTTTCTGCACTGCAGATAACCCATGACCATAAAAAGGGAAAGTTTGTAACCCTGGCCAGATAGAGAATCTATCCCTGTGGTATCTGAACAAAGGTCATAAAACTGAGGTTAAGAATTTAGACAGAGACTTAATCACCAACCTCAGTTATCAGCCAGACCTGGTCCTCGGTCATCAGACCTGGTCCTCAGTCATCAGCCAGACCTGGTCCTCGGTCATCACCAGACCTGGTCCTCGGTCATCAGTCAGACCTGGTCCTCGGTCATCAGTCAGACCTGGTCCTCGGTCATCAGTCAGACCTGGTCCTCGGTCATCAGTCAGACCTGGTCCTCGGTCATCACCAGACCTGGTCCTCGGTCATCACCAGACCTGGTCCTCGGTCATCACCAGACCTGGTCCTCGGTCATCAGTCAGACCTGGCACAGACATTAAGTCGCTTCACAGTTTTTACCTCGGTTCAACAGATCAGACAGTTTACTATATGTCCTTGTAAATAAGATTTTTTTTTCTTCTAGGAATAGTTTATCTTAAAACCCATGAGCAAGGCACCTGGTCTAAAGCTACTTTGAAGTTTTGCATCAGTTGATCGTATATGGCTATTTTAGAAGCTGGAGAAATACAGTTGTTTTTTTAGGTTGTGTTCCAAGACAGCTCTTAAGAGGAACTTAGAACCCCTGGCTTAAGTAGCATCTCTTGCATTCATTTTATTCATCAAAACTCTGTATAAACTAACATTATTAATATCAATTAGACAATACGAGTAAGGAGGAGTCACATTCTTGACAATCTACAGATAGAAATGCCCAGTGGATCGGGATGTATTCACAAGATGCACACATACTAGATAAAGACAATGGGGATTCCCCAGAGCCGCTAGGGAAGGAATGCAATAGCACACGTGAAGTTACAGTGAGAAGCAAAATCTCTTCCTAAGTCTGTAGTCGCGTAGCCTTGCGTAAGAGAGATTCCTCTACCAGAGAGTTTGTTTCTGGTGGGTTGACACTGTGTGAAGATGTGTCCCTGTGATTAGTTTAATAAAGAGTTGAATGGCCAATAGCCATTGAGTATTAAATTGAACCTTCTGATTTTATGCCATGACCCTCAGCAGTGACATGTTCATGCCTATACCAGACATGTGCGCACACACCACATATACACATCATATACATACTTACACAGATTACAAATAATAACAAAGTGCAATCCAAGCCCGAGGCTCTCCAGCTGGGGAAGCAGTGGCCAATGCCTTCTTGGACCATTGTAAACATACTTCTTATTGGAAACCTGCAGGATTTTCTTCAGCCAAGTTCACGGATAATCCAGAGTGTTTTCCTATGCCATTTAGGCAAGTCTTCACTGTAGCCAGATTTTTATTTGAGTTGCCAGTTCACACACACACACACACACACACACACACACGACATAAAGACTTACTATTAATTATGAAAGCATGGCCTTAGCTTAGGTTTGTTCCTAACTAGTTTTTATAGCTTAAATTAACCCATATTTTTAATCTACATCCTTTTACATGGCTCAGTATTTTACTCTGTTCTGCCCATCCTGCCTCCTCAGTGTCTGCCTGGCCACGCCTTCTTCCTCCCAGAGCTCTCTGTCCCCAGAAATCTCACTCAAGAGTTGAAACTTGAGTTGAAAGTCTTCCTGCCTAGCTATTGGCCATTCAACTCTTTATTAAACTAATCACAGGGACACATCTTCACACAGTGTAAAGCAACATTCTGCGAGTATTCAGTGGGACTGTTCGAAGATTTGAGCAGAGAGGATAGAAAGCAGAGGGTTATTTTTCCCTAACACATAAAGTTCTAGTTATGGATCTTCGGTGAACACAGGCTTCTAAAATCATGCTGGGCAGCATTATTTAGCTTCAAGAATCCCTTGTGATGAAAGGAACATGGCCTGAGTACCACTAGCCATCTTCTTGGGTCATTCTCCTGGTGTGGCCGCACCAGCCACGCCCTCTCTGATGTCATGTCAAGAGCGCCAGTCCTTCAGTGTGCTCTATTTTGGCTTCCCCGTGACCAGGAAAGACAGCATGACAGAGCAACACACAGAAGATTCTGCTTTACTGACAAAAGGGGGAAGGGTTGGCCCTGTGATCCCTTCCCTTCTTTCCCTAGAGATGGTGCGATGCCCGGAGCAATAGTGGCTTTCTCCTGACAGCCATCCTATTACTAGGAAAACAGGGAAGACTGCAATGATGTTCGCATTGGCCTTGTCCCATCCCTGAGCTGATAAATAGAATCACCATCTGACAGCCTGCTCCTAGCTTCAGGTTGAGAAGTCACTTCCTGCCAGGACTGCTTCTCAGAAGCTTCCTGATAACACAGCAGTATTGGGGGGGGGGGGGTTTATCACAGATCCCTGCTCTGACTTACTACACTGAATCCACACAGCAGGTCCACCGAGCTTCCCACCATTCTCCTCTCTTCTCTCAAGCCCATTTTTTATTATCCATATGTTTTTTTTTTGTGTGTGTGTGGAAACTTAACAGAGGTTAAAGTTTGACATTTCGGGGTCGGGGTGGATTAGATAAATTCATGTTGAAAGAAATACGTTCACCAATTTCATTTTCAAAATCTATTATGTGTCGCTTCATACAGATGAAAAGGCTTCCTGGGGCAGCTGGGGCACATAGGAGGGAACCAGGTGCTGGAGGAGAGGAAAGGGAACTGGTGACGGGTCCTCTAGCGTGTGCCTGAAGACAGTCCTATAAAAGAAAACAAAACAAAAAGGACCCGTAACCGTTAGCAACCTCAAATGCCAAGGCTGAGCAGGAAGGAAGTGTGGGAGAAACAAAAGAAACTAGGGCCTCATTACTGTCTTGAGTACACTAACCTGCCTCAAAAGTGTTAAGAATTTTATTCCTTTTAGAAGGAAAACAAGACATTGATGTTCCCAAATGTTCCACTCGAACCCCTTGAACACATCTGCAGTCTCCCCAAGAGCACCTGGGTGGCTGACATTTGTTTGTTCTCCTAGGAATATGGCCATTGTATCTGGCCATTTCCTGTTTGCTAGGACCGGGGGAATTCTAGAGCCTTGAATATTTGTACCAATAAGTTTATTTTTTTTTTCATGAATAGTGTAAGTGATTTAAGTACCAATGGGCTACTGATTTTTTGCTTTATCGGGTGCTTAAAAAGTTGTCTAAAAAGCTGTACATGTCTCATGGCATTAGTTCACATTAGGAAAGAATTTATGTTGGTCTGGTTTTCACGATGGCCGGGGTGACCGGCTGAACACCACATTCCTTTGATTGGTGGTTACCAGAATGGATGCAGAACACACAGTGTTAACTAACAGTATCTGAATTTTCAGAATTTTTTTTTACAGTTATCAGTAGCTTGAAGAATTTCCACTAAAATCACAACATATAGACGTGAGTGACAATTTAATTCAAACAATCTTTAAAACATAAATAATTGCTTTGATAATAGTTTGAAAACAAATCAAAATTTGTTTTCTCCTCATTGGCGCGCGCGCGCGCACACACACACACCCACACACACACATATACTGGCCTGAACTCAGTCACTCAGCTGGCCACAGTAATTGCAAAAGTTGGGAAACAAAGCTTGGCTCTGAGCTCTAGGGGAAAGTCTAGTTAACTTCCGCAACAATGAAAGAGAGAAGGTAAAACAAAATGAGATTTACAAACTAATAAGGAATGGAAAATTCAATTAACTAGAAGCTAGGCTATACCCCAAGGGAGACAGCAGAGATCTGCCAACTCATGTGTTAAAAGTGAAAGAGGCCATGATAAAAATAAGGTAAGGGTGAAGTTTGAGAGACACAGCACACTCATCCTCTCGTGACACACTAGGTACAGCCAGTCTGTTCAGTGTGTTCATCTGCTGCTCCAATACTGCCATCCAGAAAAATCGCCCAGGGTCACATAGCTAACTGACAGTGTACTCTGTGTGCAGGGGCCCATGGAGGCCCGAAGAGACAATCAGCTCACTGGAACTGGAGGACAGGTGGTTGTGAGCTACCTAATGTGGGTGCTGGAAACTTAACCCAGCTCCTGGCAAAAACAGTAAACACTCTTAGCCACCGGAGCTCTCCAGCTCCACATAAAAATAACCTTAAACAGCATTTGAATATTCAAGAGGACCCAGTTTGTTACACACAAGAGCCAAGTTTATTATAGGAGTTACTTCAGCTATAGAAAGATTTTTCTTGCTAGATTTAAAACATTGCCCCATCAGGCATTTCTAAAAATCAAAGATATTAAATTTGTAAAGATTGTTGAAGACATTTTAGAAAATTAAGATCCAGGTTTGAAGAAATTATATCTTTTTTAAATTTGTGAATAAACCCTGGATCAAACAACAGGGAAAATAAATCATTCTTATTTTTAAATAAGAATCACTATATTTACAAATAAAATAATTACATTTGCAGATCGAGTTTGAAAGCTTAAAACTAAATTTTAAAATGTTCAACTAGGACAAATTGAATATTAATTAGATAGTCTACAAAGAGCAGAAGCAGCAACAAACTTTATTTAATTTTGCTTTATTTAATATTTAATGAATTTGTTTATTTTGTTAATCAAGCTTGAAAATGACCCATGTAATCTGCAGAGGAAAAAAAATCTTCAAGTAGCATGATGACTTTTAAAAATATAGAAAGGGATGGTTATATGATCCACATCCAACTCTTGAAACATCAACTCTCCAAGCTTGATTACCACAAAAGAAATTAATTATTTGTTGGTCTCCTGAGGCCTCCTAAAGACTCTCTCTCTCTCTCTCTCTCTCTCTCTCTCTCTCTCTCTCTCTCTCTCTCTCTCTCTCTCTCTCTCTGTGTGTGTGTGTGTGTGTGTGTGTGTGTGCAGAGTCCAGAAGACAACCTCCATTGTCATTCATCAGGTGCCATCCATATTTTTTTCCCTTGACACATGGTCTTTTTCACTGACCAAGACAGCTAAGATGGCTGATTGCAAGTCACAGGGCTCCACCTGTCTCTTTTCCCCAGCTATGGTTTCTGAGGATTGAAGTGAGGTTCTCCTTTCCGTAAGGCATACTGGGGAACACTAAGGAGACTTGGGAAGTGGGTAAGAGAGAGGAAGAGGAAGGATGCTGAAGGGGCTGGGGATCTGCTTCCTCAGAATAAGGCGTTGAAGGATGTGGGAGAGGGACAGAGATGGCAGGCAGAATCAGCGTCCCCCCATGAATTATGCTCAGAGTAGGGCAAGAAAATCTAGGTAAGACCTGGTCACGAGAAACGGTCCAAGATTCCAAGCGGGTGCCGCTCCCTGGGATGACTCAGAAGTTCTGGGTGCATACAGGGGACAAGGGGGTGACCGCACCCTGATGGGCATGAGCGCCTGTGGCTGACTCTAGGACAGAAGGGACACTAAATATAGCCAGCGCCCTGACCAGCCGAGGGACAGCAGAAGGGACAGAGAGGCCTGCAGGGAAGAGGACGCTCTGCCGGACAGATGGAACTGACGCTCGGTGCCTGGTGCCTTGGCATCTGCTGTAATAGTTATCACCGTCTTAACTGTGACGCAGGTGAGGAAGGGCAGGGGTAGCATATGGGGGGACCTGAGGTGTCCAGGTGACAGCCCAGGGCTGCACCCCCGCAGATGCTATGGTAGAAGCAAGGGTTGAAACTGTAACACCTTGTAGGTGATAGTCGTGCCCCACACCCCAGAGTGTCCCCAACATTGTCAATGCTCTTCAGAGGGCCGAATCAGCTAGGAATAAGGACCACTGCGCCGAACGGAAGCTCCGAGGAAACAGGAACTCGTCTTCTGGAACAAATTCCAGATTACAGTGGCTGTGGAAACGTAGCATGGCAACGAAAGTCCGGAAACCTCGCTCTGTTAATAAAATAAAACCCGGGCGCTGAAGAGATGCCTCCGTGGTTAAGAGCATGTTCTGCTCTTGCAGAGGACCTAGGGTTCAGCACTTGTTGGTTCACAACCACCTATATAACTGTAGTCCCAGGGATCAAACGCCCTCCTTGTAGGTCTATGGCACCAGGCACTCCCGTGGTGAACAGGCATAAGTGCAGGCAAAACACTCAGACAAACGAAATAAAATAAATCTAAAAAAAAAAAAAAATCTAGCCAGGCATGGTGGCACAAGTCTTTAATCCCAGCACCCAGGAGGCAGAGACAGGCACATTCTCTATGAGTTCAAGTCCAGCCTATCTACACAATGAATTCCAGGAGAGTCAGGGTTCCATAGAGAGACCTCATCTCAAAACAAACAAAGGTAAATAAATAGGTAAATAAATAAAGCCTAAAAAGCAGCTGATATAATCGGGACCAGGGCACCCCAGTGCGGTGAAAGAGGAAACAGTGATTTGTTTGCACGTCCAAGTCCTTACCTGGTTAGATACATTTGCTTTTTCCACAGAATAGTAGTGAGTATATGTTTACTATTATCAGTAAAATTTTAATACCTGTAAACATAGCTGTGATACTTCTCTGGAGTTCCTAACATTCTAGCTGAAAACCTGCCTCTATTTAAACACAAAGCTCCATTGAATTAAGCAAATGGACCAACCACCCAGAGACAGGAACAGAAGGCAGAGGACAGAAAGAGATGGAGAAGGACAAAAACACCTTCCTTATTTGCCCCCACAAGCCAGAAAGCCATGGTAGCCTCTCAGAGTTGGTAGGAGGGGATTTTGAGGGCCAGATGAAGGAGGTGTTTTAAGGTAGAACATTTTGCTGGAGAGACAGCTCAGTGGTAGAATCCTGCCTACCACAGAGCCCTGAATTCTCCGCAGCACCCCAAACAAACACACAAGGTAGTCCATACAGGGCACGTTAACCACAGGGGGAGCACAGTCCCTGTTGTAAGCAGTGGCTTAAGAAGATGCTTCAGGGCTGGGCAGTGGTGGCACACGCCTTTAATCCCAGCACTCGGGAGGCAGAGGCAGGCGGATCTCTGAGTTCAAGGCCAGCCTGGTTTACAAGAGCTAGTTCCAGGATAGGCTCTAGAAACTACAGGGAAACCCTGTCTCAAAAAACCAAAAAGGAGAAGAAGAAGAAGAAGAAGAAGAAGAAGAAGAAGAAGAAGAAGAAGAAGAAGAAGAAGAAGAAGAAGAAGAAGAAGAAGAAGCTGCTTCAGGCATTGGTGGGCAAGGTACCCAGTGAAGGGGAGACCACTGGATGCCTGTGATGTGGGGGAGCTGGGGGCTATGGCTGTTTCACCAAAGAGCAAGAATAACGGGGCTGGAAATGGTTCACAGACTGTCGGGCCGTGGTTAACAACTGCATTTAACAACATTATGATAATGGATTTATTTTCCATTTAAGAGCAGCTCTGAGGCAGGGTTACTAACGGCAGCAGGGTCAGGAAGACCTGGACAATCAACCCTCTCAGAGGCAGCCTTGGCCAGTTGCGGCAAAGCCAGAATTATCTGTAAGGCTATTCAGTCTCCAGGGTAATCAGTTTAGAAACATGTTCTAGGATGGAAAACTTGATTTGAAAATTATTTTTCATGAAGATCCAGAGAATAATTTTCTGCCCCTATAAATTACAGGCAGTTGTCCTTCCTCTTTTGATTTGATGGTAGCCGAGGAAGCCAGTGAATTCCTGGTACCCATTCTTTCTTTCCCAGACCAAGACAGACTCCTTGGCTGGCAATATGGATTCAAGATGCCTCATTTCCCAGCTGCCCTTGCTAGATGTGGCCATATTATTAAGTTCTGAGATGAAGTGGTATCCGATGGAAGACCCCGGAGAAATAGCTAAGCAGTTAAGAGCACTGACTGCTCTTCCAGAGGACCGGGGTTCAATTCTCAGCACCCGTCTGGTGGCTCACAACTGTCTGTAGCTCCAGCTCTAGGGGAACCCAACACCCTCGCACAGACATACATGCAGGCAAAACACCAATGCACATAAAATAAACATAAATGAATTTAAGCGTGTTTGCTTGGGGTTCTGGGGACAACTCGGAGCTCTCTGAGCGGTAGGCAGGACTCTACCACTCATCTACATCTCCAGCAAAATGCTCTACCTTAAAACAACCTTGCTCCTCCATCTTCCTTTCTGGTACAGACAAGGGCTGCCCCAGGCCTAGCAACAGCAGGATGTACTTAGGAAAGGCAGGGCCAGGAGCCTAGGGTTCTTGAGCCTTGCAGACTTGGCTGAGCAAACACAGCAGCTCAGACTGTTTTGCCTAACTCTGTCATCTTTGGGGGTTTTCTCTTCCTTGAAGTAAAAACTAATCCATGATATAAATAATAAATAAATAAACTTCTCTTCAATTTATTCTCATATCACAATGCTTTCAGATTTCTCTCTCACTCCTTCTTCTCCACAGTTTGCCCCACAGAGATTTGACAAACTGCTTCTGACAGTCCTAGCTGGACCTCTCCACCTCCCCACTCTGTGACCCTCAGTGCCTAGCTTCTCATTTTCTACGAGTCCAAGCAAACCTCTGTCCCCGGGTGCTGTTTTAGCCTGTCCTGGCAGAGCTCATGTGTGGAGATAAGTCACATTATAAGGTATGAAAAGGGTACAGACAGGAACCAGAGATGGCTTAGCAGGTGAAGGCACTTGACACTAAGTCTGACAATTGGTGTTGGAGTTCCAGGACCACAGGTGGAAAGAAAGAACTGATGCCCTTTGACCTCCATGCTTGTGCCATGTCATACGCTCCACCTGTGAAATAAAGAAATAAAAAAAAATTAAGCCGGGCGGCGGTGGCGCACGCCTTTAATCCCAGCACTCGGGAGGCAGAGGCAGGCGGATCTCTGTGAGTTCGAGACCAGCCTGGTCTACAAGAGCTAGTTCCAGGACAGGCTCCAAAGCTACAGAGAAACCCTGTCTTGAAAAAACCAAAAAAAAAAAAAAAAAAAAAAAAAAAAGTGGAAACTAAGATCAACTGGCAAAGTGGAGCCTCCATGATGGAATCCTGGCTGCTTTTAAAAAGGAGACAGAAAGAGACACACACATATGCTCCCTCTCTCTTGTTATGTTGTGTTCTGTGCCATCTCAGGACTCTGCCAACAAGAAGGGTAAAATCAAAGCTAGGTATGGTTTGTCCCTCTAATCCCAGCATTCAGGAGGCTGCAGCAAGAGAATTGTGCTATTCTGAACTATAGTGAGTTCAAGGCCAGGGAAAGCTACATAATGAGACCCCGTGTCAGAGAGAGAGAGGGGGAGAGAGAGAAACACACACAGAGAAAAACAGAGACAGACAGACAGACACACAGAGAGGGGGCAGGACCAGATGACGCAGGCTTTCATCTGCCAAAGCAAACCTATTTTCTTCACAAAGCACCTAGTCCCAGATATGCCATTACAGTGATGGAAAACAGACCAATACTTCTAGTGTGGACATCTCTGTGATCTTCAGCCACCCTTTCTCAGCTCTCCAGCCCGCTTTGCTTGTCTTGGATGAATTCTCCGCTTGAAATGCTAATCCCTAACTGTCTGTCAGAGTTCTCCGCGTCTTCCCAGATCCATATCAAACGTCCCCTTTCTGTGACGATGGGCTGTAAGCCCTCTCCAGCCACATCAGTAGGCGGCAGTCTCTCAGCTGACAGCTCAAATCTGTTGGTGCCGCTAACGTACTCTGCCTTATTCTGACTCTTGCCGCACAGCTTCCGTTTGTGAAGAGCAGAAACCATGGCTATCGATCAGTGTGATAGCTGCTGCCCTTATGTTGTCCTTATTGATGAGAAACAGTAGTGATTCGTGGGCTTGAACACCTAACCCAGAGCTACACTCATAGCTCACTGTTGGACAGTTTGTTTCAGACTTTACTGCTTGTTTTTGTTGTGTTTTTAAGACAAGGTCTCATCCTGCAGCCGCCCTGATTGGCCTGGAGCTCTCTGTGAAGACCAGGCTGGCAGACTCAGAGATCGCCCTGCTGCCCTCTGCAATCAGCAGTGATGATAAGAGCGGTTACTTTGCCCCGGGGTGTCCTCTTGACACCAGGGACTGACTTGTTCCCTCTTCCCCACCCACACCTGACCTCTTAGCCTCCTCCACTCCATGTTGCACTCACAGAATCGTGCCCGGCACTTCCTGAGTCACACATGAGCACAGATTGGGCACTCTTCCTGACACTGTTAACATACATGAACGCAGACTGGGCACCTCTTCCTGACACTGATAACATACATGAGCACACTGTGGACACTCTTCCTGACAGTTAACATACATGAACACAGTTTGGACACTCTTCCTGACACTGATAACATACATGAGCACACTGTGGACACTCTTCCTGACACTGTTAACATTGTCTTTTATAAACTTTGTTTTCCTTTTTCACCCATGGGGCCTATCACTTTCAAAGTAGAATGAATGCAGATTAAGATCTGCCTGCTTTCTGTTCGTATTTATTTTCCTTGATGTTGGAGGTTGAGTTCAGGGTGCTGTACAGCTTAGAAAGTAGCTTTCCCACCACTCCCGAGTCTGTTCATCTTCTGATTTTCTGTTTGCTTTCTGTCTTGTGCTTGCTGTTTTGTTTGTTTGTTTTTTGTTTTGTTTTGAGACAGGGCCTCATTTAGCCAAGGCTGGCTTTGAACTGTTAATCCTTCTGCTTCCACCTCCCAAGAGTTGAGATTACAGGCATTTGCCACCATGGCCATGTCCGGCTCCCCTTCCGATTATCACCAGGAAACAGGGAGCTGGGAAGTGGTACCCTGGATAGCATCTGCGGCAGGAGACCTTTCCACCATCACTCCGCAGTCCTAGAGACCATACAGTTTTCTCCCCTCCCCTCTCTAGCATCCCTCCTTGATAATGTCTGGTATAATTCAATCTTATTCAGTGGTGAACATCCCCAGCTGCTCAAACATTCACTAAAGTGACTTCATTCACTAAACTGACTGGGGCTTCCTTTCGATTGTATTCTTCCACCCAGCCCAACACAGAGTCCTTTGCTTGTTGTGTTTTCTGTCACCGAGGAGTGAAGCTTTATTATTGGGATCTGCAGGTTGACCAGCAGCCAGGCCAGACTGCATTTGACTTTGGGACTGGCGTGGTTGCTGTCCCCTGAGTTTCCACTTATGTTAGTGTCCCACAACTCCCCCCCCACCTTGTGTAAGCCACACTAACCAGATTTCTGGTATTGTAACAAATACCTGTGACCGATAGACTTATGAAGAGGAGACAGTTATTTGGGTCTACAGTTTGGAAGGTGCTACCTGCTGACCTTGTTGGTTGGAGGTCTATGATGGTAGGCAGGGCATCATCATAGGGTGCGTGGTAGAACAAGATGCTCACCTTATGGTATGGCCAGAGTCTCACAATCCTTCTTAAGACATGGCTTAACCTCCTGTAGAGCCGCATCTCTCAAAGGTTCCACTACCTTCTCATAGCACCATGGAAGGAAAACAAGATGAACACATGGGTCTTTTGGAAACATTTTGGATCTAAATGATATCATGGTCCTTGGGCTGCTTCCTAAATCTGTTCTTCCTCCTCTGTTTCCCAGGGACCCATGGAATCATGCATGGATCACAGTGCTGTCTATTGGTGCTCCACAAGGGCAAAGTTCTGTTCTGCTCAAGGGACTTTTATCAACAGAACATCCTCACGCTGTGCTGTAGGGTTAGCAAGAATAGGGTCTGCCTCTTCTCTCAAGAGAAGGGTCTTGCAGATAACCCTTTTCTTTTTATATGCTGACACTCTCTTGTATTCTGGGAGTTGCCTATTTTTCAGTGACAGGGATATATCCTGTGGCCCTACTGTGCAGCATGTGAAAAATGTTCAGATAAATGGCTCAGGAGGAAGAATATGTCTCTTCCATTCCCCTTGCTTTAGCCTAACAATCTTGTGATATGGGATTGTCCTCTGTAATGCTGTGAATATGTTTTATTACCATTGGTTAACAAAGAAGTTGCTTTGGCCTATAGTAGGACAGAATATAGCAAGGTAGGAAATCCAAGCAGAGACAGAGGAGGAAAGAAGGCGGAGTCAGGCCATGTAGCCACCCAAGAAGTAAGAGTTAACAAACCACAAGCCTCACGGCAAAATATAAAATAATAGAAATGGGCTAATTTAAGATGTAAGAGTTAGTTAATAAAGGCCTCAGCTAATAAGCTAAACAGTGATATAATTAATACAGTTTCTGTGTGATTATTTGGATCTAGGTGGCTGGGAACAAAAGTTTCCGGTTACAATCTTTTATCCAAGACGGCCTAATTAGTGGTCTGTAGATGACAAGAGAGTCTTGGAGAGAGAGGACATGTTAGAAAAAGAGTGAAACTAGAATCTGGGGCCTGTGAACCCCGAAACAGTAAGTAGGCACCCATTGCTTCACCGCAGTAAGACTATCCAGCTAGCTTGTATTTTTCTATGGTAAAGGTCACCATCAAGAATGAAAACATATTAGAACGGGATATACCAGATGACCCAAAAACTCTAGGCAGAGGATGGGAAAAAAGTTATAAAATACAAGTCTATAAAGACTATATTTGTTTTGCTTTGCTTTAGCCTTAATGCCACACTGCCCCAAGTTTTACTGCATAGTCTTGACCTAGAAGGAATGTCGGTAGTTCTGCTAATTTACTGTTTCTCTTGTTAACCCCCACACAGTGTCATCATTAGGTTCTGTCTTCCTCCATGATTATATAGTGGAAGCTACATAATATAAGACCTATATATACACCTAAGATAAACCCCACTAGAGTGTAGAAGTGTGAAACCTAACCTTAAGGCCCTGCTAGACTTTAAAGCATCCTCTCTGACTTGGGGCTATATTGCAAAGATGTCTATGAACTCAGTCTAAGTGGCACCACAACAGGCAGTGGCTAGAGAACCATGTAGTGGCACCAGGAACGATCTCCAAGTAAGAACTAGCAGGAATCTGTTTCCATCTCCTGGATCAAATGCTGTGATGCTTTCTGTGCACACATCACGTCATTTATCTTCCCCAAGAACAAGGTCACGTAGCTAGTAAATGCTGGAGCTGAATCTCACCCCCAGGCAGCCTGGCGTGACACATCTGCCCTTCCACCCGTGATGCACAGCAAACCTGTGCAATCCGGAGGGCAGTTCCCCAATGTCGCGTGCGGCCCGTGTAGACCCCGAGCAAATCATTTCCTTCTAAATTCCTTTTGAATATTGCTGTGATGGGGGGAGGTGTCCTCCAAGGCCATAGAGAACATTCGAAATGAAACCAGCTTCTTCCAAAGGGAAGTTCTGAGGGGCAAACAGCTCTGGGTCAGGCTGCTCCACTTTCTGGTGGACATCCTGGCAGGAAACTTCCAAGACCGCCTGCAGTAAACACCGAAGACTTGGGAAGGAAGTATTGCCCTTGACCCTCGTTGGGTTTCCTGTTTTGCCATCAAACATTTGCATATATAAAAAATTCTTTGTTGTTGATGTTGCTTTTTCTCTTGTGTGCGGTAAGATTTATGTTGGTCAGTGATCAGTTGCGGGAATGGCTGAGCCAACTGCCTCTAAACTCTGCCCCATCTCCTTGGAAGCCCGAGCTTTGCCCTCTCTCCATACACTTCCAAATGCCACGCCCTCCCTTGTGCTCCCACTCTGCCAATATACCTGAATCCTAACCAAACTATCAGCTTCCTGCTTATCCCATGTTACGGTTATCAGCATGCGGCAGCCATTCCCAGGAGCTGATAGAACGAATGAAGAAACAGATCAGTGGCTAACTGCATGCAGGCTGTCAGCAGTGAGACCCACATGAAGAGCAGGGCTCATCCGATCTCTCTTAAAGCTGGTGACACCACTGCGCAGGTCTACCAGTCGTTACTCTTAGGTGAGAGCTGGGGCTCAGGGAGCTCCATGGTTCACCTAAGGTAACACAGGCCACAAACACTTGAGCCATGAGTCAGGCTCAAAAAAAAACCCTCTCCTTAAAATAGGCAGGTGAAGAAAATCAGCCGTTCAGAGGGTTTGCTGATCCTCGTGGGTTCTGTTGGATTTTAAAAGCTTTCGCTGTTTGGTATGGCTTTTGTTTCCAGCAGAAGGAAGTTATAGAGAGAATGGTCACCTTGTTTTTCTGGGGTCTTTCCTAGAAAAGGCAGCATGGTGTAGAAGGGAGGTGGTTGAATACCACCCAGGCTAGAGTTCAAATCCTGTTTCTGACACTGCCTCCAGCATCCCTGTATCTCTCCTAGAGGAGCAATCGCTCTCACAGCCTTGGAGGGGAAAAGTAAGTCAGACATTTCCAGTGGAGTGGCTGGCATCCTGTGGGATGCTGTGGTCCAGGCATCCTGTGGGATGCTGTGGTCCTGGTATCCTGTGGGATGCTGTGGTCCAGGCCAGGTATTTCAACAGCAGGATGCCTATGAGGTCTGCCGGTGGTGCATCCACAGCCCCGGCATCCCTTCTTTTCCCTCTTTAACCAGGCACCAAACATCAGACAGTTCTGTCTCTCAAAGATACTGTTCCCTCTCAGGCTGGATGGAGAGGGACCCCTCACCTGCCTGGATGAGGAATCTTCCATAAGCCTTCCAGCCCTACTATATGGTGTGCTTGCTGTTTGTTTACTGGGTGGTATAAGGGAGATTCTTGAGCTTTTGGCCCAAGATAGAGGTGCATGAACTAAAACCTCCTCTCTGTTTTTGTGTGGCCTGCAAAATAAGATTTACTATGATAATTTTTTCAACATTTTAAAATGCTTCAAACAAGAATAAAAAGAAGAATGCTATTTCATGATAACCATAGGGAAGTTAAACAGCAATGTTTGTAAATACATTTTTTTTGGGGGGGGCGCTGTTTTTGTTTTTGTTTTCTGAGACAGGGTATACTACTCTGTAGACCTGGCTGTCCTAGAACTCGCTCTGCCTCCCGAGTCCTGGGATTACAAACATGCTCTGCTGTACCCGGCTTGGAAATGAAACTGAACTGTGGATCATACATTTACACGTCATCGACACCCATGACAATGGCAACAGTGCTTTTAACGAAGATTGTGTGAACTGGGGCTAGAGAGACGGCTCAGCAGTTAAGAGCACTTGCTGCTTTTCCTGAGGCCTGAACTCTGCTCCTAGAGCCCCCATTACACAGCTCACTACCACACAGAAGAGACTAGACATCTTCTTTTCACCTCTTAGGGCACACGGAAATACATGCCAGACACATACATGTGTACGTACACACCCATGAAAATAAATAAAAATAAAGATAAAATCTTTTAAAAAATAATAAAAGATCAATATGAACTGCAAAGTCTAAGACAGTTTCTATCTGTGTTAATCCCACCAGTCGATAATGGGACCACGACCATAATTTTTGAACCAAATCTGAAGCAAGCGCTAATTAAATACTGGCCAAATTGATGGACTCTGGCCAGGACCATTCCAGAGTTCCCAGAAAACGGCCACATGAGTCACGTTTAGTGGAGGCTTCTAAAGGTAACCCATAAGGCTCTGTGTTTCCCACTAGGTCCAATTAGGGGCAAGCCTACATCCTGACATACTTCCTGCCCGCGGACTCCGGCCTGCAGGTGATCAGGCACATTGGGTGCAGATGGTAGATGAGTCAAACAACATTGTTTGGAGGAATGAAGACACGAGGCTTGGCATCTCCCGTAAACCACAGCCTCTAGCATTTCAGAGTCTGTCCTGGCGCAAGGCACTTGCACATTAGAGACATTTTTGTTTCATGGCTCTCTTAGGCTTGGTAATTAAAACTTAGAACATAACTTAGACTCTCAGACAAAAAAAAAAAAAAAGCAAAAATAAAACCCCCAAATCCTGTGAGTCCTACTGTGAGGAAATAAGATTCTTCTTTGCACACCTGATCAAGCCCCCCCCCCCCACTTCCTGTCATCACCCAATCCTCAGCATAGCACAGCCGTTCTGGGGAGTGTGGGGTTGCACCCAATCTTGTGCTTCCATTCTAGTGGGTGCGGTGACACCTGGGTTCGGCAGAAGAGGAAGAAAAAGATGGAATGAGACAGAGACAAAGAAGGAAGGGCTGAAAGGACAAGGCAGACAATAACACACATCTACTTCAAATAAGTAAATCCATAAACGTCGGAGAAGGGGAGCGGTTCACAGAAACTCGTGTACACCCATTTTCTCTGCAGCTGGCAGTCTCAGCATCTCTTCCTCAAGAAAGCAGGATGGCTTTTGACAAGAAGGCAACGGCATTACTAACTGCTGGAGAGCATGACTCGTGAAGCAAACGGTGAATAACACAGCGCAGGGCTGCAGGGAGTGGGGAATGCCCGGGTAGCAGGCTTTCTCCTGGGTCACAAACCGGGTCCCAGCTCATGACAAGGAGACTTCTTATTAGTTATGAATGCTCGATTTAATCTGTTTCTCTTCATTTATGTTTTGCCTTGGGGCTTTTTACCTTCTTTTATTCTATATGTACTATGTCTGTCTGGCTGGCTTGCCCTGCGTGTCTCACTCTCTTTCTCCCTCATTTTCTCTTCCTTCTCCCAAGCCTAGACTTCTCTCTGCTTGCCAGCCCTGCCTATTCCTCTACTGCCCAGCTATTGGCTGTTCAGCTCTTTATTAGACCAATCAGGTGCCTTAGGCAGGCAAAGCAATACATCTGTAAGTCGTTAAACAAATGCAGCGTAAACAAATGTAACACATCTTTGCCTAGTTAAAATAACATTCCATAATGGGGCTGTAATCCCAGCACCCCAGAGGCAAAGACAGGAGATTCTCAGATTCAAAGTCAACCCAGGCAACACAGCAGGACACTATCTTAAAGAAAGTAAAAGCCTTGATACTGCTCTCCTTAGGAGATGACCAGTTGCAGATTCAATTCAAAACTCTTGTTAAGGGCTGGGGAAATGGCCCAGGAGAGTTCCATCCCCAGAACATACATTTAAAAAAAAGTTGCCTGTTTGTACTCTCCCAGTTCTGAGAGGAACAGGAACAGATCAACAATTCCCTGGGATTTGCTGGGTAGCTGGTGTAGTCTAAAGCAAGGTCCAGGCCAGTGAGAGACCCTGCCTCAAACCAAACAAACTAAGGAATTGTACTTGAGGCTGTCCTCTGGCTTCCACTCCACATGGTCATGCATAGACATATGCACTGGCATGCACACACACATGAGCACACACAGACACACACACATGCACACATGCACTTCTTGTAAAAATTAGCAAGGTAAGCTGAAGAAGTAGAACGACCAAAAGAAGTTCTGGGAGCCTAAAAGAAAGAAATTGAAATTGTTCATCTATCTATGAACAAACTACAAAGCGCGCCCCAGGAGTTCACTGGAGTGGATGAGAAAGGGCAAAGGGGTGGGATTCCAAACAACACTTCTTACAAGTACTGAGGGCATCAAAAACAGAGTAAGTCAGAGAAGCGGACCTGAGTCCCCATGCAGATCCTCAGGAAGCATGATGGGAAGTGTAGCCCCATGTCCTGGCTACACTTGAGGATGAGATGGTTTATTTCATCGGACACTTTCAGGTCACAGTCCCTCACTGAGGGAAGTTGGGTAGGAAGCTGGAGGAGGGATCTGAAGCAAGGGCCGTGGAGGGAGGCTGCTTACTGGCTTGTGCAGCCCGCTTTTTCTTATCACTCAGGACCATCTCTCCAGGGACCGCACCACCCATGGTGGACCGGGTCCTCCCACATCACCTTCAGTTGAGAAAATGCCCATGACATAGCCAGATGCCAGTCTGGACTCAAAGTCTCAGTTGTGGACCCCTCCTTCCAGGTGATCCAGCTTGTGTCACAAGCTAACAAAACAAAGAACCCTATAAACACATTAAACTTTTCTACCACTGACTTCCCAGAAGCCTTTGCTGTTCCAAGCGAATGCTAACCATCCAAGAGCTGCTGCAGAACTCACTTCCAAATGTCCATGATTAGAGTGTTCCTTCATTGCAAGACACTGGTTGGCGATAGCTTCCCAAGTTGCTTAAAGCAAGGATAAAAACAAAGGGGCACATTTATTTAGGAGCAACACTGGATGCATGTTGGCATCTAAGAACACCCTTCACCCTTCCATCTCAAGGGCTCGAGGGCTCAAGAGTCAGGTTGGTGACGAGCGCCTTTCCTGACTGAGCCATCTTGAGGATCTTCACCCCTCCTCCACTTAGAATCTTAGGAAAACAGTGGTTTAAACCATCTTGAAGGCATGGGGGGTGGGGAATGGGACACAGAACAGCTGAAAACTGCTGACAAAATGACCTCATACAACAAAGTTAAAACAGGCACACTAAAAAACAATTGAATTAGCCATTACTGGTTCCTAACTGGCTGCTTCAACCATCTTAAAAGCAAGAAATGCTGCCAGACGAATAGCTGGGAAGTCTCATTTGCTGCCCAAGGCTTTAAAGAAATGCTCAGTGGTGGCTGTGACTCTTGTTAGAGACTGGATGAGGAAACTATTAGCACGAGGCTCGCTTGGCGTCTTCCGTTCCCCAACAAAAGGCATTTGTATCTCAGGCTTTTGAAAACTTACACAAATTTGGGGGTGGGCAGTGAATATGCAGTTGAGACGAGTTAATGCGGAGATGAATAAGTCCTCCTTATTCTGAGGAACAAAGACACGCTATTGGCTCTCAAACAGCTACAATATTGAGAAGCCACATATGAGAAACTGTGCATTTTATTCCTTTAGACATGTAACATTCTCAAGGCTGAATTGCATTTTAATTTAATCATTTCAGGCAGTTATATCTCTTTGGCTAAGATTATAATAACAGGCTGCAGTCAGGCAGAGTTCCCTAGCAAATCTGTTCTAGAACGCAGCAGAAGAGGAGGGCTGAGACTTTCCACAACAAAGCTTCGTTAAGAGGCATGCCCACGGCACTTTTTAGCAATCACTGACAGCGTCTAGCACAGGAAGATCTCATTCAAGATGTTCAAAGTAGCAGGAAAAAAAATGGCTACTGAAGAAACAGAAGACCTGAGACAACAGAATAGAGCAAGAAATCAGTTGGCAGAAAAGAAAAACAAAACAAAAACAAAATCCAAGCTAGAATCACAGACCCAACCCTCGGGAACTCAGCCGTCCAGGGATCTGTTTTCTCATCTTCAAAAGGAGATATTCTCATCATCTTGTCTTTTTGTTTTTGTGAGACAGGGTCTCACTCTGTAGTTCTGGCTGACCTGTAATTCACTATGTAGACCAGGCTGGGCTTGAACTCACAGAGATCCACTCACCTGCCTCAGCCTCCCAAGACTTAAGACATGTACCTCATCAGGCTGATGATCATCTTCACAAGGAGGCAAACGGTGCCTTTAACAATTCTGGGCAGAGCATGTTTATCAGCCCAGCAATAATGGAGCCAGCAAATGGTCCTTATAATAAGAAAACCAACCTCTGTCTTAACGTTGAAAAGAATAGAGGAAGATGCCAGCAAGTACGGGGGATATCACCACAAAAATAACTGGAATCCAGCTTTATAGGAAACAGGAAGGGAAAAGATTAAGTCAGCTAAAAGGTTTTGGAAAGAGTAACTCTATTCTCCGCAGAATTTGGGGGAGAGGAGGCTAGACGAACAAAGTTTTAGACTTTCAGTCTGCGTGAGCTCGCTGACAGTGGTTCTGTGGAAGGTGGCAAGGTGAGCTAGCCTGAAACCCTCTAGGACTTTCCTTGACTCCACCAGAAAAGACGCCGAGTCTTCCAAAGTGACTCAGGGAGAGTGAGCAGATGTGTGTCCGAAGGTGACGATGGAACCATGTAGATTCAGAGCCATCAGGTCCAACAGAGCCAAACTGCCTTCCGTGCTTTGCAGAAGCAGCACACGTGCACAATGAATGCATGCAAATAATAAAAGTTCAAACAGGAAAGAAAAGCACGAGAGGAAAAGATTTTTTTTTTGTCTTAACTTCACTTCTATGCCCCTCTCCCACTCTTCCCGGGATGGAGAGTTGGTGCTGGTGTCCCTAGCTTTGCACACGTGTAAGATTTTTAGCTCATGAAGACAGAGACAGATAGGTAAGTGTCAGATGAGTGACAGCATGTGTCACACATGCCTGTACCTCATTCCACAGAAAGATCTTGGGAAATGCCAGTTTGTGTTAGTGGTTCTTAATTGGGGTGACTAGAGACACTTTTGGTTGTTACAATGCAGTGTGGTAGTGAGGGTGTTACTGGCAGGTGGTGGCTGGAGTTCAGGGATGCTGCTAAAATCCTATGGTGTGCAGGACAGCCCCCACACAGCCTGTCTGGCGAGACTTGTCAGTGCTCAGCAGCATTTTAACGGATAAGGAAACCCCAAGCCTGGTCAGAAGCAACAGCAATGGAACTTGCGTTCAGTTGGCCAGTGTCAATCCTTTACCAACTGTGGTCAGCAGAATCCCTGTCCTTGCAAATGAACGAAACCAGAGCCGCTCAAACGAAGGCTAAAAGCTCTGCCCAGGTTCCAACGTGCTAGAGAAGAGTTGGGTCATTGCCTGCTCTTGAGTCACAGCGGTGCTATGGCCTATAACCCTGGGGTGAGCTGAAGGCCAGTAATGGTACCGAGGGACACAACCTACACACTCAGATGTGACAGTGTGCATACAGCCCAGGGACACAACCTACACACTCAGATGTGACAGTGTGCATACAGGGTAGTTCAATAATCTGGAGGGCAGTGTCTATCAGAACATTTGGGGATGTGTGTGTAGGATAAAAGGTCTGAGCTTATTTCCAGGTTTGAGAACTCATCAGATTCAACCACCAATCCCTGAGCTTGAAAGCCCACCAATCCCCACCCTGGAAAACCCTCCCCTCAAGAAATCCTATATAAAGCCCGCCTCCTGCTCATTCCCCTGATGCTTTTCCCCAAGCAGAGGCAGCCACTTTGTCTCTCCCAGGAAATCCTGTGTGAGATCTGTTGTGTGGTGTGATTCTGTGATATCCCTTGGCTTCCAAATGCCAGGACACATTTCCCTTCAGAGCTGCCATACTAGTTCTGAGGAAACCACTTCCCCTGCCCCAGAGCTGCAACACTTAAAATGTGTCTTTCAATGATGAGATTATACTGATTTCATAGAAACTGATCTTATGAAAAACTTACAGAAGCACATGAGAATATATGATATATAATATCTGCCACACGTCTGTCTGTCTCTCTGTCTGTTTTATAGCTCAGGCTGTCCTGGAGTTCATTATTTAACCCAAGCTGGCCTCAAACCCATGGGAGTCCTCCTGCCTCTGCCTCTCCAGTGCTAGGGTTACAGGCATGAAACACCATATCCAACTATGCCAGAAGAGGGTGTTGGACTCTCTGGAGTGGGAGTTACAGGCAGTTGAGAGCTACTAGGCATGGTTGTTGGGAACTGAATTCTAGTCCTTTGCAAGACCAAGAAATGCTCCCTACTGCTAAGCCGTCCATCTAGTGCCCTAGATTTGTATTTTTATTTATAATATTGAAACAGGAAAAAATAATTCACAGAAGAGTTTAAATTTATCTGTATCAATA
Source organism: Arvicola amphibius (assembly GCF_903992535.2). NCBI lineage: Eukaryota > Metazoa > Chordata > Mammalia > Rodentia > Cricetidae > Arvicola > Arvicola amphibius. The sequence goes on along the minus strand of NC_052055.2, from coordinate 2,834,980 downwards.
TTTTGGAAAATTATATTTTCAGTATGTACAGTTGTGATGGAAAAACCATAACTGAATATAAAGAACTATAATGAGGGAGTAGTGGGGTGAATGTGGTCAAAATACACTTGTTTACAGCACTCAGGAGATAGGGGTGGGTAGACCTCTGGGAATTCAAGGCCAGCTTAAAAGCGAAGCAAAATAAAACCACTTTAAAATATAAATAATGTGAATTCAGTGGGTTGAAAGAGTCGAGAGTCCCCCCCAAAAATGGGCAAAAGATTTAATAGACATTCCCCAAGCTAGATATAGAAATGACAACAGACACAAAAAACATGCAGCGTCCTTAGTTATTAAAGAAATTAAAATCAAATCCCTGGGGCGACGGCACTTCACGCCCACCAGGATGACTAAAAGGATAAGGAGAGAGCAGCGAGTGTTGAGCCTACTGTGCAGTGCCTGGAGCTGGCTTCATTTTTGTTAGGAAAGTAAATAAGAACAGACTTTGAAACCCCTGACCGTTGGGTCATAGTCTCAAGTATCTTTGGAACAAAAGGATATTATTTTAAAATTAAATAATGGTGATTGTTGGAGTCTTTGAGAATATGCTAACAGGTAGAATTTACAATATGTGAATTATAAAACCCATCAATAAAGAGGTTATTCCTAAAAGAGTTGAAACCACCTATGATAGCTCTGCCACAGGGTATTAACTAAGACCCAGGCCTCCTGTTTATATTTGTTGAGTATTTATTATGGGTTACATTTTCCCCAACTATTGTATTTTATGTAACTCATCTGTAAGATAAGTACTCTCATCTCCACAGGTAAACTGAGGCTTGCCTGGACTCACAAAACAGTCTGGGGTAGAAACAGGATCTGAACTCAGGTCTAACCTCATTGAACTAGTCACTAGACCATATCACTTTCAAGGGTGGATAGAGTTGTTATTAGAACACAGTCGTGTGAGAATTAAATATAGAACTCAACACTTCAGACAAAGAACTACAGTACAGAGGAACTTGGTAAACTCTACTCTAAATATGTATCTGCATATGTTAGCATAACGTAACAGTGTCATCAAGAAGATGGAAAGGGAGTGTCTCAGCCAGGAAGTCCTTGCCTTGCTTGATTCCCCAAACACAAATAAAAATCCAGGCTTGGTGGTGTACACTTGTACTCTGCACTAGGAAGGCAGAGACAGGGATCCCTAGGGCTCACTAGGGCTCACTGGCCAGCAAGTCTAACCTAATTGGTGAGCTCTGGCCTAGTGGGAGACCCTGTCTAAAAGAAGGTGAATAGTGTTTCTGAGGATGACTCTGGAGGTTGTACTCCATCCTCCAAAAATGTGTACACATACTTTACATATGTGTACCTAAGAACATACATGTACACACAGAGACACCTTAAAGAAAAATGTGCCTATAATTAAAGCCTGACTTTCTAGAATATAAGTGGTTGTAATACAGAAAAAACTAGCATAGATTAATTTTTTAACTCAAGTCCAGTACGTAGCCCTTGGTCTGTTGTGTGCCCTTTTAAATTCTTATCTTTAAGAAACACAGAGAAGACCAGATATTGCACACAATATAAACTTTTCTCTGTGTGGTACAAATCAACTTGATGTTAAGATGAAATCTAAGTGTTTTCAGGATCCACTTTGATGCCTGTGATGTTAAAAATGTTATTTGAAAGACCCTAATTTCTAGGGTTCAGGGAAGGATCTCCCAGACTCAATAAGCTACGCCAATGGATGCAAACAGCAAGAGGATTCTTTAATGTCGAAGGCGCCAACGGGGAACTCAATACTCCAGTGAGACTGAGCCCCCTTGGTATTTTTCCAGCAAGCCATTTATAGGGTCTCAGGGTTACATAATAGGGAACCATAGCAACAGCAATATCATTGGTCAACTAGAATTAACATATTGGGGGGATCAACATCAGGATAAAAACAAGTCTAACAGGATAAAAACAAGTCTAACAGGATGAAAACAAGCCTAACAGGACGAAAACAAGTCTAACAGGATGAAAACAAGTGCATTTCCTTTTGGTAGAAATGGTCCACAGCACTAACTAGTAAAGCTATTATACAGTAAACTGTCAGTATTCTCTGGTTCAGCATATCTTATAACCTATATTAACTGTATAGATTGTGCACTTAAAGCTGTTACCAAGTTGTCAAAACCTTAAGAACAAAAACAAGTGTAAATTAAGCCAGTTTTCAGCCAGTTTCTGCCTCCTGAGCTTTGATACACAAAGGACTGGGTGTTTTTCTCAAGACTGCTCCTGCCGCCCACAGATATCCTGTTTTGCCCCCTTGGCAGGTGCAGCTGGTCTCAAGGCTGCTTCTGCTACTCATAAGTATCCTGTTTTTCCCTAGTTGATCACAAAAACATCTTAAGATGGAGACTAAGGTTGGGGTCTTTCATTATTGTCTTTAAAAAACAGTAACAAAAGAAGACAAAAATTTTAATACCATCATATGCATGTTCTGAAAATGTGTGTTATAGTAACAGTCTCCTCTGACATTGAACTGTCCACACTGTAGGGATGCTCTTTAAGCAGGAAGGTAAACAACTCAAAATAGCTTCAGGAAGTCCCTGAAACCGACCAGAATCACTAGGTCCCTCCAGCTGAGAGTCTTTCTCTGCTGAGCAAGCTAAGCTGCAAGGAAGACTCTGAGAGAAGACCAGCTCCCCGGAAGAAGCAGAAGCCACATGAGCAGCCTGGAAGAGGCTCAGACCAGCCGAGTCACTTGAAAAGGACACTCCTCAGCCTACTGAGCTGCCTGCAGGTATGCAGCATGCTGCAGCTTTGGTTAGTTATCACCCATGCAGGGGTGGACATGGTGATGCAGCTGTCTTTGAGCAACCCCAGTGACACTCATTGACTCACCAAGTCGGACTTTGGTGGCATCTGCACTCTTTGGAGGTGTGGCCTTGCTGGAGTAGTGAGGAGGGAGTGTATCACTGTGGGTGGGCATGAGGTCTCATATACCCAAGCCACGCCCAGTGGGCACGGTCTGTTCCTGTTGCCTGCCAATCCAGATGCTGAACTCTGAGCTACCTCTCCAGCACCGTGTCTGCCTGTGTGCCACTATGCTTCCCACCGTGATGATAATGGATGAAGCTTCTGAACTGGAAGTTTCCCCAGCTACATGTTTTTCTTTGTAACAGTTGTCATGGCCATGGTGTCTCTTCACAGCGATAGAAACCCTAACTAAGACAGTTGCCAAGAACGCCGCTCTAGCGACTCTACAGAGAACGAATGCGCGGACTCGGTCTCATCTTCCAAGTCACATGAACTTGGACACCCTTGTCTTTCCTCCATCCTCCTTACTGAAAGGAGCACAGAATACCTCACCTGTAAAAAGTAGTCATATGTCCCATTCAGCGGCGGCCCAAAGCAAAAAGCATCCCGTGAGTGCATTGGCTTTACCGCCATGCAGTAACTGAGTCCAATGAACTAAATGGGATCTCTGAATGAAGTGCACGGGAGATAAGATCAGAGCCACGGATGGACCAGCCTGACTCCATCTTAAGATTAAAAGCCATCTTGTTATAAGATCAAAATAAGTTCATTCCTGTTTTCTGTAAAACTTGGATTTGACCAGGTCTTGACCTATTTTCTGGAATTGGACATGTTCCACACCCAAACCCTAACCTCCACCCTGAGGATAAAATGTTCTACCTAATAATTCTGAGATGTTCAGCCAAGTTCCTACATAACCAAAATTCCTCTGGAAATCCCCCAACCCTTGAAAGCCCCCAACCCCGTCTCACAGGTTTTGGACTATTTAAACCCCACTGTCTCCTATATTTGATGCTATTTTCTCAAACACTGCTTTAAGGAAATAGCCCTGTCTGACAGAAAATAAAGTTTGCATAAGTTACTCTCATTTGGATTAACAACTGGAGGCCTGGCAAGATCAAGACCCCAAGCTAAATTCTGAAGCTGGGCCTTTACTCCAGGACTCCAGGACTCCAGGACTCCAGGACCAGAATGTTGCCTCAGAAGGTGCCCTTAAAGATGTCCCAAAGCTCCAAGGTGTGCTTTCAGTTTGTCAGATTAAATTGCACACTAAAAAGAAGCCAGGAAATAACTGTCTGAGGAGGCCTTCATCAGTAAGTCTTAGAGGGTGTCTCCTTCAATGACATCCGGTACTGTTTTGTTTGTCTCCTGACCTGGGCACTGGGGGAAAAGTCAATCTGACAACCTGTTTCTTGGATGCTGGGAACCAAGAGGGAAATTGGCCAAGACCAATTGAATGAAGGAAACCACTACATGTTTTGTTTTTGATCGGTCTCTTTTGACGACATGAATGTTCTATGTTCTATGGTCACTGGTTTCATTTTTTTTTTGACTCTGACTCTTGAACTTTTTGTGTTCTGTGTTCACTGGTTTTGTTTTTTCTGTCTTTTTAAATCCGCTGCTACTATCCCTGCTGCCACCCCAGCAAGAAAACTTTGAGCTTCTTTCTTTTCCCTGGTGCAGGTTAGATCTGGGTTAGCTGCAAGATGCTACCTGTGATGATGTACTGCATGGAAAACAGGCGGACAGGCAGACAACCTCCTGGACAAACCGATTAGCTCCGCGACAGCTTTGGCTGCTTGCCATGGCTGCTTTCTCCGTTCTCAGGTTGCTCTGGAACCCTTCCTCCTGGTCACGGAATTCAATTTAGCAGGGATCCAGATGTCTTTTAGATGTGGATAAAATTGAAATACTGTTTATGCTGTCCTGCTTTATTGAAAAACTGAGTCTGGACTTAGGTGTTATGGCTCCTCCAGCTCTTGACCCAAGCACATCTACTTAAAAATTTTCTGTCTGTGCTATGACAGGTGAGTTACCTGATTGTTTGACAAAAAGTGAAAGTAAAACAAAAAGCTAAGAAGTTAGTGCCACAACTATAAGCACAAAACTTAAGACATCTTTTTGGCAAAGCACACGGGTCTGACTAAAGTCTGTCCCTGTGCCTAGCAAGCTGCTCCCTCCACCCCATGGGTTACTTCCTCGTTATTATTTTTATGCAAAAAACCCTCTTTTTTTTACCAAACATTCCCAGAATGTTACATGAAATGATTTCTAGATAGCCTCGGATATCTACGAATGTGCATGTGATTATCATCACCTGAGGAGACAGTGAATATCTTAAAAGGTCATCATAGAAGCAGGTTCCTAAACTAAGGATCTCCATGAAAGTCACTAAAATGTGCTTCAGAGCAAAACGGTAGGAAGATGATGAATAAAGAACAGAAAATAAAAATAAACCGAGAGGAAAATAAAGATTTCAAAAACACCAGTGCAACAGGGAGGCTCTAGGACAAATAGCATCTTAAAGTTTGTAGTGATGAGCTGTGGGCCGGCTTCCCGCCGCCCAGCTCCCGGCCACCGGCTAGCTTATGCCCCAAAATAATTACATGGAAACTGTATTCTTTTAAACACTTCCTGGCCCATTAGTTTCAGCCTCTTACTCACATCTTGACTAACCCATATCTAATAATCTTTGTAACACCACGAGTAGTATCTTACCGGGGAAGAGTCAGCATGTCTGACCTGGTGGCTGGCTCATCGCGTCTGGCTCACTGAGGAGAGTCATGGCGACTGTCCCAGAGAGGAGAGGTGGGGCAATTGTCTGAGCCATCTACCTCACTTCCTTTTTCCTGTTCTGTCTACTCCACCTATCTAAATCTTGCCCTATCAAAAAGCCAAGGCAGTTTGTTTATTAGCCAATGAGAATCCTCCATCATTTCCCCTTTTTCTGTTTAAACAAAAAAGAAAGGCTTTAACTTTAACATAGTAAAATTACATATAACAAAACAGTTATCAAATAAGAATTACAGTTACAATATTTATATCCATTTTATCTTTTATCATAACAAAGGAAAACTATATCTATCAATTCTTCAACTCCATCAAAGACTCCAGAAGGATATAATATTACCTAAGTAAATGAGAAGTAACCAACTTACAAAACTCTGGAAATCACAGAGACATCTTGCTACCTGGACAGTCACCCAAAGTTCCTCTGTACCTTGGGACATCCATCTTCAGCCTACAGGCCCATAGTATCCAGAGACATTTCCATGAAGCAGGAAATTTCAAAGACAGTTCAATCACTTTCTGCTGTGTCCTGTAGAATGTCTCGCAGACTCTTTCATGAATCAGGAATCCCAAAGAATCATCTCACCTTTAGGCAAGTTCAGCAGTCCTCTCTCTGAGGGTTCTCTGTGTCCAGTTTATGCAATAGTCCAGGAAAGAGCAGTTTATTGCCCAAATGGCTATCAAACTCCATAAGGAGCCTCTTCGATGCCCATCTTCCTTTTGAAGTAGCTGGTGCTGCCAGGAGCAGACATGTCTCAAAGTCATGAAAAACCCTAAATTATTAAAACATTTAAAATGCCATATTCTATAGTCTTTGAAAGATATTAGGAATGCCTATCTAACAGAAATATATCTCTATATATCTAGAAAATTTAACATGACTACAAGCTTTACTATTTTCGATGATTATCCATTAGCAACCTATATTTCCTAATTATACATTACATTCCTAAAAGAACTACACAATCAAAATACCTTAATCAAGATCAGAAATACATATAACAAGATTTACCTTAAATTAATATCAGTGACCAAGATTCAGAACAATCCAACTTATTTATATCTATATCATCTCCCCCTTTAAATGTAAAAGAACAATTATAAACAATATTTGGGAATACGGGCACAGTTTTTTCTCTCCAAACTGCTTCCTGCTGAATGGGGGCGCTGTTAATCAGATCTTTCATGGTGTAACCTGTGTGCCAGGTTCATCTCAGACATCAGTTGGGTGAAGTAATTTTTTGAGGGTGTTCACAGCAACCTTTCAGGAGGGCGTGGTCTATCATACCATATTGGGATAGAAGCAATCCATAGGGTCTCATTTTCTGTAATAATAAAAGAAGAATCTCTTTTCCAAAGTATCATATCCTTAGATCCAAATTCTGAAGTCAAGGTATTTTCAAGATATCTTTCTTGGATTAGTTCAGCAGCATTTATTAACAAATATCTTTTAGCAGCTGTTGCTCCTTCCTCAGCATTCAAACAATTCAAAGAGAGCATAATAGCATACAGTATCAAGATTCTCTGTGTATTTTCCATCTTATACGACTTTATTTTAACCTCTATTTCATTTATTTTTACTTTTATTTTTTGAGACAGGTTCTCTGTATATCTTTGTCCTGGAATAACTCTTTATGCTAGGCTGTCCTTGAACTCACAGAGATCTACTGTCTCTGCTTCCCAAGTGCTGGGATTAAAGGTGTGTGCTACAACACCTTGAACTCACAGAGATCTGTCTGTCTCTGCCTTCCAGGCATTGGGATTAAAGGTGTATCCTGCCACAACTTGAAGTCCCAGAGGTCAATCTACCTCTGCCTCCCAAGTGTTGGGATTAAAGGTGTGTACCACCACACCCAATTTCTTCCTTTTTTCTTTTTTACTTTTAAGAACTTTAACCTTTAGCCTGCATATATTTTTAACACACTGTAAACCATTTAGACATTTTCTTCGACTTTGAATCTTTCTTTACTGTATATCTCTCTCTTTTTTTTTCTGACCACATGAGCCTTTAAATTACTGAGCAATATGGGTAGGATTCAAGCCACCTGTGTCTCATGGTAAATGACTGAATTAGAAAAAAAAGGTTTTAGATTTCTGTAAGTTCTGAAAGTCTAAGAAAATACTCTAAAATAAATACAAGTTATAGAGGTCTGAGGATATGAAAACTTAAATCATAAAGGTGTAGGAAAGTGATTTAATATATATAAGTACGTTACTTGATAGTGTCACACTAAGATCTCAAAGGCTCAGAGTTTTAGCATTGATCATTGCGGGTCTTGTAAGTGGTAAAGCACTGGCTACGATTATCGCAAGCTCGACATTTTACACTTTCTTTGGTTGTCTTCTAAATAGAGACCTGAAGATGCTTCCCATCATGCTAAAAACGTCTCTGTCCAATCTATATATCCAGCCCTCTGGACAGAAAAAAAAAAAAGGTTTATTCTTTTTTAACCCAAAGCCATAGCTTTTGCTATGACTCAAAACCATGACTCTTCCCCCTCCAGCTGGTTTACAGACACCTGCTAGCTGCCTTTTCTGCAATGTGGATTTCCGCATGGAACGCAAACAGTGGGGATGCTAATGTCTCTAAAACTCTCATCTCTTTTGTGGACTAAAAAACTGACAGAAGCTTTAGGGAGCTGAGGGAGTCACAAGACTTGGATCCACCTCTCACAGGTCAAACTGTGAGATCAGTAAACCTGTCAATCAAGCCTGGGTTTCTCCACCTGAGGGTGGGTGGATCTCTCTCTCTCTCTCTCTCTCTCTCTCTCTCTCTCTCTCTCTCTCTCTCTCTCTCTCTCCCTCTTTCCCTTCCCCTCCCACTCTCCCTCTCCCCTGGTCTTGAGACTGCCCTTCTCCCAACTACCAGGACTCCAATGAGCTGGCCTGGAAACTCCAAATACAAAAGTTTGCTGTTGAAGGATATTCTATCATACTGTGAACCCTGAGTTTGCATTTGTGTTGATTTAAATGAAATTAACCCTGAGGTAGCAACTAGTTGACAGAAAGTAATCATAGAGCATCAGAGGGCCTCCAGGAGAGCTAGAGAGACACAGGAAGTAGTAGGCTTTGTTGAGTAGCTGGGCTGCTGACAGAGAAGTCTCAGTTGCTGGCTGAAGTAGCAGTAGATTAAGGCATAGCCACTGTGCTGAATATTACAGCAACGGTTTCCTTTGCGTTCTTTAACTTTTGTTCTGGTCTGTATCGGTCTTGGCAGAGTTCCACTCAGCTGGTAGACACCATCCAGAGATCAGCTGCGGACTACAAACTGCCCCAAAGGTGACCTACACCGTGCCAGCCCCAGGTAGTCCTACAAAACTGGAGACCCCTGGACTTGCTAAGAGTTGATGTGAACCAGTCCAGCCTATGTGATTGCTTCCTGTCTCGTCAGCTGGGTCAGCACCAGATGCTTCTAATGAGCGCCCCACTGCCCTATTATCCCTTCAGGGCCTTTGGCTAATATTCCAGCCTTCCTGGGCCGGACAATGGTGTCCCAATTTCAGGAGGAAGTAGTAAAGAGAATATATAACCCCTTATCCTCAACAAAAGCTGAACTATTAGATCCAAAGGAAACTCCCTGGCAAGGGAGTCAAAATGGCTACACATATAATGCCTATTGGCCTGCCAGGCTCCCGCATTGTCAAAGGTACGTGTTAAAACCAAACAGACCAGTGTTTCTCAACCTACGCATTAGGAACCCCTTCTGGGGGTCAAATAGCCCTTTCACAGAGGTTACCTAAGACCACTGGAAAACACAGATATTTACACTATGATTCATAACAGTAGCAAAATTACAGTTACAAAGTAACTACAAAAGTAATTTTATTAGGCCAGGTGGTTGTGGTGCATGCCTTTAATCCCAACACTCAAGGACAGCAAAGGCAGGTAGATCTCTGTGAGTTTGAAGCCAGCCTGGTCTACAAAGTGAGTTCCAGGATAGCCAGGACTACACAGAGAAATCCTGTCTTAAAAAAAAAATAATTTTATGGTTGGGGGTCACTACAGCATGAGGAACTGTATTAAAGGGTCGAAGCATTAGGAAGGTGAGAACCACTTGAAACAGAGCAAGATCAACAGGTACAGTTATCAGCTGACACAGTTCTACAATGTAAGGCATTCAGCTGCTCTCTGCAGAACAAAGAGGATAGCTTTTAAAAATGTATTCTTCCTGTGCTTACCTATCAGACACAATTAGAGAGACCCTAGCCACGATACAAATAAATACTGTCTCTCACCAAACAGAAAATACTAATTTACTTACCCTCTGCTGGTATTATCAGCCCACACTACAGATATAAATGACCATTCCCTATCAAGGATTTGAAAGGGACACATAAGACAATGGTAGACCAGCCTGACTCCATTTTAAGATTAAAAACCGTCACATTACAACATCAAAATAATTCCATTCCTGTGTTCTGTGAAACTTGGATTTGACCAGGTCTTGACCCATTTTCTGGAATTTGACATGTTCCACACCCTATACCGTGACTTCCACCCTGATAAGATAAAATATTCTGCCTAATAATGTTGAGATGTTCTGCCAAGTTCCTACATAACCAAAATTCCTCTGGAAATCCCCCTACCCTTGAAAAGCCCCTAGTCTTGCAGCTTTTTAAGGTGCTATACCAACCCCACTGTCTCCTATAGTCAATGCTACTTTGTCAAACCTCCTTTAGGGAGACATCCCTGTCTGACAGAAAATAAAGCTTGCTTAGTTTGATCATAGAATTTAGGTGATGGTCTTTATTCTCAATCAGTGGGATTAACACCCCAAAGCCATGACATCTTGGGCAGGTTACTGCATGAAAGTTCCGTGTCCTCAGTTCCATGTTCTCATCTCTAAGATGGAACTGCTGGGACCCACTTTTGGAAACTCTGTACGGATGAAATAAGAAACTGTAAAAAAGAGCTTTGAAAACTACAAAAGCGCATGCGTGCACATACATACATAGACACACACGAGCTTACTGTTGGCCTTTCTCTAGTTTGCTTATTGCTTTTCAAAAAGCCCCATGAGGCTTTCTAAACCTAATTCCACATCAGTGACTCAACATTTTGCATCTCTGCCCTTCCATACTAAAATTTTAAACTTCACCAAAGAACGTCATCACCCCCTCTGTAGCCAGTCTCTCTCTCTCTCTCTCTCTCTCTCTCTCTCTCTCTCTCTCTCTCTCTCTCTCTCACACACACACACACACACACACACACACACACACACACACATACTCAGAGAGAGCCTTCCTCCAGTCTCATAAACCTAATAAAACCATCCCCTTATAAGACACTCTGAGAATTCCGTTTGCTGAGTCTGTTGGCTTGCCAGCCGGAAGGTTGTATGACGACGCCACAGGCCACTTTTCCTTCTCTAGGTCTGTCAAGATGCCCTAGTGAGTTCTCTCCTGCTCCAGTTCACCTAACAGTGGCAGTCTCCATTGTCCTGTAGCTCTGCCGGTGTCATCTCACTTCCGGCCCCTCATGGACTCACCGTCATGGCTTCAGTGACCACGTCTAAGCAGAAAACCCCCATCATTATTCCTGGTTCCCATCTCCCCCAGGTCCGCTGGAGTCTCCCACCATCAGCTTTTCCATAACATGTCTAAGACAAAACTTAATCGCTCTCCCGTTCATTCTTCCGTCTGCTTTTCTTCGCCCATGTGTCCAAGGTTCCCTGATTCCTGCAGGTCCCTTGTCTCGTGTGGCATCTTGTTGAAGTACTGGCTGCTTTACAAAGCTGGTAAGCACTCTGCATCTTTCTTGAATACCAGTAAGTTTTCTCACCGACAAACGATGGGGGAATCGCAAATGTTGACATGTAGTTTAATTGCGTAATAACTTTAAAGCTCACAGAGAACATACGAAGTGACAGATTCCATTGAGCGATTTCATGCTCAGCCTCAGGAGCGCGACTGTGAAATGGCGATTCACTTTAATGGCAGAGAATAAAGCAGTCTATGTAACCAGTCTGCCTCTCAGACCAGTAGACAGGATGGCACAGTTTCCTAAGAAATACTAATGGTACAATTTTTCCAGAGCTATAGTGGGCCTTAGTGTCAAAGTTAGACTCTTGATGTCTGGTCTTGAAGGTAGGGCTGGCTTTCCATTGGCTGGCATGCCTGGAGACCTGGCAACTTCCTTGGGAACTGTGGCCCCACTGTCTGCTCTGCCCCACCCACCCTTGTGCCCTTGCCTAGCTTAGACACCAAGACCGGAAGAGCGCTTACTCTTTTCTGCCACGCCCACCCTGACTGTTGCTGCTGGGTCCCCGCCTTCTGCCTCAGTGAAAAGGGCTACACGGCTGCACTTGCTGCTCCACTCAGATTCGAGCTGGACGTCCCTTGATGGTGCCCAGGGTTTTGATTTGGTCACTTTGAATCTGTCACTAAGAAACAAAAGCAAAAACATGCATCTCTTATGTAGACCGGAAGGGTGACTTTCAGCCTCTTTTATTAAGGGCAGATGATGTAATTCTACCTCAATGCTTCTCGTTCCTGAAGCCCTAAATCACCTTTCTTCCCTGGAAGTCCAGGTTTCACCTTAAAACCCGGCCTATGCTGGGAAATGCTGCCTCACAGTTGTGTTATTTAACTTTGTTTACCCCTGGTCACTTCCCCTGAAGGAAGTCCCCCCAGTCGGTTCCAAAATTCCATCATCTTCTTTGCCGCTCTTGCCTCCCAACTTCTTCCTCTTTCCTCCTAAAGAACCTCCCTGAGCTGCGGGAACAAATCCAGTCCTGGGCCATTGACCTCTTTTCCTTCTGGATCTCTTGACATCACACAGCCTCAGCGCTCTCAGTGAAATCACGCAGAGAATAAAAACCAGCAACCCAAACATCCCAGTTCTCCAGGAGCCCCCTTCAGCAAATGTGACGGAAGAATGAAGAATGCCCTTCTGTTCCTAGACTATTGGTCCACCGTCGTCTTTCGGCTGGCTTTTCATTTAAAAATGACAGGCATGACTGCCAAAGACCTACAACCATGTGAAATAATTTATCAGCCAGCACAAAGGAGGCTTCTAGGAGGGTGAGATAAACAACCAGAAAAAGAAAGCCCAAGACAGACTCGCTTCACTGCAGAAAAGATGGGCGTCACGGCAGACAGCTGGAGAAGTGTAAACTATGGCCTCACGGGACGCGGCTCAAGCTAGTTTCTGGGGATGCAGGTGCCCAATGAGCACGTGAAATGGCGTCTAAGGTGGGGTGCGTTCAGCGCCCTAGTTTGTTCCCCTCTTCCGCCTGCCTCCATTTGAATGTGCAGAGCAATCTCACTTTGCCGAGAGTAGAAGTGGTCTTTCAGAGCTGCCCTGAGCTAGCACCTGCTGTGGAATTGTTTCTGCTCTTTCCCCCTCTTCCTCCTGCTCGCCCCTGTCCCAACGGCCTCCAACCCTGATGTCTGCTCTGGGATTCTAGAAGCTCGCCACTCTCACCAACAGTGATGTGGCTCCTGTGCCGCATTAAAATGCCACCAGAAGGTACAAGCTGATTCCCCCCAGTCTACACTGGATGAGAATGAGCCGATGGTTCCCTCTCCACTTTCCAAAGAGCAACTTCTGAGAAAGAGAACAGATATAGGAGAGACACTGAGGTCATGGGGGACTGTCCAGACTAAATGCACCCCTGTCCAAACTTGATTTTTTTTTTTTTAGTCAACTATCAATTCAGGTTCATGCCATCAATAATCTTTTCTGTCACTAACAAGAAACCACGACACACAGCAAAAATGACCTATGGTGAGAAAAAGGAGTATCCCTGAGACGTCATCTGGAAATTTTGGCTGGTTTTGTTTTTTTTGTTTTTGTTTTTATTTTTTGGTGTAAATTGACCCACAGATCACTGAAACATGAATAGAAAATAGCCACATAAAAATTAGGTAATTCTAATCTTAGCAGTATTAGCAACATATTTGCAAGACCTAAAACCAAAATTCAGACTATTTCAAAATGTCTTCAGAAGAGCATTAAAGCAAGCATGCATTTTCAGCATGGGGCTGCGTACAAAAGCATGAGCGGGGCTGGTGTGCAGCTATTTGATGATTCAAATAGGAAGCATAAATGCACTTCTAACATAGAGACAGTTGATATCTGACTCCAAGGGTGTAAATTTCTCTGTTTAAAAATAAGACCAGGACAGATATGTTGGGACATGCCTTTAATCCAGTACTCAGGAGCTGAAGGAGGTGGATCTCTGTGAATTCAAGGCCAGTCTGGCCTACATAGTGAGTTCCAGGTCATCTAGGGGTTCATAGTAAGACCCTGACTCAGACGGCAGGCAGGCAGGCGGGCGGGTGGGCGGGCGGGCGGGCAGGCAGGCAGGCAGATAATCGGTCTTTGGGGCTGGCCAGATGGCCTAGCGGCTAAAATGCTGCTGTAAAAGCCCAACAACCTGATTTCCATTCCCAGACTCACAGCTAACTCCTGAAAACTGACCTCTGACCTCTACACACGTGCCTTGGCATGCACACATCTGCACGTGCACATTGTGCTTGCATCCACTAATCATAAATAAAAGCAAAGGCAGGACCTTTATGAGAGGAGACGTTTGGACCAAATCACTCAGGCTCAGAGTAGACACTAATTGGAGAGGAGGGAAAAGTAGGCTGGAGACCCTGCCCACTGTAGACAGACACTGGGGGAGCCTGCCCACTGTAGATACTGGGGAGTCTGCCCACTGTAGACAGACACTGGGGAGTCTGCACACTGTAGACAGACACTGGGGGAGTCTGCACACTGTAGACAGACACTGGGGAGTCTGCACACTGTAGACAGACACTGGGGAGTCTGCACACTGTAGACAGACACTGGAGGAGTCTGCACACTGTAGACACTGGTGGAGTCTGCACACTGTAGACACTGGGGAGTCTGCACACTGTAGACACTGGGGAGTCTGCACACTGTAGACAGACACTGGGGGAGTCTGCACACTGTAGACACTGGGGAGTCTGCCCACTGTAGACAGACACTGGGGGAGTCTGCACACTGTAGACAGACACTGGGGGAGTCTGCACACTGTAGACACTGGGGAGTCTGCACACTGTAGACACTGGGGAGTCTGCACACTGTAGACAGACACTGGGGGAGTCTGCACACTGTAGACAGACACTGGGGGAGTCTGCACACTGTAGACACTGGGGAGTCTGCACACTGTAGACAGACACTGGGGGAGTCTGCACACTGTAGACACTGGGGAGTCTGTACATTGTAGACAGACACTGGGGAGTCTGCACACTGTAGACAGACACGGGGGGAGTCTGCACACTGTAGACAGACACTGGAGGAGTCTGCACATTCTTTAGATGACTGACAGGCACTGGGGAGCCTGCACACTCTATAGATAACACATTTTCTCAAGAAAACCATGGAATTGCTTCCTTTAAAGGATGTCCTCATCTATTTACTGTTGCTATAAAAAGAATACTCAAGACTGGATTACTCACGAAGGAAAGAAGTTTACTTCGGCTCACAGTTTGGGACATCCAGAAGCATGGTGCAAGCATCTGCTCAGCTTCTCTAGAGGGCATCCTTGAACACCATTAGGGCAAACAGTACAGTGGCAGACCAAAAGGAGGGCAGAGTCGCTGTGATACCTAATCCATTCCCAGGGGAGACGCAGCCATCTGTCCTCAAGGGCTCCACCCCGTAGCCCAGCCCTAGGTCCTACCTCTGAGCTCGTCACAGTGGCAATCAAACTCCAAGTATCAGAGGAAACAGCCATGTTCAAGCCACATATTTCTTGACTTGTATATATAGGGAAGCAGAATTGAAAAGCAGAGTCAGCACACCCGAGGTTCTTGTGTCAAACTGTTAAAAAACCTCCCTCTATTCTGATGTCAAAGATGACCCAATGGTATGACTAGAACATGCAACTGAGCATGGACCTTCTTTGGGAGGCCCGACATTGAAAGTTTAGCTAAGTTTAAGTTCCCCACAAAAGACAAAATCTGAGTTTGGGTAACTGAAAGTATGGCAGGTGGGCAAAGACAAGATGAGCAAACATCATGATTTACAGTAGGGCAAAGCAAGGATCAGAAGGTCCTATTCGAGAAGACGTGTGGTCCTGTCTGGTTAACCACAGCATTCCCAGAGGTGAAATAGAGAGGAAGCCTGCTGAATTATTCTCTGAATAGTCAGAAACTTGGTTTCTTTCTAGAGAGCAAATGTCTATCTTGAATTATAGAAATGGAATCATGAACCTCAACCAACTTCCAGACTTGAGCCACTTTATAGACCCACAACCCCTTGAATGAAAGGGGTGACAGGTTGTCGTGAGGAGGGAGTACCAAAAACATTACACAGTCAAACTATCTCCCATCCTTCCCTAAGGACCTACAGCCTCGTGTCAGGATAATGGGCTGAGGAAAAGGAAGAAAGAACCAACCTTTCTTTGACAGCTGGACACTGGCTCCAAACAGATGTTGATTTGGAGAGCCCACACAGAGTATCATAGCTGGACACTGGCTCTGAACAGATGTTGACCTGGGGAGCTCACACACAGCACCATGGCTGGACACTGGCTTTGAACAGATGTTGACCTGGGGAGCTCACACACAGCACCATGGCTGGACACTGGCTCTGAACAGATGTTGATTTGGAGAGCTCACACACAGTATTGTAGCTGGATGCTTGCTTTGAACAGATGTTAACCTTGGGAGCTCACACACAGCACCATGGCTGGATGCTGGCTCTGAACAGATGTTGACCTTGGGAGCTCACACACAGCACCGTGGCCCTCCTGTTGAATTGAGGCCTGGAGTCAGATGATCATTGGGGTTCTAGTCAAGGCCCAACCCACAATGGATCCGCTGGATCCCTGGACCTGTTCTGTGGGTCTTTTCCTCAGTCCTAGGAGGCACAACTGAGGTAAGTATACTTAGCAGTTGGCAGAGCCCCGCAACACTCCTCCGAGCCTGTGAAGAGGAGGCTGTTGAGGAAAGGCATCAGAGCTGCCTCTGTCCGAGAAAATTAGAGCAGAAGATCGCATCCCCAGAGAGACACGGACATCGTGGACATCAGCGCCAGCGTGAAGACCTGGAGGATCCGGATACCAGAGTGCAGTTCCTGCCATCTGACTCCATTCTAGCTTTGCAGATCAAGTGGCGATCCAGTCGCACCGCTGTACCAGATGTGGCTGCCTCCCTTGAGCTGGTCATCTAGCGACTGTTTTTCCCCTTCGTATCTGCCCGTATGGCCCACCAGAAGCAGTTGGTGTTCCTCTAGTAAGATCAGCAGGATGCCTTTTTAAAAAATGCTACCTCAGAGGTAAATCACATAATTTCACAGGACCTTGATCAGTTATCTCTTCCACAAAATATTGCACTGGTCTGTTGCAATGAAACATTGTGATGATTGCTTCAAGCGAATGAGAGGTAACATCTATAAAGAATTGTTGGTAAAGCATGTGTCTGTCAGATGGTAGGGGGAGACATTCAAGTAAAATTCGAGGGACTCACTTCAGTGGAATTTTTAGGAGTGCTGTGGTGAGGGTATGCCAAAAATATCTCTCGTAAAGTGAAGGACAAGTTGTTGTACCTGGCCCTTCCTACAAACAGGAAAACAGCACAGCGCCCGTGTACCTGTTTGGATTCTGAGGAGGCACATTCTGCCCTTGGGTGTGTAATCCAACACCCTAGGTGAATGACTGGGAAAGGTACTTGGTTTGAGTGGATCCGGACTACAACAGGTCTAGGCTGCCACGCAGGCTTCTTCGTCCCTTGGGCCTTCTGGTACAGCATACCCGATAATAGTGGAGATGTCTGTGGCAGGAATGCTACCCCGAGTCTTTGGCAGCTCCTCTAGGTGAATCACGGGAAAGGCCCTCGGGATTTTAGAACAATACCCTGCTGTCCTTGCTGAAACTGTTCTCCCTTTGAGAGGCAGATCTCGGCCTGCTGTTGAGCCCTGCTGAGAAGTGAATGTTTGACTTTGGACCAGAATTGGCTGTGCTCTCACCCACCAAGGTACAAAGTTGGGTGTGCAAAGAAGTAGTCCATCATCAAACAGAAGAGGCATTCGCATACCTGGGCCTGCGCAGGTTCTGAAGGTGCAAGTAAATTAGTGAAGAAATGGCCCCAATTCCTATGGCTCCTTCTCCTGCTACAAGGCCTTTGGCCCCTAGTGTGCATCTAATATTAGCTGGCAATGGAAGAGAAGATTCTGGTGAGGCCGTGGATTCCAGATGGTTCTACACAGTACACAGACACTTCCTGAGAGTGGACAGCTGTTGCTTTGGAAGACCTGTCTAGACATCCCTGAGGATGGTGGTGAAGGGAATCTTCACAGTGGGCAGAATCCTTGGGGAGGAAAATGGCCACATAGGTGACTGTACACCAAGCAATGGCTATAGAAAATGCTTTCGTGAAGGGTCAGGGACTTGGAAGAGATATTTGAAAAAAAGTTGAAGAATTGGTGATGAAGACATTTGGAAAAGGAGTAGGTAGGTAGAACTACTTCACACTGGAGCTGGGAAAGAGTAGTCTTGTGGGGGGCTGGGGGGGCAAGTGCACCCCTGTATAAACGAGCATTCATGACTTAAGCACAGCCATGCTAAGGGCACCAGTCCTGCGACTCATGGGAATAGCAAGGCTTTCCCCAGAATCGAGAACGGATATTGACAAAAGGTTCACATTTAGCCAAAAGACAATTCATGTAGAGCACTGAGCAGTTTCCTCCTCCCACATGAGCACATGATCACAACCCCCTCCCCCATAGCACAATTAATAAAAACCCAGAGACAGATATTGAGGTTCAATCTGAAGGTCAGAAAAGCAAAGCAGCTAGCCACTGGCTCTTACCTCTATCTACCTCAGACCGAAGATGGCGATCCTACCTCAAGGAATCCTCAGAATGAGACTGAGAGCTGTCTCCTCCTGTCTCATATTCCTCTCTAGTGCTGGGATTAAGGGCATGCACCACTACCGCCCAGTTTCTATGGCAAACTAGTGAGTCTATTGGGATTAAAGGTGTGTGCCACCACTACCTGGTCTGTAAGGCTGATGGGGGCAGCTGTTTTACTCTCTCATCTTCAGGCAAGCTTTATTTATTAAAATACAAACGAGATATCTCTCACCCCCTGACTGTTCCCTCACAGAGACCTCTCCTGCACTACTACTGGCTACCCCACCTCCTCATTTGTGCTGTGCATGATCAACTCACCCAGCTGAGCTCTCCCTCTGAGCTCACAACTCACCCCACCCCAGCTTTATGTTACTTATGTCTAACCTCAGTTAGGTTTTCAGCACCCAGTGTATAGGCCACAGCAGTTTGGAGTCCAGGAGGCCCCTTAGGTCACCTATTAATGTTACCAAGCCATTATTAAAACTGGGCGGTGGTGGCACACGACTTTAATACCAGCACTTGGGAGGCAGAGGCAGGTGGATCTCTGTGAGTTCGAGGCCAGCCTGATCTACAAGTTGCAGGACAGGCCCCAAAGCTACAGAGAAACCCTGTCTCAAAAAACCAAAAATAAAATGACATAAAATCAATGGGAGACTTCAACACTCAAATCAAATCTGGGTGATATGACAAATGACCCAGATCCTTTAGGACTGAAGATGGGTCATCCTCCCAGGTAAAGGACCAATGCTTACGATTTTACTTTGACAAATAATGGACCAGGAAATTGAGAATTATTCTTCATGATGTCAGCAGACTGTATGTCTCCTTGTAGTCAGAAAGTAATATTAAATGGTTTCCATAATTTACATTTCTGTGATCATATTGCAATTAAGAAACTAGTACTTACTAATAGCATCTAACATCAGAATCTCACCTTTTACTTTTCCTATAAATGATTTTTATGGACTTCTCACAAGCCTCAGAGGTGGATAGAACAGCTATTATTTGCCCCATTTAGAGAGTTAATTTATGGTGCTGGAGACTGTCAACTACGTCAGAACTCTGGAAACAACACAGTCTTTGATGAAGCAGTGATATTCTCTGGAAAAGCAAGAGGGTAACTCAGACTTTTTTTTTCCATCAATTTCCTGGAATCCAGTCATAAATCCTTGGTGATTTTGAGCTTAAGTATGATAACTTTAAATGGATCTGTAGCTTAGAAATTCCTGCCGTCGTGAGTAATAATGTATTACTTCACATATTCTAAGAACATAAGATAATGGAGTTGTAACTCACAGAGCAGAATAGAGCAAGAGCCCGCTAAAGGATACAAAGTAGACCTGGAGTGGCATGTCTCTCTGGAACACAGAATTATAAAGAAGACACTCTCCTGTGTGGGGATGAACACAGTTATTTAACCACAAACTAGAATTCCTCTTGACGTTACAGAATATATGGAGTGTGGGATAAAATGCCATGACCAAGGAAGGGCTCATTTGGGCTCACGGTTCCGGGCGGGCGAGAGTCCATCATGGGGAAGCAGCGGGTATCGTGGCAGGCATGGAAGCTGGAGCAGCAGGCTGAGCGCTCACATCTTGAACCAAAAGCATGAGGCAAAGATGGAGAGAGTTGCTAAACTTTCCAAGCCTGTGTCTGATGGCAAGCTTCCTCCAGCAAGGTCACACTTCTTATGTCTCCCCAAACAGCACCACCATCTGGGGATCAAGTATTCAAATGCTTGAGTCTATGGGGGATGCCCCATCCAAAGCCCCACAGAGCAGAACAAATCACCTCACTCTAGCAGTTCATAGTCTCATTTCCAAATAAAGCTCTCAGTCTTCTCTCTGCGTTCATCATACTAATATGGCTTTGACTTTCAAGGAAATGACAGCAGTTAAAGGTGATGCTTTAAAACATGGTTTTGAGGATGGATATAGATTAATGACATAGATATTAATATATAGCAATTAATCATGAAGTATTTGTTTGTTGCTATTATTGTTTGGTAAGTCCAGAAGAAGTAAATTCTGTTGATTCATGACTAAAAGCAATTCCTTTCTTATTTCTAAGAGTATGCAAGGAAACAGTCCTTGTTTATTGAAAAGAATGATGGAATCAGGCTGGAGAGATGGCTCACTGGTTAAGAGCACTGGCTATTCTTCCAGAAGACCTGGGTTCAATTCTCAGTACCCACATGGCAGTTCACAGCTGTCTATAACTCCAGTTCTAGGGGATCTGACACCTTCACATCAACGCACATAAGATAAAGTTAAATAATTATTTTTTTTTAAAAAAAAGAATGATGGAATCACATTTGTTGTGATCTATTTTACTCTTTGGCTTTTTGGACTTTTGGGGGGCTTGCCACCCTGCTCCCAAATAAATCATACACCGAGTCTTATTCTTTTGTAGTGGCCCCACGTTGAGGGGCCTCTGTGAGGAGCCCCACACTGGGGCGACATCTGCCGGGGTCTAGCTTCGACAGGGTTCACACAGTCCAGGGTAGGGGCATGTGGATTAGAAAAATTAGGTAGGGGGAACAAAGATACAAAAGAAATACAGAGACATGGGATAGAACCAGTAGGGAATCCGGTGGATACTGCATTTGTTTTCCATATGCTTATATACTCCAATCCAGAAAGGGGGAAGAAGATAAAAAACATCTCTAACATGACACAAAGGACAACCAGAAAAGCTACTTACTTCAGTGCCTGAAACATCAAGCAACTATATCCTGAGTTAAGCATTCCGTTGTTTATGCAGGATGTGCAGTGACTACACCTAAGACACCTTAGACTGACTGTCCTATAGGCAGCCATGCCCTGGGTCAAACCTCCTGTCACAGCCTTGAAGGACAGGAATAGGCTTGAATTCTCTGACCTTTGTTCAGGGTGGAGCAGATCCACCTCTGTGGGTCATCTTAATGTCCAAAACACCAAGTAACCACACCCTAGTTCAGGACATCTTGTTTGTAGCCGCTCCTTAAGTCAGACCTCTTGCCAATAACCATCAAAGAGCCAAAGTTGGCTTAAACTCCCCGACCTTTGGTGAAGGTGCAGCAGACTCACAATCGTTCTTATGATCACCTGGCTTAGCTTGGCTTGTTTCTTAGCTGCTTTTCTTAAATTATCCCCAACTACCTCTGGACTTTTCCCTTTTCTTACTCCTGAGTATCTGACTTTGACTCTTCCTCTGTGGCTGACTGGGTGGCTGGCCCCTGATGTCCTCCCCACCTGTTCTCTCATTATTTTCCTCGTTTCTCCTTCCGTTTATACTGTCTGCCAGCCCCGCCTATCCTTGCTCCTGCCTCGCTATTGGCCATTCAGTTCTTGATTAATTAGGTGTTTTAGACAGGGAAAGAACCACAGCTTCACAGAGTTGAACAAATGCAGCATTTTTTTTTTTAAAAAAGCAACACACCTTAAAATAATATTCTCCAACACACATTTTGGCAAAATTATAGGAAGTAAGCAGATGGGAACTAGAAGAAAAGTCACATGGGTAAGAAAAGCCACGAGTTTTCAGCACAGAACTAAAATATAAAAGAAACTTCTCCTGGGAGCACATGGGTCATTCGATCCAGCAGTACTGATTTATTTTCCATTCAGCAAGTATTCTAAACTTCGGGGCTAGAGTGAGTCTTGTGACATATGGCTTTCAGTACCGGCTGTGACAGGAGAAAATGGCTGTTGATAGAATCATTCTGACTCAGATAATGAGGTCCTTAGCTATCTGCATCTAATAGCTTCACAGGAAACTCTAAGATGGAAGTCAGCCAACAAACCCATCTTCATTTGCTCTTTCCTCTCGGTTAGCACAGGCGTTAGATGCTTATTTATTTTTATATAGAAAAATAAAAATGCAATGGAGTTATTTCACAGGAGACCCTGGTTTATATTTCAAAAATCGGTGAAAAGATTAAAATAGCTGTTTTGTTTGTTTGTTTGTTTGTTTGTTTCTTTTTTTTTTTTTGCTGGCGTATTCCATTCCAAAGCTGTCTTTGTTGTTTTATATTGGGGATTATGTTATGACTACCGAGGATGGAAGAACCAATCAACTGGATCCGCTTGGGAGATGAGGGAAGGAAGTGGCCAGCGAGAAGAACTGAATCTATGTAGAGAAGGGTATGCTATGCCGGAGGAGGGGGTAGCAATAGCAAGACACAGATGTGCTCCAATTAGGAGTAAATCACGGTCGGTTCTGTACTCTAAAAAGTAATTGATTTCTGATGGCAATACAAAAGATGGATTGCAAGGGTAAGACAGTAAACTTAGAAACATCATTGGAAAGCTCTAGAAGGTTGCTAAAAGGAGGAGAAATGCCAAGAGACCAAACTAAGGCAGTGGCTCTGAAGATAGAGGAGGGGAAACAGATTTGAAATGTGCACACCAGGTCGCGTGTCTCCACAATGCCTTTCATAGCATCTTGTTTCCCTTTAGCTCAGGACTCTGGCCAGAGTCTCCATTCGTATTTGATTATGCTTCTCTAGCCTGCTGCAATCTCGAAAAACTCATTGGCTTTTTCACGATCGTTGATGACACTGGCATTTTGAAAAGCACCGGTCAGTTACTTTATAGTCTTGCTTTGTCTGATGTTTCCCCCATGATTTGATTCAGATCGTGTGTGTCCAGATGGAATGCCACATCTGGAGGCCACATGATGTGGCCACCTGCTCCTCATTGGTTATGCCAACCTCGGTTATCCAGTCAGGAAGTTGTCTCCTTTCTGTTTTCCTTCTTCTTGCCATAAGCAGCCTGTGGGGGACATGCCTTAAGTCCATATAAGTGTTCAGCTCCTCCACAAACCTTGCCCACCTGGATTTGGGTTCTTAGTTGAAGCCTATTCCGATCCATCTTTACCATAAGGTTGACGGAACTGTGGTCTTGCAAATATTCTGTCCTCGAGAACTTCTATTGCCACGTTTCTACCTCTCTTAGTCTAGGTCATGCTGATGAACACCTGGGTCTGGGTTACTCAGAAGATAAACTCATTTCTCGCAGCTCTGGTGCCTGTGGAGTGCATGGTTGGGAGGCTGACAAAGGTTTTTTGTCTGCGTCCCTTCCTGGTAGAAGGTGGAATGGCAAGAGAGCCTGAGAGGGTGTTGACTCATCCCAACAACTACGAAGCTAGCCCACTGCCACGCTAACACAGTCCACTCACTCGTGAAGGCAGAGCCCAGCTCCTCTGTCTCACCTCTCGTACTGCTGCACTGGAGATTAAATTTCCAACATATGGATTTGGAAGGCATTCAAACCATTGCATTATTTGAAATAAGGGTCTAAGTATCCCAGCATACCTGTGGTTTCCTGGCTAAATTCATATCCAAATAGATATTCGTGAGATTTCTAAGAAGTTCCCTTAAGAGCATGGCATTCCAGATGGACATGGTGGCTCAGGGTCTATATTCCTATCACTGGGGACACTAAGGGCAAGAGGATTATCAGTTCAAGGTCAGCCTTGGGCTACTTAGTCAGTTCAAGAGCATCCTGGCCTACAAGGAAGAGATCAAGAAACATACTGTCTCAAAAAAAAATCAAGAAACATACATACAGATTAGTAGAAAAAGAGGACAGGTTCTCGCCTCCTTACCTCCTAGGCGGAAAATGTGGTTGAAAAGGAAAAAAAGGGCTAAGAACTAGAACCCTGCTGGATACTGGAAGCTGGTGGGGTGGATAACCGAGAGTAGCCTGTGAGAAACCAAACACCAACTAGAGCAATGCCTCTGGAATGAAGGTGAAGAAGAAGAAGGCTAAGGGAATTGTGCAGGCCCAAAAATGTGAGCCTATTTCCACAATGACCAAAGGTCAGAGAGTTGGAATTTACCTCTAGTCCTTCAAGGTTTTCGTGTTTCTACCTCAAAGGCCTCACCTAGATTTAGATCAGAGAGTTCTGCTCTCTCGAGGTTATTGTCAACTGGTGTGGCTAATTGCCACACCTTGTGCTCCAGGAATAGAGAAGTAGATCTGTCCCTACCTCAAACAAAAGTCTAAGGATCTAGCTAAGGGTCCAGTTCCTTTATGGAGAGAACTCAGCCACAGAGGAAGCAAGATGAGAACGCCACACTGATAAAAGGTACTAAGCCACTTGGCTAACACAGACAAGAATTATGGGTTAATGTAGGATGTAAGAGCTGATAAGAAGCCTGAACTAATAGGCCAAACAGTTTATGATTAATGTAGACCTCTGTGTGTTTCTTTGGGACTGAACGGTTGCTGGACGGGGTGGGACAGAAACCTCTGTCAACATCTCCAACCCCAGATAATGAGAGTCTCTACATATTCTGAATTATCATTTTTTTAAAAATCAGATAGGCATTTTTCAAACATTTTCCTTACCCAGGCTTGCCTTTTCATTTTCTCTAATGTCTTTTGAGTAAGTTTAACGTTTTGATGAAGTCCAATTAATCCCTCCTTTTCCTTTACGATTTATACTTTACATTCTATCTCGAAAATCATCGCCTAACTCGAGGCTCTCTGAGTGTTTTCTGAAAGGGCTGTGACTTTGTGTTTTACATTTAGGTCTATGGTGTGTTAGGTTTTATATGTGCAAAGAGGGTAGGAGATTAGAAAATGTGTCTTTTCTTTTTTTGTTAGGAAATGTTTCTGTTGAGATGGACGGAGGACAGCTGAAGAGGTGCTCTGTAGGGGGACTGACTGCCAGAGAAGCAGAAGGACTAGAGTAGAGATAGACCATGAGAAAAATGAATCCCTTTTCACGCCGAGTCAAAGGGAAAACAGAGCAGAAGAATAGAAAGGTAAGTGATGTCCCACCCTCAAGACATTCTGATACAGGAAGGAGACGGAGGATAATAGCAAACACGATAGAAGGTAGGTGGTACTAAAGCCCAGGAAGGCCTGGGAAACCTGCAGCTGGAGCCCGCCATGTGCAGAAGGATGTTTGTTGTGGCATCAGCATCTGCAGCACCATCGTGATGAAGCCAACAGAGGGAGGGGCTGAAAGGAAGGCAGGAGCATGGATTCTCAGGGGGCTGGTGAGAGGTGGCAGACCTGCTTAGCCAGGACAGGAGTGAGAAGGAAGGTGGGAACTAGAGGTCCCGTGAAGTGGCGAGGGCAAACCTCCAATCCAATATTAATCTGTGCTTTTGGTTCATAGGATCAAATAGTAAAAATATGTAATGTGTGCAAACAAAAGTGACTTAAGCAACAGAGATTACGTTTGGTGGATTTTTTTTCCAAAACAAGAAACCTGGAAGTAAGAAGATCTCTGGATGGTTATTTTAATTAATTAATTTTTTTTAAAAAATCATCTTTCTTATTTTACATACTAATCCCAGTTCCTACACAGCCTCCCCTCCTCCTGTTCCCTCCACCTTTCCCCCCTGTGGATAGTTATTTTAACAGAAAGAAAATCTTCCCAGAAGTCTTTGCACTGATTTTTCTCAGTTCCCATTGGCCAAGACCGAGTCATATGTTCATAACAGACTGTGGAAGATTAGGAAACATATAACTTGCCTTCTTGTTCCAGTGTGAGGCGGTGGCTTTAACAACAGATGGTTGCTGGGTAAGCAGCTAGCAGCGTCTCACACCCAATGCTTTTAGGAACCTTAATATGACAAAGGTACCACAACCATAAAAGGACCTCAGATACACGTCCTTACCCCCCAAGACACCATCCCTTAGTCGCCAGCACTGACACTGACAAACGTGGTCTCTTAATGTTTCCCAAAATATTTTACAAGGAAGAATGAAATGATTTCTTGCTTTGGGGGCTGGGGATATAGCTCAGTGTTACAGAGTCTAACTAGTATGTCAAGGTTCTGCGTTTGTCCGGGAACCACAGGGGGTTGGGACATGCTCGGTAGTTAAGAGTCTGCTGCTCTTGCAGAGAACCCCAGCGCCATGCCGTGTGGCTCACAACTGTCTGGAAATTCTGCTCCAAGGCAACGGATGTCGCTGGCCTCTGAAGGTACTTACACTCATGTGCACATATCCACGCACATACAAATATTTAAACATAAAATAAGGGGTGAAAAGCGCTTGCTGCTTTTGCAGGAGACTCAAGTTTGGTTCGCAGCACCCAGTTGGTGGCTCACAACTGCCTGCAGTTCCAGTCCCAGGGGATCTGACACCCTCTTCTGACCTCTTCAGGCACCAGGCTCACACATGGCATACACTTACACATAAAATTAATTAAATCTTTGTTATGTTTTGCTTTCATAAGAAGTACAGTCTTACAAAGAGAAATGAACAGAGTCCTGAGAAGCGACAGAAAGGAACGGAAGGGGAAGGGCCTTTAGCTGTGCTGCTGCAAATGAAAACCCAGGAGGATGACTGATTAGACGATCATCTGACTCCAGACGCAGAGCCACCAACGATCTGTTTACTGTTAGCAGGACCTTAACTGACGAATGAAGACTGACATAGGCATGAACAACAAGATACCTAACATGTCACTAGCAGCTCTGAAATTTAGAAATTACCCTGGTCAAAACGCCTGTCATTTGATCCCTTCCAAGAACTGCTCAGGGACTGCCTGCCTGCAGGCTGAGATGGGCCTTGACCTGCTCAGCTTCCTGACTAGCTAATCCAACCAGGCATGGCTACTTAGCTCAAACGGGGTAATCATAGCCTCAGGAGGTGTAGAGGCAGGAGGTTCAGAGGTTCAAGGCCAAGCCTTGGCTACCCTGGGCTACGTGAGACCTTGTCTCATAAACAGGTAAGCACTGGGCAGAGCCACAGAATAGGCTGTCGGGGAAAATGAAACCGAAGGGAAATAATGACGAGAGAGATTAGGAGAGCAAGCAGGGCGACAGACAAACGGTCTACTTGTACAAGTGTTCCCTAGTTGGGCTGTTTGATCTCTTAAAACGAATTTCCTTCCCATTACCGGGGCTGGCTCCACTGTGTTTTGATTCCTCAGAACCAAAGGATACTTTGAGAAAAGACATTCATAAGATTGGATTAGAGCCCAGAGTTAAAAGGAAACAAGGCAAGCAATCTGAGCTGTCACGGGCTAGCTCCCACCGTGACGCCAGACATCTGTTTATCATTCACTTAAACTTTACAACAGCTGTATTGAGATCATTTACATACTCTAAAAATTCAGCCTCTTGCATGGTCTATTTACTTTTTACGTTTTAACAACCCCCATCAAGCTTCCAGACCTAGCATCCCAGCCCTGAGCGGCGTTTACCAAGGGCAGCCAGTAGAAGTAAGCACACCACAGCAATAATGGTGATGGTGATGCCTAACATAAGGGAAAAATCAAAGCTAGAAATAGGGGCCCAGTAGTTCTGAAGGGGGCAGACCACGTCTGCGGCCTTCTGAGAGCGTTTTTTTTCTAAGTCTCTTTTGGTTCTGAGGGGCAGCTCGAGTTACATTTAATTTAGGGGAAGGAGGCTTAAATTAAGCAAGGATGAAACAGGGCTCCTCAGGTTCTCATGGGAACCCAGCAAGGCAAAACCAGCAAGCACTTTCACCTTAGGATGCCATCAGGAACCCCTGGTCACCCCTCAGGATTCACCTCAGGGGCTGTTTTTTGTCACTCATCCCCCCCCCCCCTTTTCTGGCTTGTCAGTGTCTTTCAAAGGGTTCTCTGTCTGCCCCCTCCCAGCTGCTTCATTTCCTTTGCAACAGGAGGACTGGCAGCTCACGACCCACTCGGACCTGCGGAGGCTTTGTACCAGGTCGGTATGGCACCTCAATGCAGCAGGCACTTGGCAGGCTGCAAGATCTTTGCCATGCCCGTTGCCTTCCCTGCCCCTCCCCTCATTTGCATTGCGGAAGGAATCTGAGCACGTGACCCTGCTCTCCGTTTCTTCAACCTCCAGCTTCCATTCATCAGAATATCCAGTTTCCCATGACATTTGATTGCTCTACATCAGCTCTCTCTGTACATGAAAAATAAAACAGACAGACAAAATCTACCATTGCGAACCTTAAATCTTGATTCACAATCCCCATGTGGACAGTGAGGACCACATCTCCGGCGTGGGCTGAACATTGCCCACCTGTTCTGGTACAGAACTGGCCAGGCTGTGGCTGTGGCTGCAGTGGTGCTGGGCTCATGCAGTCTGCTGAGACCCAGGGCAGCAGCCGCCATCTGCAACAGCACAGCTGTCCAGCAGCACTCAGCAGCTTGGGTGGTGAGCTGGGCAGGCTGTCACCTGCAGAAGGGGCCTAGGGGAAGGCAACCGACAGTTGTTGGTGCAGCGATTGAGAAATTCCATCTAACTTCCCCATATACTAAATGTTAGACGATGCTAACACTGAGCCTTTTAAAAGGAGTCAAGCTGTGTTCAGCTTGTCTTTTTAAAGGACACTGTGATGTATGTAACAGGTTTTGAAATAATGTCCACCAGAAATGGCAGGCTTGTGTGATGACTCAGCAGATAAAAGCTCCAGCAGCCAAGCCTAATGACCTGGTTTCGCCTCCCCAGACCCACATGGTAGAAGGAGAGAATTAACTCCTGAAAGTGTCCCCTGACACCCCACAAGAACACAGTGCTGCAAGCTTGTATACACATACAGATGCACACACACACACACACACACAGATACACGGACACACACACAGGCACACACACATAGACACAGACATACACAGAGACAGATACACACACAGATACACACACAGAGATACACACACACAGATACACAGACATACACAGAGACATAGACACACACACAGGCACACACACATAGACACATACAGATACACAGACATACACAGAGACAGATACATATACAGGCACACACACACAGATACACACACAGCCCAGGAACAGTGTAAACCCTGAGAAATAGCAGAATAGCAAAAGGTAGGACACCATGTAATCTCTGAGTACCTGACAGGTGGTAGTGGCGCACGCCTTTAATCCCAGCACTAGGGAGACAGAGGCAGGTGGATCTCTGTGAGTTCGAGGTCAGCCTGGGCTACAGAGTGAGTTAGAGGACAGCCAAAGATACACAGAGAAACCCTATCTCGAAAACAAACAAACAAACAAACACGAGTTCCTACTGTTTGAACATATTTCTACTTTTTCGTCTTCTTATGTCTTTGTCATCTCCCCACCTGAGGAGTTCTGTCCCCTGCTCTTAATGGAATGTACACATCTTCCCTTGTCATCGTTTGAAACTGTCTTCCTGTGGCCTTCCTGGTAGGAGTGCATCATGCCTTACTTAGAAGACAATAGCTTTCAAATAGGCTTTCAAGTCCTCCCCCAACACAGTACTTATCTGAGTGCATTAATCTTTGTCTGTTTTAATGGCTGTGCCCATCGAATGGACTCCTATGAGTGCTGTGACTGCATCAGAGTTAAAAACCTTAAGTCTCAGCCAGGCGGTGGTGGTGCACACTTTTAATCCCAGTACTTGGGAGTCAGAGACGGGCAGACCTCTGTGAGTTCAAGGCCAGCCTGGTCTACAAGAGCTAGTTTCAGGACAGGCTTCAAAGCTACAGAGAAACCTTGTCTTGAGAAAAAAAACCAACAATAAAAAACCTTAAGTCTCTCGCTGCTAGGAACTTCTGAAAGCATCTGTTAGTTTGCACCTGTTGCCAACTCCAAGTAATTTTCTGAAATAAAAGATGAACTCTAAACAAACAAATGATCTCAAAGACAATTTTATGCTAATTAACAAAGAAAAGCAGCAGAACAGGCAAACTGTTGCCTGGAGGCAGGAAAGTGTGTGTGTGTGTGTGTGTGTAGAGAGAGAGAGAGAGACAGAGAGAGAACATACAGCCCAGCCTTTGTGAGTCAGGGGTGGGAATTCTGCGTGCACTACAAAAGGCAGTAGGCAGCTGGGCCAGGCAGCTCACTGCTGTTCTAATCCCAGCACTTGGGAGGCAGAGGCAGGCTGATCTGTGTAATCCAGACTAGTTGGGTTTACATGGGGAGTCAGCCTCTGCAGGGCTACACAGAGAGAACTGGTCTCAAAACAAACGAACAAGGAAGTTGCTTCAGAGTAAGAATGTCCAGAGTGCCAGGAAAGCGGCCCAGGCACTGGCAAGTATCTGAAAGACGGAAGAGCAAAACAAGAAGTTTATTCTCCTGGATGTCTCGGAGCATCGGGCAGGCTTAGCCTGGTTTCTGTTTCTGGTTTTGTTTGTTTGTTTCTCGAGACAGGGTTTCTCTGTAGCTCTGTCCTAGGACTAGCTCTTTTAGACCAGGCTGGCCTCTAACTCACAGAGAACCACCTGCCTCTGTCCCCGGAGTGCTGGGGTTAAAGGTGTGCGCCACCACCACCCGGCAGGCTTAATTTAGCTACGCAGCTCCGTAAGCAATTGTTTTGTTGTTGGTGGTGGTGCTTGTTTGTATTCGGGTAGCCCAGGATATCTCTATCCCTCTGCCTTAGTCTCCAGAGTGCCGGAATTATAGGTGTAACCACAATACATGGCTGAGGTTGAACTCTTAGTATGTTTATTAGACATGTGTATTTCCCGTTCACGACTCAGTTTTCTTTTCCTATTCATAGAAAGACAAAAGTCAGGCTTGTTGGAAAATGCTTGTAATCCCAATATTTGGGAGGCAGAGGCAGGATGATTGCTACAAGTTTGAGACTAGCCTGGGCTACATAGTGAGTTCAAGGCTGGCACCAGCTTCAGAACTACAACTCTCTTCTTCCAAGAGGCCTCCTCTGCAGGAGTCAGAGTCACCCTCACAACACTCAAGACCCCATTTTCTCCCAGAATATGGGGGGAGGGGCACTGAGGAAGGTGTCATCCTTTATTCCATAGAGACCCTTTCAAGGACTTCCATTCTGCTCTTGGCCAAGTCTGCCACAGAGAGGCCAGTGCTCCAGGACGTAGAACCTCTCCGTCTGAGCACTTCCGGGGCATCTGTGGGCTGCTTTTCACTGCTCTGCGCTTAGCTCTGAGCTCAGGCTCTTCAGGGAGATGCCAGCAACATTCACACCAGGCTGCATAGGCGCCCTGGGCCCTCATGCTCCCTACGGACCCATCCATCCATGGCAGCTCAGAAGGTAAAGTCCCAACCGGGCTGAACCCAGATCACAACCACTTCCGAGAACTCGGTTTTACGGAAAGTTACGTATCTTCCAAGCCACGTGGGTTAAGATAGCCGCTGTGTTAGAAGCAGCAAGCAGTTTGGCCTGTACTTCACAATGTTGGAAATGATAAACTTGAAGATGTTCACGTTTTCCTGGACCAAATTGAGCCAGTTCCCTCCCTCTTGCTGGTGGGCTCCGGCTAGGATAATGACTACTTGGAAGTCACAATCACACGATAGCCTTTGCCAGAGACCATTTTTGGCATTCTAAGGAAAAGGCTGCCATGCTCGAGATCTTTCATTGCTCCCTTCAGTTTTGTCTTCTTGCATCCAACAAGGGCAGGCTCACTTGCCAACTCCTTCATTAAGATACTGATGCACAGCCATGCCAACAGCACCCACCCCAGCAACTGCAGTCTTGTTCTGGACAGCCTGTTCCTCCTTAAGCAGATTCACAATCAGTTGGTCCTTGAGGGTTGCCCTTTGGACCTGGAGCCAAAAGGGACCACAAGCGCATCAGGCACCCAGTGGAATTGTCCGCGGTTCCACGGCAGTGGCTCCAGTCAAAAGATTTTAAAGTAATAGATTTCTCACTGTACTACTGAATATTGTGTAACCATTAAAAAGAATATTTCCTTCAGAATATTATCTTTTTAGTGTCTATATAGATAATATTTCATGTAAACCATGCTGACCTCACCTAACTCACTATATAGCCAAAGAATGACCTTTAACTTCTGATTCCTCTGTCTCTGCCTCCTAAATGCAAGGATTATAGGCACATACCAGTGATACCCAACTTTCGGGGACCATTCCTGAGTAGACAGAGAAGTGCAAAGGCCACCTTCTAGGAGAGGAGCAGGGCTGGGGAGGACATGTAGGCATGCTCTTGAGTGTGCACAGACCTGCTTTGGGGTGGGACGTAAGAACCTGATGATTACCTTGGGATGGGGGCTGATGGGCGGGGACTGAGAACTGGGGTGATAAAAAGACTCTTTTGCTCTGTTTTCTCCTTGTGGATCTTGTCCTGCGTCTCTTTCTTCTGATCTACATAAGGAGTCTCGGAAGAGGTCACAGTGGGAGAACGTGACTAGGGACAGAACTGAAGCGTCAGGATCTTGACTGTCCCCCGAAGACCTGTGTATCAAAGGTTTGGGTCCACGTGGTGCTGTTGGGGACCTGACTGGGCGTCTTTAGGCTGTGTGAGGGTATGCCTTTGAAGAGGCAACTCGGCCTCAGCCTTTTCTTCACTTGCTCCCTGGCCATGAGGGGGATGGTTTGCCTGTCTAAAACATGCTGTCTCATACCAGGTTCAAAGCAATAAGGTAAACCAAACACACACCAGAACCTTGAAGACACAAAGCCCGGATGACCATTTCCATAAGTTAGTCTCCAGCATGTCATCCTGGTGACAGAACACAGCCTAACACAAGAATGGTTTTCTCCGTGATGCAAACTCGAGCTTCCGAGCAGCGGCTGTGTGAGTTCTCCCTGAGGATTCGTGTTTTAGGAACCGGCTCCATCACTGTGTTCTCTGCTGTGGAATATTCCTCTACACGGTGTGACGATGTGTCACTGTGACTGGTTTGATAAAGAGCTGAATGGCCAACAGCGAGGCAGGAGGTGTAGCAGGGGCTTCTGGAAGGAGAAAGGAGGGGTCACCAGCAGAGGCAGAGGGAACAGACATGCAGGAGGAGATGTAAAAGCTACGAGTCACATGGCAACACGTAGAGGGATAGAAAAGGATCAGTCTAAGTTATGAGCTCGGGGTTACAAACCAAAGCTATAGGCTGAGCTTTTATAATTAATAATAAGCCTCCCTGTCGGTCTTTCTTTTGTTTTTTGTTTGTTTGGGTTTTTTGGTTTTTTTTTTTTTTTTTTTTTTTTTTTTTTTGTGAGCTGGAGGCTCAAAGGAAAATCCGCCTACAGTTCTCCCCTCGAGCTCTAAAGTCCAGCATGGCAGGAGCTGTGAACGTGCGCTCCGAGTCAGCAGCACTTAACTAGTATGGGAGGGGCTCAGTAAGTACAGCCTGCTACCGGGATGCAAATCCTAAGAGTAGAAAAATGGACACTCTGGACAGAGCAGTGTGAAGGAAACCCTCAGGGACAAAAGCACTTAGGAGCGAAATGTTTCCTGAAAGCTTGTCGGAAGGCGTGTCAGTTTTCAGAAGACCCGGCCCAGGGCCTTGCGGTCCTCTGGCTCCCTGTACGCCAGCTCTACAGCAGGTGACAGGGTTGTGGAAAGAAAATATGCTGGGGAGGTGTGTAGGGTCAGATTTCAATAGGCCAGAGGCCAAGGACTGAGAGATTTTGAAACCGAAAGGACGAGCTGGCTTCAAGAGACAAGAGATGGAAATCAAACGGGGGAATTTGCTGGCGTGCGTCATCAGAACAAACTCTCTCCATTCCCACGTTCACTTTCTTGGTGTGACTTCCTTTGCTTCCATGTTCTTCCAGCACACTGGCTTCTGATGACTACAGCCAACAAATAAATGGTCCCGACTTTTTCTCGCAGTTACAGCGCAGACCTTTCCGTGAATCCCTACCGGTTAGTGTTTGGTTCCTGCCTCCGAGATAACCACCGTTTGTCAGTCAGGCAAGTGATACGTGATCATTCCTCGCTGCAATGAATTTAATCTAAGGATCAGGAGAGAAAGGATGATGGTGGTTTCTCCAAAGAAATCAAAGTCCTTTTTATTATAGTTATTTTTATTATTTTACATTTGTTTAGTGTGTGGGTGTGCGCGCATGCGCACGCCACGGCATTCCTGAGGAAGCTAAAGGACGACTTGCGAGAGTCGGTTCTCTTCTTCCATCTTGTGGGTTCTAGGTAATGAACTCAGACTGACAGGCTTGG
Source organism: Arvicola amphibius (assembly GCF_903992535.2). Classification (NCBI taxonomy): domain Eukaryota; kingdom Metazoa; phylum Chordata; class Mammalia; order Rodentia; family Cricetidae; genus Arvicola; species Arvicola amphibius. The sequence continues at coordinate 2,800,748 of NC_052055.2, read as the reverse complement.
TAGGGAGCGTCTTTATGTACCGCGCCCTTGTGATGGCCTAAGATCCTGTTTCTAAATGCCCAGATGCTGAACAGGTGAAAACATTAACAGTATATTATAAGCAGAAACAAAAGGATCAAATGGTGAGTATAGAAAAGAATAGAAAAGGCCAGGCATGAAACCTTTCGCCTTTAATCCCGGCACTCGGGAGGCAGAGAGTTTGAGGCCAGCCTGCTCTACACATAGAGTTCCAGACCAGCCGGGGCTACATAGTGAGATCCCATCTCAAACAAACACATCTCTGGAGGGAGAAAGGTTCAAACGGCAGAGGGGCTGGAGAGACTGAGGACAAACAGTGAGAGGAAAAGGCAGAAACTGAAGCTGTTTGGACAGAAACATTTATTTTGCAGGCATCCGACCACCTGGTCTACCTCCCCAAAGCCGCCCACAAGCCCCACACAAATTAGGATCCCTTGCAAAGCCACTGTGAACTCCACTTGGATGTGCTCGGCAGCGGCTGGCTGGTGGGTGCGGGGACAGGGTGCTGCCATTCAGGTCTGACTGAAATGCCTGCTTTTCACTGAGCTCTCTGGTTCTCCGTCTGCCCTCGGGATAACTGTAAATCAGTCTCTTTCATCACACGATCCTTTGTGTGGCAAGACACTTCGTTTCTGCCCCATCTTTTCTCTCTCGGCCAAGCACAACCAGTTCTTTGACCACATATCTGGTGACATAGTTTCCAGATTTTTCTATGACCTATTTATCTTTCTCAAGATTCATGCCCCCAACCTCCGCGTGTGGGTGGGGGTGGAGACTATGGTGTGTGCATGTCTGTGAGTGCACAGGCAGAGGCCAGAGAAGGGCTTCGGTGTCCTGCTGGTCCACTCTCGGCCTTGCTCCTCTGAGGCAGGGTATCCTGCTGAGCCTGTATCTAGGCCACAGTGCCCATCCTATCTCTGCCCCCTGGGGTTACAGTCATGTGTGTGTCCTGGGAATTTGAACTTGGGAGTGGACATGCCTGGACAGCAAGTGTTTTCACCCACTGGTAAATCTACCCAGTCCCTCTCTTGTTTGGGTGGGGGTCAGGGTCTCACTCTCTAGCCAAGGCTAGCCCGGGGTTCACTATAAAGCAGAGGATGGCCGTACACTCACGGTCCTCCCAGCTGAGCCCCCCAAGTGCTAAGATTACAGGCATGGACCTGGTTTATGTCTGTCTTTGAAATCCGTTTAAATAAAAGGCTGCGCACTGCTGATTTCTGTGGGAGATCGACTCGGCTAACACGGGTTAAGGTGTCACGGTCCATTTCTTTGACACTGGGTCAGGGTTCACTCACTCTTGAGCTGATGATCCACCAAATCGCAGGCCCTTTTTTTTTTCCTTATGAATTTGTGCCAAGTCAGGCCTTTTGTAACTATGAAAATAGTGTGTTTGGAGCCAAATGGGACATTTTACTTTTTCTCTCAAATCTTTTCTTGTTTCTCTTGGATTTCTTCTAGTCACCTGCCCTGCCAAAATGTGGCTTTATAAGCAGGGAGTCTTTTCACCTGGCTGTAAACAGGAACTTTCACACCCCCAGTTCTAGTGACCCCCTTAGCTCTATTAATCCCCTTAGCACTAATGACCCCCTTAGCACTAATGACCTCTCAGCGCTAATGACCCCCTCAGCGCTAATGACCCCCTCAGCGCTAATGACCCCCTTAGCTCAAGTGACCCCTTAGCTCTAGTGATCTTTTTGCTTGTGCACCATCTCTGATGCCTGCTTCCCAAAAATAATGGTGGCTATCTTGCCTTGTGTGTTGTGGCCAGGGGTGTGTGTCTGTATCTTTGTGTCTGTGTGTGTATCTGCATGAATGTGTGTATGTCTGTATGTTTGTGTCTAAGTATGTATCTGTGTGTGTGTGTCTGTGTGTGTATCTGCATGAGTGTGTGTGCCTGTCTGTGTTTGTATCTTTTGGTCTGCGTGTGGGGGTGTGTAGGGGTGTGCACACATGTGTGGGCATGTTTGAGTGCATATCTGAGCTTTGACTGGTTATTTTAGTCACTGTCAACCTTTGCTCCCATTTTTGCACAGTGCCAGCTGCAGATAGACACTTTGGTACCTGTTCTGCCTCTCCCTGTGGCCATTATAAGACAGTATCTGGGGTAGCTCTGGAGGGGTCCAGAATTAGTCACGCTGGCCTTCTGCCTTAAAGTTATCTCTGAAGTTATCACAAGATCAACAGGTTCCCACATACATCCCCAGATCCTAAATGGAGCCCTCTTTCCTACCGCTGTGTCATCTGGGAGTCTTGATTCCCTCTGATCCCCTCACTTGTCTCTTAGAAAACCATTTTTAAGGGTTATGACTTACTTCCAGAGACTCGAAGACCCTCCCTGATCCAAGACTGGCATAACCACCTGCTGTCTTGAAAGGCTAATGCATGTATCGCTACACTCTCCCACCCACTGGCCCAAGAGCACTGGAGTGGACCCTTCACGTGTAGACACACATCAGAATAACTAAAATCCTTTGCCCCATGTGCTTCATGGTTTCCACTCTCTGTCTGTCCCTGACAAGTTTGCTTTATTAGTCTCCAGGGCTTTCTCAGCCCAACACGGCCCTCCTATCCACTGAGCCTGCTTCCACAGCAGCCAGAGAGACGGCTCAGTGGTTGAGTGTGTAGTGGCCTTGCAGAGAACCTAGGTTAGATTCCCAGCATCGTGCAGACATCTCAGAGCTACTATGATGCCAGCTCCAGGGCATCTCACCCCTTCTGATCCTTGAGGGCACCTGCACTTTTGTGTACATCCCTATACACAGACATACACACATCTACATAATAAGAAAATCTGAAAAATAAATAACAAATAAATAAATCTGGGGGGGGGGAAAGCCTCATCTTCCTAAGAGTGCAGGCCTGTGCTAGCACACCCAGCAAGGAAGTATTAAAGAGCCAAGTGGTGGTGCACATCTTTAATTCCAGAACAGGGTTTCTCTGTAGCTTTGGAGTCTGTCCTGGAACTAGCTCTTGTAGACCAGGCTGGCCTCGAACTCACAGAGGTCCATCCGCCTCTGCTTCCGGAGTGCTGGGATTACAGGCGTGCGCCCCCATCACCAGCTATATCCCACCTCTCTTAACACATGCTTCAAGAGTAGAGACAGCCTCTCCTATCCAAGACCCATTGGTCCAGACTCTCCCTGCCACAGGAGAGACCTCAACTGCCTGTTTGCCAGGATGGATTTCTTCAGAAATTCTGAGAACCACTCAATGTCAGATGACGTTGACACCTCACACGGTGATATGCTGCTGCCCCACCTCACACTGAGTCTCTGAAGGGCAGCGGTGAAGCGGAAGTATCCATGTTCCCTTGGAGCCCTGCCACCCTGTTTCGTGTGATGCCCTTGTATTAATTTAAAAGAGGAACCACATGTTTTCCAAGGACTATCTGATACTCATCCGAAAAGAAGATACGAGCACCCCTGGGGCCAGCATGCCCAGGGCCCCAGGTTCTGACCATGATAAAGAGAGATCCGGGTGGGGATTTCATAAAGATTCCCAGATCCTAAAACTCCCTTCCTTGCTGGCCCAATATTAATAGATCACAAGAGGAAAGAAACGTTTCTTCACATTTCGTAGCTAGGCTGAGTAACAGAAAGGAAACCTAGAGGGGTGGGACTTTTCCCAGCCCAGCAGAAAGTACCTAGAAGACAATCCAAGTAAAATCCCTTAAAGAGAAGGGAAGATGACACGATTTCTGAGAAACCGCTCAGAAGAACGTGTAGTCCAGATCCAAGGATATCAGCCTGTTGGCTCCCATCCTGGTCATTTGGATTTCAAAAGGACAAAAGTATGAAATGATCCTCAAGGAAACTGCCAAAATGAAACTTGAAGATGCTACCAAATGTCCTCAGGATTTCTTTGATGGAAGAGGGAATAGTTTTGTGTACAGTGCAGAATGTTTTGAGAGTAAAAATAAAGTATCAGTTATTTCAGAATAATAAATACTGGGAACCATAAGGAGGAGGAATGGAGAGGAGGGAATGAATTCAAGGACTGATGAGAAGAAAATAAGGCCGCTCTTCTGAGACAGGAGGGAGGATAGTCCTCCTGAAGGAGGGCAGAGAGATGCAGCATGGTGAGAGGGAGATGGGCCCATGGATGCTTCTCCATTACTAAACCACCTCAGTCAATCAGTTGAGGGCTACCTTTGTTTCCCTCACAGACTCTAAGATCCGTGAGAGCAGTGTTGTGATTTGGATAAATGTCCCTAAGGTACCGTGTTAAAGGTTTGACGCCAAGATGGAGCTGTTGGAAATCGGTAGACTCTCCGTGATGTGGGGCTTGGTGGGAGGTGCTGAGAGCTCCGGGGGCATCCCTCCAAAGGAGGCTGCAGGCCTTTGGCCCCTTCCTATTTCCCTCTTTCCATTTCTTGACCACAAGTGAGTGATTATGCCCGCCACAGGCTCCTTTCAGGATGCAACAAGATCAATCAATCAAGCTTTGGAAAACCTCTAGAGTTGTCAATCAAAATAATTTTCTGTTTATGAGTTGATTATTTCTGGCATTTTTCTTAGAGTAACAGAAATCTAGCTAGCAAGGCGAGGCTTGGATACGTTTTGTTCTCTTTTGTAACGCATACCGCCGAACACAGTGCATAGCGTATTACTGATGCTCAACTAGAATTTGTTGTATGGCGTGTGGGAAGACTGAGATGTGTGGGAGGTACTCGAGAGAGTTACGGTAGGAACTGTGTTCTGACTGTGTTCTGGAAACAACAAGAAATGAACCATGGGGTTGCTTATCTGAGGCTCAGTGGTGGTGGCATACACTGTAAGAGAATCAAACCATCATCTCTCCTGAAGCTTAGGAGCAAGAACAGAAAAGGCGATCAGATGGTAATTGTCGTGACTAACAGAGCAGAATGGAAAAGGAGTTGAGAGGGCAGAGTGTGAACAGGAGGGCCATGGAGTCTGGGATAGAAGTGGGCCAAGGGTAGAGAGAAACTGGACCAGTCAGAAAATTACAGTTGCTAGAAAAGTTAGGGCCAGCATAATGCACGGGTTTGCAGCAAGCCAAGTGTCCAACTCAGGTTTCCATTATGAATTATATGAATGTTCAAACACGGACTACTGTGTCTGGTTTATTTTCTCTTGTAGCCCGATCTTTTAAATGAATTAGAAAGGGAGCAGAGAAGGAAAGGAGAAATTGAGAAAATATTTTAAGACTATTAAAATCAGGAGCTATGCAGATTTCTGTATGTGTATAATACATGGGTATGTATATGCATGAATATGCATTATAAATACTGCATCCATGCATGTCCATAGATATTTTCTGCAATGCTGGGGTTAGTAGAAATGATTAGAAAACTCTGTCATCTAGTTGAGTCGGGTCACATGTGTTCTCTACACTGTGGGATGAGGTCTGCTTTATGGAATCTCCATCGTGGAGAGAGCTGGTCAATACAGGCTGAACTTGAGGACTCTTGAGTATGAATGGGTTTGTAACTCAAGGTGAAGATTCCCTGCTGTCAGTGACCAATGAACTCGAATCAGATTCCTGGACGATGACACAGTTGAAACATCTTATCCTGAGGTCAGGTACTGAGAAGATGAATGAGAGAGGACACAGTCTGACCAGGACCCAAGACCATGGGACTGGCCAGCTCAAACAGAGGGTCACATTGGTAGGCTCCAAACAGAAAAATCCAGAATCTCTTTGGAGGATCTCAACGTTGAACTCTGCTAAGACTTTTAAGTTCTCTGACTTTAGTATAAGTATACCCCCCTTCTGTGATTCTCCATTAAAGATGGATCCTTTGAACTCATTTCCCATTATCTTTGGGCAAAATGTCTTCTTAAAGGTTCTGTCCACTTGCTTTAAACCTCCCTCCCCGCAAATCCATAGATATATAGCTAGGCTTCATGGTTCAAAAAGTCTTCCTTGTGCAAAACCCATACTCCTAATTAGGAAATAATAAGTCGCTGTTCGGCTGGGGTGAGGTGAGGATGGAGGTCTGCATGAGTATCTGGGTTAGAGGGGAGAGAGAGAGGACTCTCTACTCTCCTCTGGGCTACCAGAGTCTTCAGAACATTACTCTCTCAAGAGAGTCCATCGCCCACGTCAAACGAAGTAAAAAATTCCACACTTGTTTTCCTGCTGGGTCTACAGCCAGGGGACAACTAAGTGGAGACCAGAGAAACCTGTCTCTGTGGCCAGCCATCCACTTTGGCCATCTACACCCACACATCTGAAAACAGACGATACTGACACCGTTTCTGGGTACCAAGATGCTAGCTGAGGAATGACTCCTCTTGGACTCAACACTGAACACAGGAAAGGTAGCTCAAAGGAGGTCAGGTAATCCACGAAACTGACGTGACCCAGACTCTGGGTTGAGCACCTCCTCTGACTGGCAGCGTCTATATTACGTTCGCAACTTTTGTGGGGAGGATTTTTATTTGAACGAAGCTGTGGGAACATTGCAGTTCCGGGGCTCAATCTCCCTTCCTGTCCTCGGGATACACTGTACAAAGTGTTGTTTTTATCGCAGGATATTAAAGTCCTAGGAACAATTTGAAATTGACTTCAGATCTCTGGTCCAAGACTTCAGCTACTTCTTTCCCTGGCTGAGCTGACCAACCGTTTGAGGATCCTATTTTCTTTGACTGCCGATAGGAATGCTGGGTTGGCACAGTTTTGCTCCAAACTCGTGGTGTTCTTTGAAAATTTCCAAATGTAAAATTTTGACAACTAAGGGCGCTAAATCCCCTCAACCCCTACCTCTCTCTCCAAATGTCTATCAGCCGATGCGTCCAAGGTCTTACAAGCCACCTCTCGCTACCTTTTCACGGCCCTTAGATTTTCAATTCGTTCTCTGGGCTTCTGGCCGCATTTACTAGGAAACAGCCATCTAAACAGGCCTTCCTCTTACACAGTTTTAATGGGATTCCCCTGGCAAAAGTAGATGGGATTTTAGAAATTGGAACCATACTAGAAACACAATTGTTTTTGGTAATTGCAAGTGAGTCTCCTGGCTAGCTTATCCACAGCTAAAGTGACCGTTCCACTGAACAACACGGATGGGGGCTGAGGCTGGACGTTGTACGGCTCAGTCTGTCCAGCTCCAGCAGTGGCTGTTCTGTGCTTGGTAGGCTTCCTCTACTGCCTTCTCCTTCTTTCTTCAAATTATCTTTTATCTTCCTACTGCTTCAGTGTTGAGATCCTCGCGAAAGTATTAAACAGGGTTTGAAAGGAAATTAAAAACAAAGAGATAGCACTTCTGAAGAGATATTACTGGGAGGAATAAAGTTTTCTTTCCTCTATAAAAACTTTCTGTGACACACTATCTTCAAACAAAAGCCACGAGATCTAATAACCAGTCGTTTTTAAAATAACACCGTTGCTAACGGCAACAGTCTTTCAGCTCTTCCTAAGTTTCAGGCATTGTGCTAAATGCTTAGCCTTTGTGTCTGTTCCTTCACCTAAATTCACAGAAACCCTATGAAGAGGGCAGCTCATCACTGTCATTATAAACATGAAGGAATGGGCCTCAGGGACCACAATATAAGGTCACCCACCCCCCAGTATTAACCATTTCACCCCTTTGACTGGAAAGGCTCCAATATAACTGCACGTGGGTCTTTTTGTGTTGAGACAGGCCTGACTATGCAGCCCTAGCTGGCCTGGAATGCCTATGTAGGCCAGGTTGGCCTTAAACTCATGTAGATCTGCCTACCTCTGCCTCCCAAGTGCTGTGATTGAGTGTGTGCGCCACCACTCTGGCCACAATAAACTCCTTTACTCAGCTCAGTCCCACAGTCCCCGCAGCAGTATCAGGGGCTGTTACTGGTCACAGGCTTCTAGCCAAGACACCTGTTTACGGGGGTTGTGACTGTGTGGACGGCACGCTCACATCAGAATCCCCACCCATGCCCTTTCCTCTCTTTCTTCTCTGACAGCACAGCATTGCACTGTGAACACTGAACGCTGTGTGACATGACATAACACAACACAGCACAGGCTATGCAACCCCAGTACGGCGTGCCCTCATCACAGTACTCTGTCTCAGCGTTCTGGGTCATATCTAAAAATGTTCCAGTTTGAAAGCCAGTCTAACCCCTGCTTGTTTGCTTTTGTTCAGAATACTTCCACTCTCTAGAAAGCACTGTAGTTGGAAGCTAAAGCCAACACTGGGGTGCTGCTCATTTGTTAAGATTGTATTTTGTAAGCGATGATATTATGCTTTCTACGCATTTGAATATAATCCTGTTTGGTCACGTGATTGACCATCAGTACTGGTTGGCTGGTAGGCATACACACACTAAGACACATAAAGATGATAGAAGATGAATTACAGACGCAAACCATACAGCCCAAACCACCTGAGACTGGGGAAGTGTGGGCCCATATTTCTATATGGTGTGACAGCCAGGCTCTAAAGCCATAGTCAGTATCTGAGGATGGTCACATAGCCTACCAGACAGGCTGTCACAACCTAACAAAAGGTCAGGATGTTGTTGCTCCTTTCTTTGTACTTTGGAGGATGCCTGATAGAGATGCTGATTCAAGCCTACGAGACAGCTAGCTTACAGAGCAGACAGGTAGTTGTGGACTTCATGAAAAGCCATTCACCTGGTTACCTAGGAGACAGAATACTAATGTATTTCCTCTAAGTTAAGTTTTGGTATAAAGACTGTTTGGAGAATAAACAGGAGGAATTCTTCAGGATGTGAACTCAGGATTTCATGAGGGACCACTGAGAATCTCCCTCCCGATAAAGCTATGTGAGTTGTGACTTTATTTCCGCGTCTCCATGCCAGTCCAGAGAGAGATAGTTTATGTTGGGGTCTGGTCGAGAGAAATAATTTATGGTCCGGGCTAGCACCAGATCCCGACAGGGAAGGAACGGGAACAGAGGACTTACTGCAAGGGTATGAAACGCATAAAGACTCTCCTGTCGCCTCTTATACGCGGGCTGGAAGGAGACCATGCACACGGATCTAGGCTTTCTCCAAGTCAGCTCCACAACAGGGAAACAAATAATTATAAACAAGGGAAACGACCATGACAGGTGTCAACAGCAACGAAAAATACGTCTCAAACATTGTCAGGGAGGCAAAACACAGCTGCAAATCCCGTCACAATTTCTTATAGATGCTTTTGTATATAAAGTATAAAGTCATATACCAACATGGGGAAAAACACCACTCCCAACCCAAAGTGGATTCACTAAGGAGCCATAGCTGGAGACTGGGAGCTGGAAAGAGCAGGGATGGGTTGGTCCAGGCACAGTCCAGCACTAAGGCATCTGGGACTGTCAGTCTGAAGTGACACTCCTTGCCGGGATGACTGTGAGATTTTCCTATAATCCAGGACTCTGTGAAAATGAAAGAACATATTGCTATTAAACAAACCTCTGCAACAGGCATAAGCCATGGCGGTCTTGAGCAAGCTGGGACACATGGTCACTCTCAGCCCTCCTCCTCCCAGCATGCTACCCCAACAGCAATGCTCAAGCAAGCCTCTGAGACAGGCACAATCCGTGGCTGCGATTATGGCCACTCTCATTAATTGCTCATCACCCTCAGGCATGCTACTTCCACAGCAAAGCTGCCCAGCCGGCACAGGGTGGGTCTAACTCAGTCTACTTCGAGGCTACTCTGGGAGTTTCTGGTCCAGGTCACCAACACAGGAGGAGCTTGAATGTAATCAAAAAGGAAAGGTAATTAAGAAAGATGGGATAAGAAATTGGGAGCAGTGACCTGAAGATCTAGTCTCCATCAAGAAAACATGAGAATGTCAGAGCAATGGGTGCAGGGGCCATACATGAGACAGTAGGTAGTGGGTCCCACGAGAAGGAAACGCCTTCTCCCCCAGTACTCCATGAAAGGCCCAAGGAGACACGGATTGTAAGACAACTTCCCGAGATTGAGCATTGCCATAAGCAGCTCTCAGGCTGTGGTTCCCAAACATGTGGGATTAATTACCCGGAGGGATTGTAAACACTAGATCCTCGGCCTCCAGCCCCATCAATGACTCTGTTATTCTGAGACAGACCCAGGGATATATTTTAATAAGCACCGCCCAGGTGATGCTAAGCCTAGCCTTCGCTTTGAAAAACGCCACCCTAAAGATAGTTTAAGTAGCCCTTCCTGGCGCTCCCACCACCGCCCCAGCAAGAAAGAACACCTGGGGCTGGCCTTACACGAGAGTCCCGTGATGGAGGTAGGACATGAGGGACACGTGAGGGGGAAATCTGAGCAGCTCAGCCTTCAGCCACCTGCAGGACTTTCCTACCAAGGGGCCTGGTCTCCATTTGGAAAAGAAAAGCCCTCTCCTTGCCAGGTTCCCTGCATGATCCTAACAGGAGACCAGCCCAAGCAGGGGCACAGAGATTCTGTTTTTAAAGCTCCTGTTTGGAATCTCCCTATCCTAGTGAGTTTCCCTTGCCCTGGTAACTGTAGCTGACATTTACTGATGGGGTACTGTGTGCCAAGCCTTGATTGATCCTTTACTGAGTTCTGAGAACGACCCAATAGGGTAGGTATTTCCGTCCCCATTTTATAGCTGGGCACACGAAGCAGGGCCACTATGATGCACATACGTGAGTCATTGGCTGTGTGGTGGGTATCCAAGGCACTTCTCCAATAATTTAGGCCACAACCTTCACAAGCTGACACTGGTCTTAGCATGGTGGCTCATAGAAATTTCCCAGCTTTCCCAGGGTCCAGCAGCTAGACCGGAAACTCTGCAAGTTCATAGATAAGAACAAGGAGGGAACGGTGTAAGAAGAAACTTCTAGACTCTGATGGGAAGACAGCTGAGCCAGTCTGGAAAAGCAGCTAGGTAGAAACACAAGCAAGCGTGAGAAAGCACGTGGCAGTGATCAGCTGTGCCAACCAAGAGTCTCCCGTCTTTCTGGAAAGCAGAGGTCCAAGACAACCTCTTCGTGTCCTGTGGATGCCAATGGAGAACCAAGCCTGAGTTGCCCGCCATTCCTGATTGCATTCCTCATCTCCCTGCTCCAGGAAACAACCCTAAGACCAAGCTTCTGGAAGCTGGGAATGTGAGTGATTTGGTGAAGAGCTTGCACGAGATGTAAAAGGTCCTGAGTTTAATCCCTGGCATAAGACTAGATAGTACGGGCCTATAGTCCCACGAGGAGGTGAAGTCAGAGGTGCAAGGTCACCCTTTGCTAAAACCTCTAGTGACCTCAGGTAGAATTAATGCTTCTATAGTGTTCTTTATATCATATTTTGGGCTCTTGTATTAAACCAGCCCTTTAAATTAGCTAATTTTTTAAATTTTTTATTTATTTTTGGTTTTTTCGAGACAGGGTTTCCCTGTAGTTTCTAGAGCCTGTCCTGGAACTAGCTCTTGTAGACCAGGCTGGCCTTGAACTCAGAGATCCGCCTGCCTCTGCCTTCTGGAGTGCTGGGATTAAAGGCGTGTGCCACCACCGCCCAGCTAATTATTTTGTTTTTGAAATAGGGTCTTGTTATTCAGCCCAGGCTGGGCTTGAACTTGCTACATAACCCAGGCTGGCCTCAAATGCACAATCCTCCCACCTCAGCTTCAGCCTCCCCAGTGCAGGGATGGCAGCTCGCCACCACACCAGGTTAGAGTGACTCTCTTTGTCCTGTTTTAGCCAGAGACAGGGCCTCTCTCCGTAGACCAGGCTGGTTTCACCCTCATCGAGATCCACCTGCCTTGGCCTCCAGAGTACTGGGATTGAAGGTGTGTGCGCCCACGCTTGGCTGGGGTGATTTTCTGTGTGTCCTTTCTCTGCCAAGTTTGTAATGGCTCAAGGGCAGGGACGAAACATTGGTGTCTCTCTGGGTGTGTCTTGTGTTCACAGCTAATCTTATTTGCTTCCTTCTTTCCCTGGTGCCAGGTGTCTAAATTTAGTGGGAAAGACCCGAAAGTAATAATGTAGTGTCTTATGTGGAAAATCAGACATGAACACGGGGTTGCCGCGTAACCAGAGAGGCTTGACTTACACAGCAAGGACCAGTGGAGACTGGCAGATGGGGCTAGGCAGAGGGGAGGGGCGGGAGCACTAGGCAGAGTGACACCTACAAAGTTGGGTGGGGGTGGGAAGGAGACAGAGGGAAGAGAAGAAGGGAGGATTTGTGGTACTACAAGGGATAATTAACTGAGGAAAATGTCACCTAGACTGTGATTCTGATGGAGGGACTTGGGATAGGTGTGTGGCAGAAGGGCGCTAGCCCCGGAGCCAGACAGCCCGATGACCTAAATCTCAGCTCTGTTACTACCAGCTATGTAACTGATCGAATTACTTAATCTCCTGAGCCTCAGACTCTCATTTGTTGATCTGTTGTTAATATCAAAACCTATCTGTGGGGCCTTGTGATAATTAGATGGTTTAATGCTAATAAAACAGAGCAGGGCTTGTCATGTAGGATGCACCCGACAGGGAGCATTGTTATTTAGTCCCACTCTTCTCTCGCTCATTCCCCACTTTTATTGCATTCCACGCAGGCCTTACCAATTATACCCCAAGACAAATATGCAAACCATGCATGTCTGTTCCCACAGTATCAGCTTGGTTAGAACTATGGCTTCTTTATTGGATTGCTTTGACAGCCTTTCAGATAAAACAGTCTTACTGCTCCCAGTGTTGATCACCAAAGTCTGGTCCATAGAATAGCCAGAGATAGGTTTCTAATCCAAACAGACGCTGTCTACTGTTATAAAACCTATTGAGACATAGGAATCATTTAGCACCTCCTTTATCACATCTTTAAAGGTATTCCACGATCTGGCTCCAGAGTTCCCATATCTCCCCTTCATAACTTCTTCCTCTCACTCACTTGTTTCAGCCTCTATTTGCCGGGAACTTAGCAAGTTTTGCTTGACAGGACCGCCCACCTGCTGGCTCTCAAGCATCCTCCGTCTCCTTTGCTTCTTGTCTCGCAGAAACCAGCTCAAAAAGCAGAAGTGTTGGCTTTAGTTTGAGAGAACAAAGTAAAATATTGGGCGTGATACTTTTTAGTCCTGTTGCTTTGTGTCTTAGTTATCCTGTTGCTTTGTGTCTTAGTTATGTTCCTATTGCTATGAGGACAAAACTCCATGACTGAGACAATTAAGGAAAGAAAATCTGTGATTTTCTCCTAGTTTCTCTTGAGGATGTAATTCAATTGGGTTTACAGTTTCAGAGGCTAGAGTCCATGATGGTAGAGTAAGGCTTGGTGGCAGTAACAGCTAAGTATCACTTCTTGATCCCAACTGGCAGGTAGAGAGAGATAACCTACTGGTGACAGGAGCCAGGACCTCGACAGACTTCCTCCAACAAGGCCACACCTCTTTCTTCTCCCCAAATAGTTCCTCCAACTGGGGATCAACTATTCTAACATATGAGCCTATAGAGAGTATTCTCATTCGAACCACAACTCTCTGGAAAATTCCTTTCTTTTTTTTTTCACTATCCGCCATCCCCACCCTCTGATATAAATTCCATTAGGACAAACACATTGGCTATATATATGCTTCATTCTCAGAGCAAACATTTCCTCTAAATTTAGTATACACCAAAACACTTCTTGAACCAATGTTGAATGAATTACAATGGGGAAACTAGGGGCAGGGCAGCGAAAATATACCTAGGACCAAGATGGTTCTCTGCATTAATCCAAGGAGAAATGGCGAGGTTGTAGCAGTGGCTTTCATTTTCCAGCGAACATTGTATGTATCATCTGAACTTTAAAAAATGCATAGCCACCAAGAACCACCTTCACTAGGTGCAGCCTAGGCATCTGAATTTTCCCAAGTTTGTGGGAGGCAGCCAAACTTGACTGCCTTAAAAGCAAAGGGTATACAGCAGAGAGAAGAGAGGGAGAGGGATGCTAGAGGGCACAGCAGGTCAGACTTCGTGAAAGTGGCTGCAGGAAGGTCTGGGAAGAAGTCTAGATTTCTGGCATGGGCCTGGCAGAATGAAAGATGTGAGTTTTGTTTGTTTTAGACAAATCTCTGTGCTATCTCAGACAGACTTGAGCTACAGATATGTCTTTGTTAGGGTTCCTATGGCTACAACAAAACACCAAGGCCAAAAAACAAGGTGAGGGAGGAAAGAGCTTACTTGAGGGTTTACACTTCCACATGGCTGTTCATCCACAAAAGAAGTCAGGGCAGTCTCCTGGAAGCAGGAGCTGATGGAGAGGTCATGGAGGGGTGCTGCTTACTGGCTTGCTCCTTATGGCTTGCCCAGCTTGCTTTCTTATAGACACCAGAACCACTAGTCCAGGGATAGAACTACGCATAATGGGCTGGGCCCTCCTCCAACAACCGCTAATTAAGAAAATGCCTACAGCCCTGATCTTAGGGAAGCACTTTCTTAATTGGGGATCCTGCCCCTCAAATAACTAGCTTGTGTCAAGTTGACACAAAACTACTCAGCACAAGGAGCCCCCATAGAGTCAAGTGGAGATGTCCAACACTTATCTCTTTCTTAATAGATGCATATTGGCCTAGTGAGGAATAGAGCATCCTTTCAATTTCTAGGAAGAGAGAAAGGAATTGAATCTCTGGGAACTAAGATGACTATACGGAGTACAAGGCCACTGTTATTTTGCACAACTCAAAACCCCATCCCAGTCATTGCCCCATCTACACAGCAAAGCCATTCTTGCATTATTCAAAGGTTTAAAGTGTCCAGTCGATTATTGCACATTGCATACAGTCTTCAGGTAGCACTTAAAGGTGAACACATAATGGCTCTCAACTTCCAGTAAATGAAAATCATATTCAAAATTACTTCCTTTAAGACGTGTGGTCAAAGATAGTGAACCCTAAACCGCCTAGCCTGTCTCTAACTGGGAAAAATTTACTGGTTACCAAAGATGCCAAGTGGGGTTTGAAAAGATACGGGTCCTTGGTTAGTTTCTAATTTAGACACACTGAAATAGGGATCGAAAGCAATATATTTAGAATAAGTAACAGATGGTGGATGGACATTTTGGCATCCACGTCTCAGTATTCTAAGGAAATGATCTAAATCCTCAGAAGAAATAAACAAGGAAAGGATGGGATTGGAACTGGAAAAGGATCTAAGAAATCTATACCAAGTCTGACTGAGATTAAAAGATGGAGAATGGAATGCACAGGCCGGATTAAAGTTAAGGTTGAATTCATCAGATATCGATCAGGGCTGAAACACTTCCCGGGGGACGGAGAGCAGCAGACACCCGCCTCCACACCCTGCAGGGCTCGGCTATCGGGAGGAGGGCTGCCAACCAGGCAGGTGAACCGTGAGAAACAGCGGGGCGGAAGGCAGACAGTCAAGCGCCTAGTCAGGGTCGCGCTCCGCTTGGGGCGTGGCTCCCGCCGTCCCCCTCACCCCCCACCTGCCACTCGGTCCCGGTGACCAGAAGGGCGTCGCCCGCCCCACCGTCCGGGGCGCACCGGGCGAGAGCGCGCGGCACGAGGCGAACGTGCGCGATCCTACGAACCACCGCGTCCCAGGGGCAACCCGCACTGTCGGCGGAGGGGGGGGTGGGAGGGAGAGGACGGACGGTGACGTCAGGACGCAGGATGCGCACCGGGCGGGGCCACGCCGGGCGGGGCCGGAGTGGGAGGAGGGGGCGGGGCCAGCAGGGGCGAGGGCGGGGGAGAATGGCAGTTGCGGTGCTGGTCCCCGGCTGCGTTGGTCCGGCTGGAGTCACCGAGGGGAGTTCGGGAAAGCGGCCGGCCGCCACGCTTCCACCGGTAGCTCTTGCCCTAACCGAGACGGTTCCGCAGCGGGGCTGAGGGCCGGGCCGTCCTCCGTCCTCCCTCCAGCTGGTGCCTCCGCGGGATGGGGCCTGCTCGCCCGCCGCCCTGAGGAGCTGAGGTACGGCGGGGGCCGGGTGCCTCCCTTAGGGACGCGGGGGATTCGGGGCGCCGCTCGGGCCTCGGAACGGGGCCGGGAGATGTGCGCGGCTGTCCCCGGGGCGTGCGGTCCGCCGCCCCGACGGTGTTGGGACTGGCCGCGGCGCTGCCCCGGGCGGGCGAGCGGGCGAGACCCGAGGGCGAGCGCCGCGGGGAGGCGGCGGGGGGCGGAGCGCATTCCTGACGGGTGAAATCGGCCCTAACGGGACGCTTTCCGGGCCTCGCCGCACACTCGCGCCGCGCGCGGACTTGGCCCCCGAAGCCGGTCGTCCCCGGGTCCCGGGCGGGCGGGCGGGTCGGGGAGGTGACCGCCTCCTCCGCCGGCGGAGATCGCGCACACGTTCGGGCACACGCGCGCTGCAAGCCGTGCGGCCTGGGGGTGAAGTGTGTGAACCCGGTCTTCCGGGACTCCACCTCCAGGGTGTTCCCCGGTCCCGAGCGGGAGGCCGCTGCTTTCAGTTTCCAGTTTTTCCTACGGTCTGGGCTTCCATTCTGCCGTTGTTCTCCCCTCTTTTTTCCATTTCCATTAATGGGAAGAAGTCGTTTAGGGTTCATTAATCCCGAGACAAGGGCAGCGAATAAAAGAGGGAAGAGGATGGTGAAGCTATATATGGTTTAATTTTTTTGCTCGTTGTCCCCGTGGCGATAGGAATACATGGCTGGTGCTTGACTTTGTGTAATGTTCGCTGTTGAGAATGTGGTAATATTAGGAAGGACGACCCTAAATGCCGCTGCAATTTTCAAACCTAGTGGTGGTGAGAAAGGTTGGTGTAAAATGGTAGCAAGACGGGCGGCGTTAAAGCTGTCCTTTCCTGGGTTGGTGCTCCCAAAATATTTTGGTCTTTCCTCATTCTACTTTCGTGTGTGTCTGTGTGTGAAGCTGGCTCTCTGTTTGTTTCCTATTTTAACCTGGATTCATTGACCCCTTTTCATTGTATGTAGTGTGACAATATACTTGTCTTTTATTTTTCTTCCGGTTTTGCTGTTAACCGGTCTCAGTGCACATCCTACCGCTTCTGTTTGTAATTCAAGTCATTTTCATATTTGCCTGTTTAAGCTTTAACATCGAGCTGTCTGTATTGAATTAAAATGTAAATATTTAGAAAATGACGATGACCTTATTTTCAAATGTTCTTTACTTGGTACATGCAGCTTCTTGGGAAAGGATTTGGCATTGAGTCTTTGGACTTACTAAACCAAATTATGCAAAGCAAGCCCCCCTTTTTAAAGCTCTTTTTAAAAATTACTATATATAGTGTAAACTTAAGTTTCATGTGACCGTGGAAAAAAATTAATGCCCTTGTAAAGTGTCTTTCTGAGAAAGAAGAAAATAATATTATCTCAGGGTTCTCATTTGAGAACCTCAGTTATGGTTAATTTTGTTTTAATTGCAGGATTATTTTAGCAGTTGAAACAGCCTAGTCCTTATTAAAATAGCTTCTTGAAATATCTCATCTTGGAAATGCCTCAGGCGTGTTTGAACACAGGTAGTCAAAGCAGTATTTCTGCAGTTGTTGGTGTACTGTATTTGGAAATCATCATTCTTTTTGAGATAGGGTTTCACTATGTGGCCTGGTTGGCCTGGAACTTGCTTATGTATACCAGACTAACCGTGAACTCACTGAGTTCATGCTCCTGATAGGATCCAGGGCCTGTGCTCCTTGCCCAGCTAGGAGTCACCATTTATATATATATTTACATATAATGTATATTTTATATATATTATATGTAAATATATAAATATATTCATAATTTCAGGCAGGCTTTTGGGGGGCTTTGCACATGCTAAGCAAATATCTTAATACCCCCCCCTTTGTTTTTTTTCTTTTTTTCCTGTCTTTTGAAAGAATTTGTATATTTTCATGGCACATCCCGTTTCTTCCTAAACACCTAGATTTAGTGCCGATATCCTTTGGTTTCTAGTCAGCCTTACCACCTGATACACATATATTCCCAGCCCACCTGCCTCCCAGCTCTTTGTGCTGGTATCTGTTTGTAGTTTAGCCACTTAGAGGTAGAGGTGGGAAAGTTGTTAGGCGCTGACCTGAGCGATGTAGCAAACAACACACACACACACACTGGTAACAACCGTCATCTCAGGGCACTGAGAGCCAAGGGACACGGTTTCCTCAAGTTTCTAGAAGACACTTAGGTGTGATAACTTGAAAACGTCTCTAGCCTAGTGCTTGGCCCAGAGTAAGGTGCTGATAAATTTGGGTACTTTTATATTAGATATTCATTTGTATCTTCTCTAATCAGGAAATAGAGTTTTAGAGAATTGTTACTTGTCCTTCTGAGGTTACTATAGGTGACAGTTGTCAAATGCAGGCCTATTCTTACTGACTAAGCATATGCTCCTTTATTGATTTTTTTTTTTTTTTTTTTTTTTTTTTTGCGGTTTAGGTTGAAAAACAAACAAGCATCTTGGGCTAACAGCCAAAGTAAAGTTGAGTTTCTAAAGTACTATTTGATTGCATATTACAGTCCATTTGTCCTGCTAGTTCTTCCGCACAAAGTAGTAGCCTGTTTAAAAAGACTCGTGCTCATGTAGGGAACACACTGGCTGAAAGCCATTAGCCTTACTCCTAACTAGCAAGTAGTAGATTAATTATGGAGAATAATTGAGTTTTCCATACTGAGGCAGTTTTCACCAAATAGGATTTTTCTCACTTTATTTTTAAGTCACTGTGTATTGGGGAATATTATTTTAAGGTGTGTTACTTTTGGTTATGTTGTGGAGGTGTGTTACTGTGCCTGTCTAAAACATCTATTAAAGAGCTGAATGGCCAGTAGCGAAGGGAAAGAAATAGGTGGGGCTGGCGGGCAGAGAGGATAAACGTTAGGAGAAATCTGGAAGGAGAAGGAACAAGAAAAGGAGAGAGGAAAACGTTGTTGGTTGGTTTTTACTCTTTACTCTTTAGGCTCTTTTGGGGGGGGGCACCACCCAGCTCCCAAACAAACCACACACACAGAAGCTTATTACTACTTAGAAATGTCTAGCCGTAGCTTGGCTTGTTTCTTGCCAGCTTTTCTTAAATTATCCCATCTATCTTTGGCCTTGGGGCTTTTATGTTTTTCTATTCCTGTATACCTTTTCTTTCTTTCTTACTCCATGTCTGTCTGGGTGGCTAGCCCCTGAACTACTCCACTTCTTTGTTAGCTGACAGAAGATGCATGATGTTGAAACAGCTTATGAGTAAACATATCTGTGCAGCTAAAGAGTGAAGGAAAAGATTTGTTGTCTAACACGTTTGTAGCTCAGATGGTGGCAGTCTTCAAGAAAGGCATCGACATAATTTTAGGTGTTTACAGCATGGACACTTCATTGTTTTTCTGTAGTTGTCATAGTAGTTAGTGATGCTTGGTGTACAGGACTGAGGAGCAGATATTGCTGGGCTGCATTTGGTGGTGACGCCTTTAATCCCAGCACTCGGGAGGCAGAGAAGGGTGGAAGGCCAGCCTGGTCTACAGAGTGAGGCTATTACTGTATTGTTTCATTGTTGTTATCAGTAGTATCTGAAGAATGATTGTATTTTTATGTGTTTTGCCTGCATGTAAATCCAGTGTAGGACATATGTGCAGTTTCTGTGGAGGCCAGAAGAGGACATCAGATTCCCTTGGAACTAGAGTTAGAGTAATGGTTAGCTATAATAAAAAATTATTAATTGTTGATTTGGTTCTTACTTCATTTTTGTAGCCGGGAATGATGGTGCACGCCTTTAATCCCAGCACTCGGGAGGCAGAGGCAGGCGGATCTCTGAGGTTGAGGCCAGCCTGGTTTTCAGAGTGAGTTCGAGGACAGCCAGGGCTACACAAAGAAACTTTGTCTTGAAAAAACAAAACAATCTACCGTGTAGGTGTTGGAGGAGAAGAGCAGCCAGTGTTCTTAACTGAGTCATTTCTCCAGCCCCTGAAGAATTTTTAATACTTACTTTATGTATATATGTGTGTGCCTGGGTATAATGAGTACAGGACTGAAGGAGTTAGAAGAGGGGATCAGATGCCTTGAAACCAGAGTTACTGTTGCTTGTGAACTGCCATGTTGGTGTTGGTAACTGAACTCAGACTATCTGCAAGAGTAGTAAATACTTTAACCAATGAGCTATCTCTCCAGCCCAATAATTTTTTATTAGCATTATTTTGGAAACTATTTCACTACCTTAAAACTATTGTATATTCTTGCTCTCTTGGTGTTATCTAGTATTTTGTTTTGTTTCTTAGGTTTTTGAGACAAGGGCTTGTATAGCCAAGGCTAATCTCAAAGGAATTTACTGTGCAGGCGGGGATCACCTTGAATTCCTGATCCTCCTCCCACCTCCCAAGTGCTAGGATTACAAGCCCGCTACCATTTCCAGCTAGCTTTTTAAAAGTCATTTGCTAGAAAATTACTAATTGTTGATTTGGTTCTTTTTTTAATTTTTAAGAATTTATGGGTATGTATGTTTTGGCCACACCTGGTACTCATTTGATTGGCCAGAGAGATTACAAGATGGATGTGAGTTGCCATGTGGGTCCTGGGAATCAAACCCAGAGCCTTTAGAACAGCCAGGTGTCCTTAGCTGCTGAGCCACCTCTCAGCCCTGTTGGTTTGCTTTAGAAGTCCTATTTCGAAGCTTTTGCTATATGAAGGTCTCAGTAGGAGAGAGTTAGTTAGCTGTTTTAGCTTAAAGAAAAGTTTGTAGATTGGATTTTGAAGCACCGTTTTGTTTATTTAAGCCCAAAAGAAACTTCAGAACTGTCTCTTTAATCCACAAAACTAGAGTTGACGCCTTAGAAGTATGTACCTAAAAGTTTTATTCCGCCCCACTCTAGAGACTCCCCTCAGAGTGATGATAGCCCTTGTGCTGTGAATACCTAACTTGTTGCCACGTGACCTTCTCAAGTTGAGTCATAGTCAGCAAACTAGTTGGAGAGAACGAAGAAGCCAGGGCAGACTACTAGGAAACTGATAGCATTAGCAGCAGGCAGAGGTGGGTAATCTTTGTGAGGTCTAGACCAGCCTGATGTACATAGAGACTTCAGGCCAGCCAGAGCTACATAGTGAGGCCCTGTCTCTGAAACAAACCAAGTATCAACAAAACTTCTGGATGAGTACCATGTCACAAGGCAAGTCATTAGTCTAGAATTATAGAGTTATATTTGTTAATTTCTGAATCAAGCCCTATTATTTGGACCTCAGAAGGTTACAGTTATTATTTATGCATGATCGCACATAAAATGTGTAGGTGATGAAAGCTCTGTGGTGGCAGGATTGCTTTCTTTGCTCCTGTTGCAGGTCTTAGCACTTGGTACAGTCTGCAGTGAAATAATTTTAGTATTGAATAAGTAGTTGCTAAGTGAATAAAATATGTACAGTGTGAAGTCACACACTCATGTACTTCTTTCTTTCTCCATTCTCTCTCCCCTCTCATTTGCACATATCCCAGGTTGGCTTGAATTCCGGATCGTTCTCCTTCTCTTGAGTATTATAAACTGTGGTTATGTTGTGCCGGGGATGAAACTCTGGGCCATGTGCATGCTAGGCAAGCATTCTGCCAACTGAGCTACATTCCTAGCCTAAAACAGTTCTTTCAAGCCACAATTGTAATTTAAGATTTTTCCAGTATCATATTAAGTAAGAAAGTAGAAGAAATAAAGTGAACATAATTTCTTATTAAAAAATAAGGAATTTTATTTAGCCCAATACACCCAAAATATTACTTCAATGTAGTGAGTAGGTGACTTTACATTCTTTCATTTCATAGAAGTGTAGCTCTCAGAATATTTTGTGTGGCATGTTCCTCCCTGCAGAGATTCTTTGTCTTTTTTTACTGTCATCTTGAAAGTTTTTTTTTTTAACTTGTCTTTTGAAGCCAAATACAGAATTGGCACTTGCTATTGCAGGATTATTGTGTTGTGTTGAAGGGCTCCGGGATTCTGCTCTGCTGTGCTTTGTGCCTCATTACCCTGTCAGATGAGGGAGTCTGTGCCGTCCTTTATGGCACTGAGTTAGTATAAGTTAACCAGGTGTGTGCAACACTGGCTGTCCCGACAGGACGCTGCAGAAGAGCTCTTTCATTAGTAGTGAGTGTCTTGTCTTCCCGAGGCTGGGTGTGGAGCAGAAGAAATCTGTTAGCTCCTCTGAACCCTACTACTCTCCATGGTTTGGAATCCATCACAGTGATGTCCAGGTTACCTCAAAATCCACTGACAGATGACAGGAAATTACAGAAGACATGGAAGAAGAGGAGGCAGTGTGACCGGGGGGACCAAGATTGGAGCAATATAGCCAAAACCCAAGAATTGCTCGTAGTCTGGAAGAGGCACAGAATAGATTCCCCGCAGAACTACAGAAGGGAACACAGCCCTGTTTGTAATCTCAGAACTGAAAAAAGTAAATTCCTGTTGTTTAAGCACTTCTAGTTTGTGGTTATTTGACAACACGCACAGAAAATTAATATATATCAAAGGTCTTCAATAAGCCAAAGATTTGTACTTATCTTCCCTTTCTGTCATGCATCATGATTATCAGGTACTAGACGGTAACGTTCTAATCCTTTCTGTCAGAAGTGTGTTAACCCTCCAGCCTCAACAGGCTTAAATAGATTATACCCTATAAGAATCTCCTGGAACTTCTTTCGTTTCTTTCCTCTTTCCCCAGCTGTTGGCATTTTACTCTAAGGTGTACTTGGCATTTGGGGACTGGGTAGGTAAACTGCTGATAGGGAGAAGCTAACAGGTCTGCTCCTTAAAGTCTGTGCTCTCTCTCTCTCTCTCTCTCTCTCTCTCTCTCTCTCTCTCTCTCTCTCTCTCTCTCTCTCTCTCTCTCTCTCCCTCTCCCTCTCTCTCCTTTTTGGTTTTCTCTGTAACTTTGGAACCTGTCCTGGAACTCGCTCTTGTAGACCAGGTTGGCCTCAAACTCACAGAGATCCGCCTGCCTCTGCTTCCCAAGTGCGAGAATTAAAGGCGTGCGCCACCACCTCCTAGCTAAAGTCTGGTTTCTAAAAGATCCTCCCACTTTTTTCTCTGTCCTGTACCCTAATGTTGACATGTTGCAGGACTGATCTCCTACCTCTCTGTAGTTACTCCCTTGGTGATTTCATCCATGCTCATGATTTTACACATCACACCTATAACAACTCCCAGATTACATTTCTGGGCCTGCCTCTACCCCCTCCTCCAGCTCTGGAAGATATGTTTCCACCTAGATAGTTTTTGTAACATGGGTCAGGGTCTTAGAAACTGTTAACTATCTCCCTATCTTAGGAGACCCTCTCTGTTTCTCAGTGACTACTTTTCAAACTGTTCTTTAGGTTAATGCCTTTCAGGAGTCAGTAGCTAAGTATTTACTATCTCCATGTTAATACATTGTTGAGCTAGCCAGAACGTTTTTAATCTTTCTTTTTCCCAATTGAACGAACACTGCCTTCTTTAATAGCAGCTTCCTGTTTTCTAATTGATCAGGTATTGTATATTATTTATAATGAGGTTGACTAAAAAAACTTAAATAGGTAAATAGGTAGGTGGGTGTGGAGCTGTTGAAGACAGCTCTTTTGGGAGGTTGTGGCATGTGGGACTAGTTTATTCTGAACTTGTAGTTTCTGTTTCTGGGAATCATAGAGTGTGTCTTAGGCAGAAGATGAATATATAGCCTTGGAAAATGGTACTTTTCAAATCTGGAATGGATTTTTGAAAATGGATACTTACCTGTGCTAATGGTTTGTCCCTTTCCCCCATATTTAGAAGTAATGTGAAGGTATTTGTTCCATTTTTAATATTAGGTCACTAGAGTTAGATTTATCTAGCTATGTATGTGTAATAAGACTGAAAACACTGTATTTACTTTCAAAAAATTATGCACTTGAATAATGTATTCCAAATTTCCAAGTGGCTGACTGTACTGATGAGAAAAGTCATTTCAGCCCAGAGAGATGGCTCGGGACAGGGTGAGAGCACTTTCTGCTCTTCCAAAGGACCTGAGTTTGGTACCCAGCACTCACATCAAACAGCTCACAGCTGACTGTAACTCCAGCTTCAGGGGATTTGGCATCTTTGTAGGGACTTTGAGGGCATTCACACATACTCACTGGATGGAATTACAGCAGATAGAAGATGGCAAAAGAAAAGGTTGATAAAATTGAAAGTAGAATAGGAACAGTTTGCCAAGTTAATGAATGGAGGAAAAGAGGCACAAATGAGCATATTGGCCACTTAAACAAACTTAAGTTGTCAGGTATATAATTATAATTCCGAGAGGAGAGGAGAGAAAATGTTAGAGTTAAAAACATAAAAAGAAGTATTTCCTTATTTGTTTGAATTTAAATCCAAGAAGTTTAGTGAGTCGCAAACAGAATTAATACCAAGAAAACAGACTTTTGGCTCATCTTAGTCAAACTGTTGGTGAGAGCTAATTATCATTACCAGTTTTATTGCATTTGGAGTCATCATGGATACATATCTCTGGGTATACATAAGGGTGTTCTTAGACAGGTGTAATTGAAGAAAGAAGACCTATCCTGAATGTGGGCAGCATCAAGAGTAAAAATCAATTGAGCACTGGCATTTTCCTAACAAAATGCAATGTGACCTATATTTGCATGTGTGTGTGTGTGTGTGTGTAGAGGCCAGCTACCTCATGTCTTTCTGTGGTGAACTATATTCTTGAACTGTGAATCCAAACTAAACCTTAAGTTGCTTTTTTAGTTGGGTATTTTATCACAGCAACAAGAAATAAAGCCAATATAATGCTTAATTCCAAGTATATATATTAATAAAACAGAAAAAAATTACATTGCTAATAGGGGAATTAATGAAAACAGCTTACAGCTGTGAGCTCTGCACACCAAGAAGAACTAAAGAAAGGTCTGAGGCTATAGGAAAACAATACCAGATGAAAAATGAAGAGCCCCAGAGATGGCAAATATGTCGAAAAATAGTGTCTTAGTTATTCCTGTGAAGAGACCTTGATAGCATCGTGGTCTTTCAGAGCATTATCTATCTTAAAGGAAAATTTTTAATTGGGCCTGGATTACAGTTCAGAGGTTTAGTCTCTTATTGTCATGGCAAGAAACATGACAGCATGCAGGCAGGCATGGTGCTGGAGAAGGAGCTGAGAGTCCTACATCTTGATTTGAAGGCAGCAGGAAGAAACTGAGCCACTAGACCTGGCTTGAGCTTCTGAGACCTCAAAGCTCCTCACCACCTAGTGACACACCTCCTCCAACAAAGCCACACCTCCTCCAGCAAGGCCACACCTACTCCAGCAAGGCCACGTCTCCTAATAGTTCTATTCTCTGTGAGCCTGTGAGGCCATTTTCTTTCAGACCACCACAAATTGGCTCAGTCTTTGACAGAATTATTTTTTATAATATTTATTTATTATGTATACAATATTCTGTCTGTGTGTATGCCTGAAGGCCAAAGGAGGGCACCCCATTACAGATGGTTGTGAGCCACCATGTGGTTGCTGGGACTTAAACTCAGGACCTTTGGGAGAGCAGGCAATGCTCTTAACCTCTGAGCCATCTCTCCAGCTCCAGAATTATTTTTTAATTACATTTGTTGAAGGAGGTAGGGGTATGTGTGTCTGGCCATGAATGTGAAGGTCAGAGAACTTAGCTTGTAGAATTGAACTCAGGTCATCAGGCTTGGTGGTAAGCACCTTTACCTGGAGCCATCTCATTGGCACCTCTGAAAGGGTTTTGTAAGCATAAGAAGTAGTACAATAATTTATAAAGGAGTTTCATAAACACTACAATTAGAAATCATAGTTTCTATATTTTAAGACATCAAATTAAAAACCACATTTGGATGAGGTTAAATATTGAATGTTGTCAGTGAAAAGGGGACAGTATTTAATGTAAAAATGAACAAAAGGTGAGCAAATAAAGTAGAGATGCCTGTAAATGCATTAAGTTGTTTAGTAATGAAATAAATTGAAGCTAATAGTTTTTGCTACTCAAAAAACTGTTACCATAATAAAAGATGTTGATGAGCATTGAGGGGAATAAGCACCGGGAACACAACACCTTAGTCTACGTCAGGTGCTTATTTTAGAAGTCCACATCATTTAAAAGATAGTAGGTGATTCACACAACAAGACATGACTTTATCAGTTCAGCAGTGGACTGCGTGGAGAGGAGGTCATTCATTAGTCAACAGTTAGCGTTAAAGCACCTGAGTAACTATTTAGATGTAAAACTTTAATGTTTTGCTTACATTAAAAATTTTGAATGAAATTTAGAAACTTTAGAAGTAGCAGAAGACATTAGAGAGTTTTATTTATTTTGAATTATGTTTTTCAGTGCTTGAGAGACAGAAACAAGCAGCCTAAGAGTTTGAGGCCAGCCTGGTCTATGTAGCAAGTTCCAGGCCAGCCAGGGTTACACAGTAAGGCCCTCTCCCACCCCAAAATTCATTAAATTACATTTGTTTATTGTGGGGTGGGTGGGTGTTTGTGCCACAGCCTATACGTGGAGGTTCTGTCCTTCAGACAATGGTTACAGACCATTGTTGGCTATCATGGGTACTGGGTGCAGAACTCAGGTCCTCTGTGAGACCAGCAAGTGCTCTTAAATGCTGATCCATCACTTCAGCCGCCAGATCCACTCTTCATTCACCTCTGTCCTGTTGTGATCCACAATGTTAGCCTCTAAGAATGGACTCCGTTGTCCTCTTGTTGCCTTTTAGTTGAGTTTAGCCACCTTTCTAAGTGCATACCCTTCAGTTACCGCTTTGAGAATGCTTTTTTTTCTTTTAAGATTTATCTTTTTATTTTATGTGTCAGGGTGTTTTGTGCCTGGTGCCTGCAGAGGTCAGAGGAGAGCAGGAGATCCCCGGAAGGAATTGCGTGGATAGCTGTGAACTGCCCTGCAAGCGTTGGGTGGCCTGCACAGGGAAGAGTTTAGCTGCCGAGCCTCTCTCCACTGCCAGCCTTGCCTGTACTAGAACTGTGGCTAGGACAACTTTTCTTAAATTTGTGGATTGAGCCTTCTGACTGTAAGATACTACGTTTGTAAATTGAGTATTTAAAATCTAGAGCACATTTTTTATTTAAATCAGTATTATAAGTGTTGGTTAGTTGTTTAAGTTGAACTGTTCAACTTTTGTAGTTTTTACAAAGTGTAAGAAAATAATTTGTCAAGTTAAATTCATTTAAGTAGTATCAGAAGAAACTAATTCCTGCTAGAGAAAAGGCTCAGGGTTGAATCATTCATTTTGCTTTTTCAGAGGACTCCATTTCAGTCTCCAGCTCCAGGGGAATCTGGTGCTCTCTTTTAGCCTCACACACGTGGATGTCGGCGCGCGCGCATGCGCGCGCGCACACACACACACACACACACACACACACACACGTAAATCTTAAAAAATGTTTTTAGCACTTTTACTAGGTCTTTAGAATACATGGGTTTTATATGTGGTACAAACACCTTTGTTTGGGCCATTCCATTTCTGCTTTCTTTTTCCTTTTCTTTTTGTAGCTCTGGCTGTCCTGGAATTCACTATGTAGATCACGCTGTCATTGACCTCATTGTGACCCATCTGCCTCACCCTCAGTTCCCCACCTCTCTGGGGCTCATTTCATTTCTCAGTTCCACACATTCCTCCAGAGATAGATAAAAGAATCAAGGGGAGGGAGTGTAAACACTGGACTAGAAGGTAGAACAGCAATCTGACCTGCTTCTCCTTGGTTGAAATACAGGAGACACTGGGGTTCCTTTGCCACTGAAAAACTAATTTGCTAGCATTTAGTTAAGGCAGTTGGAATTGTGCTAGGTGGAAAAAGGCATTTCTCACTGTTTCATTAGCAGAGTTCCTTGTGGCACTGGTGTTTGAGAAGTGACAGAATGGAGTCTACTTCCCTTTCAGTCTCAGGAGCCAGGCTCTTCCAGTATCTTTAGTTACTGCTCCGTGCTTTCATTCTGGGGAAAGGATCCCACTAAGAAGACAGGCATTATTGTCATGGAGGCTGCATCCATTATGGTTTTCCAGATAAACAAATGTTGCAGATACACAAGCAGTTTTGTATTGTTTAGGAAGTGGCTCACATGGCTATGAAGGCAGAAGCATATACCATGATCTACAAGCTAGAAGTTGAGGAAAACTGCTGTATTTCAATCCAAGCGCAGATTTCTGAGTTCAAAAGGCCTGGAAACAAGAAGCTCTCAGTTCCAGGAGTGGAGAAAGATAAATCTCAAGCAGAGGGCAAACCCGCCCTCCCTCCCTCCCTCCCTCCCTCCCTCTCTCTCTCTCTCTCTCTCTCTCTCTCTCTCTCTCTCTCTCTCTCAGCACTCGTGATTAGCTGGTGTTCACACACATTAGTAAGGGGCTCTTCTGTACTGCTGATTTAGGGCCTTTCTTATCTACCAGCCGAAATTCTTCCCCCACTACTGCTTTTCTTCATGCTGTCGATGTTTTATAGCTTAACAAATCAGTTGGGAACCTTTCTGTGCTGTTTATCATGTGCTCTAACTCTAAAATGGTTAAGTATTTTTTGTACAGTGCAAGCACCTGGGTTGGGAGAGATGGAGAGAGATTTAAATCAGAAGGAGTTTAGGTTCCATAGACAGGAGTGTGCTGAGGAGGCTATCTTAGCCATGGTGGCCACTTAAAGGTGAAGGAAGCTGGGTTAGGACATCCAACAGTAACCCACAGAACAAAGAACATGCCTTACTTTTCTAAATTTTGGGGACAGGAGTCTCTCTATTTAGATGGAGAAGCCTCTAAGTAGCAGTTTAGTGAAGGTACTAGGTAGGCTGTAATTTAAGCTAATTCTGTTGTCCCACCCTGCTTTGGGGATGCTATAATTTAAGAATTTATTTCTTTAGGGAAGGTACCAGATAGGGAAAGTGTGGCTGATCCTTTCTACAAGGGCAGCATCTGTGACCTGTATATCACTCGTCCAATTTAGACAGTATACTGTCAGCAACTGAGGCAAGGGCAGGTTTTTTGCCCACATGGCTAGCTTTTGCCATAAAGAAAACAAACTCCATATTATTGACTGAGTTTTCTGTCCCACCAGGTCCCTTAGTTGTTAAGTCCCAAAGAAATACACAGAGGTCTACTTAATCATAAACTGGTTGACCCAGTAGCTCAGGCTTCTTAATAATTAATTCTTATAACTTATATCAGCCATAATTCTTATCTGTGTTAGCCACGGTGAGACAGTCACATCTTGCTTGCTCTGTGTCTGGGTGACCACTGCAGACTGAAACTTTCCTCTTCCCAGAATTCTCATTGCCCCCGTCTCTTCTTCCTGCCTGGTTGCCCCGCCTTTACTTCCTGCCTAGCTGTTGGCCAAGCAGTGTTTATTTAAAATATAAGTGACAGGGTACAGACCATTGTCCCACAGCACCATATGAAGTTTTTTTTTATACCCATCATCTTTGTTGAAATAGATTGGTGCTGCCAGAAATGAACATGTCTCACTGTCATGAAAAGCCTTAGGTTATTAAACATATTGAATGCCATATTCTGTAGGTATTTGAAGTGTTTGAATACCATTTAGCTATCTAAATATATCTGTGTATGACCTTGAAAACATACCTAACATGACTGTAAGTTTGATATGGGTGACTATTAGCCTGTATTTTTTAATTATGCTAAATAGCTTATAGAGATAACTTTCAGTGACTAGAAATTTCCATTGTTAAATAAGCTGTATAGGTACAGTACCTTAAACAAGATTAGAAACATCCGTACAGTGTAACAAGAATAACCTTAAATTTGTTTCAGTACACAAAATTCCATACCATTGTAAAATATTTGACTAGTAGTTGCTTTTTTAGTTTAAAAGTAGATTCAGTAATCTACCCTTTTATCCTATCATTTCTATATCATATACCCTTTTTTTCTTTTTATGTTTATCCCTTTTTTATTATGACCAATAATAAGTAGTAACCAACCCCCCTTAAATGAAAACAAACATCCATAACCAGTATTTTGGGAATGTAGCTGTCATTCTTTGGACTACTTCCTGTTGGTTGTGGGTGCTGGACTTTTGTGTGTGGGGGGGGGACCTTGAGAAAATGGTGATTGTTAGGTCTTGTCTGGAGTATTCTGTGAGGCTGGGTCATCTCAGTCAGCAGCCTTGAAGCCATGCTGGATCCAGGGTCACCTGGGCCATCCATTTTTATTAGTGTCTGGTCCACTTGCTCTGAAAATGTGTAAACTTTTAAAGGTAACCTACATATTTATAATACAAGTATAGGCTGTGCTTGTACATGTCAGCCACAGATTATGTTCTCTTTTGTTATGTGTTTGAGCAGGTAACATTTACATCACATGTCTTGTAGTTCTTTATGTCTGTAGTCAGAAGTTCAGGGGGTCTTCCTCAGTCAAACCTGATTTTCTTTAACTCAGAATGAACCCACAGCTTCTTATTTCCTATGAAAATTAAAGCAAAACCTCTTCCCCAAAGTAACACTTCTTTTGACTTAAATTTTGAAGTCAAGATATTTTTAAAATATATATGTTGGTTTAATCAATGAGCTTTCATAATCCAGCGTCTCTTAGCAACCAAAAAATTTAAAGACACCACAATAACATGTAGGATCTGGGCTCTGTATTTCCAATCTTTATGTGGCTTTTTTCTTTTATATTACTTACTCCCTTCTTAAGAACTTTATTATTTTAAAGCTATATGTTTCTTTTTTATGACTGAGTAGTGTGCAGCCCACTGCTCATAAACCCCAAAGAGCCCTGCCCTTGCTGATAACACGAACCAAGAAGCTGCCTCTATTTGCCACTAGCAAACAGAGTTTACCTGGGAAAAGTCAATTACCAAGAAGCCACACTTGACTCTGTTTTTTGTGTATTTAGAATCCCTTTTTAAGCATTGTCAGGTCTTCGTGGAAAATCCGGCCCCACATTGGAATACCATTTGTAGGTGGAGTTTCCCTGTGTCTCACCAGCTGCTCTCAAATAACCAGACTGGAGATACGGTATTAATTACAAATGATCAGCCGATAACTCATTTTCTACATATCCCGCTTCCTCTGTCTCTGCTGCGTCTCCCTGACTCCACCCTTCTTCATCCCAGCATCCTTAGTTTGGTTGTCCTATTTGTACTTCCTGCCTGGCTACTGGCCAATCAGCTTTTTATTGACAATGAGAACAACACATTTTCACAGTATACAGGATTATTCCACAGCAAAAGTGTTTTTAGTATTGTGGTTTATAAGTGGAGTGTGCAGCCAAATCGCTGAAATTTTTAAATACCAAAACAATACCAAAGATTGTATAGCTAATCTACAAATGGTCTCATACCATATATACTATTTTGTGATTGTCATTTCTCAGTTCTGTATGAATCTTTCCATAGCGTATGTTTGGATTATAGTTTGCTCTTTTAAGTGCCCAGTTGAATACGTTATTTATTTACTTATTTATTTGTTTTTCAAGACAGGGTTTCTCTTTGTAGACCAGGCTGGTCTCGAACTCAGAGAGCCACCTGCCTCTGTTCCCAAGTGCTGGGATTAAAAGTGTGCTAGAGATTTTGCTTTCCCACCCTTTTACCAACTATACAGCAATTTATCTATGTATTATTATTATCTATGTATTATTATTTCACTGGAATGATGAACACCTGGGCTTAAGAATATTTCTGTTTTAAAATAATGGTAAATTGGCTTGCACACACACGCACACACACATTGTGCTTAGATTCTTCAAACAAGACCTGAGGTGATTATTTCACTGAACTAAATTATCAGCCTTTTACAACTTTGTTGGTATCTACAAAATAGTATCTAATGTTTGGATTTTTGTTGGGTACCAGCCAAAAGAAAAATACCTCTCGCCAGAGAAAAGGTGTGGGGGTTAGAAATATAGTGAAGAATATGAAGATGTGAATGAAAATAATAAAACAGAGAAACATATAGGATAGTATCTGGAGGGAATTCCAGTGAGCTCTGAAAATTTGCCCATGTTCAATTGAAAGTTGCAGGCTACATTCATAGTTAAACATTCTATTGCTAGAACAAAACAAGTCACGTCATACCCTAGACCAAAACATTCCGTAGGCAAACCACTCCCTGGGTGAAATCCAGTGTTATCTCCATAAAGGAACTCTGACCTTTGGTCAACGTGGAAACAGGCTCACATTTTCAGACCCTCACAGATTTTTACTTAGTTGTGATTGTTGTTAAATTATTTCCTGTCTAATTTTTGTAATACTCAAAACCGACTGCTTGAGCCGTTGTGTGGCTCTCAGACTTTACGTTGTTTTCCTCCTGGACAAGTATAAAGTCTACTTGGAGAGTGAGAAAGCTTGTTCTTTGCCAACCGTGTTTCCCAGTTTATTGTGTGTGGTCTTGTCAAGGAGTAAAAATGCTGGGTATCCTTTTGCTCCAGTTTGGTAGATTCTGTCACAGTTTCCAAAGTAGTTGTGCTATCTTTTCTCACCTCCTCCACGCACCTGCCAACATCTAGAAATACCACTCTCCTGGTTTATCCGTTTACCGCATAGTGACCTGTCTTTGTGGCTGTAATAATGATGGATGGTTTTGTGCCCTCTGTCCAGTTCTCTTTTGGGTTGTCTGTTTTATGTGTTTATGCTCGTTACCTGTTGAACACCATTCTTTTGTGGCGTGTGTCTTCTGCACACTGGTAATCGCTTCCTGGACCTTCTTTTGCCATTTACTGTCTTTTATTTTATGATTAGCACTTGTAATGTTCTGTATAAGAAATCTTTTTGTCGAAATATTCTCGTATCCTAAAAGCTTCTTCACATTTAAATTTGTAAATTTGCTGTAACTGATTTTTTTAAAAATTGATTTTATTATAATTGCTTGTGTGTTTCTATGTTCAACATGACACGGTATATGCATGCAGAGGAAAACTTTCAGGAGGTAGTTCCCTCCTCCCACGATGTATATTCCAGGACTAGAACCCAGGTCGTTAGCTTGTGTGGGAAGTGCTTTTATGGGGTGAGCCATTGGTCAAATTCCTGATCCCCTCTCAAATAATTTGAAAAAGACAATTTTTAGTGCTCAACAAAGTCACCTTTGTTAAAAATCAGATATAATAGGTGACATTTTGTTTGTTCGGGTTTTGTTGTTGTTATTGTTGTTGTTTTGGTTTTTTGAGGCAGGATTTTTCTGTGTTGTCCTAGCTGTCCTGGAACTTGCTCTGTAGACCAGATTGGCCTCAAACTCACAGAAATCTGCTTGCCTTTGCCTCCCGAGTTCTGGGATTAAAGGTGTGCACCACCACTGCCCAGCTAATATATGTGAGATTCTTTTAAAAGACCCTTGTGATGGTTTAGATAAAATGCTGCAGTTCCCTGAGGGACGCAGCAGACCATGGGGTGGGGTTGCCAGGTCCCACGAGGAGCCACGTCCGGTGAAAGACAGAGATGGATAGGCACGCCATGCAGAGTGAGTTTGGATATAGTTTATTTAGTAAAAGGGAAGGAGAGGGAGAGAGGGGGGTGAGGAGAGGAGGCCTCAGCCCTCTTCCAAAGAGAGAAGGGCAGAGAGAGCACAGGCTGGAAGTGGAGGGAAGATCAGCAGAAGTGGGGGGTGGGGGGCTGGCTGGGCTTGTCTCTTAAAGGGACAGGACAGCCCATTACAACCATATTCTGTGCCTTTGGTCTGTCACCATCTTAATAACATACCACATTACCATAATTATGAAATTATAGTAAGTGATTGTTTCTGGAATGTTAGAGACTCTTTACTTAGAATGCTATTCTTCAAGCTGTTCCTAGTTTTTGTTTACATGTATATTTTATTCCTAGTTAAAAACAATGAGGAATCATTTAAGTCAGTGATAGCATCAAGATTTATCTAAGAAAACCTTTTATTAGGGTTAAAGAATGTCTTCATTGATACTTAAGCATTTATTGTATGTTTTCCTGTAGACTAACAACTTTAATTTTTAAGCTGATGGTTATAGAACATACTTGTTAAAAATTTTACAGAGAACCTGTAAGATTATAAAAACATACACATAAAAATACAGTTAAATTGTTTTCTGTTTTTTATAGGATATCTGTGACAACAGTGTTCTCTAATTGAACTTTTTCAAGATTCTCGGAAGGAGCCAATAGGATTTTTTTACATCATGACTTAATCTGAATACAAGAACAAAAATTAAATTTTATTTTTAAATATAATGAAGGGCTGTGTATGAACACTGACCCCAACTCAATTCTAATGAGCATTTTAGACATGAGTTTACATCGGCAAATGGGTTCGGATAGAGATCTTCAGTCTTCTGCCTCATCTGTGAGCTTACCTTCTGTCAAAAAGGCACCAAAAAAGAGAAGAATTTCAATAGGCTCTCTGTTTCGGAGGAAAAAGGACAACAAACGTAAATCAAGGGAGCTCAATGGCGGAGTAGATGGAATTGCAAGTATTGAAAGTATACACTCTGAGATGTGCACTGATAAGAACTCCATTTTCTCTACAAATACCTCTTCCGACAATGGATTGACTTCTATCAGCAAACAAATCGCAGACTTCATAGAGTGTCCCTTGTGCCTCTTAAGGCATTCTAAAGACAGGTTTCCCGATATAATGACTTGTCACCATAGGTCCTGTGTGGACTGCTTACGGCAGTACTTAAGGATAGAGATCTCGGAAAGCAGAGTGAACATCAGTTGTCCAGAGTGCACCGAGCGGTTTAACCCCCATGATATCCGGCTGATACTGAGTGATGACGTCTTAATGGAAAAGTACGAAGAGTTCATGCTTCGGCGATGGCTTGTTGCAGACCCTGACTGCAGGTGGTGCCCAGCTCCAGACTGCGGGTGAGGGCACATCACTTGCATTTCTTCATTTGTTACCTCTAGGGATAAAAGAAGAATTTTCTTGTAGTCAAAGCAAAACATTTTGGGTATATACCATGCTAAGTATTGAAATTCAGAGATCCTGCCTTGTTTTTATATTGTCTGTTCCTCTTACCTGCGTTTGTGAAGACAATTAGGAGGAAGATGGTGGGGAGCAGATTGGCATTTCCTCGTCCATGAGCAGTTTTTATTTGGGGATAACAGAATGCTCAATGTTAGGGGTTATTTGTTGAAAGGCGTTTTATACCACAGATCGATGTGTTTGTGTTCATAGGTGAACATTTTCAGGTTTCAAGAATTGCTACACACAGGAATTAAATAATTCATTACCTCAAGTTCTAAATGACAAATGTCATTTCCTTAGCATTTAAAATAAAATAATTTTGCATATATATTTAATTATTATGTAACTGCAGCCTAAATGTTGTGCAGTTGTCAGAACTAAGAAAAAACAGATTATTTTCCCTTTAGGTAAGTTATATTCCCTTTATAGTAAAACCCACGACGGGGAGATAGGTCACTTGGTAAAATGACTACTTTGCAAACATGGGGGACCTGAATCTGGATCCACAGATTACACTGATCCGTGTAGAAAAGCTAGCCCTGGTGGACATACCTGTAACCTCAGTGCTAGGGGCCAGGCAGAGTTAGGTGGGTTCTGAAGCTCGTTGACCAGCTAGTCTAGCTAAATTATGTGGAAAGTGAGTGAAGGAAGAGCCTTATCAACCTCTGGCCTCACATGCATGTGCCTCCAACATATCTGTATGTACTTCTCTACACATACCACATGAAAACACATAAGAGACCACAAAAAGATAGTAAAATTTACCATATTATTAGTACCCCATGTATTATATAAATGAGTTTATGAAAACCCTGAATCTCTATATTATTTGATTTTAGATCCAGGGAAAATTAGGATATGAGTTTATTAAATTATAGTTTCAGAATGTATTGCCTGAATCAAACTAATCTTTAAAAACTTGTTGAGTAAATTTTCAGAGTGCATCTAGTTTATATTCCCTAATTTTTTAAAAAAAATTAAGTATTTAAAGGAAAAAGTTAAGTATTTCCCATCTGGGTAAATAAGTGAACACACAACTGTCTGCCAAGGTTTACTGTGTGATACAAAGCATTAAAAACTTAGCTACTTAATAAGTCATGAATTCATTAGTTATATAAGTCTCGGATATAACCTAGTATCAGATTTGAATTATGCTTCCCAATACTAAAGAGTTTCTGTCATAACAAAAGCATATATTGAAGATACCATAGATGGGCTCATGGTACAGTGTGTGCCTAGCAAGTATGTGGTCCAGGGTCTGATCCCCAGCACCATGTAAGCTGAGTATGCTGATACAGGCCTATGATCTTAGCACTTGAGAAGTGTAAGCAGGACAGTCAGAAGTTCAAAATTATCTGCAGCCACGTAGTAGGTTCAAAGTCAGCCAGGGCTGCATAAGACCCTGCCTCAAAAATGGAAGTTGGTAGGGATGTGTATATGTGTGTAAAGAGAAGTTAACTCTTTAAACTAGGCCAGGGCTAGCTGAGCTTTCAGGTGTAACGGCAGAACCAAACTCTGGGATCTAGGATAAGTTACACTCTGTGTCTAGAAAATAGGATTAATGAGCAATGCTTTCAAATAATTTGAGGAACCAGACTGTATCCTATTTAAACAAGCAGCATGGATGTGACTCGCTCTTGAGCCTGTAGGACCACTTGCACAGTATTGTCACTGGTGCAAGAGTGAAAATCTTTCTCATCAAATCAGATTTTGAGTTGGACAAAACATTTTACCTTAACCTTTTAGAATCATTATATCTAATGCTCTGGTAAAATACTTCAAACACTGAGCACTGATTTCTGCTGTATATAGCATGTGGAGGGTGTGGCTTTCCGAGTGTACTTCATAGACCCCTAGGACATGAGTTACCTAATGAAGTGTCAGAAATTGTGGCCAGCATAAACTGAGACAGTGACTCTAAGGGCCCACTACTTCCGCTTGACAAATAGCTCTGTATTACCTTGTCACCTCACATAACACTAAACAAAACCAGGGCAGATCACAGAGATAGTCATAAAAGTAAAAGGTAAATTAATAAGAAAATATACGTGGATAATTTACTCACTTGCTACATTATTAAAATTGAATACACCTTACAGTAGAGAGATTAACACCAAGAGAAACAAAATAGGAGTACCTAATTCAGTAAGTTCTATTGTTAAGAAAAACAAATTTATGGTGGTCAAATAAATTTATTAAAGAATAATCCTTCCTTAATTTGGCTATGCAGTAAGTTGTTGATGATGACTGTCAGTTCAAAGGACAGAGAACTCATTAGAGTCCCTTTATTTTTACATTATTGTTTGTGCTGGCTCTCTAGAGATTAAGAGCATAATTTATATGTAGCTAGTAATGTTACAGGTGTTATATTGGTATTATATAGAAAACTTTACCTACTAACATGAAACTTGTTTGTATAGTTTGAGCATCATGTAGGTGGATGTTGGGAATAAAATGAGAGTCCTCTGCAAGAGCAGCCAGTGCTCTTAACCATTGAACCGGATCACTAATTGCTGCCATTTTAAAAACAAACAAACCCAGCTGACCTTAATCTTAGCCTTTGAATTTCCTCTGGTTTCCCATTTCTCATTCTGCCCCTCCTCTTTCTCTAGCCTCCTTCATTCCTTTAGTAAAAGATAGGATATGGAAGAGGTTTAGAATAAAATGTCTTTTCCTTTTCACTGAATTGTTCTTTATATATGAAAACTTGGCTTTAAATCATGTACTTTAAAGTTGAAAATAAAATGACGATTCTTTACCCTGCCTCAGGGACTGCAATGAATTAACTATCCTTTTAAAAATATGTTTTAATAAGTAATATTTTTATATGTATGGATGTTTTGCCTACACGTAAGTCTGTATACCACATGTGTGCAGTCCCTGTATGTAGTACCCATGGAGGCCAGAAGAGGGCATCAAATCCCCTGTGCCTGGCGTTAGACAGTTATGAACCACCATGTGGATTATAGGAATCTAACCCAGTTCCTCTGTAAGAACAGCAAGTACTCTTAAATGCTGAGCCATCTCTCCAGTCCCTCATTGGTTACTATGACATTGTTTTTGTTGTTGTTTTGTTTGAGACAGGGTCTCACTCTGGTTGTCTTGGAATTTATTCTATAGACCAAGCTGGCCTTGAATACAGAGATCCACCTGCATCTGCCTCTGGGTGCTGAGATTAAAGATACACACCCTCACACCTGGCTAAAATTTGAAAGTATTTAGAATTTTTAAAGGTATTTATGCTACTTTCATTTATGAACTACCATTTTTCTCTTATTTTCATGTTGGTAAGATTTGTTAGGGTTTATATTTTATTAATGCATATCTGAAAAGTGTTTTCTGAGTAGCATTTTAATTGAATGCTTCTTAAGTTTTTGCTGAATTGGTCTTGTTTTTGTGTCACATTTTAAGTCGTTTTCTTTGTTCTTTGAAGATATGCTGTGATAGCATTTGGATGTGCCAGCTGTCCCAAATTAACCTGTGGGCGAGAAGGCTGTGGGACAGAGTTTTGCTACCACTGTAAGCAGATCTGGCATCCAAACCAGACCTGTGATGCTGCTCGACAGGAGAGAGCCCAGAGTTTACGCTTAAGAACTATACGCTCTTCATCCATTAGCTACAGCCAGGAGTCTGGAGCAGCAGGTAGTGTGTCTGCTTTTATTTCTATGCTGTACGTGTGTGCACACGAGTGTGTGAAGGTGAGCACATGAGTGGACCTTAGAGGATAACGTAGGTATTAGACCTCACCTTTTGCTTGACTGAGACAAGGTATCTTGTTCTTTTCTGGTGTGTATGTCAGGCTAACTGGCTTGTGAACTTAGAGGAATTCCCGTCTTTGCCTTCCATCCCAACACGGGAACACTGGGGTTGCAGGTGTGTGCACTCCTGCGTCTGACTGCGTGTTCTGGAAAATCACACTCTTGAAGCAAGTGCATTCTTCACTGAGTCACTTGCCCAGTCCCTATTTTCAAAAAAGAGGGACACATAGAGATTGGTTGGTGATTTTAACTTAGAGTATTCAGTTACCATTAATTTGTT
This sequence comes from Arvicola amphibius, assembly GCF_903992535.2. Taxonomy (NCBI): domain Eukaryota; kingdom Metazoa; phylum Chordata; class Mammalia; order Rodentia; family Cricetidae; genus Arvicola; species Arvicola amphibius. The sequence goes on along the minus strand of NC_052055.2, from coordinate 2,762,025 downwards.
ATCTTATTTGCTTTCACTGTTAAAAAGTGTTTTATGTTTTACGTATTTCTGTCCTGGAAACCTTATTCTTGATGTATTTTTGTTTAATAAATACAGAAAGTAGTTTTGAGATTGAAAGATATTATTGTCAGTGACAACAGAAAAGCTGCCTCTGTGTGCACTAGACCATTGGATGTCGTCTGCATCCATTGCTCGTAAGTGTGATATACAAGACTTGTAAACACACTGAATAAAATAGTAATTTGGAATGGAACCAATTTACAATTATTTCTGTTTGTATAAAGACCACACATTTAAGTATTTTGTGAAACTTAAAAACATTTCAGATATATTTAATTTAGTACTATTGACATAAAAATCATACCTTACTTAGGAAGACATACAGAATTTCAGGGTGTCTTTAGAAGCTAACTAAAAATTAAGATAAACCTCAAAATAAAAAATGTAGACGGAGACTGCACTTTCGTCTCCTGACCACCCAGACCTAAACGATCACACAGAAACCGTATTAATAGCAACACTGGCTGATGGCTCAGTTACATTTCTAGCTAGCGCTTACATCTTAAATCAACCCATTCCTATCAGCCTGTGTAATGCCTTGTGGCCGTGGCGTTACCTCATTTTCGACATACTTTGTTTCCTTGGTGACTGACTGGCATCTGCTTGATTCTGCCTACTCTCTGTATATCTCTGTTCAGATTTCCTGCATGCCTTTACTCTGCTAAGTCATTGGCCAAAACAGCTTTGTTCATCAACCAATTAAAAAGAACTACAGATACAGAAGGACATACCACATCAAAAAAAGTTTAAATTTTTTAAAAATCTTAGCGTTCTTAATGTTCTTTGACTAGTCAAAAAAAAATCACTATTTTCTGTTAACAGAATGTTCTTAGTTCATTGGAATTTTAATTACTAGAAAACATTCTGTCTTGATAATTACAATGGGAAAATTTCAAAAGTATAGAAATTTGCGTTTAAAAAAGTGAGATTGTCATGTTCTTTATCTTGCTTGAGAAAAATTCTTTTAAGTTTTAATGTAGATTTAATATTTTATATAATACACTTGGGTTTCATTCCTGTTTGTTTACTGATTTGATTCTATTTCCTCTCCTAAAGATTTAGGGTATAATGCAAAGATTTTAGCAATAATTATAATTGTAGCTATGGATCGAGAAGGATTTTTAGTGAGGCCCTGTTCCTGAGAGTTGGCAGCAGCCGTTGGATGTCGCCTTCAAGAGTGGGGGAGGTGTTTTTGTCACAGGACACACGGGCGTGTGGAGTGACCTCTCTGTGACCCGAGAAAGGTTTCTCTCATCTTAAAGATGAAGCCACTGCAGTGCTTATGCCTGTAGGGCTGCAGTCAGTCTGCCTCATACATGTTCTCACGACGTTAAACACGGAAACACCGCAGACATCTGCTAGAGAGTTGAGCTGGTGTTAAGCATCAGTACATCAAAAAGGAGCATTGAAATGGCTTTTGTTATTTTTTAAATGAGCATTATGACTTAGTTATCTAAACAAATACTGGGCTTCCTCCAAGTCATCACCGTGGGAGAGTGTATGTACTTGTGTTATACTGGACTGCAAAGGCTGTATCAGTTGACTTCAGTTTGGTTCATTCAGGGTAAATAAAACTAATGACACTGTGCCATGTAAATCAGGGATTTGGGTTCAGGCACTGTGTGCAGCTCTGATGTGGTGACGTGGCATTGATGTCTAGTTCATGTTCAAGAGCTATGTAGTCGAGTTGCCGCCACTTTGAAAAAATCTAACAGTCATTTCATAATGTTTTACTAAGTTTGCCATTTTGTGTTTGCTGCTTCTTAAGCAGATAGGATTAGTATTTCATTTTGATATACATGTTGTGTTAAGTATAAAAGCTAGCTTTTTTCTTGTCTATCTTACATTTAAAATTTGTAATGCAAATGCTATATTGTTTGGGTCATTTAAATCATAATTTATAAATACTTTTACTTTTTGTATTCTAAAAATAATTCTTTATCATTGTCTGTGATTGCTTAGGGCTATTGGTTTGCTCAAAATAGCTTGAATTATTAAAACACTTAAAGTGAACCTTATTAATTCTTAACTTATAAATAGCCTTAGTCTTTCAAAAACTCAGGAAACTTGAATTCATTGATAAAGCAGTTAAAAACTGAGCATAAAACTTTCAGGAAGGAATACTTAAACTCAGTGGTCAGCATTGTAAATACATTTTCTAAATTGCATATAGATAGCAGATATAACTGGCTAATGGTGACCATTATTTAAAGAGGATATAAATAAGAGTTTATAAAAAAAAGAGTTATATCTCTTTAAATAATGTTGACCTGACATCTTGGAGGACCATTATTTAAAGAGGATATAACTGGCTAATGGTGACCTATATTTAAAGAACAGCTATAATTCAGAATGGTGGTACAGCTTATCCTTTGTTGATACCTAAGGTTATCTACCATGACATTTTAACCTGTCACTGTGGGGCATTTTGTAATGCATTAATAATCATACAGTTGGGGGCTGGAGAGATGGCTCAGAGGTTAAGAGCATTGCCTGCTCTTCCAAAGGTCCTGAGTTCAATTCCCAGCAACCACATGGTGGCTCACAACCATCTGTAATGGGGTCTGGTGCCCTCTTCTGACCTACAGGCATACACACAGACAGAATATTGTATACATAATAAATAAATAAATATTAAAAAAAATAATAATCATACAGTTGTACTAGCAACACTTGAATAAATGAACAGAAAATATGGAGAATACTTACTAGCAGTCTTGAGGATAAGATATTCTGAAGCTGTTCTCTGTGGTCTGTAGTGTTCTTAGTTGATGTTATTATCACAGAAAAGGGGGTGTTTCCGTACAGTGCCTTGTGAATAGGAAGTAACTGTTTCCTGTTGGCGCCTTCACTAGAGGGCAGCATACAGGAATCTGAACTCCTCTGTCATTCTTGGTTTTTATTGCTTTGCTACCATGTTTGAAAATGGTTACAACCTGGAAATTTACTACGAAGTGTATTTCCTTAGAAGGAAAGAAAAGAAATGCTTTCTATACTAAAAACAGCAGGCTAAAATTGCCACCTAATGAATGTAATTTCAAAGATTTGTTTGGGCAGTGTTAAAGCTGCCAATCTGGAAACTATGTCTACACATTTTATATTTTCTTGTCTGTGTTCCTCATAGCTGATGATATAAAGCCATGCCCACGATGTGCTGCTTATATAATAAAGATGAATGATGGGAGCTGCAATCATATGACATGTGCTGTCTGTGGCTGTGAGTTTTGTTGGTTGTGTATGAAAGAAATCTCTGATTTACATTATCTAAGGTAAGCTTACGGAGAGAACTATATATGATGTATGATAGTCTTCACATTGTTTTGGTTTTGAAAACAGCATGTCTTAGTTAGGTTGTTGTTGCTATAAAGAGACACCATGACCACTGCAGCTCTATAAAGAAGGCATTTAATGGGGGTGGCTTCTCTTACAGTCTCAGAGGTTCAATCCATTATCATCATGGTGGGGAGCATGGTGGCATGCAGGCACAGGTGGTGCTGGAGCTGAGAGACCTACATCTTGGAGGCAACAGGAAGTTGACTGACCGTCACACTGAGGGAAGCTTGAGAAAAGATCTCAAAGACCGCCCCCACAGTGACACACTTCCTCCAACAAGGCCACACCTCCTAGTAGTACCACTTCCTTTGGGGACCATTTCCTTTCAGCCCACCATGCTGTATTAATCTAAGTATTTTTAGTCCTGAGATTTATAAGCTACTTAAAGAAATGGATTGTTTTCCTATTTACATAAGCTTAAAAGCTACCAAGTGTACTTAAATAACTTAGAATTACCGAGTCCAAGATAGGAAACAGAGAAAGTTCCTTTGCTTTTACACTGCTGTTGAACACCAGTGCTGATATCTGCTACTTTATGCAGTTAATCCAGCTCTTCATTTTCTCATAAATAAATTTTTCTCATTTAGGCCCCAGTGTGAATTTAGGATGTAATTATATAATTGTGTGCCTAAAATAGAGATAGAATAAATATATTTTATTTTAAATCAGTATATTATTCAGAAATGGAGGTCTTAAAAGTTATGAAGAACTATGGATAAATTTTAAATCATAATTAACAATATCCTGTTTATGTAATTTAAAGTGGATCTTTCTTTAATCGTTTGGCTTTTAAATGACTCCAAAATACACAAAGAAGAGGGTAGTTAAGTGTGAGAGGCAGTCCCCTCTGTAGCTGTGGCTGAGGTATGTTGAGCTGTTTCCCCACAGTTACTACATAATTCTCCTCTCAGTCCATCAGGTTGTACTTTTTGGGGGAAGAAACCCTGGAGCCGAAAGAAGAAAATCCTGTGGCAGCTGGGAACCCTTGTGGGTGCTCCTGTAGGGATTGCTCTGATAGCTGGCATCGCCATCCCTGCCATGATCATAGGCATTCCCGTGTATGTAGGCCGCAAGGTAAACACTTTCTTCTAAATTGTTGGTGTGTTTCTTAGACTTGAAATATCTTTGCTTTATTTTTTAACATAGAGGTTGGTTTTGGTTTCTTCATTATAAAAGTTTTGGACTAGGAATGTAATTCTGTTGGTAAAATTTTTTTCATGAAGGAAGTCCTTGATTTGACTACATAAACTACATAAATTATACCTATAATTCCAACACTCGGGAAGTAGTGACAGAAAGATTAGAAGTTCAAAGTCATCTTCAGGATACAGCAAGTTTGAAGCCATCCCATGTGTCTCACCAATAAAAAGTAAACTAACAAAAGTCTCGATTTCCCACAGTAACCTCCCAGTATTTGGTAGGCTAATGCGTATGCATAAAAAGCAGCCTTCCTTTAAAATAGTTACGTCTGCACTGCAGGTCCAATGCCTGGTGTAAATTTCTGGAGGATGATTGACATTGTTCTCTCTTTTGTATATCCTTTTAAAGTTATTTCTGTGAGATCTTTAAGATAGAAACTTATGGCTAAATAATGCATACCCTCAAGGAAAGAATAATTAACCAGTTCTTTAGTTCTTTACTCTTGAGTTTAGAATTTTTCCACTTCCACTGTATTGCTGCTGTTTATAAATACAGCTGACAAGTTGTGACAGTCTGTGGTGGGGTCTAAACTTTTCCTGATCCCCATCCCTCTCCTCCCAGTGCTGAACTGTAAGCCATCAGCTAAGCAGGAAACTTTTTGGAGAGTTAATGGGATAATTTATGAAGTACAAAGAAGCCAGTTGCCATCTAAATTAAATTAATTGAATGTCAAGAAATTATGTGATCACAACAAAGAGAACGGCTTTTCATAAGGGCAGTTAGTAGGTGATGTATAAACCTGCATCCGTCTCTCCACACCAGCCGTCGATGGGTCCTGATGTAGCACCCTGGGTGTGTCAGCCTCTCATCTTTGTGGTGAAGTAATGAGATTTGCGTCACTTGCCCCTGGTGTGTAGGTGAGCACACGAGTGAGGTGGACAGCTCGGCGCTGGAACTGGTTTTCTGACTCTGCTGTGTTGGTCCAGGGTCACACTCAGGCTTGGCAGCAAATACTGTTACCCTCCAAACCTGCCAGCCTAATACGCGGTTTAGAAAAGGGACTTGGGTCCAGGTGAAGGAATTCTGTACATGAAGTTGCTCATAGATTTAGTCTAGCCAGTTGGGTACCGAGTTCTGGAGAAAGCACCAACTCAAGAGGAAGCCCATGCTGTTGCCAGATGGCCAGTGCTATAGACAATACTGAGGCTGTGTGTCCTTTAGTCCTGTTTCTGAGCTGTGCTACTAAACCCAGGGTAAGAATGAGCCTCTCACAGACAGCTGCGTGTTTTTCATTGACCTGTTTGCCTGCACAGATGCCTGTGTACCCAGTGCTTACAGAGGCCAGACGACATCAGGTCACCTACAACAGTGGTTCTCAATCTGTGGGTTGTGGCCCCTTATGGCCGAACAACCCTTTCACAAGGGTCACCTAAAACCATTGGAAAACACAGATATTTACATTGCAGTTCATAACCATATCAAAATTATAGTTATGGAGTAACATCAAAAATAATGCTTTGGTTGGGGTGACCCCAGCATGAGGACTGTTTTAAAAGGTTACAGCATTAGGAAGGTGAGAACCCTGCTCTAGAAGTGAGTTGCAGACAGCTGTGAGGTGCGGCAGGAGCAGGTCATCAAATGCAGTCCTTGTAAGAGCCGCACATGTACTGTTAACTGCCGAGCTAGCCCTGAGACAGTCTGAAAGACAGCACAAACATGAACAATGTGATCTTTTTGGTACTCTACATGAAAAATTATTAAAATCAGTTTCTGTCCTGGTTAATTTTTTGTCAACTTAACACAAGCTAGAGTCATTTGAGAAGAAGGAGCCTTAACAGAGAGAATGCCCACATGAAGTCTGGCATGGTGGTATGCACACTAGACTACCCATGGGCATACAGTGGGCTGGGCCCTCCTGTGTCAGTCATGAGTCAGGAAATGCCCCATGGGCATGCTCATGAGTCAGTCTAGTGTGGGCTCGCTTAGTGTCTCTCTCATTCTTGCTCTCTTTTTCTTTCTTTTTTATTTTTGGTTTTTCCAGGCAAAGTTTCTCTGTAGTCCCTCTGCCAATCCTGGAACTCACTTTTTTTTTTTTTTTTTTTGGTTTTTCGAGACAGGGTTTCCCTGTGGTTTTGGAGCCTGTCCTGGAGCTAGCTCTTGTAGAGCTGGTCTCGAACTCACAGAGATCCGCCTGTCTCTGCCTCCCGAGTGCTGGGATTAAAGGCGTGCGCCACCACCGCCCGGCTCTGGAACTCACTTTGTAGACCAGGCTGACCTCAAAACATCAGGCTTAGTGTGGACATTTTCATGTAGAGTACCAAAAAGATTTTTTTTTTAATTGAAAGCAAAACTACTTGCTCAGGTCCTTAGGAGGAAAAGACACAGTGCATACTGAGAGTGAGTTTATAGACTGACAGGCAGTCTGTAACCAAGGTCTCCAGAAACTAAAGCACAGGCCAGCCAGTCTGCAGTGCAAGACATATCGAGAAATTTTTTGTGTTGTTCATACATGCACCTAAAGGGAAAGTTGATGGATTAGTTTTTCTCTTTAATTTTCTGTGATGGTTGGGATCCACATCAGCTCAGGAAAACTTAAGAAGTCAAGAAAGTACCTGAAAACTGAGCTTTTAGTTGCAACAAACATTGCAAGAATAACAAGCTAGGTATGCCTTTAACCTCCACATTTATGAGGTAGAGACACCAGGATCAGAAGATCATCCTTGGCTGCATGCCGAGTTGAGAAGAGTCTGAGCTACATGAAGCCAGTTCTTAAAAAGCTGAGGGTTTGAGGTCTCAAGGCGGTGGGGGGAGGTGGTTTAGTGATTAAGAGAGCACCTACTGCTCTTCTAGAAGAATTTCCAGTACCAACAGCCCACAACTGTTTGTAATTCTAATCTCATGGGATCTGATGCCCTCTTCTGGCCTCCATGGCCACAGGGCACACACATGGGACACATGGTACATATGTGGTAATATATGTACACCCATACACATATAATAAATAAAGTTTTTTAAAAATGAAAGAAACTGGAAGGAAAGAATCAGCTAACAGAAACAGTTAAGTTGAACCAAAACTATTATGATGGTGTGGTCACTGTTAGTCCATATCAGGGTAAGGATGCCAGAATTGATAGGCTTGTGGTGTATATCTATAATCTCAGTACTTTGGGAGCCAGCCTAGAGTGTGTGTGTGTGTGTGTGTGTGTGTGTGTGTGGATCAAGGTCCTGTCTAAAAAAAAAAAAAAAAAAGGTGGGGGGGGTGGGAGCAAAAGTTGATGAAGAATTCCTTTCTCTTAGCAGCCTGTCCTCACAGCCCACCCTGCGCATGTATAGGCTTGGCTCTGCTCTGCTTAGAACTGTGTCCAGGAAAGACTGGGGAGCCGAACATAGAAAGGGCCTAGCATTCTATCTAGAGACTACCTGTGTGGTTTGGAGGTTGTTCCCAGGGTGTCTTGAAACAGATGGGGATGCCCTACTTTAGTTTGACCTTTGCAGGCCACAAGAACAAAGCTACTAAACTATTTCCCAGTTTCATTTAATAATTCATAAGCTATTTTTATGGCAACAGTTCTGCTATTGGTATGGATTGTGCAATGATGCTAAAGAGATTTAACTCCTGGTAACCATTATTTTTCTTTGTCTTTACCTGTTTAAACTGTAAATACGTAGACAGGATTTTGAGTCATCTGTTAATTTTCTATCATAAAAAAGGTGTATGGAAAAAAGTTGCACTTAAGTGATATTTGTTTCATAAAGTGCCTTTTTAGCCCAACTTTTAGGAGTGAAAAAGATTGTGGGACCCTCTCCTGGGGCTGGTTCGAGGGAGTCTTGTTTAGAAAGAAACCTGTGGACTCTAGTACTGTTTTTATGCCATGGCATCTCATGGTGTGGGCCAGCTTTGAACTAGCCATGTACACAAGGATGACTTTGAACTTATGACACGAACTAAATCTCCTGAGCTACTGCCACCTTTTGTAAGCAGGTCCTTAATGAGCAATTTGTGACGCTGTGGTTGCTTTGAATTAGGGCATTTGACTGAAATTGTGTGAGAAATCACTTCAGCTTTCTTGTACATGTAGGACTATTTTATCTAAACTAAATACATAAATTTTTCTCCTCTAAATTTCCATTCCCTTTTAAATTTAAGATTCACAATCGCTATGAAGGCAAAGATGTTTCAAAACACAAGCGGAACCTGGCCATAGCAGGTGGTGTGACATTGTCTGTCATTGTGTCTCCCGTGGTGGCCGCGGTGACTGTAGGTAAGAGCATGCTTTAGAACTTCCCTTGGAATACCTTAGGAGTTTGACGGAAGAGAGATTTCTGACTATTGGGTTGCTAAGAGGATCACTTTTAAGATGAGGGGTAGTTTAAGTAGAACCTACAGGAGATTTCTCAAGCAACTTCATTAAAAGTGCTGTAGACTGAAGAACCTAGTTTAGGGAGGGGGCTGTAGCTCAGTGGTACAGTGCATGTCTCAGACATACATATAAGGAAGGCCTGTGTTCATCCCCCAAGAACCTGTTGTTAGGACAGCTGATGAGCAGCCCTTCCCTCCAGTTGATTAAGTCAGAGTTTGCGCTTAAGAAACTCACATATTCTGTCTTTCCCTCTGTTCCCTGAAGCCACCTGAGAATCATGCATTTGCTTGTGTTCCAGCCAAATCCTTAGCCCCTGTGCACCTTCTGAAAAGACCTACACCTCATAGCTCTGTGATTTAGTTTCTGGTTTCTGATATGTAATTTAATTCCCTTTTAGGCATTGGTGTTCCCATTATGTTAGCTTATGTGTATGGTGTTGTTCCAATTTCCCTCTGCCGAAGTGGGGGTTGTGGAGTTTCAGCCGGCAATGGGAAAGGAGTCAGAATTGAGTTTGATGATGAAAATGACATAAATGTTGGTGGAACTAACACAGCTATAGGTAAGTCCTTTAAGTAGAAAAAGAAACGTGATTATTTCCATTGTCTTTCTTTTGCAAGACCTCATTGTTCTCACGCTGGCTCAGATGCTCCCTCTTCCTCTCTGAGACAGGGTCTCACTGTATAGCCTTGGCTGGCCTGAGCTTTGGTGTGTAGATGAGGCTCGCTCTGCCTCACGTGTGCTGGGATTAGAGGTGCACACCTGACGGCCTTGTAGTTTCCATCCAGAAGCAGAGCTGGGAAAGGAGCTGTGGAGAGCAGAGCACGTGTGAGAGGGCAGCGTGGTTCTGGTTCTGGTGCCTGGCTCCTCCTGAGAGTACGCTGGAGATTAGAACCTTATGGAGTAGGATGAGAAGGATGTGGAGGAACAGGACTGCAGTTAAAGAACTGCATGCAGATGGCTTCTGTGTCGTTAGAAGACACAGATTAGAACTGTAGTGGGCAGAAATGCCGGTTATGATAAAGGCGGCACACACTCCCAGGAGAAACATCAGCTGACCAGCTTGTTTGTTCTGTAGCCAGCAGTTTCTCTCAATAAATGTCTAGAACGAAGAAGCCTTTTTGTGCCCTCTGCACCTCTGCAAGTATTCCAGCCAGGTCCTCAGAGCCCTGCCACCTTTCTGTTGTGTGCCTTCTCTTGAATTTCTTGATCGTCTACATGGGGAGCAAGGTGTCCAGTCCTTAGTCTCACACCTTCCTGCTGCCCTTCCCGTCCTGTCTTAGGCCACCTCTCCTTGAAAATGACGGTTAGAACTCCTCTTTCTGGGCTTTGAAACTCGGAGTTACCTCTGCCTAGAATCCTCTTCGGACGAATTTTGACCTTTTTTTCACTGCCTTTGAGTCTCACCATGAGAGGCCTTCCCTGGTCACGTGATAACAGCAGTGCCTGGGAGACGGGCGTGCACTGTGGGAACTCCCACTCCTGCCTCTGCTGTGTTCTCCCATGGATTTTGTCACAGGGTTGGATATAAAATAGGAACGCAGATGCTGGCATAAATAAGTGTGTTTCTCATTCCTAAGATTGTGAATAGTACAGTAAAATTAGAATAGGATCCTGACACAATCGGATCTAGTATATCTAGAGCTCAGCTTCTGTCCCAGTCTTACTGATCTAGAAGTAAGATCTCTCACTGGAACCTAGTGCTGGCAAGGGAGGCCTTTTAAATCATTGGTTTATTTAAAACTCCTAAATCTGCTGGGCTATGCACACCTTTAATCCCAGAGGCAGACAGATCTCTGGTCTACAGAGCGAGTTCCAGGACAGGCTCCAAAGCTACAGAGAAACCCTGTCTGGGGGGAGGTGCAAATAAATAAATAAAATTCCTAAATCTTCTGGATTTATAACAATAAATAGTGACCATCTTAAGTTTAGGACCAGTTTCAGATTGAGCTGTCCACCCAAAATTGCTCTCTTCATGCCTAACCACAAGTGCGATTTGTACTTGGTGTGATCTGATGCCCTTTCTGAAATCCTGTGGGAGTGTAAGGCAGGAAAATGAGCTATCATTCTTCATTTCTTGACTTATTTTATATTTAGACACAACATCAGTGGCAGAAGCAAGGCACAACCCCAGCATAGGTGAGGGAAGCGTTGGTGGTCTGACCGGCAGTCTGAGTGCGAGTGGCAGCCACATGGACCGAATCGGCGCCATCCGAGACAACCTGAGCGAGACCGCCAGCACCATGGCACTGGCTGGAGCCAGTATCACGGGGAGTCTGTCGGGAAGTGCCATGGTAAATTGCTTCAACAGGTAAGAAAGAGCTGCTTTTGTCTTGGTAACTGCAGACATTAATTAGATGAACAACCCGAATACAGAGCACGATAATTACTCTAAGGCCAAGAGTTGGTGTTTGGTACTGATGCTGGGATAGAAGCTTAGGTCCTGAGAAAGAACATCGCACTTGGTGACGTTGCTCTGGTAGATGGCTGCTGGAGCTGCGTTTGTGCACACCCAAGTGAAGGCCATGCTTAGCTTAGACCTTGCTTCTGGGCGACAGCTGGAGGCTTGGGGAATGGGTGGAGTCAGGATACCCCAGATGGATGAAGCAGGACCGGAAAACTCTGCCTGCATCCTGAAATGATAATGCCTATGGAGATGGGGAGGAGAAATTAACATTTACCTTACCATGGTTTGTTTTTTTCACTATTCTGTTTTAGTTTTTCTATGTGGAAGGAGGTAGATGAATTAAAAGTCGTATTTATCTTATTTTAGGTAGTTAACATTTAGGCAGAAACTAAGTTGTAGTGATATATATTACCTCTTCTTACAAAATCAGATGTGGGCTGAAGTTTTTATTAGAGCCTTTTTTAGTATAGGGTTTTCATTATTATTTGAGATAGAGTGTGATTTGTACTTGTGTGATCTGATGCCGTTTCTGAAATCCTGTAGGAGTTTATGGCAGAAAATTAGTTATCACCTTTCATCTTTTAAATTTTTAAAAATTTTATCTTTATTGCATGCATATGAGTATTTTTACTGCCCGTATGCACTTGCATCTTGTGAGAACGTTGCCTGGAGCAGCCAGAAGAGGGCATCAGATCCCCTGGAACTGGAGTTGAGTGCTGGGAAGTGAGCCCTGTCCTCTGGAAGAGCAGCTGATGCTCTTAACCACGGAGCCCTCTCTCCAGCCCCATTGCTTGAATTTTTTTACATCTGGATACACCAGTAGCAGAAGCAAGGCACAACGAGAGGGAAGTGTTGGTGGTCTGACTGCAGTTGGAGTATAAGCTGAAGCCCTCGTGTAGCACTGGCTAGCCTGGAACTCACCATATAGGCCAGGCTAGTCTCAAACTCATAGTGACCAGCCTGCCCGTCTCCTGAAGGCTGAGAGTAAAGGCATTCCCCTACATCCACTTAATGAGGGTTTTTTTTATTTATTAATTGATCTATAATGTTTATTGATTAATATATTCTGACTTTGTATTTTGTACTGAAACATGACAAAGGACTGCATCCTAGTGAAAATATAGATCTTTAAATTCAAATGATTTGTTTTTCCTTTAGGTAGTATTCTCTTAGTTTCTCTTGGATGTTGTTCAGAACACCAGAGTATAATCAAATAAGTGGGGACTGAAAAACTATGGTGTCTAAAATTTTCATATTTGAAGTTTTTAAATGAATTATTTAAAGATACATACTATGATTGCTGAACTATAGACGATTGTGGGTTTATGTGTTACCCTCCTCTTTAAGGTTGGAAGTACAAGCAGATGTACAGAAAGAACGGTACAGTCTAAGTGGAGAATCCGGCACAGTGAGCTTGGGAACAGTTAGTGATAATGCCAGCACCAAAGCAATGGCAGGATCCATTCTGAATTCCTACATCCCTCTGGACAGGTAAGAAAGAATGTTCCTATAAGATTGGAAGTGTTTTTAAGTGCATTTAAAAAGTATTATCCCTATCATTAGGCACAGTCTCTAAGAAAACAGATGTTGAAAGGAGACGAATCCATTTAGGTAGAGAGGCCTCTGTGGTTCCCACGAGTGGGGAACAGGAGAAAGGGAGCTGACTTCTAACTCTAGTGTAGGGCTTAGGTTGGTGAGGTTAGGTGATGGCAATGGTCGCGCCTGGTACAGAAAAGCAGTAAATGTGCCTGTTACTATTTTAAAACTTGAAGCACTCAGAGGCTACAGAGAAGGCCCAGCAGTTGGGTGCTCGTTCCTTGTCTAGCAGACCTGTGTTTAGTTCTGTGCTCACGTTAGGTGGCTCACACTCACTTCTACCTGTGATGCCCGCTTCTGACTCTGCTGTCACCTGCTCACACAGACACGTAGGGACAAATACACATGAAGTTCATAGTGGTGCACACCTTTAATCCCAGCACTAGGGAGGCAGAGGCAAACAGACCTCTAAGTTCAAGGCCAGCCCGGTCTACATAGTGAGCTCTAGGTCATCCAGGATATATAAATGCATATAAAAACACCCCCCCCCCCCAAAAAAAAAAAAAGGAACAAAGACAGTCTTTCTGTTTTGTTCTGTTTCGAGACAGGGTTTCACTCTGTAGCCTTAGCTGTCCTGGCCTTGAGTTTACAGAGATTGACCTATTTCTGCCTCCTGAGTGCTGGGATTAAAGGTGTGTGCCATTGGCATCTGGCTAAAGACAGCCCTCTTCTATGTAGCTTTATGTTAGTAGAAGGTAGCCTGCACTGACATGTCCAGCAAGCTTCTGTACTGAGGCTTTGGTGTTTTCATAGAGAAGTCCCTCCCCCCTCTCATCCGAACCTTTGTTGCTCTCGTTCCAGAGAAGGAAACAGCATGGAAGTGCAAGTGGATATTGAGTCCAAGCCGTTCAAGTTCCGGCACAGCAGTGGGAGCAGCAGTGTGGAAGAAGGCAGCGCTGCCCGAAGCCACACTGGCGGGTCATCCAGTGGATTGCCTGAAGGTAAATCTGGTGCCACCAAGTGGTCCAAAGAAGCAACAACAGGGAAAAAATCAAAAGGTGGTAAATTGAGGAAAAAGGGCAACGTGAAGATAAATGAGACCAGAGAGGACATGGATGCCCAGCTGTTGGAACAGCAGAGCACAAACTCTAGTGAGTTTGAGGCCCCGTCCCTCAGTGACAGCATGCCATCTGTAGCTGGTTCCCACTCGAGCCACTTTTCGGAGTTCAGCTGCTCAGACTTGGAAAGCATGAGAACATCGTGCAGCCACGGTTCCAGTGACTGCCACGCCCGCTTTGCGACTGTGAGCGCCCTTCCCGAGGTAGAGAATGACCGTCTGGAGCACTCGCCACACCAGTGCGGCAGTTCTCTGCCCTCCAAGACTGCTTCCTGCGCAGACGTCCCGCAGCCGCATCATGCCGCAGAGGAGCTCGGCCCCAACAAAAGCGCGCTGAAGCCTAGTGGTGATTTGTGCTTTGGTGATGGACTGAAAGAGACGAATAACAACCACCCACATCAGACAGTGGACTTGAAAGTAGCTATTCAGACTGAAATTTAGGCCCAGAATGCTGCAGAGTAAGAACCACTGAACAGCCTTGTTTGGAGCTGGTTGAGCCATGTGTGACTGTTAGGTTTAAGTTACCAGCAAAAGCCAGGTTTCATAATCATAATGCAAATACATTTTGTATGTTTAGCAAAGCATTGTGTTTCATGTGGATGTTAATTACCAAATTATGAAATGAAGGCTTTAAAAGTGCATTATTATGAGAATAATAACTTAAGAAAAAAGCATATTTTGTGTTCTTGTCACAAAACAATGCTTGATGCACATACCTGTGTATTTAGATAGAAATTTGGCTTAATTTATAATCATACGATACTAATGCTGTTCTGCATTGTTAAGAAAAATCGAGGCTTGGGGATAGTGGTTAGTGACATGTTATTGAAACCACTAAGGGATGGTGTGAAAGGACCTGGCTGGTTACTCAGTATGTGATCCTCTTTGTGACGTCTCTCTTCATAACTGAGCTTAAATTTCATTTCTTTCTTCACATGCAATGTGGATATAGAGCTTAATGCAGCCCACTGGTAACCATTTGGATACTTAGACACTTGAGCAAGATCGTGGCAGTTTTTGCACAACTTGAAGTAGAAATACTTGGTACTGTTGCATATCTCATGTATTGTTGATGCCATTTTAGAAGAAAAAGGTAAGCGTAGGTAACTAAGTGTACTGACAGCAACACAAAGACAGAGAGCTACAAATGAAATCCCATTAGGACACAAGCATCACAAAAGTCACCTGCTCTAAGGGAGGTCAGTCCTTTGATTCTTGGTGCCTTTGGGAGAGACCGGGTTTTAAGAGCCTGGTTAGTGGAGGATTTGCTATATCATTTCCCATAACGTCTCCTCTAGTCACCTCGGATTATAGAGAAAAATACAGGAAATAGATAAACATGAATGTGATTATTAACTTTGCTGAAAAAGTATTTGCCTACCAAAGACACACTCAGGCTTTAGTAAGAGTAACATTACACAACCTCAGTTTTTAACATGTATATCTTTTCCAACCATGAACTCAAAGCAATGCAGAGCTTGTACCAAGCTTATACAAAAGGTCTGTGGCTTTGTTTCCTTTTGTTTTTGTTGATGGAGGATGTTCAGCTGACACAAGCAGAAGCTGGCCAGAATACTGCCTGGACTGTTAGCTTCCCATGAAACTTTCCTAGCAGACTGACCCACAACAGTCAAGACTCCACTATAGGTGTTTCTTTTAAGTATTACCATTATGGTGCTACTGAGCATTTTCTTCTGATAAAGGAAAATGCCCCGGGCTGCAGTCTTTCACCGTCCTTTTCCGCACTGCGTCCACTCATTTGCTTATATAACACTAGTGCCAGTTATTTTATTTGATAATGCTTAATATGGTATTTGTACATTTGTTTGCATTCCAGTTTTGTTCAATGAGTGTGTAAACAGCATACATGAAATAAATGTAAATACTAATGAATTTGGTGTGTGCACAGAAATTTTTATAAGAACGGATATTCATTTGCTGTATTATAGGGAGTTCTCAGAGGGGCAGACTGATAGAATAAGTCTTATGTATGTAGAAAGGAGATTTATTTGTGGTTCAGCTAGTCCAACAATAACTGTCTACCAGCAGAAAGTCCAAGAATGAAGTAGCTAGCTGTTCAGTCCATGAGGCTACTGTCTTAGCTGGTCTTTAGTATACACCAGCATCCCAAGGTTAATGCCAGTAAAGGAATGGACTTCTTTTGCAAAGAGCAAAAGCTTCCCTCTTCCATGTCCTTTATGTAGGCTGCCAACAGAAGATGTGGCCTAGGTTAAAGGTGGATCTTTGTACCTCAGAAGATCCAGATTAAAAGTGGGTCTTCCCATCTCAAATAATTTAAGAATAACCCCTCACGATACAAGGAACATACCAAAACATAATAAAGGCAATATACAGCAAGCCAACGACCAACATCAAACTAAATGGAGAGAAACTCTCAGCGATCCCGCAGAAATCAGGAATGAGACCATGTTGTCCTCTCTCTCCAAATCTATTCAGTATAGTTCTTGAGGTCCTAGCCAGAGCAGTAAGACACCAAAAGGAGATCAAGGGGATACAAATTGGAAGAGAAGAAGTCAAACTCTCACTATTTGCTAAATGATATGATAGTTTACATAAGCGTCCCCAAAAATTCTATCAAGGAACTTCTACAACTCATAAACACTTTAAGTAATGTAGCAGGATACAAAATTAGCTCAAAAAAATCAGTAGCCCTCCTGTACACAGATGATAAAAGGGCTGAGAAAGAAATCAGAATAAACACCCTTCACAATAGCCACAAATAGTGTAAAATATCTTGGAGTAACTCTAGCCAAACAAGTGGAAGACTTATGACAAGAACTTTAAATCTTTGAAGAAAGAAATTGAAGAAGACACCAGAAAGTGGAAAGATCTCCCATGCTCTTGGGTAGGTAGAATTAACATAGTAAAAATGTCAATCTTGCCAAAAGCAATCTACAGGTTCAATGCAATGCCCATCAAAATCCCAGCAAAATTCTTCACAGACCTCAAAAGAACAGTACTGAACTTCATATGGAAAAGCAAAAGACCTGGGATAGCCAAAACAATATTGTACAATAAAAGAACTTCTGGAGGCATCACAATCCCTGACTTCAGATTCTACTACAGAGCTACAGTACTGAAAACAGCCTGGTATTAATAGATTGGCATAAGAACAGACAGGAGGACCAATGGAACCGAATAGAAGACCCAGATATTAACCCACACACCTTTGAACACCTGATTTTTGACAAGCAAAAAATACCAAATTAAAAAAAATATTTAATAAATGGTGCTGGCATAACTGGATATCAACTGTAAAAGAGTGAAAATAGACCCATATTTATCACCATGCACAAAACACAAGTCCTCAACATAAAGCCAGCCACACTGAACCTCATAGAAGAGGAAGTGGGAAGTACACTTGAACCTCCTGAAACTGAAAAGCTTCTGTAAAGCAAAGGACACGGTCAACAAGACAAAATGACAGCCTACAGAATGGGAAAAGATCTTCACTAACCCCACATCAGACAGGTCTGATCTCCAAAATATACAAAGAACTCAAGAAATTGGTCATCAAAAGAACAAATAATTAAAAAAATGGAGTACAGACCTAAACAGATAACTTTCAACAGATGAATCTAAAATGGCTGAGAGACACTTAAGAACATGTTCAACATCCTTAGTCATCAGAAAAATGCAAATCAAAACAACTCTGAGATGTTTTGGCCAAGATCAAAAACACTGATGACAGTTTATGCTAGAGAGGTTGGGAAAAGGGAACACTGCTGCATTGCTGGTGGGAGTGCAAGCTGGTATAGCCCCTTTGGATGTCAGTGTGGTAATTTCTCAGAAAATTAGGAAACAACCTTCCTCAAGACCCAGTAATACTATTTTTTGGTATATATCCAAAGGATGCTCAATCGTGTCACAAGGACATGTGCTCAACTATGTTCATAGCAGCATTGTTTGTCATAGCCAGAACCTGGAAACAACCTAAATGCCCCTTGACTGAAGAATGGATAAGGAAAATGTGGTACATTTACACAATGGAGTACTACACAGCAGAAAAAAATGACATCTTGAATTTTGCAGGAAAATGGATGGGGCTAGAAAACCTTTTGAGTGAGGTAACCCAGACCCAGAAAGACAATTATCACATGTACTCACTCATAAGTGGTTTTTAAACATAAAGAAAAGAAAACCAGCTCACAAACCACAATCCCTGAGAACTTAGACAACAATGAGGACCCTAGGAGAGACATACATGGTTCTAATCTACATGGGAATAGAAAAAGACAAGATCTCCTGAGTAAATTGGGAGCATGGGGACCTTGGGAGGAAGGTTGAAGGGGAGGGGAGAGTCAGGGAGGGGAGCAAGAGAAAAATGTAGAGCTCAATAAAAATCAATAATGAAAAGAAAAAAAGAATAACCCCTCACAAGTGTACTCACCCGCTTGGGTTTTAATTAATTCCAGATGTAGTCAAGTTCACAACCAAGAATAGCCATCCCATTTGCTGTACAGCAGAAGTCATCAATGTTACAAGCCATTGAGACGACTGGTCTCAACAGAGTCCTATTTGCTGAACTTGTCAACCAACAGCATTAGGAACCAACCTTTCTCTCTGTATCAGTCTCACCTTTACCCAAGTGAAGTGAGGTCAGGTGTAGTGTTGTCATGGAGACAAGCGGGAAGATCTCTGACTTCAAGTCCAGCCTTGAACAGAGTGAGCTCCAGCCTCGCCAGTTACTCAGTGAGACCCTGTCTCAGGAAATAAAGACAGCAGTGAGTTGAAGCTGAGGGTGCAGCTCAGCTGTAGAACACTGGATCTGATCTCCGACCCTACCTTCACCCCGCCCCAAGCAAGGATTTGTTGAGTTTTACCTGAGTTGTAAAATAGATTGTCACTGTAAATTCCCGTTGTAGGAAGCAAACCCAGAGCTTTTAAATTCTCACTAACAGTCACGGAGTGTTTTATAACCTTTAGCCTATTCTCTGGATATGTTGACATTTCTGCAGAAGTCTAAAAGTTAATGAATGGTAAAGCCAGGTATTTTACAAGGAGTATAGCAAAAATGGTTTCATATGAGACGCCAGTGCCTTGTGTTTTGTCCCTCCTCTGGCAGAGTCTTCCTGTACTAGTTACTTGTTGCTGGGACAAACTGCCTGACAAGCAATTTAAGGCAGTTCCAAAATGTGCTCAGGCTTGTTACTAGCTAACTCTTACATCTAAATTAACCCATTTCTAGTTATTGCCACGTGGCTTGTGGCTTTACCTGTCATCTAGCATGTCTTGCTTCCCGGGAGGCTGGCTGGCGTCTCACCTCACTCCAAGAATGGGTTAGAATTTCTCCTCTTCAGAGACGGCTCAACAGAAGGAGCTTCTGTGCTCGGATCCAGCAGGTGGCACTCAGCATCTTAGGCCAGTGGCTCCTGATAGCTGTCACAGGACTGCGTCCCAGGAGGGGGCGCCAGAGCGCCAACTTCAGCCTCTTGTCTGGTTGTGTGTCTCCTGGAGAGTGTTCCTATGTAATAGCATGTGCATAGCATTCATGGCAGTGTGGATGAAAGCAGTCGTCATCCACCCCTGATGAGGACATATTTAGAGAAATGTGTCATGCGGTGTGTGTATGTGAGCAGCCGCAGGGAGTTCTTGAACAAGCTCAGTTATCTGTGACATCAACACATGCTAGACTGCTAAGAGACTGCCATCATGTATGTATATATAGCATCCACTGTTTACTGTTACAATAACTTAACCAATTACAGTAGGTTTCCAAGAGAAAATAATGGATAACCGTTAAGGGGGGAAGGCAGAGTTTGAAAGGCGCCATTTTACCCATGACGAGTCCTAATACTCTAATTATAAAAAAGATATGAAAATGACAATATGACGTTACTCTTTCACAGTAACTTTCAAATGAAGAAATAAATACCCCTGAAAAGGAATGTTGTGGACTACAGAAGTAAAAGACAGTGCACCGGTTAAGGCCTGAGCGTCGAGACTGCAGGCATGGCCGTCCTTGCTGAGGGCTCACGTACCAGGAGGCTCACATCATCTCTGACTCCATCCCAGAGGATCCAGTGCTCTCCCCTGGCCTCGGCAGCCTGTATGCATGGGGTGTACATGGAGACATGCAGGCACACACGTGTTAAATGAATAAATAAATACACCTTCTTTCCAAAGGCCCGAGTACTTATTGCACAGGAAATACCTTTAGCCCAGAAAAAGGAGCATCTAATGACCTTTTCTCTTCACGTTTACAGTAAAGGAATAAATATATACTCAATAAAGCAGAAAACAAAACATCATGTGGGGACATTTGAATGTTTGGAAGATAAGGGGCAGGGTGACAATTCAAATACAAATGCAGGCTGGCTTTGTTTCAGATAATTTTATTGCTCACAGTACCTATGTAAGGGAAGTCACATAGTAAAAAATGATTGGAATTTTTGGCAACTTTTTATTAGGCAATGTTTGTTTTCATATTAGAAAAATAAATTCTTTGTGGCTCTAAATTAATAAACTATAACGATCTTCTAGATATGAGTGTTGTACTTCATCTCAACTGACAATAACATGGATTTTGTGTACATCTGGGAGATAGAAAGTGATGGAATCATCACTGTTAACATTTGCTTTTAAAGAACTAAAGACATTGTAATTTGTTAAGTTCTGAATATAGTTATTAAATATAAATGTGTTGGCTCTAGTACAGAATATTTACAACCAATAAAAACCAGATTGTAGAATATATATTCTGGATATAAAAATAAGTACAATGTCCAACAGTCCAAACAGGGGTCCTTCTGGGTGCAGCTTCACCCGTGCAATCTGGTCTCGGAGGGTCGGGAACTCAGCAGCCCCGTGTTAAAGCCCGTACTGCCTTCTTAGGGCCTGCACGTCCTCCGCAGTGAACCGGTCGGCCCGTGCATGTGACAGGCTGTCAAGCAGCTGTGCCATCTGCTCCTTTTGGTCTTGGTTAATTAGTGTCAGGGTCATCTGGAAAAGGGGACAGTCCCATGAGCTCAAAGCTACCCAACCCCAAGCCAGACTCTTCCCGGGTGTGTCCCTTAAACCTTGCTGCTTACCTTAAACCTCTCAGCCCTGCTCAGGTACAAGAGATGCTCATACACCAGCACAGGGTCCTTAGCCACGAGGTGACTCTTCAGAGACTGAATGAGGAGGAGGAGCATGTCGCTTTCGAGTTTGTTACTTAGCAACACTGGCAGATCTCTGGGTGCAGTGACGGCCAAAAGCTGTGCACAGGCCTCTGCGTCTTTCTGGGTGCAGATGGTGTGGAGGACCTGCCCGAACTCATAGGCGTTGCTAGGCCTGGAGACCTCGAGGTTTTTGGAGTGTTCTGCAGAGCCTCCTTCTCCAACTCCCTCCTCAGCAGGCAGGGAGGCGGCAGAGGTCTCTGCAGGTCTCTCGGGCTCCTCGTCACTGATTTCGTTTACCTTCCCAATAGAAAAGTAAACCGAGTCATGACATGGGATGCCAGCCACGCATATCACAAGTCACACTTCACAGTGTGAACTGAGAGCTACATATGGTATTCCAGTAGCCAAGTTCCAAGTTTAAAAAAAAAAAAAAAGTGTTTTTTTTTTGTTTGTTTGTTTTTTTTTTTTTTTGAGACAGGGTTTCTCTGTGTAGCCCTGGCTGTCCTGGAACTCACTCTGTAGACCAGGCCCATCTCTAACTCAGAGATCCACCTGCCTCTGTCCCCTGAGTGCTGAATTAAAAGTATGTGCCACTACATGCCTAAAAATAAAAATTTTAATGTTATAAAATATATAATTTCTTTAAGAAGGAGAAGTTAGGGCATAAAAGTATTCTTAGAATTTTGAAAAACTAACCTACACTAAAAACAAACTGAAGGCCTATTTTTATGATTAACTTTACATTCATCTTCATGCCCTTGCATTTAATAAAGTGGGCCTACATTTTTCATTTCTTTTAAAACAGTTTTTTTCTTGTTCAAAGGGAAAAATAGTCCTCGCCTGATACCTCGTATTGGAAATATCAGGCTGTAAATAGGGTGTCAGCATTCACAGGTGTCCAGGAACTCATGTCCTGACATCGTTCATGAACAGAAAAGCCAGTAATGTAGCTTCTAGGAGTCACAGAGGTATGTGATGCCCTCTTGGCGAAACCCATATTATTGAAGAGTTAGGAAAAAGAGAGAGAGGGGGGGGGAGAGAGAGAGAGCGATGAGGGCCAGGAGTAACTGCGTACACCTTTAATCCCAGCACGCAGGGGCAGAGGCAGGCAGATTTCTGAGTTCGAGGCCAGCCTGGTCTACAGAATGACCAAAGCAAAACAACAGTAGTAAGTTAGCCTGGGAATGTCCCCACCAGGAGTGGCTTGCATGGCTGAGGATGAGCCCTGCATCTCCACATGTCTGCCCCAAGGAGAAGCCTATGGCATGAGCTCCCAGGGTACCAGCCAGGCAGAGGTGACATTGAAACAAGAACCTCCCCAAAAATGCAGACGCCCGGTGTCTGTGGCCCGTGCTGAGAAACATGTGGCTGATGGTATACCAGAAGACCGGTTCTGCCTTCACGGCTGGCTTAAATGTTCATTGGCAATCAGAAGAAAAGGAAAAAGGTTCTGTAGAACTCACAGGAATAACCCTTAGGATTCTGTATAAAGTCTCAGTGGCGTGCCTTCAAAGAGCCTGAAATACAAATACCTCTTGAACTTCGATCCTCCTCCTCACCCTTCCTTTGCTGGGAGACGCGTTGCCATTCTCAGCATCAGGGCGCCTGGTTGCCTCTTGCAGCCCTGTCTTTCCCTCGCCTGGGTCTGGGTGTAGAAGGGCTTGACTGGGGCCAGCAAAGCTTTCCTGGCAGTTCTGCAAAACATGATGATAAGATGGTTAGCATGAATAAAGGCTCTTGGGCTAGCCTGGATGGCAGTGCTTTGTGAAGTGTGTGCAGGTAGCATCCTTCAGTCCATTCACACAGTGGGCATGGGCGCGTCCGCAGTGAGACAGCCGGCATACACCACACCACCTACAGCAAGCCACAGTAAGACAGTCAGCATACACCACACTACAGAAAACCTCCACAGTGAGACAGTCAGCTACACCACGCTACAGCAAACCACAGTGAGACAGTCAGCTACACCACGCTACAGCAAACCACAGTGAGACAGTCAGCTACACCACGCTACAGCAAACCTCTGCTGTAGTGGAAAGGGCTCAGAGTTAGTCAACCAGGTCCTATTCTGCGTCACTATAACCTCTCTGTTCTAAGCACGAGAGGCGCTTGTCTGCTGAATAAGACTTGGCTCACAGTTCAAGGGGACAGTCGCCAGGCCAGGGAAGGCGTGAGAGCAGGAACAGGGGCAGCTGTCACCTGCATCCAACTCAGGGAGCAGAGAGACGAGTGTCTGTGCTCAGCTTGCTTTCTCATTTAGTCCAAACCTATAGTCCCTGAAATGTTGCTTCAAATTTAGGGTGGGTCTTCCCACCTTACTCTAATCTAGATATTCCTTCACATGCCCAGAAATGTTTTCCCTGGTATTTTAGTCAGGGTTTCTGTTGCTGTGATGAAACACCGTGACTAAAAAGGAAGTCAGGGAGAAAGGGTTTATTTGGCTTACACTTCAGCATTGATGTTCGTCATTGAGCAAAGTCAGGACAGGAACTCAAACAGGGTAGGAACCTAGAGGCAGGAGCTGATGCAGAGGCCATGGAAGGATGCTGCTTACTGGCTTGCTCAGCCTACTTTCTTATAGAATCCAGACCAGCAGCCCAGGGATGGCACCACCCACCATGGGCTGAACCCGCCCCCATTGATGACTACATGAGAACATGCCTTACAGCTGGATCTCAGTGAGGCATTGTCTCAACTGAGGTTCCTCCCTCTGATGACTATCTCGTGTCAAATTGACACACAAAACCAGGCAGTACACACGGAACTGCTAAATCCAATCAAACTGACGGCGACTATTAACCATCACAGTCCCTGCGGGTGAAAGCTAAGATCCTAAGCCAGGTATGGTGCAGAGCCAGAGCCCTAGCTGCTCTGGAAGCCAAGGCAAGGGAACGGTTTGAGCCCAGGAGCCCCAAAACCCCCTGAGCAACAAAGCACGATGAACTTCCCAATAAAAACGGGACTTCTCAAGGCTGCGGCAGGGAGTGGATGGACAAGTTAACCCATAACAGGCACCACAGGGTACAGGTAGCTTTGCTAACGCTCTTGTTCCATAAAACCTTGCAATGTTCTTGCCACTTCAGCTGTATCCTAGAACTGCGGACTAGAGCCATGTTTGGTTAAACTGTGAAGCGGAGGGGAACCAGCGCCTCTCTCGCGTGCATGAGGTGCACCGTAGCCGCATGCCCTGGAGGCTGAGACGGAGACCCCCGAACTAGCGGCTGTGTGGTATTCCTGGGAGAGGAGCAGTAATACCATGTCCCTTCCTCCTCCCACAAGGATTAGAGGAAGAGTGACATGTTTCGAGACAGAGCCTTAAAGCCGGGTGTGGCCTATTAAAACGAACCGCTTGCATACTCTGACACTGTGCATGTCTGTAACGCATGTCCACACTCCATGCTAGGGTACTCCGATAGAACCAGGGAGAACGGACATTACCGGGGAGAACGGACATTACCGGGGAGAACGGACATTACCGGGGAGAATGGACATTACTGGGGAGAAGGGACATTACATTTACACTAAGGTGTCCTAGATGGGAGCCACAGATCAGAAGCACAACCGGAGGGCCAGGCGTGGGGGTGGCGACAGCTAACAAACTTGCCACTCCGAGACCATGTCAAGCTATAATTTACTCGGTAGCCTCATAGACAAATGACTGTCCCCATCTTCAAAGGGATGACACATGTAAACAAAAGCCATTGAGATGGTCGTAGTAGTCGTGCCCAGAGGTGGGTGATAATCCAGCGCGGCCCAGTGTCACGGACAGCACGTCTAGGGGGCTGCGGGCTGAGGAGTGGACACGGGAGGGCTCGCTCACACGGGATGCTCACACATTCAAGAGTCTGTTTGAAGGCCAGTCTGTCTGGGTGCAGGAGTGTGAGAAATCAGAAAGCACGGGGATAAGCAAAGGGGGAGGGGCAGCCCAGCAGGATGGGACAGCAGATGGAGTCCATGGTGGTCACTGAGCAGTCCCTTTGTTCGGAGATGGGGATGCGGTGACAGGAAGCCTTGGGATTTGTCCCCTATGGTACCTTAGATCCTATCAGAGGAGACGATAAAAAGCAGACAACTTGCAAATACTGCTGAGTTATCCTGATACAATAAAGGGAAGCAAGGCTTGAGCTGGGCAGACTGGTGGGGAAGGAGGGGTTCCCTTTGCTACAGTTGCAAAGGAGCTAAGTCCTGAAGAGAAAGCAGCTGGGAAGGACTGCGGGGAGCGGGGGAAGCGGAGCTCCCACCAAGAGTGTGACTCAGGCAAAAAGGAAGACAAGTTGTGGACAACCAGGCTGGAAAGATGGCTTCCTGGGGAAAGCACTTGCATGAAAGAGCAGGGACGTCAGTTCAGATCCCCCAGGACATGTGCGACAACACACGCTAGTGAGTGTCTAGGACTGCACACTTGGCGTGAACAACTGGCATGCACACCTGGCGTGCCTACGGAGGGATGGCAGGCAGCGATGGGAAGATGCCTAGAAGCCTGCGGGGCCAGTAACCTGCTGTACACGGCGGTGAATGAGAAACCCTGACTCAAACATGGTAGGTAGAAGCTGAAGACAATGGAGGTTGCTCTCTCATCTCCACGTGTGTGCCCTGGCATGTACATGTACACACACGTGCACACACACACACACACACACACACATATGCATTGGGGAGGATGAAGAGGGAAGGTGGAAGGGAAGAAGGGAAACAGATTTTTCTTGAGCTGCTAAAAGCTCACAATCCATTTTTAGGGGGACTCGGCCTGGTGAGATGGCTCATGGGTAAGGTGCTAGCTATCAAACTTAGTTTGATCCCCAGAACCCACATGGTTGAAGGAGGGAACTCCTGAATGATCCTCTGAGCTCCACTTGTACATGGTGGTATGCACATATACCCAAATAAACAAAAATGTAACAATCTTTAAAAAGAAGACACAACATAGGGCTGGCGAGGTGGCTCAGCGGGTAAGTGTGTGTGTGCCACACAAACCCGATGAAATGAGTTGGGCCCCTGGAGCCCACATGAAGGTGGAAGGGAGACAGCCAAGGCCATCACGTTGCCCGGTCCACCTTGGAGACGAGGGTGAAAGCTGGAAGCCTGTTCCGAGGTTTCCGAGCAGGTCAGTGGCTACCAGGATTCAATATCGCCGTGAATTCATAATCCTGACATTTACAGTCAGGATACCGCGCCATCTGTTCAAGGATGAAATTTACCCACAACGGCAGAGAAGCCCTCACCTCGAGTCCTTTCTGGGCGAGCGCTAGTCTGTAACAGGCTTTCTCATTCCCTCCGTCTATCTGAAGCGCCTGGTCACAGTCCAGCTTTGCCTCTTCAAACCGGCCCAGCTTCAAGTAACAGAGAGCCCTGGCGCAATGCAAGAGAGGCAAAGAAGCCCATCAGTGTGTGGAGACGGCTGGTGGGTGGGAGGATGGCTGGTGGGTGGGAGGATGGCTAGTGGGCCGGGAGGATGGCTAGTGGGCCGGGAGGACGGCTAGTGGGCCAGGAGGACGGCTAGTGGGTAGAAGGAGAGCTAGTGGGTTGGGAGGACGGCTAGTGGGCCGGGAGGACAGCTAGTGGGCCGGGAGGACGGCTAGTGGGCTGGGAGGATGGCTAGTGGGTAGGAGGAGAGCTAGTGGGCCGGGAGGACGGCTAGTGGGCCGGGAGGACGGCTAGTGGGCTGGGAGGACGGCTAGTGGGTAGGAGGAGAGCTAGTGGGCCTGGAGGACGGCTAGTGGGCCGGGAGGACGGCTAATGGGCCGGGAGGACGGCTAGTGGGCCGGGAGGATGGCTAGTGGGTGGGAGGACGGCTAGTGGGTGGGAGGACGGCTAGTGGGCTGGGAGGCTGGCTGTGTGTAAAAGCACTTGCTGCTCTCGCAGAGAACCTGGTTCAGTTCCCAGGACTAATACTGGGTAGCTCATAATTGCCCATCATTCCTGCTCCAGGAGATCAGACACCTGCTCCGACCCCTGCACTCAAGTGCACACACCCACATACATACACACACACACACACATATACGCACAATAAAAAAAATTTTAAAAAAATCATTTCTATAGTATTTTTAAAAAGAAGGAAGAGTAGCCAGTAAGAATCAACAACTCCTTAAGTCTGTTTTAAGTCACAGTTGCCTTGACTGACACATGACATCTGAAGTCAGCTGTGGTGCTCACACAGCAGGTGAAATCACATCACTGGGGAGGCCACTGCAGACAAACCATACCCTGACCCAAAAGGAGGAACAAGGTGGGAAGCAGAACTAAAGGAGCATCTTAACAAAATCTGGAAAGGGCTCTGGCGCGCACAGCTGAGACCCACAGCAGGTCTTGCGCGGCAGAGCGGGGCAGAGCAAATCAAAGAGACTTCCCAGAAGGTACGAACGTCAAGTTAAAGGTAGACATGTGGGCGTATGAAGAGAAAGTGACCTCGCCAAGACACTGGGCAGAAGGGAAAGAGAAAAGGGACAGAGAGGGAGGGAGGCCAAGGACACAGCTTGGGCACAGCCTCCCCAGGGCAGAGCGTGATGCTGGTGAACTAGGAAAAGCATGACTGGAATAGAGAGGTAGGGCTGGGAGAGAGGACAGACTGGATCACAAAGGACCCTGCTCACTGGGCCTCGTCCCGAGACTAGCAGAAGCTTGTCTGCTAAAGAAGGCGGTCTGCTTGCTCTAGCTACACCACAGAGAATGAGCCGAGAGCAAAGAGAAAGAAGGCGGGATGCTGCAGAGGGCGCTGCAGACCTGTCAGAGATAACACTCTGTGTGTGTGTGTGTGTGTGTGTGTGTGTGTGTGTGTGTGTGTGTCTGTGTGTGTCTGTGTCTGACAGTCACTCTGGAGGAGGGCAGTAGAGGTGGGCCCACCCAAGGTTACTGCCTGCTTGGGGAAAAAGGGACCAAGGGTGGTCAGCTTCTCCAATAAGGAATTCAGGAAACAGATCCGGGATGTACAAGGCTAAGAGGCGAGTGGAGATGGGTGAGGGAGGGATGAGCTGGTCTACAGTATAGGAGAGAACAGAGATCCAGATCTTCCAAGCAGCAAGATGCCAGGCAACAGGAAGCCCTCAGAGAAGGGAACCAGGCACTGAGCTCCGTGCCATCTAGCCAAGGGCAAAAGGGTTTTCAGAGAAACCTCGGCAAAGGCTGAGGGAGAGAGGTAGAAACTGTCTACTGGATTTAGTGACAATGTGTGTGGCCAGCAGTGGCCACAAGAGGGATGTGTACAAAGAGGCCAGTCAAGAATTTATCGGAGGGGCTGGAGAGATGACTGGGCAGTTAAGAGCCCTTGTTCTCATGGGGCACCTTGGTCTAGTTCCAGCACCCACAGGGTGGCTCACAACCATTTCAAACCCCCTTCTGATCTCTGCAGGCACTGCATGCACATGGTGTACACACATCCATTCAGGTAAAACACACATTTTTTTTTTAAAAAAAGACTTAAATGGGGGGAGGGGTTGAAATGATGTAAACACAGTATTCACTTATAAAATTCTCAAAAAAAATTTAATTGCATGAAATAGCTAGAACGTTTAAAACTGATTCTTTATTCTTCCAGTTACTATACCCTATCTACACTATACTATACTCCCCCCATCAAATTACTGTCCTAGCATCAAATCCCTAAAGTACCGCAATGGTAAAGATGGTTCTAGAACAGCCTGCCAGTTCCTGCTACACCCTGTAAGAGAGGCTTGTTGTTCCTGTAGCACGTTAGAAGAAAAAGACAGCACTTTGAAGGCCATCAGTCACCCCTCACCCTACCCCCATGCCCCAGCTCCCACACTGGGCAGAGCTTAGGCCCAGCTTGCGGCAGCCTGGCCAGGCAGACAGGGCAGGGCCAGATCAGGACAACAGCGTCAGCCCTCCACTGTTCCCAGTCCCTCTCTAACTCTTGCAGGCCAGCTCTTCCAGAAACACCAAGACAGCTTGCACACCGATTGCTAGAAGCATTACATAGAACTGGCAATCAATGAGTTTTATTTAGCTAAGGTATCAAAAAGACTGAGGGGCTGTCACAGAGAACTTGCCTGTTTGTGTATATGGCACACTCCCTGCTGTTGATTTTTAGGCATTCGCTGTATTTACTGATGGCATCTTTATAGTTTTTCTCCTTTACGAGTTGATTTCCTTCTTCCTTAAGGGATTGAAACGTTTTTTCATCTATGGGACCAATAAAATAAAAACAGAGAAAACATTCCCGTAAGTACATCGATAATAAAATATTAAGAACAATTATCGGTGGACCTCCATGGCAAGTCCCGTGCTTGCTCACCACGAGGAGCTGGGCTAAAGAGAATAAAACACAGCATTAAAGAGGGGATGCTGCTGGATGAACAATTATGACACGGTTACTTTCAGATTAGAGATTAAACACAAGCAATGCCTCGCACGTGTTGGCGTGTCTTCTTTTCCCCACTGGGATTCTGGAGACACTGCAAGAACTGTGTGAGAGACGGAGAGAGTCAAACCCACACACCAGGACACAGGTGTGCAGATGGCGCGAGGCGGCCTCAAACGTGACCGCTTCCATGAGGTCACAAGCCCCACGGTCTCCTGTAATCGCAAGGCATGCTGTCTCTTTAAGCGCGCTTGGGTAATAGTACTTCAGACATCGCATTAAGCTGGAATTATGGCTGCAGATGC
The DNA here is from genome assembly GCF_903992535.2 of Arvicola amphibius. Taxonomy (NCBI): domain Eukaryota; kingdom Metazoa; phylum Chordata; class Mammalia; order Rodentia; family Cricetidae; genus Arvicola; species Arvicola amphibius. The sequence continues at coordinate 2,732,328 of NC_052055.2, read as the reverse complement.
CACCCGTGAGTGGGCATAGTGGTGCACGGCTGCAGTCCGGCTCTTGTGTGGTGGAGAGGGGAGGACCACGAAGCTGGGGCTTGAGTAATGGCTCAGCGACTTCCTGTGCTTGTGGAGGACCCGGGTTTGGTTCCCGGCGCCGTGGCAAGTGTTTCAGACTCTGTGGGCACCGGTACTCACAGACACACTCACACACGGGCATAATTTTAAAAACTGGGGACTGGAGAGAGATGGCTCCCTGGTTAAAAGCACTCGCTGTCTTGCATACGCATGTGTGTGAGTACTTTGTCTGGATGTACATATGTGTACCACGTATGTGCCTGGGACTTAAAGAGGTCAGAAGAGGGCATTGATTCCCCGAAACTGGAGTTACAGATGGTTGTGAGCCATCACATGCTGGGAATTCAATTAACATTTGATGAATGACGTAAAACTTTTAAAGCCTCGTGTGGTATTTACTCAGCATCCAAATTTTCTTACTATATATTTGCATATTATCGTTGGAGAATTTATTTGTGTATGTGTGATTTGTGCCACAGCAAGCACAGGGAGCTCAGAGGCAATTCAGGGCAGTCTGCTCTCCCTCCCCGACAGAGTCTGGAGACTGTTGGGCCTTCAGGTTTGCATGACAAGCCCTTTGACATACCTCACCTGCCCTGAACCATTTTTTTTTTAAATTTTTTAAATTTTAAAGGCACTGCAGACTTACCTACAGGCAATTCGTTTTTTAAATATTAATTTTATTTTATGTGTATTGGTGTTTTGCCATGGGTGTGAGATCCTCTGGAACTGGAGTTACAGACAGTTGTGAGCTGCCATGTGGGTGCTAGGAATTGAACCCTGGTCCTCTGGGAGAGCAGCCAGCACTCTTAACTGTTAACTGCTGAGTTATCTCTCCAACCCGGCTCAGTTCAGGCTCTACCCACTGCTCTACCCCAGAATACACCTGTAGCTCAAGATGCCTTTGGAGGAAACATGGGTATTCCTTCTCACCTGTGATGCCAGGCGGGCAGCTGCTGGGATGTGGCTCCTGGTCTGGGGTCTCTGCAGCAGGATGCCAGATTCGCAGGGGCTCAGACGTGGGTACAACTGGGATGGGTGGCAGATTCTCCCGCCATTTTGGTCCATCTTGCTCCATTAAGATCTTTGTTATCCTAAAGAGAGAATGAACAGGGGCTGGAGAGATGGCTCAGAGGTTAAGAGCATTGCCTGTTCTTCCAAAGGTTCTGAGTTCAATTCCCAGCGACCACATGGTGGCTCACAACCATCTGTAATGAGGTCTGGTGCCCTCTTCTGGCCTATAGGCATACACATAGGCAGAATATTGTATACATAATAAATAAATAAATTTAAAAAAAAGAGAGAGAATGAACAGTTGATACATCAAGGAATCAGTGTTTATCTTAGCAAAGGTTCAATCAAGAGTCAGACTGACTGCCTGGCAGGTGGTGATGCCTTTAATCCCAGTACTCAGGAGGCAGAGGTAGGTGGATCTCTTTGAGTTCTATGACAGCCAGGTAACACAGAGAAACCCCTTCTAGAAGAAGAAAGAAGGAAGAAGAAGGAGGAGGAGGAGGAAGAAGGAGGAAGAAGGAAGAAGGAGGAAGGAGGAAGAAGGAGAAGGAGGAGAAGGAGGAAGAAAGGAGAGCGAAAGGAGGAGGAGGAAGAAGGGAGAAGAACGGAAGAAGGAGGAGAAGGCGTGAGGGAGGAGGCTGGCGGAGGATGTAAGAAGAGAAGACGACGAAGAAGAGAAGCCTCAGCAAGAAGAGAAGAAGAAGAAGAAGAAGAAGAAGAAGAAGAAGAAGAAGAAGAAGAAGAATCGCACTGACCGAGTTGTGTGTCTAAATGTGCTTCCTTGTAGAAAAACATGCAGTCCCTATAAAGTGCTTCTCAGGGATTTTAAAAGCCTGGCATTGATTAATTTCATCACTTTCTTGTCCTTCTTGTTTTTTTGTTTTTGTTTTGAGATAGGGCCTTACTGTCCTGCCCAGTGGAGCTCTGAATTGTGACCCCCCCTGCCTGTCTAGCTGAGATTATAGGCATGTGCCTCCAGGCCTAGAGAGACCATTTTCTATTCAAAATAAAATTGTAATTTTTGAAAAAGTGAAACACGCAACTAAAATTCAGAGCTGGGAAGGAGACTCCCCCAGTTACTCTGGAAAGTGGCTGGGCGTCCTTCAGGGATTGTTTGTTCAAGCTGCACCCGGTGGTGGCTGAGACGGAGGCACAAGCCTGCGCTGGCACCCATGAGGCTTCTCCTGGACACCGCTGCTTCTTAGGTACCATGCACATCAGCACAGTCCCCATGTGTTCTTCCGTTCCTAAATGTATCTGTTTACATTCTCCTCATACGAATCAAGGTCAGAAATAGAATTAACGGAGTATTTCACTAAGGCCATTTCTTAATGAGAAAAAGAAATTCTTAATTTGAAACTGATACCTGGCAATGCTGAAGCATTCATGGATAGCCTGTACATGGCGGTTCTGTTAGCTTCTCCATATTGAGTTTCATGGTCTAAGTTGATGAGGACAACTGACCAGGTCTCTTCCTCAAGAGGGCACCAGATCTCATTACAGATGGTTGTGAGCCACCATGTGGTTGCTGGGAATTGAACTCACAACCTCTGGAAGAGCAGGCAGTGCTCTTAACCACTGAGCCATCTCTCAACCTTAAAATTCAGATTACTATTCTTGGTTGTTGTTTTCCTCTTATTTTAAACATAGAGGCTGGGCATAGTGGTGCATGCCTTTAATTCCAGCACAAGTTCAAGGCCAGCCAGGACTACACAATGATACCCTATCTCAAAGTTTGTTTTTTAAGTCAAATTTAGATTTAAAGGCAAAATTAGATTATATCTTTGGGACAAATATCTGCCTTTAAGAAAAAAAGGCTGAAAAGGTTGGCTGCTAGTAGGGAAATGCACTCATGTTAGTTGGGTCTGTAATTGCACACACTTTTGTATAAAAAAAAAGCTTTGTGTTTATAGACAGATAATTATAATACACATGCTTTCCTATATAGGAATTTCCATCATAAACTACAATAACTACATCTCATTGGCTGGGTGTGAAAAGATAAGTTTGAACATTAATGTCTAACCATCCACAACTGAAGAGAAGAAGGATTTTGAAGAAAGGATTTTTAAGCAAAATGTGTATTACCAGAAGAGAGGAAGGAAGAGGGGGCTGAAAAGAGATGCTGTGTTGCTGGGGCAAGCAATGCAGGGAGTCTAACATGCTTAGGCTCCTGGAGAGGAAGAGAGGCAGATGTTAACGGAAGACAAAAATAAACGAAGCACAGATGCTTAAATTAAAAAAATAAATAAATAAAAGTTGCTGGTGCCCGATTTTCCACAATGAGCTGTAATAAACGGAAAAGCCAGCATGAATACAGCACCACAGAAATGAAGTGAAATTGCTTTAGTTAAGAACATGGAAGCCAGGCAGTGGCGGTGGTGGCGCACGCCTTTAATCCCAGCTCTTGGGAGGCAGAGGCAGGTGGATGGATCTCTGTGAGTTCAAGGCCAGCCTGGTCTACAAGAGCTAGTTCCAGGACAGGCTCCAAAGTTACACAGAGACATCCTGTCTCGAAAAACCAAATAAATAAATAAAATAAAATGATAACACAACTTTTAAATTCCATTAAAAAGTGACAGTCTTAAAGTCGACTGCTCTGAAACTGCCCTCGTTCACAAATGTGCAATACCAAGCTCAGAACGCTAAACATGGAATTCCCATTGGGCCCAGCATTCCTTGCCTATGTGTCAACCAAAGGAAGTAAAAACCTACCCAGGGTTTCCACAGACACAGAATTGGCAATAGTAACATGGTGGAAACCACCAAAGAGACCATCAACTGATAGACCAATAAAAAATGAAAATAAAAACCAGAAAGATGTGATCTGTGCATACGCGAAGAGGACATAGGAAAGTCAATACTGGCAGGGGCTGCGCCGTGGACAAAATGCAGAAACGTTTGCCAATACGACAGCGTGTAGTCTATGACTCTATTGCTATGGGATATCCGGATGGATAAATCACAGGAGGCGGGCAGCGGATGCTGGCTGCAGTGGACTGGGGAAAGGGAGTCCAGGGCGTGGCTGCCTGGTGGGGACAGGGGTGACAAAACAAGAGGACGTGGTAGCTGCACACTGCCGCGCTCACTGGATGCCGCGGTGCCACGCTTTAGGGTGTTTCATCTTGTGTAAATCTCATCTTATTTTTTAAAAAGGACAGTGCAGAAAGTTGAGAAATTAGAACCAACCTGGTCTCCCACACACATCTCACGCCATTCAGACTACTGCCACAAACTCTCAGCCTATCGTTTGGCTTCCTGAAATACCATGGTGGTGAGGGGCACATGTGTGTGCATGTGTGCACATGGAGGCCCAAAGGTGCCCTCAGCTAATACCATGGTGGTGAGGGGCACATGTGTGTGCATGTGTGCACATGGAGGCCCAAAGGTGCCCTCAGCTAATACCATGGTGGTGAGGGGCACATGTGTGTGCATGTGTGCACATGGAGGCCCAAAGGTGCCCTCAGCTAATACCATGGTGGTGAGGGGCACATGTGTGTGCATGTGTGCACATGGAGGCCCAAAGGTGCCCTCAGCTAATACCATGGTGGTGAGGGGCACATGTGTGTGCATGTGTGCACATGGAGGCCCAAAGGTGCCCTCAGCTAATACCATGGTGGTGAGGGGCACATGTGTGTGCATGTGTGCACATGGAGGCCCAAAGGTGCCCTCAGCTGTCTTCCTCCATCACTGTTATTTGTTGTGGCGGGGTCTTCCAGGTGAACTCAGAGCTCACCTATCCGTGAGTCTGGCTAGCCGCTCACTGGAGACATCCCATCCCGTCTTCCAAGTGCTGGAATGACAGGCAGCAACCATCTTACCTGGCATTTACACAGGTTCTGGGGATCCAGAATCTGGTCCTCGTGTCTGAGGTCCAGTACTACCTTTTCAGGCCTGACATACCCTTGGACCAGGCCCTCCTCTCTGTCGGAACCTCAGGTAGTCCCTAGAACTGACTACAGCATGATGCTCTTTCCCCAGACTTCACCTGGAAGATCTCTAGGAAGGATGGGGATGAAGGACAGCGACTGCCTAGCATGCATGAGGCCCAGGTTCAATGCCACAACTGCAAAAAGGGCAGAAAGAGTGAGAGACAGAGAGAGGGGGGCACTGCCCGGTAGAAGATAGGCATATTAAAAGCAAAACCCCAGGCAGAGATGTGCATATGCTGTCTGTGTTGGAGAACATGCTCATTCATACAACACCTCCTCGTTGGGGATATCAACCTTGCAAGGCACTGCAGCTATAACGATGACTATACCATAATCCCTGACCTTAAGAAGCTTCCGGTAAGATGGCAAGAAAATGAATGCACAAAAAGAGATGCACTGCAGGACACTCCCCCCCTGGAGCCTATCCATGCTTGGGAGTTCGTAATTGCTTTCCTTAATAAATCTATTTTGCTTTAGTAAAACACACACACACACACACACAGACACACACACACACACAAGGGAGGGAAGGCAAAAAAAATAATAAAAATTGAAATGGACACTGTTGTGGGGCACTGAGAAAGGGAACCTAAGAGTGTTGGATGGAGGGAGCTGGTAGGCCAGGGTGCGTCCTAAAAGAGAGAGAACCAGAAGACCACACAGCAACCCAGCCTTCATGGGAGCAAGTAACTGGCAGTGTGAGGTGCTGTGTGGTACCTGGTTAGGCTCTCTGGTTCTCCTGGGTCACTATCAATCAAGAAGCCTGGGGATGCCCATGACTGGGTCTTGTCTAGTGTAGCCACAGACAACCAATAAAAGCCAGTGTCTCATACCTGCAGAGCTTGGGAAATTCTATTATTATTATTATTATTGTTATCAGTTTTTGAGTTAGGGTCTCATTATGTATCCCTGGCTGGCTGGAACTTGCTATATAGACCAGGCTGGCCTTGAACTCGGAGATCTACTTGCTTCAGCCTCCTAGATGTGTGCCACACTGCTTGGTGATTTCATTGTTAGAATGGTTGCATATATAGGTGTGCGTGTATGTGCGTGTGTGTGTTTGTGTGCACACATGCACACGCTAGGGCACACACGTGGGTGTTACGATGAGACTCAGTTCTAAATCTGAAATTCAAGTAGGCATTCGAAAAGTTTCCCATTGTGAACCATTTTCAAAATTAGGGATGCTCACACGCATGTATCCCTTTCTTCCGTTTGACTTGGGGGGCTGCCAAGAGAAAGCTCCCACCAAAGCTGAGGTCCCGGGGAAGGCGGGGCACGACTGGGAAATGGATTCATGTGAACCAGGCATTCTCAGTGTTGACCACACGGCTCAGATCCTTCTGGGGTCCTGCTAGCACCCTCCAAAGGCAATGAGCCCTCTGCAGCAGCCAAGCAGCCTGCCTCAGCCCTCTACAACCCCCACCTGTCCAACACACTGCCCTACCCGGGGCTCTGTGTCTTACGCTGCTTCCCCCCCCCCCCCCCCCCCGACTATATTTTAGCTGGCTGAGAGGCAGAAACCAAGCACCTCTGCCTTTTGTCTTTTGCAGGGTGTGTGAGGCATGGCACACTAAGACCAGCATGGGGTCCGGGATAGTCAGAAATGCTTTAAAAGCTGCCACATGAGAAAATGTCACCTGAGGCATAGTTTTCCATTTTTACCTGAATGCTGACCAAGTCTGTGTTAATAGGGTTTGAATTTGGGGCCCTAAGCTGCACTTCCAGCCCCAGAGGCTGAAGATCCTTGCCTTCTCATTCTCCCCATGGCATAAGTTTGCCAGAATTCTAACTAGATCCAACTCTTGGCAATCTCATCACTAATTAATACCCCTCCCCCTTGGCAGGCGCCTGTTTATCAGGGCGCACGAGCAGATGAACAAAGCATCCCTCCTGGGCATAAACAACAGGCGGGGTCCTCCGACAGGTGTGGTGCCCACAGGGATGCAGACACCCTGAGAAGGTGCATATGCAGTCTGAGCACGGCAGACACCGTGAGAAGGTGCAGATGCAGTCTGAGCACGGCAGACACCCTGAGAAGGTGCAGATGCAGTCTGAACGCGGCACCTATGTAGATACTGTTCTAGTGTCTGCACTGACTTAGACATCCGGGTAAACACCCTCTGACATCCAGATTCCAGAAGCACACGGAAGCTGAGCACACGGTGTTATCCAAAGGGAGTAACTTCACAGAAATAAGTGTAAGGTATGAGCGGGGTAAGCCAGGAAACATGAAGGCATCAGTAGAAACCGAGTTAGGAAGAGGGGGGCACTCGTGGAAAGCGGGCGTTCTTAGAGGCGTTCCCAGACCCCAGGAGCAGCCTCAGACTCCATTACCTGTTAACACTGCTGCTCGCCAGCTGGATTCCACGGTCGATCTGCAGCACTGTCTTGTAATCCACGTAAGCTTTCCCATATTGCTCTAAAGTTTCATACGCGGTTGCTCGTCGAAGAAGAGGCTTCACTGAGAATGGATGGAGTTCCAGAGCCCTAAGGGGACAAAGAGTCACATGGCATTTACCCTGAGAAGGAGTTTTTATTTAACAGTGCGCAAGGCAGGACTAGACTCTCACACATTGCACCTGGTGTGTGGCCCCACGGTCCTGGCAGCACAGCAATTACAGTGTCTTTTTTTTTTTTTCTATTTTGGTTTTTCAAGACAGAATTTCTTTGTATAACAGCCCTGGCTGTCCTGGAACTCACTCTGTAGATCGGGCTGGCCTCAAACTCACAGAGATCCGCCTGGCTCTGCCTCCCAAGTGCTGGGATTAAACGTGTGTGCCACCCCTGCCCGGCAATCACTCTATCTTTGAACCCATGAACAAGAAAGCACTCTTGAGAGTCTTCATTTCACGATTAAGTGTGAGTTCCCTGGCATTGCAGCTTTGTAGCTCCCCCCCCCCCACACACACACACAGAACCAGGGCAGTCCCAGCCCGAGCAAGGCTTCAAGATTCATGTGAACAACCTAAAAGTCTTACAGCAAAGGAGATGGCTCAGCCAGGAAGGTGCTTGCTCTGGAAGCAAGATGACCTGAGCTGAGATTTCCCCTCACCTACATAAAACCAGTATGGCAGCATCTGTGTGTTATCACGAGAGGCAAAGACGGGCTGGGGCTATCTGGCCAGCTGGTCTAGGTGAATCCATGAACAGTCAACTCCAGGATCAGTGAGAGACTTTGTCTCAAGAGATCAAATGCGGAGTGATTGAAGAGGACCCTGGATGCTGACCTCTGCCCTCCACTTACACACCTTTCTCTCTCTCTCTCTCTCTCTCTCTCTCTCTCTCTCTCTCTCTCTCTCTCTCTCTCTCTCTCTCTCAAAGGTAATTCTTAATTGTACCCATACATTTAATAAGGTACCTTACTACTAAACCACAAGAACTTACACGCGTTTTCTGAAACCGGCTTGCTGGACCTCTCAATAGTTCACACGATTTGACTGTAAAACGGTGTCAGAGACAGGCCAGAGGGAGGGAGGACTAAACCAACCGCACTTTCTGCTTTCTTGTTAGTCAAGGGTTTTCACCTTGTGCTGTTTGGTCTGTAAAGTTCCTTCAGTATCACTACAGATAAATTCCATCTCTGAGTCCAGAGTGCAAAGGTGTCCCTGCCACACCCGCCACACCACCTCCATTCCCAGCAGGCGCTCATTGCTCTAGACATGACACAAACAATCAAGCTTGGGATCTAAAATTGATAGAATGGGTCACATGATTCTTAGCACTTCCTAACATGGCAAAGGAAAAGGTTCGTGTTTTTATTCTTTAACCACAATCTTGAAGATGAATATGAGTTTATGAGTGGAAAGTCCATTAAAGAGAAGAATCGTCCTGCTGTAAACACGGACGAGCACGCACAGCAGAGCTTAGCGGGACAGGAGGCTGGCTACTCAGGAGTCTCCTGTGGGCAAGGCTGTCAGGATCAGAGGCAGCTTTAGTCTGTCTAAATATTCTAAACAGAAAGCTGTCCAGTGATGTGTGTGTGTGTTCAGGTGTGTGTGTGTGTTCAGGTGTGTGTGTATGTATGCTCAAGTGTGTGTGTACATGCTTAAGTGTGTATGTGTGTGCATGCTCAAGTGTGTGTATGTGTGCTCAAGTGTGTGTGCTCAAGTGTGTGTGTGCATGCTCCTGTGTGTATGTGTGTGTATGCTCAAGTGTGTATGTGTGTGCATGTTCAAGTGTGTGTGCATGCTCAAGTGTGTGTATGTGTGTGTATGCTCAAATGTGTGTGTGCGTGCTCAAGTGTATGTTTGTGCATGCTCAAGTGTGTGTGTGCATGTTTGTGCATGCTCAAGTGTGTGTGTGCATGTGTGTGTTCATGTGTGTGCCATGCTCAAGTGTGTGTGTATGTATATTCAAGCGTATGTATGTGCATGTGAGTTTTAGAAAACTTGAAGAGGCTCTCTGACAAGCAGGAAATGTGGTGTGGCTTTTTTCAGTTGACAAACAACTATGAAGTAAAAATACTTTTGAGAACACTGTTTCTCAAATTATTAGGCTTAGGCCTGATAGCCTCTTTTTGTGTCTCACATCCTAAAATGTGGAGAAGCCACGGCATGAGGTGGGAGTGGGCCCTTTGTACACCACCCACATTCCCAAGAGTGACTGTGCCAACAGACCTCCGGGGAAGACTGCTGCTCGGAAGGCGTGTAGCTGTCCATCTGCTCAGTGGTTGAAACCACTGCTGCTCTGACAGGGGGTCAGAGTTCTTAGCGCTCCCCCAGGCTTCACAACCCAGCAACCCCAGCTCCAGGGGATCTGATATCGTCCTTTGGCTTCCTCAGGCTCCGCACCCACTTGCACACACCACACTCATACACACAGAGATACACAAGGTTTTTAAATTAAATTTTGGGCTGGAAAGATGACTCAGCTGTTAAGTACGTGTTCTTCCAGAGGGCCTGAATTTGATTCCCAGCACCCACATCAGGCAATTCACAACCACCTATAACTCCAAATCCAGGGGATGCAGTGGCTCTGGCCTCCTCAGGTACCCACACATGTGGCGCGCACACACACACACACACACACACACACACACGATTTAAAATAAATACTTTTTAAAACTAAAACCTAAAAACAGTATCTTCACAGGTTAAAATTTTTTCCTCGTTTAAAATGTCTGGCTTGTTTCTTGAGTCAGGGTTTAATGTAGCCCAGGCTGGCCTCAAACTCTGTAGCTGAGGATGACCTTCAGCTTCGGGTCCACTAGCCAGCACCTCCCAAATGCAGGGATTACAGGTGTGAGCTCCGACTCCTGGCTTCTCTCTCAAGGTTTGGCTTATAATACAGCTATCTGGTAAGAACTCATGGAACTCTTCAAAAAAGCAAATATTAACTGAAAAACTAAAATAAGAAGCTTCCTTAAAAATGTGTGCAGTCTTTGGGGCCATAAGAGATCGTTACACTTTCTACTAATAAATTATTCTTTATTCATACAGATCCAAGTGCACTCATATCTGGACACGTTCCTGGAGCACATCACGTCTGCTCTGGCACTAAAACAAACCTCCTGAGAATAAAAGCATCCATGGGGTATCATCTCCAGTCCTCCTGCTGGTCCTCTCACCGGGTATCAAAGAAAACACCTAAGTAGGTCAGCCTGCACAGAGGTCAGTACTGACTGGCAGAGCCAGTTTCCTGGGCTGAGAACACAGATCAGGGGTCACCCTCCCTGAGTTACCGCCCACCCCACTTCCCAGCAGGCCCTCTGGCTCCCCAAGGACCAGCTCCTCCTCCTATTCTAGCCTCTGTGGATACTGGGGCTGGAGCCCCATCTCTGGTTTCCTCCCGAATAAGACGTGAGAGATGAGCAGTCATGTTGAAAGGGCGCTGGCTGCCAATCGCCACACACCTACCTCATGAGTTCACATGGCCCTCTCGGTCACAGGCAAGGGCGCAGTGGGGAAAGAGCTCAGATTCTGGGCATCTGACTGGGTTCGTGGTGTTCGTGTCATACCACGACAGAGTTCAAGCTGCCCACCTGATGCTGACTAGCTCATAAAATCCTAAAAACATGGCAGTTGGCTAACTGTGGATGAAGACAGGCCAAGCCAAAATAGAAATACTATTGCATTAAACTTCAGTTTATAACATTGGCAAAGCAATAGTCACAACAACAACAACAAAAACCCAAAGTGCCTTAAAGCTGTTTTGACACTGGAGATAAAAACAGCCCGAGCTTAATCTACATCATTAAGTCCAACAAAAGAACTGTTTGCCTTATACAGCAGCCGGCTTGTGAATTTATTGTCCAAACTAGAGCTTCTGTGATGGCAAAGTCCGAGCCTCTCTAAGTACATGAAGGAAATCAGGCCTGTCTTAGCCAATCCAGAGTGTGGCTCTGTGGGTAAGAGCACTGGCTGCTCTTCCTGAGGTCCTGAGTTCAATTCCAGCAAACACAGTGGCTCACAGCCATCTGTAGTGGGATTTGGTGCCCTCTTCTGGCATGCAGGTGTACATGACAACAGAGCACTCACATGTAAAGAATAAATAAATTTTTAAAATAGGAAAGCAAGATGTTTTATTCATGAGCCTATCTACATGCAGTCCAGCAGGTTCCAGAGCCTACTGCAGACCAGGGGCCTGGGGAACCCCACCAGACAGGTCAGGAGCTGAGACAGGTAAGCGTGACTGTTACCTGGAACAAGGTGAGGAAGGCCTAGAGCATCTGTGGAGAGTGGAGGGAAGTGGTCCAGACTGGAGAGCAAGGTGGTGCCAAGGAAGTGGCCCTGAGGACAATACTGAGTCACTCGGTAGCTGCTGGAGACAACCTGAGCTAAACTCAGGAGAAGCTACCCTGGTGACAAGTGGCCTGAAACTAGTTATTAGGCATCTCTGGTAATCCAGAGGGGGAGGGAGGACACACAAATTTCCGTGGGAACATGGGAAAGAAAAAGTTTATATAATTTTCTGGGGTTTTTTTTTCCTGTTTTGTTTTGTTTTTATTTTTTGAAACAGGGTTTCTCTGTGTAACTTTGGAACCAGCCTGTCCTGGAACTCCCTCTGTAGACCTGGCTGGCCTCGAACTCACAGAGATCCGCCTCCCTCTGCTTCCCAAGGGCTAGGATCAAGGGCGTGTGCCACCACTGCCTGGTATTTGTATAATCTTCTATAGCTGGTGTGTGTGCAGGGTGTGTGTGTGCCTGCATGTGTAGGGTGTGTGTGCGTGCCTGCGTGTGCAGGGTATGTGTGTGCCTGTGTGTGTAGGGTGTGCGTGTGTGCCTGCGCGTGTAGGGTGTATGTTTGCCTGTGTGTGTAGGATTGGCGGTTTTTTACATTCCAGTCACATCACTGAAACCAGCCTTGGAAATCTAGGCTCTTACACAGAAAACTTAGAAGGCTTTTAAACACCGCCTCTTCACACTGCGAATACACCCACCACTTGGCAAACCTGGAGTGCGCTTGTTTACCTGTTACAGTCCTGGATGCAGCCGCTGCAGTTCCCTTCTTTGAGGTAGCACGCTGCTCGATTTGAATACAAGATGCTTAGCTCACCCGCACTTTCACTTCCTAAAACCACATTTAATTAAACACGGTTAAAACCCGCGAGCAAAACTACAGTTCACCAAAATGACAGGACCGCGGTCTCAGCGGCACTGCGGTCGGTCCCACAGCCTGCTCATCCTGCAGAGCTGCTAGGAGCTGTCCCCGCACTGGCCACACGGGGAAGGTAGGGCAGACCCGTGCAAACCTGCCTGGCCGGCGCAGGCTCCGCATTCCGAGGTTTTGCTCACGTAGGTCTAGTGGCGCGGTGCTCTTAGTCACCGGGAAGGAATGCGGAGCCGGTGCCTGTCAATGCGCGCGGGAGGCCGACTTCTGTTCCGAGCCTCAACCGAAGCACCCCGGGGAACAGCTCGGGGACCCCAGTGACCAGGTGACCCCCGGGGACCCCCGGTGACCAGGCTCGGCTCCCCTACCTGCAGTTTCCAGCTGCGCTATCGCCGCCGAATACTGTGAGGCCGCCTCGGCGAACTGCCCACTGCGGAACAGCTCGTTGCCCTGGCTCTTGAGGTCACCGGGATCCTGGGAAGCTCGGGGCTCCCCGGGGTGCGGGTCGTCGGTGCTACTGGCCGTCTCTGTCTCCCGCGGGCCTCCTGGCTGCTCGGCTCGGGGCCGCGGTGTCCGGCCCCGACGCGATCGCCTGCCGCCTTCGCTCCTGCCCATCAGCTTCTTCTGGATGTTGCCCATGGCGCTCGCGGCCGCTGTGGGGAGAGCGCCCGGGAGGTGAGTGCATCCCCGGGACCGCGATCCGGCCTGGCGGGTGCGGGCGGCGCCACCCCGCGCGGGCGGAGTCCCAGCTCCCCGCCGCCCCGAGTGGGCGTCCTGCCCGCCCGCCCGGTCCCTGGATCCCCGAGGACCAGGTCGGGCGCCCTGCTGCACCGAGGCAGCCCGAGATTTAACTCCTTAACCGCTGAAGAGCAGGCGCCTGAGAGCTGGCCTTTCAAAGGACCACGCCTGTCCAGGTACAGCTTGCACCCATTCGCAATTTAGGAATGAGTGAAGTCACTAGAATTTGAGCCACCCGAGGAGGACCATGGCCTAAGGCCAAGGAACTAGAAGAAAAACAAAACAAAACGAAATCATTTGAAAGATAAAGTCAAAGTGATTTTCAGTTCGTTTCAAAATGAATTCAGCAAAATCATAGAAAGTATTTAGGCTTAACGAAGCCCTAAAAACAGAAAACTTTCCATTCATAGCGGGATAATCACAGCCCTTGGAGGATAAGACAAAGTCCAGCATGGACTACATAAGGAGACCCTGCCTCAAAAAAAGAGGAGAGAGAGGGGGGGAGAGAGAGAGAGAGAGAGAGAGAGAGAGAGAGAGAGAGAGAGAGAGAGAGAGAGAGAGAGAGAGAGAGAGAGAGAGAGAGGAGGGAGGGAGGAGAGAGATAGAGAGAGAGAGAGAGAGAGAGAGAGGAAGGAAGGAAAGAAGGAAGAAAGGAAAAGAAAGGAAGAAAGAAAGCAGTGAGTTTTCCATTCAGACTCCTTATTCAAAGTGAAAACTTCTTTTTAAAATTCAACTGCGAGTTTCAGGCATTATTAACTCGATTCTGGCTTTAAATATGAAGCGACATGATTTCAATTGTGTCTTTCAATGTTGAAAGCAGAGTAACTAAATTTGCTGAAGCAATGCTTAAAAATGATTTAAAAAAAAAAAAAAGCTGGTGGTGCACGCCTTTAATGGAGGCAGAGACAGGCAGGCCTCTGGGAGGCAGCTAGGGCTGCATATTGAGACTAAATACCCGAGTTCCCAAGTCTTCTCTTTTTAACAATATCTAATCCAACTTTCCCTGGCTGTTATTTTCCGGCATCTTTATAAAGAAAGGCCAAGATCTGAGACAGCAGAGGAAACTATGGTTATCTCATAAAAACCCATGGTGATGGATCGCCTGTTCACAGGCAGTGAATCTAAAGACTAGAAAATACCAATAGCTTTCTCCACTGGCTTCCTCCTCCTCCTGTTCCTCCTCTTCTTCCATCTCCTTCTCCTCCTCTTTCTCCTTTTTTTTTCATGCTATAGCCCAGGCTGGCCTTGTACTCATGACAATTCCCCTGCGTCAGACTTCTGAGTATTGGAGATTACAGGAGTGAGCCACCATGCTCAAATACAAGTTATAAAAGAAAACCAATTTGAATCACCAACCAAAAGAGGCTCAATTTTGTGTAATGGAAATAAACTCCAAGACAGGTATCTACTACTGACGTCCTCCCCCGAGGCCGACTGTGTGAGCACAGCCTGGTGTAAAAGTGGGCAGAAAGAGAAAGAGAATGTGGGAAAGGAGGAAGCTTGGCACTCCTGCTGGCTGAGAATTAAAAAAAAATCACATGAATATGGCTATGAGCCATGTTTATACTAAAAACATGTCTGAGTCGTAGCCTGTGTATGACGAGGATTTCTTGAACCCTTATGACCCATTTTTATGACCCTCAGCCTGTAAAACCGGTTCCAAGAACTTCATACAGTGCCTTATGCTCTCCTGTAGTGAAGACAAGTCTTAAATCAAAGGTATGCTAAAGCACTTTCCCTGGGTCCCCAAATCCCTGAACAATGCACCTTCAAGGGCCTCCGAAGCTCTCTGTGGAGCTGTGTGGTAAGACGCTTGCACCGGACTGTCTTCAGAAGCCAGTGTCACCTTTGGGCTGGACACTATCCTTTTCTCCTCCCCTCTCCCCCTTTGCCTCCCTAATTCCTTGCTCACATCTATATTAAAATCTTTTCTTAATAAACCCAGCTTCTGCCTCACACCGACAGGTCGAGAAAGTCTTCCCTGCTAAGTGATGACAACCTGCTGTCCCCGAGGGGAAGCCAGCGGAGAGCTGCAGGCTGCACAGCACCACAGTGGCGCTGAGACCCTGCAGTGTGTGACTAGCCAGCAGAGGTAGGGGGAATTTAGCGCCGTGTCCATCCCTCTGTGTAGCATCCCCTCATAGCTGACCAAAGTGACTAGCAGATGGCTAACGGGGCCAAGGCCTTTACATATATCCTCATGAATCCTCAGATGCAGCAGTATCAATCCCTTTACACATGAAGGTTAGAGACACACGGAATCCACTCAGTCATAGAGGGAGAGGCTAGCCCAGCTGGCATTGGAAATGTCAGAGAGGTGAGCATAGAAGGCCTGTGGGGCCTGCAGGGAACTCAGCTGGTGATGGGGCAATGCTGGAAGACTCTCTGTGACAGACAGAGAGGGTCATCAGAGTGTGGGTGTGGGTGCGGTCACCAGACCCTGGGGGTGTCCCTGAGAAACCAAGGGTAGGCTGAGAAGACTCTCACGGAGATGCCAGAGTGACTAAGGTTTGCCTCAGAAACCAGGAGGACTCAGGACAAAAGGAGCCAGCAACATCAACAGGAGAAAAGGAGGGGCCAGCAGGAAGGTCCTGGATGTGGCTGTGACACAGGAAAATCTTAACAGACACGGACAGTCTGGCCGGACGACACGCTGTGAGGGTCACACACCAGGGCTAAGAGTGGTGTATCTAAAGAATGAAGCAGTTGGGGCTGGAGACGCGGCTCAGTGGTTAGGAGCACTAGCTGCTCTTGCAGAGGACCCAAGTTCAGGTCCTGCACCCCCATCGTAGCTCACAACCATCCACAGCTCCATTTCCATGGGGATCTGACACCCTCTGAGAGCACCAGGTATGCATGTGTTATGCTTACATACATGCAAATAAAACACTTGTAAACATAAATCCATTTTAAAAAGAAGAAAAGGGTAGTTCAGCATTAGATAACCCATTCCATCTCAGACCAGGCATACTGGCACACACCTAACATTCCAGCACTCAGAAGGCAGGGGCAGGAGGACTTAGGTCCCAGCCAGCATGGTCTACAGAGTGAGGCCCTGTCTCAGGAGTTAAACAAACAAAAAGCTACATTGCCTGTGTTTGCATTTGTATGAAACAGAATAGGTAAAACCATAAACACAAGACTCGTGACTGGAGGTGGGGCAGGTGGCTGGAGGGATGGATAGACTGCTCTCGGGCATGAGATGGCTTTGGTGGGTGACAAAAATGTCCCCAAATTAGTGGCGATAGTTGTCCAAAACACTGCCAAATTTGAAAGCTATGTTCAAGAGCAAAATGTGATTGATTGTTCCTTCAACTGAAAGCCCTTCTTTCCAAATAAAAATACATAGGCAGAAAAGGAGTGATCTCATGTGTGTGTGTGTGTGTTGTGTGTAGGTGTGTCTATGTGATCTCTGTGTATGTGTGTGGTGTGTGTGGTGAGTATCTGTGTGTATGTGTGTGGAGGGTTGTATGTGTGTCTGTGTCTCTGTGGTCTGTATGTATGCAGTGTGTGTATGTGTGTTTGTGTGGTCTGTATCTGTGTTGTATATGTGTGTGTATGTGTGTGTGTCAGGTCTGTATGTGTGTGCTTGTGTGTCTGTGTAGTGTGTGTGTTTATGTGTCTGTGTGATCTATATGTGTGGAGTGTGTGTATGTTGGTATGTGGGATTTCCCTCTGTATGCTGTGAATCCCATTGGTTAACAAAGGAACTGTCTTGAGCCTGTGATAGGGTAGAGCAGAGCTAGGTGGGAGAACTAAGCTGAATGCTGGGAGAAAGAAGGAGCCCTGCCGGAGACAGACACCGGACGGAAATTTACCCAGTAAGCTACAGCTATATGGTGATACACAGATGAATGGAGATGGGTTAAATTAAGATGTTAGCCAATAAGAAGCTAGAGCTAATGGGCCAAGTAGTGACTTAATACAGTTTCTGTGTGGTTATTTTGGGTCTGAGCTGCCGAGCAGCCGGGAACCAATAAGCAGCCTCCTTCAACACACACATACACACACATACATCACACACACACATACATACATATACACACACATACATAACCCACAACACACGCATACATACGATACACACACATACACACACATACACACACATACATACGATACACACACATACACACACACACACCACACATACACACAGTAATGGCAAGAGACGTTCCATTGAAGATTTTTAAAAAAATACTCCGCTCTGTTTTTCACACTGGCAAACTTAAGAACTGTCCACCTGTCCACCTTTAATAATTCCTTCAGAAATAAAGTTAAAAAAGAAAAGCTATCATTCGGTGCAGAAAAGTCTCAGGCACATGGCACTTACCTGCAGTCCCCAAAATGGGAGGTGGGGACAAGACGATCAGGAATTCAAGGTCATCAATACTGAGAAATATGAGGGATGAGAGATAGAGTGGCTAAGGTCTGTAATCCTGGCATTTAGGAGGCTAAAACAGGAGGATCACCGTGAGTGCCAGGCCAGCCTGGGCTATGGAATAATAACATCTCAAAGTAACACCAACAAAAACAAGCAAAAAAGAAAAAGCAGCTGGGGTGGTGGTCGTGCACACCTGGAAGGCAGAGAGACAGGAAGATCTCTGAGATCCAGGCCAGCCTGGTCTACAGAGTGAGTTCCATGACAGCCAAGGCTCCACAGAGAAACCCTATCTCAAAAACCACCAAAAAAAAAAAAAAAAAAAAAAAAAAAAAGGATGACTGGCCAGCAAGATGGCTTAGCTGGTAGAGGTGCTCCGTCACAAGTCTGACGCCCTAAATCCAATCCCAGGCTCGGGTAAAAATTGTCCTCTGTCCCCCCACACATGTACTGCCTGTTTCCCTGACCCAGAGCACAAAATACATACAAGTAAAAATAAATTTAGAAAGAAAAACAGGGCTAGACTTGACTGTAGACTTTAAGGAAAGCTAGAGCAAAGTTTGGGAAACTAACAATTTCTGTAGCAGCAGAGACCCCCAGGCAACCTCGTGATGGAAACAGCAGTTGGCGGAACCAGAAAGAAAAGATGCCTCACCTGTATCCGCACCGCCTTCTTCACCTTTATCTCTGCTTCCCTTTTCACCTTCATCTCCTGAGTTCTCGACTTCCTCAATAACCATCCTCTTCCCTTTGGTTTGCGGCTCGGAGGCAGGCTCTGCTTTCTTCAGCTCACTTTCAACCTCTGCCAAGGTTTTCTGCAACATAATTGGTTTTCTTTCAATAAAGAACACAATCATTCTTTTGTTTTTCAGAGACAGTCCCTGTTCCCACTGTTAGGAGTCTCAAGAGGACCAAGCTACACCATCATAACGTATGTGCAGAGGGCTCAGACAAGAACCGCACAGGTTGTCAGTTCTGTCTCTGTGAGCCCCTGTGAGCCCAGCTCAGCTGGTTCTGTCACAGTTGTTCTTCCTGGTACGAATATGAAGCTGCTTTAAAATGAATACACAGAAGACTTTAAAACTCAGGCTGGTTTCCTTTTTACAATGATTTCATTGTTTTATCTGATTAAAAATGGCTATTCCACTCTAAAATAAGCAAACAAATAAATAACAAAATAAAACAGAAGCAAAATGGGGCTTAAGACACAGCTCAGCAGTTAAGAGCATTGGCTGCTCTTACAGACGACCTGGGTTCAACTCCCAGCACCCACATGGCGCTCACAACTGTCTATAACCCCAGTTCTCAGAGCTCTGATGTCCTCTTCTGGCTTCTCAGGCACTAAAATAAGCATGTGGTGCGGAGTCAGGATGCAAAACACCCAATACACATAAAATACACTTAAAAAGACAGAAAACAAATCACCGGGCTCCTCCCATTCACTTAGCAATACTGACATCTTGGTAAACTTCCAGATGTTTCTGTACACACACACACACACACACACACACATACACACACACACGCCGGGGGGGGGGGCAGTCTATGTAGATGAAGTGCCCACATGTGCTGTGACGGGCAGTGTTCAAAGGTCAAAGGTCTGAGATATAGTTTGTGCCACTAAAAAGAAAATATTTGTTTTGTCCATCTCCACCGACCATTTAAAAATTATTTTATTTAGTGCTTGTGTGAGCGTATGCCACGTGCTTGCTAGTGTCTGCAGAGGTCAGTAGAGGGTGCCAATTCCCTGCAGCTGGAGTTACAGGCCATTGCAGGCTGCCTGATTTGCAGTGTGTGTGTGTGTGTGTGTGTGTGTGTGTGTGTGTGTATGTGTGTGTGTGTAGGGGCTGGTACCCTAAATTTGGATTCCTCAGTCATCACGCAAACCCACTGAGCATGCAGCACTCATGTGGGTTACTCCATATAATCAGGACGTGAGATGAAGGGGAACCGTGAGTAAAAGACCCTCCTAAGATGTGGTGGTGGTTTGAATGAGAAAAAGCCCCTCGAGGGCTCACATTTGAGTGTTTGGTCCCTCGTCGGTAGATCTGTTTGAGAAGGATTGGGAGGTGTAGTCTTACTGGAAGAGGTGTGTCACTGGGGGTGGGCTTTGAGGATACAATCTTCCTGTCTGTCTACTGGTTGTGGAGAAATTGGAAGCTCTCTGTGTGCACACCTTTAGTTCCAGGACTCAGAAGGCAGAGACAGGCAGATCTCTGAGTTCAAGGCCAGCCTGGCCTACAAAGAGAGTTCCAGGACAGCCAGGACTACATAGAGAAACCCTGTCTTCAAAAAACAAACAAAAGACAAAAAACAAAGACATAACCTCTTAGCTGTTGCTCCAGCACTTAGCCTGCCTGCCTGTTATCTATCGTGCCCCCCACCATGATGGTCATGGACCAACCCTCTGGGACTGTAAGGAAGCCCACGGTTAAGTACTTTCTTTCATAAGAATTGCCTTGGTCATGGTGTGTCTTCACAGCAATAGAGCAGTAACTAAGACAGATATTTGTGTGTGCCGATACCATTTTAAACATACATTCATAAACAGCTGGGTGTGGTGGTGGCTCACACCCTTAATCCCAGCACCTGGGAGGCAGAGGCAGGGAGATCTCTGTGAGTTCACTGCCAGGTTGGTCTCTCTAGGGAGTCCCAGACCAGCCGGAGTTACATGGCGAAACCCTGTCTTAAAACCCCCAAATAAATAAATAAAATCAGAACCGGAAAACGACAGAGTTAGGTTTTTAAAACACCATTTTGTAGGCTTACCTTGGCCACATCATTATGAGGCTCCACACACAGCACCCTTTGCAGGTCCTCCCTGGCCTCCTGGAGCTTGTTCTGATGTTTGTAGGTAGTAGCACGTCTCAGGAGGGCTGAAAAGGCACCAGCGTGAAGGCGTAACAATTTAACGCATAGCCCCATGGTTTTGACGCGGTTTGCACAGGACACGGGTTCGGTTTGCACAGAGCTCGAACCCCAGGTCTGTGTGTTGCTGCGCACACAGAACGTGCCCTGTTGCACACAGAAGGGGCTTCACTGGGCGTCTATCTGAGCTTTCGGTCTTTGAGACTTTCATACAGCAAATTATGCTGTGGTCAAATCCGTCCAGCCCCTCCCCTCCAATTCTTTCCCCACCCCCTCCCAACTCTCACTTCCAATTTCGTGAGCTCTTTTCTTAAAGCAAGCAAACGAAAGAACCTACTGCGTCCACTCAGAGTTGAGTGTGTGTGGGCTGTCTACTAAAGTGTGAACAGTGTGCTAGTTTGAACGAGAAACGTCCCCATGGGCATCGGTATTTGAAGGCTTGGCTCCAGTTGGTGAGGCTGTTTGTGGAGGTTAGGAGGTGCAGCCCTCCTGGGTTAAGTCTGACACAGGGAGCCAGCTCTAAGAGGGAAAACCTCAGACTTCCAACTGACACTCTCTAGCACTTGCGGTTAAAAGGGTGAACTTTCAGTGGCCCGCCCCGTCTGCCATGCCTCCCTACCTTGTGGAACTCTTTTCCCTCTTGAATCATAAACCCCCCCAAAACTCCCTTTCTTAAGTTGTTGGTCACAGTGCTTTATCCAAGCAAAGAAAAGTTAACTCAAATGCTTCGCGCGTCTCCTGGAGCTCTGTCTGGAGAAAGCCGACTCGGACTCACGAGGCAGGTTTCAGTCCCGCCTTAACCTGGCAGCTCCGCATCCGCCGGCTCCTCTGCTCTGGCCCCTTCCCAGCCCCGCACCATGCCTGCAGCACAGGAAGCTTTCGCAGAACAGTAACACCTGGCTTCCTTTAGCCATTGCTGCCTGTAGTTCATCATTATCTGAGAATTTAGAAGACCCCTCACAGAACTTCGGTAAACGCTGATCGGCAAAGGATAGATTAAAAGCACTTTCGCATACTCGATGGAGCCGGCTATTTTTGCTTTGGTGGTAGCTGGGGGGGGGGGGGGGGGGTCTTTGTTCGGCTTAATTTGGTTTAGTTTTCTGAGACAGGGTCTCATAGCATAGACTGGTCTTGAACACCCTGGACAGCCAAGTACTTTAAACTCTGGTCTCCCTGCCTCTACCTGTCCCAGTCTATATAGCTGTTGATGTAATGATTAGACCTGGGTGTGGTATCTGTGGCAAAGGCCTACAGCCCAGCGTTCAGGGCAGTAAAGCAGGGCCAGCCGGACAGCTAAAATTATCCAAAACTGAACTTCGCATGTGGAACCATGGTGGAGCCCTGGTGAGCACATCGCTGGTAACTGAGCACTTTGGTAATTTGTGCCAGATTTCTTTTGTAGGTTTCAATTTGTAATTTAATAATCATTTAACACTAACAATGTACCCGTCTAGTCCTTTGGTCCATTATATGTGGTTATTTTGTGTAGTCAGAGTATCTTGAGAAAAAAATAGGCTTAACAATTCTGAAATGTGAGAAATGGTGTATCAGATGTATTTTAATATATGATCAACAGCAAACAAGTAGAAATTAAGCAAAGTTCTCTTGTTATATAACAGTTTTAGCTTTAGAATGAGCTGTGAAAACCTAAAGGATAAACCATTTTGTAAAATCTCTAATCAAACTTCATTATTGTGTATTGCCATTGTTAGAGGTTAGTGCAGATCTCCTCGCGCCCCCACCCCATGAAGCCTCCTCTAATGTGAACATCTTACCATCTCTTGATTGGCTACCACAGTCAAAGAATAAAGGACTTGATTCCAAATCAGATTGATTAAAAGTGACGTGTCCAAGGTAGTGGCTGACATACAGAAACCTGAGACTGCCTGGACCATGGGAGCAGAGAGTCGTGTCTAGTTACCTTTGACGTTTCCCGGCTCGAGCTCCAAGGCCTTCTCACAGTTGTGGAGAGCACTGCCCCACCGCTGCAGTTTGATTTCCGCTTGTGCGCGATTGTTGTAGGCAGACACGGTGGGAAGGGCTGATAAGCTCCTGCAACAGAATTGCAGGTTGGTGATGGGGAGGCCAAAGACAAACTCAGCTAACGTCGTGCTTAACGTGAAATGTCCTCCCAGGCTGGTGGTGATCGGTTCTGGAAACATCGGGAGCCTAGACCTGGCTGAAGAAGGGAGACTCCTGGGACTGTGCCCTTGGGCTTCTCTGTCTTTGCCCCTGGTGCACCAATGCACTCATCCCCGTCCCACATCATACCAGCAAGCCCACCGCAAAGCGGATAGCTTGTTCCCACCACCAAGATGCTCAGCCTCACTTCAGAGCCAAGCTAACACCAACTGTGGGTTCAGCCCTCATGAGCCAAAACAAAGTTTCCCTCCTCCGAGCTGTCGTTCTTGAGTATTTACACAGCTGTGTAAAAGTAATAAGTGCAAAATGTTAGCAAAACAAATATGTATTGTGTAAGGGCTGAACTGTGTCCCTTCAAAGTTATTTGTTAAGCTGGGTGGTGGTGGCGCACATCTTTAATCCCAGCACTTGGGAGGCAGAGGCAGGCGCATCTCTGTGAGTTTGAGGCCAGCCTGGTCTACAAGAGCTAGTTCCAGGACAGGCTCCAAAGCTACAGTGAAACCCTGTCCCCCCCCCCCCCCAAAAAAAAAAACCAAAAAAAAACAACAACAACAACAAACCAAAAAAAAAAAAGTTCATTTGTTTAAGCCCAAATCTTAAGTCCTTTAAGCCCACAATGTTTCGGGACTCAGGACATGAATCTATTTGGATGTAGGCTTTAGAGAAGTAGTTAGGCCAAGGCTCTAGCCCAGAGTAGAGACCTTGGTGCAGTCCCCAGCACCACTGTCATGGCCTCCTTTCCAGTCACTGTGATAAAAATAACAAAACTCTGCAGCCAGGCTTACTTTGGCTCACAGTGCAAACGCAGCCCATCACGGTGGGGAAACCATCAGACGCACAATCAGGTAGCAAAAAAAAAGGTGTGCTGGGGGACAGTGGTCTTTTATCCTGCCACTTGTATTATTTTTAATAAAACACTGATTGGCCAATAGCCAGGTAGGAAGTAGAGGCGGGGCAATGAGAACAGAAGAATTCTGGGAAGAGGAAAGCTCAGTCTGCAGTTGTCACCCAGACATAGAGGACGCAGATGAGAATGCCTTGCTGAAAAAAGTTACCAAGCCACGTGGCTAACACAGACAAGAATTACGGGTTAAGATGTAAGAATTAATTAATAAGAAGCCTGAGTTAATAGGCCAACCAGTTTATGGTTAATGTAGACCTTTGTGTGTTTCTTTGGGACTGAACAACTGTGGGACCTGGTGGGACAGAAACCTCTGTCACAGAGGTGAAAGTGTGCTGTTGCTAAGCATCCTGTCTCCATGGATACAGTGGGAGGGTTGTCCCAACTCAACACAGTCAAGATAATAATCCCCACAGGACACAGGCAGGGTGAGGGACCCAAGACCCCCATGTGATTCCGGATTCTGTCAGGGTAACAAACAGTACTGGCCATTGCCACCATCACCATTTAAAAAAAAAAGCTTAAAAAGAGATAACTTATTCTAGTCTAACAAAACTAATACCCTTAAAAAAGAAGAGATTAGAACGAGAGAGTGACAGGCATACAATGTGGGCATACAAGAAGACAGGTCCCTGTGAGCCTAGGACAGAGGCCTCTGAAGAAATCAACCCTGAGTTTAGACTTCACCTTGAGTTTAGATTTCTAGCCTTCAGAAGTGTTGATATACATCTTGTTCAGACCACTAGGAGTAATGGTATTTTGTTTGTAATCTAACAAATAAAGCTTGCCTGAAGATCAGAGTGTGAAGCTAGCCACTAGTTAGCCATAGAGGCCAGGCAGTGGTGGCTCCACCTTTAATTCCAGCACTCGGGAGACAGAGCCAGAGAAATCTCTGTGAGTTCAAGGCCACCCTGGGCTACATGAAATTGATCCAGTCTGAAAAAAAACAGAGCCTGGAGGTGGTGGACCATGCCTTTGATCCCAGCACTAGGGAGGTGGAGACAGAAGGGGATATGGCTGGGAGGAGAGAGGAATATAAGATGGGAGGAGACAGGAGCTCAGACTACGTCTGAGCAGGCAGTGTGAGGATGCAGTCTGAGGATTCAGTAGACGTAAAAGGTCTCTCTAGTGGCTGACTGCACCGTTTCTATGATCTCTCAGCTTTCACCCCCTAATATCGGACTCCAGGTTTTTATTATTAAGAACAGATAGAATCTGTGCTACAGCTAGCTCTGTGGAATTTTGGGATGGCAGCCCTAGCTAAATAATATAACCCATGCAGCCGAAATACAGCTCCCTCCTCTCAGATGACTCTGGCTCGTGTCAAGTTGACATCAAAGGAGCCAGCGCACCCACTGCGGGCCCCGAGTACCTACCCGTTTAGAAAACAAGAAAATATGTGCAACTGAAAATCCAAGGTGTGCCTATCAATAGTCACAGGTAGCAAATACAGACAAGAGTCCCTCCTGGACAGTCAGCTTGCTGTCTTGTCTCCAGTAACCACCTGGTCCTCACAGCACCCCTGAGAGTGGCAGGCTTAGAGCTTTATCACCTTGAGGAAATTAAGGCAAGAGAGGTGAGGCATCTGCCCCAGTATAGAAGGCAGCAGACCTCTGTTCTCTGACCGTACTGCCTAAATTCTTCTGCTAGCTGACCCCACAATGACAAAGAAGGTAAGGAAAAATCACACTGTGATGGACAGGAGAATCCACTAGTGAAAATCCACAACAAGAAAACAAAAACTGGGTGAGATGCTGGGTGCCTGTAATCTCAGGACCTGAAACACAGAAGCTGGAGGATTGGAAGTTCAAGGCCACCCTGGACTCACAAGCCTATCAGATAAAGGAGTGGGGGAGTGAGGGAGGACGAGGATGAGCGGCAGGGCTGGCGTCCACCTGAATGAAGACGGGAGGCTCTACTGAATGAACAACCCATGTCTATCCCTTCTACGTGAAAACCTGCTACGAGGCAAGCCCCTCACTGGGCAATGAGGAGACAATGGAATAGAACAACCAAGCAAGCGGGCTCTGCCCTGGAAGCTCATGGTGCCTTCAGAATCAGACCGCACCAATCTGAACTGGAGCTCGGAGAAGAGCTATGAAGGACTGTGAGCTGCTACCAGAGCCGGCTAGCCTGGCAACCATGTGCTGTGCTATGGAGTAGAGACCTCACTTCCTCTAAGGAAGTCAAAGCTAAGTCCTAAAAGATAACGAGGGAGACATCCACGGAGACCTTCCAGTCACACGCGAATTCATGACGTCACCAGTACAATCCCCCGAGTGAGACATCCACGGAGACCTTCCAGTCACAAGCGAATTCATGACGTCACAAGTACAATCCCCCGAGTGATTCCCACATAGAATATTCAGTTTATTTGTGTGGTCCCAACAATTAAAACGTCACTTTAATTTCACATGTATTGGTGTGTTTTGCCTGCATATATGTCTATGACCATGTGTGCCAGTGCCTAGGTGGATGCCCTGGAACTGAGGTTACAGCAGGCTAATGGCCATGTGGATGCAAGGAACTGAACCTCTGGAGGAGGACCCAAGTCCTCCTAACTCCTGAGCCGTAGCTTTGGCCCCTAAGATAGCACAATTCAGCCCCGGTGAGATGAAAACCCCCTTGCCTGGTGTAATACATCACGGCCTCTTCATAATCCCCTGCGTGGAAAGCCTCGTTTCCTTTTTCCCTTTCACGATTGGCAAGAAGACACTTTTCCTTCTCAGTTAGACCTGAAATAAACACACATGGCATGCTTTTTTTTTGTTTGTTTTTTGTTTTTTCAAGACAGGGTTTCTCTGTAGCTTTGGAGCCTGTCCTAGAACTCGGTCTGTAGACCATACTTGCCTTGAACTCACAAGGTCTACCTGCCTTTGCCTTCCTAGTGCTGGGATCAAAGGCGTGCACCATGGCCACCCGGCGAGGAGTTAGTTTTCTTTTGACTAGTTTTGTTTTACTTTGAAGGTTATGTATGGACTTCAGAGGAAAAACTGCCTCTCTTTTTTTTTTGTTCAATGTAAAAAGAAATAAAAGAGGGATTTTAAAGGAAGAGGATTGGAAATAGGAAATGAAAAACAAAAGAATGTTCTAAAAAATAGGTTTATATGTAAACTTCATTATTAAGGCCAGCCAGAGTGGTACACCAGCACTTGGATAATGGAGGCAGGACAATCGGAAGGCCAAGGTTATCATTAGCTATGTGTGGAGTTCAAGGCCAACCTGGGTTATAAGAGACCCTGTCTCAAGCAAAATTGTGTAATTAAAGACAGAAATAAATTTGTTAGAAGTGGTCAACTCTGACCAAAAATCTATAAACTTTATGTTTCCGAGGCTGACAAGCTTTTATCATAATTCACAGGTTGGAAAATAATGCATTATTTCCATTTTTCTTATTACCTGCCGTGTCTATTTTTGTCTCAATTTTAGACAAATGAGCCTTGTTGTTTATTATTGTATTTTCTTTGTAATCTTCATCAATTTTTGAACATTCTTTTTCCACATCAAATCTGAAAGAACAACAGAAATGGGGAAAATAAATAGCATCCTACAAGTAAGAAACAAAATTCATTAGTGTATCGAAAGAGGACATGCTCGGGACAGACTCTGTATGGGAGATGAGATTTGGTGACTTTGTTTTGCTTTTCTGTTTGTTTGTGGGTTTGTTTTGTTTCTTTTGTTGTTGTTCTTGTTTCTTTTGGTTTTTCCAGACAGGGTTCACTATGTAACCCTGTCCTGGAACTCACTTTGTAGACCAGGCTGGCTTTGAACTCACAGAGATCCAACCTGCCACTGCTTCCTGGGTGCTGGGATTCAAGGTGTGTGCCACCACTGCCTGACTGAGATTTTTTTTTCTAATGCTGGCAAATATTTGCATACACCCAATGAGATCTATGGGGAATCCACAAGTTAAAACACAACACTCACACCTGCTTCATATACATGCAACCTAAGCATAGTTTCATATAATGCTTTAAATGATTTTATGAATGAAACAAACGTCTCATTGTGTGGAATCATCCACTGACCATGCTAAGAGTTTCAGATGGGGAACAATTGGACATTAGATTCTTGTGTTACTAATGTTCAACCTGTACTCTGTCCATACTCTTAAGGAAACACTCTTCATAGGTTCGCTCCTTGAGTCGTCTGCTTCTTCCTGACATGGTGGCACCCACTTATAATCCCAGCGCTGGGAGGCAGAGGCAGGTGGATCTTTGAGAGTTCGAGGCCAGCTAGAGTTATACGGCAAGCACCATATAAAAAGCATTTGGTAGCTTTACTAATGTTATTTGATACACTCTATTTATCAGGTTTATAATATTTTAAATTATAGGATCTAATGAAGAAATATGAAACATACTTATCCCACTCTGCATAATCCCTCGGGATTTTCTTCTTGACTGGCTTTCTTTTAGAATATACTTCCTGAAAGAATAAAATCATACTTCGTGAGATGCACTCAGTCTAAGATCATCAGGATTTATTATAAATGCACTGTGATCCATGGGAGTAAGGTACATGAATGGAATGGATCAAAAAATAGATCCCCTTGAGGTTAAAACAACTCCAGCATCATGATATAATAAAGTACTGAGGTAAAAGACAGGGTTTCAAATTTATAGTTAATCCTGAGGATAATCTCACAGATTTTTAAGGACATACATAATATTTGAAAATTCACATGTGAGCTCTGAGTTCAGTCTTCTTCTAAAGCCAAGGCATTTAGAGGAACAAGAATAATGATTTGTCGTATTAGTCAGAGCTCTTTTGTTTGTCATGACAGACACTCAATTTGGAATAATTCCAAAAATAAAAATAAAAAAGCAGGTCATAGCCAAACTGCTGCTGAGGCTTCCCGTGTCTGCTCTCCAGCCTTTGCTCTCTTCCCGACACTGCACTCCCTGACTGATGACTATGTGCTTTCTCCTTGTGACAGAAGACACGGCCACTGCAGTCTAGATTATAACCACCAAGGCCTCATCAGAGTGCACAATAGCGGCCCTCCTCTCTTCTATCCCTTCGAGAAACTACAAGGGAAGGCTCCAATGAGCTGTTCAGGGGCAAAGTGACCCAAACTAGGTCCTAGACCCCATTGCTGATGATGGGGAAGCAGGGCAGGTTCTGCACAATAACCATTAAACCAGGGAGCACTTAATCTCCCTGACCACATCATACAATGCTATCCTTGGAATGTACAAAGAGAAGGAAGCTGTGAAGGTGAAAGTAGACACTAGGGTCAGCTGTTGTAGCCGAGGATGGCCAGCAATATCAGGAGGACTCCTCCCCTCCAGGTTTTAGGCGCATGGCCCTGCCAATGCCCTAGCCATAGACTTCCAGCCTCTATAACTATAAAGCACGTTTCTCTTGTTTTAAGCCAACCAGTCTGTTGGAAAACTAATAAAGTGGCAAACTTAGTTGTTAGAGCTGGAGTACTAGACCTGGGACAACAGATAAGAACACTGGCTGCTCCTGCTGAGGACCCAAGTTCAGTTCCCAGCACCTGCACCATGGCTCACAACAATCTCTAATGGGATTTGATGCCCTCTTCTAGTGTGCATGAAGACAGAGCACTTGTGTACATAAAAATACAGAAACAACAACATAAATATAAGAATGACAATAACACAAAATGGAAAGACTTGGATAGTCATTCTGTCAGAAATAGCAAGATGATCAAGTGCATGAAGGAACAGAGGGCCATCTCTGCACGTTTAAACCACTGTGTGTCACTTCACACAGTCAGCTGACTTCTACAGTGGCATAACCTTTGTGCCTCTACCAGAGGCAGAATTAGTCCCTGAAATTGGGAAACACTGAGCAATATCTTTCATGCTCTTAAATATTGGCCAGAGTAGCAAAAGAAAAAAGATGAAAGATGTTGACCTCAAAATGCAAGCTTTCAAAAAAGATAGCTTTATTTCCATCACCCAGTGATCAGATCTAAGTTTACACAGGAAAGTAGCCAGGCCTGATGGCACAGGCCTGTAATCCCAGCTAGGGAAGATAGAAAGGAGAGTCACAGGTTCAAGACTAGCTTATAGAGCACTGAAGGAGACACTGTCTCAAAATAAAAAGTAAAAGTGGTATGGAGTCATAACTCAGTGGCACAGGCCTTGTTAAGTGTGAGGCCCCAAGTAAACTCTAGTACCACACAAAAGTAAAAAAAAATAAAGAAAGGGAAAGGGAGGAGTGAAAGAAAAAAAAAGGAGGAGAAGAGGAGTAATCAGGAGTTGCCAGAAGGAAACCCTACACAATTACATCACAGTGTATCAAAAAAGGGAAACCCTACACACTTACATCACAGTGGTTTACTCTGGCTAGACAGGAGATATATATCCCTGTAAGTCACAGCCACCACCCTTGTCCCAGTCAATGCTCCCCGTACCAGAAAGTCCTACCTTGCCACTATGAGGGCAGCTGTCTGAGCCACGAACTGGAGGCAAATGATCTTCCACTCCTGGATGTGCTTCCGGGTCATGGAAGTGCCTTGCATTTTCCTCTCTCTTGATTTCTGATACCCAACTCTGAGAAGGATGGAGCAGAAGGCAACTGTAGAGTGTGGGGTCACTGACCATGCATTAGGAAGGATGTGAAGAGCTCTCTCGGCTCACTTCCCGTGTCGTTCTCTCTGGAATATCCTTCCTTTTTCTTTTTGATTGTTATAAATACCCATAACACAAAATTTATTTTATTACCTATTTTCAGTGTTTAGTTAAGTCTCATTAAGAATATTTGGGGGAGGCTGGCACTAGATGGCTCAGCTGTTGAGGGTGCTTGCAGCTGAGCCTCAACAACTTGAGTTCAACTTCTGGACATGTGATGTGTGGTAGCTTGAATGTAACTGGCCTGACTCCCACAGTCTCATAGGGAACGGCACTAATAGGAGATGTAGCTTTGTTAGAGTGGGCATAGCCTTGTTTAGGTGTGTCACCATGGAGGTAGGCTTTGAGGTAGCCTATGCTCAGGATACAACCAAGTGTTTCAGTTGACTTCCTGTTGCCTGCAAGTTATAGGACTCTCAGCTACTCTTCCCAGCACCTGCATGCTGTCATGATAATAGCATAATAAACCTCGGAAACTGTAAGGGAGCCACATCAATTTCTCTCTCTCTCTCTCTCTCTCTCTCTCTCTCTCTCTCACACACACACACACACAAATGTAATTTTAAAATATGCCAAATATAAACAAACAAACAAATAAATAAATAGCAGCCAGACTGGACTCAACTAGAAAAGTAGCAACTAGAAGTTCAAATATATTAAAACACAAAATGAAATCCAATGCATCTACAAAAAGTCTCAGAACTAATCTATAAATTCAACAAGATCACAAGGCATAAAGTTAAACTTTAAAGATCAATTTGATAATTATAATCTCACATACAATTTAAATTCTAGGATTGGAAAGATGGCTCCACGGCTAGGAACATTTTTGACACACAACCAAGGGGCATGAGTTCAGACTCACATAACAGCCAGGAATGATCTCATGGACACCTGGAGCCCTAGCAATGCTGGCAGTGGAAACAGAAACGTCATGAGGGCTAGCAAAAACAAAAACCATGCAAGCTCCAGGTTCAGGGAGAGATCTTGCCTCAAAGGAACAAGGCAGAGCAGGATAGTGCAGGATACTCAATGTCCTCCTCTGGCCTCTGAGGACATACACAGGTGCATGGAACCTACATACGTGGGTTACACCTCATGTGTGCACACACAAAATAAATAAGCAAACAAATGAAATTCCACCAACATGAACTATCTGGAGTAGCCAAAACCAGGAATAGAAAGCAACTGATAGTGGCTGGGAGCCTGGGAAATAGAGACCTTTTGTTTAATAAGCAAAGAATTTCTTTTTTTGCACAATGAAAAGTTCTGGAGAGTGGGTGAACAAGAATGTGACTATACTCAGAATGTATTCAACACTATTGAACTGTTAACAACAAAGGCAAAATGGTTAAAATGGCTGCAATCTGGGTCCTAGCGTGTATAAAGTTTGGATTTTATCTCAAACATCTAAAAGAAAGTTAAAATGATGAATTTTATGTTATTTGTATCTTATGACAAATTTCATAATGAGGTGACTTGAGATGAATAATAAAGAAATATGAAATGGAATAAATTTAAATGGAAAAAGCATATATTGAAAAAATATTAAGATATTGCTGTATAAAATTAAAGACTATCTGGGCTGTGGATGCACCTCAGTGGTAAATCTTTTTTTCAATAATTTATTTTTATATTATGTGCATTAGTGTTTTGCCTGAATGTATGTCTCTGTGAGGATGTCAAATCTTATAGTTACCGACAGTTGTGAGCTACCATGGGGGTGCTGGGAATCGAACCTGGGTCCTCAGGAAGAACAGTCAGTGATCTTAATCACTGAGGCATTTCTCCAGCCCAGTAAATCTAATACTAAGAAAAAGGGAGGCCCCTAGGTTCAATCCCTAGTGTCAGTGTGTCATGCACACACACACATACATACTTGCATGCACACACATGTACATGCACACATACTTGTATGTATGGGATATCTACATATATTATTAAATCATATTAAGAGACTACAAATAAAACTATATTATTAGCTCAATAAATGCTGAAAAAGTCTTGTTTTATAAAATTTAAAACACACTCATGAAAGAAATTCTTATTGAACAAGGATCAGGTAGAGGGTGGTGGCATATGCCTCTAATCCCAGGACTCAGAAAGCAGAGGAGGGTGATTCTTTGAGTTCAAGGCCAACTTGGCCTACTGAAAAGTTCAAGGATAGCAACCAAGGCTACGGAGAAAGATCCTATCTCAAAACAAATCAAACAAATAAACAACAACAACAATAAAAAACAACCAAGGGACAGAGGTAACTCCCTAGTATTACAAAGGGTACCTACATAAAATCTAAAGCTAACATTATACTTAATGATGAGAGGCTCATTTCATCTCTAAGGGATCACAGAGCTAAATGGATGGAACAGTATACAATGTTCACGAATGAAAGCCTCAGTATTGTTAAGATCTGGTTCTTAAGACAAGTGTGGAGGAGCATGCCTTTCGTCCCAGGTGGAGCTCCGGGAGTTCCAGGTCAGTCCAGTCAACACAGTCCGATATAAGTCAGCCAGAGAGACATAAAGACACCGCCTCATGAGGAAAACAGAACAAAGATGTTAGTTCATGTTCTTCTGAAACTGACTTCAGAAGCAAGCATGGCAGCCTACAATCCCAGCACTGGAGACACACAGGTAAGAGACTGCAAACTGAGGCCAGCCTGGTCTACAATATAGCATCCATAAGAAAAAGATCCAAACAGAAGCACACTTATTGTATATAAAAAAAAAAAAGCAAAGGACCTAAATGAAGCAAAGCAACTAACAAAAAGAACAGGTGTGCTGGCTAGTGTTCCGTCAATTGGACACAAGCTGGAGTCACCTGAGAGGAGGGACTCTCAATTTAGAAAGTGGTTCCAGAAGACTGGGCTCTAGGCAGGACTATAGAGCATTTTAATTAGTGACTGGTGGGTGAGGGCCACTCCAGAACTGCTGTTCTGGGCGCTGTAAGAAAGGAGGCTGAAAAGGCCATAGGACCGAGCCAGCAAGCAGCTCCCTCCTCCTCCTCCTGTGCTCAGCTCCTGCCTCAGGTTCCTGTCCTGAATCCTTCTATGACCAACTGTGATAGGAAGTGTAAGCCAAACAACCCTTTCCTCCCTGGGTGGATTTGGCTGTGGTGCTTCATCTGCCTAAGACAGCAGAACCAAGGACTGTCCCCACCTGATTTCAAGGTTTGCCACAGAAACACTACCATCAAGACAATGGGAACCTGGTGTGGTAACGGGAGCCTGTGGTCCCTGCTCTTACAAAGCAGAAGCTGGAAGATTAGAAGCTCAGAGCCACCCTCAGCCCAGACATGGGACTCGCTCTCAAGAAAGCCTAAAACAAAAGCATGTTTAAATTCTTTGCTCAGATAACTTGAATCCTTATAATTTATCCAGGGGAAATCAAGAAAGTAAAAAAATTCACCACCAGCAACATTCACAGCCAACCATCAAGGTTTTTTGCTTTCTGCTTTTGTTGTTTGTGACAATCTTGTGCAGTCAAGATAGACTTCCGACTCACTGCATGACCAGGGCTAAGCTCTTTCTGGCCCTCCGCCTCCCAAGTGCCAGGATTATAGGTGGCAGCACCACTCCCAGCCCCAAGTATCTTTGTATAAAGATATGGAGGGGCTGGGGAGATGGCTCAGAGGTTAAGAACACTGGATGCTCTTCCGGAGGTCCTGAGTTCAATTCCCAGC
This sequence comes from Arvicola amphibius, assembly GCF_903992535.2. Taxonomy (NCBI): domain Eukaryota; kingdom Metazoa; phylum Chordata; class Mammalia; order Rodentia; family Cricetidae; genus Arvicola; species Arvicola amphibius. The sequence goes on along the minus strand of NC_052055.2, from coordinate 2,698,455 downwards.
AACCACATGGTGGCTCACAACCACCTACAATGAGATCTGGTGCCCTCTTCTGACCTGCAGGTGTACACGCAGGCAGAACACTGTATACATAATAAATAAGTAAATCTTAAAAAAAAAAAAAAAAGATATAGATGGTGACTGGATTGTGGTTGGACCTGATACAGAAATTTAGATTAAATTCACAAACACACAACTCACAATGCTTGACTAGAATTGAGAAGTCGCCACTACTTTCTAAGTAGTCTCTTCTAAAAGCCGTTCACTGACCAGCAAGAAGGCTAGGATCTCAGGGATACACACACTGCCCAAACCGGTCCTCACTCTACCTTTATGTCGCTGTCAATCCTTTCCCATTCCTCGGCTGTGAAGCTGGCCGCTGTCGCTGCAGGCTTATCTTTCCTTAGAGCTCGACTCTTGGGAGCCAAGCCGGTGAGGCGCTTCTCACAAAATTCCGTGAGTTCAGGGTAGTAGCCTTCTTCGCCCGACCTTAGAAAGCAGTTAGAATCTTAGGTTAGCACCTTATTTAGAGTTCCTCTAGACTGCTGGCTGGCAGACTGGGTTTCCCGGGACCCCCGGGTTCTTTGCTCTCAATGGCTGTGCAAGGCTGACGTTGGCTCTCGTACCAGTGAATCAAGGGCGTATGTCCCCGTAGTGAGGACGCCACAGAAACAGCCTACATCACAAGCACCAAAGGTTGATACAGGGGCTGGAGAGAGGGCTTGGCAGTTAAGAGCTCTGGCTGCTCTTCCAGAGGGTGAGTTTTACTCCTCCACGGCATCTCACAACTTCCGGCACTCCCGGTCCAGGTTAGCTCATGCCCTCCACCCTCTTCTGACCTCCGTGGCCGCTGTATCCACACAGGGCATAGACATGCGTGCAGGCATGCCACCCACAGGCATAAAAATACATTGCACAAAGCAGTTTCAAAACATACTGGAAGTTCAATACGAGAAAAAAGCTGGGAGATAGCATGGGCCTCCTTTCCAAGGAGTTTCTGTTTAAAAAACAGGGTCTCATACAGCCCAGACTGTGTGGTTGAGAATAACCATGAATTTCTAATCCTTCTGGGCTCACACTCCTAGTGCTGGAATTGCAAGCATTTGACACCAAATTCCCCTGATGTGAATCAAACCCAGGGCCTCAGGAATACTAGACAAGCATTCTGAAACATCCCAAGCCCTTGTCACTTTTTTTTAATGTATGAGGAGAAAATGGCAGAGAAATGGCTTGGACAAAACACCCCTAAAATGAACCACTCAAGAAACAGAGTTACTTCCCTAGAAAGCTAATGAAGTTCTAGTGCCTCTCTGGCCTCCTTGGGCATTGGCGTACATGTGGTGCAGACATACATACAAGATAAAAATAAATAAATCTGATTTTTGAAGGAAAGAGGGTCAGAGAAAATAAAAGCAAGGACTATTAAAGAGCCAAGCATTGCAACTATGTCCTGGAAAGGCAGGGGGCTCATGATCCACAATGTTCTCCAAATCAAATCTCACAGGAAACCCAAACAGGGTTTGGTTGGCAGCCCACGGGGCGGTAGTTCTTGACATAGATTCTGAATCCCACATAACAATTGGTTGCATTGTTACCAGCACATTTTCCTTCTCAGGCTTCAGGTGTAGAATGGCTGGGAATGAGGCCCTTAACCCTGCATTTTTAACAGCCACACCTGGGATACATGCATGCAGTTGACAACAGCACCGTGGGGCTCTGGTAACTTCCTGTTTCAGTCTCCCCATCGTCTTCCATGACCAGGCAGCAGTGAGTCACCCTGTGTCCTCACACCTTCCCCAGCAGCTGCGTTTGCCACTGCTTTACCTCTTCTTGGACAACAGAGAGGACATAAGAGTACCCCCTTGGATCCAAACCACCGACGTCCCATATAGAAGTCCATGCAACCAGAACCCTCCAGAACCACAGTCTAAAACCAATATGGAACCCATGCACTAACCTCAATATTTGAAAAGTCTCTAATACCTCACAACAGAAAGCAACGGCATAATTAAAACTGCCACACTGAAGCATGAGATTAATTTTTAAATGCTTACCTCAACACACAAAGAATTTTTTCCAGGTGTTTCACATCTGAACATTTTTCAATATACTTGAAATCCAAATGCTCGACAGGAATTTTAAATGTCTTTGTTGTTCCAAAGCCCCACAATGATGGGCAATCCTTAGCAGTCATGACTGAAACACAGTATATGAAAAATGATGTATGTATAATAATTAGCTCAATTTGGGTAGCAGGGATCGCCGAGTGCTCCCAGAGGAAAAGGGGTGGATGTGTTTCGAAGCCCTCTCTGAGAACAGTTAACCTTAGCTGAGTCCAGCTATCCCTTAGGAGTGTGCCATCCCAGTCTTCCCCTTAAACACGGCCGGAACGGAATGGCAGAGTGGGTTTTGGTGCATCAACTACGCTTCATTTTAAAATGTCAAACCTGAGACTTTCTTGGTGAGCTAGAGCTATGTTCCTGACATGGAATGAAGCTGTCACCGACGTGGAGCAAGGGCTCCTTGACCCCTACCGCACAGACAATTAACAGAGCCTCCAGCCACAAAGTCACATGTTTTAACAGCGTGACATGTGACAGTCACAGATTCTAAGCTTTGTGTGGGGCTGGAGAGCTGGGCCAGTGGCTAAGAGCAGAGGATCTGGCTTTGAGTCCCAACACCTACAGCAGGCTCACGGCAGCTCCTTCTGAATGACCCCAACACCTACAGCAGGCTCACGGCAGCTCCTTCTGAATGACCCCAACACCTACAGCAGGCTCACGGCAGCTCCTTCTGAATGACCCCAACACCTACAGCAGGCTCACGGCAGCTCCTTCTGAATGACCCCAACACCTACACCAGGCTCACGGCAGCTCCTTCTGAATGACCCCAACACCTACACCAGGCTCACGGCAGCTCCTTCTGAATGACCCCAACACCTACAGCAGGCTCACGGCAGCTCCTTCTGAATGACCCCAACATCTACACCAGGCTCACAGCAGCTCCTTCTGAATGACCCCAACACCTACACCAGGCTCACAGCAACTCCTTCTGAATGATCTGGAGCTCTTGTCTGGCCTCCGTGAGACACAAACATGCAGCACAACATCTACATTCATAAAATAAGAGTTTATTTTAAAAATAAAACCTATTCAGTGCTTTTCTCAAACTTAAAAATCTAAATAAGAAAAAAAATAAGGCAGGGCCAGGTGTGGTGGCACGTGCCTTTAATCCCAGCATTGGGAGCAGGTGGATCTCTAGGAGTTCTAGGCTAGCAAGGTCTTAGAAGAGTTCTAGGCCTGCCAAGGCTACCCTGTCTCAGAGTAAATAAACAAATAAGTAAACAAATAAATGGCATTCAATACTTGAAAAACTTTCAAATTTACAAAATATGTCTGTCATAATAACTTTACACTAACATAGATGGGGGGGGGGGAATAAAAACCAAAGCAGCTTGCTTTCTGTTGCTGTGACAAACCCCATGGCCAAAAGCAAGTTGGGAAGGAAAGGAATTTATTTCATTTTACAGCTTACAGTTCCACACTAAGGATGAGTCAGGACAGGAACTCATGCCGGGACCTGGAGGCAGGAACTAGAGCAGGGGCCATGGAGGATGGCCGCTTCCTGGCTTGCTCCCATGGCTCCAGTTCAGCAACCTTTCCTATACCTCTCAGGACCACCCACAGTGGGTTAGGCCTCCAACATCAATCAGTAATCAAGAAAATATCCCACAGACTTGCCAATCTGATGAAGGCAATTTCTTAATTCCAATTCTCTCTTCATAGATGACCCCAGTTTTTGCCAAGTTGACAAAAACAAACAAGCAAACAAAAAACCAACAACTAACCAGCACAGACAGCATAAATAACAATCTTCTGTAGCAACAGTTTAGTTCATGCCGTGCAATAAAAAGCCCAACAATCAAGATTCACAAGCTTCTTCAAATTCTGCTGAAGTAGCTTTCTTTTTTCTTTCTTTCCTTTTTTTTTTTTTTTGGTGTAGAATCCTTAAACCTGTGTGCAAATAAAAATGTGATCTTTTCAGCCAGGTGGTGGTGGCACACACCTTTAATCCCTGAGAAGGAGGCAGAGGTAGGCGATTCTCTGTGAGTTCGAGGCCAGCCTGGTCTATAGAGCTAGTTCCAGACAGCCAACGCTGTTACACAGAGAAACCCTGTCTCGAAAAATCAAAAGAAAAAAGATTACTGCATGTTAGCTGGGAGTGGCCCACTTGGGAGGGCCAGGAGTTCAAGACCACCCTCAGCTACATAACTAACATAGCCAGGCTGAGCTCCACGAGATTCTGTATATCTATTATATAACTCAACTTTAATCCTCAACTCCCAAAGGGTGGTTTATGTATTCTCCCCATACTTCTTTGCAATCTTAGTCTCTAATGCTTGGTCTTGGCTGGTTTAAATTTATTCTCCATCATTCTGCTCCACATCCACTTCCCATATTTCCTAATCAGCGCATTAGTAATAACTCCTGTGTGCAAGCTGCAGCGTTTCGTGGTAATCCTAGTAACGGGGAAACCCAGCTTCTCCCACCGAGGAGGCTGGGCTCCCTCTGCTGCCAGAAACGGAAACTGGCGTCCCTCAGCCATGGCAACCGTTTCCAGGACCCACAGTCTCCCGGCTTGTCTCCCCGCTTGGGAGTGGGAACCGTCTGGGACGCCCGGGAGCTCGTTCTACAGCCAACCTGCAAGCGTCTGTGTCGGGAGTCGTTCCCAAGGCTTGGACTGTGGTCCCCAGGGCTGAAGCAGTTGGCTGTCCCAGGGACTTCAATGCGGCGACGCGGCCCCAACTTCCACCACCGTGCGAACCGCAGAATCTGAAAAGTTCCAATCCTTCCCAGACCGGAAAGGACGTTCATCCGACAGCACGCTCTAGCCAGTGCGAGCGTGCCTGTGCGGTCCCCGCTTCGCGTCCGCCCCAGGATGCTCACCTGGATCTCACCCTATGCCCAGCTAGCGACGGAGTGGGGGCAGGTGCTCAACGCAGCTGGGCGGAGGCTAAGCCCTCCGCCGGCCATTGGCTATCCCGGCTGTCCACCTGCTGATTGGCCAGCTTCTGCCCTCACCAAGACCCTCCTTTGGTTTAGTGTTTCGTAGTGAATTAAAATGTTTCTGTTTTACTCGAGCAAGGCACCCAACCCACTGTGTGCTGGAGATACAAATATGATTAGGCATAAGCAATTCAAATGAACGAAACACGAGATATCATTTTTTGGAGAAATTTACTTCCATTTTAAATACATTTCAGACTCGTTAAAACAGATGAAGGAAGCAGCTGGCGTGCGCCCAGAATTCCGTGCATTCTCCTCCTCTTTGTTTAAGGATAGGCAAGTCTGGGGCAGGGGACACAGCGGGCATGAAGAATGAACGATAAAGAACGACACTCACACTCTTAATTTACACAGCATGTTTATAGATGAAGACTCAAGCGTTAGGGTAATCCTTGGGTCGCTTCACCAAATTTGTTGTGGAAATATCATAAGCTCCATGTGTTGCAAAGAATGTCACACCTCATTCCAGCCATGATGTGAGTCTCAAGCAACCACCTGAACTTCCACGTCATAGATTTCCAGCGGAGAAAGAAACTAACAACCTGGAGAATGGCTCTCATTCCGTGGAGTTTATCATTTTCTTTCCACATTCAATGCTTTCTTTTGACTATGTACGATCTATGCTGTATTGAAACCGGTCAAAACAATCTGAAAAAACATGGTGGGCAGGTAAAAAAGTACCAGTCCTCACAGAATAAGTCCAAAGATGGATAGCAAAGGCCATTCTACTTACTGAACTTAAACAGAAAAGGTATTTAAAGCTGGGCCGGATGGTGTAGGCCTGAATTCCCAGCTAATCAGAAGACTGAGGCAGGATTGTCAAGACCAGGCGACAAGCCCAGCCCATTTAGTGAGACACAAAGTGGAATAATGATGGCTGGAGACAGAACTCTACGCTAGCAGTCTCGTAAGCCTCAAACCAGCTATGTAATCAAAGACAACCTTAAACTCCTGCTAAACCCTCCTGCCTCCACCTCCCAAGCACAGGCATCAGAGGGATCAGAGATCTCCACAGCACCCAGCTCTAAGAACCTCTTTTGTGGTCTGAGGGCTATGTGTTCCTGTGTAAGCGAGCAGAGCTTTCAAAAACATGATTTCAGAGTGTACGTATGGGTCTTTGTAGGGTGTGAGATACCCAGACGGCAGTGTCAGATGCCCTGGACGGGAGTAACGGCTGTTGGGGGATAAATATCGATGCTGGGAACAGCCGGGGCCTCTGCAAACACAAACAAGTGCCTCAACTCCTGAGTCAGCACTCTGGCCCAGACACCTCTTTTATCCTATTTGCTTCAAATGTTTCATACTAATTTTGACTTTTTCCAGTTTTCAGGACAGCAAGTACAATGGTGCTCTGGACAGCTTACAGTTGCAAACAAAGTAGAGTGGTTTCCAAGGCGCTCATTTCTCAGACCTTTAGAAAACGGTCTAAAACACTGCACTTCAGGTTTTCCTAATGCATTTTATTTATTTTCTGTGTGTGCACATACACACATGCTCAAGTCCTGGTGTGCATGTGGAGGTCAGAGGGCAGACAGGCTTCAAAAGTTAGTCTTCTTCCCACCATGTGGGCTCCAGGGCCTGAACTCAAGTCCCCTGGGTAGGTGGAAGCAGCAGCTCGATGGCCTGAAACTTGACTCTTTAAAAGACTGAATGAAAGTGAGGTTTGGGGAAACAACTTTAATCTTGTGTGAGAGATTATAGGCACAATAAATTAAAAGTCATATGCTAAACCAAAACTTCCTTTATACAAAGTATTAAAATACAATCACATATCTAAAGTGAAGCCATAGGTACACAGTTGTAGTTGTAAAGCTACACAGAGAAGCATCAGTGGGGCAAATGTTTGAACGAAGACACTCCTGAATTCCAAGTTTTCACCGAGCATCGAAAACTACCACTGTTGAACCGAGTTAAGGATTTTAAACAGTACTTAAAATTATGCAATACTAAGGCTTCCAAGTCACCACCTCTGCACCAAGCTTGCTATTTAATATAAAATGAACAAAAGAATGAACTTCACTATAGCCACCAGAGAGTACCTAAAAAATAAAGTACAGCACTTCCACTTCCATTAGTTCGTGTTCCACGACACAGAAGATAACTTAAAAACACTAACGCCCTCGAGGGTGAACTTTTAAGAGTCTGTGCCAGCTACAATGAAATAATTTGCTTTCAATATTGGACTATTGTAGGCCTCACCGTCTTCCACTAGGTTATCAACTTCTTCCAGACTTCAGATCACCCATAAACTGACAATCAAGAATGACTATTTCTAAAAACAAACAATTCCTAAAAAATAAAAATATTTATATATTCAAGCTTTTGAATTACTTAGAGCCCATAATGAATGGCACATGAAAATGCTAATCATGTTTACTTTAAGAAATAAAAAAAAAATCTACAGTTATCCACTGGGTTTTTAAAAACATATTTATTTACACTTACTTTATGCATATGAGCGCTTCTGCATGCATGCATGCATATGTGTGCGCCGTTTGGGTCCCTTGTACAGGTGGAGGTCAGAGAAAGGGATCAGACCCCTGGAACTGGAGTTACAATTGGTCACAGCAATCTTGTTGGTGGTGGAAACAGAACCAGACCCTTTGGAAGAACAGCCAATGCCCTTACCTGCTGACCCATCTCTCTAAACCTTGTTGGGTTATTTGAGACCAAGTAGCTCACCAAGTAGCTCTAGCTGACCTAGAACTCACAAAGGTCTGCCTGTCTGTGTCCCCTAAGTTTGGGGAAAAAGAAACCCTATTAAAATAATCAACTGATATACCTCCTTTGGAGCCCCCCATGTTCTCAGTTCTCACTCATCCTTTATAAACCCATGCTCTCAAAAAAAATAATCCAAGTTATTACTTCTGTCAGAACTTAGTCTTTATCAACCCAAATAGTATTATTTCCTCTTTACATTTAGCAAGCATAGTCAAAAGGATACATCTTTTAGTCCTTTTCTTGTACATTATTCTGTATCCACATTCTCTGCATCTGATTGGATCTCTGGATTTTATTTCATTTTCAGTGTGACACTCTAGGAAATAAAACACGTTTATTCAATGCCTGAAAGAGAAACACTACAGGGAAGCAAATATAACCACAGATGTCACCAGGAGCAATTCAAAGCGCTAAAGCAGCCGTGTGCATGTCTGTGACTGAACAGACCAAGGAGAGAAGGGAGTTGTCAGCGGTGTGCCCTTTCCTGATGAAAAGACATTTTTTTTAATTTAATGTAATCTTTTTAAATAGTATTTTTTTAAAAAAAAAAAAAAGACTTATTTATTATGTAGACAGTGTTCTGGGGCACAAGATCTCATTACAGACGGTTGTGAGCCATCATGTGGTTGCTGGGAATTGAACCTAGGACCCCCGGAAGAGTAGTCAGTCCTCTTAACCTCTGAGCCACCCCTCCAGCATCCCCCCTTTCTCCCCCCTTTTTTATTTTACATATGAATCCCAGTTCCCTCTCCCTTCTCTCCTCCCACCCCACTCACCATCCATTCCTCCGGGAGGGCGAGGCCTCCCATGGGGAGTCAACATAGTCTGTCACATCACTTGTGACAGGATCAAGGCCCTCCTCCCTGTATCTAGGCTGAGAAAGGTATTCCTACATAAAGAATGGGCTCCAAAAAGTCAGATCACGCAGTGGGAATAAATACTGGTTTCATGGCCAGCGCCCCACAAACTGCCCAAGCTCCATTACTGTCGTCCACATTAAGAGGGCCTCATTCAGTCCTATGCAGGTTCCCCAGATGTCAGTTCAGAGTCCGTGAACTCCCACTAGCTCGGGTCATTTGTTTCTGTGGGTTTCCCCACCATGGGAAAAGACGGAATCTTTTTTTTTTTTTTTTTTGGTTTTTCGAGACAGGGTTTCTCTATGGCTTTGGAGCCTGTCCTGGAACTAGCTCTTGTAGACCAGGCTGGTCTCGAACTCACAGAGATCCGCCTGCCTCTGCCTCCCGAGTGCTGGGATTAAAGGCATGTGCCACCGCCCGGCTAAAGTGCTAGCTCCACTTTATAACTTAAATATCAGTACTCAGGTAAGGAAAGTTTAAGTAAAATGGCTTGCTTAAACGTTAATCTTACCTCCACAAATATATATCATCGGCTGCTGCTTTGGGGGTTGGACGTCTTTCTGGGTATCCATTGTTAGTGCCTGAAATCAGAGTCAAAGACTGAATTAACGGAGCCTTTGCACAGAACCAACCTGGTCCCGTTTTCCCAGAAGCTAAACAAGTTTCTGATTCCTGGGATGAAGAGAAAAACTCGTGAGTAGAATGTTTGTCCAGAATACAGAGGCTTGAGAATCAAACCCCAGTATTCAGGAGGAGGGAAAATCGTAATCCCTTATTTGTTCTTGCCCCACAAACTGTGGGCTGGGTCTGAGGGCTGAGACACCCTCTCAACAACATTACACACATTATAAGTGTTTACTACACTCCCTAAGATCCTAGAGGGTATACTCTCTACACGCGGACAAACTGAGGCTAAACACAGGTCTGTGTGCCCAACATCACCCCACTACTGAGAAGCAAAACGATTCAGACCTGAGCTGGGAGCAGCGACTCCACCAACGCCTCTGCCAACACTAACTCCACCGGGGATCCTCTCATTAACCATTTATCGACGTATTTGGTATCTGAGAGAATCTCCGCTCTGTAACTCAGGGTGTCGGTGGAAGGCGGCATTCCCCTGCCTCTGCTTCCCAACGCTCAGGCGGCAGGGGCGAGCCTCCTCTCCCGGCCACCCCGGAACTTTCTAAGACCAAGCGTCTCTCCGGCTTTTGCCCCCCAAGATCCACTTCCCAAATCCTCAGCCGACGGTCTCTTACCTCGGCAGCTCAAACAAGCTCTGTGCACGCAAAACCTTTCCCGGGTCCTCGGAAGCCGTCACTACCAGTGTCTTCTCGGTAACTTCCGGCACCGTCTCGCCAGCTTCCGGCGCTGCCTTATGACGCGCTGGAGCCCCGCGCCGTGTCGCAGTGCCGTGCGCGGGTATTCCGAAACCTGTAGTGTTTCGCTCCTGTTTGATTTCCGTGGGTTTTGTTTGTTTGTGTTTGCCCCTCTCCCCGGCAGACGAACCATTTCCGCTGCTCGGCAGTCGCAGGTGCGTGCTTCTCCAAGGGCCGTGGAGCAGGAGCCCGGACAGGCGCTGTGGAATCCTGAAGGAGCCCATTGCTCGGGTCAACACGACCCGGTGAGCCCGCCGGTAATCCTCACGAGTTCAAGACGCTGCTGCACTGCGGGTTTCAAATTGTTCAGTATCTATGCGGCTGGGTTTTGTTTTGTCCGTTTTGTTCTTCAATTTCCAGCTCTCCCCCAGGCTCCTGTCACCCCTCTTTCCCACTCTGTTTTGGGGAGGGCAAAGATAGCGAAAGAGGAGGTCTGAGGCATGGTGTTCTGTGCTGCCCAGGCTGGCCTGAAACCCGCGCGGTCCTCTACCTTTGCCTCCTCGGTGCAAACCACAGCTCCTGTCATCTCCCTCCCTTTTTGAAGGAAAGGCTTTCAGACGGGCAGCGCCATCAATTATTCCCACCCTTCGGTGGCTTTAGCTTTTCTAGTTGTATCCTCCCTCCTGTGTTTGTTCACACAAGAAAGGTAGAGAGTGTGTGTGCTCTCCAAGATCAAAAGTTTAATTCAGTCAAACACACATGTTGAGTTCGGGTCATTTACATTCATTCCGTTCTTGTACGTCCGTCATTTATATTAAATAACGGTGGCGAAAGCAACGTTATTAAAACAGTTGTCAATTATTAAAAACTAAAGAGACAGGTTCTCTCCGAAGACAAATCCATCCATAGTAGTTCACACTGGTGCTACTTCCCGACCCTGCGCTCTGTCGGCATCACCGTGGAACACACCCCACAAATGCTAGCCACCCCGTTTTCAATGACGACGTTAACTGAGCATTCACCAAGTGCCAGAAATCACTGCTCACTCCCTCCTAGTGAAGGTGGCTGCCCTGCCATCCTGAGGCCTTTAACCCTTTGTGTTACGATGAAACAAGACGCCATTCCCTCAAACCTCTGAATTTCTTTTATACTTGATAATAGCATTTTCTGCGCAGCTTGAATGTTGAGGTCATTGGGGGAAAAACTCATGGCATTTTATTGAACGAGCCCCAAAAGGAAATTAGATCTGGTGGGAAACAAGTAAGTAGAATTCTATCATGGGAGCCTGAGCCAAGAAAAGGAAGCAAAGAAGCAAGAGTGTGGTAGATAAAGGTATAACAGGGACAGCAACTTGCTGTATAGGCAAGAATGACTTTGTACTTCCAACCTTCTGTCTCCACCTCCCATGTTCTGGGGAATAAAGGGGCTGCCATGCCTGGTTCTGGTGAGTTCATTTTTCTTCACTTGTAATAAAATGTCTCCTGAAATATAAGTAAATACGTGTCTTTAAATTTGAAAAATGGCAAAACAGTGGTCATTTGGATATTTTTAGCCATAAGTCAAAATTCTTCCTCTTTTGAATTGGGGTGGAGAAGTTAATAAGTAGATTACACCCTTTCTTTTCAAAGGAGAGTATGAACGAAATCCACAACTACTATAAATTAGGCAGTTGGGTTTCCCACATTTGGGGAAATCGCTGGTATCAGCACATTTAGAATGCAGTGTATAAGCCTCACCCCTGGGGAAACCATCTTCATGACTGTTAACAACTCCTCTGCCAGATAAGTTTGTCTAGAGTTTCTGTTGTGAAGAAATACCACAAGCACAGCAACGCTTATAAAAGAAAACACTTAATTGGGGTAGATTACAGTTCAGAGGATTCGTCCCTTATGTGTGTGACATAGTGCTGGAGAAGGAGCTAAGAGTCCAATAGGAAGGGAACTGTGACCCTGGGTATGGCTTGAGCATATATGAGACCTCCAAGACCACCTCCACAGTGACACACTTCCTCCAGCAAGGCCACACCTCCTAATAGTGTCATTCCCAACGAGCTTATGGGGGCCATAACAGTCAAGCTATAACATCATTGCATTTGTTTGCGGTGGGGGGTGGGGGGCGCTCATGTATCCTAAACTGACTTCACTTCTACCCAGCTGATGACCTTGAGTTTACAGTCCTCCTGCCTCCACCTTCCAGATGCTGAGATTCCACCTGTGCTGCCACCATGCTGGTGTATGTTGGGTTCAGTCAGGGCTTCATGCATGCAAGGCAAGCACCCCACCAACTGAACTCCATCCCCCACTCCAAATAACTGACTTTTAGAAGAGGATGGAGGGTCAGGGCTGCCGAGGGGAGGAGTGTCGTGACAGGATGAAATGACTGTAGCAAAGACTCATTTGAAGAGACGGGAGAGTACCACTGACTGTACGTGGGAGTGTGGGGCGCATCAGTCAAGTGCCATGTGTCACAAGTTCATCAGGTACCTCCCCCCTCAGCCTACTCCCTTGTCCCCCCCATGCTGTCGATTCTGCCGACCGAGCGTGTTGGTCCAGGTTGTTCCTCCCCCCACTAGCTGTCTTCCAGAGCAACACAGTAGCTCTCTGCTGCCTCCTTGCCGCCTCCACCCTCTACACCCATTTGTCTCATGCTGTGCATTGCCCACAGGATAAACCTTGGAGTCCTAACATCCATCCACAACTCCTGAGACCCTATAGGGCCCCTACTTCTTACGAGCTCTTCTCCTGCCCTTTCAGCCACTAGACCATGGTTCCCAGCTGGGATATTACATCGTCATCATCATCATTTCTCAATATGTGGCTCCAGCTGTCCTGGAACTCATTATATAGATCAAGCTGGCCTCAAATTCACAAGAAATCTACCTGTGCCTGCCTCTACCTCCCAAATGCTGGGGCTAAAAGTGTGTGCCACCACTCCTGGTTATAAATTGGTTTTTAAGAAAGGAATGTGTTTTTGATTTTTAGATTTTAAAAAACTACCGAGGGAGGATCAGTAACCACTTTCGTTAGAGCCACATCTCCACAGTGTCAGAAACCAAAAAACAAAAACAAGATATTACATCATTTCAGACGGCATGTGCGGCTGGCAATAAAGCCCAGTCTGTCTCTCTCTCTCTCTCTCTCTCTCTCTCTCTCTCTCTCTCTCTCTCTCTCTCTCTCTCTCTCTGTCAGGTCTGACTTTGTTGATGTTCATGTCACTTTCTTTGGAAGTGTCTTTCAGCTGATTGCAGGGACCACACTTGGCCTTGCTTTGGAGGTTCTGCATTCCTGGTTGTTCTCTGCTTCTCTGTTCTGTAGCCCCTGTCACTTGTTCAGAGTAGCTGTGGGTGAATAGTAGCTCATCTTCCGCAGGCTGGGTATCCAGGGGCCTAACTCCCTCAGTGGTCTTCTCGCTCAGCCTGAGACATGCCAGTCAGGTCACTGAGATTCCCAAGAGTCCCCAGACGAAAGGACCCTCTGTGATAGTCTGTAATGTGAGATTAACAGCTTCCTGCTCTTGCATGTTAAGTTTGGAATTGCCTGTTGTCTGCCTTTTAATTGCTATCCACCCATCAAAATCCACCTTACCTCGTGGTGCAAACAAGTCAGCCCTGCACTCTCTCCTTGAGGAGAGTTAGTTGGTTCTTTGGGCCACCCCATTACAGTACTGTCCTGTACTGTACCATTGTTACCAGTAGGGTGGCTGGCTCTTCTTGCTCTACCCAAATGGAAAGACCAGCCTGCCAAGTGCTGGCCTTTTCTCTCCAGACCTCAGCAACAGCAACAGCAGCAGCAGCAGCAGCAGCAGCAAGTGCTCCCCTCCAGTTCTGGCCATCCTGCAAGCCTTGTATAGCCTCACCCATTGCTCTTTGGCCCTTATGAAGCCAAGGGTACCAGGACCATCCATCAGCTCTACAAATGTTACCACTCTTGCTGAGGACTAGGAAGTCTGGTCTCCTTAGTTCCTGACAGGTGGCCAGTGAAACCAATTCTCGGGATACTTGCCTTAAAATCCTGTCAGATCTCTAGAGCTCCTTGGCCACCAGGGCCTGTGGCTTCTATTCTCTGACTCTACAGTCCTGGGTCCACTCAGCCTCTCATCCTCTCTAACCCCCACCCCTCATCCCTGCACCAGCTGCCCTCGGGAGCTCTTCAGCTGATCTTACTTCATGCCACTTCCTGTCAGCCTGCATCACTCAGGCTTAGCAGGTAAAGGTGTTTACTGCCAAGCCTAACAAATGGGGTTCAGTCCCTGGGACCCACACACGCAAAGGAAAGGCTCTGTCAGGTTTTACTATGACCGTCACATGCATGCACGCATGCATACACACACAATCTAAAAATTTTAAAAATAGATAAATATAAAATCAAAACAGGTCAAAGGACCTTTTTATGGTTTTTTGAGACAGGGTTTCTCTGTGTAGTCCTGGCTGTTCTGAAACTAGGTCTTGTAGACCAGGCTGGCCTTGAACTCACAGAGATCCACCTGCCTCTGTTTCCCAAGTACTGGGATTAAAGGTAAAAGGACTTTTATTGGAGCTGGCATTGCAAGAGCAGGGGAGGCATCGAAGCAGGGCATTTCCTAGGCAACTCCCCAAGTAAACCAAACCGCCTGCTCATATCGTTTAGAAGAGGGATGTGTACCTCAAGTAGAGTGCTGTCCTCTTAGACCCGCTCAAAGGCGTCTCTGCTGGGTCACTAGGGGACATGCCACTCCTCTGGCCTGAATGGGATGATTTTAGGGTCACTGGGAGGTCACTCAGGCTTGGGATAGCAAAAAATGCAGCAAAAACTGGAACCATGAGGCTGCCCCTGCAGAAACTGGAGCTTTAGTAGAGACGGTTGCAAAGATTTCTCAAGGAATCCGCGGACTGCTCAGAACACCTGGTGTGGCACAGACGTGGCTCTCTGTTCCCCTGCCAGTCCATTTGCTCACGGCAATCCGGCCAGCATGGGAGAGCAGAGCTGCTAATCAGAGAGCCCAGTTACCCACACCCCAGCATCTTTATTTACAGACCACGGACACGAAGAGTGACTACCACAGCACAATGATTTTAAACATCTTTAAATGTGTAACTGTGTGAGTATACACCATGTGTGGGCAGGTGCCTGAAGAGGCCAGCAAAGGGTGTCAGATCCCCTGGAGCGGCAGTTACAGGCAGCGGCAAGTACGACGTGGGTGCCGGAAACCAAACCCGGGTCCTTCGGCAGAGCAGCAAGT
Source organism: Arvicola amphibius (assembly GCF_903992535.2). Taxonomy (NCBI): domain Eukaryota; kingdom Metazoa; phylum Chordata; class Mammalia; order Rodentia; family Cricetidae; genus Arvicola; species Arvicola amphibius. The sequence goes on along the minus strand of NC_052055.2, from coordinate 2,683,281 downwards.
GCTCTTAACAGCTGAGCCCTCCAATCTCACCTGAGCTTTAGCAATGGTTACCACCTGCCCAGAGCCCTAAGGAGGGAGGGTCTCTTCTGTTCTACACACAAGCCTCATTAACAAGCTGTGGCCTATTCATCTTGAGTTTAAGTTTATAAATACGACACCTATTTTTACGACACCTAAGGGGCATCCAGGCAGAGAGCATCCTCAGAGAAGAGGGGCGTAGCAGCCGCTGCCAGTGGCTTAAAGGTGGCAGCCGAGGCTCTGAATGAGAACTCTGCTACCCTGGGCATGGTGAAGCACCAAGGTCTCATGGATGTGGACCTAGGAAGAGAGGTCCCCAAAGCAAAGCAGCTAGAAGCTACCCTGGGTGACAGGTCTGTGTCTGGCCTCCCTTCTGCACTCAGGGAATGGTGAGTGAAAACCAGGCATTGGATGCTTCTGATCCCCAAAGTGGAATGTCTAAAAACTGAACACAGTCTCTCTTATGTATTCATAACTTTTGGTTGGTAGCTTTGTAGCCCAGGCTGGCCTAAAACTGGGTATGAATATAGAGCCGGCCTCTCTGGGAATCTTGCTGTGTCTGCCTCCTGATTGTAGAGACAGTAGTGTGTGCCTCACGACTTGTTTATTTTTATTTTTATTTTTTTTCCATTTACAAGATCTATGTTTGTTCGTTGCAGAAACAAGGTCGAAAATATAAAAGAACTATTTTAAAAAAATCATTAGCACATGCCTATAATCCCAGCGAAAGGAGGGGGCAGAGTGAGGAGGATCACGAGTTCAAGTCCAACCTGGACTACACCTGCCACTGTCTCAAAACAAATACAAAAGCAAAGAATGGGGGGGGGGGGATGTTGTAATCTTGCTGGATTTGGTGGGGCACCCCTGTAATCCTAGCATTTGAGAGATGAAAGCAGAAGGAGTAGGAGTTCCAGGGCAGCCATGACTACCTAGCAAGTTAAGTTCGAGGCCAGTGCCTCTCTCTCACCCCCAAATCAAATGGTGTGACTACTCGCCTTTACCATCCAAAGGCAGTTCGGCTGGCAGGCTGCTTTGACACCGAACGTCATGAGAAACATTTTCAGGGACGACCCCTAGTACAGCAGGGTTTCTAACAGACGCTCCCCCAGGGCGCACGGAGCGATGCTGGGAGGGGCGAGCGCTGCGGCAGGGCGGGGCGGCGACGGTGGAGCGGGCGGGCAGCTGGACCGAGGGAGGCAGGGCCGGCGTCCACGGGGCGGGGCAGGGGGGCTCAGGTGCGCTCGCCCTCCGCCCCGCTCGCCCGGGTGACGACCGTTAGCCCCGCCCGCAGCAGACGGTGCGGCTCAGGCCTGGAACCGGGGAGGCCCCCACGTCCAGGACTAGCGGAGGAAGGCCGGGGAGCGCGGCTGCGGCCGGGCGGAGACGTCCCCAGCGACCTGACTTTCCCCGCCGTAGCGCTGTCGGGGCGTCGCTGCGCTGCCCGGCTGATCTGTTCAGGTTTTTCTCTTTAAGGGGGTTGTACCTCGGCATGAACTTTAGAGGCAAAGATGAGAGACTTAGTTATTTGGAAGCCTACCTGACTTTGACAAGTCTTAAGAACTCTAGGTTGACTGATGGTAAGGCATTACACTTGAATGAACGAGGGCGTCTACTTTTAACTAAGTAGTTCTCTGACCTATTGGACGTCTTTATTTGTAAATGTGAGTTCTGAGCCCTTTATCAGGACCCGTTTTTTATTTTTTTTAATTTTTAAGTGAACATCAGTCAACTGTTGGGTCAGTACAATAAGCCAGGCGACCTGTGGTTACGTGGATATTTTCAAACTTTTGAAGTAGGAATTTTGGGGTACAGGAAAGATGAGGATGACGACAGCCGACCAAAGCCTGTGGTTTTTCGGGGAGAGAGCGCCTATAAGGGCTTCCCACTCTTTCCAACGGTTTCGGCTTCATTTCCAAATCGTAGGCTGGCGAGGCACCTAGTGGTGAAGTAGCAGAATAGTTACGTCTTAGAACCCACATGGACACAAGCACCCGATCCAACTTCACCAAATTGATTGAACTTAATATTGAGAGAAAAGGACTTATGAGATGAAACATAATTCATTAATATTTAGAAGGCATAAATTGTTTTAAAGTATAATGCAGTTTGTTGAAAGCAAGGTTTAATTGTCTTGACCTCCTGGGCATATGTAGAATTTAGCAGTGATCATGAGGGATCTGGGTCAAAACTGCCAAAAATAGAGCAGAAGTTTAAAAATTACTTTGTTCTGCAAAAATGATCCTCTAATATTGTGTTTATCATAGAAATTTTTGTAATACTAATTTTTTTACTCATATGCCCAAGCTATGTAGCACAGATCCCCAAATCTCCATGGTATAAAGAAAGAACTGACTCCCACAAGTTCCTCTCTCTACTTCCACAATGGGCTATGACATGTTTGCATGTCTGTCACACACACCCACAGATAAAGAATAAGAATATTTCAAGAGCCAGGCGGTGGTGACACACCCCTTTAATCCCCGTGCTCTAGAGGCGGAGGTAGGTGTATGTCTTTGAGTTTGAGGTACCTGGTCTATAAGGTGAGTTCCAAAACAGTTAGATAGAGCTGTTACACAGAGAAGCCTTGTCTCAGGGAAAACAAAACAAGCAAGAATATTTCAATAAAATATTTGCATGGTGCGTTGCCTACAGTTGTCAAGTAATCAGGATATTTGCCTTCTGGTTTTATAGCAAGGTGCTGTTTTTTAAAAAAATATTTATTTATTTATTATGTATACAATATTCTGTCTGTGTGTATGCCTGCAGGCCAGAAGAGGGCACCAGACCCCATTACAGATGGTTGTGAGCCACCATGTGGTTGCTGGGAATTGAACTCAGGATCTTTGGTTTGGAACAGCAGGCAATGCTCTTAACCTCTGAGCCATCTCTTCAGCCCCACAAGGTGCTGTTTTAATTAGGAAATATGTGGTGGTATATTATGGGGGTTTGCTTTTTAAGTAACTTCTGAAAAAATTGTTATATATAATTTCCCGTTCTCTATATTTAACACAAATAATATATTTTGGCATAAGCTGTTTGGCTCATGATTGCAAAGGAAGAACAAACTTGTTTTTACTTTGTTAAAACAGAGAGCTCAAAGATGTCCCAAAGGTATTCAGTCAGCCATGGAGCAGGAAGCAAAGTGGACTCCCCTCCTGTCATTGTTAAGAGGTCCAGCCTCAGAGGTTTCTGTTCCACCTCTTCCTTTCAACACAGGGACTGCCATGAGTCGCCAGAGACCCGCAGCTCTCATAAGAAAGAAAAAGACCCAGTGTTATTCCAGGAGCATCTAGAAACTCCATGCCGAGGTTCCGCCAATCCTGCAGCATCTCCCACTCATAGAAAGAAATGTACATTCCCGAGGAAGGAGAATCGTGGGAGTCCGGAACTCTGCGAGACTCCTAAAGTCAGAAGGAAAACGTGCTCATTACGCAGGCGTCTCGACTTATCTTTCGCTCTTCTGAAAGGGGATTCGGATCCACAAAGCCGGTCTCTGGAAAGCAACGTAAGCCACGTTGTTAGCCTAGAAACGCGTTTCCCGGACAGCACTTCAGGTTTCCCAAAGCAGGACAACTTTAGCTCGTTAGTTACAGAGGATGGTACTTCCAGCAGTCAGAAGTTGAGGCTAAGGTTTTCTCAGCACAAGACTTCCACAGTTGATGATTCCACGGGAGAGTGTGGCTTATTCGGAGTGGAATGTCTGTCTCCAATTCAAGGCAATGATTTCCAAGGTTCTGTCACACACGACTTTAGTGACAGCAGTTTAAGTGTTAGTGATGAGAACACATGTCCTGACCTGGGCTCCTCTGGTAGCCAGACAACCTACGGAGCAGAGGTAGCCACGTATGGAACTCCAATAAGTAGTCTCATATCAAAAACTAGATTTAAGGAGAGCCAAACGCTTTTTTCTTCAGCAGAAGTGAGAGACAGTGTTTCAACACCCGGAGACAGTGGTTTTAGCTCCCTTACCTGGGATAAGTCAGAAGATTCCATTTCTGACCAAGAAGGCTCTTTGCAAGAACTGTTTCAGAAGGGGACTCCCAGAGTGGGGGACCTCGTAAAAAATCCAAAGCATCCTGGAAGGTTGAGGAGACTATCCACTCTCCGGGAGCAAGGCTCCCAGTCAGAGACGGAAGATGAAAAGCAGACGGTCACTGCCAACTCTGAAGCAAGAGTGGGTGCTGCTTCAGGCACCCCAGAGGGTCAGCAAGGCTCCAGTGAGAAGGTCGGGGATCGGGCTTTCAGCTTTAAGAACTTATCAAATACCCCTGCCCTGCAGTTAGTGCACGAGCTCTTTATGAAAAGCAAAAGGAAGAGATTCCAGCAGGAAGATGACCAGGCATTCTTGGAGGAAAGGGATGGGGGGGAAATAGACAGACTGCGGTGTGTTCTGGCCGGACTGATTGGCAAGAAGATGGGCATAGAACAGCTGGATATCTTGACAGAATTACAGTATCGAAATTTGAAGCATATTTTAACTATGGTTTTAGATTCCTTGACTTCAGAGAGTTTATTCAGGTAAGAAATAAAAGTTGCTCATGGAAGAAATGTTCATCATCTTTTAAACTGATGTTTGTTTTGTTGTTTTTCTGTCTTTGGTTGTATTACCTATATCAGAGGTTTGCTAAGTGACCTCCCTAGTAGAGATTGCTAAGTAATTCCTTCTATTTAAAAGCAAAAATAAAAGATGGATTTAATGGTATAGACCTGTAATCCCAGATAGTTGAGAAGCTGGGGCAGAAGGGTTACTCAGGTTCTGGTTCAGGGTCAGGGAAAGAAAAATCAAGATGGTGGTGGTGGTGGTGGTGGTGGTAGTGTATGTATGTAGAAGCCAGAAGTCAGTCCATAGTCTTCAATATTTCCTCATTGCTCTCTACCTTACTTTTTGAGACAAGGTCTCTTACTGAATGTGGAGATCACCAATTAGACTGGGCAAGATCCCAGGATCCTCCGGACTCCACCTCTGCACACTGGGATTACAAGTGTGTGCTAGGCCTTTTATGTGGCTGATGTGACCCAAGTGCAGGTCTGCTCACACAGCAAGCACTATGCCAACTGAGCCATCTCCTCCATCCCTCCTACCGTGTGTGTGCGCACGTGCGTGTGTGCTCGTGCATGCCATGACAGCCACGGAGGCCAGAGGACCATGTGTGTGTGTGTGTGTGTGTGTGTGTGTGTGCTCGTGCACGCCATGGCAGTCATGGAGGCCAGAGGACCACGTGTGTGTGTGTGTGTGCGTGCTCGTGCACACCATGACAGCACGGAGGCCAGAGGACCGTGTGTGTGTGTGTGTGTGTGTGTGTGTGTGTGTGTACTCATGCATGTCATGGCATTCACGGAGGCCAGAGGACCGTGTGTGTGTGTGTGTGTGTGTGTGCGCGCGCGCATGTTAGTGCATGCCATGGCACTCACGGAGGCCAGAGGACCACTTTGTGGAAGGACCTCTCTACTTCCACCTGTATGTGTGATCAGACTCAGGTTCTTAGGTTAGCATGGCACTCGCCGTTATCCACTGAGCCAACCTGTGGTTCCGGCTCCCCTTTTAATGGGTGACCTTCTCCCCACCTCCTTGAGAGGTAAAGCACACAGAAGGACTTAGAGAGGTGATGACTGACACCTGCAGAGTTGCCCGGGCCCTGGAGTGAGAGCCTTCTTTCTCAGTCTTCTGGTCTCTTTCCCTGACTGGCTAAATTAGGAAGAGAGAGAAGGCCAGATTAACATTTTTTTAACTAAGTGGCTGAAGCTGGTCTCTAGCTGCATCCGTCCTACCTAAGCTTTATGAATAAAACAGGGACACCCTCGGCAGCAGGGTCTCTTTAGCCTAGAAGCAGCAGCCTGTATCACTAAGGGCGCTATGCACAGTATTTGGCACTTATTGCTTCCAGTGTAGGATTCTTCTTAAGTTTATTTGGCCCAAAGTGACAGAGATTGGCTAGATACAGGAACAGAGGAAAGCTTCTCATACTAGATGATAATCATGTGCTGCATATTGGAATATTTATAATGGAATATCACATGACCCTAATATTCCAGCGGCCCATGTTTGCTTTATAATTTTTGCTGTTGCTGTATCCCAGCCTGGCCTTGCATTTGTGGCAGCCCTGCCTCATCTAGTCGAGTGCTTGGATTTCAGGTCTAAACCACCATCCATGGCCTGTATTGGCTTACAGGGCCACAGCGTGGTTCAGCAGGTAAGAGCACTAGCCACCAGTCCTGCTGGTCTGAGTTCAATCCCTGGGCCCTACATGCTGGAGAAGAGAACCAAATTTCACTGGTTGTCCTCTGACTGGACTCAAGAACCATGGCATGTATGTGCCTTCCCCTGCTCCCAATACCTACTACATAAATAAATGAATATATTTTTTTAAAAAAAAATAAAGGAACGTAAATGAAATGGCAATCTGTCAAGTTGCCACTAAGTGCTTAGTATTTTAATAGGAATTCTTTCATATGGGTAATGAATCTGAAACAATGAGTTGATCAAATCATATCATTATGTAATTTTAACCTTAAATTTCCTGTTTAAGATCTTTAAAATTATTTTTATTATTGGTTACCTTATAAAAAAAGTTTCAACCTTTGGAGAATATGCAGTAACAGCCTGACTTGTTTATTGTAGTGTTTGGAACGTCAGCAGAAACTGGCGTGAAATTGTGGCTCAGGATAAAAAGGCAAATGAGAGGCGGAAACTTTATGTCATACAGCTGAAATCAAATACTCAGGTAACGGGGATTCTGCCGGAAGTGACTCCGCGTTGCTGAGCGCCACGCTTGGCCTCTCTCATCTGGGAATCTTTCCCAATTATAGCAAGCATTCCCTGAGAAGTTCTCTTTTTCTAAACTACTTCCAGATTGTCCATAAAGTATGTCGGGGACCAGCTTCGACAAGGATACCACTTACCAGAGTAGGGGCATTGGGATTAGAAAAAATGTTAAGTAGGAAGAAGAGAGATAAGAAAGAGTCCCTGAAACACAGGCTAGAAATGGGAGCGCAGCCCGGCAAACGCTGAGTGCTGAGTCACGGGCATTTATTTTCCATATATTTTAATACCCCACACAACAGGGGAGAAGACAAGGCAGCTTTAACAGGACACAAAGGACAACTAGAGGAGTTGCTTGCTTCAAGGCAGGTGCACTGTCTGGCTTCCTAAAGGACTACATTTTTTTCCTTATACATTTTTTTCTTATTTTGAAGAAATTTCTTATTTTGAAGAAATTTCTTATTTTGAAGGAGCTAGCAGAGCTTCAAAACACAACAAACTTCAAAAGTACAACTGGATTCTAGGTTTCTAACAAAGCTCACCACCCTCCTTGCCCCGTCTGTGGACAGTGTCTGACTCTGTATTCCAGGCTTTCTTAAAACTCACTATGCAACCACGAAGGCCTCAAACTCATGGTAGTCCTCCATCTTTACCTCCCTGAGTGCTGGGATTACAGGTTTGAGATTCCACAGTAGGCCTCTGGTCTCTACTTCTATTTCTTGTATTTCTAGGTAATGCACTTGGAATGCTATTTTTTATTTTTTGAGTCAAGATTTCTCTGTGTAGTCCTGACTTTCCAGAAACTCATTCTGTAGTCCAGGCTGGCATTGAACTCAGAGATCTACCTGCCTCTGCCTCATGACTCCTGGGATTAAAAGTGTGTGCTAGCATGCCCGGACAATATTTGATATTTTATCTGGAAGGGATTCGGTTAGCTCTCCAGCCACTCAGCACCAGCACCGCTCCCCACCACCCTCTGGATCTCTCTCCTGTCTTATGACCATAACTACATCACCATTTATGGTGGATCAGACATGGGCACGACTCAGAGACCATGTGATGAGTCTTATGACATGTACCCTATTGTTAAACTTCTGTGTTCTCTTTTTTGAGAGGGTCTCACTGTGAAAGCCTAGAACTCTGTATGTAGACAAGGTTAACCTTAAACTTGTGGCAATCCTCCTGCCTCTGCCTCTTGAATGCTGGGATTATGGGTGTGTACTTAGTGTGTTTGTATGTGTGCATGCCTGTGTGTGCACATATGCATGTGTGCATATGTGTGTGCGCACACATGGAGGCCAGAGGCCAATGTCAGGTGTGCTCATCTGTTGCTCTCTACCTTACTTGGTGGCAGAGCTTCCCTCAGTGAACCTGGAGCTCAGCAGCTTGGCTTAGCTGGGCTCCTCCTAACTCGAGGGACCTGCTTGTCTCTGCCCGGCCAGGACTGGAGTTACAGGCATGAACCACTTTGGCCAGCTTCTGCATGAGTGTTGGGCAACCAAACTTAGCTGCCCATTCTTGCATGAACCCCTTCCTTGCTGAGCCGGCTCCCCAGACTGGGTTCCATGTAATTCACTTGGTCCCTCGTGCTGGCCTTGAACTCCTCAATCCTCCTGCTTCTGTCCCTCTAGTGCCAGGATTCCTGCATGTGCCACCACACATGCACATGTACCGTCTTACGTGTCTTCCTGTGGGACTTTCTCCCAGACTTAATGATTGCTAGTTCTATTGCTGCCTCTCTCTGTGTTTGTCTCTCCCAACCCCAGTGTGTCTCTACCTGTGTCTCTCCTCTTGGTGTTTTTCTCTACAGATTCTGGATTGATTTTCCTTTATTTGAAAAGACTGTGATCTCCTCTGTGCTTTCCATTCTGCCTTTCCTCCTTTTCCCCAGAGATGACCTTCCCAGACCCTGTGCCCTCCTGTTCCACAAGAGCCCGTAAATTTATGCCTGGCCTATCTTGATGTGCCTCTAGCTAAAACAGAAACATCTCAAAGCAAAGCTGTTTGGTGATTTTCCTCAGGTTGTACAGTGTCTCAGAAAGGTGCTAGGCTGGGAACATTCACTAGGAGCTGAGCCTCTTCTGTCCTCCATTGTTAGAGCAGTGTGGGTGCCCGCTGGACCAGGACCATTGCCTTTCCCCTGAGGCCTCATCTCTTCCTCACTGTGGAATGAACGACCCTTAGACAGCTCCATCTTCACAGAGGCAGGTGGTTCTCTGGGTACTGACCAGGCTGATGCACACAGCAAGTGTGAGGCCAGCAGGCCTACAGGCGAGAGAACTATGTCTTATAGACTGTCGGCAGGCATGAACACGTGTATAGACCGTCAGCAGGCATGAACACGTGTATAGACTGTCAGCAGGCATGAACATGTGCCTTTGCAGGTTGCTTTGTCTCTTAGACATTAAAAACAAAACCAGAAGAACTGCGGTCAATTCAACATCCCATAAATACTTGCTAACAGAATGGCTGCTGCTTCTCAGTTTGCTTCTGCTGACACATTAATTCATCTTGGGGTGCATGCGCACTGCACTCATCAGGGTCAGGGTCAGGGTCCAGCAGGTGTCCTTTCAGGGAGCTCTTGATTGGGCACTGTGGCCTATGCTACAAATAACAGAAATGTCATGAAGGCAGTCCGCCAGCAAGTTCAATGTACGCACCTGCATCTGAGCTCTAACTCCGACATCAATAACAGCCACTGCGTGTGTTCTAAAACCATCAGCCTTAACTTCTCATGACCCCCAACTGAATCCCCTACCCTTAGTCTACTGTCCTTCCTCATGTGTTAGTTCTCCTGCTGGGCCAATTCCAGCCCAGGAGACTCTCGAAAGAAGCAGCGCAATGTCAGCTGAGCTGTAAAGAAACTCATCCGTGTGTTCATCTCCATATTTGGTTCGTCCTTTTCCCATTGCAGCCCTAACACAGTACAAGACCGTACAGATTACTTATCGAACATGCCTTTTTCTAATTATTTTTCCAGTTTTATTGAGGTATACAATTGACAAAAGGACATTGGATACTTTTAAGGCAATTAGCACACTCCTTGACTGCACATTTGAGTAATGTGGGATCTCGTTCATACGAGAGATGCTTTTGCTCCTTATTTTAAAATATCGAGGCTGTGTAAGACAGCCATAAAAGTGAATCAGAACCAGATCTTTGCAAGTCAGCCACAGACACGGGGTTATGATGTCAGCTGTCCTCGAGTCTGTCCACCATGTGCTTCAGGTAAGAACGTGCAAAGATTCCACAGCAGGCTTTGAAAAGGTTCTCCCTGCTCCCCCAATTTACTAGTTTTTGATCTTGGTTTAAAAATGGACTGCAAACTATGGTTTGATTGGAACAGCTTTTCTCTTTGGTATTTCTGCTGTCGAGCCCAGAACTGAGCTGCTGTGGCCACACAGCCTGCAGACTGCCACAGTGCTATGACATCATCGGGTTCCTCAGTAATAGACAAATGGCTTAATGAAAAAGTAATTGATCATCTCCACAGAAAACCAAAATATATCCTTTTCAAAATATACATGATGAGAGAGAGAGAGAGAGAGAGAGAGAGAGAGAGAGAGAGAGTCAGTCCACGACCACCCTTGCCAAGGCTAGCACGGAGGTCAGGACAACTTTGGGACCCTGCTCTCGCCTTCCTTCCACCTTGCTGGTGCAGGAGCTCTCCTGTTCAGGCTCCTGGCCCTCTTCCCGTCTCTGCTTCCCCATCTCACTCGGAGGAGTGCACCACTACTTCAGGCTGTCAGGATTTCGTGGCTAGCACACTTACCCGCCGAACCATCTCCAAACCTGCTTTCTTTGACTTAAAAGTTAGGTGGGAAAAGATTGCCTGTCCCCAAACTCCACCACCCCCCAAAAGAGAAACGGTCCTGGTAAAGACCCTGGTGGTATAACCCACTCCTAGACACTGAACTCCAGGCCAGGCAGGACGCCGCCCTGACTTGAAGCACTTGCGGTGTTGATTCTGTCTTTGCTACAGGCGGCTGTGTTCCATGTTCAGGACGCTGCCACTCGGCTCCAGCTTCTCAGTCGCTCAGCTTTAAGACCGGTGCAGGCACAGGCACAGGCACCCAGTTCTCAGAACGAGCAGGCGCCAACTGTGTCCTCTTGGGGAGATGTTCTGACTCCTGTAGCGAGCTCTTCCCTCACCCACCTGAGGAGTAAACAGGACGAGTATGTTAAGGTGAGTATGGACCCTAAATTGTTCAAAATAAGAGTTTGGAATAAAGTGACCATCGGTGTCACTCTGGAAGACTGAGTGTCGTGCTTCCGCCGCAGGTTGCCAGCACGCTTTTCAGTGATGAAGCTTTAAAACCTTGCCCAAGGTGCCAGTCCCCCGCTAAGTATCAGCCGTATAAGAAAAGGGCTCTGTGCAGCCGTTTGGCCTGTGGCTTTGACTTTTGTGTGTTATGTCTGTGTGCTTATCATGGGTCTGAAGAATGTAGAAGGAGGCCGGCGAAGCCACGAAGTCGTAAAGATGTTCTCCCAGGGAGTGCCCAAAGCAAGCGGAATTTAAAACGGCTCTAAAGAGACTAAGGAAACAATCCCCCGTTGGCCCGTGTTCTGTCTGACTTAAAATTATGACTGTTTTGAACACATGCAAATCTTCCCGTTGATGATAGATGGTGATTATTTATTTTTCTGTTTTGTATATGTTACATTGTACACTATTGTATATTTTCTTTAAAGTGATGAGTTTGAGAGAGTTTTATTTTACTACATTATATCCCCACTTTCAATAACTTAATGTTTTAAATAAAGAATTTTCAGGGTTTTTACAGGTGTGTTTTACTGCTTCATGTATCTTTTTAAATTTGTGCATTTTGTAACTGTGTTGAAATCCTCAATTGTTTTTCTTTTAAAATAAATATTAGGCCAATGTACTTACAGGTTTAGAAAATGAGCTAATGGCTGAAATTAAATATAAATAAAATACTTTTAGAGGTTCCATCAAATGTAATCCATAATTTCAATCTTTCTCTTATTTGCTATTGTAGTAGACTTTTGGTTCAGTTAAATTTACTTAATAACTTAAGTGTCAATTATGGAGATGCTGTAGTTACTCATCCAATAAGTCACTCATACAGAATTTTATCAACAAACCCCTGTAAGTTATACATTTATAATTAAGTGCTTAAAATTCTGGAATTATAGTCACAGATTCTATCATTTTGTAAGATTTGGGCTAGGTGGAAAAGATGGGTTCTGAATGGGAAAATCTATGAAGCTATTGATAATAGACACTATAATTTATATGTGTTTATAATGTGTCTTTTTCCAAGAACAATTTCAGTGGCAAAAGAACTAAATTTTATTGTTGAAAAATTAGGATAAGAAAGGACCTTTTTTGTTTGTTTGTTACTTTGAGACAGGGTCTCACTGTGTAGCTCTGGCTGTCCTGGAAGTCACTCTGTAGACCAGGCTCACAGAGATCTGCCCGCCTCTGCCTCCTGAGTTCTGGGATTAAAAGCATGTGCCACTACAAGAGGGGATTTTCTTTTAAAAATGATTTTATTTATTCTTATTTTATATGTGTTGGTGTTTTATCTGCACGTGTGTCTGTGTGAGGTGTCGGATCTCCTGGACCTGGAGTTACAGACAGCTGTGAACTACTGTGTGGGTACCGAGAGTTGAACCTGGGTCCTTTGGAAGAACAGCCAATACTCTTAACTATGAGCCATCTCTCTAGACCCACGAGAGGGAAACTTTGACAACAGATTTAGAAATTGTGTGCTTAGGTAACTGTTGTATGAACAATGTGTGTGTTCACACTACACACGTATGTTTAAATGTTGTCCTTAACACGTGATTTAGGAAAATGATTCAAGTGTTTAAGATTTATATATGTTCTATTTTAAGATATGTGTGTGTGTGTGTGTGTGTGTGTGTGTGTGTGTGTGTGTTTGGCTCTAAGTTGAATATCTTCCAGCACCCCCTTCTTTATTTTTCTTTTGACAGACTTTTATTTTACTTTGTAGCTCAGGCTGGCAAGGAAGTCACTACATGGCCAGGTTGACCTTGAGCTCGAGGCAATCCCCCTGTCTCACACCCATCTTGGAGTCTGTTTAATTCTGCACCAGTGCCAATTTTCTAACGTTTACTGTGATCTTTCGCTGTTTCCCGCATAGAGGCTTTTAAATGTACTTTTAGGAATTTACTTCGGTTTGATTCTCTTACTGCATGAAATCACCTCTTTGCACTTCCTCTCTTGATCAGCTGACTCACTGGCCCGTCCAGCAGTCTCTCACTGCCGGCTCCCTTCATCCCTACGTGCCCTGGGAAGCGGCTCAGAGACTCCAAACGCGACAATTCATGTTGCTGCTTATTTGGGAAAATGTGGTAGATGTGCCCAGACCTTGGTCCTGAATGGAGCATGGAGTCAAGGTCTAAACTGCTGACCAGACTGTCTGCCTGAACACAGACACAGGCCACTCACTGAGCTGAGAGGGCTCTGTCCATCCTCACCGTGATGCCAAGGAGCTCGGCTGCTAGTGACTGTCTCTTCAGCCCAGAGGAAACCATCTCATTCCTTCTACTGTAACAGGAGGCGCGGGGGGGGGGGGGGTCATCAGGGAGGCGACTGTGTGAGGTTAGGATGATGTGCAGGGCAGCTCTGTTTGAGAAGTCAAACGTGTGTGTCTACAATGCCTTAAATGGGAGATGGCTTTGGCATTTAACAATTTTCTTGGCCTGCTTGGGAAAAACTCTAGTTACAAATAATTCTACATGAGTAATTTCTGCGTTCCTGCACGGCTTAAACAACTCTATCAATCAAAAACGTCAATGAAGCCGGACACGGTGGCAGACGCTCATTACCCCAGCATGGGAGGGGCCCAGGGGGAAGGCCAGGAGTCCATCATCTCTGCTTCCTCAACACACCTGAGGTTGACCCGGGCTGCCGAAGATCCTGTCTCAAAAACAAAAACCAATCCCCCTCAAAAAACACAATTTAAAGCAAGGGAAACAAACAAAAGCCATTGTGATCATGCCAGCAGTCCCCAGGCTGCTTAACCTCAAGACAAACACACTCCACGGGCAGTGCTTATGGGTACAGAAAGCATATTTAAATATATCATAACCTTTTAAAGAACTAGGATTTCTTGTAGATATATTAAGATTTAAATTGCAAGGTATTAAAGGTATTTTATGTTTCTAGCTTTTAAAAACCACCAACAAAAACCAAAACAAAACCCCCACAGGTTCTCCTGTGGGCCAGGCTGGCTTACGCTCTGGAGTCAAGGATGTCCCAGTACCTGTAGGTGTGTGCTAGCGTGACTGAACTCGGGACTTCATGTGTGCTGAACAAGCATTCAGCCACCAAGTCACACCTCTAGTCCAAGAGACATTTATTTTAATATAGTTGTATTAAAATTTTAGAATTTCATATGTGCATACAATGTAATTTGGTACAAGAAACATTTTGATACCTTGGCACTGTGTTAAAGTAAGTTCTAAAATATGTTTATTTTAAACTGTGTGCATTCGTGTCTGTGTATGGGTACGTGCACATGAAGACAGGGGCCCGAGGTGGGTGTCAGATCCCATCATCCTGGAGTTAGATGTGGTGGGATACCCACGTGGGTGTTGGGAACTGAACTTGGGTCCTTTGTGAGGGCGTACTTGCTCTAAGCCTCTGAGCCATCTCTCCAACCGCCAAAGCTAAGTTCTATTCCCTTGGCTTAGACAACTATATAAATCACAATTATAAATTCATGACATAACGATTTACTGAGGACTTGGGCACTTAATAAATTACATTCCTATTCATGTTATTTCTTTAAATTATTTCTGTTTAAAATAGCATTTTTTCTTTTTTTTAATTGATTTTTATTGAGCTCTACATTTTTTCTGCTCCCCTCCCTGCATCTCCCCTCCCCTTCAGCCCTCCCCTAAGGTTCCCATGCTCCCAATTTACTCAGGAGATCTTGTCTTTTTCTACTTCCCTAAAATAACATTTTAAAGGATCGAATTAGCCACTCATTTCAAACACTGAGCAGCAGTTAATTTTTCAAAGAGAATACTAAAATCCTCCACTAGGGGGCACCAAAGACTTATTTATGATAACGGCCTTTTACAAGTAAATTTAGCTTTTATGAATTTGACACAAACTATGGCATTTCCAAATAGAGGAACTGTTTCTTTTCTTTTTTTTTTTTTTAAAAAAAGTATATGTAGAATAAATTTTGGAAGTAGTTATTTTGGCTGGCTTGAGTGTGTGTAACATTTTCCAGGATGCTAACAGAACACTTACTTGGTGGAGCCAGGCGTGCGCTTTGACTGCGGTAACTCACTCACTAGACGTGCACTCCTGGCCCCCTCATCACAGACTGGGGAAATGTGAGAATGAGAGCGCACTGTGAAAATGGTGTCATGCTGTCGTGTTTTCCCTCTAGCGGTTCCATTCCTGCGGGGGTGGGGGTGGGGGTGGTGGTGGGGGTGGTGGGAAGGAGCGAGGAAGCAACGTGGGTCCACGGTTTAGCACAAATAACCTGGAGCCAGATGCTTGCTGGGAACATGCGCGGTGATGTCAGGATGTGACTAAGTCCTAAGAGCTAGTTAGTAATAATCCTGAGCTATTGGCCAAATGTTTATAATTTATATTAAGTCTCTATGTTGGCTATTTGGGAAGTGGTGGGCAGGAAAGAAAAGTCCACCTGCAGTAGTACTAGCGAATCCCAAGCTTTTCTTGCCTCTGCCATTTGTGCAAACATTCATAGTCTTAAAAGGGGTTATTTGTTTAGGGCATATTTATTGAACATTTACTGTATCATGGTGAGCTTTGTTGTAGCTGCTAGAGGTATCAGCGATACCATATTCGTTCAAAATAATCCCTTAAGGGCACCAGAGAGATGACTCAGGGGTTAAGTGCATTGACTGGCCTAGAGGACCTGTGTTCAGGTCCCAGCATCTACGTGGTAGGTAGCTCACAACAGTCTGTCCCACCAGTTCCAGTGGATCTGATGCCCTCTTCTGGCTTCTGTAAGCCCCAGAATATGTGGCACACAGACATGCATGCAGGCAAAACACACTACACATAAAATTATCACTGAGAGCTTTCAGATTTATTTTTGAAAAGGAAAGCAAGTTTGGAAAGAAGAAACACAAAGTGAGGGGAGAGAAGAGAAAAACAAAGTGTGTTCTTTAAAATAAAGTATTTTATATGGTGAGTGTTTGCCTGCTTGTATGTCTGTGCACCGTGTGCATGTTTATATGGTCAGTGTTTGCCTACATACATGTCTGTGCACCATGTGCATGCATGACTTGTGCCCAAGGAAACCAAAAGAAAGCATTGGATCCTCCAGGACCGGTGTAATCAATGGCTGTGAACTGCCATGGGAGTGCTGGGAATCGAACCCAGGTCCTCTGAAAGAGCAGCAGTGGTGTTAATCAGTGAGCCATCTCTGTAGCCCCAAAAGAAAGTATTCCTTACCCGTGAAAACGACATCCTAGAGTAATCTCATCGGTGTGGAGCAGAGACAGAGTAAGCCTGAGCCCGCAGGTCCAGGTGGCAGCTGACCTGGGTAAATTAGGAAATTGCCTAATGACTATCTTAAACTAATTATGTTCTTCCAAAAAGTATGAACCGTTAATTTAGGAAGTGTGAAAAATCCACCGGCATTTTCCAACTAAATGTCATATGGATGTGGGTGACTGTTTTCCTATATGGATAAGGTAGGTAATCTGTCAGCAGGAAAAGATCATAGCAATCAAGAGAAGCATGGAGATACACCTTGGGAAAGGCCGAGAGAGAGAGAGAGAGAGAGAGAGAGAGAGAGAGAGAGAGAGAGAGAGAGAGAGAGAGAGAGAGAAAGATCCGTTGTCTCTGTGGAAACTGTTGCATGGGAAGCTGAAAGTGGGTTAGCTAGCAGCCAGTACTCATCCCACCCTTGGGCCGGCTTGGGGAGCACAGTTGTCTTTCTCTGGCTGGTGCTGAGATAGAAGCAGGGGCACAGTTATGGAAGCCGGCAGTCATGACCAAGTTCAGGCCATTCTGAGCCACTTACTGCCAAGATTGTGTTTTAGCCCACAAGGCAGATTGCTGCAGGAGTTTAGGTCAGAGATTATTATAATATTAGGTCAGTTTTTGTTCATTCCTATATATAGATGCTTGGCTGTGTTCAATGTCCTGTCAAAAACTAAATCACTATCAGAATTAATGTGGATCTTATCCTTTGGTGCTATATTCATTCACACTCAATAAAATTGGGAATGGGGCTTAAGTTGGACTCTGTCCCTCCAATGCAAGGAAAGGCTGCACTTTTACATCATTAAGCAGCAGGTAGGAAGCTTGAAAATCTGTTCAATTGTCAAGGAAAGTCTCACATACACACACAGCTAGTCTCTGGGGTAATCATTGAATCAGTGCAGTTTCTCCTCCTGAGCAGGCTTCATAAACCTGCCCTAATGCCCACTGTCCCCTTAATTCAGAAGCTCAGCTCTGGTAGCATTTGCTGGCAACTCATATTGGAAACCTGTATTTTTTCTTTCTTTAGAAAGTTAATATGGTGGCACTTCTACTCAGTTTGGCCACATGGCTCCCTGCTGGTGGTTTCAGTGTTTCTCGGGGAATTCAGTGAGGCTCTCCTGGGCTCTCGAAGGGGAACCTGATGTATACGAGCTCTATGCCATATTCTCCTAAATGCTTTGGAGTTTCTGATTTTATTTTTCTAATCAGAAAATAATAAACTGAATTCCCATTCATATAGACGTCATTCCTGAAGAAGATGTGGGTTTTAAACTATTTTGAATGTTTACAGATTAATTGCAGAGGGAAAAAAAGACATTAAAAACAACCCCATCTAGGGCTTACCATGTGGATCAGGGAGGCAGAGGCAAAATATAATGCACCAAAAGTCAGGAGAACCTAGTCATCAAAGAGATGCCATAAAACCAGGGAGAAACGTCACTTCACATCCAAGGGACCCAGTATCATGGTCAAGTGAGAAGTGTTGGCCAAGGAATATAGAATGTTATAACCATATGACAATACAGTTTACTCATAAAAAAGTACAACGTACCTGAGCCTTGAAAACATTAAGTGAAGGAAGCCAACATGAAAGACCGTAAGTGATGTAATTCCATTACAGGAAATATCTAGATTGAATGTGACAGACACGGAAGCTAGGCGGGGTGTATAGAGATGGGGACATATTTTAAGGATTGTGCTATTTCTTTGAGGTGTTAGAAAGGTCGTAACTTTGTGCTGACTGTGCATTTCTGAACATGCTAAAAAATACCAGTGAATTCTACACATAAAATGAGTGGAATAGGTGGTATACGAATTATATATCATTGAAGTTATTATAAAAATAGTTCAGGCATTTGGGTTCAAGTTACTGTCTTTGTGATTCCATGTTTTTTAATCTTGGGAGGTTTTTGTTTTTGGGAAAAGGTCATACAATTTAGCCACCTGCCCTAGTTGGGGTTGCTATTGCTGTGAGGAAACACCAGGATGCAGCTTGGGGAGGGAAGGGTTCATTAGGCTCACACTTCCACAGCACTGTCCATCATTGAAGGAAGTCAGGACAGGAACTCAAAGAGGGCAGGAACCGGAGGCAGGAGCTGATGCAGAGGCCTTGGAGGGGAGTTGCTTACTGGCTTGCTCCTCAGGGCTTGCCCAGCCTGCTTGCTTTCTTATAGCCCAATGATAGCACCATTGGACTGTGCCCTTCCTTATCAATCAATTTTTAAAAATGCCCTACAAGCCTGATCAAATTTTCTCAGTTGAGTCTGTCTCTTCTCTAGTGACTCTAGCTTGTGTCAAGTTGACATGAGGTAGCTAGCATCTTTGGAATGTGAAAAGCATATAAACAGGTGTCTGTAAATTCCCTTCTTATTATTTTACCTCTCTAGATGTGTTTTCTAAACTAGAATCTGAGAACAATGCAGAAATGCTGTTCTATTCAGGTTCTTGTTCAGGGTTTAACACTAACCCGTGTGGCTGGCTGACCAGCGCGGACAAGCACGCCTCTGAGCAGAGCGCAGCACGGATGACTGCAATGAAGAGGAATTCCAGAAGTTTGTGTCAACAAGAAGCCACCCCACGATGGGCTCATGATACACGTATGGTGCAGAGGGAGAGGCTGGCATATAATACAGCCTCCAAAATGCCGGGAGTTTACGGTCCGGTGCACACAGGTGCACCATCCAGTGACTTTACTGTGGCTTTAAGGTGTGGGTTTGCATCAAACATACAAGAACAAAGGGAAAACCCAGGACAGGACTCCATGGGAACACACATGTGGGAGGAGATGTTCCCAAGCTGTGTCTAGAAGAGTCCTCCTGGTAAAGGCAGGATGATTTCTGGTGGTAGGAACACACACACACGCACACGCACATGCACATACACACGTGCATGTGTCTATTTGTATACCAAGCTGATATCCCACATTCTACAGTGCCTTGTCAATTGCAAGCTCAAAATCTTGGTTCTTTTTTCACCGAGGCCCCACACAGCCTTCCGTACGGCCACTGATGACAATACCTTTGGTTGTTCAGACAGAAATCTCCAAGAATCATCCTCAGATACCTCTTCCCCACATCCAACTTCTCAGATCTTCTAGGCACTATTATTTATTATTTATTTTTTATTTATTTATTTATTTGTTTGTTTGTTTGTTTGTGGGCCTAAGTATGTACACTACAGCCATGTGGGAGTTAGCGGAGGCCAGAAGAGGTGTGGGATTGTCTGGAGCTGCAGTTCTGAGCCGCCATGTAGGTTCTGGGGGTTGACGCTGGGTCTTCTATGCTTGTGACTGCCAAGCCATCCCTCAGCTCACCCTCAACTCTCGCCTGCTACATCTTCTGGACAGCATCCAACGTGGCACTTTGATCATAAAAGTTACCTGATAACACCAGACTTACTGGGTCCACACCGACTGTGAGGAACCCCACCCGTCTCCCTTGGTTTCATCTGACTCTCTGCTTTAGTCTGGCAAGGGGGTGTTTCACTTTTGTCTTTTCCGTGTCATACTGAAGGAGCAATAAACACAGCCAGGCTGCAGGTGCCCCGCTTCCTTGTAACACAGGCATCCATTGTCTTCAGGGCACACAAACACCTGCCCCACACGGAGGAGTCAAACCCAGCGCCACTGAGGAGTCACTGAGGGTTTGTAAGGAGGTCAGACTGGCACTTAGGAGGCTGGTTTTGCTTTCAGCATGGATAATGGATTTCAGGAGAGCTCCTAGCTGGAAGCAGACTGGAAGACAAAGTCAGAACTAAGGCCGCGTGGGACTGAGTGCTACGGGGAACAGAGCAAAGCTTCCAAATGCGGAAACACTTCAAGGTGGAACTGGCTGGATCCAATGCTCTACGGGATATGGGGTCTGGAGGGAAAGTTTTAGGGGGAGCTCCCAGGTTCCTGGCTTGAGTCACTTGGTGATGTGTCATTTAATGACCATTTGTGTTTTACTTGAGACAGGGTCTCAAGTAGCCCAGGCTGGCCTTGAACTCCTGACCATCCTGCCTCCACCTTCCTAGTGTGGTCTTTGAGGGTCTCTGCCACAACCCTGTCCAAAAGATGAAGCTCAGAGATCAGGCTTGGGGTCGGGGTGTGAGTGGGATGTGGGGGGATAGGGTGGGGTGGAGTGTTTCCTTCTAGGCATTTGCATTGAAGGCATTGCTGTTGAGAACAAGCAGTGAGCTCTGGGGCTGTCACCTGTCGGGCCTACAGATACATACATTTTATAAAATAGTTTTAATATATATATATTATTGGTTTAAAATTTCTTTTCTTTTTCTTTCCTTTTTGTCTTTGTCTTTCTTCTTTTCTTCCTTTCTTCCTTCCTTTTTATTTTTTTGGATTTAAGTATTTTTTTTTCCTATGGTTTTGCTTCACTGTAGCCCAGACTGGCCTTAAACTCTATGTAGCTGAGGACACCCCGGGCTCTCTTATCCTGTTTTTCAGAACACGCATTACATGGTAATCTTAAAATTTGTGTTCTCCTATTTGGGGTAACTTTTACTGGACAGAGTTCATGAGAACGCAGCGGTCCAAATACGGAGCCAGGGACATTACCTTTGCCACAGGCGTCTGACCAAGTATGTGGCTCCACTAAGAACACCGGGGCCCGGGTGTGAGCGTCCGCTTCACCGCAGCCACACAGCTGCGTTTCCTGAGCACTGCGGTCTCCACAGTAACCGCCATTCCCCGGCCTCCACCCCCAGCCCAGCCGCGCATTGTCCAGCTCCACGGCAACAGCGGGCGCGCGGCAGCGGGCAGCCCCAGGCCGGGCCGCAGGGCGCCCGTCGCTCCCCGACAGCGGGGCCGGGCAGCGGGCGCCCCGACAGCATGCCGGAGAAGCGGCTCTCAGCCGGTAGGTGGGACCCCACGCCCCGCCCCCGTCCCGCTCCGGTCCTTCTCCCGAGCTGCTCTACCTCGCCAAAGTCTCCTTTTGCAGCTGGGAGCCTTAGGCTAGCTCCAGGGCCACCGTGGGTTCCAAGTCAGAGTCGAGAGACCTCTCCTTCCCACCTCCACCTTGAATATTCTA
This sequence comes from Arvicola amphibius, assembly GCF_903992535.2. Classification (NCBI taxonomy): domain Eukaryota; kingdom Metazoa; phylum Chordata; class Mammalia; order Rodentia; family Cricetidae; genus Arvicola; species Arvicola amphibius. The sequence continues at coordinate 2,662,010 of NC_052055.2, read as the reverse complement.
GTTTAAAAATCGAATCCATGCGCGAATAATAAACATTTTACTGAGTTCACCCCGAGTATGCAATAGGTGCTGCCCTACTTTATCAGAGAATTTCATTTAGTCTAGAAGGAAGTCAGATGGATCCGAGTGTGAAAATGTAACGTTTTGTCTCGTTTCAGACCCGCCAAATATTACAGAAGAAGAATTTGTAAGTAAATTTAGAGGGGCTACTTAGAATCCTGTCCCCCCACCAACCCCCATCCCCGGTTTTTGTTTTCATAGAAAAGATTAGATCGTGGAAGAAGCGTGCGCTTTTCCTCTTCGCCATTTCAGTAAACACAGTGGCGAGAACCACACACAGGGTTTTTACATGCTCGGCTGATTTGTGCGTGGATGTTAATTATCGTCAAAGCTGTTTCCTGTAAAAGACGCGCGTTTAATTTCTCCGTGCTCCCAGAGTCTCCAACAGCGCAGGCTTATCCCCAGGGTTTTGTTGTGGTGTGCTTGGCAGTTCCTGGTTGCTGTAAACATTAATATAGAAGAAAAGGGGTCAAAGGGGTCAATTTTGGGATAGGGAAGCTCACATTTACAATGCCAGCATCAGGGATGGTTGGCAAGAAGATTGGGAGTTCAAGGTCATTCTTTTCTTTCCTTTCCTTTTTTTTTTTTTTTTTTTTTTTTTTTTTTTTTTTTTTTTTTTTTGGTTTTTCGAGATAAGGTTTCTCTGTGTAACAGTTCTAGCTGTTCTGGAACTCTGGCACTAGCTCTTGTAGACCAGGCTGGCCTCGAACTCACGGAGATCCACCTGCCTCTGCCTCCTGAGTGCTGGGATTAGAGGTGTGGGTGGCCACCACCTTCTGGCTAAGGTCATTCTTTGTGACATAGCAAGTCCAAGGTTACATGAGACCCTGTCTTAAAAAACAAAAACCTGGGCATGGTAGTGTGCATTTAACCCCAGAATTTGGGAGGCAGAGACAAATGGCAGATTTCTTGGAGAAAGTTCCAGGACAGCCAGAGCTACATAGAGAAACCTACCTCAAACAAACAAAGAAAAACTCAAATAAATAACAAAAACAAAATTTAAAAACCCTTAAAACAATTAACCAACCAACTAAAACAACAACAAAATGGTCCATTTATAATTGTTTAAATTTTTTTCTATACATGGTTCTCAGGTAGGAATTTTGGAGAAACTAAGCATCCTAAATACCTGCAAACACACATCAGTCGGGAGAATGCTCTTTGGAGCGTGTTCTGTGAAGCCCATTCCTTATCTGAGGAACTCGCCCAGGGTCCAGCAGGACACCAGCAAGGCTTACGCTAAGGTCTGAGTCAGAGCTCCGACCACTTCCATTGTTTACAATGTCCTTCACTTATTTCTCTTGCTGGCTGATATCTCACTTACTTTTGGCTTTTCGTTCAACTGACATGAGTGACTGTATACTCAAAGTATTGTCCTAAATGCTGGGGTTAAATTTCAACACATTTACAGTCCAGGGGGGCTTAATAGTAGAGAGAGGAATACGTCAGCTGATCCTGGAAGAAGGGTGGAGGAGGGGAGCGGAGGGAGGAGGAGAATGAAAGAGCAGCTCCAAAAACCTCTCCACACTAGCATACAGGTACACACAGTACGTCAGAAGTGCTCCAGCATATTGGCAAAGCCCCATTTAATGGGAAATTGAAGTTACTCTTCAGTGCAGCAGGATTCCTGAGCCAGCTGGTCCTTTCCAGTGCAGCTTCCTCCTGGGTGTCTTAAGAACACTTAACACACCACTTAACATTAGAATATTTGTGCTCCGAGACGCAGGCACCCACTCACTGTCTTCCTTCCGGCACTCGGATCTGCTTCTTCCCCCTTTCCAGCTTCTCTTTCCCCTCTCCCACGAAACTGTTGCCCCTTGGGCTCTGTTCTCCAGAATTTTGTGAGCGAGCTCCTCTTTTGTCCACACCGTTCCACCAGCCCATCTGCTTGTCCCTTCTTTAATCAGTGTCTCTCTATGGAACCTGTGCTGGCCTGGAACATGCTGTGTCTGTAGCTCAGGATGAGGTCAGACTTTCCATCCAACTGCTCCAGCCTCCCCAGGGCTGGGATGGGTTACAGATGTGCACCACCACACCTGGGTCCAGACACTGCTTCTGATGCTCCCTTATCCCCAGAGAGCTCTCAGGATGTCCCCGCGCCACCTCTACAGACCGGCTTTCCCATGGCTCGCTTGCATTTTGGTTAATGGTATACTGGGTATACCCAGCTCTCTTTCTTCATGCCTTGCCTGCAAGCACCCACCTCTGCCTCCTTCCCTGGCTGTGCCTTCCTCTACTTCTGTCCACCTGCTGTTCCATCTCAGGCTCCGTGCCCAGCCAGGGTTTGGCTGTAGTCCTAACGGGTATGAGCGCTTCTCAGCTGTGTGTATTCCTCTCTCAACTGTAGCTTTTCTTTGTCTAACGCATATGGTGCAAACTTCTGTCCGTCAGTACTGGCTTGTGGCTCATCACCCCTGCCGTGGCACACTGCTGCTAAGCCTTTCCTGAATCCCACTGTAAGGAACTTGATTAGTAGCTGGCATCCTTGAATGCTGACCACAGACTAATATTTAACCCCAAGACAGCCCTGTGAGGGGAGTGATGGCTACTTCCCACATCTCATAGACGAGGGAGTCAAAGTCCACAGAAGTTAACCACCACTGATAAGAGGCCACTTATCTAGTAGCCCATAGAGCCCTTCGAGCATTCAGTTGTCCTTAATCTGGCCTCCCAGCCCCGTTCTCTGTGATGAACATCACATCCGCCCTGTTCTGAGTTCACAAAGCACTTCCACGTGCCTCCGGCTCCAGCCAAGCTGCCCTGTTTTGCCTCCTGCCTTTGCTGTCGGTCTGACTGGGTTGTCCTTCCCCATCTGTTTCACAATCTGGCCCATTCCTTCAGGCTCAGCTCATCCCCATGAAATCTTCCCAACCTAGCATCATGCAGACTGCCTTGGTGCTCTGGACAGCTTCCCGTGGAAACCAGCCTGTGACCAGATTCTCAAACTCACATGCTCAACCAAGTGTTGGCTACTCACTTAAATAATTAACCCGCCTCGGACATGTGCTTGGCCTTGCTTCTCTGAAGTGTGATGGTGGTGTTCTCACCAACAAGCTACATATTCTTAGAAAAAGTCGGGTAGGGACCCTCAAGCCTTGTTTTTTGTCTCTCCTGAAGTTAGTTAAACTGTCATGTGAGCTCTGGTCGATAGGCTGTAAGTAGCACTGCCGTGCCCAGCCCTGGAGAGCTGATGTTTACAAAGTCACGTGACTGGCCCCTTTGTCACAGGCTTGTTATTGTGGTTGAGCCACATTCAGACACCGGGTTACCGAAATTTTGAAATTCATGTAAGTATAGGAAGGAAGAGTGAGCCAGTTTTCTTCTCGCTTGCTGGAATGGTGATCTGAGGCTGGCATCTTGAGTCATGTGATCAAAGGGAGCCTCAGTGGCAGTGCGGAAACGTTCTATGTCATTTGGGAAGCAGTGTTTTGGTGTTCCAGTGTTTATAATAACCTTCACCATATTTTCTCAACCAGTAATCTAAAACTCCTTTTTGTTATGGATGTCTACAAAAGAGCTTAACCTTCCCATGGGGTCTTTAGTCTCAAAGCGAGGAGTCATACGTTTGGAATCAACTGCTTGTCTGCCAGGGACGACATATATATTGAAATCCCTGTTTTTAGGTGGCAGGCTTGTTTTGGGGCCAAGTCTTGCTATGTAGACCTGGCTGGCTTGGAACTCTATGTAGACGATACTGTCCTTGGACTTGGTATGTAGCAGGCTGATCCTCCTGCCTCTGCCTCCCACATGCTGGGCTGTAGGCACAAATCATCATGCCCAGCTATTGAAATATTTTATGTGTAAGTTTTGAAGTCTCGTAACAAAACGGCAGGCTGGCACTGTCTTGCATTCCTTTGTATTTCCCAAAGCACACTGTACAGAGCGTCTTACTCAGATGATTAGCTTGGCTCAGTGGATTGTTATTTCATTTGTTTATTTAGTTTTTGAGATGGGTGTCAGGTAGTCTGAGCTGGCCTCTGACTCTGTAAAGATGACCTGAGCTCCCTTTCCTCCGGCCTCCGCCTCCCAGGTGCTGCGGTCATAGGCACACGCCACCCACCCCGCTTAACGGCTTCATTGTGTTTGACTGGGCTTCAGGAATTTTCTTTGGGAAAACACTACAAAGGGTGAATTTATTTTTATGTCCTTTGTGGAGCATTTTTTGTTTGTTTTTTTTTTTCAAGACAAAGTTTCTCTGTAGCTTTGGTGCCTGTCCTAGAACTAGCTCTCATAGATCAGGCTGGCTTCGAACTCTCAGAGATCCGCCTCCCTCTGCCTCTCCCTCTGCTGGGATTAAAGGCGTGCACCACCACCACCCGGCTGAACATATTTTTATTTATGTAAATGATACATGACTACTCGCGATCCTGGCTCCTCCTCTTGCTTTCACAGAGCATCAGATCCACAGCACAGATCTCCACGGCAAAGGCCTGCGTGTACATTGTCTTGTCACACATGCAGTGTGCACACTGAGTCAAGTTTGTGAGTGGCTCCTGAGCCAGGAGTGGTGGCACACATCGTTAATCCAGCACTTAGGAGGCAGAGGCAGACGGATCTCTGTGAGTTCGAGGCCAGCCTGGTCTACAGAGCGAGTTCAAGGACAGTCAGGACTACACAAAGAAACCCTGTCTCAAAAAAATCAAGATAGATAGATAGATAGATAGATAGGTAGATAGCTAGATCGATCTAGGTTTTTAACAGTAAAACAGAGTACATTAGGCTTAACAAGGATTTAAATATCTGAGTTTTAAATCCTGATTTTTTTCCTTTTGTGTGCCTTAAAAATAATTTGTTATGGGAAAAAGCTTTATAAATAAAAATCTTAACATTTTGAAGAAAATAATTTGTTGGAACCATGGAAATAGGTGCCTGCCGCCACCACGCCCTCTGCCGTGATGGCCATGGACTCACCCTCTGAAGCCATCAGCACCGATAAACCCTTCCTTCTTTACGTTGCCTTGGTCATGGTGTCTAATGTCAGCAACACAGAAGGGTTTAAGACACCTGCTGTGGAGTTGCCATGACCAAGCTGAATGCAACCTCAATGGTATGGTGGCCTAAACGTGACTTGCCTAATGACAGCATGACATCAGTTGACATGCCAACACGAATGCTGGGAAATCTTACAAGGCCCTGTCCCTGGGTGGCTGCTGAGAGGGGAGGGTAGTTTTCCCCCAGGGGACGAGCCCCTGACAGGTCATTCAGGCCCAAATGGCCAACTCTAAACACACACATATGAACCACACAAACGGATTCAGTAGGTTATGCATCTCTCTGTGTGTCTGTTGTAATAATAATAGTTGAAGAAGAGTGAATTTGAGAGGAGAGCACAGGAGGCGGTCGGAGGGGAGAGGAGGATTAGAAATGATGAAAATATAGGATTTATAAAAGAAACTCTCAAAAAATTAGTTTTAAAAGGAATTTTAGATTCAAATACTATTTACAGCATTTAATTGTGAAAACTGGTGTTTGTTTTCAACCAAGGCTGAGCTGTCTCAGAGTCACCCTGCCATCTTTATAGCTTGGATGTAATTACAGTAATCAGGTCTCCAGAGCATGAAAATAGCATCCTTATTTGTGGTAGTTTGAAAGAAAATGGCCCCAAAGGAGTGGCCCTATTAGGAGGTGTGGCTTTGTTGGAGGAAGCGTGTCACTTGGAGCAGGCTTTGAAGTTGCATATGCTCAAGCCCTGCTCAGTGTCTCAGACCACTTCCTGTTGCCTGCTGACCAAGATGCCTGCACACCACCATGTCCCACCATGATGATAATGGACTGAAGTTCTAAACTGTAAGTCACCCAATTAAATGTCTTCCTTTATAAGAGTTGCTGTGGTCATGGTGTCTCTTCACAGCAATAGAAACCCTAATACATTATTTAAACACAATATATCAAAATATCCATAACCCTAGACCCCAGGAAGAAGGATGCATGGCTGTAATCACTTAGTGTTTGTTTTCCAAATGGAACATGGTGGGTTGGGTAACTGAGAGCAATCTCAGTTGGTAATAGGTAGCTTCACATAGAAACCATGGAGGGTGGGGTGGCTGGAATGCAGGAATCGTTGGTTCTATCTCCCTTCATCCCTTCTTTCCTGAAGACAATGCATAGCTAGGAGCCAGAGCACTGTGGGAAAGCCTTCTGGAAACCGAGATGCATTCCAGAGGGCCCTTGGAAAGTATTGCTATTTCAGGTCACTCATCTCTACGGAGGTCTAGACTCGGGACAGGGATCAATTCTCTAATGATTTTGGAGCTGCGGAAACTGTTAGACGTTCCACAATAACATAGTCAATGGTTGTAAGTTGTTCCGGGGGCACACATTGCCAGTGGCGAATTGCAAAAGCAGCATTCCGTCTGACTGGAGAGAGAACCGTGCTGGCTTGTCTTTCCTTGGCTTTTGTCAGTTTGACATAGGCTGGAGTCATCTGGGAAGAGGGGACCTCAGCCAAGAACGTGCCCACATCACATTAGCCTGTAGGCGCAGCTGTGGGAGTTTTCCGGATTGATGATTGTTGCAAAAGAGCCCAGCCCAGTGTGGGTGGTGCCACCCCTGCTGGGTGGTCCTGGGTGTATAAGAAGTGAATTGAGCAAACAAGGAGCAAGCCAGTAAGCTGTGTTCTCTTATGGCCTCTTCTTCAGTTCCTGCCTTCAGGTTCCTGGCTGTAAACTGAAACAAGCCCTCTCCTCCCTAAGCTGTGTTTGATCCGTGTTTTTATCACAACATGCAAAGGCAAATGAAGACACTAACTAACCCTTCCAGGGAAGCACCAAGTGCTAAGCAGTTACCGTTGTGTGTTAGCTGTGAGGTTAAAACTTAGGGGCCTCACCACACTTGCCTCTACCCCTTTAAGATGGAGAAGGGGAGAAAGGGAGAGCCACTGTCTCTTTTAAGCTAGACTATCAGGTTGGAAGGACTTTTGTACAGGGAGAGAGCCTCGGAGGTTTGGGTGTGGTAGAGTCACTAAAGTCCATGGCTATGATCTGGGATTAGAATTAAATCACAGGTGAGAAGGAAAGAGTTTCTACAACTCTTTCAGTTTCATTCAGAGGACCAGTGAGATGGCTCAGCAGGAGCTCCCAAGACCGACGGCCTGAGTTTGATCCCTAGAACCTACACGGTGGGAGAACCAACCCCGAAAGCTGTCCTCTGACCTACTCATGGTATATTGAAAAGAGATCTGCTGTGAGATGGAGCAGAGACAGAACCACACACCCACTTCCATCAATAGCAGCTACTGTGGCTGGCAGGTGTGCGCAGATGGCTTGGTCCAACCCTCCTGCTGTTAGAGATTCAGGAAGCCTGGGCTAAAATTGGACGCGCTGACTTCACTTTGGCAGGAGGCACACGGGAGGACAGGCTTCAAGACCAGCAAGTACTAAAGACCCCCACGCTGAGCCACACCTGTGGAGTGATGTAATGGAGGAACTGAGCGGAACTCAATTTTCTCGTTACTCCTTTAACCGTCAAGTTTGTTGGGTACTTGGAAAATACCAACATGACTTAGGAAATTTAATTAATCAAAAAGATGTCCGAGTAATTGGATTGAGGAAACTTAATGAGAAAAGCAGAGCTACTAAAACCAGATTAAAGACTTTTGGGGTTTTTCCCTTTTATAATTCAAGGGCTTTGGGAGTAAAAAGCTTGTCAGATCGAAAGATGCCACTTTGTGGTAAAGTTCTTGCCTAGCATGCACAAGATTCTGTGTTCAGTCCCAGTACCACGCACGCACACACACATGCATGTGCACACACATGAGCAGTGTACACATGCACACATGCATGCATGCGCACACATGTGTGCCCTGCATGCACATGAACATACACATGCGCACACACATGCCTGAGTGCATGTGCAGATGCGTATGAGCATATGCACAATGCACACACACGTGCACGTGCACACACGTGCACATGCATGCCTGAGCACACACACGCATGTATGAGCACGTGCACACATGCACGCATGCACACACACACAGCACGTGCCTAGCCCCTTTGGTTTACCTGCTGATGTGACTAGATGTGCCCACGCTGAACTAGTAGTTGCGGTGGGAAATGCACTCCCTTATTCAGAGGCACAGCTTCCTGCTGAAATGGTTATAATAAGGCCATAGCAGGCAGCGCTTGCACCAACCTCACACATCATAGCTGCCCCAAACCAATATAACTATCGGTATTTAATATCCCATAAACGTTAAGACGTAGCATCACAAAAGAAATGCCAGTTTTGATGTATTTGGACAATATTTTAATTTATTGCGGTCGTCTCTAGAAATTTGAGCATGTGCTAGTACCACAGTACCATGGAGGAAAGTCAGGGCCACCAGTGCACCCAGGACAGTCAGTCCCCAGCAAGAGGGGCTCAGAAGCCAAGGAGAGATGTTATGTCGAGAGGTGGTTGTAGCTGTAGAGTCTAGCCATGAGAACCCAGACGACAGCGCGCGTCCTTTGGTCTCTTTCCTAGCGGTTCTCTCTCAGTGTATTTCTGGGAAGTTCATGTCTGAGATGGACCACGAGAAGTAGACAAAGCGTGCGTTTCATCTCATGGGCTGAGTTTGGGGCTCCTAGAACTGGACATGCCTAGAGCAGGGGTTCTCAATCTGTGGGTGTGACTCCTGTGGGGTGAGTGACCCTTCACAGGGGCTGCCTAAAACCACCAGAAAACACACATTTACCTTGATTCACAACAGTAGCACATTTACAGCCATTAAGTAGCGATGGAGATAACTATGGCTGGGGGATCACCACAGCCTGAGGGACAGATGAAAGGGTGGCATTGTTAGGAAGGCGAGGACGCTCCGGAGCGGGCGTGTGGCCCTGAGGGTTGAGGACCTCTGCTCCAGAGCGGGTGTGTGGCCCTGAGGGTCATCGAGGTGTTGCTGATCCACGAGGCTCTATGGAATGCCTAGAGCAAGTTTAAATCAGCTAAAATAAAACTGAAATGCATAGTTTAGAAAAGCTAACAAATTTTATTCCCTACTGCTATTGATATGTTTATTAATATGGTTATATCAATTTGTAAAATTAATATAAAATATACATTTTCCTATGCATGGATTCATGATCCTGTGGCTTAGTATTGTGAATTTTGGTTACTTTTTTATATACAGAATTTAATAAAATAAATTTCACCTGAAAGACATAGTTATTGTTTTAAAATATGTTATTTAGAATTTACCACCAAGGCCCAAATTTGGCTACTCCTATTGTTCCGGCTCTCATTTTGTCAGCTCCACACAAGCTGGAGTCATCTCAGAAGAGGGGGCCTCAGTCGAACGGGCCTGTGAGCGAGTCCCACACGGGTGTCCCCATCCTAATCAATGGTTGATGAGGGAGAGCCCAGCTAACTGTTTACGGTGCCACCCTGGGCTGCTGGTCCCAGGGTTCTGTAAGAAAGCAGGCTGAGCAAGCCATGGAAGCAGGCCAGTAAACAGCTCCCCTCCATGGCCTCTGCATCGGCTCCTGATCCAGGTTCCTGCCCTGACTTCTGTTCACGATGGACTCTAAGCTATAAGATGAAACATACCCTCTTCTCACAGGGCGTTTTTGTCCACGGTCTTTATTACGGCCATAGAGCCGAGCCTGGACAGTTAGTAATCTTATGGCTTCCCCTGATGGTGTCTGCCTTGCTCTACTTTAACAGACCAGAATTCCGAGCCGTGCTGCTAAGACTCCACTCTGAAGCTGGTACATTTACCTAACCCTTGGTTCATCTGTTTTAATCACTTGGGGTCTTAGCAAACTAAACCCTTTGTCAATTAGATGGGATTTCTAGTAAGTTCCTTGATAGGAATCTTTTTGGTTTTTTGAGACAGGGTGTCTCTGTAACGTTGGAGCCTGTCCTAGAACTCACTCTGTAGACCAGGCTGGCCTCGAACTCACAGAGATCTGCCTTTCTTTGCCTCCTGGGTGCTGGGATTAAAGGCAGGCACCACCACCCAGCTCTTGGTATGAATCGTGATCCAGGCTATTTATAATTTCCAGACACAGCAATTACATAAAGTTACCAAGAACAAATCTATTTTCCGAAGCGGGTTTAACAATGCCATAGTCCTTTCTGTACACAACTACTTCGACTTTGTCATCTGCTCCTCCCCGTTCTCCTCCTCCCCCCCTCCCCCCCTGCTGTGCATCCTCCCCTCTGTCTTCCCTTCCCTTCATCCCCACTTTCACCTTCACCTCCCCTCCTGTGATGGGGTCTCTATCTGGGATCTGGGCTGATTAGGCTGGCTAGCCAGAGAGCCCCAGGGTTGGTATCACAAGCACACACCACCACACCCAGCTTCCTATGTGAGCCTTGGGGATTAAAGTCCAGTTGGAGTGCTTGCACAGTGTCTTAGCAAGACTTTCTAGTGCTTACCGAAACACCACGACCAAGAAGCAAGCTGGCTTACACTTCAGCATTGCTGTTCATCACGGAGGGAAGTCAGGACAGGAACTCAAATAGGGCAGGAACCTGGAGGCAGGAACTGATGCAGAGGCCAAGCAGGGGAGCTGCTTACCGACTTACTTGCCCCGCCTTGCTTAGCCCACCTTCTTATGGAACCCAGGACCGGCGCCCCGGGGTTGGCACCACCAACCATGGCCTGGGCCCTCCTCCACTGGTCATCACTAAATGAGAAAATGCCTTACATCTGGTTCTCATCCAGGTGTTTCCTCAGCTGAGGCTCCTTCCTCTGATGACTCTAGCTTGCGTCAAGTTGACACACACAGCCAGCCAGTAACACAACACAGCAAGCCCTTTACCAACAGAGCTATCTCTCCAGCCACTACTTTACTAATTTTTAAAAATTAGCTAGTACTTCATAAGAAGAAAATTATCAGCCATATGGAAGTAATAGCATTGTGTCATGTTTCAACTTTCGTGTTAGATTTACAACATTGAAGTATAATTATGAATAACAAATAACCACATGTCCTGTTCCCCCGAGTGTGCCACCATGGGCTCTTGCCACAGAGGAAACAATGACCAATGACGTAGGTGGCTTATAATTAGGAGAGCAGGTTTTTCTTGGCAGCGGTTATTCGATTTTGCCAATTTCAAAAGTGGCTATGTTGGTGGGTGAGACAGTTACAGAAAAAAAATGTATACAGTCCGTATGCAGAGCACATGCCCTGGCGAAAGTGTCTATGTTCAAAATCCAGCAGGATCCAAGTCCTGGAAACTGAACCTCACGCTAGCAGAAATTGAATATTGTGCTTAGCTTGTCACTCTAATTGAGCAGCCAAGAATTTTACATCCCTTACCACTTGCTACTGTCTTTAACGGTGACTCTGCCTTCTTTTTTTTTTATTTATTTTAAACTTGTATTTATTATTATGTGTGTGTGTTCAAGGCGCACATGTGGAAGGCAGTGGGAAACTTTACAGAGCCTGCTCTTTCTACCTTTGCCCGGGTTGTGGGGTTGAGTTCAGGTTTCGGGTTTTCGTGACGAGAGCATTTACCTGTGAGTCGTCTGGTAGGCCTTCTGCCTCTATTTCTATGAAGTGCGTGTTTTAAAGTCTGAGAAATTTATCATGCAGTGCTTCAGTTTGTATTTGTGGATAATTATTTTACATGTTCTGCTACATTCTTCTTGTCCCCTTTGTTAGCTGCAGTAGCAAGGACTTTGAGAGAATAGTCCGCTCTATTTTGTTGTTGTTGTTGACTGTGGTGGTGGTGGCTGAGGTGAGGTTTAAACTGTCCTCTTTGAACGCACTACATAGCTGAGACTGGCTTTGAACTCTCGGCTCTGTGCCTCCTGAGGGCTCAGTTCATGTCGTAGCCCATTTTCCTGCCCCTTCCAGAGACTGTGTTAGGTTTGTAGTGAGGCTTCAGTGTGTAACTGACTGAAAAAGTCTGAGATGTAAGTCCCCATAAGGCGTGTTTCAAAACATGGCCATAACATGTTTTTATGTTTTTTGCAGGAAAATTTTTTGGCAACAGATGGCTTCCTTGTGGATTACTTTAATGAGTTCTTAAGCCTTCCCGTGAGTACATTATGATGTTCTATTTATATTATTACAGCAAGGTATTTATAAATTATTAGTGTGTGTGTGAGTGTAGTGTGTGTGTGTGTATGTGTATGTTTGAGTGTATGTGTGTTTGTGAGTATGTGTGTGAATGTGTGCATGCTGACGAGCATATGTGAGTGTGCATGTGTGGGGGGACATATGTGTGTGCTCATGCGTGCACATGTGTGTATGCATATGTGTGTGCATGCTGAAGAGTGTGAGAGTGTGTGTGTGCACATGTGGGTGTGTGCATGTGCACGTGCTTATGTGTGTGAGTGTGCGCGCATATGGGTGTGAGTGTGTGCATATGCATGCACTCATGTGTGTGCTCATGTGTGTGAGTGTGCTCATGTGTGTGTGCATATGTGTGTGTGGTGTGTGTGCTAGAGAGTACATGTGAGTGTGCATGTGTGTATGACTCTGTGTGTGTGTGCATATGTGCACTTGTGGAGGTCAGAGGACAATGTCATGGACTCAGCTTTCTCTTTCCACCGTATATGGAACCTGGTGATGGAACTCAAGTTGTTGGGCTTGAGTAGCAGGTACCTTTACCATGGAGCCACCTCCCCAACCCCAAAGCCTGGACTATCTTGTCAGATATATCTATCAAATATAGTTTTTCTTAGACACACTAAAGGACTAGGTGAGATGGTACATGCCTTTAATTCCAGCGCTCAGGGGGCAGAGACGGGTAGATCTCTTTGAGTTTGAAGCCAGCCTGACCCACATTGAAAGTCCCTAGCCAGCCAGGTCTACATAGTGAATCCTGGTCTCAAAAATTAAAATAAAGATAAATCATTTAAGGTAAATTGTGGATGTGATTAATCACACCTCTAACCCCAGCACTCTGAAGCTTGAGGCAGGAGAACTGGCATAGATATTCAAGGCCAGCCTGGGCTATAGAATGAGATCCTAAAAAAAAACAAACAAGCAAATAAATAAAATAAAGATCAATTAAGAAATTTTTGCTCAGTTTGTATCTCTTTATAGTTAAACATTTGGACTTGAGTCCTACTTAGGAATATTCCTATTGAAGAAACTGGAGCTTCCTTGTGCATCAAAAGCTATCTGTGCAAAGTTCTGACCTGCTGCTCCTTGTGCATCAAAAGCTATCTGTGCAAAGTTCCGACCTGCTGCATGTGGCAGCATATTAAACCTCGAGCAGGCTGATAAGGACAATATCAAACTCTCATGAAACTACTTTATGGTGTTTTTAACCTTAGCTTATTATTGTTATTCTCTTGGCAAGACGTTAAAGCAGAATTTGTATTTAAGGCGATTAGAGTTTGCACCAGTGATAAATAAGACTCAGGACACACAGGTGGATGGCAGTTCGTAGAGTTTCAGCTCAATAGCAATGATTGACAGAGTGGCTATTAAGAGATTCGGGAAACACAACACAAGAGTTCCTGAAATGGTTTACCTTGTCCTGTAGAAATAAAGTCAGTGAGGAACGGCACTTCAAAGGAAGTTAAAGCTTTCTAGATCATTCATAAAAGCAGGAAACCTGCTTTGTTAAAATTTTTACAGGTAAAGGGCTGGGAATGTAGCTCAGGTGATAGTGTTTACCCACCGTGTACCAAACCCTGGATGGATCCCCAGCACCACCCAAACCAGGGACGGTGGTGGCTCAAGCCTGCAGGGCTAGCATCTGGGAGATGGGGTCAGCATCCTTAGCTGTGAGATCCTGTCTCAAGAAGACCAAGCAAGCAAACAAACAAACAAACAAAAACAAAATTAACCAGGAAAAAAATAGAACATAGAGAAGTCGCAAATAAAGTCGAAGAGTGGATGATAAACTGTTACAGCCTGACCGCTGCCCACGTCTTTGGGAGCGGGGAAAGACTGAGCCCCTCGTCCTTGCTAGGTCTGCACCAATGAGCCGCGCGCTCGCTTTGTGATTTTCTTTCCTTTCAAAGTCGTTCGTGCTTCTTCCTGATTTGATCCAACTAGGGACAGTGGAACTGGGCTACTAAGTCACCTGTGCCCTTTCCAGAACCAGACCAGGCAGCTCTCTGGGTATTCCCTTGGGTTCTCGGGGCGTTCTCCCTCACGTTCACCTCTACTCCTGTGTCGCACAGCCTCCAGCAGCTTCACAAAAGTGCCGGGGTTCTGCTTTCCCAGATTACATACTCTCCCCGCCCTAGGCTCTGCAATCTCTGTTCTTCTCCGAGAAGCACATTTTGTAAAATATGAAAAAGTCACGCTTGCCTAGCAGACATAGAGGTACATAGTGAGTTCAGGGCCAGCCTGGGACACGGGAGAAGGGGGTGGGGTGGAAGTTAAGATACAGCTCAATAGTAGAGAGCTCTCCTCGAAGGCTCCCAACCGTGGGTCCCCTCCCAACACCTCACACACACCCCCAATCCAAAACCAACCAATCAACAAGAAACAGCTATAAATCTTAAATTTTAGTTTCTCGGCATTTATGTCTTGGAGACTGCCTTGGTGCTTCTTTGATCCATGAAGTGCATGAGTTCCCTGCCGTGTTCAGAAAATTTGTATCAAGCTGTAGAAGTCAACAGAACAGTAACAGAAAATCAAAGCCAACCATGATTACCTTTCGGCTTCTTGGAAGTGGGGGCCGGAGGATTGCCCCTAAGTTTGTTGAGGCCAGCCTGGGCTACAAAAAAAGAAAGAAAGAAAGAAAGAGAGGAGAGAGAGAGAGAGAGCGAGAGAGAGAAAGAGAGAGAGAGAGAGAGGAGAGGGAGAGAGGGGGGGGGGAGAGAGAGAGAGAGAGAGAGAGAGAGAGAGAGAGAGAGAGAGAAAGAGAAAGAAAGGGAAAAAAGAAAATGTTGGAAAAATTCAGCCATAGTCCTGTGACCCAGTCAAAATAGATGTTGCCAGCTTGAGTGTTTTCTTTCAGGCCTTTGCTCAGTGTGGCATCTCCGAGGACGCTCCCTGAGGAGCTGTGCCTTTCGCCCCTCTGTACACACACAGGTCCACCCTTAGTGGGTCCAGAGCAGCGACACACCTGGGCTCTGTTCCATCGATGCCACTCCTTCTGCCTCTCCTTGCCCGGCCCTCTTCGTTTCTTCGGCCCTTTGTCTGTCTTTGAGCACTCAGTCAACAATCAGTTACCAGGTCTGCATACAGCAGAAGGCAGATGTTGTCCCAGCCTTTCAGAAAGGTCTGGGGCCAGGAAGGATGGGAATGATGGGTTATCAAAGCATGGCCTTTGCCTGGCAGAGTTCTGGATCAGAATAGGAAATAGAAATGTTTAGTTTATGAACACTGAGATAAGAATTAGAAGCCAAGATGGGTTTACCAAGAGAAAGGGGGACTGACTAAGCTCTGTGTTTTTGGATCAGGTCCTGGTATTTTAGGCACCTGTAAATATAGTGTATTATGATTTCAGCACAATATTATACAATAATAAATCAAATCATGTTTCTTCCTGCTCTGCTTTAAAGCAAGCTCGTGGCAGGATTCGATCTTCCCATCTCCTCGGCTTTTCCTTTTTGTTCTAATTCTTCTCCAGCTTAACCAGCCTTCGTTGTGTCTCTTAAAAATGAGCATGCCAAGTGTGCTGGCTAGTTTCAGGTTAACTCAACACAAGCTAAAGTCATCTTAGAGAAGGGATTCTCAATTAAGAAAATGGCTTAATAAAATGGCCATAAAATGGCAGTAGGTAAGCCTGTAGTACTTGTGTTATGCTGTCTTCTGTATCCTTTAACCCACCAAACCACACGACCTCCACATACCAACTCAACATACTCTGCTCAGCTCTTACTCAGTGATTAGGAAGGACAGTGAAGGAGTGTGAAGGGGAGTGAAGGAGTGTGAAGGGGCGTCAAGGGGGATGAAGGGGTGTGAGGGGAGCGAAGGGGTATGTAGGTGTGTGAAGGGGCATGAAGGGGTGTGAAGGGGTGTGAAGGGTATGAAGGAGTGTGAAGGGGCATGAAGGGGTGTGAAGGGGTGTGTAGGGGCATGTAGGGGTGTAAAGGGCTATGAACGAGTGTGAAGGGGTGTGAAGGGGTATGAAGGGGTGTGAAGGGGGTGTGAAGTGGCATGAAGGGGTGTGAAGGGGTGTGAAGGAGAGTGAAGGAGCTACGGGTGATTCTCTCCCCTCCATTCATGACCCCTGTGCTTTCAGAAATACCACTTACTTAAACTTTTTTTTCTCTAAACAACAAAACAGTACATCTTACAGATTGCTATGGAGTGAGGTAATGTATGTGACATATTAGAGTTTATTTTTTCTTTTCTTTTTTTTTTTTTTTTTTTGTTTTTCGAGACAGGGTTTCCCTGTAGTTTCTAGAGCCTGTCCTGGAACTAGCTCTTGTAGACCAGGCTGGCCTCGAACTTAGAGATCCGCCTGCCTCTGCCTCCCGAGTGCTGGGATTAAAGGCGTGCGCCACCACAGCCCGGCAGTTTATTTTTTCTTTAAGCCCATAAACTCACCTTCCATTCCTGAAGTACAAGAGGCAATCCCTTCATCTGACTCGGTGGATCAGTGTCGGCCTGGAGTACTCTCCCATGCCACACAAATCTGTCATTGGTTTTGCCTTTTAAAAATTATTTTCATTAGAGACTTGGATGAGAAATTATAAGAGGGACCAATATTTTTCCATTTTAAGATCACTCAGCTAGTACACGACAGGGTCCACCCAAGGCCACATGGCACAGAAAGCTCTCAGTGTCCTACCGCAGAACTAGGATAGAATGTAAACAGGTCATTTGGATAACAGGCTGAGACCTCGTGCTTATTCTGATACATAAATGAAGTAAAACAACCAAGGCTAATGTGTTTGAGGGTACATTAACCGAAGTGTAGTTCAGATCAAGAAAAATATTAGTCTGGAGACTAGAAGGCGCTCGGATGTTTCTTTGGAAAAGGCTGAGTTGTTAGACCACACTTGGAATATTGTGTTGTGATCTTGGTCCCATATGTTAAGAGTTGCTTTGCCAAGGAAGTCTCAGGGAGACTCAGCCCGTGAACACGCAGGAAACCATGTCAGACGAGAAAGGGTTGAGAGACGTGTGAGTGTTTGACCTGGCGGGGCGGCAAGAGTGGACTGGGGTCGCTCTTTCAAACATCAGAGAGCTAATCAAGGGAAATGGGTGAATCCAGAGGCAGAGCAGCGCCCTGTTTGCGAGAATCTAGTCTTCAAACAACAGGATGGCTGGCCCGGGAGGCGGTATTCAGGTGGAGGCTGGGAAATGAGAGGGCTCTGTTGGAAGAGGGTGAGGGGGTGAAGTGAGAGAGAGTTTTATCCGTTAAATTTTCCCTTAAGACAATTTCTATGACAGATATTAGAAAATCATAAATAATACTTATGAATGTGGGATGAATCTTTTTTTTTTTTTTTTTTTTTTTTTGGTTTTTCTAGACAGGGTTTCCCTGTAGTTTCTAGAGCCTGTCCTGGAGCTAGCTCTTGTAGACCAGGCTGGCTGTGGGATGAATCTTATCCCACACTCTTACTGTATAGAAAAAGAGTGTCATCTATCTATCTATCTATCATCTATCTATCTATCTATCTATCTATCTATCATCTATCATCTATCTATCTTTATCTATCTATCTATCTATCTGTATCTATCTATCTATCCATCTATCTAATCTATTAATTTATCATTTGTCTGCTGACGATGATGGGAGACTAGAGTTACTCAACTGAGAAAATGTTGACTCCTCATTCCCTGCTTATTTTCTGGGCAAACCAGGCCTCTCCTGCTTCTCCCCGAACTCCTTAAGGATCAATCCTTTTTCATTTCTCCATCTTCCATGTAAAGTCTCTGAAAAAGAGAATCCTTCTAATCTATCCTCTCACTTCCCTTCCTCTCTCACCTCCTTATCACATCACACACAGCCGCAATCTAAGCCTGAGAACACGGCTGTCACATTCTCACATGGGCCTTAGGTCGAGCCAGACTTCCAGCCCCTCTGAGATGCCACCCCACCTTTGAAGGGACAAACCCAAGGCAAGAACCGGCCTACGAGTCAGACTTTGGCTTCTCTCCTCCCTCCCATTACCCCATCACACTCTGGGGACCCAGCGTGAGATCCAGAACCCATGGCTGGCAGCCTGCCCCATGTTGCTTTTGATGAGGGAAATCCAGGACAGTTGCCTCTGTTGTAAACGGTCCTGGCACTTTCCAGTTCTCAGCTTCCCTAACTTCACTGTTTGTTCTCGAGCCAAGTTCACTTTCAGATATTGTTTTCATTTGGTGTCTGGGAGGATTTTTTTTTGTTCCTGTCAGCTCTTTATGGACAAGTGTTTGCTCATTAGGTTGTCTTCTGTGCTATAGTGTGAAAACATTTTTCCTTTGGTTTTGTTTTGTGTGTTTTATGCTCAGTGACTGTTGTGGGATGGAGTGGATGAGCCCACATAGATGTAGGTTGGTCCTCTGTGGGTGGTTTCAAATCCTTGTGACATTTATGGTTTGCAGAAGCTGAAGGGGTGGCCCGCTCTATACCCTCCTTGCAAGGATAGGTATGTCATATGTTTGCCAGACCACACTTAGCTATGCACTTTTGGAATTTTACCATAACTTTTTTTTGGCCTGATTCTCCACACTTTTTTTTTAAATCTGTAAACTATTATAATTTCTTGCAGCTTTATGAAAGAGTTATATGCTGGGAGGATTGGTGGGTGAGGGGCCGGAGAAAGAATAAATATCTGAGAGATGAGTGGGCTGAGAAGAGATGGAGGGCTTGGGTCTTCCCTTGCCAACGTTTAAACACTCAGAGATTGGTTTGCAAAGGCAATGGTGATGGGGCTCCAGGTGACTGTTGAGCTCCAGGTTATACCAATGGGCGTTGCGATAAACCTTTAGCTCCAACATAAAACAGTCTGGTTACCTACTGCCGCTCATTTTGTTGATTACTTACTGCAACTCAGTTTGTCAGCTAAGGATATTCCGTTCAATTCGTGTGGCACATTAGCCCTTCTATCCCACCGTCGAATGTCTGGTAAACAATTCAGCATCTAAAACGCCAATAGAAGTTAGATTGGGAGAAGTTGTTATTGGTAGTCAGATGGTTTTTATCCGCTGCCGAGGATTCCTGTTTGAAACACAGCTTTGGAACTCAATCACTAGAGACAGAGTTGGAACAGAGATGGACATGTATTAAATTAACCCAGTCATTAGTTTTTAATTTAAATACTGTTCAGCTAAATAATTTGGCACCAGTGAGTGTCAGTGGTGCTGGGCTGGCAATGTAAGCACAGCACTAATTTTTCACAGGTTTTTTTCTCCTTCCCCTTTCTTTCCAGAGAAATGTGGAACCAGCAATTTATTGTGGTAAAAAAACATTTCCATGCACTTGCTTTTTCTGTGAAAATATTTCTCACACATGGACGGCTAGCCCCACAAAGCTAGCTCTCAGCACCTCCAGGTCAATCCATTTTAGACCGTTTAGAAAATGACACTCTCAAAATGAGAAAACTATGTCAGAAAAGGGGCAGTCTGTAGCAGCTCGTCTGGGTCTCAGGCACAAGCTGAAGGCTTTTCTGTGGTACGATTGAAAGCCGGGTGTTGTCAAAAACAGTCTAGTCAGCTTTTGCCCGAAAATACTTTCTGTGCCCTTCATTTCTCTCCGTGTCTTTTACTGTTATTTCTGAATTCACTTTAGTAGTTTCGTAGATAAGTCTAGAAATGGGAAAAAAGATGACTTGTCAAATTTGGGTTGTACTGAAGTCTTGGGGCTCTTTCTTTCATGTGTAGAACATAGATGGGCAGCACCACCACATACGTGATTGCACCGGAGAGTCGGCAGACGGGAGCAGGCACATGTGGCCTCTGAGATTGTCAGAGCCCAGATCCTGTCCCCCTTCAGCTGAAAGCCCTTCAGCAGACCCTATCCATCTAAAGCAAAGTTCTTCGACCCGAGGAATGTTGGAACTGCTGAAGGGCTTCACAGAGCTGAGAGGTCCAGGCTCTACGGAGGGGCCTGAGAACTGGCGTTTCTCAAAGGTCCTAAGAGATGCTCATGCAGCTGGCCACCATGCACTGTGGGGCGCTTCCATTGTGAAGTGCGGTGTGGACTTCTGCCTTCCCTCCAGGTTTACATCCTACACTCCTCTCTGCTTGCGGTCTGCCCTGCTGGCCTGTCCCTTTGTGCCCCTGTATCTCGGCTCACTGGGCTCTGCCTTCTGATGAAGTCTTTCTCTTTTTTGTCTCTCTGATGACTGCCAGTTTCATTCTTTAAGACCCAACTTGAGCATCCCACTTTCTACACCTCTTCCTAACTCCCTGAAGACAGCTAAGTGAATCTCTGCGTACAACACCATGCGTCTCTTGTGCTCTTTATGTGTTACTGTGATGCTGAGACATACTTGCTATTATACAGATTGAGACAATATCATGCTTGTACACAGAGCAAAGGTGGTTTCAAGACAGAAGGTGATTTTCTGTGTCTTGTACCATTCCATGAATGTGTCTTCTAGAGAGGTTTGAGGTAAAAAGTGAGAATCTGCCATTCCCTAACGTATCTCATCCTTCTTGCCACTTAAAAATGTCATTGGCATGTCAGGGCAATTCCATTATTGCACTTGAGTGTTCTGTTCAACAGGAGTGTTAAACACAGCTTCACCTGGTCAATAGCCTTGGAGACAGTGACTCGTGTCCATGCTGACGGAAAACTGGCTGTGTCCAACTGAAACGGCGCTGCCCATTAGCATGCGGTCAAGGACCCCTCTGCAGGGTTAGCCTTGTTATGGTTTGACTTTGGTCCCGTGTCTATGTGTCTTCACGTATCTTTTCTCTTAGGGTATGCGTGCTCTGGGCTCATTTCAGTTAGGGCTTGGTGGTGTGTGCCTCCTTGGTATAATAATACGTCACTCACCGAAGAGTCAGTACCATGTAAGCGAATGATCCGCTAGAGAATCTGTGGACTTGGCCACTGTTTATCTGAAAAGGGGAAGCCTCGATTGAGAAAATGCCTCCAACCGTAGGGCATTTACTTAATTAGTGATTGATGAGGGAGGGTACAAGCCATTGTGGGTGGTGCCATCCCTGAGCTGATGGTCCTGGGTTCTATAAGAAAGCCGGCTGAGCAAGCCAACAAGCAGCTCCCCTCCATGGCCTCTGCATCTGCTCCTGCCTCAAGGTTCCTGACCTGTTTGAGTTCCTGTCCTGACTTCCTTAGATGATGGACAGTAATGTGGAAGTGTAAACCAAATAAATTCTTTCCTCTCCAACTTGCCTCGGTCAATGGTGTTTCAATAGACCAATGATAATCCTAACTAAGACAGATATGGACTCGTTTCTCCTGGAGAGACAATAGAGTATTGAACATGGAAGGCATCTTTAGATTATCTAGTTAAAATCCCCACCCCCTTTTAGCTCAGGAAGGCAAAGTAGTTTCCTAGTGTTTCTCAAGTTTAATCATTCTGCCTGTTCTTTCCTATATTGTTTCTACTTTAGCCAAGTCTATTTTCAAACATGCTAACTAGACTAGACATGACATCCTAGCATTGGTCCCCTGTGTGGGAGTATATTTCCCCACTGGCATTTGCATTTACATGGATTTTATGTAAGTAATTGTTTTGCTGACTTTATCATAGGGAAACAATGAATTTTTATGTACTTGTACCTTCAAAGGAAGAAACAATGCTTTGTTCTCCTCTGCATCTCTAGGCTTAAGCTCATAATTGACACTTGGACATTTACAATTTTGATATTGCTGAAACAAACTAATGGAGGAAGTATTTGAATTTGTTATTCAACATTTTATCATTTTGGAATCATAGTGCTATTAAGGACCTCTGAGATCTAATCTAGCATATAGCTTTTCAGCAGAAAAACATTACCCTTGGCAGAGATGGTTAAACCTTAAGTAACCTTGTCCTGTATTTTTTAGACTGGCTCTCATCATATCCCAGGGTGTACTTGAACTCACTATGTATCCTTGGATAACCTTGGATGCCTGCTCTTTCTACCTCAGCTTCCCATCCTAGGATTAAATGCTTGCACTGCCATACTTGGCTTTAAACGCTCTAAAGTGTAAACATTTCAATGTTTCGGAGGCAAGGTCTCTGGGCTATGCAGGCTGGCTTGGTGTGGTTAGCACACTGGAATCTCTGTGCCATCCAGGCTGGCTTGGCATGGTTAGCGCACACACAGGGTCTCTGTGCCATCCAGGCTGGCTTGGCATGGTTAGCGCACACGGGGTCTCTGTGCCAACCAGGCTAGTATGGTTTACTGTTGAACTTGGGCTTAAGCAGTTCTGCCTCAGCCCTCCAAATGCCTGCAGCTGCAGGCACACGATACTATGCCCAGCTCAGGAACAGTTTAACGTATTACACGTTTCTGTTTGTTTGAAATGAGGTCTCATTGTGCATCCCTGGCTAACCTGCCGTCCAATACATAGACCAGGCTGGCCTTGAACTCTGGCTTCTCTTGCCTTAGTCTCCCTTGCTTGGTTTCTACAGATGTGCACAGCTACTCCTTGCTTTCTACTACTTTTTGATCATTTCCTCTCATTTTATTTTCTTATATTTATTTATTTTTGATTTTTGACACAGGGTTTCTCTGTGTAGTCCTGGCTGTCCTGGAACTAGTTCTGTAGACCAGGGTGGCCTACGATGGATACACCTCTTTTATCTTTTAACTTGGTTCAGAGTCCAACTGTTCTGTAAGTGCCTATAAGCATGGCCTAAGCCATTCTTCAAACCATAGCCTAGGGAGTCTGGAGAAACTGATCTTCAGTTTTGTAGGTTGTGCACCTTGGGGAGTTAGGATGCTTCTGAGTGAGCTGCGCCATTCACCATGAGCCCTGAGTTCTGTGGCAGGCACTGGGCACTTGCTGTTCTACCACAGAGGCCTTTTGACCTTCTTAGCTTCCAGTTTGCTTTATACAGACGCCAATAACCACCACACCAAACATGCTTTTGATGGCAGTGACACCTTGTCTCCCCAGAGTATAGTGATGGCTGTTCTCAGGCTAGTCCCAGGTCATAGTCTAGCAAGGAGACACAGCCCTCCAGACTGCTGCTGAGGAACTGAGATATTCTACCCTGCTCCCATAGTTAAGCTGTTGCCATCCTCCTATTTCCCAGAACATTGTTCTGAAGGTGAGATGCAAAACTCTCCCTTATCTGGTCCTTCTGCTTTTTTTCCCCATTAGTCTTTCTCTTTCGTCCCTTACACTGTTCTGTTCTGTCCTGTCCTGTCCTGTCCTGTCCTATCCTAGGCTACCTAGAGTTATTCCAAGACAATTCTACTCCAGATGTGGTGTCTCTTTGTGCATTTGCACCTTTATTAGTAAGACCAGAGAAAATAAGAATCTGGAAACCATACTGATGCCCTTGAAGCTCTTCTGATGTCACAGGGTTACCACTTAGCGCCTACCCAATGGCACAGAGAGGGCGTCACACACACCAGCTTTCTCACCTGTGAGGCAGTATGGCGAAGGAGGACGGTGTGCCATCTTTGGAACCCGCAGGGCTTGTTTGTATGGCTCAGGTTTCCCTTCATAGCTGTGACTCCAAGGGCCAGCCCTTAACCGCCCGTAAACAGCGTCCAGGGGCTGAAGTACAGGTGACAGAGCATTGAGGTGTTGGTCACAGAAACAGTCCCCAGCAGGGAGTGGTTCTTCTCTGCTGTCGTCTCTGCCGGTTACATCTTTCTAGTCGTACTGAGCATTAGTTATACACGGGCTCAGAGCGTCGCGGTTGTTTGAACATTTTTATTTGATTAGTAGAAATTTTTCTTTCTCTATTGAGCTAACTAATTGGCATCCTTTACTTTCAATTTATCCTATCAAGCCGGGTGGTGGTGGCACACGCCTTTAATCCCAGCACTCGGGAGGCAGAGGCAGGCAGATCTCTGTGAGTTTGAGACCAGCCTGGTCTACAAGAGCTAGCTCCAGGACAGGCTCTAAAGCTGCAGAGAAACCCTGTCTCGAAAAACCAAAAAAAAAAAAAAAACAAAACAAAAAAACCAAAAAAAATTTATCCTATCATTGTGTTCATCTGGCTGCTATATCTCAAGGTGGAAATAGAAAAAAAGAAAGGGAAACAGGCACAGGACGAACAGGCTCTCCTGTTGCAAAGACACCAGAGCTAGAAGTTTTTCCCAGTGGCCCTTCTTGTTAGGGACTTCATCTCCCTGACCCTGCAAGTGTGATGTCCGTCCCTGCCGCATTTAGTCCATTTCCTTCCCTAAATCAGATAAATCTTGTCTCTGGCATAACAGACTTGTCCAGGGATACCACAACAAGGGAAGTATTTTTATTAGGCCCATAGTGTCTGTTTGACCTATATTCAGAAGACAGATGTAGTAGGTCACAAATAAAATGTGGTTATTAAAGGAACCTTACAGGTAATTTCCAGATTGTTTATGCTTACTGAGTTAAACTTGGTGTGCTGGAGTCAGGTTCTAAATCGGTTTAGATTGCATACTGGCTGTGTCTTAAGTCTGTTTCCAGTCATTAAATACCTTAGAATGAGCAACATTCTGGGCTCTTGAGATGTGATACCTTGTGACATATATACTTTTAGCTTAAAGCTTACAAAAATACCCTGCAACTCATTATTACATTATAGCTGTAGTCTGTACAGCACTCTACAGGGACACTTACAGTTACAGCTGTCATCTGTACAGCAGGTCTACAGGGACACTTACAGTTACAGCTGTCGTCTGTACAGCTATAACTCTACACTCTATACTCTACACTCTATACTCTATACTCTATACTCTATACTCTATACTCAACACTCTACACTCTATACTCTATACACTCTACACTCTACACTCTACACTCTACACTCTACACTCTATACTCTACACTCTATACTCTACTCTATACTCTATACTCTACACTTTATACTCTACAGGGACACTTAGAGCCATCTTCCACTTTCCTAAGCATCTGTAATTACATAAGTGAGTTGTCAGTTCACGATGGTTCCCTTAAATAAATGAATAGCCTGGAAAAGGGACCTGATCCTAGATTTAAAGGACAAAATTAGAGATGATATAGTCAATGTACCATTAATTCTTCTGGAAATAAAGGACCTAAAAATCTTTAACGGTTTATCCACAGTCAGAGAGCTGTTTGCTGACAAGCTAGCATTCAAACTCAAGACTTCTGGTAGCTGTGTAGTAACTGCCCATTTTTAAAGTTGGAAACCTCCAGCGCTGCTGAGTGTCACTCCGTGAAGAATGTGCTGATAGGGTCTTCAATGAAGAACAGGTTGCAGTTAATTGGCTCCTTTTGGGAAAGAGAAATTGCTAGTTTTCATGCCTCCTGGGTCTGAAAGGCAATAGGATTGTTGTTTCTTTTTTCTTCCTTCATTCTCACCCGGTAACCCACCTCCTCCTGTGAGGGTAACTGCTCCTGAGAAGCCAGGTGTGTCACTTTCTCTAGTTCTCTAGCATCACAGAGGTAAGATCACACAAAGAGCACACCCTGGCACTGTTTCCACGGCATAAATTCCCAGTAAGAAAGCCTTCAGTGGACCCTCTGCCCTCCGGTAAAGGGGTTTCCGAGATTCTGAAAGGGAAGGGAGATAGTGATCGAGAAGATGAATATATGACATCAGGTCCCTGTAGAGACAATGCGTTTCTGTATTTTAAATTTTAAAAATTTTCCTACTTTTTATTATAGACCTTTTCAGAGGCGATTAGATTCAATGTGGACTATGGAGTTTTTGAAGTGATCAACGATGCACCACAGCTTCTGGAAAAGCAACTGAAAAGAATTCTGCGAAATCAGCAACCTCGAAATCCCATCTATGATGTTATAAGAAAAGGAAAAAGTGATGCTAAACCATTTCAAAAGAGTGTCCCCTGTGAAGATGAGACCATTAATGTCAACTACACCATCATGGTAAGCCCGCATGTTCGAGTCTGTCTTCTAAGATCAAGGAAGCAT
The DNA here is from genome assembly GCF_903992535.2 of Arvicola amphibius. Classification (NCBI taxonomy): domain Eukaryota; kingdom Metazoa; phylum Chordata; class Mammalia; order Rodentia; family Cricetidae; genus Arvicola; species Arvicola amphibius. Next base: position 2,636,132 of record NC_052055.2, on the reverse strand, counting down.
TTGGTCAGCCAGACAGATGGCTCAGCAGTTAGGGGCCCTTGCTGCTCTTCCAAAGTACTGGTCCTGATTCCCCACACCCACACTGTGGCTCTCAACTGTCTTTAGCTCCATCCAGTTCCAGAGAACCCAGCGCCCTCTTGTGGCCCCAGGTGCCCACAATGGCGCACATACATACATACATACAGGCAAAACAGTCATAGACAGAAAAAAAAGAAGCACTTGGTGAATTGTCACAAAGTTTCTGAAGTACAAGCAGATTTGTTGTGCTTACACGGGTTGTCATCTGTTTACATAAAATGGACCATTTAGCAGTTTTGTTGATTTTTATCAACCAATATAAGAATGATCATGTGATTTGCCTTGACTATATAAAATGTCAAGTACATTTACATAGTAAATATGCATATTTTTATTGTTTAGTTTCCTTCTAGGAAATGTGTGTATAAAGGAAGTTTATTTCCTGGTTTTTTGTTTGTTTGTTTGTTTGTTTTCCAATTCTATTCACAGTTGGGAGCTGAGATGGCTTTGAAGCACCAGGATACACCCTGTTGTAGGCAGAGGCTGCTTGTTTGTTCTCAGCCACCCAGACCCGAAATAGTCACATAGAAACTAATTAATTACAACACGCTTGGTCAATAGCTTAGGCATATTCCTGGCTAACTTTTTTTTTTGTTTTTTTTTTTTTTTTTTCGAGACAGGGTTTCCCTGTAGTTTCTAGAGCCTGTCCTGGAACTAGCTCTTGTAGACCAGGCTGGCCTCGAACTCAGAGATCCGCCTGCCTCTGCCTCCCGAGTGCTGGGATTAAAGGCGTGTGCCACCACAGCCCGGCCTGGCTAACTCTTACATCTTAAATTAACCCATTTCTATTAATCTGTGTATGGCCACATGGTTGTGGCCTACTGGAAAGGTTCCATCCGATGTCTGTCTCCTGTGGCGGCTACATGGCATCTCTCTGACTCTGCCTACTCTCTTTCTATTATCTTTGTTCAGATTTTCTTCCTGGCTATATTCTACCCTGCCAGAGGCCCAAAGCAACTTTTTTATTAAACCAAATGGTCATAAAACATATTCACAGCATACAGAGGGGAATCCTACATCATTCTGTGACTCTGACCTCCCTGGCTTCAAATTCTGTTCTTAGCTGCCAGTTTCTGTCCTATTTGCTTTAGGTCAGCAAACCTATATCCAGCTAAACCCACAACTGTGCCCCCGTGAAAAAGTGACACGAGGAACTTGGTTTCCACCACCAGCCACGCCCCACTAGCCACACCCCCACTAGTCACGCCCCCACTAGTCACGCCCCACTAGCCACGCCTCCACTAGTTACCTCTCAGATGTGCTGTGTGCATCAGTGACCAAGGATTATTTTAAAATGCTATTTTAGAACTAGGGAGAAGTAGGCTGAAAAATACATTTGCTCATAACTTCAGACAGTTCTACTCCAATTCACTGGCTACCAAATTTAGATATATTTCTCTTTTAACTTCTATCATAGTAAATGCTAATAAGAATTACATTAAAGCATTGTTTTGAAGGTGGATCAGAAAAATTGCATTATATAAATTATTAGCCAAATGTTCTAACTGGGTATGCAAATATTTAGTAACAACAATAATTAGTAACACATCATTAATTATACTAAATCTATGTAGCTTAACCATCCTAATTAAGAGGGACTAGAAAAAGAAGACTCAGTTATTTGTTATCTAAAAGAAACCAACCTTAAGTATAAAATAAATATATTAGAGCTAAGAAAGTATATGCCATATAATTACTAATTAAAAGAAGGCTAGGGTGATTATATTAATATCAAAGTAGACTTCAGAACAAAGACTCCTGCTAAGGATAAAGAAGGCTATTAAACAGTGATAAAATGTTAGCTCATAGAAAACACAACCAGCTTTAATGTGTGTGTACCTAACCATAGAACATTGGAATACATAATCAGACATAAAGAGGAAATAGCCAAAAAACCACAGAGAAAGCCTGAGATTAAAGCATTACTTTTAGTAACCATAGAAACGGTAGATCCTAAGGACATGGCATTTCTCTGTCTCACTTGCAATGAAGTTAACCTGTTGGTGCCTGTAGACTCAACCTGTTGGTGCCTGTAGACTCAACCTGTTCGAGCCTGTAGACTCAACCTGTTGATGCCTGTAGATTCAACCTGTTGATGCCTGTAGACTCAACCTGTTGGTGTCTGTAGACTCAACCTGTTGGTGTCTGTAGACTCAACCTGTTGATGCCTGTAGACAACTCAACCCACAAAACCAAAGTTCATGTTCATTCAGATTACACTTAGAGTGGTTATCAAAATTGGTGTTATTCTGACATTAAACTATACTATACTAATAAAAATATGTGGGGCTGGAGAGATGGCTCAGAGGTTAAGAGCACTGACTGCTCTTCCAGATGTCCTGAGTTCAATTCCCAGCAACCACATGGTGGCTCACAGCCATCTGTAATGAGATCTGGTGCCCTCTTCTGGCCAGCAAGCATACAGACAGACAGAACACTGTACACATAATAAATAAATAAATAAATAAATAAATAAATAAATTATTTAAAATAATAATAATAAAAATAAAATATGTTGAATTTATTATTGATCAACTCAGAATTAAACCATAAGTCGGTAACAAAAGAATATGGAAAAATCTCCAAATACTTAAATAATTAAGCAATATACTTCTAAATAACCCAAAAGTCAAAAAGTAAGTCTCAAAGAAAACAAGAAACTAAAGTAAACCATCACAATTTGGGATGTAGCTAAATTAGCATTAGAATGGAATTTATGTAGTTAAGTGAGAGGAAATACGTAATAGAAAGTAGAAATATCAAGCATTGCTGCCAGTGATCTGTCTTCTACCATGGGAAACAAGGAAGAGAAAGGTTAACTGAGACCCAAAGTAAAGAAGAAACATAAACTTCTGACCTGGCTGTGGTGGACTACAGGTGTGCACTACCACACTCACACCTGTGACTACAGGCGTGCACCACCACGCTCACGCTTGTGACTACAGGCGTGCACCACCATGCTCACGCCTGTTACTACAGGCGTGCACCACCACGCTCACACCTGTGCTGGGATTACAACCAGGTCTTTGTGCCTTCTAGGCAAGCACTCTACAAACTGTGGCAATGGCAATCTGAAGATGACTTTTTCTTCATTTTCTCTTAATAGTGCCTCAACCGTGAACAAGGTATTAAGTGGATCAAAAGGAAGAGACTTCCAGCATTTCTGGAAAGTGATTGCTACTTTGAATACAGGTATCGTGTTGCCATTGGCCTGTGTTTTTCTAAATGCCTGTTTGCTTCATATAAAGTTATTTTTTATGTTATCAGTTGGCATTTGGATCCTATCTGCTATAGAAAGAGGGGTGATAAAAAACACTGGCAAAAATCACAGAGCTTTTCTAAAGAAATTTCACAGTTGTATCTCTTTGATCATATTTTTAAAACTTACCTGTCACTCACAGTGGTGTTTGTGTAAACACAAAGGGAATGTTAGTGTGACCTTGAAAACAGAATGTGGGGAACTAGAGAGAAACTTGTTCCTGCAGAGGGCATGGGTTCACAACCATCCCTGACTCCAGGTCCAGGGAACTGGATGCCCTCACATGAACTCCATGGTCACACAGGCAGGCAAGTGTAAAGATACATGGATCTTTAAAAATGTTTTTAAAAACACAGAACATCTGTGTGGGGCTGAGGATTTAGAATAATAGTTTTAAATAAAATACAAATGAAAACTGAGTACTTCTGTGAGTCAGGCTTTGTTAGTTTGTGACTTCTGCAACACAGGTTAGCCAAACTGATCTCACAAGCAACATGGAGCAATACAGGCATAAACTTCATAGTAGGTACAAGCTTCTCCCCCTGGGTCCTGAGAAAACCGCCCACTCCACCTCCACCTACCGACGAAGAGGACAATCTCATGATTATGAAAAAGTTCTACATTTCTCTTGGCCAGGTAAGATGAGGGTTTTCGTGACTCAGCACCAGTGAAACCTTTTGTTTCAAATCAAGAGAAATTAATTTAAAGCTCCCCGACCCCCGCCCCAAGCAGAGTGAGGTTTCTTATGGGTTTATGCTGACTTGTTTGATACGCAGAAATGCAAATCAAATGGACTTTCCTTACATATGCGAAGCAGCAATTGAGATTGAGATACATGCTCCATATCGCCTAGGAAGTAAGGGCATGTGCATTATATTCCGAATTTATTATAGCAACTCAATAAGGATGTTAAGCGTTGTTTGGATGATGCTTAGCTGTAAAAATGCATTATTATTTTATCAGACAGATTTCCCTTCTGTTATTGCTTAAGCATGGTGTCGTCGTGAATGGTTAAATAGATACAACCTGGAATCAATTGTCCTTTTAGATTGTCCACATATATACATTGTCCAAATATAGGGATAATTTGTATTTTATTTTTTCTCCAATTACCAGGTCTTTCCTCTTACAATAAATCTACTATACCCAAATCTATATGGAATCTGAAGTAGGTGGCCACGTGCCCTATTATTCTTTGTCAAAAATTGCCCATCATTTGTGCTGTGGGCATCAGGACAGAGGGGTGAGATGGGGGTCAGGACAGAGAGGGCTGTGTAGGCAGCAGGCACAGGCTTTTGTCTGTTGTCACCTAATATGAAAGAGTGTATTGAAATTTATTCTTTTCCCATTCTTTCTCTAAGTTTTTTTTATTTCTGTACATATGCATGTTGTCTGCCTGCATGTTTGCCATGGAGCTGGAGTTGCAGGTTGTTGTGAGCCACTCCATGTTCTGGGAACTGAATTTGGGTCTCTGTAAGAACAGCAAATGCTCTTCACTGCAGAGCCATCTCTCCAGCTCCACTCTCTCATCTTCTGAGTTTTTAGTACAATTTTCTTTTAATAAAGTATTTTCCCTCATACGTTATAATCCGTAAATTGCATTATAATGATTATTTTTCAGCTTTTTGAATGGCAGAATGCTATTAAGGCTATATTAAACTAATGTCTCTCTCTTCTTAGGCCTCCTATACTCAAACAAAAGATTGGTTTACGCTAGCAAAGCAATGTCAGCAAACAGTAACGACATTTTCGCTACCCTGCTGTGTATCCCACCCCAAAACTGCATCACCAACTCTTTCTTCTGTGTCTGGTAAGCAAAGACAAGGCCCTTCAGAGTCCGCTGTCCGCTGCATCCTGCAGTTCAGAAGTGGGGAGAGGAGCTCACCACACAGCCCCCGCCTCCCTTCTACTTCCTAGTGGGTTTTGCTGGGTTGTTGTTTGTTGTTTTGACTTTTGTTATTGTTTGCTGGTGCTTTTGAAAGGGGGTCTGAAGTGGATATGATAAAAACAGAGGCAGTTAGAACTGAAGGCCGATATCTATCAGCCATGTGATTTTGTTTGCCGAGACAGGGTCACGTTGTGCAGTCCAGGTTAATTGTAGACTCGCTCTGTATCTCGGGCTGGCTTTGTGATCATGGTGATCTGATCCCTCTCTCCTCCTCCTCCACTGTGCTGGTGTGGTGGGCCTTCCTGAGCAAGCCTAGCTCGTAGTGGCATGGTCTTTGTGCTGAGTTATTCCACTTGGAATCTTGTTTCTTCTCAACTGTCAGCTTAGGCTAATATGTATAGTAAATGTGTAGAGAATTTCTCTTCCCAGAATTCTTCTGTTCTGGTTGCCCCACCTATACTTCCTGCTTTGTTGCCCTGCCTAAACTTCCTGCCTGGCTACTAGCCAATCAGCGTTTTATTAAAACTTGTACAACTGACAAAGCTTTACAGGGTACGGCTGTCCCACAGCACTTTATAAATTCCTCCTACCAAGTCTTTGCAGTAAAGTAGGTCTACTATTTCTGAGCTGAAAGCAAATGGACTGGGACTGTTGGAAATGCTAGAATTCCAGTCCTCAAGAAGCTAAGGCAAGAAGATGGTGTCTCAAACAACAACAACAAAATGGAAATAATAATCAATGGAAATTGAATTTGCCTTCTACTTCTCAGTTTAGACTATTTCTCTCCTTGGAAAACAGATCAGTTCTGCCATGGGGAGTTTTGTGGGTGATACCAATTTTTCATAAAAATTGAAAGAAATAGCCACAAAATGGGAGTCACCAATTAAGATTGGATCAAGGGGGAAATTCCAGACATGATTCCTGAGAATTCAGGAAACCCATAGCAATCTGCTCTAACCTCTCTGCGATGTGTGTGTAGCACCTGGAGAAGGTAGACCTCAGTGCACTAACTGACCAAAATTCAACAGCAACCCCTCCTGGTTAAAAGGATCTAGGTTTCTCTGTGCTTCCTGGCCTTCCTCCTCGTATTGAAGAGGAACCCTAGAGCACAGGACAGTGGACAGAAAGGCTGGCTGAAGGGCACTGGGCAGGAAGGCCCCACTTTCTCTCTGCCCAGCCCTGCTGTCCCTTTGCAGGTGTACAGTCTGTGGCGGGGGAGGGGGGGGAAGTAGTTATATTTATTTTCAATACAAAGTTATAATGAAATGTTTCTAGCCATGGGGATTTCAAGTCTGGTCACAGAAAGTGGGCACTGAGATCAGGCACACTGATGACGACCCCCAGAGCTGTGGAGTCCGGAGGGCAGACTGACGTGTGAACCCTCCATATTGCCCTGAATTCTGAAAGAGGAAACTAAGAACTAAAGCTATTTTTTGGGGGGGAGGGAGGTAATCTTTTCTAAGTCCCTGCACTATTTTGTCAACTTTAAAGATAAGAATTACATGTCTGATAGTTATTAAACCCTGTTGGCAGTTTTTTTCCTCACGGCCTCCCAAGGAGGCTTGAGAATCCCTCTGAAGTTCCTGGTCCGTGCGATTTGCCATTTTCTTCAGCACCTACCTGGCAGTGGAAGAGCTGGGTCATTATCTAATCTATTAGCCTTCTATAATTTAATACAGAAAATTTAATCTTCGATGATGGAGTTCACCCCAGGACAAAAAAGAGCCCAACTAAAACCTCTGAAATGATTCCTGAGGTGGAAGAAGAAGAAGAAGGGTCTGTATCAGTAAAAGATACGCCTTCCCAAGCTCTTCTGAGGATATACCTGGAAAGGAAAGACAAAGAGGACAATCAAAAGACGGTGCATTTCTCGTCGTTTGAAGAATTCCTCAACGCCTATATCGTCTTCATCCTGAAAGAAGCCATCCAGCACATCACAGGCCATTCCTTCAGCAGCAGCCTCAGCTACATCGACTTCTCCAGCGTCACCCAGGTGACATTTGATAAAGTGGAGCCCGTGCCCAGCAAGAAGACTGTAAGTCCACCCCAACTCGAAACAACAAAGGAAATCTCAGAAGAGAAACTGGAAAAAGTAAGCTTAAGTTCAAAGAGTGAGAGCATCGGGCCAGATGGCAGGGCCGACTGGTGTATTTCTCACAGAACCTATGACATTGGCAACAGAAGGGAATTTGAAAGATTTAAGAAATTTCTGAAGGGAACATTAGGAGAAAGATACTGGTGGCTATGGATGGACATTGAGAGGTTAAAAGTTCTCAAGGACCCTGGAAGACATCAAAGGTACTGTCATTTTTATTTTCTAATAGTTTTTTAAAAAAGCAAATTATAAAGCCGGGCAGTGGTGGCGCATGCCTTTAATCCCAGCACTCGGGAGGCAGAGGCAGGCGGATCTCTGTGAGTTCGAGACCAGCCTGGTCTACAAGAGCTAGTTCCAGGACAGGCTCCAAAGCCACAGAGAAACCCTGTCTCGAAAAAAAAAAAAAAAAAAAAAAAAAAAAAAGCAAATTATAGAATATTTGTTTGAGTTATTCAAGTACAAACATTAAATATTAGAATGTGGTCTATGCACCGGGAGGGGTAAAAAACAATGATGTTTATTTTTTTTAAATATTTATTTATTTATTTATTTTGTATACAATATTCTGTCTGTGTGTATGCCTGCAGGCCAGAAGAGGGCACCAGACCCCATTACAGATGGTTGTGAGCCACCATGTGGTTGCTGGGAATTGAACTCAGGACCTTTGGAAGAGCAGGCAATGCTCTTAACCTCTGAGCCATCTCTCCAGCCCCCAATGATGTTTATTTTATAATAGATTTTTGATATCACAAGTTTTCTGATTTCATAGTTTGAAGATACCAGGGCTGAAGAGGTAGCCTATTTGTGGGAGCACATACATGCAAGCCAAAAACTCAAGACACATAAAATAAAAAGTAAAGCTAATAAGTAAATACATAAATAAATAATAAATAAAACAGATACCAATAATAGTAGTTATTTGGGTTTGAATAATGTTTCTTTCCATAAATTCCAGATCTGCTGCAAAATTATACTTTTTATAGTGTCATAATATTATAAAAATTTTGTATAAAAAGTAATTTATCAGCTATATGACCACACTCATATTATGCAGCTATGGATGCCATTATGGGGCCCCTTGTTCCAGCAGGCTGCCTGGCTGATACATCCCGTGGTCTCTGGTCAGATGTCACATAGCTGTCTGTCTCCCCTGAAGGTGCCATGGGGCTTGGCTCTGCATCTGACTGGCTCCATGCTTCAGATTACCGTGAGCGTCCATCTTCCCAGGGTGCTGCTTTCAGACAGTCGTTACGTCTGTAGCTCCTGATCTAATCTGAAGCACCGTAGACTGCATTTCTTCCTAAGGACTTGGTGGAGATCCGCTAGTGACTGGGTTATTAGAGTAGAATTTGGGTCACAGAGCTTATGCTCTGATTAGGGCTCAGCAAATGGTTGATTCTGTAACCTGCCTTGATCCATATTTGTAAGACTTATCAGGAGAGTCATATACAAGAAACATTGGGATTTTCAGGACCAATACTATGGACTTCTATTGTCTCTATAATGAATTACCCACATCCAGTAACCTAAAAGCAACAGTTCCAGAGGGAATCTATTTCTTTACACTTTACAGTTTATGGAGGAGACTGTCCTTGGTTTAGGGCCCCTTCCTCTCCCCTCATGACACCTTAGCTTCTGATGTCTCCACCACTCTAGCCCCACCGTGTCTCCTGGAGAAGGATTTCTGGCACTCCCTTGCTGCTGATTTCTCTCTGCCTTTTTTTTTTTTTTACCATTATAGGTAACAAAGTTACAAATTTTGGAGATTTGGTGTGCACAATTCTATAAGGCCATCTAGCTTATTGAGAAAAGCAAACACCCTTGGAAATAATTTATGTCTATAAAGCCTTTAGTACTCTGTAATAAGGGTTGGTGCAGAGGTATTTATTACTTGTCTGAAACATCCACGTTTGAGAAGTTGAATAATGTATTGACCCGTGTATAACTGTGTTTCCTCTAAGACATCTTGAGAAAATGAAGAAGAGCTACCTTGTGAGCAGTGGGGAACGCTTCCTTTCTACAGAAATCCTCTCCAAGTTTAAACTGCTCAATGGATCCCGGTGGACAGAAGAACATTTGAAAAACATTCAGATTGAAGTCATAAAACCCCTGCTTCTGTATTGGTAAGGAAAATAACGTGGATCAAAGTTACTTTCCTTTGCTTTTCTTAGGCTAGATACAAATAATCCATTTAGTCTTGTGGTGGTTATGTAACTATGGAAAGTTAAAGTGATCAGTTAATCTTTGCTTTTCTTTGAAAAGCATTTAGCTTTCAGATGCTTGGTGTGGTGGTTTGAATAAGAATGGCCCCCATAGGTTCTTATATCCAAACGCTTGGTTGCCAGGGAGTAGAACTATTGGAAAAGATTATAAAGGATTAGGAGGTGTGGCCTTGTTGGAGGAAGTATGTCACTGGGGGGCAGACTTTTAGGTTTCAATATACCAGGGCTGGTCTCTGTTTTTCTCTTGGCCCATGGACCAGAATGTAGCTCTCAGTTACTGCTCCAGCATCATGCTTGTGATATGCTCCCTGTCATGATGAAAATGACTAACCTCTGGCACTGTAAGCAAGTTCCCTTTAAATGCTTTCTTTTGTAAAAGTTGCTGTGGGCATGGTGTCTCTTCACAGCAGCAGAAGTTGGTACCAGGAGTGGGAGTTTCTGTGCTGGGCCTGACTGTGCTCCTTGTTGGTGGAATTTGGGTTAGGAAAGCAGCTGAATGCTTTTAAGCGGGGCTTAAGAGGCCATACTAGTGGGAGCGTGGAAGAAAGAGATGCTGAGAGCATTGTAAATTATGACGGCCTGACTCAAGAGGATTCAGGGGAAAAGAATAATAACCATTTTTGTGATGTTTTGACGAAGACTGGCTTTTTTTTGCCCTTGTCCCAAAAATCTTATGTTAAATTGAAGAGTTTGGATTAATGGTGCTGGTAGGGTAGGGTTCTTTTTCTTATCAAGCAGATAATAAATTAAATATTATGGATTTTCTAATATATATTACCTTTTTCTATTAGAAAAGGAAGTATAATGAAGTAACATAGTTTTTTGTTTGTTTTTGGTTTTTTGAGACAGGGTTTTCTGTAGCTTTGGAGCCTGTCCTGGAACTCACTCTGTAGAGCAGGCTGGGCTTGAACTCACAGAGATCTGCCTGCCTCTGCCTCCTGAGTGCTGGGTTAAAGGCGTGTGCCCCCACTGGCATCATCGAAAAATATTTTTAAGGTGAATCAGTAGAAAAAGAAATAGAAAGGATTAATAACCATGATGATGAATTATATTGTTTGTATGCTTTTAATTCTGAGATTTATTATAGTTCCATCTTAACATAAGAATCTTAAGGTTTTTTTTCTTCAATAAACAGGGCACCAAGATTTTGTGTAACTCATTCATTATCAACAAAGAATGCTAGCGCGGAACTGAAATTCTGGCGCCTTCGCCAAGAGAAACCCAGGAAGGATGTTGATCCTTTCCCACAGATGGCAACCCTCCTGCCGTTAAGACCAAAGTCTTGCATTCCCCAGGTCCCCGAGGTCCAGGTAGGGTGTCCAGTGTGGGAGCTGCTCTTTATTAACAGCACAGCTAATATCTGTCCTTGGGTGTTTGTCAACTGCTGTGGTTTGAACACGAGCTAAACCCTGTAGGCTTGCATGTTTGAGACTTTGTGCCCGGTTGGCACTGTTTGGGAAGGTTGCGGAACCTTTAGAGGTCCCGCCTCCGTGTTGGAGGAAGTGGGCCACTGGGGCTGGGTCCTGAAGCCTCATTGGCCAGGCCCTATCTCCTGTTCACACTCTGTTTCCTGAACGTAGTACAGTGTGATCAGCCAGCTTCCTGTTCCCGCCACCATGCCTTCCCCATGATGGAGCTGTGAGACGCATTATACCCTTTCTCCCTTGGGTTGCCTTTATTAGCATTGATTTATTAGAGGAACGAGAAAGTGGCCGGGGCAGCCACTGATACGGGCATTTACCACAAGCGGTTGCTGTTGGAACGTACACACCGCCACAGGGAGGAAGGAAGAAGGGCCCTATGTGCTCAGCAAGCAGAGAAACCCTTCTGATAGGAACAACTGCGCTGCTCACTTGTCTGCCGGAAGTTCTCTAGCGGCCTCCTCTTCCGCTTAGAATAAAACCCGAAAACTGTGCACAGCTGTGCAGGTCCCTGCTAGCCCCGCCCCTCACTTTCTCACAACCCGCCACACTGCTTTCTCTGGTTTTATTGCGGCTTGATAGTTTTCCCCATCATTGGTTAGGCCCTTGGTCCTGCAGAAGAACTGGGCTTGGTTCCTAGCATCTGCAGAAAGTGGCTCATCAATACCTGTAACTCCAGTTTCAGGGGATTTGATGCCTTCTTCTAGCCTCTGTGTGTACTTACACAAGTGTGCTACACACACATATACATTCAGAAAACTACAGAAAGTTTTGGATTTTCTTATTAACAGTTGCTTAATACCTAAAACTATAGGCCCTTGCTGTGTAACCCAGGATGGCCTTGAACTTGTGATCTTCTTGCTTCAGCCTCCCGAGTGCTGGGGTTACAGATGAGAACCACCTGCCCAGCCTTCACCTGAAGCTCCACCAAAGAGCAGCTTTGCCTACTTCCTAAGCACCATTCTCTTTCCCACCACTGACTCTTCTTCCCTTTTGCTAGGGGACCCCTCCCCATCATCTGTTCTTCCTCCAGGGTCTGTCTTGGAGCCTGCCTGAGAGCTCACAACTGCCCTTGGCCCATAGCCCACCTTACAGTTTTGTTGAAAAAAATACATTTTATTACTTTTGTATGTGTGGGTTTTTTGTTTTGCATGTATGCCTGTGTACAGTGAGCATGACCACAGGTGCCAGAAGAGAGCTTCAGATCCCTTGGGACTGGAATTACAGACAGTTTCGGGCCACCACGTGGTTGCTGGGAATTGAACATGGGCCCTATGGAAGAGCATTCAGTTAAAAGTGGCTCATAACTGGTGAGCCATCTCTTCCTCTGCTGCCATTAGAAACGGTTAAGAACGGGAAAAATGCCGGGTGGTGGTGGCGCACGCCTTTAATCCCAGCACTCAGGAGGCAGAGGCAGGCGGATCTCTGTGAGTTCGAGGCCAGCCTGGTCTACAAGAGCTAGTTCCAGAACAGGCTCAAAAAAAAAAAAAAAAAAAAAAAAAAAAAAAAAAAAAAAAAAAAAAGCTGCAGAGAAAACCTGTCTTGAAAAAACAAAAAACAAAAAACAAAAAAAAGAACGGGGAAAATAACTATAAACATAAAATGTCCCTGAAAGGGAAGGCGCAGTGTTGCTAAGTTCTGGGTCCTTTGGTACAGGTAAGCAAGCATCTTTGACTTCCCTGCCCCACCACCTCCTGGTGCTCTCCCACACAAGCCCTCGGCCTATTCTGTTCCAGAAGAAGGGCTGGTTGCCAAGTTTGTTCCCAGGAAGGAGTCTGCCTCCACGGTCCGCTTGCCATCTGAACCTGCTCTGAGTTCACTCTGCCCCCCAAAACCTGCACAAGCACGGGGGGTCATTTCTGTTTTAGTGCGATATTCAGTAGGCAGTAGAGTGAGGGTTGAAATCTAGAGAGAAAATAAGCTTGAGATAATGCAGAACTTTATTATCTCTGTTTTTATTCTGCTCATTTTCCATTTCACTATTTCTTCACTTTTAGGGAGAAGAAATCAGTTTATTGCAACGATCTAAATCGCCTAAGAAATTATCAAGAGTAAGCACAGGGTCTCAGAAGCCTGGGAGGAGCGAGTCCTTGCACCCCGTTCCTTCCAAGGACGACAGGCTTGAGAAAGAGTAGGTGCAGTTCTTTTGAATGTTAAGTGTTTTACTCTATTGGTTTTTAATATGAATTCTTAGGATTCAGTAATATGTGTTAGAGGCTTATGATTGACCTGCCTATGCTAAGTTAGAAGAATCCCAGATAGTAACACGTTTAAGAAGACAGTGCCTGTATCCAGCTGCTGTCAGACTTCTAGCTGACCTCTGAGGAGGAGCTCCTAACACTTATTTAAATGGCTCTATTCTAATCCACTTCTCAAGTTTGAGAATCTTGGCACCGGTTAGCACAGTGTGCTTTCTGCTCTGTGTCTCCTCTCTTTATATTGCTCTGTACTTCCAGTGGGATTTTCTTTTTCTTTACCCTGAAAATATCCTTTGCTATCAACTTTGGACAATTCTTTTCTTTTTTTTTCTTTTTCTTTTTTTTTTTTTTTTTTTTTTTTTTTTTTTTTTTTTGGTTTTTTGAGACAGGGTTTCTCTGCAGCTTTAGAGCCTGTCCTGGAGCTAGCTCTTGTAGACCAGGCTGGTCTCGAACTCACAGAGATCCACCTGCCTCTGCCTCCCGAGTGCTGGGATTAAAGGCGTGCGCCACCACCGCCCGGCTTTGGACAATTCTTTGTTTAGTAATTCATTACTTGACATTTGTTCTTATTTTTACCGAAGTAAAATTCATATAACAATAAAGTTAGTAGCCTGACTAATATTAAGTGCATAGTCTGGTTTTTCGGGGCATTTGCAAAGTGGTCTACCATCACACTGCATAACCCCTGTATCTCATACACACGTGTGTGAGATCAGTTCGGAACTGCTGTGTTCTACACATCACACAGTCGTCTCTGTGAGGAGCTGTAACAATTTGTGTCTTCCTAGTGTGAGTGAGAGTGAGCTCTTTATGATGCGGTCACCAACATGATTTATGTCACCATTGATGAACAGGCAGACTTTAGAAATTGGGTGTATCTCCACTGAAGTTGAACTTTTTATTTGAGAACCCTTTTACATTAGTTTTTGTAAATTCCATGGCCAGAAACAGGAAGAATAAGATTGGAGGAGAGAGATGATCAATGTAGTTATAGACGATCAATGCAGTTACAGGAAAAGCCTGTGTGGGTGGCACAGCAAGTCAAATAACCACACAGAAATTACATTAATTATAGCACTGTTTGGCCTATTAGCTCAGGCTTTTTATTCACCAACTCTTACATCTTAAATTAACCCATTCCTATTCATCTGTGTATTGCCATGTGGCTGTAGCCTACTAGTAAGGTTCAAGCAGGAGCATCTGCCTCCTTCAGCAGCTGCATGGCGTCTCTTTGACTCCATCTACTCTCTCTATATATATCTCTTTCAGCCTGGCTATATTCTGCCTTGGCACAGGCCAAAGCAGCTTTATTCATTATCCAATAAAAGCAACACATATACAGAAGGACATCGCACATCACATGGTGCATATTTAATTAGTGGTAAATGACTGAATGAAGAGTTTAAAGTTCCCTTGATGAGTGAGACAAACGTGTATTTGGTTCCAGGTTCTCCATGTCCTCGCCAACAGAAAATTTATGTGTTAAAAAGGTCAGGGTAACCATAATGAAAGTCTAATACTACACTAGAGTGTGCTTGAGATATTTATGACCCTGGAAGGAAGGGTTTGGAGCCCAGGACACACACGAGGAAAATGGAGCTACTGAGCTTCTAGTGAAGGTGGAGTTGGTAAGGAACTAGAAGAGACCAGAAGGCCTCTGAGGAATGGGTGATACACATCGAGGCCTGCATGGTGTCCTGGAAGATGAAAGGGGTGTGGGGAACGGAACTTGGGTCTCCTAGCAAGAGAAACACATGCTCAGCCACTGGAACATCTTTTCAAGCCTGCAGTTTTTGCTCTTTGAGAGAAGGTCTCGGTCCATCCCAGGCCTGCCTTGACCTCATGGGGCAGTCCAGACCGGTCCTGACCTCCTGCTTAGCTTCTCAAGCAGCTGGGATAACAGATCTCAAACTACATTTCTCTCAAAACAAAAAGTTAGAAGGGTGATCTGTATTAATTGGTTCATTTTCACCTTCAAAATACTTTTCCAGGTACCGCTTACCACCTGGCCTTGCTGGTCACAATTTTAGGGACGGCATTTGTGCTTCACCATTAAATCTGATGTTAATTATGTGTTTCTACCCAGTCGTCAACACTTTGAGGAAGTCCTTTGATACCACATAGATTGACAGCACGCAGACTCCTTAACTGACCAGTTGGCTCTCACGTCTATACTTTAGGTCCAAGTGGCTACCAGAGGGCGGCACGGTAATTCGTTTGACGTCTTTTACTGACATCTCTGAATGTCTGAAGCCCCAGCTCGACAGAAAGTATACTTATACAGAAGAGCTCAGTGTGAGTATTTTAAGGACTGAATAGCCATGGTCCTCATTTAATCAAGAGATTAAAAAAAACTTATAATTTTTTTTCCCTACTAAACAACACATTTTGTTTTTCAGTTGCAAAGGAATTTTCCCACAAAATCTGCACTGGTGGGTTTTTTTTGTTGTTGTTGTTGTTTGGGTTTTTTGTTTGTTTGTTTGTTTTTTGGCTGTGTTGGTCTTCTCAGTCTTACACTGGCCTTGATCATTCTTTTTCCTTTCTATCTCTTTGTTTTTTCTCTTTGTTTTTTGTTTGTTTGTTTTGTTTCTTTTTCTTTTTTTTAAGACAGGGTTTCTCTGTGTAGCCCTGGCTGTCTGCAGACCAGGCTGGCCTCAAGCTCACAGAGACCCCCCCTGCTAAAATAACACTGGATGTCATGTCCTGGAAATCTCATTTTTTTTTTTTAAATGAAGGCAGTGTCTTAGTCAGGGCTTCTATTGCTGTGAAGAGACACCATAACCACCACATCTTTTATAAAGGAAAACTTTTAATGGGGCTGGCTTACAGTTTCAGAGGTTTGGTCCATTATCTTCATGGTGGACTATGGCAGCGTGCAGGCAGACATGGTGCTGGAGGAGGAGCGGAGAGTGGAGAAGGAGCTACCTCCTGATCCTGCAGGCAACAGGAAGTGGTCTGAGACACTGGGCATGGCTTGAGCATATATGAAACTTCAAAGCCTGCTCCAAGTGACACAGTCCTCCAACAAGGCCATGCCTCTTAATAGTGCCACTCCCTATGAGCTTATAGGGGTCAGGTATATTCAAACTACCACATTCCACTTCTCGTCACTCATAAGCTTGTTTTGTTTTTTTCGTTTTGTTTTGTTTTGTTTTGTTTTTCGAGACAGGGTTTCTCTGTGGCTTTGGAGCCTGTCCTGGAACTAGCTCTGGTAGACCAGGCTGGTCTCAAACTCACAGAGATCCGCCTGCCTCTGCCTCTCGAGTGCTGGGATTAAAGGCGTGCGCCACCACCGCCTGGCCACTCATAAGCTTGTAACAATAACATAATGCGAAATTCATTTAGTCCAGCTTCAAAAGTCCCCACAGGCTATCACAGTCTCAACAATGTTTTAAAGTCCAAAGTTTAAAGTCTCTCCTGAGAGTCATGCACTCTCTTAACTGTAATCCCCTGTAAAATAAAAATACAAAAACGGATCACACACTTCTAACATATAATGGCACAGAGCATACATCACCATTCTAAAGCATAGGGAAGAGATCATAGTGAGGAAACACTGGACCAAAGCAAGACAGAAAAACCAGCCAGGCAAACTCCGAACCCTGCGTCTTCACGTCTGCTCTTCAGACTCCAACTCCTTCAGCTGTGTTGACTGAAACACACTTCTTTCTCATGGGCTGGTTCCTCTCCCTGTTAGCAGCTTTTCTCAGCAGGTATCTTATGGCTCTAGCATCTCCAACATCTTGGGTCCCCAAGGCAACCCAGGCTTCAATTTCACAGTTCACATAATGGTCTCTCTAGGCCACCATTCAAAGATGCTCCTGACACATGACTGACCCATGTCTGGCCTCATCAGCTTCCCTTAGTCTCAGAGGAAAGTTCTCTGACACCTTTTGTCCTTGACTCTCAAGTCGGAACCACGGGGCTGAAGCTGCCGAGTTCTGCTGCTTGCTCGGCCAGTACCATTACACCTGATGTGGCTGGAGCTATGAGACCTCAGAGCCCACCTCCAGAGTGACACATTCCCTTTAACAAAGCCACACTTACTCCACCAAAGCTACACCTCCTAATGGTGTCATTCCCTATGAGCTTATGGGTGCCAGTTACATTCAAACTACCACACAAGGGTTTCCAGAGTACAGCTACCCTGACAGGAAGCATCCAAAGCAGGTGTATTATGTGAGTATTTAGAGGAAGATCTCACGTCCCCTGGGAACACTTATCAATAGATGAACAGAGCAGAGTGCTCACTTGAACCTGCCACTGTCATGTTTGCTTGGGGAGCATGGAGAAGTCTGCATCCCATAAAATAAATGAGTTTCCATGAACGGTCCCTCCCTGGTCATACTCTGGAGTCACTCACGTGCTCGAGACAGAGCCAGCTCTCTGGGTCTCAAGGACTGTATTAGGGTTACTAACGCTGTTGGCAGAGAAGCCATAAACAGCAGAGTTTTACGAGAACCTCCACTGCCATTTCCACTCTGAAGGCCACGACCTGTGGGGGCGAGACTGTCCAACCCTACCCCCATTAACGAGCAACACTGAGAGAGGCCTTGGAGATGGTTCTTTTTATAACCCACGTGTAGCTAGAACAGCAGCACCTCAAGGCTAAAATAACAGTGAGTGTGTAGGTAACAGGCCACCAAGGGAGACTTGGAAGGCTCCCTAATGGGGCCACTGTGCCTGAACATGAACGTCATAGAGGTCAGGGAGCTCATATTGGGCTTGGGATCACAGTGGTTTATAACAGAATGGATTCTCCTGCCATAACTGGGTTTCATAAATGAATCTTCCATAACAGTCAGATGCAAGCACATTGCATTAATTACAGATCGGTTACAAACATAAAACGGTAATCCAGCTGAATTTATGAAACCCTCTTGTGCAGGGCCGTGAAGAAGCGCGTTGTGTTTGGGGGGCTAACGAACTTCTGTTTCATTATCTAGGTTAAAACTACATCCGACGTTGGAGCCTTGGGAGGGTCGGACATGGAAAGCTTGTTACAGTCTTTGTATGTTGAAAACAGAGCTGGATTCTTCTTCACTAAATTCTGCGAAGATTCAGGGAACAAGGTAGAAAATAATTATTTAAAATCTGGATTTATTATTCTGCCAGATTTGAAAATAAGTGGCATTGAAATGATTTGGTGTTCTTATAAATATGTCTGACTTTCAAATTCCCATCTGATAGATTTAAATCCACACTTGATGTTGATTAAATCTTTAGCCATCCAACCGGATTATGATTCTCTTTAGTTTAGCCCCCCTGCTAAAATTACAAAGAAAAGTGAAATACAGCTAAATATTGACATATATTACAGACTATAGTTAATTATATGATTTAATCTCAACTTACTATGTCATATTTAATTTATTAATACTTGATTTTTAATCATCCTAGCAACCATAATTCATACTGAATCGAGGTAAAATGGTTTCCAGAAATGTTTTAAAAATCGTTATTTGTATGCCCCAGACGAGCGTGATTGATGGGCTTAGCGGTCCCTCTTTGGCTCTTCTGGGGTGCGCATTTACCCACATCCTGTACTTCAGGCTCTTTAGCTCCCAACTAGAATGCTCACCATTTCGGTGTTCATCACTATTTTCAAACATTCACTATTTTAACGACCAATTCTATGGGAGGGTTACGTGCAAAAATACAGTGTTCGACCGACAACAGCGGTAAATATCTTGTGATTTGTGGCCGCAGCGGGGACCTAAGCGCTCATACACACAGCCCGCAAGCGCGCGCGCGCGCGCACACACACACACACACACACACACACACACGAAGCGTGATCTCCGAGGGCCTTGCTGAGAGACGGTGCTGATTTCTGTACTTCTCCCTTGCAGCTGTGGAAGCACAGTGTGTACTTCTGGTTTGACCTGCAGGCTTATCATCAGCTGTTCTACCAAGACACACTTCAGCCTTTCAAAGTGTGCAAGCAAGCCCAAGTAAGTAGCAGTTAACTCTGCTCCCCGCAAACCTGTGCGGGGCGCAGGAAAATAAACACTGAGTCCGGCTCCAGGCTAGAGAGAGCTGGGTTACAGAGACCGATCACTGCCCCAGGATGGCTCCATTTAAAAGTAGGCAGAGTGTTGTTTTATAATCTGATTTATGAGTTTCCCATTTTATCTGTTTTATTTGGTTTGCTTTGTTTTCTTTTCCTGCCAACTATTTGTTCTTCCAATAAAGAAGGCCTCGTCTCTTTCCCCTCGACACATACCTTTGGGGTTTGCCTGTGGGAACTGAGAACACCGAGAGCGGAGGTGCGGTGGATCACCGCAGTGACCAGGAGCCAGAGTTCTGACTAGGGCTCCCCGAGCCTCCTGCAGATGTCAGCTGTCGGATGTGCCAGGCTGCTGGCACCTCGCTGTGCGTGTGCAGGCCCCACGCAGGCGTCTGGGGCTTCCATCTACACGCCATATGAGCAGACACTCAGAGGGCGGAGGAGAGAGTCTTTCAGGACCACCCTGAAGCAAAAAATAGGGCAGGAATAACAACAACAAAAAATGCAGAAGAACAGAAGATCCTCTGCAAATGGGGACAGAGAGAGTAGCCTCTTGCAGGGGGGCAGTGTCAGGAGGTGGGGATGAAGACAGAATTATGACTTGAGCTGACTTTTTGAGATTTTATTCTTAGGTTCTTCAGATCTTTTATGGAGCAAGGTTTCCAAGATTAGACAACTGTGGACCCCTGCTCTGTTCATCTCCTGATGGTTCTTGTAACCCCAAATAACCCAGCCCAGAGGATCCTCCCCCCAGATGCTCTTCAGGGAGTTAGTGTCATCATATTATTTATTATTTTATAGTCTTGCTCAGGACACCAGAGTGCACTGCTGGATGTCTGGCTGCTTCCCCCTCCCTCAACTCCAGCATGGGTGACTTCGCTTTGTGGCTCAGTGACAGCTTTGTGCTTCTTGCCGTGAGAATAAGGCCTGCAGCTCCGACATAGCCCAGATGTCTCCATGAAATCATGAAATGAATCTCTAATTTACCAGTACCGTTTTCTGAGACCACACAGTTCTGCTTGTTAATCCTTTACCTGTAACACGCTGTTTACCCTCCTCCCCTAACCCACTGCCCCTGTCTGTTGCAGTACCATCTGTTATTTTTATTATGTGTTCACTCCTCAGAGTCCTCCAAACGTCTTCAGCTGCGCAGTAAAGTGGGATTGTTTGCTATTATCAACCAGGTTTTGTAGACACATGAAGAAGGGGATTCTGTGGCTTCGTAGGCTTCCTGGTTCTTAGCAATGTTCTTCTTCAGTTAACTCTGCCTGGTTCGGAAGCTGGGCAGTCTGGGTTATTTAGAAATGGATTGCTCTATTTGGGGACTGATGAGACATAGAAGGGTTCCCCCAAGCTTTGCTTTTGGGGGTCAAGGCAGGAATGGGAGGAGCAGGCCAGGGTAGAGCACTCGCCTATAGGATTGAACAGGGAAAAATAAAAGGAGAGAATTCATGTGATTTTTTTTAAAAATGTATTTTAATCTTGTACCTATAGTTGATTTACTTTTTTATTCTTGGTAGGAGTAACAACTATTTAACTGGCTTGGGTTTTATTATGCAAAGTTTTCATTTCTCTAGACAGGAATCATTTGTTATCACTGTATTATCCATTCATTTTACAGTATGAAATATTACTCATTTAATGACAATAGACACACTGTGTGGCTTTATTCAAAGTTTCATTTATAATATAGATCTTTGGATCTGTAATATAGGGCATTATCATCTATCTGCCACTGCATGGTGAATATGCCACAAACTTGATTTTATATCATTTTCATGTGTCTGCCAAGCTACCCACTAAGAGAATAGGAGCTGATGCCAAAGGACCCAGGTGGTTTTCTGCATACATAGTTTTATTCTCCCAAGTAGTAGTATAGGAATAGTAGCAGATAGATAGGGGAAAGTCAGTAATAACGATTCAGCATGACGCATGAGCCCTAAAGTTTGGGGGCTTGCCTTGAGGTCTCCTCTACACGACTTCAATTAGAAATGAATGATCTCGGCATTATATAGATACACAGAGCCTGGGTTCTGTGCTTTGATTCACTTTGCATGCTTGTTTTAGCTAGACAACTGACCGCAGAACACTGCTGCTTCCTGTAAATGTGTCCTGAAATCTTTCTAAGAAAATGTATGTTGCAATAAAAGCTGCATTTAGAATCTACCACCCTCTCTAGCATAAACATAGATTTTTTTAAATATAGCAAATATATACAATAGATTCATATTAGATATGCTTATAAATATACATGCATGTTTATCATTCTAGAGGAGGCGGAACCTGGGAGAGTGGAGCCAATAATGAGGCAGACTAAAGTCTCATGCAACTGCCAGCTTTATTCAGAGCATCAGACAGTGTGTACTCTGAGGGCTCAGAGGAGTCACCTGAGTAAAGTGGACAGTCACAGGGACAAGCCACACGTGGTAGACAAGCTGCATGCAGCAAAAACATGTTTTTCCATAGAGGCATATAAACTAAAAACAATAGCTGGTTGAAATGAATAATTTGAATTAAAATCACTCCTATCTACTATAGCAGGGAGGGCACCAAAGCACAATCCAAGACCAATTCCATGTTTTTAAAGAAACTGAGGCCATAAGACTCTTGTCTTGGTTCCTTAGAGTTTTCTCACAAGCACTCAAAAATCTCCTCACAGAGCTTCAGTCTTGGATGATGTTCCAACACATGCACACCAACATAAGATTCAGGAAAAAGAAACACAGCTTGGAATTTGGCTCCTTGGCAAGTGCTTGCCTGGCATGTGTGAGACCCTGGGTTCAACCTGCAGCGCTATAATAAATAAATAGAAACTAAGTTTGTAGAAAGGGAAAGAAGGCAGTTAAAAAAATCAAAGATTTCATTTGCCTGAAAATATCCATTTCGTTCTGATGACTTAGCTCAGTATAGGGTGAGGACTTGGTGGTTTTGCCCTTTGTGCTAACTGAGGCGTTTCCACACGCGCCTGTCGTGTATTTGATCAGTCCACCCTGGTACCATCTTGTCCTTTTCATCTCCACTGATTGCTTCCTTCCTCCCGACCATAGACTTGCTCTCAGCGCTGTGAGGATGTTAGTGTCCAGTCGCTGCTGTCCGTGTAGGATGCCCTTCCTCACTGCCTTATGACTGTCCCTCTGACTTTAGAGCTCTGGGTTTCACCATGGTGTGCTTACTGCCACGCCCTTCCTTAGGCTTCAGCTGCTTCTCGAGTCTCAGGAATCACGCTTTCGATCGGTTCTGGGCGGTCCCCAGCTGGTACTTCTTCCAGTGATTACACCTGTGCATTCTGTCATGTCCTGGATTCCCTGTCTGAACCTGCTGGTGCTTTGTAATTCATTTTACTAAGCAATCCACCCATTGGGTTTAGTTATGTGTCTTATTCATAAAGCTTTATGTTTTTGTTTGTTTTGTTTTTGTCTTTTTTTTTATTTTTAAAGATTTGTATATTTATTATGTATACAGCATTCTGCCTGCATGTACGCCTGCACATCAGAAGAGAGTACCAGATTTCATCAGACATGGTTGTGAGCCACCATGTGGTTGCTGGGAATTGAACTCAGGACCTCTGGAAGAGCAGCCAGTGCTCTTAGCCTCTGAGCCATCTCTCCAGCCCCCCTTTTTGTTCATTTTTTGAGACAGGGTCTCACTATATAGTCTTAGCTGGCCTAGAACTTACTATGTAGATCAGCCTGGAACTCTTAGAGATGTGTCCCCTCTGCCTGGGATTAGAGACTGGTGGCACCATGCCCGGCTATGATGTTTTATTCTTAAACATTATATTTGTGTTTTATAATTTTTACTGGTATTTTTTTCTGCTCCCTACATTTTTAAATTTCTTTGTGCTCTGAATTACTTAGAGCTTGTGTATTTAGCTGTGCTACTTATTCCTGCATGACAGTTTTATCACAAACTTTGTGGCTCAGAACAATACACATTTGTTCTATCAGTTTCTGTGTGCCACAGTGCTGGTTCTTCTGAGATAAAGACTGGGCAGTTTCCACCATGGAACCAGCTGGGGAAGGGTCTGCTTTAATGTTCATGTGGTTGTTAGTAACGTTCAGTTCCCAGAAGTCACTTTGCTGAGAGTTTTTGCTGACTGTGAACCAGAAGCCATACTTGGAGCTGCACCACATGGCTCTCTGTATATGATTATGTACAATATGACAGCTCGTTTGTCCATTCCTCCAGAGGAGAGCTCTTTAGCAAGGTGGGCATTACCTTTTCATACAATATAATTGTGTACTTGTCTTGACACACAAATCACTCTATTGCTGTGTGCTGTTCGTTAGAAGCAAGTCACACATTGTGTCCATACCTGGGGTAGAAATCAAGAAAAGGCATGACAGCCTGGTATGGTGGCACATGCCTTTAATCCCAGCTCTTTGAGGCAGAGGTAGGTGGAGCTCTGTGAGTTCAAGGCCAGAATGGTCTACAGCGGGGGTTCTAGGACAATCAGAGCTACATAATGGAACCATCTCTCAAAAAAGCAAGAGGGAGGGACAGAGAGAGAGAGAGAGAGAGAGAGAGAGAGAGAGAGAGAGAGAGGAGAAGAGGAAGAGGAAGAAGAGGAGAAAGCATGGCTATCAAGAGTCACTGTTTATAGGCGCCACCCTAGAGGCTGGCTGCCACAGTATTCAATAATTCCATGATTTGTAGTTCTTGGAAGAACTAATTTTTAGTTTTGCTGACATAGTGAATTCTTTCTTTGTGTGTTTAGTAGTTTTGAATTATAAGCTCTTTAGTGGGTTTTTTATGTCATTCTTCAGCTGGGCACATTTTAAATGCTAATTTCTTATCGTAGAGAGATGTGAAAATAGAGTGTAAACTGAAAAACCAGGCTTGCACAGGGGGAACAGTAACAAATCCAGGCTCGCACAAGGGAAACAGTAACAAATCCAGGCTCAATGGGAAACAGTAACAAATTCAGGCTCAATGGGAAACAGTAACAAATTCAGGCTACATAAGGGGAAACAGTAACAAATCCAGGCTCGCACAAGGGAAACAGTAACAAATCCAGGCTCAAGGGGAAACAGTAACAAATCCAGGCTCTCACAGGGGAAACAGTAACAAATCCAGGCTCGCACAAGGGAAACAGTAACAAATTCTCAGGAAAGGCAACTGTGAGGCAAGACAGGTGCTTATGTTTTGTTTCCTAGGCTCAGAAGGTAGAAAGAATACTGTATGTGTGGTGCTTGTTGTGGCTATCACAAAAGAAAATGGTTGCCCTGTCTTTCTGAGACCTTTCTGGGATGTTGGCAGCCAGAGGACTTGAAAAGCCTCCTCTACACAATTTATAGAAATGCTGGGCGAAAATATAACAATTACCTGTCTAAAGATGTGGCCGAAATCGCAGGGGAGAAAGTCTCCAGGGCAGAGTGAAGGGGTCCCTTGGAAACCTGGAAGTTAGCTTCAGTGGAAAATGGGACAGTGCAACCCAGAGCCACAGGACATGGGGACAAAGCTGAGATGCCATGAAGTGCAAGTCACGTTGATACTTCTACACACAAGTTTTGAATGGTTGTGCACAAAGTGAGATGTGGAATGCAAATTATATTATTTGCATACATTAAAATGTATTTTAACACAAATTCACATATATATTTCTGCTTTACATTTACTGTATATATAACCCACAGTAAGCATATGAGATGTTTTTACTTGTATCATTTTCATTTTTTAATTTTATTATGACTTATTATTCTGTGTGTATGTGTATGTGTGTGTGTGTGTGTGTGTGCACGCGCGCATACAAAGACATACACGTGGCACAGCATGCTTGTGAGGCAGTCAAAGGACAGCTTTCTGGAGCCAGTTCTTCTCTTCCACTGCGTGTTCTGAGAATGGAACTTAGGCATCGCAAGTACTTGCTGGGCCAGGTCACATAGCTAGGGAGCAAAGCGAAGCTCAGTGCTTTCTTTTGAAGGAAGGCTGGACTCTATTCAGAAAGGTCTTTTTGTGTTGTTTTCAAGACAGTGTCTCACTATGTAGCCTTAGCTGGCCTGGAATCGATGTATATACCAGGCTGGCCTCAACCTCACAGAGATCCACCTGGATTAATGGCATGATCACCATTCCAGGCAAGGTTTTTAATAGCAAGTTAAGCACAGGTGTCAGAGCTTGAGAAAGAAGCTTGAGGAAGGATAGCTGCCCACACTGAGGGCCAGGGTGCTGCAGGCATCCCAGGAGAGTTGCTCACATTCAGCCATGAGGTCAGGGCCTCTGCTGTCCATTGCTTTCTTCTCTGTACAAAAGTTCTCATGCCTCATGTGGATTTCCAGGGACTGTACAGATGATGACAGTCCAGAGCAACCTGGAGAAGAAATAAACCTTGCTGTTCTCAGGGCCAATATTTAATTAAGGTTCTGTTAATTGTTTGGATAACAGGGAAGGAAACAAGAACTTACAGTAATTGAAGAAAATAGAAGAAACACAGCTCTTAAGTAAAGGACTGTTTGCGTAGCCACTACTGTCTTAGCCTCTGCCACCTTAGCCACCACCTTAGCCACTGCCACCACCTTAGCCTCTGTCACCACCTTAGCCACTGCCACCACCTTAGCCTCTGCCACCACCTTAGCCACTGCCACCACCTTAGCCTCTGCCACCACCTTAGCCACTGCTACCACCTTAGCCACCACCTTAGCCACTGCTACAACTCCTTCTGGGTCAGACTACAATATGAATGAAGTTAGACCAACTAGAACCACACTCTGCTAAGAATTTCCTGTGAGACTGTGTCTCCTAGTAACATCAGAAGCCACACCCATAAAGTCTCACAAAGACGAGCTGAGCAAGGACAATATGCTTTCCAAAGTGGGAGAGCCCACCAGACTGCAGCCCTCCACAAAGGGCTACAGGAGCGTAAAGAATGTGAAGAGCAGGAAACGCAGTCCTCCCCAGGTCCAAGCAGCCATCCCTGAAACAGACACACACGCAGCATTATACAAACTGAGCGGGGCGTAGCTGTGCAATTAAGAATATAGATGTATGTGCACATACATAGCTATATTTAATAAGAATTAAAATGAAGAGACCATGAATTTGGAAGAGCAAGAATATCTGTCCATATGGGAGGGTTTGGAGAGAGAAAGGGGGAATGATGTACTTATATTATTATAATCTTTAAAAAATAAGAAGAGTGTTTTCTACTCTGGGTCCTCAGAACACAATGAGAGCAGTGTCTTTGGAGATGCCACTCTCTCAGGAGGACGTGAGCTGCTGACTTAATTCAGTTGTGTTGGAAACAAAACAGATACAGTGGAGTCATGGGGGAGAGGAAATGTTCTCTTTCTTTACTGGTAAATAACAGTTGGTGAGTTTTAAATATTTTAATAATTTTTAAAATAAATCTTTTGAAATACACTAGAAATGAGGGACCTATTTCATTTTCTCTATTTTTTAAGCCAAAAACGTCTTTCCTTTTAGTCTCATTTAACACAAAATAAATCTTTCTTTTGATGACAACCCCTTACACACAAAATTGGTTCTTTTCCATTTTGTTCATATTAACAGCTTCAGACTAAATTTGAGATCTTTCCGATCTTTCCAACCACAACGAGGTTCTGTCTTGATAATTGGAAGTGTCCCACCCTGGACATTTCCCTTCATCACTGACTTGACAGCACTCTCTGGCCCAATACTATGGCAAGAGACTGACTTGCTCCTATTCCACACTCCTTCAGTGACGTCCCTTCAGAGGCCCAGTAAATAAGTTAGTTCATGTGACCTGGGAATTCGGAACACTGTCATCAGCTTTGAGGGAGGAGGACAAGGCTGATGTGTGTCTTCCTGCATCTCTTTCTTCCTTCTCTTGAGACAGGGCCTCTCACTGACTGGATGGGCCCTGGTTAGCTCCCAGGATCTGACTGCGTACCCCAGCACTGGAATTAGGGATACCGTGCTCTCACAGTAGGTACTGGGGTCTAAACTCAAAGTCCTGTGATAAGCATTTTGCCGACAGCCGTCTCCCCGAGCTGTATTGCCACCATTTTTGTGTTTTCAACATTCATGAAAGGAAACACAAAAGCTGAGTTGATAAATGTCACGAGACCTGCACACGTGCGTTGGTGATCTTAGGAAGTCGTAGCTGTTAACATAGTGCAGAGTTTGTTCATACAACCATTCAGACGTAGTTTACTTCATCCTTTAGGGTAATATGAGACGGTGTGGATCCAGTGGCCACACTGCACTGCACAGGGTGACCCGCCTGGGAATTCTCCAAGTGTCCATGAGTTTATCCCTGTTGCTGCTGCTCCCACTCAACCAGAGCAACAGGTGACCAAGACAAGCCAATAACAATTAGACCAGCAATTGCACACACCATTCTTATTTTATTGAGCTCTACATTTCTCTGCTCCCCTCCCTGCCTCCCCCCTCCCCTTCAACCCTGTCCCAAGGTCCCCATGCTCCCAATTTACTTAGGAGATCTTTTTCTACTTCCCATGTAGATTAGATCTATGCATGTCTCTCTTAGAGTCCTCATTGTTGTCTAAGTTCTCTGGGATTGTGATTTGTAGGCTGGTTTTCCTTGCTTTATGTTTAAAAACCACTTATGAGTGAGTACATAAGATAATTGTCTTTCTGTGTCTGGGTTACCTCACTCAATATTATGTTTTCTAGCTCCATCCATTTGCCTGCAAATTTCAAGATGTCGTTATTTTTCTGCTGAGTAGTACTCCATTGTGTAAATGTACCACATTTTCCTTATCCATTCTTCGGTCGAGGGGCATTTATGTTGTTTCCAGGTTCTGGCTATGACAAACAATGATGCTATGAACATAGTTGAGAACATGTCCTTGTGGCATGATTGAGCATCCTTTGGATATATACCCAAAAGTGGTATTGCTGGGTCTTGAGGAAGGTTGTTTCCTAATTTTCTGAGAAATCGCCACACTGACATCCAAAGGGGCTGAACCAGCTTGCATTCCCACCAACAATGCAGAAGTGTTCCCGTTTCCCCACAACCTCTCCAGCATAAGTTGTCATCCGTGTTTTTGAGCTTGGCCATTCTTACAGGTGTAAGAATGAATCTCCAAGTTGTTTTGATTTGCATTTCTCTAATGACTAAGGATGTTGAGCATTTCCTTAAGTGTCTTTCAGCTACTTTAGATTCCTCTGTTGAGAGTTCTCTGTTTAGGTCTGTACTCCATTTTTTTTATTGAATTATATGTTCTTTTGATGACCAATTTCTTGATTTCTTTGTATATTTTGAAGATCAGACCTTTGTCTGATGTGGGGTTAGTGAAGATATTTTCCCATTCTGTAGGTTGTCGTTTTGTCTTATTGACCGTGTCCTTTGCTTTACAGAAGCTTTTCGGTTTCAAGAGGTCCCATTTATTAATCATTTCTCTCAGTGTCTGTGCTAGCACGCACCATTCTTAGCCTAGCAACTTTTACTCGTATGCCCACAAATACCTACTTTTGCTTAGGCTCTGATCTGAGCATCCCACTCAGATCACCAAGCTGTGGGTGAACAAAACACACCCTGCTGCTAGACCCTAGGCCCCGCCCGCCTTTTCCAGTTTTCGGGGAAGATGTAGAACAGTCAGAGAAAGTACCAGGCTGACCTTTTCCTCTAAAGTTATATTATCCTGTCAACATTTTTCAGTAACATGTGAGCTAACTTTAGTTTTATGCAAACCTTGGGCGTTGTTACCACAGACTCATTTGGAAAAAAAAAAAGGTGACGTAAGAGGGGCCGTGTGCAAGATGAGTCTCCTTTGCCCACCGCCATCCGTTACCATAATTGTTTAACTCCTCTTGGTGTTTACAGGGCTTAGACACTCCAGGGTGGTCCTGACATTTCCATGCACGGGCTCTGAGCTAAGTGCTCCTCTAGGCAGAGGTGTATTTCCAGGTGTGCGAACAGAGCTCTTCGCTGTACACGCCATCGCTATACACGGCAGCATTACCAAGCAGCACTGCTTCAAAGGTGTGTGGACACGGGGAGGGGTGAGGTTGGGTGTGAGCAAGTGTGTGAAGCCATGGCCGCCTTAGAGCTCTATGTAAGTCTCAGGGTCTTGATCGTTAGCTTCTTGAGTGCTGGGCGATTACTCTCAAGCTTTGCTGCACGATTTGTTTCTGTTACAGAGATGGTATCCCGAGTAGCAGCCAGGCTTGATTCCTTGGCACTGTGAATCACCGAGCAGAGTCAGCAGGGTTCTTGTGTTACATTCATTTTTGCTAGTGAAGTGGACTCAGGGTGGACATGGGCAGCGGCCAGCTCTGTCTCACAGAGATCCCTCAGATCCCTCCACCCACCTTCCACAGCCATCCCCATCCTGGCCTTCGGGACACCACGTGCATACTCCAAGTCTGATCCCAAGAGCTGATGGGGACAATGGTGACATCACCTCCACTCTTATTCTTTCAGTCCAGTAATTTTTAAATTTCCCTTTGAAGCATAGACCATGCAAACTAATTCAAAATAACTGAGTGGTTGTCTAGAGACAGAATGGTCTCCCTGGCTGCCTTCGAGCTGACGGTGCCCTTGTGTCTAAGAAAGGACATCCCAGTCAGGAGGAGACTCAGTTAGCAGTGGCATCCCTGAAAGCGTCACAGAAGCAGACCTTGACTGTGTCCCCTACCGACCATCCTGAGATGTCTGCTTCTCTGCCTGACACATTGGCTGGAGGGCACTCAGTGAGTGAGAGTCTGCTCTTCAGCACTAATGTTTGTTCTCCGGGGTGCAGTGTCTGTTGTTGCTTTCCGGGGTGCAGCATCTGTTGTTGCTTTCCGAGATGCAGCGTCTGTTGTTGCTTTATGGGGTGCAGCATCTGTTGTTGCTTTCTGGGGTGCAGTGTCTGTTGTTGCTTTATGGGGTGCAGCATCTGTTGTTGCTTTCTGGGGTGCAGTGTCTGTTGTTGCTTTCCGGGGTGCAGCATCTCTTGTTGCTTTCCGAGATGCAGCGTCTGTTGTTGCTTTATGGGGTGCAGTGTCTGTTGTTGCTTTCCGGGGTGCAGCATCTGTTGTTGCTTTCCGAGATGCAGCGTCTGTTGTTGCTTTCCGGGGTGCAGCATCTGTTGTTGCTTTCTGGGGTGCAGTGTCTGTTGTTGCTTTATGGGGTGCAGCATCTGTTGTTGCTTTCCGAGATGCAGCGTCTGTTGTTGCTTTCTGGGGTGCAGTGTCTGTTGTTGCTCTCCAAGGTGCAGCATCTGTTGTTGCTTTCTGGGGTGCAGTGTCTGTTGTTGCTCTCCAAGGTGCAGCATCTGTTGTTGCTTTCTGGGGTGCAGTGTCTGTTGTTGCTTTCCGGGGTGCAGCATCCGTTGTTGCTTTCTGGGGTGCAGCATCTGTTGTTGCTTTCTGGGGTGCAGTGTCTGTTGTTGCTCTCCAAGGTGCAGCATCTGTTGTTGCTTTCTGGGGTGCAGTGTCTGTTGTTGCTCTCCAAGGTGCAGCATCTGTTGTTGCTTTCTGGGGTGCAGTGTCTGTTGTCAGTGCAGCCCGTTTGACACTTGCCTTTCCCATCATATCTGCTTGCTGATCTGTTTTCCTGTATCAGCCTGTGTGCTTTGCTAGGATGGATGGGCATCCCCATGAGACAAGCTTTTTGTCGGTCTGTTTTTTTTTTTTTTTAAACCAAAAAGTTACTATAATCATGTTCTTATTGAATTACTGCTCATTGATTTTTATATTTATTTTTAGAGGTACATATCTCCCTTAAATACATGTTGCTTTTTAAAAATAAAAAATTGAGATGATAAAACCCTTGGGAAATTCAGATTGCCTTTGGCTGGTAGAAATTTTCTTAGCTATTTGTCATTTTACTCCATAGTGTACTTGATGAATCAGTTTTGCTCAAGATGTCTTAAGCAATGACTGGTCAGATTTACAACTTTCATCCATTTTGTCCCTTGAGTTTATGGTTTGTTTCTGGCTTTCCTAACGTTGTGATTTTTCATTCTGTTCAAACTGGTTCAAGCTAAGCGCCCCTCCAATATCCTACTGGCATTTTCTGAAGTCTTTTTGCTCTGCATCCTCGTTAGGAAGGGCTGAGCTACTGAGTCGAGGCCAGGAATTCTCAGTGTGGCTGTCATCACGCTGTCCCCTCTTGGTGCAGTCCCATCATGTGCTGATCCCAGCAGGAGTTTGCCTCTCAGGCTCAGGATGTTGCAATCCCTAGAACCCCGTCATCGATTGCTAACTGAGCAATGCAGGGTGCTTCACATGCGAGTCCTCTGTGCGAGGCTTCATGTGTAATGTGTCCTCTTGCACGGTTGGTTCCTCAGCAATGCTTTGAGCTCCTAGCAGGATGCGAGAGGCCACTAAAAATCATCCTTTCTTCCTCCTCTGCAGGAAAAAGGTTGGATTGCTTGGATTTTCTTGTTGTTTTCTTTTTCTGCCTCATCTGAATGCAGATCACAAGGTTCTGTGCCCGCTAGAGCTGTGGATGGTTATATGCTGAGTTTTGTGGTTTCTGGAAGCATCCAGCATAGGGCATTCATGTGCCTGTTATAAACACCCTAGGGACTCCCTTTGCCTCTCATTTCAGAGAAGAGTTTCATCCCTGTGTTATGTGTGTTCTCAGAGCTGAGTTATTGAGCCCAGCTGAGACATTCCCGTGTAAGCACAGCAGTGTGGCCTCTTGTCCCCGTTGAGCACACAGCTGCTGTGCTCTGCTGTGCTGGAGATGACCTGTGGGCTCTCTAGGCAAGCCAAGCTCTGAGTTAAGACCCAGGAATAGGAGTTTTATTCCCCTTACGCTTTACTGTTTCCTCTTCAGAGCTGCTCCTCAGACTTCCTCTGGAGGGCAAAGTGACGAGTTCTCCTCACTACATCCTTCCTGACCTCCTGACTTGTTTATCAGACTCCAGCTAAATTTGGCATTTCAAGCCCAGTGTTGCCCTTCTGAGTACTGTTCAAATGTAAGGAGACGAATTTAAAGAAACACTTTCCTCCAAAACTTCGCTTTGCTGAAACCACGAGGGAGTGTATTTTATTCCATACTTTTCAAAACTGGGGGTTCATTGAACAGCGTATAAGGAAAATGTTAGCAATTGGCACGTGCTGGTGGGATATGGGATATTCTAGTGATGTGGCTTTACCTCCAGTGGGCATCAGAACTAGCTGACATCACCTGTCTTGCCCTCCTCCCCCAACTCCATCTTACCCCTTCTAGTGGTCACCGTAGAGAAAGAGAGTCTTTGCCTTTCAGTCAGTGGTGTGATGGTGAAGATTCGGGTTCGGTGTGGAGGGCAGCCCTGGTCTGTAGCACATACTACACGCTGGGTGGAAATGATCTCGGCGCAGGTGGCTTCAAGCTCCTGACATGACAGGGTAGGACACAGAACTGGGCAGAGACGTGCAGCAGCTTACCATTGTGTGGTGTTCCACCAGGTACCTCTGTACAGGCAAATGACATCACGATCTGGAACGGTAGTGAGACAGTGTCATTGGGAAGCATTAAGTGTTCATAATCTTTGATTTTAATATAATTTCTGAAATTAAAAAGTTATGTAGTTTAACTTTTGATAATGATTAAATTTAATAGTTTGCTCACAAAATATTCAACAGTTTTTTATTTAGCTCCCATGAGTAGGATAAGACAGCATACATTCTAATGACGAGGGGGGGGAGAGACAGAGAGAGAGAGAAAAAGAGATGGAGACGGGGTGGGGAGGAGAGGGAGAGGGAGAGGGGAGAGGGAGAGGGAGAGGGAGAGGGAGAGGGAGAGAGAGAGAGAGAGAGAGAGAGAGAGAGAGAGAGAGAGAGAGAGAGAGAGAAAAAAGAAGTACTATTCTGATCCTCTCCGGTTTAAGTTTCACCAACATTAGAACTGGAAGTGTCTACCCTCCACCTTCAGAATTTTTTCCAAGTTTCAGAAACTGCTCATACCCTCCTTGTTTGTACCTCTCAAAGATGGCCTATTACCTTTGCTCCAGACTCTCAAAGATGGCATATTACCTTTGCTCCAGATTTAGCAAGTTCCCCATGGTTTGCTTACCATAAACTTGAAAAGGAGCTGATTAAAAACAAAATCAAAACTTGACAAACAAACCTTGAACGTTCCCGTAGCCTCGAGAGTTCCCTCCTTTTGTCTTTATAGTATGTGAAGGGGTAACATGGGCTTTGTGGGCTGTCTGCCTCTTCCCAGAGGTCTGGCAGATTCGGTTGACACTGGCTGTCATTCTGCCTGGCAAACCCCAGTGGACCTACCTAGCAATGGGAGAAGCAATGGCAGATGACCTTGATTTCTGATATTCCTTCAGGAGGTCTCTTGGAAAACTCCTCGAATAATTTGCAAGATACATTTTAAAAAGCCTTCTACTAGCCTTACTAATATAGTCAAGTAGTGAACCTAAGAAACAAGGGCCTCTCGATGGCAGAACATGCTGAAACGTAAATGGCTTGTCCTAACCTCTGTGCTACTTCCGCTAATTACTTTGAAAATCTGTTGGCTATTACTTCTTAAATCATCACACCATTACGCTGTGTGTTTATGGGTACACTGTGATTTGATGTGTGCATACCTGATGTAGTGAACAAAGCACGCTAATACGTGTGCCCATCATTACACACAGCTATCATGTCTGTCTTGAGACCATCAAAGGAAAAGCTACACAAGTGTCCTCACCATCTGCCAGATGTCCTCTGAGCCTCTAGGCTTGGAGACGTCTTCCAGTTCCAGAGTCTTGGGTTTCTTCCTCTCACTTCCAGTCCCGGCCTGGTGGTGACAGTCAAGCATCATGCAAGGAGCGCAGCCAGGCAGGCTCATTAAGACCCACACACCCCATCATTAACCGAATACATCAAAAGGACGCATGTGAAACCGTTCCATTAACACAGCCAACAGCTGCAGCATAGCAGGGCAAAGCCGCACATGTGGTGCCGTGTTTGGTGGGTTTCTCGACTTTGCCTTTTAAGGCTGCACAGAAATGGTTCTTGTTTTCATTGGAGCCCAGCGTAAGGCTGCAGCTCCTCAGGCGGCCTGAGCTTGTGGTGGGTTCCTTCCCAGGACGGCTCACCTTGGGCACAGTGAGAGCAAACACACAGCACACATGTGCCCAGAGCGAGATTGGAATCTCACTCCATCACTGTGATCAGTTAGCATTTGCTACAAAGAGAAACCCAGCTATCACAGACAACCGCGCAAAGTCTCACAGTTTCTTTGCTTTTTACATTGCTTTTTTTAAAAAATGAAAGAAAAAAGACATATTCAGAAAGTCCAGCACTTTCATTTGTCAGGTGTGCTTGTCCAGGATTGATGGGATAAGAGGAAACCGGCGTGGTAGAGATGAGTCCTCACGTATTACGGTGTATTTAAAAGGAGGGTGGTATCTGCTAAAGGAAGAAGACGCTCACTGTTCCTATTTATTATGATCATGGTGTTGAATATTAAATCCAGGGCCTTACACATGGGAGGCAAATGGTATACCCACAGAACTGAAAATTATCAATTGATGATACTTTAACCTAGCGTACAGAATACCACAGGCTTGGAAAATCTGAAGTTCCCTGGCGAGCGTCATAGCATGTTTGCTCTGTCTCCCAGGTAGTGCCAAGCAGGTGGCGTGCACAGGAGTGCACGGGAGTGCACAGGAGTGCACAGGACATCGTCTCTAATGAAGAGCTGAGGTTTCCCGAGAAAAAATACGAACATTTTTCCATATGAAGCCATAATAAGTAATCGTATAAAAATAACTTAAATGGGTGTAGACTTATTTGTTCAGCAGTCAGGAAGCAGAGCTGGGAATATTATAAACATGAGACCAACCTGGGCTACATAGAGAGACCTTTTCTTATCACCCCCAAAGTAAGTTAAATATTACTGTCATTTATTGCCCATTAAAAATAAAAAATATTTATCAAATCATTGTTTTTCTTTTCCATGCCCTTTTTATTGGCTTTTGTCTTTGTTTCTTTGGGTTCATTTTGCTATCCCCTCTTCCTCCTCCTCTTCCTCCAGCTTCTCCCTTCCCCTCAGCTCTTCTTCCTGTCTCTAAGGTACCCAACCTGTGTCCTTTTCTCTCCCTTGCCCTGTTAGCAGTGCAACAGTCTTATTAAGAGTTTGGTTCAACAAGACAAGAAAATGGACTCCCAGAATTTTCTTTTTTTTTTTTTTTTGAGAGAACAATAATCAATTTTATTTTTTTTTCCTCATGGTTTATTTTTTTTATATTTAAAAATTTCCATCTCCACTCCCAGAATTTTCAAACTGTAAAAGATATTTTCTTCTAAGGGAGAGGCCTTCTGCTCCCTCCGCCCCCATTTGATGCACTTGCCAAGAAAGTGAGTCACAGATGCAGGTGTGGAGAGGTGCAGGCAAGCCGCCCAGCATGCACTTCCTGATTATATAACCTTTGAGGGTCTCCAAGAGAGATGGAGCTAAGAGCTGTGTTGTGCACAGTGCCAGGCAGCCTGATCACAGACAGGCAATGCTTGTGTCCCTCTTGGCCTGGGAAAGCATCATAAGTTAATGTTTAAATTGGAATCATGTCTGCCACAGCTGCGTGTGTGTGAATCTCCGCTTTACGACTGATCAGAGTACCGTGCACAACATGAAGGGAGCATTTTCTCTCCAACAGGAGCTGTGTTGTTAGTTGCTCTGTGGCTGAAAAAGAGCTGGGTGGCCAGAAAGGCAACAAATGACCCGAGATATTGTATATGTCTCCAACTCGTAATTAAATAAGTTATTCAGGAAATACGCGATAGAGTCTTTGTATTTCATCAAAGCGTTAGGTAGCAGTAACTTAAAGTTATTTCAACTTTACAAAAATTATAAAGGTGCTTAACTTTTTTTATTATGTAAGTTGTTTTATCTTTTTTATATATATGAGCATCCTATAATTGTTATAGGTCATGAAGTTGTTCCTTGATTATTAGAAAGCCACTTTGAGATTTTAATTTTTTTAAAGATTCATTTTCTTTGATTGTTTATGAATGTCTGTCTGCCTGCATGTGCACTGCCTGCACTCCTGGTCTTCTCGGAGGTCAGAAGAGGGTGTTGGATCTCCTGAGACTACAATTAAGGATGTTTGGGAGCTGCCATGTGGGTGCTGGGGACTGAACTCGGCTCCTCTGAAGAGCAGCAAGTAGTTTTAACTATTAGCTGGCTCTCCGGCCTGATATTCAGATTTTGATGCTGGAAGTCGGTTGAATATACTGTAAATTTACTTTGTTTCCTGAAGATGTGAAACATTGGCCCTGGACATAACATGGCCATTGTTATCTTGCCTAGTAGTAGCTATGACTACCAGCTTGATCAGGCCTGTTACTACATCCCTGTGGAAGGAGGAGAGATGAAGGAGGGTCATTAGACTCTAACCTGAACTTCTTGTGACCCTCCCAGCAGTAGGCGATTTTCCCCTAGCTACATGAGGTATTAGGAATGTGAGGTATACTGTGTTATATATGGGAGGTGGAAAATTAACTTACGGAAGGCTCTACATATGCAGATTTTGGGAGGCTGAAGCTACCTGTGTTGGTAGGGGACTTTTCAGGGACATGTGGTCAATCACACACTTGTGCGTAATCCCTCATCTATTCTCCTATAAGTAGCTGAGTAACAGTAGCGCGTAAGCTGGACCTGGGAGCAATTGCCCATCTTCTGCCTGTCTTTGGCACTCTTATCTAGAGTGAGTATGTATTTCTTTACGTCTCCCCAGGAAAAATTTTAAGAACTGACAACTGAATTCTGTCTTCCTGTCTTTACTCCCTGGCTACCTTTGCCCCCCACCCCTTTAGAGAGGTGAGGAGGCAGGGGGACACCTCCACAGAATGTGCTGTTGTTGACTTGGGAATGGATGCCAGCAGGTGGGTGGCCTCTTAAGCCCCTGCACTACCGCTTCAACACCCTCTAGTTCTTTGATTTTACTATATATATAATCAAGGAGATGGAGTAAATCTTGTTACTTCTGAGGATTCTGCTGGTCATCACAGGAACTGATACGTGAATAAGGGGAAATTTCTTAGGTGATGATGAACAGTGTTCTGAAGTCTGCGTTAGAAAGCAAAAACAAAGGAGAGGGAGGGAAAATAAGCACCACACTTAGGGGTGATCATCTGGCAGAAGCGCTGGCCTTTGACAGTCTTTCCATCTTCCAACGTCTTTCTTAATCTCTTTCTTCCATGTCTTACAGTTTTAATTATAGACGTCTTTAATATCTTTGCTTAACGATTATTAAAAGGTAATTTTAGGCTATTTTGAAAAAGATTGTTTTCCTGATATCTCTCTTGGTGTGCTTGTCATCGCCATACGGGAAGGCTATTAGCTTTTGTGTGTTAATTTTGTGTTCTGACACTTTGCTGAAAATGTAAGTTCTGAGAGGTTTTTTTTGCTGAAATCTTAAGGCTCTCTTAGGTATAGAATCATGCCATCTGTGAAACAGAGACTCTTAATGTTTTTTTTCCCCTTTTCTTCTGGACCCTTAGCATGGTGTGTGGTGAGTTTTTCCAGAAGCTTTTTTCTGCATCTATCAGCATAAACTGTAATCAGAGCTTTCTCTGGCCCGCCCCGTCCCACAGCCATTTCTAAATAATCACTCAGAGGCTTAATATTAATTACAGAATGTTTGACCTATAGTTCAGGCTTATTATCAACTAGCTCTTATGTTTAATTGACCCATTATTATTAATCTGTGTATTGCCACGTGGCCATGGCTTTTACCAGTCTGTTGGCATCTTGCTTCTTGAGTGGCCGGCTCATGTCTCTCCCCTCACTCTGCCCTTCTCCTCTATCTCCATTTGACTTTCCCACCTATTTATATTCAGCCTGGCTATAGGCCAATTCAGCTTTTATTATCAACCAACGAGAACAACACATATTTACAGTGAACAGAAGGGTTATTCCACAACAATACGCATGTGGTTTCTGCCTTTGAAACCATTCATGTCCTTTATAGCATTTGCTGATTTATATAACATTAAACCAACCCTGCATCTCTAGAATAAAGCCAACTTGATTATGATGAATGATACTTTGAGATATTCTTGAATTTGTATAGCGAGTATTTTGTTGAGGATTTTTGTATCTGTAATTGGTCTATAATTTTCTTTATCTTTGTCTGGTTTTGTAGAAGGAGTTTGGCAATGTCTCTTTATTTTATGGAGCAGTTTGGAAAGCATTGGTGCTCATGAAATTCTGGTAGAATTTACTAGTGGATCCATATATGCACTGACTTTTTCAGCTGGGAAACTTTTAAATTCAATTTCACTGCATATTATACTTGTGCTTAAACTGTTTGTCTCATCCTGGTTTGATTTTTATGGGTCATGTGTGTCTAGAAATTTATCCATTCTTAAATTTTTTTCAACTTAGTGAAATATATATTTTTAGGTAAGAGCTAATGATCTTCTGAATTTCATTGGCATCTATTTTAATGGCTCTCTTTTTATCTCTAAATTTATTAATTTGGATCTTCTCTCTTTTGGCTAGTTTGCTTAAAGGTTTGCCTTTTAAGTCCAGAAGAAGGTGTCAAATCCCCTGGTGTTGGAATTACAGACAGTTGTGAGCTGCCCAGTGTGGGTGCTGGGAACTGAACTCGGGTCTTCTAGAAGAGCAGAAAGCACTCTCATGGACTGAGGTGTCTCTCTAGTCCTGCACTCTAATTTTGTGGGCACCTGGAGCTATAGCTGTCCCTCTTAGGATGGCTCTCACTCTATCTCCTGGGTTTTCATATGTTGTGTTTTCATGTGTATTTGATCCTATGAATGTTTGTATTTCTTCTCGATTTCCTCAGCTTGTTCAATAGTGTGCTCTTTAGTCCCTGTGAGTTTGCATGTGTCCCAGGGTCTCTCTTGCCTTTGGTTTGTACTTTGATTCTATTGGAATCAGGTAGAATACAAGGAATACTTTAATTTTTCTGAATTTGTTAAGATTTTCTTTGAATCCTAATAGATGAGATATGTTAGAAAAAGTTCCATGGGCTTCTGAGAAAAATGTGTATTCTGTAGTGTTTGCATAGAATAGAATTTTAAAGTTGTCTGTTAAGTCCCTGTGATCTGTGATATCATCTCACTGAACTATTTCTCTGTCTGTTTTTTGATGGGATGCCTGATCAGTTACTGAGAGTGGAGGTGATGTCACCCAGTGCTTTTGTGCTTGGGTCAATCCGTGAGTTTACATCTGGTAGTATTTTATGAAACTGACTGCATCCGTGTTGTGGGCGTGTGTTAGAATGATAATGTCCTCTTGATCGACTTCTCTTAATCATGAGTAGTATCTTTTATCCTTCCTCACCTGCTTTGAATGTGTTGCCGGATGTTTAGAACAGTGGAGCCAGCTTATTTCTTGGGTCTGTTTGCTTGGAAACCCTTTTGCATCTATTTATTCTGAGGTGGTGTTTATCTTTTGTGATGAGGTGCTTTTCTTGGAGGCAACATATAGAAGGCTCCCAATTGTTGACCTAATCTCCTAGTGCCATTTGACTGAGTAATTGAGACCATTAGTATTCATTCAAATGTTTATCTTTGCACATATTTATAATCGTTTTTAGTTCTGTCTGGTATGTCATCTAACTCTGCCTCACTAGATGCCACTACTGTAGGGATAATAATTTTGGGAGGGAATTAATTATATTGACTTGGTTTTTCATGTTTCTGATGTCCCTGTGTTGGGATTTACACATCGGGTATAATTTGGTTGCTTGCTTTATGTTTTATCAGCTGTATTTTTCTAGTTGGAGTGTTTACAGTGTTCACAGGAGACTTGGTTGTGATGGTGTGTCCTTGAGAAAATAATTGCTTAGTTGAGGAGCTCGGGGTGTCGGGCATAAGCTTTATATCATTCCCTGTGTAGGATAACTGGGAGCACAGCTATGCAAGTTTGTACTAGACAGCCAGCAAGAGTGGCTCTCTGACTTCACAACTGCTGCAGGATAAACAGGAGAATATGGAGTGTGCATGGATTCTAGGTATTAAAATGAGGGCGGAAGGAAAACAAGGTGGCCAACTGTGAGGACCAAAGATTGACTTCGGAAAAGAATTGAGTCAGGCAGAGTCGGTGGGAGGAAGAAGCTGGGACACTCAGGGCCACAGATTGAGAGATCGTTAAATCTCTGGCAGGTTACAATTAGATACAAGGAGGAGGAGGTAAGGATGGAAGAAGGAAGAAAAGACCTCCAAATAAGAGCCGGGTCTATGAGGTGCTTGAGGAGTCAAGTCTACCTGACAGTCAACAGGGTGAGAACACAAGCAACCGTCCTCACACCTAACTGAGCAACAGGCAAACAAAAGCAGAAGCGCCAGGAGAGATCCTTGCGGGAGTGGAAAGTAAACAATAGAAAATAAGGAACAGGGGACTGGAGAGATAGCTCAGAGGTTAAGAGCACTGACTGCTCTTCCAGAGGTCCTGAGTTCAATTCCCAGCAACCCACATGGTGGCTCACAACCATCTGTAATGAGATCTGGCGCCCTCTTCTGGCCTGCAGGCATACATGGAGGCTGAACACTGTGTACATAATAAATAAATCTTTTTAAAAAAAAGAAAATAAGGAACAAAAATGCCTCCAGAGTTAGCTACTTTGCTGAGCTGGAATTTCTCTGTTTCCTCTGGATCCCTGGGTTCCTAGTGCTGTGATGAGGGGGAGGGGAGAGAAGAAGGAGCCATTGGTCTCTGCAGCGCCCTTCCCCCCCCCCCCCCGCAGCCCCCCCCCCCCCCCCCCCCCCCCCGTGATCCTGGGGCTTTGCACATGAAAGAGTGAGATGGTGCTTCCTTTCCTGGTGGTTTACCTTAGATCCTGCACTTCTGGTTCTGGAGGTCTGGGTTATGTGAGGGGCAGCACTTCCTGAGCCTTAAAACATTTTTAATATGTGTACACACACACACACACACACACACACACACACACAAACAATATCTACTATTCAGGGATAGTGATACCACAGTGTTACTAAATTGTTCCTCAGGTCTAAACAGCTATTATTGAGCAATAAGACAAATAGAACGTGGGGGGCGTGGCATTTGTGGGAGGCTGTGGGAAGTTCTGTGTGTATCCTCCCAGTTACTCCTATCACCTTCCTCCATCCACCCCATAGTTTTAGACACCAGATGGAGATATTTTATGTCCAAAGGAGGGGGGCAATTGGCCAGTCTTAGAACTACAGACTGGGTAATTTGTTTGATATTTATATTAGAAGACTACCAATAGCCAGAGTTTTAGCCATATACGATCTTGGCTTTTATTTCTTATGTTTTTGTTTGTTTGTTTGAGACAGTGTCATAGCCCACTTCAGCCTCGACTGCACTGTAAAGTGGAAGTGACCTTGAGCTGACCTTTCTGCCTCTGTTCCTGAGTGCTGGGCTGCAAGCTGTAGTGCAGAAGGCTGTGTCCGAGCAGTGTAGAACTGAGGTGCAGATGCAGGTCAGCGGTAGAGCCCTTGCCTAGCACGCAGGATTCCTTCTGTCATGCGCACAAGGAAACCGTTATCTGATGGAAATGTCTAGCTGATAATTTGCAGTAAAAAAACAGAAAGGAGAGCATCCTTTCCGACAAATCTAGTCTGTGTCGAGTTCAGTTCTGTCATCTTTGCCAACGAATTTGCTAACTCTCGTGGCTTCTCACAATGCCCCCTCTGTCCCACCCTCTCCTCCCTTAGTATCTTTTTGCCACTTACATTGCTCCGTCAGCCACTCTCGACATTGGGCTGCAGCAGGAAGAGAAGAAAGACATTTACATGAGAATCCAGCCGCCGTTTGAGGACCTCTTTGACACAGCGGAGGAGTACATCCTCCTCATCCTTCTGGAGCCCTGGACACAGATGGTGATGTCAGACCAAGTGGCTTACAGAAAGGTACCATGGCCTGGCCAATAGTGCTTGCAGAAAAGGCTCAAGCATGGCCTCAGGGGGCACAGCCTCAGGGGGACCACAGCCCCAGGTAGCACAGCCTCAGGTGGGCACACTCCCAGGTGGCACGGCCCCAGGGGGCACATCCCCAGGTGGCACGGCCCCAGGGGGCACACCCCCAGGTGGCACGGCCCCAGGGGGCACACCCCCAGGTGGCATGGCCTCAGGGAACACATCACCAGGTGGCATGGCCTCAGGGGGCACAGCCTCAGGTGGGCACATCCCCAGGTGGCACAGCCCCAGGTGGTACATCCCTAGGTGGCAGGGCCTCAGGGGGCACGGCCCCAGAAGGTACATCCCTAGGTGGCACGGCCTCAGGGGGCACGGCCTCAGGTGGCACAGCCTCAGGGGGACCACAGCCCCAGGTAGCACAGCCTCAGGTGGGCCAGGGCTCTGTAGTCACGACTGGGGAGGACCCAAGGCACAGGCAGGGAAAATGCTTATTCACTCTGTTTATTTTTTATCTTTATGATTTGTTTTTTATTGCCATTTCCCTGTTGTCTCCTAGCAGAAGACTTGATCTCTGCCAGCCCTAGCTCTCTGTACAAATACGTCAGAAGAGAAATGTGAGCTTTCCGT
This sequence comes from Arvicola amphibius, assembly GCF_903992535.2. Classification (NCBI taxonomy): domain Eukaryota; kingdom Metazoa; phylum Chordata; class Mammalia; order Rodentia; family Cricetidae; genus Arvicola; species Arvicola amphibius. Next base: position 2,593,606 of record NC_052055.2, on the reverse strand, counting down.
TAGTGCAAAGTAGCCAGATTGGTGGTGTCCTTCACTGCTGTTTTCTGCAGTGATTGCACAATGAATGGAAATACACATTTTATTTTCTGCTGGATGGTTACAGTAAATATCACACCCGTAGAAAATCTAAATGCTTCCCGAAAATCTAAATGCTTCCCGTGTATCATGAAAAGCAGACCTCTGACTTCAGGGCTTGTATTTAAAGTACCGGGTGTTCATCAAATCAAACACTTGACTGAATAAGTTTGTACATAGCTTTTTACTTTGCAAAAGATGTCAGCACTGGAATATTTTCATTATTATTATCGATAGATATAGGAAATTTCTTTAGAATCACAAATTATGACTGTCTTTGGGTATTTTTTCCACTAGGTAAATGCATGTACCCGGTACGTGAGGCCATTGTTGCAGGGGTTGAATTCTTTACTAATATCCACCCAAGGACTTGAATTGTCTACCAAGAAAGATAAATTAAGCAATTATGATAAAAAATTAATACAGAAACACTTTGCATAGGCTGATCTCATTGGATTGTGACTTAAGTAATTCTAAAACCTTAATAAATCCAATGACCAAAATAATTAGATTTCATTCCTTAATTCTTCAGTTCTAAAACATTAACCTAATATCCTTTTTACTAGAGAAAAGTACAGATTACACTAGAAAAGTTAGACTATTGCATGATATTTTAAAAGCCTCTCTTAACTCATATTTGTAATATATACTGCAGTTCATAGAAGTGTGAAGTCTGTAAGTGATCCTATAATTGTAAAAGAAGTATGGAAGTATAGTTGCCCTGAACCAAAACATTTTGGCATTAGAAAATGAATCTTATGAAAATGTGTAAGATGGATTATATACTGCTAGTTCTTAGGAAAAAGGAAAACACTGATCTTAGTTCTGGAACCTTCTTCGACTTTAGTCCAGAGGACTGGCTGACTATGTAATGTAATCTCATAATCTCGTTCCCCAGAAGGACTTCCAAGCAGATCCCCACAGCTAGCTGTGACGTACAGGACGTTCTCAGGCTGCTAGCCAACCAAACTTGACTGGTTTCCCCCTGCAGTAGAGATTCGGAGAGTGGCCTTATTCTCCTGCCTATAGAAAATGATGCTTTATAAAACATTAGGAAGACAGACCTGCTATAAGCAGTAATTTGTTCAACTGTTTCCTCTTTTGCTATAGCAATAAAACCTGTAGGAATATCAGTAAACAGCCCCATCTTTTCTTGTTCTCCTGTGAAGTATTTGGTTCCTACAGCCAGCAGCCTTTGTCTTCTCCGTGATTCATTCTGTGACGTTGATTAGAAACCTTCAATGTGACTGACATATTTACCTTGTCTGTGTGTGCCCCAGGGAGGAGGGGTTCATTGACAGCAACTGTGTAATTAAATAGAAACTGTTCATCCTTCGTTGTGTATATTTGACGTATCACTTCATTGTAGCTAGTATTTTAATGGCATAGGGTTTTCTGCTCCTGCCTCAAAGGCAGTCCGCCTTCTCGGAAGCCCACTGTTTTTGGTAAGCTGTGCTCTGTCCCCCGTCTTTTATAATGTGCATTCAGCTCTGCTGATTTTTAGGTGACGCTACAAGAAGAGACTCGGCAGCTAGATTCCACCTACTTCAGGAAGCTGCAGGCTCTGCATAAGGAGACAGTTTCCAAGGAGGCTGAGGTAAGATACTCTGGACTTAGAATCCAGAGACAGTACCGGCTTGCACACCGCTGGCGAGCCATCTTACATTGAGATGTAGGCTGGTTAAGGACTTAGACTGGATACCAGCCTGCTGCCCCATGGCCACACTCACTGCGTTTGACAGGCCATGGTGTTAAAGTGGCACGTTCAACACAGCTGGAAAAACCAGGCTGGCAAAGTGACAGGGGGGCTTCCCTAAGACCAGAAACTTCACGATAATCCCTTAAACGGTGCCCACTATTCTCTGCATGTCAGTAACAGTATTCGTTGTCAAATTACAGGAGTCCATTTGCATTTTCTCAACAAAAAGAAACTCTCAGATTTTTTTTTTAAAAAAAAATGGGGAAAATAGTTGGAAAAGTCAGTAAAAAAGATCATAGGATTGGATAGGATATTAACTCTTATCTTTATTTACAAAACGGTGACGTTTGTTTTGAGACAGTCCCATGTAAACCGCGTGGCCTTTCCCTAGTATGTAGCTGAGGAGACCTGTGCTCCCCCTTCTCCTGACACTGCCTCTCAAGTACTGGGAAAGATTACATGTATGTGCTATCATGACCAGCTCAAATTTTCAGGTTTTATATTGATTATTGATTAGATAAATCTTGATATGCCCATAAAACCATAAAATTAATGAACACATCTACTTAAAATTTGCAGTTAATTGACTGTTCAGGACATACAGTTATATAAATAGATGGCATAAGAACACTAATGTCAAGCTGGGTGTGGTGGCTCACACTCCACCCTTTAATCCCAGCACTCGGGAGGCAGAGGCAGGCGGAGCTCTGTGAGTTCGCCAGCCTGGTCTACACAGAGTTTTCTAGGACAACCAGGACTGCACAGACAGCGCCTATGTCAACAAAATGAACAAAAACCAACCCTCCACTCATACCATGTAACCCTGCTCATGTAACATTACATATATTTACACACGTGTACATATATGCAAAGAGAGAGACCTGGGAAGAAGGTCACCAAAATGGGAGAGATAGTTCTGAGTGCTGGGTTTGGGTGGCTTTTAGTTTCTTTTTTGTGTTGGTTTTTATATAAATAAGGTTTTTTCAAAAACAATAGTTTTTAAAATAAAACTTAGTAGTTGCTTTGTTGGTGCCAAAGTTCTCTATTTGATGTAGCATTCATTCAAACCTGGGAAGAACACAGGCATTCGGAAAGGTCCCATAGAACAATGATGTGCTTTAAGTTCCAGGGGCAAAATTTATAATGCTATACATAATTCCTCCATATAAGGAGCATTGCTTTGTGAAATATTCATAGCTTACCTCACAGCTGCACATTTTAAAAAACCAATAGAGAGGTGAGTTATCCATACTAAAAATCATATGTAGTTTGTGCTGGAGAGATGACTCAGTGGTTAAGAGCCACTGGGCTCAATTCCCACCATCACATATGGTGGCCCACATGGGTCTGTAACTCCAGTTCTAGGGGATCTGATGTTGTTTTCTGACCTCTGCACACATGGTGCACATGCATACGTGTAGGCAAAATACTCATCTAATAAAATAAAAACTTTTAAATGATTATGGGAGAATATCTAATATCATAATTATGAAAATAAAAATATAGTTACAAAACCATAGGTACATGATCATATTCCTTATTTTAAATAAACTATATATGCACATATATATAATATAAAATGCTACATTCATGTATATTATATATGTTATATTATTGTGTATTATATAGTATGTAATATATTCTTATATTACATTATATTTTATGTATAACTATAGCACATATGAATATGCTGTATATAATATATGATTTTAATATTATATATACTATATTTATATATAAATATGCTGCTTATATATTATATAAAATGTGCTATATTTATATGTGTACTATTTTTATATATTTTTAAAATTACATTTATTTATTTAGTGTGTTTCTGTGGATTTTAGAAGACAACTTTTTTGGGCTTTGGTATGTTTTTTTCGTGACATTGTTTCTAAGTAAGCCTGTTTGTCCTGGAACTCGCTCTGTAGACCAGGCTAGGTTCAAACTCAGAGATCTGTCTGCCTAGGCCTTCCAAGTGCTGGGATTAAAGGTGTGCACCATGCGTATGTAGTTTATTTATATGTGTATCTACATAAATTTACATATAATTCATATGTATGTACATTTAGAGAGAGACTAGGAGGCTGTATAGTGATGTAGTTATCTCTGGGTATTTATTTTATAGTATTAGTTTATGGTTTTGTTTTTTTTATTACAAAAGGCATTTCCCCTTTACTAAGAAATAAAAGTAATATTTTGAAGACAAATATTTTGTACTGTACACTGAGCACCCTTATGAACTTGTGCTCACACACACGTGCACACAGAGTACTTTGTTTGTATCGTCCACACAATGTTTACTAAAGATGCGCTAAAAAGGAGAGGAATGCAAAGGAGCAGCGAAGACCCTGGGAGTCAGATGTGAACATCTAGTTTGTCTGTCTAGCTCTACCGTTGTAAACTGGCCTCGGCCCAGCAGTTAACTTTAATTTCAGGTTTCCTGTTTAAAACTGCAAATAATTTGTTGCATTTAAGAGATTTTTGTGACAGCATTTTGTCCCCAGGACGCTGCTGGACCTGCTGCTGGCAAGCTGTCGTTGTCCGATGTCTCCAAACAGACAGAGTACTGGAGCAACGTCCCTGAGGAATACCGGCATTTCACCTTCAGTGATCTGCTTAGCAACAAACTGGAATTCGAACATTTCCGCCAGTTTCTAGAATCTCATTCTTCAAGGTGAGGAAATACCTAATTTTAAATATATTTCTCAGTAAAATAAATCCTTTTTTGATACTAATTTTTATTTATGCTTGGTAGCAAAATTTTTTAAAGATGGGAGATAAGCTTGTAATTACATTTATGCACAGAAAACTTACAAGTGTATATTTAACCCAGTTTAGTGGCTAGCTCTTTGACCTCTGCCTTTTCCAACTTGGCAATTCAAGCCACAGATCTCACCATATTTGTCGTTGTAATTGGTCCTATAGCTTCCAGCAGCGTAGCCACCCTTGTCCTCTGGGTTAACCTGTGATAGCCAATAGCGATGCATGCCTACCTGGGGACCAGCCGCCCCAGCCTGGCCTTCCCCTTGATGGTGCGGTAGGGGACCCCCATCTTTCAACACAGGAAGACCACCAGCTCAACGGGGTCTACGTCATGGGCAATCACCACCAGCTGAGTCTTCTTGTTCTCCACCAAGGTGGTGACTGTATTGACCCCTGCTTGAAGGACAAGTGGTCTCTTAGTTGGGATGACCCCTTTGCCAGCAACCTTGCCTTCTTCTGCTCTGTGTCTGGCCTGTACTTGTGCATAAACAAATGTAAGCAGCTGGGTAGCTGTTTTCTGGTCTAGGGTCTGCAGGAACTGGTTAAGGGCAGGAGATATTTTAGCCATTTATGAAGGATGGTCCTTTGCCACTGTAGTCTAGTGTAGCGGGGCCGTATGACAAAGCTTTTGGGCTGGATGTCCTGCCCAATGGTGATATTCTCAGGCCTTTTCTCAAAGAATTTACCACCATTTTGGCCTTCTGTTTCTTCACGACAGCAAGGGGCAAGGGCTGCCTTCTTTCCCTGGGGCGTCTTGTTGGCCAGAGGCGGTAGATCTTTACCTAGGTCAGTGAAAACTGACAAACAAAAGCCGAGGGGCTTAAATGACCTTGATGAGCGTGCAGCTGCGTTAGCCTCGCGTGTTGTTCTCGGCAGTCATGCAGTGCTTGGGGTGTTTTTAGTACCAGCTGGCTTGAAGCAACTTTTAAGCTTTCTTTTCCACTGCTCCCTTTAGTATTTCTGGGAACTGTCTCTTATCCCTAATTACTGAAAAAGGTCACAATTCTATTAACTAACATATAAATCAAACATTGCAGTTTTAGAAATTTTTGTACTATGAACTGAAACTTTGATCATATTTTTCTCTCACATTAACAGAAACTGGTTTGAACTTAGGGCCAAACTTCTCCTCATCCTGATGAGGATTATTCTAAATTTGTCCTGTTGTCGAATATGTTGCCACATATATGTTTGTGACATTTCCCTGTATTTGACGTTGAAGATGCCAGTCCAATCCTCAGATGCAACTCTGAGACACCACCAGTAAACGAGAGATCTGCTGCATACCCCATACCTTCTCCAGAAGCCGTTTATTTAGCGAGAGTTAAGGCTGTAGGAACAGCGGAGCCATCTGCTGGGCTTGGATGAGGCCATGCTGTAGACACTCATCCTTGATCTAACCAGACAGCCACCTCCCGCCTGTCAGCAGCTTGGCCAGTGTCTAATTGACTCTAGAGGCTAACTAAGAAAGAATGTATTCTCTTTCCAGCATCGACCTTGCGTGTTGGACAGACATCGAACAGTTCCGAAGAATGCTTTTTAAGGACCAGAAGCAAAGGGAGGCAAAGTCTATAGACATTAAAAACAAATATCTTAATAAAAAGTATTTCTTCGGCCCCAGCAGCCCGGCTTCTTTGCATCAGCAGGACCAGGTAAGAGCATGTTTGGAGGGTACAGGCGATCCTTTCTTTCGCCAACAGCGCGAAGGTCTCTTTTTGCTGTGTTACCCTTTTGGAGAGACACTTTGGTTTAGGTGTCTGGTGGTCATCTATAGATACCTAAAGTTCACTCAAGTATTACATGTCCTAAAACATACCATTTTAAAAGTTACTTTATTGGATAAAATGTCATTCATCTAGGTTGGTTTTAAGGACAGTGTTCATAAGTTTGGGGGTACAAAGACAGCTTCACACTGATTTGATCTTGTCATCCATTCACTGAGCGACCGTGTGTGTCACTAATGTGTCTCACACTGTGTAGGTGCTCAGGACCAGGTGCGGAAACCACAGGGACAGGGGCCTTGGGTCTTCAACAGGAGAAAAGGGCTACCTCCACCCCTGAGCCTAGCTGCTACCTCTGGTTTCTTCTTAAGCTGCTGTTGCTCAAAAGGCTTTTGATCTTCGAAAACACTGTTTATGATCCTGTCACCCTAGAATGGATGTTTTTCTTTGTTTTTGTTTCTTCAGACAGTGTCTCTTTACATAGCCCTGGCTGTCCTAGAACTCTCCATAGAGTGTAGCCCAGGCTGACCTCAAACTCACAGAGATTCACCTGCCTCTGTCTCCCAAGTGCTGGGATTTTGGGCGTGCATCTCCATGCCCAGTCTAGAAGCTTCTCACAGACTGTGAATGTAGGTTTAGCCACTTTGTTGTGGCGTGGCAGTGGCCTGAATTACAGATTCTACTGACAATGAAGCCATCAGTTACAGGAAACAATCTGATTGTGCTTTTGAAATTTAGAGTTAAAAGTGATTTATTTAGTGTGAGGTGGTTTTTTTTTTTAACCATCTAAAGAGCAAATGTATTGTGTAAATCTTTTTTTAATTTTTGGAGCTTACAAAGATAAATATTCTTTAATGGTTTATACTTAGAAAATGGAAATTTCAGATTAATGTTAGATTCAGGAAAGAAAAAACTCTGAGCTATTCGAGAATCCAGACACCAACCCCTCAAGCTGACTCTGGAGCTTGGAGGGAAAGAAGGGTGGCACGTTAAAGGCGTGGCTAGGCCACGTGGGGGCCCGAACACATGGGAAGCATTTGTCTCCTGTTTGGCTTGAGGCTTTGTGGCGTCTGGCGCAGCTGTGTGAACGTGCCGCCCTACACGCCGCCGCTTGCTGAGCGTTTAGAAGGCGGTGGGGCGGTCACCGCTGCCGTCAAGCCAATGCTCTCGCTTGCAGCAGACTTTCTTCCCGGCCAGTCTTTGCCGTTCTGCTCATCCCATCTCTACCTATTTTGTACCTGGGAGTTTTGCCTCACATTTTATACAGCTCACCCCGTCCCCGACTGAATTTAAAACCACTTTGCTCAGGAAAATGCCATCCTGTTTTTTACTCTTATTTAATATTGTTCGGGACAATTAAAAAGATGATTTCTGCTTTGTTTTTATATAAAATATTAGTAGTATTTTCTTAATTGTACTTATCAAAGGTGAACTAAATAAAGGGCTTATCCCAGTGAGCAGACTATTGGCAGTACGCAGAGGAAGGTGGAAACCGCAAGGACTTGCTGCCAGGAACAGCCCTGAGGGGAGCCCTAGGCTACCGCAGGAAGATTCAGTCGTACACCAGGATGTTCTGTCAGTGCTGCTGGCTGTACAAATCAGAGAGGCACGACTTTCCTCTCCCTGCTGCCTCCCTCTGGGTTCTTCCCGAGTGCCATCAGAGAAGCACCCCACCACCTCTGCCCAACAACTCAGCCACCAAGGTTGTCACTGCTGTGTGCATCTCCAGGACCTGGGTCAGGAGCCCTCTTATCTAATCGGATGCCTCGTTTCCCTCACCTACGAAGAGAAAGATGCTCCCTGCAATGACTCAGTTAGACTAGAATCGCGTATTTATAAGAACTCAGAAAAGCAGTAGTCACTACCTTGTGTCATGGTTACCAAGACCATGGAGGGAAAAAGTGTTGGTGCCTGGGAGCCTGGGTGGATCTCAGTGGCAGAAAGTAGGCCCTGACACAGAAAACAAACACAAAACAAAAAACCACCTCATTGCTGTGCTTTTTCCAATATTCCACGGGAGGCAAAACCATACATTAAGAAGACGTTTTATGGAAAATGGAAATCGTGGCACCTATCCAATATGATGCAAAAGGCTCAACATGAGCAAGTGAATTAAATGACTTTTATTGGTTTAAGAAAATGCGTGTGGTTTCTGTGCTGTTTTTACTCTCCTAGATAATGCTTATGAGTGGCGGCTGGGGGAGAATCCTTCACGAGCAGCTCGACCCATCTGTGCTGGTGGAAATCCAGAAACACGTCTTGAATAGGCTGGAAAATGTGTGGCTGCCGTTGTTCCTCTCAAGCGAACAGTTTGCGTCCCGTCAGAAGATAAAGGTACATGACCGGCGTAATCTTGGATAGCCATTGGCAGGACTAGCCAGCCCTTCAGTATGAATGCCTGCAGTGGGTAACTACGACAAGCAAGAAATCAGGCTTCTCAATTCCCAACCTCAGCATTGCCGCACATTCGTGGCTCCTCTCTCGAGTTTCGTTTGTTTGGTATTTCCATTTGAGAAGCAAGACTGTCAGCTACAACTGTACTAGGCCGTGGTAGCACATGCCTGTAATCCCAGGACTCTGGGGGTAGAGGCAGCAGTATCGTTGCGTTACAGACCCAGATACAGCTACAAAATCAAGCATACAGGCCCAGATACAGCTACAAAATCAAGCTACAAAATCAACAATGTGTGCTTGGTTTCTTAGCACGGTACTCAGCAAGAAGAGACTTAAATATCATCTAGTAATGCAATTGGGTTTTGTTTTGGGTTTAGGTTTTGTTGCTGTTTGGTTTGGTTTTTTTTGTTTTGTTTTATTATTATTATTATTTTTAGAAGCAGGGTCTCTTTACATAGTACTGACTGACCTGGAACTTACTATGGAGACCAGGCTGGCCTGGCCGGCAATTGATATTTTTAATATCATTAAGTTTTCACACAGATGAGCAAGAATAGACAAAAGCATTCATTGCAATATCACATGGGAGAATATTTAAACAAGTTAACAGTAACTCCAGTCTATGTAAAACACTTCAGATTTTCATGTAAAATAAGATTATAAATGAGATTTTAATATAAAAATGAGTTGTCCGTATGTATTGACATGTCCACATGTACTGACATGTCCACATGTACCGCAGATGTCCACATGTACTGACATGTTCACATGTATGGCAGATGCTATTTTCCGAGAAACTAAGAAGTATATAGGAGATATATAGTATATAGGAGATGATTCTGTTACGTCTCCTTCTGCTTCTCTGTCTTCATACACATCTCTACGCGCAACCATCTGCCACATTTATGGATGTTTGTGCTCATGGAAAAGGTACTAGAAAGATCTGTCTCCTGAAGAATACGTTTGGAAAGTGAGGGCTTTTACTTTTTATTTTCTTTTTTCTTTACTTTGATTTTATGTATAGGAAGCAAATATTACTTTGATCATTTATAACATCAGCAGTGTGCCTAAAAAGAGGTTGGCCTGCCATGTATAATTTTGATTTTTGAACTCATGTATCATTAATGTTAATCAGAAAAGACATGGGAAGTATTCCCCGATGTTATTTCATTTTGTCAAGCTCTTTAGGGCCTACTTATCTGGAAGTAGCCTTGGTCTTCGTAGCTGAGCACATTAGGAAAAAACCAGCAGAGTTAGAACACAGTTTATAGCATAGGGGTGAGCTAACTCGCTTAGGGAGATGTTCCCAAGCTTTGAGGAAGCTCAAATCTCCTTTGATATGAGGGAGACTCCAGTTCTCTCTCCGTAACCAGGTGAGGTGACATCTGACTTACTGATATCATCACCAGATTTTCTCTTTACCACAGTCGAGTTATTGTAGCTTCTAGTCATTTCCTTTGCGTTCTGTGGGTGCGCAGCAAAACAAACTGATTGTAGCTGCCTTCAGCCGAAGATGCGAAGCCAGTGAGAATTTTGAGTGAACGAAGCTGGGGCATCTCCCATGCTTAGGGGAGGAATTGACACCCAAGCTTTAGAAAGATGTAGTCAGGGGTAGCTCTGGGAATCTAGCAAGAAAGAGCAGCTCTCCTTCCCTGATCTGTGCCTGTCACAAAGGCGCAAGGCATGAGCTTGATTCTGAACCTGCCTAGCATGCAGGGCCCAGGCTTCAGCGGCAGCATCACTTTGTCTTAGGGGCCTGGCCTTTTTAAGTGAGCTGCTAGGAATAAAAGACACACGGCATAGATGTGGCAGGAGTAGCTCCCCAGAAAAGGGAGATAGTATATACAACCAGAAACCCCCCCAAATGCTGCTGCTCCCTGGTATCCAGAGAGGACCCCTGGGACACTAAAAACCTGAAGATGATGAAGCCCCTTCTATAAAATGAGGCTGTATATGCATATAATTACATATAATTTCTCCATATACTTTATTTCATCATTAGATTACTTAAAAATCATAATACAATAAAAATGTTAAATAAATCTGGAAAAATAAATATAAGGGAAAGATGCCTGACATGCTCAGTCCAGATACAGTTTTCTTATTTGGATATTTTGCATCAGAGGTTAATTGAATCCATAGATGAAGAACCAGCGGGTATAGAAGGCAGCGGTACCTTCTGTATTCCTGTGAATTATGTATGGGTGGCTCCTAAAAATCACTTATGGAAAATGTAAAATGGCTAGAAGATGGCACACCTGTGAGGCCATCACTAACTCTCCAGCTTCAGTTCTTACACAAGCCGAAGTGACACTGTCACCTGTGTTTGGAGTGGTGCCATTAGGTGACAGTGCAGCTGGAGAACCCACCCAGGAGAACCCGCCCATAACACAGAGTGCAGGGTTTCACTCCAGTAGAACCCACCCATAACGCGGAGTGCAGGGTTTTACTTCATGGTCTGAGTGTCATCTTCCTGAGTGACACTCTCCTACCTAACCTGACCTTTGCCTCATTCCTTGAGCTGTTAAAATAATAATTCAAACTTTAGCTATTCTGAATATGTTGCTAAAATAATTGATTATGCTTTTAGATACGGATGAAAGACATAGCGGATGAGCTTTTACTGCAGAGGCATGCCAGGAAAATTGGAGTTTGGAAGGCGAGTAATTATATTCTTTCTCTTATAAATACTACTCTGTTAAAGTAGCACACACACTCATACTCACCCACACTCTCATGAACACGTACATACTCACACACACGCACTCTCATACACTTACATACTAACATTTTCATACAGTTACACACACTCATGCTCTCATATATACCCTCTCACACACACATACACACATCCATGCCGTCATATAGTCACACACATATCCTCTCTCTCCATCACACACACACACACACACACACACTCCTTGCTCCTGACCCTCATTGTCTAAACCTCCAACTGATGCCTGGTTGTGTCCGTGCTGGCAAATGAAACTTGGGGAAAAGCGTGACTCTGCAGAGCTCCTGACCTTTCGACTGTAGAGCACATGAATGACCTTAAATGTGCACTATTCATTTGAAGCCCTAGGTTTGGTTCCCAACACTGGAATGGATGGAAATAGATATATATATATGTATATATATATACACATGTGTATATATATGTGTATATATGTGTATATATATATATATATGTATATGTATATATATATTTAATTGTGTGTGTCCTGGGCATGTTGAGCAAGCTGTTCTTGCAGTATGTGGTAGTTTAATACCAGGAGAGTGGATCACACAGAATGAACCGGTCACGTGAAGCACAACCAGCAGCTTAAATCATCCTTTATTACTCCTGTACTAGAAATCTCAGCTTAGCTAGAAAGCAACTGTGGCAACTGTAATTTTGAAGATTATTAAGATCTCTGTAATGTGAAGCTTTAGAAGATGGCTTATTTTGCTTCTTAACAAGTATGATGAGCACAGTCCTGTTGGTGAGTTTTAAGCTCCTGAGGATTTGTCCTCTGAGGTCATGAAAAGTGAGACCCAGGTGACCCCTCCAAATTAGCGAGCGAAGATAAAGGGTTAGCCTCGCATTGGAAGAATGCACGTCTCCATCAGGAAGCCATCTTCTGAGGCTTCCTCTTGAAAGTAGGTACTCTTTTGAAAGGCTTGGTTTTTTTTGTTACATCTTTATTGAAATACTAAGTATAGTGAGCTTATAGTTTATATTATTGTGAATTATATTTTGCATTATTTTCTATTTATTTAAATTACAGGTTTTCTTTAAATGGCTAAGTTTTAGTATCTTAAGAAGCAGGTCTTAAAACAGTCTTTGTTGAGTGGGTTTTAAATAAACATCCCACTTTAATCCATAGTTGCTCCTATTTATAGGGCTGTAATCTTAATATGGACCAGATGTTGAGAGTCTTGAGTTTTTGTCCAGAGAACATGGCATGTGCCTCACTAAATGGTGATAGGCATCTATGTCCCATGTCTGGGTTAATGGCCACTCACCCAGACTGCCTGGGGTTGCTGCCACCTCTCTGTTCCAGTTCAAGGCCCTACTCCATCCAGGCTGCCCCTCTCCAGGCGGAATTCATTACTCTTTCCTTGGTGTTCCCAGGTCATTTCTTGCTACACTCTCTCAAACATTTTTATGGATGGTCACATGTGATTTGTTTCAAGGAACTTGTTTAGTCCTTGTCAGCAGGGGCATTTAGTCATCGGTTCGATTTGTGCGTCCATCTACAGCACTGCTGTAGAGGGATGCCTCCCTGTATGGCTGTCTACTACCATCAACTCTGGCGAATTCCAGCAGGATTGAAATCTATTTTCAATATATAAATTTTATAAATTTAATAAATCTTATTTTTTGAATCTGAGAGAGTAAAATAGGTTGAGTATGTGACTTTAAATGAGCAAAATATTTTTAAAAGTTTATTTTAAAATTGTTACAATATAAAATGGATGTAGATGAAATACCTTTAAGCCTTATTAAAGCATCACGAGTACTTCTAGATTTTTGTATGATGTAAAGTAAGTCTTCAGTCAGAAGAATTCAATTATTTAAAAAAAAATCCCAGCACTCAGGAGGCAGAGGCAGGTGAACCTCTGTGAAAGTGCGGCCAGCCTGGGCTTCATAGTGAGTTCCAGTGTAGCCTGGACTACATGGTGATACTCTTTGTCGAAACAACAAAAAGAATCATTAGTTGTCCTGAGCTAAGTTCAGTGGTAGACCTCTTGCCTTGCACACACAAGGCCCTGGCTTCTATTCCTATCAGCACACTCATACATTTAATAAGCAATAATTGTTAATTACTGCTATGAATTATTATAATTATTCCTTAGAACTCATAGTTTACTAAAATGATTTAAAAGCATGTCATATAAAAACATGATCTTACCAGGATAGAGTTGGAATTAGTTTAAATTTTCATCTTAAATTATAGTATTGGACTTTCCTTAAAAATACTGTAATCCCAAGAGTAAAAGAAATAATTAAAAACGATGCAGTCGTGTGGTAAGTCACAATGTAGCCATATCAGCACAGTATTGCGGTTACTGTTCTCTTTTCGCCACTGGTCCCAAATCGTAAAGGCTATTAGAATGTTTTAACAATATAGTTACATGTAAAGGCTATTAAAATGTTTTAACAATGTAGTTACATGTAAAGGCTATTAGAAAGTTTTAACAATCTAGCTATATGTAAATGCTATTAAAATGTTTTAACAGTGTAGTTATATGTGCATCACTCAGTAATTTCTTTCTTCTAGTTTCTAAAACTAATGAATCCATTAAAAAAAAAGACAAAAGGTAGAGAGTCCGAGGGCAAAGCTGTCAGAGTCTATTATGTTCATTCCACAAATTTCAGTAGCCAAATCAAAAGAAATAGAAGTTGGTGGTTTTGGTCTAATTAACGACTTGATTGCTACTTTTGGAACATGTCTGATTGCCTGTATTGTTTGGACAGCCTGTGGCAAGTAAGTGGATATCTTCATCCTGTGAGATTATTGCTTTCCGTAAAGCATTATTGAATCCAGTCATTGCAAGGCAATTTCAACGATTTGTGGCCCTGAAAGGAGATTTATTGGAAAACGGAGTACTTTTTTGGCAAGAAGTACAAAAGTTTAAGGTATTGTATTGGGAACTGGGGAAAACACTTTTGTTTGAAGAGATGGTGCATTAAGATAGCAGATGCATATGGATTTGTATAATATATCCCAATATTGCCAGCTTCCTTCGTGTTAATGTTTAAATATTGGCATATTTACTGTCCACTGTCTAGAGGCACCTGTGCCATAGTGAAGAATAGGAGTGAGCCCCCATGATAGTATTGTGCTTTCAAAACATGCAACATGGCCTAGTTAGTACATTTCTCTCTATTGCATGCATCTATAAATGCACCACACATTTTTCCTGGAGACATTCCTAATTGGTATAGCCATATAACAAAGACCTTTTTACAAGAATTCTTCCTAATCAAGTGTACAGCAATAATAACCAAAGATACTGGTTTACAGGTGGACTGGCAGAGACAGGAAAGTTCTTCTGCTAACAACAGTGGCCACATTCAGTGCCAAATGAAGTGAAAGGATGGGGTTAGGTGCAAAGGCAGCGTAGTTTCAGGCTTGGGAGTTTTACCGTAGACTCCTATTTTCTCTGCCTTGGATAAGAGAAGACAGCTTTCTTTGTTTTGCTGTCTAGATGTGCCTGAGGGGTATTTAGCCCCTACCTAAATATTTCCAGGGGTATGGGCTGATTTCCTAACAAGCACCTTATTCTATCTCAATGCAAAAGTGTGGGGAAAGAATACATTTAGTTAAGATAATGGCTTCTGTCTGCTCCCAAGTGCATCTTGAGCAGCACTAACGAGTGGTTCCATGTGCAGCAGTTCAACGAAATCCAAGTCTTCTTTCTTCTTGACTTAGTTTTGCTGTTTTCATTAGTCTCCATTTTAATATCTCTTCTGCAATATAGTTTCAAAGTTGTGGTGCTATTCCTCCTTCAACTTTGTGGTGGCCCAAATAAGAATGACCCCCGTAGGTTCATACATGTGAGGTTAGTCATCAGGGAGTCACACTTCTCGAGAAGGGTTAGTGACCTGCTGGAGTAAGAATGGCCTTATTGGGAAAGTGTGTCACTGGGAGTGGGCTTTGAGGTTTCAAAAATCCATGCCAGGTCCAGGGTCCTCTCTCTCTCTCTCTCTCTCTCTCTCTCTCTCTATCTGCCTGAGGATCAGGCTATAGCTCTCAGCTACTGCTCCAGTGCCTGCCTTCATGCTGCCATTTCCCACACCATGATGATAACAAATTAAAACCTCTGAAACTATAAGCAAGCCCCCAATTAATGCTTTCTTTCACAAGCGTTGCCTTGCTCATGGTGTCTCTTCACAGCAGTAGAACACTGACTAAGACAGAAACTGGTGCCAGGAGAGGGATATTGCTGTGACAGGCCTGCCATGCTGCTTGTTGCCTGAATGTAGACTTCAGAACTTTGGATCAGGAAGTAGTTTAATGCTATAAGAGGGACCTAAGGTCCCTACGACAGCAGTGTAGATTGTAATAGCTCCACTCAAGAGCCTTCACAAAAGCAGAATATTAGCTAGTGTCCTGGAGATCATTTTTATGAGATTTTGGCTAAGAATATGTCTGCTTTCTGCCCTTGCCCCCCAAAAAAATCTGCCTTAGACTAACTGAAGAGTTTTGGATTAATGGCATTGGCAGAACAGATTTAAAGACAGCCTAGTACTGACTGTATCATATGATTACTAGTGGCCAGTCTTATGCAGATTTATAATGAACAGGAGCACCAGGAAGTATAACATCTGCCTGACTTGTGAATTCCAGAGGGAAGTTTGAGAGATGCTTAAAGATTCAGTGTCATTTGCTACGTGGAGTTCAGGATCTGGGGTTCTGGTCAGCTAGGGCTAAGGAGTCAGCTGTGATTAACGAGAAACCAGAACCACTGAAGTTTGCTTTACTGGGACAGTTGATGCTGGTCAACTGGAGCGAAGCAATTAGGGGTGATTAAGAAAATACCAGCACCATTGAGGACAAATTTCCTGAGAAGTATTTCTTCAGAGTCAGCATGCAGAAGCTGTGTCTTTGTGCTGGCAGCTCTTCACATAGTGTCTTACACATGGTAGTGTAAGAGTCACCCAGGTGGTGCCCGTTTTAAAGGCTAGGAAGCAACTGAGGTCTGGCACTGTGTGACAAGGCTGGAGTCCCTGAAGAGAGCCTAAAGGAGGCAAGTGGTGAAACCGCAGCCCGTTTCCAACAGAAGATCCCAGCATTTCGGAGATGCCGCTATCGTAGGATGACCACCAAGAATGGCAGTAGGTACGGAGTGGAGCCAGGCTGGAACTTTGAAGGCAGTTGAGCGGATCTGGAGAAGTGAGCGAGTCCTTTGCAGGAGCTCAGAAGATCATGAGTGAATTCCAGATAATTGGATGTCGGGTTATTTACACTCTTGGAATTTGGTTTTGCTTTATTCAGACTGTGACTGTGCCCTGGTTCTTCTACCTTGAACTAAGAAAGTATTTAATTTAATTTTAATTTGATAGGAGCCCACAGTCGAAACTTTGAATTTTAAAAGATTTTGGAGTTTAAAAGAGACTGGCTATTTTAAAGAGACTGAATTTTTAGGTGCTTGAATTTTTAAGTACTGTGGGTCTTTTAAATTTTGGGATATTTTATACTGTGATATTTTTATTAATGTGAGATCTTGGGGATGAATATTGTCTTAGTGAGGGTTTTATTGCTGTGAAGAGGCACTATGACCACGGCAACTCTTACAGAAAACATTTAATTGGGTGGCTCGCGTACGATTTCAGAGGTCTGGCCCAGTAGCATCGTGGCAGGGAGCATGGCAGCATGCAGGCAGATGTGGTGCTGGAACTGAGAGTCCTACATCTTGCAGGCAACAGGAAGTCAACTGTCTGACTAGGCATGGCTTGAGCATATATGAGACCTCAAAGCCCGCCTCGCTAAAGACACACTTTCTCCAGCAAGGCCACACTTCCTCGGTATGCTACTCCCTTTGGGGGCTATTTTCTTTCAAACAAGTAAGAAAGGAACAGCTTAATAGTGGTGTGTTTGTGTGTCAGATTGACAAAGTGTCAGTTGTGCTGGCTGGCTTGATGTCAACTTGACATAAGCTAGAGTCACAAGAGAGGAGAGAACTTGAATTGAGAAAATTCCCCAACATCAGGCTGTATGCAAGCTTGTAGGGCATTTCCTTAATTACTGACTGATGGTGGAGGGCCCAGCCCATTGTGGTCGTACCATCCTTGGGATGGTAGTCCTGGTTTCTGTAAGAAAGCAAGCTGAGCAAGCTATAGGGAGCAAGCCAGAAAGCAACACCCCTCTATAGTTTCTGCATCAGCTGCTGGCTCCAGGTTTCTGCCCCGACTTCCTTCAATGATGTGGAAGTGTAAGCCAAATAAACCCCTTCTTCCCCAAGTTGCTTTTTGGTCATGGTGTTTCATCAGAGCAATAACAGCCCTAACTGGGACAAACCCCTAGGGTTCTGGCATTACAGGTATGTGTTATCAGACCTTGCCAGCTGTGAAGTTAATATCTGTGTTCTGACTTTCTATCCCCATGACCAAAGTACTCAAGAGAACAACTTAGAGAGAGGAGGGCCTCATTTTAGCTTAGGGTCCAGACATTCAGGCAGGCCACCATGCCCAATAGAGCACACTGTGGCAGACAGGAAGCAGAGAAAGGGAAACAGGAAGGAAAATCGAGGACAGAGTAGCCCAGTGACAGGTCCCAGTGGCCTGCTTACTCCAGGCAGGCTCCATCCTCACCACCTCCCAGTAATGGCTTTATACTCTGGATCCACAAAGCAGCTGTCCTCAGGATCTAAGCATCTTTGGGGTAAGTGTAACAGACACACCCAGAGCTCTACTGTAGCAATCCCTTTGGTGTTCTCAATTCAATCAAACTGGCAAAAATCATCACAAGGACTAAATTTCCTCATCCAAAAAGCTTAGCTATCAAGTGTGCCAGGCGTTATGCTTGGTTATAGGAGTGAAAGGGTGAGGAGTGTGCCCCTCCCTTCCTCGGGAGGGGTGTTAGTTATGATTGTGTCCTGATGAGGTGAGCTGCAGGGATGGTGAGTTAGGAAGGGCTCGGACACCAGTGTATGTGACCATTGGAAGGCATTCTACCCGCAAATGTCATACTGGACTAACTCTTAAATAGCTTACTTTGAAACTTGTTTGGAGGTCCAAGCAGGGAGTGCGACTAATCATAGACCCTTCATGAAAAAGTGGTCATCCTCTACATTGGACCCTGCAGCTTTGGGAGAGACACATGGAGTGACCATGGAGGAATTGGGACCCTCACTTAGCCAGCTGAACCTGCCGAATCAACCCTGGCAATCAATGGGGTAACAGATACCACAGTCGGATTGCCTTGATGCCATGACTTACTCATATTGTTTCCCATCTGCCGGGAATCTTTTTTGTTGCTTTTCTTATGATCATGGGATCATTATTCACAAGAATCCCTTGATATCAAGGGTGTTATAGTTAGCATTTTACAGGTGAAGATGTTAAAAACACAGAAAAGCTAAGAAACTTCCATAATGAGGTAGCTCGTGAAGTGATAGAGTGTGATGTCAACCAAGTTGTTGTGTCTCTGACCTCTGTGTCTTTAGCCACAGAGCTGTGCTGTGACCTAGTAGTGGCACTGGAAATAGTCAGAGAGACAGCTCAGGTAATCTTGGTCAAATGGTGTTCTGGATTGTGAAAAATCAGAAAGAACCAAGTCCACAACAGGATATTGGGCACTTAATTGAGACACTGATTCATTGCTACAGTCAATAAAAATTGTTTAGGAGAATGATTAGTGATATAAATGTTTACCTATTGATTATCAATTGAAAGCTAGTTACTGAGCAACTATATGGCTTCATATAAAATTTGTGTTCATGGGAGTATTTGTAGAGAAAAAAATGAAGATATATTCCGATCTCTCAAGCTTTTCTTGACTCCATCCCTTGACACAAGGGCTAAGGTGGATGCTAAGTATACAACAATGGCCAAATAGTGTCCCTCTCAGACTTTACAATCTAAAGAGAGACAGATGAGGGGGTAAACAAGACACATTCAAGGTCCCGGATGTTAGGGAAGAGGGTAAGATGGAATCTCTATTGGCTGAAGGAGTCACAGAAAGCTTACTAGAGGGGAGCATTCTTAACCCTAGTAACAGGTGAGAGTTAACAAGGCAAGAGCCTTTAATCCCAGCACTCAGGAGGCAGAGGCAGGTGGATCTCTGAGTTCGAGGCCAGCCTGCTCTACAGAGCGAGTTCCAGGATGACCAGGATTATATAGTAATATCATGTCTTAGGGGGAAAAAAGAAATTAGGAAAAAATATCAGTTATGATTCTAAGTTCTATCCCATTTGTCAGAATTAATATTCTGTAACATTGCAAATTTGTTTTGACCTCACAAGTTTAAATTCCATAATTATAATCAAGTTCATCAAATGATTACATAATAATCCTACAAGGAATGGTGAACAGTGACTATTTGGAAATATATCAGACTTATGCAATGCAAATGGACATTTTCTGAGTTGATGCTAAATTGAGTGGTCATGCTGCCTACAATGTAATGTTAATATTAAGCTTTTTTTCTAGGTAACATATGGTAAGCCCTATATAAAAGTTTCACATGACTGGTGCCCAAAGTTTTCTTTAGTATCCTAACACATCTCTTACAGTAACTGGTGTTTGCTGGGTACTTGTCAGTGTTAGCTCATTTCTGGCCTGGAATGAGGAGTTTCCAAATTTGTTTGCTTTCAGCTCATTTACAGAGCAAAATTTTTGACATAAAAATGCTGTAATTCAAGCCAAGCTATCTATTAAAAAAATACTCTCCCACTCCGACTTTAAAACTAGAACATTTTAATATACTACCACGACTTTTAAAATCCCTCTAAAAGGAATGACGTGATGACGTCCTGGCTGAGACACGAAAGAACCCCCAGGGGCTCACGTGGCTTGTGGTAAATACGTGGTGGCCAGCTGGAGGCACTGTTTCGCGAAGTAGAGGTGGGGCCTCGCTAAGGATGGGTTACTCGGTCATGACATGGAAGGACATTTCCCTCAACCCTGTCTCTTCCTCCCTCTTGCTTCCTGTACACCAAGAGGTAAGGAAACTCCGTCACAGGCTCGGCGGACAGGAGGTTCTGCTTCACTGGCACCCAGAAGCCAGCTGTAATCTTGAACCTCTGGAGCTGTACACTAAGTGGAGGACACACACGCACACGCGCACACACACACACACGCACGCACGCACACGAGTTGCTTTCCCTTGTACTTGTTCACAGTGATGGAAGAGCAGCTCTTACAGATGGGAGGACCCGAGCACCCTGGACCCTAAGCAACTGTAAGGACGTTCCTGTTTGACAGCAGCAGGCAGACTTGCTGGTCTTGTCGAGGCGGCAGTCAGGAGAGAAAGCTTTGGTTTCCACCTAGAGCTGGGTAGATGTGGATTCTCAGTGTTCCGCTAGGACGCTGTCACAGCATTTGAGCAAGAGGCTTTCGCCCCGGTCAGTGCCCGGCATGGAGCGGGACTCGTGCAGGGCATAAATGTTAACGAGTCATACCTGGCTAGGGAAACAAGCGACAGAGTAAATGAAAGCAAGGCACGTGCACCGAAGCGTCAGGCTCCCCGGGTCTAAAAGAAAGGATTTTTGAAAATAGCTCTGACACTTCGCCGTGCCCTCGCAAGCCCAAGCTAAGCGGTATATACTGTAAAGTGCTCTGAAAAAGCATCAATCTCATCCTGCTTTGCGGCTCCTCCTCCCTGTCCAGGATTTGTGCCACTCACATTGTACTGAGTCCATCATCCAGAAGAAGATCACGACCATCATCAACTGCTTCATCAACTCCTGCATCCCCCCAGCTCTGCAGATTGATATTCCAGTTGAGCAGGCCCAGAAGATAATTGAACACAGGAAGGAGCTGGGACCCTACGTGTTCCGAGAGGCACAGGTAAGAGCCAGAGCCGGAGGCGCCGGCTGAGGTTGACGTACACCAGTAGTCAAGGTATTCTCTAAAGCTCTTCCGTTGCTCATGCATGGCAAGATGTAATCTCCCTGGTACTGGGATTTGCTCTCTTTAATGTGGATATATTTTGCCTATATCATTAAAATATACAAAGCTAGTGACTTTTATACTGTTGTTGATAATGCCATAAATAAAACTAGATAATATACTTTGACTTTTCACAGTTACTACTTTTATCTACAAATTGTAAAAATGCTCCAGGTAATTCCTCCATCCTTTTTTGCCATTCATATTCCCTTTTAAAGTACCCACTAACACAAAAATGTGTAAAATACGTGTGTCTTAAAATTTGTATATTTTTAAAGCTTGAAATATTCACATAGCTCATAAAATAAGTGAGAGGAGATTTAAGCACTCAGCCAGCATAAAGTACATACACTCACGAAAGAAACTCAGGCCTCTTTTAACCTGCTCAAGTTACTTCTTTTTAAGATAAATAATAGAAAACATTGACTCGGTGGGCATAATTTATTTGCATTTTGAAAACCCTTTTAGTGATGTTGTTCCTAAAAAATGATTAAGAAAAATAAGTTATAATAGGGGTAATGAGGAAGGCCATGTCACAAACTGACAGGAAACAGATCTAGGGAGCGATTGCCCGGAGCATGAAAAAAGGCCATTATCCCTCAGCGTTCATTTCTAAGCCAGCTGTGTTCAAGTCCTCTAAGGAACTGGAAGTGGTCTCACAATCCAAATTATGCACTAAAACAGGCAGAGGAGGGGGCTGGAGAGATGGCTCAGAGGTTAAGAACATTGCCTGCTCTTCCAAAGCTCCTGAGTTCAATTCCCAGCAACCACATGGTGGCTCACAACCATCTGTAATGCCCTCTTCTAGTCTGCAGGCATACACACAGACAGAATATTGTATACATAATAAATAAATATTTAAAAAAGAATAAAAAAGAAAAACCCAAAAGGAAAAGAAAAAATTATTTTAAAAAAAATCCAGGCAGAGGAGCGACTGAGGATGTGCTAGAGAGAAACAGAGAAAGCATGGCACCAAAACTGTTGCACCTGCTAAGATAGCCTCACCTTGGTGTCCTGACAAACCAGAACAAGACATGAGGTCCTCTCTGTCGGACCTCAGGTCTGAGTGTAGATGTCCAGAGTGGGACCAGAGTCCTCAGACTTAGCATGTCTATCTGATTTCCTAAGGTGGCATCATAGAGATAGCTTAGAGCATGTGAAATACAGAATCTTCCTGAGGTCCTCTTTCCTGTTTACCAGAGATTGGGGGGCAGGCGGTGGTAGGCTCTGAGAGTGGCATCCCTTACCCCAGAGACGCGAGCCCCAGATCTGGTCACCATCCATACGTCCTTCCTCTCTTTCACTCCCTTGACCCCACATTTGATCAGAAAAGTCAGTCGTGTGTTTCCTTGTTGTGAGGGTCTATCCATTTTTCTTCACCCCTGTGTCACTTCAGATCTGCAAAACCTATTAACTATTAACTATTAACCATTACCATAGCTCCAGTCTCTGGGCTGGCTCCAACCAACTCACTGGAAGCAAAGTACTTTTTCTCAAAATGGCGTCTGATCGTGCTACCCTCTGCTTAAAATGCTTTACTGTCTTCCTGCTGCCCACAGAGAGAAGTCAGCTTGCTACACACCTGGAGCCGCATCCCTTACCACCTCTGTTCTCTCTTCCCGGGGTTGCTGAGATAGTGTAGTTCCATAATCCACCTTTTCTGTCTTTGGCCCTGAGCTCACACAGGTCCATCTCCTCTGCCTTGTGTTTCTCTCTGTCCTAAGACTTAAAACACTGAGCCCGAGGTTACCCCATCTGCGGGCAGAGAGCAAAGTAGCCCTACATTTGTTAATATATCTTAGAATTTGGTCGTTGTTAAGGTTCTGCAGGTACAGGGGAATGTGTACTAATTGAGGCTAGCTTGGTCTAAAGAGAGAGTTCAAGGCCAGCCTGGTCTACAGAGTGAGTTCAGGGCAGCCATTACAGGATACAGAGAAACACACACACACACACACACACACACACACACACACAAAGGAATGAATAATTACATTCACGCCTAGAAAACATGAGTAGTGAGTTTTGCTTATTCAGGACTCAAGCATTGACTTTGAAAAAAAGATCCTTTACCCTAAGAGTTGGCATGGAGCCTAAGGGGGCGGCTCGTTTTTTCTTCAAGCATTAGGTAAAGGCCACTTTAGCCATAAGATGTTGGGCTTGATTTGATGTGGCAAGCCCTACCTTCTTGGAAGTAACGTATGCCTCTGGAGCTAATGTAAGACCTCGGCATAGGAATTACAGCAGCTACCCTTATCTCCACGCACATCACAATTAATCACTTAATGTGCAGGGTCCTCACAGAGCATTGGCCTAGGGTGCCGGTTTTGCTTTTTAAATGTTACTTTTTCTTGCTCTCACATAAAAGAGATTATATCATTTAAAAGTTACTCAAGATTTATTCTTAGATCCGCAGCTTTGTTTAAGAGCCTTTCCAGAGACAAAATGGTATTTCCTTTCTCTAAAAGACAGAGAAAGGCTCGGGGGAGTTTCCCTTGAAGAACCGAATACTTGGAATAGTTGCATAAAACAGCAAAGTGCAGGGCTGACCGACTGGAGCAGCTTTAAAAGAAAACATGACTTTCTCATTTAAAAAGACCTAATGGAGTCTTCAGTAATGCAATCAATGGGTTAGGGAAACACTAAGAATAAAGTCACTTTCAAGTACACCCGGTGTGCGTTTTGAAGGGCTTCTCATCTGCGGTGAAACCGCTGGAGAGAAGCCTGTGCTGGGCTCACTGCACTAAGTCTGCAAACAATAAGGTGGTGGGGTTGGGGGTTGTGCGGTGTACCTTAAGGATGGAGAAGTCCATGATTGTGGCAAGTTAGAGTTAATTTGGTACATTTGTAGAGAATGGTAATCTGAGACATAGTTGTTTTTTTTTTAACTACAGATGACAATTTTTGGGGTTCTGTTTAAGTTTTGGCCACAGTTTTGTGAGTTTAGGAAGAATTTGACAGATGAAAAAATTATGAGTGTTTTAGAGAGAAGACAAGAACATAAACAGAAAAAGAAAATGTCAGAGTCAGATGAAGACAAGATCGGAAAGGTAAGCCTGAATCCGCTCTAGATGGAATTGCACTTCTAAAGGATAAGATGATGTGTGCGGCCCAGAGAGGACCGTGGAGAAGTTATAGCCGGAGGCGTTAGTGACTTCAAATCTTCGTCTTCCTTCACGGCTCTCAGACTGTTCTTGAGTTTCCCAGAATTGTGTTCTCTTCTTCATGAAGGCTTTCTTCACACCTAGACAACGTCAACAGCTTCCATCCCCTAGAGTTAAGTAACGTGTGTGTGTGCATGTGTATGTGAGTATGTGTGTGTGTGCATGTGTGTGTGTGTGTGTGTGTGTGTGTATGTGGGGGGGACGGACATGCCATGTGAATAAGCTGTGGTGGCATGGACTGCTTGCTGATCCAGCGCGCTGGAAGACAGAGACAGGAGGAGCCCCAGGCTCACTGGCCAGCAGCCTAGCCAACCTTAGGCAGGAAAGACCCTGTCAGAAACACTGATGTTGAGAAGCAACACCCAAGGCTGCTCTCTGGCTCCACGATCAGGTGCATTTATGAGCACATACACACACACACACACTTGTTTGACCACATAATTGTTTAAGGTGTTCATTCTTTCTACATGTTACTAGGAAATTATTATGCATGGCAGAATCATCCCAAAAGTGAGCACAGGTGTGTGTATGCTGACTGATTTCTAACACAGAGTTGGAAGAAGGAAGGGAGGCATCAGGCATACTCTGTTCACCCGTTGACGATAACGGCACAGTTACACATGTCACCATTCAGCACATATCTGAGGGCGGGAGACCATTCAGTCACTACAGTGTATGTTCATGTATTCATTTGCCACCTAGCAAATACTCGGGTGCCTTGTGTGAGAGGCACCGTTCTGTTCTGTCTGTCATCGTATGGAACATTTCCCCATAGGCATACATGAGAAAAGGAACACACAGACCTTGATTCCATTTGTGTGGGGGTTACAGTTTTATGTCTATGCATTGCCCCTTGTGGAAAATCTGGTTGTATGTTCACGAGAACTAGAGTCTTTCTTTGATGCTTGGGACTTTTATATTCTACCTTATTGTTTGTCTCATTTCTCTTTAAGTGTTCTTATATGAATATGGCCAATTTAAAGGTCAAAGTGACTGGCGTGAAGCTCCAAGTGTAGACTCACCATGAACTGATTTCTTACGTGACATTATAACTTCCCACGATCTCGCTCTCTGTTTTCCCTCACAGGCTGGAGTCAAGCAGTATACAAGCACTACAGGCTCTCTAACCAAAGCACCCTTAGCCAGCGAGTCCCTGCTGGGCCTGCAAGCCTATGGTCGGCAGGTGAGATGCCAGGTCCCGCTTGCCCTCTAGAGCAATGGGCGCACAGTGACTTGGTCACTGGGCAGAAGGAGGTTGTGTACACATCTGGCCAGTGTGTGGTACAGGTGTGAAAATGGGTTACAGTGGTAATCCTCAGAGAGTCTGGAAGGGAATTCCCTCCAGCCGTTTTCCCCCAGAGCATGCTGGGAATTGAAATTTAGGGCCTTGTGCCTACGAAGCATGTAGTCTCCCCACTGAGCTCTTCCTCAGCTCGTGATGGTTTAACTTGAAGACAGCGAAGCGACATCTTCCTGGAGAAAAGAATAAAAATAAACAACCTCCGTAGATTAGTGCGCTGAGTTCAGAGATGACACAGAATGCTAAATGCTTAGTCTCAGTTTCTTAATTCTTGGTATTACATGCCCACCACCCAATACATTTGCATTTTTATGTTTACAACCAGCACGCCTTCATATCAATTCTCTGAAACATGAGTTTAATCTACAGCCATTTTTAATGGCTTGTATTTAAAAAATGTTTGCACCTTAGAACAATACTAACTCATAAAACAATCTTTACTGCACTTAGAAGTGCCACATAAATTGTTACCCTACTGAGGTAACTAATAGGCTATAAAACTCTCATGAAGTGTAGTGAGGGCTTTGGGCAGGCCTGCTTTTCGCCCTGCCCTGCTCCTGGCTGCCGGCTAGCTTGTGCCCCGAAATAACATCACACAAATTATATTCTTTTAAATACTGGCTGGCCCATTATTTTCAGCCTCTTACTCACATCTTGACTAACCCATATCTAATAATCTTTGTAACACCACGAATGGTGTCTTACCGGGAAAGATTCAGCATGTCTGACCTAGTGGGTGGCTTCATGCCATCTCTCTCTGAGGAGAGGCACGGCAGTCTGTCTAACTTAGGAGAGGCATGGCATCTGACTGAGCCATCTACCTCACTTCCTTCTTCCTGTTCTGTCTACTCCACCCACCTAAGGGGCAGTCTATCAAATGGGCCAGGCAGTTTCTTTATTAGCCAATGAAATCAACTCAAACAGAAGACTCTCCCACATCAATGAAGGAAAAGAAACCGTTGATTGTGTAGATACCTGTACTGACAGGTCTATCTGACGTGGATGAGACTCAGGTACATGCATCAGGAAATGATCCACTTGACCTGTTGGGAGCACAACATAAGCTTCAGCAAGGGATGCAGACACAGAGGCTTCGTCCTGAGCTCTGTCTGCATCAGTTTTACTCTGCGGCACGAAATGAGACACAGAATCCCCTTGATCAAAGAGAGAAGAATGATGGCGAGGATGATGATGATGTCACTGATAATAATCATGTCCTGTCTGTGCCTTAAGAGGTCAGAGGCACTGTGCGTACACATACTTACTTTTGATTTTTGCTTTCTGAATAGCTGGATGTCAGAGGCACCTTGAAAATATACATATTTACTATTGATTTTTGCTTTTATAAGCCTGCATATTGTTACTCTAGAAATTGGGGTAAAATAATCAATTGTTGTTATTCAGTAATCAGTCTAAATTCAAAATTATCACCCCCAAAATAATCTTGGATGTTTAATAAGCATCTGAGTTTATAATCAATATAAAGATAGCTGAGCCACTGTTGCTGAGCCCGTAAGTATTGCAAGGAGCCGCTTGTTTGTTCCTGGCTGCTCAGCCCCAAAATAATCACACAGAAACTGTATTAATTAAATGACTGCTTGGCCCATTCGCTCTAGCTTCTTACTGGATAACTCTTTTTTTTTTTTTTTTTTTTTTGGTTTTTCGAGACAGGGTTTCTCAGTGGCTTTTGGAGCCTGTCCTGGAACTAGCTCTTGTAGACCAGGCTGGTCTCGAACTCACAGAGATCCGCCTGCCTCTGCCTCCCGATTACTGGATAACTCTTACATCTTAATTTAACCCGTCTCCATTAATCTGTGTATCACCATGTGGCAGTGGCTTACTGGCAAAGTTTCGGCATGTCTGACATTGGCAGCAGCTCCATGGTGTCTAACTACACCTTTCTTTCTCCCAGCATTCAGTTTAGTTTTCCCTGCCTACCTAAGTTCTGCCCTGCTACAGGTCCAAAGCAGTTTCTTTATTCATTAATGGTAATCACAGCACACAGAGGGAAATCCCACATCACATAAGCTCTTGTCCCATTGTTCACTGGGCAACAGTATGGCTGTCTGAACACTCTTCCTCAGTCAGTGAGAGAATTTACAGATTCAGGTCAAGGCTACAGAAAGAAGTAGCTTTGTTATGGAATAAATATTACAAAAGGAGAATAAACTAGGTAGATAAAGATTTGTGGTACACAGTTTAAAAAATTAAAATGCATAAATGGGGAGATCTGTATTATCATTTGAGATATATGATAGCAATATCTCAAATATATTCTTTTTGTTTCAATTTGCTTTGTTTTTTAAACAGAATATCACTGTATAGTCCAGGCGGATCTGGGCTTTAATAGGTACCTCAGGCTAGCCTCAGAGATATGCTAACCTCAGACTCATTCATGCTGGAAATCCAGGCATGAGCTACCGTAATTGGCCAGGATATACTTTTCTTGGTGCATGTTATGCATCGATAAGAAGTGTAAACAAAGGAATAATGAGATTTATTTTATCTCTAGTGTGCTCCTGAGGGAAATCTGGCAAAGTTTTGATCATTAAGTTTGAAAATTATTTTTTTCAGCCAACCTGGTGCTACTCAAAGTACATAGAAGCCTTGGAACAAGAGCGGATTCTTCTGAAAATTCAAGAAGAAATGGAAAAGAAAATGTTCACAGGTAATTTTTGCCTCTCGTGCACAGAGCTGCTCTGTTGCCGTCTAGCACAGACTAATTTTAAGAGTTTGCACTGGTCACTTCACTGTATGTCCCCTCTCATCTTTGTGCAGGTACGTCATCTTTCTCAAATTTTGGTTAAGCTTCCCACTGGTTCCACTATGTCTCTGAAGAAGAACTTGTCTCTCCTCAGCTCCTGTTCTCTTTCTGCTTTCCTAACCATCCAGAACCAGAGACACTGCCTCTCCCCCGAGAATGCTCAGTCTCTCTGTCTCTAGGGTTTCTCCTCTGCAGAGGAGGAGCCGGCACAACCCATACCCAACACTTCTGTTTTCCAGGGTAGCAACGTTCAGGCTCACGTTCACTTTCTGCTCCTGAGAGGTGCAAGGTAAGCCGGTGTGTGGGACTCCCGTTTTCTGCACACCCTCTCATGCAGGCAGATCTGCACAGACCCAAAGCACAGCCCCCTCAGACACACCGCTTGCACACTCACTACCAAACCAAAGGGTAGGACAGCTAGTCTTCTGATTTATGGTACAGTCTCCCAAGAAGAGATTCCACCAGGGGAGGTTTGCTTCTGTTTACTACACGCCAATCCTCTTCCATCGAGAACCCTGGGTGGGGGTGGGGGAAGTGGGCACTATCTCAGGCTTCCTAAGCTTTTCTAAGCTGGGACTATGTGAAAGACCAAACACCAAGCCCAAGACCCTCTCCATTCAGATACTGATGAACCTGTAGGATTTTACCGGATTCTATTAACAAGCCCTTTCCAGAGCGGTCTAGCCACAGAACGTGGTGTGTGTGTAAACTGCCAGGTCAGATACTCACAGCAGCCTGTGAAGGCTCCTCTCTTAGCCACTGTCTTACCTGGTTTCACAGTATCCCATTTTCCGGGGAATGGGGAGGAGGGGTGGACCAAATGTTCTCAGGCTGCTGATCTTGTTTTCTTTCTAGTTACCCTCCACACTGCACCTGCCCAGCCCCCCACCTTTAGGTTAAGTTAATAATGCCTTGAACATTACGGACACCACGTGTGTTTGTTCTTAGTGGAGAGCTCTTTTCAGTTTTTATCGTTATTGTTTGGGTTTATTTTCTATACATCTTTGTTTCATGCTTTTTTTTTTCTTTTGCAGGGTTTCTTTAAGCCAACTTTAACTAACACTGAATGTCCAAGAAGCTGAACATCCAAGCTTTTGGATAGTCTCATGACTATAGAATACTATCTACTACCTAGACTAGAAGAATTAAAATTGTTTGCCGATCATAGTCCTTAGGGAAAATGCAGCATTATGCGTCTTGTGCAATCTTTCAACAAATGTTCCTTTCAGGCTACTCTAGTTAGCAGATCTGCTCACTGGGTGCCCAGGGGTCTGACTGTTCCTAGTATAATTAACCGGAGCGATAGAAGAGCCTTCCCCCTCCATTCCCAACTGGGAGGAGACTGTGCTGAAGCGGTGGTTTTTACAGTGCACTGTGCACAAGACTCACATGACGTAGGCAAGCATCTCGGGCTCCAGGGGCTGCTCCCTGCAAACCTTCCAGCCACTCATGGGAGACACTCTGGAACTGCCGTCTTTCCCAGACAGCACAGGGCCCCCAAGTCCTCTCGCGGCCATGGGACCGGCCGCTGTTTCACCAAGCTCTTGTGGTTTCTGCCCTTCTACTGCTTTTCCTTCAGTTGAGATTTTGTTGGTTTGTTTGTTTTCCTGTGGTTCAATTCTCTGTCCCCTCGACATGTTAATTATAATTCTTTTGAAAGTTCTGCTTTTCCCAGAGTCTTCGATGTTCATTAAGCCAATGAAAGCCCACTTTCTGAGTAGACTTCCTAGGTAGTACAAATACTGTAGGATATGAAGAAAATTAAGATAAAAAATTAAATCCACACTCCTTATTTTCACTTCTTTCCTGATGTTTCATCCTTTCTCTATGCAGATGGAGTTTCTAGCCTATATAGTTTTTCTTCTCTTAAAAGAAGTTAGTTTGACATTTCTTGCAAAGCAGCTCTATTTGATTTTTTTTGTTTGTTTGTTTTTTGTTTTTTGTTTTTTCGAGACAGGGTTTCTCTGCGGCTTTAGAGCCTGTCCTGGAACTAGCTCTTGTAGACCAGGCTGGTCTCGAACTCACAGAGATCCGCCTGCCTCTGCCTCCCGAGTGCTGGGATTAAAGGCGTGCGCCACCGCCGCCCGGCCAGCAGCTCTATTTGAGACCCAGAGAAGAAACTTTCATTTCTCCTTCCCTTTTGACAAACTTCACAGGATACAAAAGTATAGGTTGGCAGGCTTTTTATTCTTTCAGTACCTAAAATATATCATTTCTCTTTCTTCTTGCTTTTGTAATTTTTCTGAAGAAAAGTTGGATGTCATCCTTGCCCCTCTGTGGAGAAGTTGCTCCGTCCGTCTCCTGGCTTCAAGATCTCTGTGCCAGGGCCCGAGGAGCCCACACAGGTTAAGAGCACATATCCAGCTGCACATCCGTCCTAGGTGCTGCTCTCTAAGCCTCTTTGTCTGTAGCTTGGCATCTGTCACTAGTTTTGGAAAGATTTGGTGTTATCACTGTCCAGCGTTGCGTTCGTTCCTGTCTCTGGTTTCTGCCCTTCCCATCCCACGCACGGCCACCTCCCCTCCAGTCCTCCTCCTCCTCCTCCTTCTCCCTCCTCCTCCTCCTCCTCCTTCTTCTTCCTCTCTCTCTCTCTCTCTCTCTCTCTCTCTCTCTCTCTCTCTCTCTCTCTCTCTCTCCCTCTCTCTCTCTCTTTCTCTCTCTCTCCCTCTCTCTCTCTCTTTCTCTCTCTCTCTCTTTCAGTTAGGGAAGTTTCCACTTATCTCTCTTCCGGCTCTGGGCAGTGAATCCTTTTCGCCATCAGTGCCCACTCCAGATAAACTCATCAGATGTTCTTCATGTCTGAGATATCAGTATATACACACACACACACACACACACACACATATATGTATACACATACACACACATATATATATATGCTTGTAGGCCCGAAGAGGGCAGCAGACCCCATTACAGATGGTTGTGAGCCACCATGTGGTTTCTGGGGATTGAACTCAGGACCTTTGGAAGAGCAGGCAGTGCTCTTAACCTCTGAGCCATCTCTCCAGCCCCTGAGATATCAGTTTTTATTTCTTATATTTTCATTTGATTTTTCCTTGGGATTTCCTTCTCTGTGCCTGCATTATGAATCTGATCTTGTTCATCATCCAGTTTTTTGTTTTGTTTGTTTTATTTTATTTTACAGACAGGGTTTCTCTGTGTAGGTTTCTCCAGGCTATCCTGGAACTAGCTCTGAAACCAGGTTGGCCTCAAACTGAGAGACTGCTCTGCTGGGATTAAAGGTGTAAGCCGCCACCACCCAGCTATCATTCAGTTTTAAAAGGGGAATTCTTAATTACTAAAAGCAGTCATTGTACGCTTCTTATCTTGGAAGTCTCAATATTTCTTCCATCTTTGAGCCTGGTTCAGATGTTGCTTTTGTAGTTTGGACTGTGTCGTTTTGCTTTTTGAGTTTGTTGTTAATTTTTGTTGAGAGCAAGGCGTGAGGTACAGAGCAAAAGAAGCTGAGCTGGGCTAGACAGAAGTGTGGGCTTTGTGTGTATCTGGATGGTAGTAATGGGGTGTGTGTGTGTGTGTGTGTGTGTGTGTGTGCGTGTGCGCACACACACACGCTTTGTTTTTTGGCTTTCTTCAAGTCTCCTTGAAGTTCTTGTTAAACCTCATTATGTGGAAAGAAGAAAACATTTTAGTCTCATGATTAGGTCTCAATAAGCCTGCATGGAGCGTTCCTCTTCTGCAGGTTGTTGGAGCATTGGTTTGTGGGGACAAGAAAACAGCAAAGTAAACAGAATCTTCCTCCTGTCTGTTCTGGCAAAGCTGCGTCCTGAGTGACCTCACAAGGACAGCTTCACTCCTCCCCGTCCAGCAGTAGGAGGGGCTTTGCTCTGGTCTTCAAAGGAGAACAAGATAGAATTCCAAGGGGGTAGAACTCAAGGAAGGGGAACTGTAGTGGTGTGTTGGGAATATTATTTTCAGGTGTGTGACTTTTGTTTACGCTGCGCGTGTTTAACTGTGAAACTGCTGCCGTCTAAAACACCTGACGGTTCTAATTAAGAGATGAACGGCCAATAGTGAGCAAGGGTTGGCCGGGCTGAATAGAAGGAGAAAAGTGAGAGGAGAAAGGAGCAAGAGAACAAGGAGAGGAGGACATCAGGGTCCAGCCACCCAGCCAGTCACAGAGGAAGAAAGAAAGGCATACAGAAATAGAGAAAGATGAAAGCCCAGAGGCAAAAGATAGTTGGGATAATTCAAGTTAAGGAAAACTGGCAAGAAACAAGCCAAACTAAGGCCGGAAATTCCTAACTAAGAATAAGTCTTCATGCATGATTTATCTGGGAGCTGGGTGGTGAGCACCCCCAAAAGCCAGAAGAGTGAAACATCCCACAACAGAGGTGGCTCAGCAGTTACAGCACTGAGTGCTCCCCATAGGATCCAGGTTCAATTCCCAGTACCCACGTGGTGGCTTCCAGCTATCCCTGACTCCAGTCTCAGGGGATTCAACTCCCTCTTCTGGCCACTGTGGATATCAGGCACATACATGGTATATAAACATATTCACACATAAATAAATCAATAAAGTTAAAGCAATAAACAAAAATCCTTAAGGAAGTGTAGGGTCACGTCTAAGACTCAGCCAGGAGAGTTTTTTTTTTTTCTTTTTTTGGTTTTTCGA
Organism: Arvicola amphibius; assembly: GCF_903992535.2. Classification (NCBI taxonomy): domain Eukaryota; kingdom Metazoa; phylum Chordata; class Mammalia; order Rodentia; family Cricetidae; genus Arvicola; species Arvicola amphibius. The sequence goes on along the minus strand of NC_052055.2, from coordinate 2,560,492 downwards.
GACAGGGTTTCTCTGCAGCTTTTTTAGAGCCTGTCCTGGAGCTAGCTCTTGTAGACCAGGCTGGCCTCGAACTCACAGAGATCCGCCTGCCTCTGCCTCCCGAGTGCTGGGATTAAAGGCGTGCGCCACCACCGCCCGGCTCAGCCAGGAGAGTTTTAACTCTGTGGCCAGCCTCCTCACCTGCTGCCTCTGCACCTGCTTTGCTCTGCCCACTGGCCCTCCTATCCGCAGGCGGAGATCATCCTGTTACCACAGTTCTTTGGCGCACCCAAGATCTGTCGCCTTTCTGTTTGCTAAGCCATTTTCTTGTTGCAAAGGTGGGTGTGGTGACTCCCAACACTACATGTCAGAGTGGGCCCTGATGTTTGGTATCTGTATTTTAAGTATTCTGTAGACAGTTAGCTCTAAAATTTATAGTTAAGAAAAGTTAGACTATCAAATTGATGGTCATTTTTATTACTGTAAGTATTTACACGCCCATTTTTGGCTCCTCAAAGCAGGGAACAGAATTGGTGCCACCAGGAGGGATTTCTTTCAGTCTTATGCCCATGTGTGCCTGCTTGTTGTTCTTAATGTCTTTTGAATTCTATTCCTCTCTATTGCTGGATAATTACCTTATTCTAGATCTTCATCACCTGGAATCTGGAACTTATCTCTTTCTCCTCCCTGGTCACCTTCCACCTGTCTTCCGGGAACTCTTTAAAAGCAAGCATGAGATTCTCCTGGCTAAGCTCCTCGCTGAGGTGAGGGCTGACACCCACGCCTTACCTGGTACAACCGTTGAGGCCCTTCCTCCTGATGCGGGTGAGATCGGCTGATTCTGTGTCCTTATAGAGATGCCACACAGCCACAGAAGCCACTGTCCTGCCCTCTGTGGCTATGGTCTGTTCATTGTGCCACAGCAGCCTCAGCAGGGCTCAGATACGCTAGTTTACTTTTATTCTGGTGCCTAACAGAATAAAACATCTACAGAACAGATGTTCAATAAATAGTCGTTGGGGGAAAAAGGGAAACGGCTCTAGTATTAAATCCCTAGAAGATAAACACCACTGTTCATCTGAACGTTTAATACAGCGATGTGCAGTTTAGTGTGAACCGTCCATGTGATAGTGACACAGACTACAGCCACCCAACAGCGTCCCTCACCCTGCATGCATGAACGGGGGACTGTCTGCATTGCCAATTGGGTGGGATGGCTCGCCTTTCCTGTGGGTTAGGCCTGGAGCTGGACCAGCCAGAGGCTGGAGGAGCCAGTGGGCGGGCTGAAGGTGCGTGGTTGATCGGCAGTTATGATTCACCAGACAAGCTTTAATATATATATGTCAGTTTTAATAAAGGAAAGGAAAGGGAACTTACAAATCCAAGGTTCCAGCGAGGAGGGCAGGAAAACAAAGAGCAGGCAGGCCGCAGGCCCGCAAGATTTTATAAGTCAATATTAGCCTAAGGGGGACATGCCTAAGAGGGACACGCCTTTAGACCAAGGGGGACACGCCTTTAAACCAAGGGGGACACGCCTTACAAAACAAGGTTTTGGGCTAGGCTTCCCCTTCATCTCCCCCTTTTGTCTAAATAAGACAGAACCAAACCAAATACAACTATATTCAATAGGAACAAATAATAAATATAAAATTACAAACAATATTAAGAAGAAACATATAACAAAAGTTTTACTAAGCATTCTATTTCAAGGAGTCTAAATAATGTAGAGGGTAACTACAATTATCTAATCTTCAACCCCATCAAAGATCTGAGAAGGGAAGTAATATTACTTAAGCAACCAGGAAGTACAAACAAGAAACTTCCAAAATGTGCAACAAATGACAGAGACAACTAACTACCTGGGCAGTCACCCAAAGTTTCGTTTTGCAATGTTGAGGCAACCAACTTTGGCTAAGGCCTAACACAACTGACATAACATTTTTCAAAGGCAAGGAACTTTTTGTAGAACTGTCCAACCCTGTCTTGGCAAGATAAGACAATCCTGTTTTTATCCATTTACGGATACTCTGAAACTCTGTCAGTGGTCGAGGTATGGGCTTTTTCTTTGCCTAAAGGCCACTTCTGCCAAGAAGAAGACAAGCTCCCAGTGGAGTGTCTTTGGTGCTCAACATTCTCTCGGGAGTAGAGTGGTGTTGCCAGGAGTGATTGTGTCTCATAAGTACCAAACTCTAGGTTAGATTAAAGGCCATGTTCTACAGCTCTTCAAAGAGGTCGAAGATTATACTATCTATACTAAATATAATTTCTATGTATCTAAAAAACCTGAAAAACAACTGTGCAATAAATGAGGACAATATCCCCAAACGTAAACAATGTCATTATACAAATAATATCAGAGGTAGAAATGTACATTGCAATATGATAAATATCTCAATATAACAATTGTTTTAAACAGAGGTAGAAGCATACTCTCATACAATAGAGGTAGAAGCATACTCACATACAATGTTCAATATACAAGAATCAACACCAATGCAATTTTCTAATAACAATAATTCACAAATACTAATCATCCCATCAAACCAGGTAATCCCCCCCCCTTTTTTTTTTCATAAACACCCCTGAGTCCATATAATACCTCCCCCATCCCCTCAACCCTATACCATCTACTAAATGATGTCCCTAAACCAGAGGGCAAACTCTGTTGGGAGAGGGGGCGTCGTCCTCTAAGATTGCTTCTAGCTGACATGGAGGCGACGTTCTTCTCAGGGGGTTCCATGAAAGCAAATGATGGTAAAATTCCCAGAATAACATTTGGTCGAGGAAATTGTAACTAGCCTCTGAGTGTTTTGAGGAGGTCCGGCCAGAGTGTTGTCAAAATTGTACACCATTTGAAACTGTCTTGTGTAGTTGGTACCAAAAAAAAAAAACCAAAAAAAGGTCTAATTTTAGCGCTATTAAAAACATGACGTCATAGTAACCAGGTGAAATTGATGTTGTGGGGCCCCATCTTCATCCTGGAAACTTCAAAGATTACTGAAGGAAAATTTGTTGTTTGTTACAGGAAAGGTAAACATTATCTACAAAGACATATACAGACATATATATTCGATGGAAGGTATAATAAAGACAGACAGATATGAGGAAAGGCAAAGAAAGTTTATCAAGTATCATCATCATCATCATTATCATTATTATTATTATTATTATTATTACTATTATTATTCTGTCCCATTTCATGGCTCCTGACCTGAGACAGAAACTCTGAGATATCTCTTATAAACAGGCTTGGAATTGAAGAAGGACTGAGCCATAGTCCAACTCCAAAACCAGCTCTATATACATATAAATAAAGGCACAGTATATATGTAAAAAAAAATGTTTTATACTTACTAAACATATTCGGGTTCTGTGTTGATCCATATTAGGTTGTAACTAGTGTCCATGCATCAGTATTTAAATATCCAGGGTCCCTTAAGTTCTTTGAAGATGAGTGGTTTCCTGTGGAGATAAGAAAAGAACCCTGCCCCCAACCTATATGCTTTTCTTACCATCAGTATGATCATCATCCTTGTGAATGAATTATTTTTCTTTTCCAAGGGGCTTCTTCTCTTCAAACCGAACCTTTATTAATTTTGACGGTATCCACAATTTTTCCTCTCCTGTGGAGACAAGAGCAAAACCCCTTCCCCAACGCAGCACATCTCCTGGCTTCCACTGCGAGGTCAGCACGTCCTTGAAATAAACTGGTTGATTTAATTCAGCAGACTTTTCCATTATCCAATGTCTTTCTGCAGCCGTTGTCCCCTTCTCATTAGCGTTGAGAAAATTCAAGGTTAATAAAGCACTATGTAACCTATTTCTAGGGGTATTTTCCACCCCTTTCTGTTTGTTTAACATATCCTTTATAGTTCTATTTGATCTTTCTATGACTGCTTGACCTGTAGGATTGTATGGTATACCTGTAACATGCTTAATATTGTAATAAGCAAAAAACTGTTTCATTTTCCTAGAGACATAAGCTGGACCATTATCCGTCTTTATTTGTGTAGGTATACCCATGATGGCCATAACTTCTAATAAATGAGTGATTACTGAATCAGCTTTTTCTGAGCTTAAAGCAGTTGCCCATTGAAAACCTGAATAAGTGTCAATGGTGTGGTGTACATATTTTAATTTGCCAAATTCTGCAAAGTGAAACACATCCATCTGCCAGATTTCATTCCTTTGAGTGCCCTTTGGATTAGCCCCTGCAGGCAGTGGTGTTTGGTTATAAAAAGAGCAAGTAGGGCATTTCTTTACAATTTCCTTAGCTTGTTGCCATGTAATAGAAAACTCTTTCTTCAAGCCTTTGCTATTGACATGATGTTTTTTATGAAATTCAGAGGCCTGCAGCACACTACCAATCAACAATTGATCAATTTCTGCATTACCTTTTGCTAGAGGACCTGGCAGACCCGTATGAGATCGGATGTGTGTTATATACATAGGGCAAAGCCTGTTCCTGATCATGTCTTGTACCTGGATAAACAATGAGGTTAGTTCTGTATCATCAGGTATAAATTCAGCAGTTTCAATATGTAAGATTACTCTTTCTGCATATTGTGAATCAGTAACTATATTAAGCGGTTCTTTAAAATCCCTTACCACCATAAGAATGGCATATAATTCTGCCTTCTGGACAGAATCATAAGGGCTTTGTTCCACCTTACTCAAATCTTCTGATTTGTAACCTGCTTTCCCTGATTTATTAGCATCAGTATAAAATGTACGTGCTCCAGTTATTGGAGCATCACGGATGATTCGGGGGAGAATCCAAGAAGTTCTCTTTATAAAGTTAAGCCTCTTGCTTTTCGGATAGCTGTTATTGATTTCTCCCAAAAAATTAGCGCAAGCTCTTTGCCATGGTTCGTTATCTTCCCACAATTTTTTTAGTTCATCAGCAGTGAAAGGAACTATAATTTCTGCTGGGTCTATGCCTGCTAGTTGACGAAGTCTCAATTTGCCTTTTATAATTAATTCAGAGACTTTTTCCACATAAGTTTTTATTTTCTTACTTGGTTTATGTGGTAAAAAGATCCATTCTAAGATAATATCATCTCTCTGCATTAAAATTCCTGTAGGAGAAATTTTGGAAGGCAATATGACGAGAATACAACTGAGCTCTGGATTCACCCTGTCCACATGTGTCTCTTGTAATTTCTCTTCAATCATTCTCAGCTCCTTTTCTGCTTCAGCTGTTAATTCTCTGGGACTGTTTAAGTCTTTTTCACCATCCAAGGTTTTATTTAAATGAATTATCATATCAGGTGTTATGCCAACAGCTGGTCGTAAGCTGGAAATGTCTCCTAACAACCTTTGAAAGTCATTGAGAGTCCGTAACCGATCTCTCCTAATTTGTGCTTTTTGTGTCTTAATTTTTTGTAAACCTATTTTATAACCTAGATAATTAACAGAATCTCCTCTCTGAATTTTTTCAGGAGCAATCTGCAATCCCCATTTAGGTAAAAGTATTTTTACTTCTTCAAACAGTCTTTCTAAAGTAGCCATGTTTGAATCAGATAACAGAATATCATCCATGTAATGATAAATTATAGACTTAGGAAATTGCTTGCGTATTATTTGCAATGGTTGATTTACAAAATATTGGCACAGGGTGGGAGAGTTCAACATGCCCTGTGGGAGGACGGTCCACTGGTATCTCCTTGTAGGTTGAGAGTTATTATAAGTAGGCACTGTGAAGGCAAACTTTTCTCTGTCTTTTTCTTGTAAAGGTATAGTGAAGAAACAATCCTTTAAATCAATTACTATGAGAGGCCATCCTTTTGGTAATAAAGATGGCAGAGGAATTCCAGATTGCAGAGAGCCCATAGGTTGAATAACCTTATTGATAGCCCTGAGATCTGTCACCATTCTCCACTTACCAGATTTTTTCTTAACAACAAATACAGGAGAATTCCAAGGGCTGGTAGATTCTTCTATATGTCGAGCATCTAATTGCTCTTGTACCAGCTGTTCTAAAGCCTGCAACTTTTCCTCAGCTAATGGCCATTGCTTTGTCCATATTGGTTTCTCAGTCAACCATTTTAGAGGCAGTGCTGTTCGTATCTCTGAAGGGCCATCAATCGCTTTGCATTCTTGTACAGCCCGAACAGCCGGTTTCTGCCTTCTGTAATATCTTTTAATATTTCCCTCGGTGATAGAGGCTCTAGAAGCAGCAGGAATGTTAATTTGGGTATTCCATTGCTGCAACAGGTCACGGCCCCATAAATTCACTGCAATATTGGCTACATATGGCCTTAATTTTCCTATTTGTCCTTCTGGCCCTATGCATTCAACCCATCTCGTGCTCTGCCTTACTTGAGATAGGGTTCCAATTCCCAGGAACTGAACATTTACATCCTGAAGAGGCCAATACGGATGCCAAGATTCTGGAGTAATGATACTTACATCCGCATCTGTGTCCAGTAGGCCAGTAATAAAAATGCCATTTACACACACTCTTAACTTTGGTCTTTGTTCATTTATAAAAGTCTGCCAAAATACACGTAACTCATCTTTCAGGCCATTTTTGCTTTTAACAGCAGGCATGGGGCTTTCTAATTTTCTTGACGAGGCATGTTCTCGGCAGTAACTGGAAATGACTGAACCACATTCGCCATGGGGGCCTGCGAGAGGCCCCCCATTGAGTTTCCCAGTGGCAACAGGTTGCCTTGTCTATCTCTTGTTGACCTGCACTCATTTGTCCAGTGTCTGCCTTTTCCACATCTCCTACATATACCTGAAGGCTGAGTCCTCCTACGTCTGTTATTTCTAGAAGAGGCATTATTATTATTATTGTTATTATTATTATTATTATTATTGTTATTATTATTATTTCTGAAAATCCGTTGTCTGCAATTCCTTTTAATATGTCCCATCTTGCCACAATTAAAACATTTGGTAACTTGATGCCTCCTTTTTGCATTAGAAATTGCTTCTTCGACCCATGCTTCAGTGCCATAGTCAAATGATTCAACATTCATTGTATGTAAGACCCATTCGTCCAAGGGCGCTGATCTCATCTTTAAAGGCCCCAGGATCCTTTTACACTCCACATTGGCATTCTCATAAGCCAAAGATTCAATTATTATACGTCTTGCTTCTGGGTCAGATATCCCTATCTGTACAGCTTTAGTTAGCCTTTGTAAAAAATCACTAAAGGGTTCTCTCTGACCCTGTTTAACTCTGATATATGATTCCAGTCTCTGTCCTGGGTCTTGAACCCTGTCCCAAGCCTTTAAAGCTGCTGTAGTACATATGGATAAGGTGTGTTCATCATAATTCGCTTGTTCCAGAGGATCGGAGAAAAGTCCTTCACCTAGAATTTGATCTAGGGAGATCTCAATTCCCTTTGCTCTTTCCTCTTGTTCTAAAAGTTTAGCCTCTTGTCTGAACATGCATTTCCAATTTAATTGTGACCCACTCTCTAGAACAGCTGATACTAATTGTACCCAATCATGGGGCGTTGCTTTATTGCTTATAGACCAAGTTTTGAGCATCTCTCTAACAAAGGACGAATGTAGCCCAAAGTTCATAATAGCTTGTTTAATTTCTTTGAGATCATTCATACGGACGGGTTCCCATGTATATTCCTTGATGACTTTAGGGTTTTTGGAACCAGTCACCTTTTCTGACGTTACTATTGGAAAGGCAGGTAGAACTTTATGGAAATTATCCCGGAGAGTTTTACTCATTGACGGAGTTAAATTTCGCCTTTGTACCGTTTGCTCCTGTTCTATAATTTCCTCAATCTTTTCTAATCTGCTTACTATTGCCTTCTGTAAGGCCTGGATCTCCTGTCCAGAATTATGCTCCAAGGCCTTCATGGAGGATTCCAAAACATGAAGTTTGTCCAGTAGAGTTAGTATCTCATCCTTGGATAGAATTTTCATGGCATGAATTGTGCCTTCTTGTATTGACAATCTGTCAGCCAATCTGTCATATCCTTTAGACAAAATCCGATTTTCACATTCAGCAGTTTTAATTCTCTCTGATAATGTTTCAGACAGGGACTGAAGTTTACGATCCAAATCAGCTGTTCTCTCCTCCGCAGCAATGAGTCTCTCCTTAATATCAGACTGTAGTTTTTCTAAATTTTGCTCATTTGACCGAGTCATATCAGACAAAGCCCTATTCCCTTCCTTGAGACCTTCAAACTCTTTCTTGGTGTCAGTCTGAATTGTTTTTGCAAATACCTCGACCGACTTAAAGTTGTCACTCAAAACAGTTGTGCCCTTTCTTAAGCATTCAACCTCTGTCCTAAGAATCCTGGTTTCATTCTGTAAGGACTTTATCATTTTTCTATTTTCAAACCATGTAAGGGAGAAACCAAATACGAGAAAAATTGCAAGCCCTATAAACATCCAAGTTATGGGAATATCATATGTATCCTGTAATATTTCTACCATAGTATAATTAAATAGATTGCAGAAGCTTTCAATGGTGATATGGTCAGACATTTTTTTTTTTTTAATCAAAAGAAATTTTACCTGAAATGACCGTTCCCTGCCAGTAGGTCGCTAGGGCAATAACCGCTCGGCCAAACCGAGTCTGCAGTACCAGCGGAGCTCGAATGTTGGGACTCCGGCAGTAACCGCTAGTCTCCGGCAGGTCAGGGCCCAGGCCGAACTCAGCCGGGACTGGTGCTGCCTGAGGGGTTAGCAAGCTTGGACTGAGTCACCCGCGCACACACACGTCCTTTGCTCCGTACAAGCGGGGCTGGGACAGGCTAGTCTGGGAAACTGCTCTGAAGCAATCAAGAGCCCAAGGCCGAATCCCTGCCACGCAGTGTGGGAACTGGAGCTGAAGGCTCCCAAATGCCCTAGTTGGACGCCAAATGAAGGTGCGTGGTTGATCGGCAGTTATGATTCACCAGACAAGCTTTAATATATATATATGTCAGTTTTAATAAAGGAAAGGAAAGGGAACTTACAAATCCAAGGTTCCAGCGAGGAGGGCAGGAAAACAAAGAGCAGGCAGGCCGCAGGCCCGCAAGATTTTATAAGTCAATATTAGCCTAAGGGGGACACGCCTAAGAGGGACACGCCTAAGAGGGACACGCCTTTAGACCAAGGGGGACACGCCTTTAAACCAAGGGGGACACGCCTTACAAAACAAGGTTTTGGGCTAGGCTTCCCCTTCAGGCAGGCAGATGGATCAGTCGCTTCTCTCGGCTCTGCATTGTGGACGTGATATGATTAGCGCCTGAGTTCCTGCCTCGACTTCCCCCACATGAAGGGGTAACCTGAGATTGTAAGCCAAACCCTTTCATCTCTAAGTCAGTTTCCTGCATTTAATATAGTGACGCTATATTATAGACAGCTTTAATGGTCTTTAAATCTGACTTGAGTGTGTACAGTGGCTAAATCCTAATAGTGCTATATTTGGGCATTTGATGATCGATTCTTGATTTTAATGAGTTTTCACGTTTGTGAGCCACAGGTGGGGGATACTCTAATCTCAGTCATACCAACCTACGCATGGGAACTTGAGGTGTACCTGTCTCTTCTAAGCAGCCTAGGGGAGCGCCTTCCTATGAACTGTCTCCCCAAGTCCTGTGGCCCAGACTCCAGTAAAGCCTCATTTGATTGCTCTGGCACCTACTTGGAGTCTTTGTCCTGGGCCAAATGGTGAACTGGACTGAGAGCAGGCCCCTCCCAGCACGGCCCATCACCCAGAAGCAGCTGTGGGATGAGGTCTGGGAGAGGGCAGATTGCAGAAAGCTGCAGATCCCAGCCAGGAGGGAGCCAGAAGCTGCTGTGAGCTACCAGCTCCTGCTGCCGAGAAGCTGCAATGCTAAGAGGTGAGGGTCCTGGCTCTGAAGCCCGGAGCTTTAGCACTGAGAAACAAGGGTCCCAACGCTATGAGCTCGGAGCCACGACTAACTCCTGTGTGCTGACTCACTGGTACAGCCCGAGCTGTCACACTGGGTGTAGTCCGGACACGGGAGGCTTAAGTTGCTGCCACCAAGGGAGTCCCATTTTCCCTGTTTACGATCCCATCGGAACAGCGAAGGAATTCTCAGCCGTTTGAGGTTGGGTCACATAGAATTAACATACTCAGCAGTACATGATACAATTAAGTGGGGTCTTCTTGTTTTTATCCTATCATGACAGACTGTTGTTCCTCTTAGCCATGGAATTCCTGTAACCATGTAGGAGATTTCACCATCGTGTCTCAGTCTAGAGCAAACAGCCATCGTCATCCTCAGCTAAGCTTGCCTGCTTGCAGCAGCTGGGCCTGTGGACTGTTGACGTTACTTCATAGAGCAGCTGGGAAAGATCACTGGACACTCAACGGGGTTTCCAGCAACTCCTCTCGGTCATTTGTGTACAATTCTGCCCTAATTGCATATGGTCTCAGAGTACACACTGGAGGAGACGAACGAAGGGGGCATCAGTGCGGCCACCATCCACATGGAGCACAAACCTCACTATGCTTTTTAATGTTTTTCCAATTGAAAATAGATTCTTTTCTTATACAACATATCATGACTATAGATTTCCCTCCCTCCTTCCAGTTGTTGCCCATCTCCCCTCCCACATCCACTCCCTTCCTGTCTCTCATTAGAAAATAGCAGGCTTCTGAGAGAAAACAACCAAATGGGACAAAATAAAATCTAATAAGATGAAGCAAAAACCATACCCAAGTTGGAGAAGGTAACCCAACAGAAGTAAGAGAGTCCCAAGAGCAGGCCCAAGAACAGACCACATATTCTCTCTGGAGGCCCACAAAAACACTCAGCTGAAAACCGTAATACATACGCAGAGGATCTGTGCAGACCTATGTGAGAAACTATGCACCTTGCTGAACTGATTCAGAGGGTTTGTCCTCCTGGTGTCCTCATCCCCTTTGTCTCTCATAATCTTTCTGCCTCCTCTTCAGTGGGGTTTCCTGAACTCGGAGGGGAGGGGTTTGGTGAAGACCCCCATTTAGACTCTCACTCCATATCATGTCTGTCGTGGGTCTGTCTCTCCATTTGTCCCCATCTGCTGCTGGAGGAAGGCTTTCTGGTGACGATTGAGAAGACTGATCTATGGGTATAGCAGAATATCATTAGGAGTCAGTATATTGCTACTTCTCCCCCCTTAGATCTGTAGTGTTTGGTTTTACTCTAGGTCTCTGGGCTTTCTTGGCCTCTGGTTCTTGGTTGCTCAAGCAGTGTTGGGTATGGGTTCCTTCTCATGGAGTGGGCCTTAAGTCAAATCAGACATTGGTTGGCTATTCCCACAAGTTCTACGCTACCATTGAGCCCAAGCCTTCTAAGACCTGCTGCTTTAGGGTCAGTCACTCACGCTCCTGTGATAACTCTTCATCCATGATCTATAAGCATGCCTAATACACTCTTTCATTTCCCAGGGTGAACTTTGGTTTGTCCTAGGGACCTAAGGAAGAGGGCAGGCTGCTATTTAGGTACCCTAGGGGAGGGGTTTTGTGGCAATAGATATGGCTATCTGACCCACTCCAAGCCGTGCTCTTTAGAATTGTGAGAAGGCCTTGGGCAGAAGCTAATACACTCCCCAGTAGATGCGGAAGGAAGTACGGTGCAGCCGGGAGGCACATTCTCTGACTATGTCTCATAATTAAACTTAGTGTAAAATCTGATGATTTGTACCCTCCAAGTACAGAAAGTCAACTATGCAGAATGCCCCCTCCCCTTTCAAAAATGCCTGAGCCTCCTAACCAAGGTTCAAGCAAAGATGAGGCAGGAGTTAGGGAAGGGCTCGTGTCTGATCACCAGGTAGCCGCAAGCACGTGTGTACAACCATGACTGAATGACTATGTCTCTGGTTGTGCTGGGGACTATGACGAGGGCACGAAAACTCCTTGCTGGCTCACCCAACGATGTCCTCAACATGACCAATCTCAATAAAGATAGTTTCAATCTCCGATTCCTGCCATAAAACCCATAGAAGAGGGCCAGAATGGCTCAGCGGTAAAGGTTAATTCCACAACCAGAAGGACAAGACCCATAAAAGACCCTGGGTAAGACCACACCACAGCATTTATCCCTTAGGACCCTTCCTGTTTGGGGGAATTCCTTCACATTTTTCCTCAATCTATATTCATTCCCAACAAATTTCAATCCACTAGCTCAGGACGGCTCTGGTGACCCTCAGACACACTGGCCTTGAGTCAAGCCTACCAAGAGCACAGGCTACTCAGCTCTCACAACACCCACCGCCAGGTGGCTACCATTTTTATTCTAACCAGTAATTTTTAAAGGCCTTAAAATAGACACAATTAAACAAGGAAGCAGCGCTGAGCACAGAAACGTGCGGCCGAGGGTTGACGGCTTAAACACTATAATCAGAAGAGATTTCGACTTGGAACTGATACTGACTGGGTTGAACGCTAAAATTTTGATGGGATTGTATTCTCAACAAAACCACTAACCTGGCTTGAAAACACTATAATTTTTCAATTTCTGAAACAACCGCTAGGCTCTCCAACTTGATCGGAAACAAGCTACGAAATTTGTACAACCCCCATGGAAGGCCTCTGCAGTGCCAACTCAAGATGGAGTCTAGAAGTCAAAGGTAAGAGGGAGAAGTTCCTAGAAGTCAAAGCCAAATACCCAGAGGATGAGGCATAAGAGAGGCTTCTTCGGGGCTCCTGGACACAGGCTGAAATCCATCCATTTGTCAAGCCCTCAGACTCTCCTTGGTTGTGTGTCCACCCTCCACCTTACACACTCATCAAGTGTACTCACAATTCTCCTCCCATTTCACATGAATGCACACTTCTTGGCTTTTTTTTTTTATTATCTGTGAGATTTTGAGAGGATGTATAATAAGGCATATGTTTGACATATCAAACATGGAGTCTCTAGCAAGTTTTATTTTTAATTGTTGTGCAGGGTGGGACTTCATCTCACAAAAAAAGAAACAAAAAGAAAAACATCGTCAAAAACTACCACCAAAGAATTCTAGGCACTTATCCAAGGAAAAAAAATTCCTGAACCTTAGTACACATAGCTTACAGCCTGTGCCATTTTTAGCTAACGTTGTTTGCACATGCACACCACACACACACATGTACACCACGCAGTTACCATCATGTGATAACGCTACTTGTCTGGGGTAGATGGTTTGCTCCTGGAGAGCTTGTAATCTGGGCCAGGATCATTGTGAAAACTGGAATAACCAACGCACAATGGCATAAAACACAGGACTTAGGCTGAGGTTGGGCAAGTCCTAAACGATCAGGCAAACCAGAAAGATAATGAAATCTATGACGAGGCAGCCGTGGTAAACATCCACGCATTCCTGGTGGTGTAGCATTATGATGAAGAACTGGGCCCTCCGCACACTTTAACGACTTCTGGAATCAAGTCTCCTACAACTCCGCAGCCTGCGGTGGTTTGGGGCCCCGTCCATCTGCCTGGGGATTCCTTCTTTCATCGTTGCCAAGCTCATTTTTAAAATGTCCCTGTCACTCCCTCAACGGGGTTGGCGTCACTTTCCTGTCTCCCCGTACCTCAGCAGAACTTATCCTCCACGATGCCGTTTTGGTTGCCTGCTTGATTAGCAGTGCTCAACACTTTGAGAAGCTGTCCTATAATTACCCCCAGACAATCATGAGAGCAGCAATTCTTTTCTTACTTCTGTGGGCTACCACGTTTAAATGTAACAGCACGGCCACCAGATGGCTTTGCATCATGTGGGGCCTAGTCTATCCCTGTGAAGTCATATGCTTAGTTAATCTACTCTGTTTATTGTTGATATATATTCTACAAAGAAATATTGAGCTCCTACCCAATGAGCACCGTAATTACACTAAGGGTATAGTGTAGGCAGTCAAAGCTGTTTTGCCTTTTTTAAGTACTATTTGCTAAGTTTTTCTGTTTGTCATCAAAAGAAGATGAATGTCTTTCAGAGTGTTGTACTCCATAGCTCCGGAGTACGGCATCCACATGTAATCTCTGTCCTCGGGAGGCAGGAGCAGAGGTGCTGCTGAGGATCCCCTGGGCTGCTTATGAGACCAGGTCTCCAAAAACGAGAGAGAGAGAGAGAGAGAGAGAGAGAGAGAGAGAGAGAGTAGAGTAGAGAAACTATATCAACACTCATTTAATCTAAGGATTTTAAATGCATTATTATTAGAAAAAAAATCCCTGTGTCCTTTCATCTTATACTATTTACTTTTAAGGCTTGTCAACACAAAAGAACACACTTAATGAGATGTGCTTTTAATTGAATACATTTTTGTCCATTATGGGCATGGCCCTTTGATACCATGTGCGTTTAAAATCCCCCATCCTACTAGAAATATCTTTTTTTTTTTCCAAATCAAGGGAATTATCTCTTCTCAGAAAAATATTCTTGTGCAGAGCAAAGCAATCATCTCATTAGCTAGAATGTGAAGCATGACAGATGACAGGACCAACAAGGGACAAACAACACGCAGTCACCCAGGAAAAATGCGCTTGCGTGCGAGAGCTTATGCATTGCTGCTGTTTAAGAGACCCAGTTTGTGGAGCAGCAAAGGGCAACGCCCCTGTGAAGTTTTTCCTGCTCGGGTGTGGGGAGGTGTGAGTTGGGCTCACAGCTTTCCTCCTCGTAAGTCTTTATTGACATATTTCATCCTGGGGAGAACAACCGTTTTCACTCAAACGCATCTCGGCGACGGCCACTGCATAGCCGTGACAGCCACCAGCAAACGGATTCTCTGCAGTCCGTCCAAAAGTTACAAAAGCTGTTTCTGAGTCCTTGTTTGTACCCACCGTTTTAGGATTACATCAGAACTCAAGTATGCGGGACTTGAACCGACTTCAAAGACCAAGCTGAGACTTCAGCGAGTTTAATGTTTTTCTTTTATTGGTTCGTGTTTTCCATTTGGCTCCCATATCCTGTTCTAGCTTGATGCTCCTTCTAGAATTTCCCCCACAAACCTTACAACTTTGCGGGGTGAAACACACTGATTAATAATACCATTGTGGGGGTGAGCATTTTAGCAGCCTTATGTCTCCTGCTTGGAACAATTAAATATCTGCTGGTTTTTTCTAACCGTGTCTAGCATCATATTGAACATGGCAGAATGCATCTTACATGGAGGTCTAAGTTCATTTAACCGAACACTTGTGGGGTATGTTGACACTGCTATCTGTTGCCAATACAGTTAATCACCCAGTGCAATGAAGCAGAAATAGGAGATCTATGTTTCCTAATTAGTTTGTCTCCCAGTAAAACAATAAAGTAAAAATAGACCATTTCTGTGACTTCTAAAAGTCCCAAATAGTGCATAAAACAATAGCATTATGGCTTTAAAAACCAGACAGTCGTACGCCTCCATGGACCTTCGTGACAATATGCAGGAGTGGTGACTATAGATTTCAGACCTACATGAAACCCCGTGGAGACCACCAAGTTTACATCTGCAGTTGTTTTGCCAGCAGAGGCTATGTCTAGGGGATAGCTCAGTAAATTTAGGTCGGTGGTGTGATACAGCCATCGTCTCAGTGAAGATGAAACGAACTGAAAATTACCTGTGTCCCTCACCTACCAAACTTGTAGCAGATCCCTATGGTGCTAGGGTGTTCTGATGGATTCTAGCGTTCACGTCTCTGCACGCTATCATGTTAATGTCAGCAGATGCCCACTGAGGGCATTTGTGCCACACGGCCGGCCCAGCCTTCAGTGGGTTTCAAACTGCGGAAAGGCGGGTTGGGTGGTTCTCCTAAATTCTGAAAACCACAGATTACAGAGTGCAGCTGAGTTAAAGCCTTCAGATCTCCTGGAATTCCAGTTGATAAAGAACTCAGTCCTCTGACCTGGAGCACAGCATTTACGTGTTGTTGGGCAAAGGGTGTCCCTTAGCTGGATTTCTACACACTGTAGAAGACAGAAAAAGCACCTCGTAGGTCTGTGTTGTGGGTTCAGCAACTAGCACCCACCACCCCATTCGAAGCACTACTTGCCCGCGCCCTTGCTATCTTAATTCTCAATTGCTTGAAAGTTGTACATACGCTTTAAGACCTTCCGGGCATCCTGTAATTCCACCATATTTCCAAGAGTGTGGTAATTCACCATTAGGCAGCGAAAAGATAATTTTAGAATATTAGGTATTAAGTACTTGTTATTAGTGTTTGACCAACACAAAAGAATGACATGTTTTCTTCAAAATAATTTCTGTTAAATCTTTGGTTGGTTGGTTTGGTTTTTCAAGACAGGGTTCCTCTGTGTAACAGCCCCAACTGTCCTGGAACTAGCTCTTGTAAAACAGGCTGCCCTTGAACTCACAGAGATCTGCCTGCCTCTGCCTCCCAAGTGCTGGGATTAAAGGTGTGCACCGCGGGGCTTCAAAACAATTTATAAAAGTATAGTGGAAAAGCCTATGTGTGGCTCAATTTTGGCTATTGTTTTCATCATTTTAAAATATCTTTTCCAAGGTAACATGGTCTGGTTTTTCTAATATTTAATTGAAAATTACTTGAAAAATAAAACCTTAATTCAACATTCTATTCCTCTAATCCCCCCCCCCCGCCGTGTGTGTGCTGCATGTATGTTTATGTGCAGGTGTGTGCACCCATGTGTGCTCTCATGGAGGCCAGAGCAGGATAACATCTGCCTTCTGCTATTGCTGTCTGCCTTGTTTTCTTGAGCCAGAGTCTCTCCCTGAGCTGGGAGCTCACCATATTGCCTGTCTTACCTCCCAAAGCTGGGGTTATAGGTGTGCACAACCACGCCAGACTTTCACGTGGTGCTGGAGATGAAGACTCGGGTCCTTGTGATCCCGCTGAGCTATCAGCGGCTCCTTCATGACGTCTTCCTCAGCACCCATTGTAACCTGTGCTATGAATAACAATATTCTCATTTTACTAAGGGAGTTGGGGGAAAGGTCCAAAATGATGAAATTTGTTGTTTTGTTCTTTTTTTGTGGTCCCACACAGAGTGGCTGACATAGCTGTGGTCAGAACTAATGACATCTAGATTTCTCTACTAAAGATGATGGCACTGATAATAATGGGCATCGATACCTTGACTTAATTGGGATTCATCTCGGAGACTGGTGAGCGTTCATGCACAGCTCTGGGAATGTCTATGAGGGCTTTTCCAGATAGTGTTAACTGAGGGAAAAGACCCACCCTGAATGTAGGTGATACCATCTCAGGGGCTGAGTCCCCTGCCAAGACAAAGGAGGAAAAGGGAGGAAGCCAGTCAAGAGCTCAGCATCCCCTTCATTTTTTTTTTCTGGGTTCTGTGTCATCTCTGCCATGCTGGACAGCTGGACTCTCAGAAAAGGTCAACTAAACGCTCCCCCATAATTTGTTCTGTCCGGTGGCTTTTCCACAGTAATGGGAAAGGAAGTGGTTGAAATGGGGGTGGTGATTGTTAGCGCTCACGAAGTAGTTTCATGCCCTGTTTTGCTACATTCCTCACAATAACCAGCACAGATTATCCTACAGACAACTGGGATACAAAAGATTAGATAATTTGTCCATGGCTCTGGTCCTCCAGCTTCTATCACCAAATCACGATTCTCTCCATCCTTAATTATCCTTTGATCATGGCGAAGACCAAAGGAAGAGGTTACCGAGTAATAAGCGCCGGTTTCATTACCTGTGGGGAACAGAGGAATGTGGATGGAGATTGTTCATTCATTCCCAGCTGCCCAGACCCGAATAATCACACAGAAACCATATTAATCACAGCACTGCTTGGCCTATTGGCTCAGACTTATTATTAACTAACGCTTACATCTTAACCCATTTTTAATTAATCAGTGTATCACCACAAGGTTGTGGCCTACCAGTAATGTTCTGGAGTCTGTTTCCTCTGGCAGTGACATGGCATCTCCCTGACTCCACCTTCTTTCTCCCTGCGTTCAGTTTAGTTTTCCCACCATGCTCTATTCTGCCCTGCCATAGGCCATAGCAGCTTCTTTATTAACCAACGGTAATAAAGCATATTCACAGCATACAGAGGGGAATCCCGCATCAGAGTAAAATCTTTACAAGTGTTTGGGCTTTCTAAGATGCAGTTTGACTTTAGACATTACTTCTTGACCTGAAGACACTGGCTATGAAGATATGTTTTCCCTGTTAACATAATATTTAATAATACAGCGCCTATGCATGCAAATTTGTGGGGAGGGGATAAGATCACTAAAATCAGTATCTAAAAGAGAGTAGAAGAATATTGTTAGTTGATGGATCCAGGAATAATTGTTAAAAAATGTATCATTTGAAATTGTTAAGGTAAAGTTAATTCGAGAATTTCAAAATTTCAAACTCATTTAACACAGAGACAGGGTCAGTGTGACATTTGTGATAAAGGGAAAAGGCAGAAAAAAAAAAAAAAACAGTTATCATCCAGAAACTGGTGAGATAAATGTAACTGTTAGGAATTTGAGTTCTTTTTTTTTAAGTTCACATTACCACTCTTTTATAATTTATTTTATTTTATTTTATGTGTGTTGGTGTGAGGGTGTGGGATCCCCTGGAACCACGGTTAACAGTTGTGAGCTGCCATGTCACAGATTCACAGAAATGGGTTAATGTAACTAGCTAGGAATGCACCCAAGTCTGCGGCCAAGCAGTATCGTAATTAATATAGTTTCTGTGTGATTTTTCGTGTCTGGGCGGCCGGGAATGAATGAGCAGTCTGTTTACAGCCATGTGGTTCCTGGGAATCGAACCTGGGTCCTCTGGAAGGGCAGCCAGTTCTCTTATCCTCTGATATCTCTGCAGTCCTAGAGTTTAAATTCTTTAAAATTAAAACACATTCTTTTTCTGTGTGTATGCTAGTGCCTGCATGAATGTCTGTGCACCACGCGTGATCCTGGTGGTGCTTTGATTTGCTACAGCTGATTGCTAGGGATGTAGAGCATTTCCTTAAATGTCTTTCAGCCATTTTGCACTCCATATCTTAAGTGCAAGTTTTAAAGTGTTTGATAGAAAGGGCTAGCTTTCTTACATGTAACTAAATGACTTAAAAGATTTATTTTTAGTGCGTGCGTGCGTGCGTGCGTCGTCTACAGCAACCAGAAGAGGACAGCGGATCCCCTGGAGGTGGAATTATCGGTAGTTGTAACCGGTCCAGTGTGGATGCTGAGACCCAGGTTGGGGCAATCCGCAGAAGCAGCAAGCGCTCTGAATCACTGAGCCTTCTCTCCAGCCCCCACACAAACAACTTTAAAGGAATGTTCTAGTAATAGAACCTAGGATGGGGGTGTCTGGTCTCACTTAGCTTTACACACTAGAGAAGGAAGGCAGGTATGTGGGGGGCTAGTGGTGTGAATTCGTTGTTCCCGAGGAAATGGTCACTCGTTTTCATTTATTTTATCTGTTTGCTAAGTGACAACGCTGTCTTTAATACAAAGCGGGCATTGCCGCTGTCAAGTCTCTGACTCCCTGCCTTGGCGAGTGTCATATCCGTGGCGTCAGCAACACTGACCTCTGAGTGGCTTTGGGCAGTCGTCTGTGAATACATGTCACCCCTGTTCACCGGTTCCCTGTGGACACCACCCTCGGCACCCGCTCCCCGTGAATGTCACCCCCGGTACCCACTCCCGCCTCACAGCAGCTAGAGAACTGTTCTAGGAGTTTCCTTTCCCAGGCCCCAGAGGAGACACACTGAACTTCTCCCACTGCTCACGGTAGCTGATGCAGCCGGGTTCTGCAGGAGAAAGGTGTTCAGGCTTATCAGTATACTGTCAGTTTGTTAATGAATCAGTTCCACAGGAGCCCTGCTCTGCATTGTAATTAGTTGCTAACGAACATGGCAGTCTCCTGCAGATAGACCTCGATTTCCCAAAGGCCAGGTCACTCAGAGCAGCCCTCCCACCCTGCAGGTAGCCAGTGCTTTCCTGTATATAGAATGTTGTTTTTCAAGATTCACTGAAGGTGAGGGGAGCTGAGCTATTCTGAGGCAGTCTCATTACACATTTAGTTAAATCTGAAAATGGCCTGACGGGTAGCCTTCCCACGAGAGCATGAGTTAGGGTCGGCGTGAGATAGAAAGACAGTGTACCTCGCTGTTGGGGAACATTATTTTCATGTGTGTGACTTTTGTTGACGCTGCATTTGTTCAACTGGGTGAAGCTGTGTCACGGTGCCTGTGTAAAACACCTAATGGTCCTGATGAACAGCCAGGAGCGGGGCTGGCGGGCGGAGAGGATAAACAGGAGACTCGAGACTGAGGAGAGCAAGGAGAGGAGGACGCCAGGGGCCAGCCACCCAGCTACGCAGCAGGCTACGGAGAAGGATGCAAAGAAAGGTACACAGAAGCAGAGAAAGATAAAAGCCCAGAGGCAAAAGGTAGGCGGGATAATTTAAGAAAAGCTGACTAGAAACAAGCCAAGCTAAGACTGGGCATTCATAACTAAGAATTAGCCTCCATGTGTGATTTACTTGAGATCTGGGTGATGAGCCCCTCAAAAAAGCCAAAAGAGCAAAAGTATATCACAATATTCCACTACTTTGTTTTGATCAAGGAAGAATTAAGGAGTTATGTCCCAAATTCATAAAACGATTATGATTTATTCGGAGGCTAACGAAGATATGGGGATTCTCTCCATATAGCCTTGGGCTTCCCAGTGAGCTACAGTATTAACATCTTGAGCTTAACAAAAATCTTTATGAATCAATTCATCAGAAACACTTAGCCAGTAAGAATTTAATTTCACGCCGATAAAACTTAAGAGGTTAGGTTTATTGGGTGGTGTTTGCATGTGCTTATAGGATACTTGGTGTGCCCTAAAAGATGATAGGCCAGCCCCTGCCGTGGTGAGACCCTGGCCGGAACGTGTTCACTTTACACACACCAGAGAGGACTGGCATTCAGAACAACAGTTTTCTGCTCACTGCACTGACTAATGACTACAAAGAGCATCCTCCAAGGCTACGCCTAAGGACCCACCAAGCTCTCTAGCAACATAGTTTGATTGAGATGGTCTGGGCTATGTATTTATATTCATAATTGACTTCTTGAGGTTTCTGTTGACACTATTCCTAGGGAGATGTGAACACACCCCAGATAAAGAATAGCAAGAGACCCCTGAAGTCCAACTTGGTGAACTAGTGGGTTTCTTGGGAATATTTATAGGAATATGGGAAAGGGGTTACTTTAGGGATCAGAACTGACTCTGAGCCAGCTGCATCACCTAAGCCCATCCCAGCATGGGTGACAGCTCACAAAGCTGGGAACCTGGAGCACAGTGCACAGCTCAACAGGTTGGATAGTGTGCTTTCTCCGCAGCTCAGTCGGTCTGAGCCTCTTTTTTGTTTTGTTTTTTTTTGTTTTGTTTTGTTTTGAATTTTTTTTAAATTGATTTTATTGAGCTCTACACTTTTTTCTGTTCCCCTCCCTGTCTCTCCCCTCCCCTTCAGCCCTCTCCCATGCTCCCAATTTTCTCAGGAGATCTTGTCTTTTTTCTACTCCCACATAGAGTAGAGTAGATTCATGTATGTCTCTCTTAGGATCCTCATTGTTGTCTAGGTTCTCTGGGATTGTGATTTGTGGGATGGAATTCTTTGCTTTATGTTTAAAAACCACCTGTAACTGAGTACATGTGATAATTGTCTTTCTGGGTCTGGGTAACCTCACTCTATATGATGTTTTCTAGCTCTAGCTGAGCCTCGTGCAGGCAGCTCTACTGACTCTGCTTCTTCAGGGCTCTAAGCAACTCAGCGTGTCTAAGGGTCTGTGTTGTAGCCTGGCTTATCTGTGAGGTCCCCTCAGTCTTTTCTCATAAGGAGGGAGGGTGGGTTAGTGATTTGGTTGCTTTCAGGGACTTCCTGAGGTTATCTTGAGTTGTTTACTTCCTGTGTTACTGAGCTTCCCTGCAGGATGGAGCATTTCACAAACACACACACACACACACACACACACACACACACACACACACACCTTGGAGGATCCTATCGTTTCAGCTCCTTGTAATCATCCTGCCTAAAACATCCTGTTATTTCTCCTATCAAATCCTGAGCCTTAAGTTTCCCTCCAGGATGGAAGGTTTAAATCCCAGAGGAAATTGTCACATGACAGCATCCTTGGAGCTTCCTAGGTCATTTGACTACTCAGAGATGCTAGTTCTGGTGCCTGCAAAGTCTTCATCAACTTGGGCTAGAGAGATGGCTCAGCAGTTAAGAGCACTTATTGCTCTTGCAGAGGACCTGGGTTTGACTTGCTGTACCCACATGGTGGCTCACAGCAGATCCAGACACCTGAAATCCTCTTCTGGCTTCCTCAGGCACCAGGCACATATATGTGGTGCCCATACGTACATGCAGACAAAACAGTCATACACATAAACAATTAAAAATATAAAAATAAAGTTAAAAGAGAAAGGAAACATCTCATCAACTCTTCTGGATTTATTGCTTTCAAAACTCATGTCATATAAAGCATCATGGTAATTCTTTCAGGAAGCATCCTCCAGAAGTGTTTGGAAGGGTTAGTTATGGTGCTAGTTTGGGAGGTAGATTTCTTCTTTTCTCTGGCCTCTTAAGAGGTCAGACTAGGTGGTATTGATCCTCTGGGTCCCAGCAAGGCTTGTCATCAGGCTGGGTATGCCTGATTATAGAGAGCACTGTTCATAGTCACATGTACTTCCTCTCTAGCAGGAATGTGATACCTCTCAGTAAATAGTTTTAAGGTTACATTGTTCATTTATTTGTGTATTTACTTATTATGTGTGTGTGTAGAGGTCAGAGGACAACTTATAGTAGTTTTCTCCTACCATGTGGGTTCTGGGAATCAATCTCAGGTTGCGAGCCTTGGTGGTGAAGAGGCCAGAACATGCTCTCGTCTTAGACATGGAGCAATTCCCTTGTAGATCATGGCCTGAGCCTACGTCTAGGAAGTCCCCAGCCAAGTTGCGCTAACTTGGGGGCACAAAGTTACAGGATACAGCTGTTACTGATCATATATGACAAAACCCCACAATGGGTGGGACTATTGCTGGCCTCGTCCAATCAACATGGGTCCCATGTACCGGCTCCTTGTCTGCCCAATTAGAATAGAGATCAGCTCATCACACCAGAATTTCCCAAATTCCCTTTTTATTCCGCTCGATCTCCATCACCACCATTTTGTGTGGCTTGACTATTTCTGCAGAATAAACGCTTTGTGTTTGCACGCTGTTTGAGTCTGTGGTCTTTCTACAGCGATTCTCAGAGCCTAACCATGGGAAATACCTTTCTTGTTGAGCCCATTAAATAAGTTTAATGCTTCTTCTGGGAAACAGGAACATTTTTTTCCTTTCTAGATATCCTATGGCTTTACCATCTCAACTCTGGTAATCAGTTGGTCCATGCTGCCACCAAGTAACTTGCAGCGCACTGCCCATAAACCCCATTCAAGTGTTCAGTCTCCTGAAAGAGCCAGAACTGTTCATGTAACTAGCATGTAGCTAGCATGGACCAGGAAGCCGCCCTTTTGAAACTATGTAGGTTTTTTTGTGTGTGTGTGTGTGTTTTTGCTACCTCTGAATCAGGAAGACCTCTCTTAGAGGAATCGTGCCTCTGCTTGCTTCTAACAAACAGTTCGAGTTCATGCACCTGTACTACACGTGCTGTGCCTACAGCATACCACCTGCCCTACGGGACTGTTCGCAAGCGGGGCAAGGGGCCTGGAGATCAACTCACCTGTTTTTCCATCTGGTGTGGTTTGTGCCTGTGCCTATGTAGTCTGTTATGGGGGAGGGCTGGCCATGGGCAGGGTGTTCAGGTGTGTAGGGCTGGGCAGCAGAGTAGGTCTTGGTGGGACAGAGTCCAGTGGGGTGGCAGGGGTGGGAACACAGCCTGGAGGCGTCCCTCCCCTGCTTGCCAGCTGAAACAAAGCGCTTTTAGCACAATTGAGGCATGTGACTACTGGCAGCTTTCGGAGTATCCAAGAAAGTTGCTTTTGGAGAAACAGGAAAGGGGTAGTGAGGTAAGTGCCTCAGCTGGTCTGTCCTAGCTGTAATTCAGAAGGAATGGCTTATGTCAACATTATGTCAACAAATCAAGAAACTTAATTGGTACCATATTTTCATGTTATTATGTGCGATGATGTTGTCTCTGAATTAAAGGTATTCCACTGAATAAGTGAAAATGGTTGATTTTGGAAAAAGTACAGTGACAGTGGGCCTCAGGCCAAAGGGCAGAGGTCTGTGATTCTTCATTATAAAGTCACCTACAACGTTTGATTCATTTTAACATTTATTTTGTTTTAAAGCTGTGTACATGTGCAAGCCTGTGTGCATGCGTGCATTTGAGTGCAGTTACCAGTAGTGGCCAGAAGAGGGCAGGAGATTCCACCTGTAGGATGCTGTGAGCCGCCTCAATGGGTTTGGGGAGCCTTCGTCTGGTCCTCTGAAAGAGCGGTACATGCTTCTAAGTACCAGGCCATTTCTCCAGCCCCTGTTCTTTCACTGAGCACATAAGCTCTTGTGCCCCTTTTCTCTGTTAATGACAGAAAATGGAACCGAATGCAATCTCAGTTTAAAATTCCGTGTTTCCTGGGTCAGCTAGTTCTTGAAAATGAGGTAGAAACCACGCAGTTCACCCTTCGTGTGCTGCAATCTTAAATCCAGGGAAGGCGGAAGGTGTGAAGAGGGTAGGTACAAAAGGGGCCAGGCCTACTCATTCTTGTGGATTGATAGACACGATCCTTTCTGAAAAGTTTACTGGGAGCCCCAGGTTTGAATTGTGTTCTATGTGCCTGTGAGTGTTTTGTCAGCATGTTTGTCTGTGCACCGAGTGTATGCAGTGCCTGTGGAGGCCAGAAGGGGGATCTAGAGTTAAAAATGGCTCACCATGTAGGGTCACCATGTAGGTCTTGAGAATCAAACCTGTGTCCTCTGCAGGAGCAGTAAGTGCTCTTGACCCCTGAGCCCTCTCCCCAGGCCTGGGCAGCAGCTTTTAGAGGCAGCACAATGTCAGTGTGACCGTGCATTCCTCTAACAACTGTATAAATGGCGTCCTGCTGGCACACAGTGACTATCTACCCTGCAGAACATCTGGTAACTAAAGATACCCATGTTTATTGGATTTGATTAGTTCACCATGTCCATAAATTAAAATAAACATAAGTTCAAAGTGGGATTCTGAAGTAACTACCAGGAGATCCATTTTTTCAAGTCAATTAAAAGGCCGTTATCAAGTGTCCTATCTTAGATAATTTATATCTTCTGGCTTTATTGCATCCCCTTGGAAAGAAAGATGCTATTTCTTCTCCTCCTCCTGGTTGCTCTTTTTTTTCTGACCTAGTAAACTTTGATTCTTCTGCTCTCTCTGCTTAATGCAGCTAAGTTGAACACAACTCTTGCATTTAATGGCTTCACTTCATACGAGCCTTTATCAGGCTGGAACATCTGTGCACCGCTTCTGTGATTGATAGCAGGCTGACCTTGGGAACGCGGTTTTAATTACTACTGGCTCTGGAAAGCCCAGAGGAACCTCAGACCTCACTGAGGGAGACTGAATAACCTCTTGGTTTTCTAAGAAGGACCTAGGAGGACATCTCTGTCCCGTGAAAATATACTTGGGAGAGTGTCCTCCTGGGATAATTCTCCCAGCCATTAGCAACAGCACAGAGTGTACAGTAGGTGCCCACTGAATCCTCATAGGCCAATGAAGGCTGCAGGTGATGTAAATTTGCAGTGAGTGCTCGTAACCACCGAGCCATCTCTCCAGCCTGAGATCTGTATTTCTGGAGGTTCTCTCTCTAGCTCATACAGCAGGAAGTGCCTAGAGCCTGGTGCTCTAGTTCCTAGCTCTGCTTCTGCCATCTTCCTTCCCTACGGCCCTCGGTCCATCCCAGATAACGGGAGTCCACGCTCTTCTCGTGGGATCGAGAGGCTGCAATGAGAATGAGCTTGCTTTGCAGGCTCATAGAGGCTGCCCGTGGTTTATAAGAACAGGAGGTGGTGGCTTAGTCCTTTTGGTAACAAGAGGACATTGTCCCTGATCCACGTTTAAGCTTTAGGGGAATCCTGTGTCTCACCATAAATGTTGGGGGAGCTGATGCCTTGGGCCCTCAACTCCTAAAGGTACCCAAACATCTAGAGTTTCTTAGATCCACACACAGATCTTGTAGGGACAAGCAGGCTCCATGTCAAGACTCAGGGCATCTTCACAGCTCCTCTGGAGGTCAGAGATAGGCCTCGAGAGACCGTGAATCCAGGGAGGAGCAAACCTTTTGTTTTGTCTTTAACCTGTTGACTGAGCTTTCTGTCCAGCCCAGTTCCCACAGTCAAGTCCCAAAGAAATCACACAGAGGTCTACATTAGTTATAAACTGATTGGCCCATTAGCTCAGGCTTCTTATTAACTCTTATAACTTATATTAGCCCATTATTCTTTCTATGTTAGCCATGTGGCTTGGTACCTTATTTGGCGGGGTAGTCACATCTTGCTTCTTCTGTGTCTGGGTCACGACTACAAACCAAGCTTTCCTCTTCCCAGAATTTTCCTGTTCTCATTGCCCTGCCTCTACTTCCTGCCTGGTCACCCCACCTATACTTCTTCCCTAGCTACTGGTCAATCAGTGTTTATTTAAAATATAGTTGACAGGATAGACCAAAGGATTGTCCCACAGCATTAACCTGGAAGATAAGGTGATGCTCAATGATTCTGGTGTCTCTGTAAGACCCTGCTTACCCGTTACCAGTGGATTTTCACATCCACTTGCTGACTTGCTCTTGGCTCATGCTCAGTTTGCTTTCTTACACAGCCCAGGCCCCACCCCACCCCTGGCCTAGGTTTGCTGCTGCCCACAGTGGTCTGAGGCCTCCTGCATCAGTTCAGAATCAAGACAATCTTCTCAGACATGCCAATATGGCGTAGGTGATTCCTCAGTTGAGGGGTCCTCTTAGATGACGCCAGGCTGTTTCCAGTTGACAAGTAAACCTAACTAGAATGAGTTCTGAACACCCCCTGACACTCTGTGGGATAACACACCACATAGCCCTCTCACAACATGTTCTCACTCAGGTCAGGAGGCAGGCACAGGCCAGGAGGGCTCTACTCAGTCGATATACCCAACACAGCAGAGGCAGGGGCATGGCTTTACAACAGGCTGTAGAGCTTCTGTCAGAAGTGATACATGCCACCTCTGCTCGGAGGTCACGAGTCAAAGCAAGTTATATACGGCTCTAACTTAAAGGGAGCAGAAGAGGCTGGGGATGTGCCCAGTCTTGAAGAAGTATTAGGCTTGTTCCCAACACTACAGAAAGCGGGGGCGGGGGGGGAGGGCAGGAAATGAACCTTACTGTGTGCCTGAATGGAGAGTAGAAATATTTGTTATATGGCATTTTTATGGCGACACCTCTTACCGTAGGCATCAACCATCCAAAAATTCTACCTGCTAACTCCTGAATTATATTACACGGCAAAGGGAAGCTGATTTCCATGAGGAATTAGATGATATTAAAATAGGGAGATTACCCTTACAGGATAAGGGTCACATGGTCACGTGATACAGGAGTGGATGGTGGTGAAGAGGAGACAGAAATCCAATGGAGGAGCTGGCTCTGAAGATGAAGGAGGCATCTGTTATGATTCAGGTGTGGCACGCTCACACTTTTGGGGTACTGAATCCTGGTCCCCATGGCAGGCTATGTTGAGAAGTAAGACTGTTAGGATGTAGGACCCATAAAAGGTCACTGGGGTAGTTGCATTAAAAGGAATGGATGTGGTCTTTGGGAACCTGGATCGTTCCCATGGAGGGGTTGAACCTGACCTGTTTATTGCTCTCTGACTATGGCCTTACTATGCCATTGCTCTCATAGATGGGTCTACCCTGGTCTCATCTAACACGTGATAGAGCCAAGAGGGTCTTCACCGAAGCTGGGAGATAGGCACCCTCTCTGGCTTTTAAACTATAGACTTGCATTCTGAATTTGTGTTATTTAAAGCCAGCCAGTCAAGGCAGCTTGTTACAATGACATTAGAAAGCTAATATAGCTCACTTAAAAATGATATCATTTGTGTTTTTGTTTTCGAACCATAAATACATGATCAAACTTGGGCTACAGTGAAGCAGAAAAATGTAATATAAAAATGTAATATAAAAATAATAATATAAAAATAATCCTTATGCCTTCAGCCCACCACTCCAGCACGGGGGAGGCAACAGCAGGTAGATCTCTGAGTTCAAGGTCAGTTTTAGGACAGTCAGACAAACAAACCCTGTCTCAAAAAACCAAAAAAAAAAAAAACCCCAACCCCATAAATTTTGAGGGAATTCCAACTTAGTACCACTTTTTCATATAAATACACATGTATACATGCATGTATATGTTTCAAGATTAGATCATACAACGTAGGCTTTGAGCCTACCTTTCTAAAAACAAGACTGTCTTTATTTTTACTTTATTATTTTTGATTTATGTATATGAGTATTTTGCCTGAGTGGAATTCTGTGTACTGCATGGGTACCCGGTGCCCATGGAGGCCAGAAGAGGGCATCAGAGCCCCCAGTAGTGGAGTTACAGATGGTTGTGAGCCACCATGTGGCTACTGGCATTGAACCTGGGTCCTCTGGAAGATTATCCACCACTTTCTGTCATTGTGCCATCTCTCCAGTCCCGGCCTGCCTTTTATTTAGCAATGGCTTAAATTTTATTATGATTGAAATGTTCTGTGTTGCCTCAAAGAGTTACATGTGGCTGTTTGGAATGTGAGTGGCACCTTTAATCCCAGCACTCGGGAGGCAGAGGCAGGCAGATCTCTGAGTTCGAGGCCAGCCCGGTCTACAGAGCAAGTCCAGGACAGCCAAGCCTGTACAGAATTTCATAAAAATCCCATTATAAGGGTGAGTTATTAACACTATTCATTTTTCCCACACAACACTTGGTCCATGTAAGCATACAGAACTCTCTGGTGCTGTGCTCTTGTACATTTACGAAACTCTTCACTGCACTGATTTTCTGACCTGGAAGATTCCCCGCCCCCATTAATTTTAACAGAAGTTGTAGAATTGAGTTTCATTGACCTGTCCAGGGCCTGTGTTCACACCTAACAAATCGGCGTGGCCAAGGGGATGTATGACATGATTTGGCCCACCCTTGGATCCTGTGTGAAGCTGGAATCAAACCTGGACTCTTGAGAACTATGTGGGGGAAAATGAGGAAAAGTTGACAGATATGGCACGCACCTTTAATCCTCACACGTGGGAGGTGGAAGCAGGAACATCAGGAGTTCAAGGACCCCCGGGATACATGAAATTAACCCGACTAAAAGAGGAACAGAGCTCACACCTTTAATCCCAGCACTAGGGAGGTGGAGATGGGAAGGGGTATGGCTGGGCTGAGAGAGGAAAATACGGCAGGGGGAGAAAGGAGCTCAACCCCACTTTGGCCTGAGGATTTTGTAGAGGTAAGAACTAGTGGCTGGCTGCTTTGCTTCTCTGATCTTTCAGCTTTCACCCCCTAATATCTGACTCCAGGTTTTTATTATTGAGACCAATTAGATTCACGCTACAACTGATTTCTGGAAAGCAATCATATACTTGCACTGGAAGTGGAGAAGAAACAGAAATGGACAAAAGGACAGAGGGAGGATTCCATGTGCAGAATATCTATTTAGAAGCATTAGACATGCATTTATTACCAAATTTCATTTGGACTACAACCAACAAAATAAGTACCACTTTAGAGGGGAACACAGATTAAGAGGGGTAGACTACATTCTAACTTACAGACCAAGTCTTACCAAATACAAATGAGTCAAAATAATTTTATTTTAACTTGTCAGTTCATAGAGAAACTAAAAGTCAACATCAAGAAAAACTACAGAAATGACGTGATTACATTGAGACCCAACAATATACTGGGTATTGTTTGAACACTGGGTCATTTAAATCAGGAGAAAATTTGATTTTTTTCTAGAGTCAAATGATGAGAGCATAAAGCCAAAGGCAATTAATTCTAAGAGGAAAGTTTATAGCAAGGCTGGGCCTGGGCCTAGAAGCAAATGCCTTTAATCCCAGCAGATCTCCAGGAGTTCAGGACAAGTCTAGTTTGCATAGTCAATGCCAGGGCTACAGAGACCCCCATCTCAGAAACAAACTATAGAAAGATCTCAACCTAATAATGCACTTCAGGGTTCTATTTTGGGGGTGGAGGAGGGGCAGAAATTAGTAAACTAGCGACTGAAAGGCAAACACATAGAATCAGTCAAAGAATTGGTCTTTGAAAACAAACAACACTGGCAAAATTGTAGCCAAACTTACCAGAAGGAAAAAGAGAAAACCCAAATTAATAAAATTAAAGATGAAAAAGAGGAGGTTACTATGGATTCCAGTGAAGTTCAGAGATCACAAGGGAAGATTTTGAGAACATGCTAAAAACCTGGAAAAAATCTTAAGAGAAATCGATAGAGTTCTAGACCTAAATGAGCTACCATATTTAAATCTAGAGGGCATGATTGATCAACCTAAACAGGTCCCCAACAACTGAGGTAAAAGCAGTAATAACCTGCCAACAAGGCCCAATCTTTATAACAAAGATTTAAAGACTAGCTCACATGCATCCTCCTGCAACTATTGCATGAAAATCCTACAAAAGTCATTCCATGAAGCCGGCGTTAAACCACGATGTTTGCTAGCTGTACTAGAAAGTCAGGGGCGAGCTGTTTTTATGTGCCATCTGTGTAAGCACTGCAGCTAGGATGGGAAGGTAGCCTGGCAGTCAGGAGCCAAGGGAATACCAGAGTCAGGGAAGGGTCTCCCAAGGCAAGTTTAACACCTGCTCCAGCGCGGGTGGGCTTCCCAGCAAAGTTGTTACAGCTCTGCTCTACTAGGGAAAGTTTCCCCAGCAAAGACATTGCAGGTCTGCTCTGCTCTGACTCCTGCAAAAGTTGTTACATCTGGGCTCAGCTCCAAACTGTCACACCACACAACAAACCTCTCTCAAGCTATTTATTGGGAAGGCTGCCTCAGCTGAGAAATGGAACAGGGTAGAGAACTCATATAGGAAAACTTGGGGTGGGGGAGGAGCTTTCCAGAGTGGCTTGGGATTGGTGGATTTTTGTGGTCTGATTCTGGGGCAAGCTCAGGGATTGGTGGCATTTTAAGGTCAGGGACCACAGGGATTGTTGGGATTCTGCAACCGGACTCTGGGGCACTCTCAAGTATTGGTATGATTTCAAGTCCTGGTCCTAGGGTCAAGTCAGGGTCAGGTATTTTTTTTCTTGGTCCCTTTCGTCCTACAATTTGCTAGTTCCAAAGTAGGTCCCCCCCAAATAGCAATGCTGGTGACAATGCCCTAAACAGAAGGGCTTTGGCTGGGTAAGCAGATGGCTAAAAGTGAGATTTGTTTACCATGAACCTTCTTTAATTCCACCCCCAAAGATTGGCAAGGACATCCAGTTCCAGGCCAATCTGAACAGCCTATATCAGCAAAAACAAACAAACAAACAAACAAACCCATACTATTTATTGTCATATAAAATCTGCTTGCTTTTCTGCCATTTTGCTTCCCTTCCTGCAGAAATAGTGTGATGCTTTAAATTACTCTGCTCAAGAGATGCATAAAACAAACAAAAAATGCCCCACTTGCCCAAGGACAGATGCTAGATCAGGATATCTGTTTGCCCCCACCCCCACCCCTGATTGGACAAAGGCCTATGTAGCATTGTGGGTTTCGCCTTTATAAGCCTAATGTAACTTGGTGTTAAACTCTGGGAATCCCAGGTATGGACCTGGCTAGTATTTAATAAAGCCTGCTTCAAATTTGGCTCAAAAATTGTGGTAGTGGTCTTATTCGCGTGCTGTGGGATTGATGATAGCCTTGGCATTTTGATCCTAATATACCTTTCTTTCCAGTCATGGAACTGCTCAAAACTGCCCGCAGGCTGTTTAAGATGCAGTCCGTAGATCTGCCACAGGCTCTCTCTCCTGGCTTCTTGAGAGTCACCTGTTCTGTTTATTAAATCTGGATTTATTATTTCGGTTGATTTGGCTTATTACATTGGCAGAGGAACCCAATAACCAGGGATCCAATATTTACCAGTTTCACTGTGCCCTGGGTTACACCACCTTCGGTTATTGTGATTGGTGTGTGCTTCCCTGCCAGGGTTCCTAAGTTACCAGTCTACTCCATTTAAAGCCTTGCATGGAAGTAGATTTACTCAGCTGACTTAACACCTGTAAATCTAGCTGATTTCGCTAAAAAGCAAGACAAACATCCCAAAGCACAAGAAGTCGGCTTTCCAAAATCATCTGCGATGTTACCGTTTGAAGCAGTTTTTTTTTTCCCCCAGAACCCAACACAAAATACCCATTACAGTCAGCTTAGGTCGGTCCTGCAGATCATCCAGTCTGTGGGGTCACAGCTCCAGTCCTTCCCTCGGCTTGGTATCCTTATATCTACTGTGCTTTCCCCCCTAGAAATTACAATTTTATTTCAACAGTTGCAGCGTAACTTTGCCAATCAATTAAAGTCATAGACAAACATGGAAATCATCCTCACATCTGATGAGGTACACAGACGGCTTGGCTTCGACTTGGTGAATCAATCACCATGCAACCCTTTTGGAGTCATCATCTTTGCCATATTTCACGTGTTTCCCTATCAGACATCTGTAAGTTCCAGGTCCACGTCTTTACTGAGCCCACTTTTTATTCCACAAGATAGTGCATTTCTGTACTACATTTAATTTTCCCCACGTGTGAAATATCTATAGATTTCTTAATAAATTCACAACACGGGTCAAGAGTAATATTTCCAATTTACTGAAGAAACCTTTTGAGGCACTCAAGACTCATTTTCAAGGTCACACCTAGAGTAAAAACCGGTGTCCGCTTTTGCTTCAGCTGTGACCTGTTGGATTCGCGTTTGCACACTTTTGAACTTCTTCGGCTACCGTAGCCGGGCTCTCCACGGATTTGTGCGCCTGCGCGCTGCGGGAAGGCTCTCCATTTCGGCGTGAACCGGGAAGGACGTTGGTGTGGAGGTGAGGCGGGCGGCTTCTCAGACGCTGGGGGTTGACGGCTGCGGGCGTCGTCAGTCCCGGGACCGAGGACTCTGATGCGTCCCGCGTCCCAGCCTACCGGGGCCACGGGCCTCCCTTCCCCGGGGCCGCGCTCGTCCCCACCGCGACCTCCGGAGGCTGCGGGCCTGGCGGGTCCCGGGGGCTCTGACGACCCCGCCGTCTGCCCGTGCGCGCCGCCGGGGCCTCGGAGGAGCCTCGCGGAGCCCCGGGGCTCCCCGGGTGGACGGCCGGGCCCGTCTTCCGCTGTGTTTTGCCGAGGCCAGGGTGACCTTGGTTGGGTCGTCTGACCCGTGGGGCCTGCGCCGTCACGGAGGGGACCGAGGCGGAGCAGCCGCCGGCGCAGGCACCGGTGACATCGCCGGTCGGCTTGGTGGGAGAGCAGAACTGAAGCGAGATCAGATCGCCTCTCTGCCTGGGGGCACTTGCGTTCGTAGTTTTTGATCGTGGGTTGCAGGTGGTGCCGGTTACCGTGGCCGTTGTTGCGGATGGTGGAATTGCCTAGGAGAGGAGCGGGCCAAGAAGAAACCTTGCGGGGGCTGGGGGGTCAGTCACAGTGTAAGGTACAAGCCGTGCGTCGTGCATGAAGAGGTCCTTCACTTAGCCTCTTCTAAGGTTTTCTTTTTGTTGTTTTACAGGTAAAGGACATTCACGACCATGAGTTCCGGTGTGTTGCCGAAACCTCAGATGCGTGGTCTTCTGGCCAAGCGCTTGCGGGTTCACATCGTTGGCGCTTTCGTTGTGGCCCTGGGAGTGGCTGCTGCCTATAAGGTATGTGTTTGCTGTTTGTGCTTTAGGTCACAAGCTGTTGATTTTGAAAACCTATTTTTACACCTATTAAGGGCTTTTTAAAAAAGAGACTCCGTCTTCAGTGTTTTGCCTCCCACCTTCTTTGGGCTTCAGTGTGAAGGAGCCGCTCAGGCCCCATGTCGTTCGCCGCCTCTTCAAATGAAGCTGTGGTAGTTTGTTAGGGCTGCCATATCGAAGAACCAGGCTGAGTGGTTTAAACACGGACATTTGTTTTCTCACAGGTTTTTGTTTTTATTTTGAGATAGGGTGTTATGTCTATATAGCCATGGCTAGGTCAGGCTGGCTTCCAGCTCATGTAACCTGCCTCTGTCTCAGTGCTGGGATTATAAAGCCTGCGCCTCCACACGCTCAGTTTTTAAGAGCAGGGGTAATGCCTTCTGGGTCCCTTCTCTTTTGCTGTCTTCTGTAACTGACTGGATTTCCTATAAAGAGACTAGGTTAGGACCCATGCCATTTTGAACTTCCTTTAAGGCCTTATTTCCAAAGGTCTTGTAAGATAGGATTTGGTCTGTTTGGGGAGAATAAATTCCTGCCTCCAGCAGAGAGCAGATGCTCGGGGTATAGGGAGAGCAGTTCTCCATTTTGGCAGTTTTGAAGACTTGACGAGAGTAGCATTTTAACGCTGGCCTTGTGTAGCTCTGAAGGGGTGGTGAGATGGGTATCTTTATGTAGCCTTGGATGGCCTAGAACTTGCTCTGTAGACCACTCATAGAGATCTGAGGGTGCACAGAATTAGAATGTCTGCAGCTGATTGTTGGGGGACATTTGTCTGCCTACCTCTCCCTCCCGAGTGCCACCATGGCCTGACCTGTCTATAGACTGCAATGTTTCTTTCACATACCTTCCCTTTTTAAGTCGGATTCTCTTAAACGTTTATTATTGTGCATATTATCATGTTTTTGTAATAAAATCATGAGAAAGTTGAGGGCTATTTTTTATTTTTCCCTGAGACAGGGTTTCTCTGTGTATCCCTGGCTGTCCTGGAACTGTCTGTAGACCAGGCTGGTCTCAACTCAGATCTGCCTACCTTTGTCTCCTGTATGCCAGGATTAAAGGTGCACACCACCACTGCCTGGCTAAAATCAGGACTTTAGTAACTTTTGATATTTCTGTACTCACAGAGATCCGCCTGCCTCTGCCTCTCTAGTGCTGGGATTAAAGGTGTGCGCCACCACCGCCCAGCTAACAGATGGAACTTTTTAAAGTCTGTTGCCTTTTTTTTTCTTTTTTTAAATGGGGCACTCTATTGTCAGGTGTAACAGCTTGAGGAGGGGTTTATTTAGCTTACAGGTAACAGTCCATAGTGAGACCAAGTAGGAATGCTGCTTACTGGCTTGCTTCTTTTTACATGCTCAGCTACCTTGTAAAACCCAAGATCACCTGCCCATTGTAGGCTGGGCTCTCCTACATATATGCCCACAGGTTCCCACTTCCCATGTGTGTAAGTTAACTGAAGCTGACAACCAAGAAACCTGGTGTTCTAATATTTTCCAAATCTGGGGATCTGAGAGCCAAGGGGCTCAATGGTCTAATGAAAAGCCTGAGGGAAATGGGGTATTCTGGTTTAAGTCCCAGAGTTAAAGTAGGAGGGTTAATGTCTGTGGGCAAAGAAGAGTGAAAATTGGTCTTTTGTCAACTTTTTATTCTGCTTGGGCCGTCTGTGTTAAGTTGTGGAGGGTAGGTGGATGACTGTTAGTCCAGTTTCTCAGAACACCAGGTGTCTGGACATCCTTTAACCTTGTCGTGTAGACATCAACTCAACCTAAACTCTAATAGAGGGGGGGGGGCCTCAGAAGGCTTCAGATGATACTGAGGAGCCTTCTTCCTGTCCTCTTGCTGAAAGAAACTTGGGATTCTAATAGGAGGAGGAGCAGTCAAGCCTGCATTACTTCACTTCAAATAGCATGATTCTGTGCATTTCTTGTTGTGCCTCATGGATGTGGATTGGTACAGGAGATTGTTATGTGCAGGATGAGATTGATTTTGGCAAAATACACTAAATAGTGTTCTGTGGAGACTAAATCTTTGCCGTGTCCAGACATGGATTTGGATAACTAAATGTCAGCTGTGGCTGCTGCTTAGACTTTGATCAGTTACTTGAACTCCACCTGGTCTCTGAAATATTCTTTCTGTGCAAGACGAAATCCAACATGAACACACCTCTTCCTATCTTTTTCTTTGATGCTGAAGTGTCAGTAATTTCTTTAAAGGCCTTCTTTTGAAATAATCAGCCATCTCTTTGGATTCCATTCTCTCTTTGCAGAATGATTCAGATCTTGTTAAAGTGTAATCACCTAGAACTTGTTGGTCCTTTCTTATGTCTTTAAATCTGTTTTAGGCCTCTTTAAAATTCATATTCTGCTTAGGTTGAGCCAGGATATGTTACTGTGTTTCAACTGGCAATATTTAGGGTTTGCTGGAGGGAAGGCTATTGATTTATTTTGTACTGTCTTTTAACTGCACTTGTTCCACCACACACACACACACACACACACACACGGACGCACAGCCTTGCACAGGGTAAGGTAATGTGACCTGTGAGCTTCTCGCCGTGCAGTTGTAGCCTCTGCCTTCATTTGTCACCCTTCTTTGTCTTAGGAAATAGATGGCTCAGTAAGCAGTGAATACAAATGTGGTGTTGATTTATTTTGTTTTTAGGTATTTCTACTCTGAAAAATGAGTATGATAATGGGCTATGTTACTTTTCAGTTTGGCGTGGCTGAACCCAGGAAGAAGGCCTATGCAGATTTCTACAGGAAGTACGACTCCTTGAAGGACTTCGAAGAGATGAGGAAGGCTGGTATCTTCCAGAGTGCGAAGTGACGTCAGAATGTGCAGGTGATGAGTGCCCCGGGGGTCTGTCGTGAGTGGTCTTAGCCTCTCTTAGCCAGTCCTTGAGAACCCTGCTGTGCCTCTGACAGTGCCACGCCTTCCAGACCCTGACAGCTTTGCTGTCCTTGTTAGGACTCTAACCACATCATTTGTCCTTTGGTGGAGTTGGCTCTTCCTCTTCCTCTGTGGGCGTGTGCATGTGTGTGGTAGCTATAGAGCAACTTTGGAGTTGCTTCTCCTTCCACCTGGTATATGGGTTCGAGGGATCAAACTTAGGTTGCTAGACATAGGCATTGAGTACCTTAACCCTCTGAGCCATCTTGCTGGCCCTATTTGTCATTTTTGGTTGGCTTATTTCAGTTAGCATAGTGTTTTAGCGTGTTGTCAGCCACATCCTCTCTTAAGGCTGAAGATACTCCACTGTATGTTGTTACTGGGAATTGAACCTGGAGCGTTGTGCATTACTTGGCAAGCATTGATCACTGACATCCTGACTACATCCTATCTTTTATACATGTACTTACACACATATATACATATATATTTATAGAATACATACAGTAGTGCACAATGTCATATCTGTTATATGTAACAGATGTAACACATGATGTACCATGTTATTATATATAATATGTATGACATATACATACACACACACATAATGTTTCAAGATGTTTTATTTTTGAGGAATGGCCTTACCAGGTTGTGGAACCTGGCTGTGACTAGCGAGGATTATAGGTGTGCGCCACCACGCCTGTCGTGTTTGTATGTACGAGTTGTGTCGGTTTGCCTGGCTGTGACTAGCGAGGATTAGGTGTGCGCCACCACGCCTGTCGTGTTTGTATGTGCGAGTTGTGTCGGTTTGCCTGCAGACAGGAGCCACGCTTCGCTCCCCCGTGCTCACCAGCACTTACTGCTTGTTTCCCTTTGACAGCGGCTGTCTCAGCTATCTTAAATAGGGTTGACGTCTTTACGGAAGTTTTGATTTGGACCTCCCTAATGATTTGTAGTTTTGAGTGTTGCATGTACTGGGTACTGGGTATAGCGGGGATTTTCCCCCTTCGTGTGTATGTATGCACTGTGTTTGCATGTGTGTGGGTATGTGGAGGTCCCAGGCTAATGTGGAGAGTGCTCCTGTGTTTTCCACCTGACTGAGGCGGGTCTCCGTTGACCCCAGAGCCCTGATGAGGCTAGTAAGTTACTCTGGGGGTGGAGTTACAGGTGAATTGCTGTGTCTTGTTTGGCATTTACAGAGGTTCTGGGGATCCAAACTGGATTTTGATTTGGTATTTTTGTGCTTTGACCACTTGGCCAGTGTATGGACATCTTAATAGGAAGTTTTGTTGTGTCTTTCAGCAGTGCTGTGTCCCTTTGCTTAAAAATCTGAATAGAATTATTTTCTTTTATTAATGTATTTTGATTTTATACACCACAACTTTGCAAAACTCATTCTATCCTGTTTCTGTGTGTATTATAAGAATTTTCTATATATAAAATGTTGCCTACAAAGACATTTTCTTTTTGGGTGTATTTTCATTTTCTCAACTAATTTTTCTGACTAGGACTTTTAGTGCTTTGTTGAACAGAAGTGGCATGGTCATTTTCTTGAGTTTAAAGGAAAAGGTTTCAGTTTCTCTTCCAGTTGATGGGAGCCAGGGTGTGCTGAGATACACTGCACTACTATACCTATTATGTGCCTTTACGGTTCAGAACACTTACAGCCAGATGTGGTAGCAAATGGCAGAGGCAGGCAGATATCTTGAGTTGGAGGCCAGCCTGGTCTACATAGCAAGTACCAGGGCAGCCAGGGCTACACAAAGATTTACCTATCTCATCGCCCCCACCAAATTTTTTTAAAAAAGTATATATCGTTCTACATAAATCTGTCTGTAGCTATATAAATAATGTATATGGGTGCTTTGTCTTCTTTGTATGACTGTGGACTACTTGCATTCCTGGTGCCTGAGGAGGTCAGAACAGGGTATCAGATCCCCTGGAACTGGAGTTACAGGTGGCTCTGAGCAGGCATACGAGGGTGAAAAATAAACTCGGACCCTCTGGAGGAATAGCCAGTGCTCCTAACTGCTGAGCCATCTCTCCAGCCCCTAGTTTGTTTTTGTTCATTTGTTTGTATTAAATTATGAAAAAGGTGTTAGATCAGATTTTTTTCTACATCTATTAAGATGGTTGTGGAATTTTAAAAAAATTCCATTTATGGTTTATCACATCTATTAATTTTTTGTTTTTGTTTTTTGTTGTTTTGCTTTGTTTTTCAAGATAGGGTTTCTCCCTGTAGTTCTGGCTGTTCTGGACTAGCGCTTGTAAACTAGGCTGCCCTGGAACTCAGAGAGATCCGCCTGCCTCTGCCTCCTGAGTGCTGGGATTAAAGGAGTTCACAGTGCACTGCCTGGCTGTTAATTTTTATATATTGATTCACCCTTAATTCCAGAAATTAGTTTCTTGGGCTTCATATATAATCAGTCCTGCTAATGACTCTTACTAGTGTTGAGGATTCTTGCACTGTTATTTGACTTGAGATCTTTTGTCTGTTTAGTTTAGGTGTCAGGACAGTGCTGGATTTAGAATCAATGTGGATGTTTTATTTCCTTATCTGTTTTGGAAGAACTTTAGAAGGATTGGTTTTAATTCTTTAACTTTTGGTAAAATTTATCTGCTCCTTGACTCCTTTATGAAGTTTTTGATTTCTGATTCAGTCTTACCATGTTAATAATTTTAGTCTGCTGTCTAGATTTCTTGAGTTGATGTTGGTGAGTTGATGTTGGCAAGTCTTAATAGTCTTCATCTAAGTTACAAATTCACTTTTTGTATTTTGCTGAACTTTCTCATTTCTCTTGCCATTTTAACTAAAGATTTTTCAATATATTTGACATTTACGAAGAACCAAGATTTTATTTATTGCTTACTATTTTATTAATTTCCTTACTTTTGAAAGCTTTATTAGATCTTATTAGGTTGTGCATTTGAGCTTTTAACTTTTCCTTGTGATTTCCTCATTGATCCATTGGTTCTAGAATTTTAAATTCAGTGTATTTGGGGGATTTTCTAGTTTAATTAAGCCAGTGTGGTAAAAAGATACTTATCAAGCCTCCTGAGATTTGTCAATGCTTGTTTTGCCCTATCATGGTGTCTTGGTTAGGAAAGTTAGTTAGGAAAACATTTAATTGAGTTGGTAGCTTACAGTTTCAGAGATTCAGTCCATTATCATCATGGTGGGACATGGTGTGCAGGCAGACATGGTGGAGAAGAAGCTGAGAGTTCTGTCTTGATCTGCAGGCAGCAGGAAGAGACAGTTACACTAGGGTTGGCTTGAACATCTGAGTCCTCAGAGCCCCGCCCCCAGTGACACACTTCCTCCAACAAACTCACACCTCCTAATAGTGCCACTCCTCATGGACCTGCGTGGGCCAGTTTTATTCAAGCTACCACACATAATGTGTTAGAAAATTCTGTATTTTGTTATGAGTAGATGGCTGATGTATGATTACAATTATCTCTACTTTTCAGCTTTTTATCTCCTCATCTTCTGTATATAGAGTAAGCCCTCAACTACTACTATTGAGCTATTTCTCCATCTCTTTTTCTGTATACTTCATGCATTTGGATTTCTCATGTGTATTTTTGTTTTCCATGACAACTGGCCCTGTTACCATAATGTGCTTCCCTTAAGCTGGTTTTGTTTGGTATCAGCGTAGCCACTTCGTTTCTACTTGTGGAATATTTTTCCTTTCACTCTCTAGGACCCTAAGTGTAATTTGGTTGGGAAATTTAATTTATGTACATGTAAGTCATTATTACTGTGGAAAAGCATTATTACATTTTTTTTTTTTTACTTCTTGGTATGTTTTATGGCTCCCCCCTTTTTTATTGCTATTTAGGAAGGTCTTTTGTATGTATGCATGCATATGCCTATGAAGAAGTTTCAATGGTTTATATCCTTTTCTATATGAATTAGTATTTTTGTTATGCTGTGAGACACAAAACAGCTCTAACAGTAAACAAATGTAACTTCAACACAAAACGTTACCTTGTAATGCCTCCCTTTGTTACTGATGCCGTAGTTACACATTTTATATATATCGTATATTCGTTAACAGATTTATAGTTTGTTCCTCAGTGCCTTTGTTTTTTAAATACTATAAAAGAATTTAAGAGCTGGGTGGTGATGGCGTATGCCTTTAGCTTTTAATCCCAGCACTTGGGAGGCAGAGGCAGGTTGGAGCTCTGAGATCTCTGAGAGTTTGAGGCCAGTCAGGTCTACAGAGTGAATTTTAGCACAGCCAGGGCTACACAGAGAAACCCTGTCTTAAAAAACCAAAAAAAAAAAAAAAAAAAAAAAACAAAAAAAAACCCAAAAAAAACAAGATTGGAAGTAAGAGTTAAAAGCCAGGATTATAGTATGGGGGACTCACACCTTTCAGCAGAGCAGTTCCTCTGTGTAGCTTGTAGTGGGAGGGAGGCTGCTTGTTGGTTCCTGGTAGCCCAGCTTAGACCCGAAATAATCACGCAGAAACTGTATTAATTAAATCACTGCTTGCCCATTAGATCTAGCTTCTTATTGGCTAACTCTTACATATTAATTTAACCCATTTTTATTAATCTGTGTATTGCCACATGACAGTGGCTTACCTGCTAAATTCCCAGCGTCTGTCTCTGGTGGCTCCATCAGCTTCTCCCTGACTCTGCCCTTCTTTCTCCCAGCATTCAGCTTAGTCTTCCCCGCCTACCTAAGTTTTGCCCTGCTATAGTCCAAAGCAGTTTCTTTATTCATTAATAGTAATCACAGCACAGAGGGACTCCCACATCACCTCCCCTTTTCTGTTCAGATAAAAAGGAAGGTTTTGACTTTTACATAGTAAAATTACATATATCAAAACAGGTATCAAACAAGAATTACAGTTACAATATTTATATCCACTTTATCTTTTATTATAACTAAGGAAAATTATAACTAAATTCTTCAACTCCATCAAAGACTTCAGAAGGATATAATATTACTTAAGTAAACAGGAAACAACTTCCAAAACTCTAGAATTGACAGAGACATCTCACTGCCTGGACAGTCACCCAAAGTTTTTCTGTACTGTTGGGGCATCCAGTCTTCAGCCCACAGGCCCATAGTATCCAGCAGACTTTTCCATGAAGCAGTAAATTTCAAAGATGGTTCCCACCTATATTGGCAGTTTGTTTGTCACATTTTTCTGTGTCCTGCAGAATGTTTGGCAGGCTCTTTTGTGTAGCAGGAACCCCGAAGGATCATCTCACCTTTAGGCAAGTTCATTTCTCTGTGGGTCCTGCATATCCAGTTTATCAAGCAGTCCAGGCAAGAGCAGTTTCTTGTCCAAATGGATAACTCCATAAGGAGCCTCTTCGATGCCCATCTTCCTCTTAAAGTAATTGCTGCTGCCAGGAGCAGATGTGTCTCATTGTCATGATTAAGTCCTAAATTCTTAAAACATTTTAAATGCCATATTGTGTAGTCTTTGAAAGGTTTGAGAGATAGATGCCTATCCATCTGAAATACGTCTCTGTACATCTAGAAAATCTAACATGACTACAAGCTTGACTATTATAGATGAGTATCTATTAACATATTTTTTTTTTTTTCGAGACAGGGTTTCCCTGTAGTTTTTAGAGCCTGTCCTGGAACTAGCTCTTGTAGACCAGGCTGGCCTGGAATTAACATATTTCTTAATTATGCATTACATTTTAAATGAACTGCACAAACACAGTACCTTAAACGAGCAGAAATATACAATTGACCTTAAATTTTTATCAATAAACCAAGATCCATACCAATGCAAATCTCTATAGCATATTCCCCTTTAAATGTAAAGAAACATTTACAAATAATATTTGGGAATATGGGCACAGTTCTGTCCAAACTTCTTTCTGCTGTTTATTGGGCAAAGTAATTTTCTGAGGGTGTTCATGGTGACCTCTTGAAGGGTCATGGTCTATCAAACCATATTAGTCTAGAAAGATTCCACAGGTTCTCATCCTCTGTGAAAACAAAAGAACCTCTTTTTCAAATTAGACCCAAATTCTAAAGTCAAGATACCTTTATAATA
Source organism: Arvicola amphibius (assembly GCF_903992535.2). Classification (NCBI taxonomy): domain Eukaryota; kingdom Metazoa; phylum Chordata; class Mammalia; order Rodentia; family Cricetidae; genus Arvicola; species Arvicola amphibius. The sequence goes on along the minus strand of NC_052055.2, from coordinate 2,517,863 downwards.
TACATGGTGGTTTAGCTTAGTAGCTTATACAATGAAATGTCTCTCTGTACTTAGCTCCTTCACAGTCAAAAAATTCAAAGAAAACACAGTAATATACATAATTCAGACTCTGAATTTTCTATCTTTATGTGGCTTATTTTTCTTTATTCCTTTTAATCTATGACGATCTGTACTCTTTAAAGACTTTACCTTTTTTTAAAAAAAACTTTTTTTTATAACTCTATATTCTTTTTCTTCTCTCTCTCAAGCCTACATACATTTATCCAACACTGTAACCCATTTAGAGGTCTTTATGTCTGAATCTGTCCTATTGTGTATCTGTAATTCTTTACTGTCTTGAAGAGCTTTTAAAATGGTAAGCAGCTTGGTTGCAGCTACTCTGGATGTTGGCTCCACCTCTCTCCACTTTTAAAATGGTGGAGCTACCATTCCTGCCAGCTCTGGGGACACCAGGTAGGAGCTGTGCTCAGCACTGACAGTGAGCGTGCAGCACATAAACCCTTTTTATCTGAGTAATAGCTAAACCTGCCATGCAGAGGACTGCACAGCCTGGAAATATCTCTGTGTATGGCGGCAGGAATCCTCCATGCTCCCCTGCCTGTGCCAGCCTAGTAGACCTGATCCTGTCGCCTGCCCAGGTGGGGAGCGCTGAGCCATGGGCATGGTCTCAGCTACTTTCTTCTGGACCCCGAGTGGGCACAGAAACACCCGGGCCCACAAATGCCATTCACATGCTCCGTAGCTGGAGTTCGCGCTGTTAGCACAGCGTTTTAAAACCACATGGCTTTTTTTCTGCTACTGCTGAACCAGGAAAGCCTCTCTTAAAGGAGCCGTGCCTCTGCTTGCTTCTAGCAAGGTCTGTCTTAAAGAGTAGGTCCCCTGGCAGTGATCTTCAGTTGTTGCTTACCAAGAGATATTTCTCCCTTTTTGAAGGATAGTTTTGGCAGATTTGACAGAATTTTATTTATTGGGATTTGTCTTGCTTTGAACTCTGCTCCTCCTGCCTCGTCCTCCCTAGTGATGGAATTACACAGTGTATGGCTGACAGAATCTCAGTATAGCATCCAGCAGCCAGGCTTAGAAGCTTCTGCTGAGAAGTCCATGGGTAGCCTATAGGCCCTGTATATCACCAGCTACTTTGATACTTATTTTCACTTTCAAGATTCTGTTTGCCTTTGGCTTTGACAGCTTGAAGGTAAGGTGTAGTCGCTAGGCTTATTCTAGTTGCAGTTTCTCTAAGTTCTCTGTTCCTTTCTCTCGTGATCCCATGGTACGTGTGTAGGCCCAACTGCTAATCTATAAGCTCCACTGTTCTCTTTACTGTTGCTCTACTTTTTGTACCAGACTCTTGCCATTTCAAATGACCTGTTCTCAGATTTGCTGGCTGTATCTCCTGCCAACTGGAGTAAGCTTTTGAAACTAGTGATCCCCACCAATTCAATTAGTGTATTTTCAGGACTTCTTGTTATTCCCATTTTTTCATATTTTTCTGAGGTTTTTGATTGTTCATATTCTTTTGCTCATTGAACATATTTAAGACAGTTGGCTTTTTAAAATTTTCAATAAAACCAAAGGCCAGGTTTTTTTTTTTTTTTTTGTGGTTGGTTTATGGAGATCCACTTTGGTGATTGAAATGGGCTATGCTCCTCTATAAACTTGCTTTGTAATCTTTTTGTTGAAATTTTTACATTTAGAAAAATCTCTCCCGTTTGTATGAAGGCTTGTGAAGGAAGACCTTTATTAGTAAGCATTGTAGTCTAGAGGCTTAAGCTCCTCTTGGTCTAGTGATTCATCTTTAATCTGTCTGCGATGTGCTCTGGATCCAGTTTACCTGTATACACAGCTACTCCTAAATCCTCCTTAACTTTGAGTTTCATTCCTGTTTACCCTTGGAGCCTTAGCTGTTCTAATGTTTCTCTGCCTGAAATCTCTGACCCATGGGTGCCTGGAGGTCTGTAGTCCTCCTGCATACCACAGCATCCACCAGTGTTTTCCTTGGCAAGACAAAACCAGACAAGTAGGTATTACCAGCAGGTACCACTCTTTACTGGTGTCACTGAGGGAGGAACAGTTGGGTAGTTCCTCTGGGCCGTGTTGCACTGCACTACACAGAGGAGACATGGAGGTAAAGGCAGGCAGAAATGTTGCTAAATTTCCTGTTTTGTATGATTTTCTGTTGGTTAGGTGTTCATTTGGTTTCTGTAGCTCAATGGGGGGTTCTGTTCTCAGACAGTTATTTTGGCTCATTTATTGTTTATTCAGTCAGGTGAGGTGGGATCTGTCTGAGTTTGTGGGATGCGGTCTTGCTGCCATAAAATTCAAATTTGGGATTATCAATTTGCTAGGTTGACATTGGGGAACATCACTCTGATAAAGCAGCTTTCCTAAAAATACACATTTGACACCTTAGGTATTTATGAATGCTTTTCTGGTTTGGTCTGTCATAACATGGGGGCCCTCATGCCTCATGGACAGGATAAATTAAGTTTCTGTGTCTAGAGGAAAGACTGAGTGATTTAAGGGTTAAATAGTCAACACCACTGTTCATGCTTTGGAAATCTTATGCTTGTTATTTAATTTCATTCAAGTTAACAGATGGGCAAAAGACAAAGATTCTTCAGTTTGGTTCTGTGCTCTGTAAAATAAATTTGATGTGGTGTAGATAATATATATTCTTTAATGAGCATTTCAACTGCACTAAAATATGTACATTTTCTAAGATCTAGGATGAGGAAAAGGCCTACTACACTTTTCTATTACAGATGTTTTCAAGGTGATTAACTTGCTTAATAGAAGGTTTAATTCTGCAGTGTTCTATTTCTTGTTCTTATCCAAAATGTCTTAGTGTTCTGTTGCTAGGAAGAGACATCATGACCACAGCAACTCGTAAAGGAAAGCATTTAACCGGGGCTGGCTTGCAGTTTGAGACATGCAGGCAGATATGATGCTGGAGAAGTAGCTGAGAGTTCTGTGTCTGGATTGGCAAGCAGCAGGAACCCCTGGGGGCTTGGCTTGGGCTTCTGAACCCCCAAAACTCACCCAGTGACAGTTCTTCCAACAAGGCCATACCTTCTAATCCCTCTCAAGTAGTGCAGCTCCCTGATGAATGAGCAAAAGGGGGGCATGGCATTCTTGTTCAAACCACCACAGTTGCATGCATTAAATATCCAGAGTATTACTGCTGATTTATCATTATTGTAAAACAAAAACAACTTTCTTTTCCACTGGCAGGAAAATTAGTAAGAATGATCTTTATTATGCCATGGACTGTTAATGTCCTTTAGTACTGATACAAAGAGACATAAAAAACATTATTAAAAGTTAAATAACCTAAAGAACAGCATGCAGATGCCAGAGAACAAGAATGTTACAAAAAAATTAAATAAGTTTGGTGTGCCCAGAATGGAAGCTAGGGAGGGTGGCCAGGGAGCTTGTCATTAGGCAACCAGAAAATGGAAATGGGTGATTGTGACCTCGCTGGGACTGATGAAGATGGTTCCTCACTAACACACCATTGTGTTTCTCTCCGTAGAGTCATTTGGATTGCATTCAAAAGAAGTTCATCGCTGACCTGTGTTCCTGAACTGTGAAACATGAATATGTGCTAAGGAATAGTTTATCTCAATAAACAATTAACAGTTATATGACAGTAAGTCTTTGCTTGGTTATTATTATGGATAATTCAGGGTCTTAAAAATCTGACATTCTTATATATAAGTCTGTATGAATATAAAGATAACTTGTCAATTCATTCTTTCAACACATGTATAATTGCTTTTATAGTTTGTCATCTCAGTGAGGTAGGTCCCTCCTACAGTTACTTGGTGCTGGCTTTGGTCCCCTGGAGTACACAAGAGTAGCTGGACTTCCAGCTTTGAGTGTTCCAGTCCTGTCAACAAATCTGTCTTTGCAGAGGCAAGAGAGGGAGCTGAGTCTCACAGGTTCCAGGTCAGCCAGGGGTGGATGTTCAGGTGCCGTCCTTACAGAAAATCTGTCCTTGAAACTGTTTGGTGGTGCTGCTGTCACCAGAAAGAATAGGTAATTGACACTGTTAGAAGAATTGCTTTTATTCTGAGCCATGTAATATGGATGAGAAATGGAAATGTGTGTGCAATCTAGAAAAACAAATGTACTGAGTAATGTCTGATGGTCACTAAAAAGAAGTCTGATAAATAACTTTTTTCATATAAGTATCGTTAGAACATTTCTATCCCTTAGATTTTGTTGTGACCAAAGTTATAGTGCATAAAATAATGCAATCCTAGTTTTGTTGTTGTTTTGGTAGTACAGACATTGGGTCCAGGGCCTTTTGCACCCCAGGTAAGGGCTAAGGGCTCTAGGACTGTGCTATTATATCCCGTGTATAAAATGAGGAAGCAAGTCTAATCAGAAGTTATCCTTACCCTGTTTAACTTGTGCAGACTCAGTGAGTGAGCTGTGTTAAAGTAAGGTATCAGTGAAAACTTGTGAACTAAAAACTCAAAACAGACATTTATCCAGTGGTCAGTAATTCAGGAATATCTTTTATTATTTATATAATTCTTAGTAGTATGTAAAATTACCATAAGCCATAGAAGATTCAGTACATATTTACATTCTTAAAAATAATTATTCTTGAGGTTGATAAAAATGTTGCTTTTCTAATGAGTAACAGACTAATTCCAGAGATGGTTTTCATATTTGGCTTGAATTGTCCTCTTTTGTTTTCCAGTAGTAGCGATGTAGTGGGGTGTGTGCCCAGCTTGGGAGTTGGAGCTCAGTGGTCTTTAAGATCCTACTGTCGCTTTTCAGCTGAAGGAAACACGTTTCAGGCCCATGCACGGATGCCATCAGCACATGATGAGACAGCTGGTGTCTCCAGGTCTTGCATCGAAACCTTTCTTGGATGTTAAATAATTCTTAGCAGCCTTTAGGAACTGCCTACATGCTTTATCAGGACAGTACATGGAGAACTACCTGGACTGATGGTGTTGTTAGCCTTAATGTTGGAGACAGGGTTTCTCTGTGTAGCCCTGGCCGTCCTGAAACTCGCACTGTAGACCAGGCTGGCCTCGAACTCAAGAGATCCACCTGTCCCTGCCTCCCAAGTGCTGGGATCAAAGGTGTGCGCCACCATGGTTTGGCAATGTTGGGGTTCTTAACTCACCCCATTTACTAAGGAATTCTGGAACTAAATAAACATACAAGCATTATGTTTTGTTCTTGTCGGTAGACACAAAATGTTGCTTTTTAGCTTGGTAAAACATAACCTTTCCAAAATAGACCTGAGCAGTTAAGTCTGTAAACTAGTAGAACGCTGACTTTGAAGATATATGTATCGGTCTTACTAAAAGAATGGTATTGTAGTTAAATGAAACAACACTCTAGGTATTACGGGGTGGTGTAGTTTTATTTTGTGTCTATTCTAGGACCTGTCCATTTACTGTAGAGCAGAACGTTAACAGATTGAAATTACAGTGACACTTCTGCAGATGGCAGAGAGATTTTTCTACACATGGTAAGAATACAAAAACAGGATTCTGCTGATCATTTGTTCCTCTCCCACTTGAATTTTTTTTCTTTATAACTTGAGGGAGGAGTATTTTTTTTTTTTCTTTTTGGTCTGGGGAGAAGGTACTAGGTAATATCCCGCAAAATTAGTATGCCTGTTACTACAGACTTGTTGGCCTTGTGTCTGTGTTGAATATTGGAACTCTGTGTTGCTCAGCAATCACACTTCTGCCCTAAGGGGGACTCGGGCAAGGACTCAGGGAAAGCCTTTCCTCAGGGCTCTGTTCTTCACCATGGTGAACTTGCTAACAAAGACCTGAGCAGTGTGGGGGTCAGCTAAGTAGTGGTAGGTTCTGACAGTGGCAGGGGGCAGCTCCACAGCGACCACAGAACATGCTGTTTGCATGGACGAGCAGCTTGGGGCCAGGTGACAAGATGTTTTTGCGATGTAGTCCACGAGCCTGTTGAACTGTTGCTCTGACAGCCTCTCCCGGGCACCATCCATCTGCGTCCAGAAACACAGGTGTGTTAACGGTCACCATTGTCTAGGTACACTTGTTCCTAGTGTCTCCTAGGTCATCTAGTGAGATCTGCAGATTGAGCATGTGCAACCAGATCTCCATGAGGCTGTATACCCTGCTTAGAATAAACAGCTCATTTTGCATACAGTTCCCGTGTTTAAAGTTAACCATTTGATAGTACTCATTAACATCTGTCTTTGCTTTTTACCAAGCAGCCCAGGAGCAAAGAAGCGAAGTCCCCTGTGCTTAAATGTAATAAGTATGCAACTCAGCATCCCCAAATAAAAGTTGCCCTGGTTTGCAGAGCCTCCTCAGTTTGTCCGAAGGCAGGGACGAGAATCTCATCCACACCAGAGCATTTTTACAAAACAAACTCTTACCTTTTTGAACTGTAACATTTTCTGTTTTTATAAATACTGGGATTTAAAGCCAGAAAAAATAGAAAAACTGGGCAGAGGAAGGGGAAATTTTTATGGCAAAAAGGGAGGATGCAAACTACATTTATAGTTTATAAAAGTCTGGCTTGTCTTCAGTGGAACTCAAGAACTGAGAGAGATAAACTACCAAGTTCTTACTGAGACGGTCTGAGGACGGAGATAGATACTAAGTTCCTAAGTGAGACGGTCTGAGGAAGCACCCATCAAAGGCAGTCGGGACTATAAATTCTTATCCTAAAGTCCCACGGTTATCTAGTGTGCAGATCAAGTTGAGTAGGGAATTGGCAGAGCTGACCACTGGTCGGTAGAGTGTGTGTGTGTGTGTGTGTGTGTGTGTGTGTGTGTATAAGACCTCCTGAATATTGGCAAAGATTCTGGAAGAATTAGAAACATCTTAATAGGGGTGTTTTGGTTCTCAGAGTTGTGGTAATATAAAGAATTTAAACAGGGCCCAGAAAAAAAAAAAAAGTAGTTAAAAGTATAAAAAGTTGTAAAAAGCTACAGAAAACGGGTAATAAAGGGGCCTGCCAGAGGAGTACATTAAGGCTTGTGTTATCGTTAGGGTCTTATATTTTTCAGCCTGAGAAAGAAAAGGAAAGCCTTTAAGATTCACTGACAGATGAAAGCTGTGCACCACCAGGCAGAGGCCAGAGCTGTGATGATATCATTTGATGGGGCCAGAGTTCAGCTGGAGAGCTTGGAATATACAAAGGGCTTAATTGCTCCTCCTGAACAGCAGCAGGAAAGCCTGTGTTGTCAAAGGAACCTGGCCAAGGAATAAATTGACCTCCTGACTCATTTTGAGCCTCTCTTAGGAGATTTTAATAATGTGCCAGGCATATTAAGCAATTATCCCTAAAAAATGACTGCATTTAACCAAGAAAAGCAAAGCTGATTTAAAAAAAAAAATCCAAACCTGCCATATTTGAATATGCTCAATGATGTCATCTACAAATTAATTCCTTCCAAAATTCAAAGGAGTACTGTTTCTAGCCTCTAAGGTGAAGAACACTTTATAGAGCTTGAAATACCGCGTTTGGTTTTCACAGCAGAAGGCTTCCTGACCAGGCTTAAATGGCGTTGGTCTTGCAGCTCCAGTTTTCTCCCTTTGGGGAGGGTTAGTGTTAGGTGGTGAAGGGAAGACTACAAAGCAATATGGAGGAAGTACAGTGTGGAGCGTGAAGCACTTCGCGTCTGCTCCCTGCACAGTACCAGGTAGAGGCATGCGAACTCTCATTTCATGGCTGTCTTGGACTGCTTTGTGTTTTTGCCTCTGACTGCCATTCCTTTATCCCTGAACAGCAGTGGGTTTGGATGCTCCCATCTCATAGCTTGCTGAGTTCATCGCCTTAACCTGCAGCTTCTTCTACACATGCCAATTGGTTACCATAAAAACAGGTCTCACACCCTGATCCTCAAACAGAAGTGCAAACGAGGATGAGAATTAAATATCAGTACGACATGAGTCTGATAGCTGAAGATCTGAACTAATTCTTTGCAACTAAGAAAAACACTGGTCACAGACATTTCTTGGGGCTTGGAGCTTCTCCAGGACTGAGGACTTGAAGGCAATGCTACTGTCTTTTGCCAGATCACTGCTGCTTTGTTGTCAACTGGATCAGAAGATTTCTGGCAGATCTAATAGAGTCAGCCTGGACATCCGACCCCTGTTTATTCCCGGAAAGTCATCAACTGAAAGCAACAGTGTGGCCTTAGTGCCAGCCCCAGCTTAAAGCCTGACTGATGACGGTCCAAGAAACAGGAGAGGTCTTAGGTGTTGTGGTTGGCTGCTTTCCATCTGCTAGATAATTCTACCCACATAATGTGAGGGAGACAGGATCCCGTATCAGGAAAATGTCAAGGAATTGGGCAGGTCCTGCTGGGGGTGGTTCTGTAACCTTGGTTGTCAGTCTTCATTTCTCTCTCATGTTTTCTAAATCAGTAATTAGGGTGTGGCTCAGGCCATCACCTGGGAGGTACACAGGAAGAGAGCCCTTTCCCAGTGGGTGCATCTACAGTTCCACCTACAATAAGCAGGAGGCCAGAGCTACTCTGCTCAGGCAGGGCTCACTGCTGCCTCCTGGTGTTCTGGATGCTCTACCTGAGCGGCCATTCTAGGTGACCATTGCCAGGCTCCATCTAGGGTACTGTTCCTTTTCTCAAAAGGGTTCCCATACACAGGGGGCTGTGGCCTTCCTGGTTCTTTCTACAATGCCTACCTTGTCTCCTCTACAATCCTCCCTGGCGCTCCTGGTCTCCTAGATGCCTAAGTACCAGTGATCAGGCTACAGCTCAAGCCCTTGAAGCTGGCCCCAGTTGTCCTGTCTTTGGAACTGTACCTCCACATCACAGGCTACTCTTGGTTGCTTGAGCTGTACAGTGAGCAGGTTGTTTTGCTTGGTGTCCTGTGCACAGTCGATCTCTGTGATGGGGAAGGCCTGCTGCTGTGTGTCTTCACTGATGCTGACAACAAAGAGCACTTCTGATGTCAGCAGCAAACACCCTTCATGCTCCTGGCCCGAACCCCTCACCAGAACCACATCCAGAGCCATGTGGACTTCTGGTCTGCCCAGAGACTGAAGCATTTTCCTGTTGAAAAGGAAGAAAGTGGTCAGGAGCCAGCCTGAAAGACAGTCACAACAGCTATCACTGTATATTAGTGATCGGGGCACGTTCCCTCAAAACCAAAAGCGAGGCCTGCCTTCCCAAGGACAGAATGCACTGTTAACTTTAGCTTGATGGTACAGTATTTCTGTATTTTCTACAGCTGGCTAAAAAATATTGTTAGTTATCAAGTTGATTCTGGCCAGTAGAGCCAACTCCCGGAGAAGAGATTTTTTTATGCTTCATTTAGGTATTTTAATATTTTCCTATCAGAAATGACACCCCCAATTAGAACTCTGGTTCCCCAGAGAATTTTGATCCTTGTTGCAGGCCCAGACTTTAACGGTGTGCATCCTTCAGAAATCCAAGTAGAGCAGATAAATTTGTTTTTGTCTCCTTGTGTTGCCCAGGCCAGCTTTGAACTGACAATCCTGGCTCAGTCTCTTACAGCTGTGTGTTCTACCACACCCAGCCTGTGAGCAGAGCCCTCTATCCAGCTTCAGCCTAGAAAGAGCAGCCTTTCCCTAAAACTGCCCAAGATGCTGCTGTCAAAAACAGCTGTTCCTTTGGTCTCCCCAGACACATGCCCATTATCAAGACAGCAAGCCAGGGTCTGTCAACGCACAGTGTAAATATTAACGGAGTAAATAGCTCAAGAACTTTACCAGACATATTTGACATGGCTGTTTGGAGCTTGGTCGGCATGGAGATCTCTTGGTTGATACCGCTGTTTGGGAAGCTGAGAAAGTCCAGCTCCATGTAAAATACCTGTAGTAAGAGAAGCAAAGGAGCTCCGCTACTTCCTGGAGAACAATTCTTTGTGTGCTACAGTAATGTTATCTTACAGCTATCCATAAAATGTTAGATTCAAAACCATTAAACCACTGCTTCCACAGGGGTCGCATAAGACCATCAGAAAACAGATACTTGCATTACAACTCATAGCAAAATTAGTTATGAAGTAGCAACAGAAATAATTTTATCGTTGGGGGTTACCACAACACGAACTGTTTTAAAGAGTCATTGCATGAGGAAGGTTGAGAACCAGCTAACTTAGAGGAAGCATAATGCTCCTGAGAGAACTGGTCATTGACAGTATCTTATATGTCACATAAAACTTAAGTGTTTTAAAAGTCACTGTTAGTTGGCTTTGCTGCTTCTTAATACAATATTTTTTTCATATGTTCATATGTTATGACTGGCTGAAAGACAACAAAACCAGAAACACAAGCACATGGTTCGCCTAGATGCAGTATTTAAATTTAAATGACTTAATCCAGCTGTTAAACAAGATTCTGTATACATTTATGAGTGCTCTTGGGGCCTCTGGTTTATTACATGCTTTCCCTGGTGCCAGTACCAAATGAGGGCACCCAGCAGCAGCCACATAAGCCTCCAACGAGACTCTCCAGAACCAAAGATGGTACAGTGTGTGTGCTTGCTGAGGGCTTGTAAATGTTTATAAACGAGGCATAGTCATTAGACTAAGAGTTAGTGGTTTGTAAAACCTTCAGTGTGGTAGTAAAAGTTTTACAAGAGTGACGGAAACCAAAAAGGCCACGTGAAACCCTGCTCTGAGATGCTCTTACGTAAGTTCCTAAGCCTGGGAAACATGGAAGAGACAATGGCATTAAAACCCACTCGGGTCTGGAGCAAGAAGAACACTTTTTCTTAATAAGTAAGGGAGCGTTTAACCTTTGGTCCCGCCTCTGAGTTGTAGCAGTCTGTACTGTCAGTCTCCCTGGGAGTGGACTGAAGTGTAGAGGGGAGCAGAAGCTCGGCTGCTAGTGTGGTCTCTCAGGATGCTCTGGGTATGTGCCTTGTCAAAACTGAGGTACAGGATGCCTGCTGATTGGCCAGATGCAGACAGAGTGTATCTTGTCTGACAAGTGGGTGGCCGCTCCCGTGGTCTGAAATGCCAGCTAACTTGCCTGTTGGCATGGCCAAAAGGATGCCATCAAGTTTAAGTAAAAAGGTAATTCTAGTCATGCTGCAAGCTACTTTAATGTGCTGTGCCAAGAGTGCTTCCTTTCACACCATCCGTTACGCACAGCACACAGGCACAGTTAGGAGATGTCCTGGCACTGCCACAAGCCCCGAGTCTCCCAGCATCCGCTTTGGGGCAAAGGATTTTAGCTGGACACCATGTGTCTTTGCTCTCACTGGCCAGGAGACACTGATGACTCCCAAAGATGAGTGTGCATGCCCTCTCCTGCTCTCCACAGTCACAGCACTGTGTCTTCCTGACCTGCTTGTTCCGGTTTATCATATGAAAAGTAAACATTCTCTTCCCTGTTGCCATACTGTTCAAAACGTCTCACTGGCTACTTCTAAAGTCTGAAAAAAGGCGGGGAGGGGCTTGAAATTAGTAACTGATGTTACGAATTGGCAGCGGTCATACTCTGTACATAAACATTAGGGCATGAAAAAGATAGCTACTAGTTATTTTGTTTTTCACCCCTTTCCCATGCGAAAGACTAGATTCAGAGAACTGAGCAGGAATGTATATTAATAGGATCTCAGTTGGCCTGATTTTTTTTAACCTACTTACCATAGCCAGTCTGTGACACAAGTTCTGCAGCTCCCCCAATGGGTTTGGTGAAGACCCCCATGATTCCTTTCCCCACGCCTGAGATGACACCCTTGGCCTTACGTCCCGCTGAAGCCTGGGTCTCGGATGTTTTCTGGAAGTTCTGCATTGGCTGATCAACTATACCAGCAATTGCACCTGAAATAACACAAGGTTCCAAGTGAGGACAGCGGCTTAAAGTCTTTGATTATGTAAACCTCAATCTGGAACTCAGTTTAGTCTCTCGATTGAAAAACAATCTCTGCCCTCATTATAACGTTTTATTGACGAATCTAAGTATATCAAGGGACATGTACAGTAGATGGTTTCTTCATCCAAACAACGTTCAGATTGGGTTTGGTTCACAAGTCAGGATCTAGAAACTTGAGACTCTTCAAAGCTACAGAGAAACTCTGTCTCAGAAAATAATAAAATAACTTCCTTTGGAATGTTATCTGTAGTAGTACTTTCTTATTGGAACCGCCAGCCGCAAATAATCACTTATTATAAAAGCTTGGCCTTAGCTTAGGCTTGTTCCCAACTAGTTCTTATAACTTAAAATTAACTCATTTTTAATCTGTTCTTCCACGTGGCTCATTACCTCCATAATGGCCACCCTGCTTCCTTTGCATCTGGTTGGCAACCCCATCTTTCTTCCTAGAGCTCTCCACTGGGAAGTCCAGGCTTACTCTCTTGTTTAGCTGTTGGCCATGCAGTTTTCTGTCACACCAATCACAGCAGCACAGCAGTTACCCATGTGCCTCTATAAAAGGAACACATTCTGGGGAGGGCCTGCATAGCCCCTTTCTGTGCCCCCATTGCTGTGTGGGGGTGGGGACAGGTACCCGTGGAAGCCACAGGAAGGTATCAGGTATTTTCCTCTAGTGCACCCTGCCCTCCATTTTGGCTAGGCTAGCTGCCCAGTGCTTGTCTTTACCCTTTGTTGCTGGGTTGTATGTAGTTATGCCCTGTTCCTTTACATACATGCTGGGGTTCAACCCAGTGACTCAGGACTTCACAGCAACCACTCTTCTGACTTATTTTCTAATAATCCAATATTATCACTGTTAATTTTTACTTAACTGTTGACAGATTACTTCTGTTATAGCTAGTCTAGTGAGTGCTTACTATGAATTATACAAAGGCCCCCACCCACCACAATTCTATAAGTGAGGCCGACAAACACAGCGAGGTTATGGAATTTTCCCAAGGTCACAACTGTTGAGTGGTTGGACCTTAATCTGAGTTTGGGTTATTTGCTTACTGTTTTATCAAACAGGTTCGTTTCTCCTTTTCCATATTGGAAAAACTACATTCTTTCTTTCTTTAGTTGAGGTTTGGCTACACTACTGGCTTTACAAATAGCTGCACAGCCTTCCCAGTGCAGCCCCCATCCTTTAACTGAGCTTGAAGGTAGTTAGAAATGAAAGGCATCCCTCTGCGGCTCTTGCTTATCGTCCTCTACCTTCAGGGGTCAGTGATGAGGTCAGGAAGGGCTCCATGATGGAGCAGAGGGCTCCTTAGCGCAGGAGAGATTGCCTTACAACGGGCAGGGGCACTGCAAATGCACAGTCCCTTGGTGGGAATTTCAGTTCACGTCAAATCCCATTACCCCATGTGCCCAATCCAAAGTCTCCTTGGTAAAAGGAGATTTCCAGGTCTCTGTTAATGACCTGCTAATTCCAAGCTGTATTCCACTGAGCACTGAAACAGAAGACCAGACTGGCTCCTTCAGGTCATATCCAAGGGGACTTCTTCATAGGCTCCAGGCCTTTAGGTTTTAACAGACATTTAGGTTTATGAATTGACAAACTGAGAATTTGCCAGCGGTGACAGCTTAGGGTAATGCCACCCAAACCTAAGGAAATAAGTGATGGATAGAGAGGAGAGGACAGCTTCCAGCTGGTCCTAAGAGCAGGGCAGCATCTTCTAGGACCCTAGGCAGCTGGTGCTGTCGGTGGCTGGGCAGGTCCTTCAGGTAGCCACAGGGTGGGGGAGGGGCAGGGAGCAGTGCAATGAAGACCCAGGGACTGGAGTCTGTTTTGAAACTGGTTTGTAGCCCAGACTGGTTTCCAAGTCACTACAGAGGCAAGAATGGCTTTGACTTCCTGATCCTTAATCCTCCACCTAATAGCTAGGATAAATAATTGCAAATATGCCACAAATTATTGCCAATGTTTCATGTGAAAATGCCCTTTTCCCAGTTTGGCTTTCATTATAACTACTGACTCTGAGTTGTGTAGGTGTTTGCCTCATTTTAGGATCTTCCCTCACTTCCCTTCCATGTGTCAGACCTGACCTGGGCAAGGACTGCACCCTTCATAGCTGATAACATCCACATGGGTGCTCACTTTCCGTCTCCTTAAGTGTAAACAGGTACCTCAGTGAAACTCCCTTTTGATCTCATACTTTCTTATACTTACTGAAGACTCCAATTGCAGTGGTTTTGATAGAGAAAAGTGGGAACTCTGAGCTCCAAGACGAAGTGTTAGATCCGCCAGTTAGAGAGGACTTCAGTTCAGCCCCAGACTCTACAGTGAGCAGCAGCCACCCTTCATATAGTCCAGAGGGCCCCTGTTTTGTGTTACTGACCTGGAGAACAGAGGCTGTTTTGATATGAATAGCCATCCTATAGTGTGTAAATCCGGCTGAGGGAAGCAGCTCCTGGAGGCTTTAGGAGGCCTCTTCATAGGTACAATCCAGCCAAATCCCACAAGTGCTAAGTTCTTTACTGTCATATGCTCAAACTGCCCTAAGGTTTGAGGCAGTGGAAACTGATCTCAAGATCTGTCTGTTGGCAACCAGCCTGTGGAGTGGGTGGTCACATGGAGAGCTGTAACACGATGAAGTGAGGTGGGGGCACCCACGGACTCAGAGCTAGGCCATAGGCAGCAGGGAGCAGCCTTTTCTGCGCTCTGAGCTGTAGGAGGCCTGTCCTGCAGAAGCAGGAGCTACCCAGTGCTTCCTTCTCTCTTCTGTGACTCCAGGAATCCACAGGGCATTTACCGTTCATCTGTTTTGATGGCAGATTTTCGCAGAATGCAGTTTTTGTTGTTACTGTTCACAGTAGGGGTATAGGCCTAAGCTAGAACACCATGCTGCTGGGGTACCTACCAGTGAGACCCACATAGTGCAGTTGGCATTCCAGCTTGGGTCCAGCTTTTCTTGACAGAACCAAGAGCAAACTGGAAAGCAATTAAACTTGAATCTGTCACTCTGCAAGTTCCAGCTAATGGCGGGATGTCCAAGGGCCTCCTTAAGTTCACCTCCTCTGCTGCTCCCACCCTGCCTAACATAGGCCTGTTTAGTTGGGGCTTCTGAAAGCCCCAGCCCGCCTCTTCCCAGAGTGTGCCAAGATGGGTGAGACCCAGTACAACTGTATCGGTTTAGTCAGGCAATAGGACCCTTGGCGAGTGGAAGAGGCAGGACTTGGGTGTGGAAGTGGTCAGCTTTTCCTAGCATGGGTCCAGGGCACAGAAGCATGTGTGGCACTTTGGGTAAGTGAAGTGAATTTGGTACGTGTAAACAAAGCCAGTGCCAATTTTGCAGTTCCCAAATGTAAAACTAAAGCTCGTGCCAGAGCCCTGGTAGCTTCACTGACTTGGAGCTGCATGGCCTGAAGTAGCTTCAGACGTCCTTGAACTTTCAAGGGTTTCACAGCACTCCAGTGTCCCCAAGGAGGCAAAAGGGGGCACATTTAGGGGAAATGCAGCCCCCCCTGGAGCTCTCAGCTGTCCTGATTGGGTCTAAGTGGGGAGCCCTGAGAGGAGGTGACACGGGAGAAAGCCACTTAAAATTGACTCCAAGGCTGCTGAGGGGAGCACAGTGACACGAGCCTGCGAAAGCCGAAAGCCGCGACTGCTCTGTAAATCCATCTCAGCACTGAGTCCTCTGTAGAGAAGCTGGGATTTCAGCCCCTGCCGTGGGCTTCAGTTGTTCTCAACAGCAGCCCCAACTTGAGCACAGCTCTGAGCCACGTGTGGCGAGTTTAAACGCTTTCTGGGGATCAGTTTGAAATGGTGACAAGGAGACTCGTTTCTCTTCCTCCTGGCACATATCTGATGTTCTGGAGCCATGCACTAGAGGACAGCTTGTATATTCTTTGTGGCACAGACAGGCCCTGGAACCCTTGGAGGGAAGGAAGTCACTTCACCAAGCTGGAGCCATGCACTGTAAACACTGAGGAATCCAGAAATGTCTGTAGCTCTTGGGGGAGGAGTGTTAGGGATTGGAGCTCCTGGGGTCCCAGCTGGCCAGTGCTGGCACTGGTGGTAGGGGTGGGGTGGACACTCAAATCATCCTCAGATGCACACAGTACATGAGCCCACTGCCATTGCCAGAACGGCAGAGGACAGGAAGACCCGGGGAACACAGCAGAGCTTTCTACCAGAGGGTAAACTTTGAACGGGGAGGCTGGTGGGTGACAGAGCTTCCTTGTGGGAAGAGTCAGGACCAGGATGGAAACAGCTCAGCTCTCTGAGAAGGTGAAGTGAGCACTCGTGCCACAGCAAAGGTGACTCAGCTTCAAACAGCCCAAGTCCCCACATAACCACATGAGGCCCCCAGGATAATCTACTGTCAGTCCCTCTGGACTGAGTGATGTCAGCGGACTAGACTTTCCCAACAACATTCTTGTAGTTGCTCAAATGCTGTTCTGAAGTCAGGGCAATATTTACAGCCCCTTGAATTGTAGAACATGACAACGGTTCTGTCTACCCCATGTGTGCGCTGTGGCCCCTGCTTGCTCATTGTTTCTTATAACTGCATTATCAGCTCCAGTTTACAAACACCCAGGACTAAAGCCCTTAAAACCTTGTCTAAGGTCACTAAGAAAGGACTTGGGTAACAGCCTGGAGTCCAGGGCCCCAAGGGACACAGTTCTGTCCACTGTCACTCTACCCTTCATCCCCACCAAGGAGTCCCATGGCCACTGGACTGCAGAATCAAGAAGACTGCTGGTATCCCCTTCCTGCACGTTATCAATGACAGCATCCCACGCCAGGCCAGAGTGTTACTGCTTACATAATCTCCAGTAAGTCAACCTGTGCTTGTAACATTTTACCGCTTCCTCCCACAGCCTCGCCTGCTGTGCTGCTGGGTGAGGAACTGAGTGGAGATCAGGGAGGAGGAGGTCTTCCAGGCTCATCTCTTCTCCCCGTGCTCTGCACCTCCCAGTCGCTTTGATCTCCACACCCTGCAAACTCCCTGGGATGCATGGGAGGCAGGGCGCCAAGCAGTCCAGCTTTAGATTCCTTTGTAAGCAAATAAACAAAGAGCACCCCGCCCTGCAAGTTTCTAGCTCTGAAGCTTCCTTTTTATAGATTTTTCCAAAGCAACTTATTTTCAAACACTTGATACTTTGAAATACCCACAGCAATCTTCACCTCCAACTACACCATCTGGCTCCTTGACAAACAATAATTGCTTTGAGATGGGCCAATCTGAAATATATAAATTGAAGGGGAAGCTGGCTCCTCACCACAGTTTACATGGCCTGTGCACACTGCCCAAGTTCTGCTCAGACAGCAGCATGCAGCATGGTTATGGGGGGAACGCTGCGGCACAGCTGCGGCTGCTCCCGAAGGGGCACAGCCCAATGGACCTGGTCCCCCTGTGCTCCACAGCCCAATGGACCTGGTCCCCCCTGTGCTCCACAGCCCAATGGACCTGGTCCCCCCTGTGCTCCACAGCCCAATGGACCTGGTCCCCCCTGTGCTCCACAGCCCAATGGACCTGGTCCCCCCTGTGCTCCACAGCCCAATGGACCTGGTCCCCCCTGTGCTCCACAGCCCAATGGACCTGGTCCCCCTGTGCTCCACAGCCCAATGGACCTGGTCCCCCTGTGCTCCACAGCCCAATGGACCTGGTCCCCCTGTGCTCCACAGCCCAATGGACCTGGTCCCCCCTGTGCTCCACAGCCCAATGGACCTGGTCCCCCTGTGCTCCACAGCCCAATGGACCTGGTCCCTCCTCACGAGCACTGCAGGCCGTCCAGCAACTGTCCAGTCCTCTCGAGGCTCAGCTCTGCCTCTGTAAGGTCATGAACTTCCTAACCACTCCCACGGAGAAGGCACGGTGGCCATTCCTGGGAGAGCTTGCAGAGCTGGGTGAAGATGGGCAGGAGTGCCACAGTCCCTTACCGAGCAGGCTGATGCCCAGCCTGGACAGGCCCTGCCGCAGTCCCTCGCCCAGGCTCTCAGGAAGCTGCCGCCGCCACTCCTCCTGCCGGTTATAGTGCTCTTCATCCAGCGAGAGCCGGTCCATATTTCGGGCCAGGCTTGTAGCCAAGTTGGTGATAGATGTCAAGGTACCTGAGGGCACAAGAGCAGGGGTTGACTTAGTTGTCACAGACATGGCGGACTTCGGGTGGTAGCCCTGGAGGTTGAGGGTGGGACAAGGAGAAAGCACACCAGCAGCACTTGCGTCCCTCCTTGGTGTGCCGTGGGGACTGTCACTCAAGAGACACGAGCAGAGGCGTGCTAGCATTGCTAGCGTGCAACTAAGAGTTCCACACTCTTCCAACCATTGCTGAGACTTGGGGAGATACTTTCCAAAGCCTCCATGGGGTCCCATTTTAAAATTTACCTGTGCGCACGAGCGTGTGTGTGTGTGTGTGCGCGTGCACGATGTGTGTGCTAGTGAGGACTGAACCGTGGCCTTGCTTAGGTAAACGTTCTTCTACTGACCACATCCCTAGACCATTTGCCGTTCTGAGCTCATTCTACCTGTTAAGGTTATGGTGCTTAGATTTATAGATTACCAGGAAACGTTCCCACTTTAGGACTAAAATCACTTGTCTCTTTATGAATTCAGTCTCCTCTTCTGTAAGATACATTGGCTTTGGACTTGGGATCCTCCTCAGCAAGCCTGACCACAGCTAGCCGTGGCTTCAGTCTTACAGAAGGGAGGTACCAAACTCTTACCATCTGGCATTCTGAGGAAAAAAACTGCTACAGAAAATGATGTAGTTTTGGTAATCAGTATGTTACTACTAGAAAGGACAACAGAGGGATCAGAGCAACGATTCTCTTTTCCTCAGAAAGACAACTTCAGTAACACGCTCCAACAGTCCTAGCCCTCCAACAAGTGCAGGGGTATCGCAGTCAGCAAAACCGGAAGGAAGACACCAGTGGAGAAGAAATGGCATATGCCATTTCTGTAACCACCATCCACCTGTGGGAGAATATGCATGTGCACGCATGTGTGCACGTGCATACACACACACACACACACACACACACACACACACACACACCCCTAAGATTTTGTTCAGATAGAACAAACGTAAATCCCAGTCAGGATACTAAATTAACCGGTGAGGTTCAATTAGCAGGTGTTTGTTGTGACTCTGTAAACAGAAACAAGAGGCCTCAGAGCCTGCGTGGCAGGAGCGCGAAGCCCACCAGGCGCACAGCTGAGTCCCTAGTCAGCTCCCAGGCCTCCGGGGTCTGTGGCTGGGGGAGGCTCCCTTCCATTGTCCACAGACTTTGTTTTATTGCTTTGCTGTTCTCTAGCCAATCCCCCACCCGCAGCCCCCATCCTCTTTATGGGTCATGGGTTCTCATATTTCAAGCTTAAGTCTTCTTCTGAGGCCTTCTAGAGACTTCGTAACCTGCCCACTCATAACAGAGTTATGGTATTGTCTACAGTAAAATGCCTTTTATGGGCAAGAAGGCCTTTGCCCTGTTTTCTCTGCCTCCTGCTGAGAAGAAAAGGGGACTCAGATGGCCCTTGTTAGTTCCCCAGTCACTGCCAACCTGACCAAAATATCAAACAAACATGGGATGAAATGCAAACATTCTCCTGGTGGGAAGCAGCTCAGCCTCCATGCCCGTGACCCGTGTGGACCACAAGATGGCACTGTGTAAGCAGGGAGCTGCGGCGAGGTTGCCTAGTAATCCGCTTCCCCATCAGATGGAGTCCTGTCCTTAAGAAAGTTATGACAACTGTATCTACATTTCAAAAATACGATGAGGCAACTGGTGTAGGATTCCTGATGCTGAGCAGAAATCATGGATACTTTCAATATTTCTATATTTATTGCATGGAATAAGGGTTAAGCCCGTCCATGTATTCCCAGTGAGAGGTTTAAAATCCTCAAGTTTCTGAAATATTTTCGTACACTACAGGCAAGCAGTGACTTGCTTAAACACAGAGCAGTATACACAAGTTTTGCTATAAGACCAGCGTTCACAGCAAGCTACCACACCTCAGAAGCTGGAGGCTAAAGCATTGAGAAGCTTGAACACTTGGAAAACAAGACAAAGACTGGCGAGCTACCTTTAGAAATGTGCTTGACGAATGATGTGGTCCCTCTGGAGACTCCACTCACGAAGGCCCCTGGGCCTCGTGTCAATCCCTCGTATGGAAGCCTGAAGAAGTCCGAGATCCCATTTCCAATGCTTCTCACTAAGCTGGCGGGGCTGCCAAGGATCTCCAGAGACCCCACCACCCAGCCTGCAACACACAAAGGGAAGGAGTTATTGAGACCTCGAGTTCCACTTTCAACATTTGTGGAGAGCGGCTGCTCTCACACTAGAATGGAGGGCGTCCTAAGCTTCTTTGGAGCAAAACATGGGAAATAACTCATTCTCCATGAATTCATAAATGGTGAACTTTCATACTTCATAAATCACAGTGATCCCCTGGCAGCCTTGCAAACGGCTTTAATATGACTTTTGTGTCTAAGCCTCCTGTACCCCTGTAAAGGGAACCATGTGCAGAGAACACCCCCGGCCCAGGCAGGCGCTCTGGGCTGCAGGTGCTCACAGGCTGGAGTCCCAACCTGCCAGGGCAGCAGCAGCAGGAGCTGCCTGGTGGGGAGAAGCCAGATGCTAAATAGGGTGTTGCAAAAGGGATGCAAACTCTGCCAAGGATGGAGGAGTTATTTTTAACCTTTCCCAATCCTATCAAGCTGAGTGCTTCTCTCAGAGTGGCGCTGGCGCGAACAAATGTCTCCCCTTCAACCCCAGCTTCAGTTGTGTAAACATCAATGACAGGTTCATACTGATTAGGTTAGAGAGAGGGAAGTGTTCCCCACTAAAGTCCCAGGAGGGTGGCTTTGGGTTTGGTTTCCTCTTTAAACTCAGGCTTGCCAGGAGCTGGCCTGCTCAGTGGCCTGCACAACTTTCTGCCTCGTGGGAATGAGGCTGTGCTGCATCCACAGCAGCTGCCTTTCCCCTGCAGCCTGGGCCTGGTGGGGGTGGGGACTGAGGGCTGTAAGCAGGCGAGGACCAGGGTCCTCTAGGACTCCAGGCAGCAGCAGTGCTGTGGCCTCTTTACAGGGAAAGCTGTGAGGACAGGGACCTGTGGAAGCTCAAGGACCAGGTGGGTTTCAGTCACAATGGCGAGTGGAGCCACACTGGGGAAGGTTTTGCTCCTAGAATCCTCCAGACACTGCCACCGTCACCTTGCAAATGTACCCTGACCACTGAGATTCTGGGCAGATGACAATCCCACTTGGTGTTGTGGGGTTGTACCTCCCCTGGGGAGGAAGCAGAGGACACTAAGGCTAAGATTATGTCAGTAAGTCACAATCTCAGGCTGATGAGACATGGGAGTAGAGTTTACAGTCTAGGTTAGTTTACTTGATCGCTGCTCCCCCTCCCTGCAAAAAAAGCAGGATCATGTGGAATAAGTTATTCCTGGAAGGTACTCTGTGGGGGTCAAAAAAAGCAGATTTTTCTTAGTCTAGAATGGTCATAAGGTTCCATTTGCGGGCTGGGTTAGAAACACTGGTTTCCCTTGATGTACCTGTCAAGGAGAATCCTCATGAGCGCTGCTTCATTATGGAGATCTGGGAAGGGGGGGGGCATGGCCCAGCCTTGTCTCTTAGCTCCCACCCCTACGGGTGTCCTCTCCTGCTCTTCCTGGTCACTTCCCCTGCTGTGTTCAGAGAAACCCGATGCCACCAGAGGATGGCCTATAGAGCTAGAAATGACTAGGGATACTCTTTGTTGGCTTTCCACAAGAGCAGATGAAGTGGTTCCTCTGCATCCAACAGACACAGGACTCTGCAGACACCAAAAGATACCCAGTTCCCGATGTACAGAGAGTGCGCTGGACCTCCTCAGCCTCCAGTATGTGGAAACCCTCTGGATTGTGTAATACTGAGCATAATGCAAAATCTGCATCAAATGTTTTTACACTGAATTTAAAATGTTTATCTCTTTCCTTATTTGTGTGGCCGTGAGTGTGCAAAGGCCACAGCGCACTTGTGGAGGCCAGGAGACAATCTGTAGGGTCAGCTCTCTCCTTTTGCCCTTACCACCGGGCCAGCAGCCGGCCATCTTGCTGGCCTCTTTATGCTGCATATTTAAGGGATAACGTCATGGACAAAAGTCTTGTTCACATGTGATCCTATGGGTACTTTCAGGTTACCGTTGGTTGAACTCAAGACTACAGAAGGCCATCTGTGCATCTTTGGCTTAGTTGTCAGGAAATTTTGTGGATAACCTGATCGACTTGGCCTGGTATGAGAGAGGTAGGTCAGGACCTCGGAAAGTCTCAAGCCCACACTCCTTCCTTTGAATAGGGCCACTCATTTCTAGTCAGCAGTCATTCATTTTTAAAACCTCGTCAAATGACTTCTCAAGCTTCCCTAGAAATGAGGTCAGGGTGTTTTCAACTATCCCAGCCAGGAACCTTCTCGGGTGCAGTGGGTGAATGTGACCAAGTGAGATGAACACACCCTGCTTCCTCCCAGCCAGCCTCACCCTCTCGCTACAGGAATGTGAGTCCCTTCAGCCTGTCAGCCACCCTCGCTGTGATCTTTCTCTCTTCACTCCTCCCTCCGAAGACTGCTTTCCTCAGGAAACATTCTGACTGACCACAGCATTTTAGTGATGATATTTTTTTCCACAGCTCTAAAAAAATCCAGCTTTGGTATTAGAATTTCTTTCCTTCTATGTAATGAGATTGAGACAATCACAGGATTTTTAAGTGAATTAGGAAAAAGCCCGAGAGAGGGTGACATGAGCTCCCGTAGTAAAATAAGGCAGCTCAGCACTAGGGCTCCAGAGGCCATGGCTGCTTGGGCACAGGCGGTTTGTCCTCCAGCCCGTCTTCCTAGCTTGGGGTCAGACGTGACTGCAGGGAGCCTTCCTCCTTCCTTGGCATTTGATTAGCTCTGCTACAAGCCAATCGGCCAGAGGGGTAAGTCTGGGGTAGTTTGCAGATACACACATTTATTCAGTTTAAAGTATTACAGATTATTTTACAATGACTCCTCAGCAAGGGGGGATGTTTTCTTCATTGCTGTGCAAACTATCCAGACAACAAGTTAAAAAGGCTCTCAGCCAGTAGCTGCCACTTTCTCCTACAGTGAAGTTAGGAGAGTCCTATTCTCTCTATGTATTTCTCCATGGAGAAAGTTTAGTCTGTGCATGTAGCATGATCACTGGCCTCTCGTCAACTGTCACAGTCTGCACTGTCTCTAGTGACTCATCCGCAGGCACAGGGCCTGAGGACGGAGGGCAGCAGCTCCTCTCTGTGTCACTCCAGGAAGTCAGTCTCCAGCTTCTTTACTGCAGAAGACCTAACGCAGCCAAGTGTGGCGTTGCTCTGAACACGACTGCTAGTGACCACAAGGACCAGGCTATCAACCCTGTCTCAGGGAGACCCTGAGTCAGAAACACACGCCCTGGAGACGATGGCTGTCAAGTAGCTGAGATCACAGGGAGCCCACTCCTCATCCTTAGCACACAGTACTCCCCATGGGAAATTCTGCCCTCACATCACCCCGTGCAGGCTCTTCCCGGGAAACAGAAACCTCGCCTCTCCTTGGCCCCGAGCATACAAGCATCCCACAGCCTGCAGCAGGCCACTGCCTGCCACTGAGCAGAGGGCTGGGACAAGGCTGTGGAGAGCAGAGCCACCTGCAGCCTTCTCCATGCTCTGTCGACCCAGGCAGTGCCTGCTGGGGATGCACGGGGCTCTCTGTATGTGCTTTCACTCCTCTGAACTTCCCACTTACACGATCAGTACAGAGGGAAACTGGCCACCTAGAACTGGAAGTCTTTCAGGCCAGGAGCTGAGGGCCAGGCTGACCTTTCTGGCTGCACTCGTATTCTGAGACAAGAGTCTTGTGCCTGCAAGGCATTCAAAAATGTGTTTGCTAAATTTAACTAATTTCTATGTTAGGTAACAGTTAAAATATTATAGCTATGAGGGCTTGAGAGTCTATTTAGTGCCAAGTAAAATGCCAGGGTTGGCAAACTTCAGCTGATCTCAAATGGAAATGCAGACTCAGGGAGGTGTGGCAGTCATCCAAGGCTTGCACCATCAGAGTCCACACCTAGCTCTAGTTCTGTTAGGTGTGCAGCCTGCATGCATAACCCCTTCCCTGCCCTCCCCTGTGCTGTCACAGCAGAGCTATTTCTGCCCCGGTGTTAGCCCACCACATCCTCACCTGCTCTGAAAAGAGCCCCAGCAGCATAGTGCATGGCCAGTGCGTGCACCAGCTGCCTTGCCGTAGTGAACACTGGTCCTCTTTCAAACACGGAGAAGGACAGAGGGGTGTGGTCGGAGGCTATGTACAACTTCAGAGAGGCATGGATGCTGACAAGGAGGTTCACTGGCTGGATGACCAACCTCCGTAGCTTCACCGGGTTCACCAAGGCCCTGGCGTGCTGTCTCACCTGCATGGGCAGCACCTGCTCCCCTGCAGAGAGCTGTGCGTGGTCACCAGCCACCCTGCTGTGAGGAAGGTAGGTGTCAAATAAAGTTTTGATGTAGTATACAAAGGTATCCTCCACATAGAGCCGTGCTGGTTTCAGTTCAACAGAGAACTCACTGACATCAAAAAGGAAGTCCGTCCCCTCAGACACAGTGAGGCGAAGTTTGATGAAGCAGTTCTCTTTGTATTCCTCCAAGTCTTTGCTGGAGACCAGGAGACTCTGCACTCTTGAGTACCGAGCCGGTTCTGTCTTCTCTCCTTGGCAGACCAAGACAGCGAAGTGGAAATTGGACTTGTTATAAAGCTGGTTGTCCAGCTGCAGGTCCCCGAAGTAGACTTCCACACTGAAAAGCTGGAGCAGGGTGGACGGACGCTCTTCCCCTGGGAGGACACCAGGCACAGGACATACGTGGAGGAAAATGTTGTCCAGAGTGAGCCTTAGAAGCTCAGATGATGCCTTGTGGTGTGTGAGGTCGTCAGTCACTGCCAGGCTCAGGCGGGTGATGAACGCTTTAAAAGTAACCATCTTCTCCAGAGCTCTGGAAGGAGGGCAAAGCTTGTTAGTGTCTCTTCTTTAAGGACAGTGCCTCACTGCGTACTCCATGATGGAACAGTCTCATAAGAACTCAACTTTCAGTGCATGTCGAGACAGAGACAGCCATGCTTGGAGATTGCTGGGAAACGCTCCCACTGGGCTATGACAAGCTCTTGTCATGTTTTTATGTGCTTTCTCTTATCAACACCAGATCCTCCCCTTTTTACTCCAAATTCCTCATTTCTATGCACTAATTCTCTGATATAATGACCATGGCAGATAGAAAAATCAGCAATACACTTTATGTTAGAAAAGATGAGCTGAGCAAGAAGAAAGCCCACTTCAGCACGGACCTACAAACACTGCATGCAGTGTGTCCTGCCCACCCTGCCCTCACTTCGAGAGCTGAGGAGTCCCTGGTCAGGTCCGTGCCCTCTCTGGGACCCCAACACCCCTCCCTCACCTGCTCAAAGCCATCACTCTAGAGTGCCAGGTGCTCCACCATCCCTTCCTCTGCCATCCTGCCTGTGCTCGAACACGCTGTGTCCTCTTCTGAGCAGACACAGCGCTGCTACAGCCTCACTTCCTCCTTCTCCACCTACTTCCCATTTCTCTAGCCCTCTTTAGGAGAAACTGCAGCATCCCCACACACACCACCTCCGATTCTCCCCTTTCTGTTCTCTGAAGCTTGCTGCAGGCAGGCTTATGCTCCCCAATAGCACTAAAGCAAAAGTCCCCCTGTGGCTGTCAGCAGCCCCCTCTTCCAGGACACACATCCTCCCTGGTGTTCTCAGAACTCTCTGCTCCCTGCCCCGCCCTGTGAATCCTTCCCCTCCCTCTGACTGGTGACGCTTCTCCTACCCCAGTGGTACTCAGACTTAGCACACGGTTTCCTTCCCCATCTCCGCTGACAAACACTAGGTGACATGCAACTTCACCACGTCTGTGCTGGGGCTCTGCTCCTGCCGCAGTCTACAGGGCCTCTCTCATTTCAGTTGATGGCAACCGCATCCAACCCGAGGCTTCTATCTCAGCCCCTATCCTAACCGCAGGACTCCTTCGGGCTCTCCGCTCTCCGTAAGAGTATGTCCAGAATCTGACCAATTCTACCACTCCCCATAGCAGGGCCTCTAGTGTGAACACCTACAGCAACGGCAGGGGGTTCCTGACTGCTTTTGCCCTCATTTCTCTAGATCTTACTTCAGCAAAACAGCCAATGATCTACACAGTGAGTCTCACATGACCTCTCTGCTTAAAAGCTCACCAGCTCCTCAGCTCACCAGGGTTAGACTCGTGCACTCACAACAGCTCCACAGCTCACCAGGGTTAGACTCGTGTCCTCACAACAGCTCACAAGGCACTAAAGCACACACAGGCTCTAAAGCACACATGGCTCCCCTTCCAGCCCTGATCCTCAGGCCCATGCCCTTCCCATCTCACTGGCTGGGACGGGAAAGCTCTTCCTCCAGCTGACAATGCTCTTAACTGCCTTGCTGACTTCAAGCCCACACTCAAATGCCAACTCCACGCTCCCTGTCCTGGGCCCCGCCTGGCTGTTTTTAACCCTTCGAGTGCTGATGATCTTCTACTCTCCCGTCTCTGCCTGTGAGAATGGAATCTTGTGAAGGGCTCCACCTTTTTTCTCACTGACTCTCTATCCCTGGAACAGACCTCACATCCAGTAAGCACTCGAATGTATGACCCAGGGAAGAGCAAGCCAAACAAATATGAGTAGACAATATATCATTCAAATGTGTGGGTTGGGCTACTATCATTAACACTCAAGCCTTAGATAAAATTTTCTGAAATACATGTGTAGACTTGAGATCTTATTCTATATAATTCAAATTTTACTCTCCAATTTTGTTATACTATTTTTTTAAACAAACATGTTTGGACAAAGTAAGCATCCTATCTAATATTATTTGAAATATTATAAAAAAGTAGCAAGGTCTGAACTAGTGAGTTTTCAGTCATACATAGGTACAAGAAATTTATTTTTAAAAATCCTAAACAAATGTATGTAAATTGGCACTATAACTTTATACTGCAATTTAAATATAACCATTACAGAAATTTAAAGTAGAGAAATGTAGGGTATTCGTACACTGTGTGGAGGTGTATTGCTGTGATTGGTGAAATACAAAGCTGAACGGCGGGGCAGGAGATACAGGCACGATTTCTGGGCAGAGAGAAAGGAGGAGGAAGAATCTATGCCCTTGAGAGCGAGGTGGAGACGTGGGGGCAGGATGGGCGGCACACGGCAGCATGCAGATCAGTAGAGACCGTTAGTTTAAGTTAAAGACAAACCTAAGCTAGGGCAAGCTCTTCTAGTTAACAAAGTCCCTGCACTGTTGTCTGTCTCCTCATGGTGCCCACTCAGAGAGGACCAGAGAAAGCTGAGTCTGGGACAAAGTTCTACAGGGCCTCAGGCAGGTCGGCCGAGTGCAGAGACGCAGCTTGGGCTGCTGCCTATGGGGGAAGCAGCACCGTGCTCTCAGCTGACATGGGCTGATCTGTTCCATGTGCTCAGAGAGCACTTCAGGCGCTCACAGGCAACCTCTAAAAAGGTGCATATGTTTAAAAATGTGCTTAGATGCTGAAAAAGGAATATGGGTCTAGACAGCCATAGAAAAAATAGTTTAAAAATAATATAGTAAAGTCTTAAGGAAAGAGTAAAAAAAGCCACATAAAGTTGGGAGATACACAGGGTGTTTGGATCCTGTATGGTGCTTTGTTGACTTTTAATTTTTTAAATGCCAATGTACAAAAAAAAAAAAAACAACAGCTACTGAAAGACATCAGATTATGAGAACTGCTAAATTAAACCAATCTATATATTTTAAGAATGTTTAACTTCACAATGGAAGTCAGAAAATATGTTGTGTTATGAGAGGTTATGCCCTTGTTTCTATAGGAAACAAAAAGTTATGGTTCTCCTCAAAATTAATGAAGAACAGATTTGATTGGGAGAAACCCCCTTAAAATCTTGGCTACAGACAAGAAGAAAAGAAACAAGAAAGTCTACTAGACAAGTGATGTATCTGCTGACCCCTGCAATGAGGGATTGTACCCCATTGTAAACCATTCTGGTTACAGAGTTCTTATGACTTATTATGGCATGGTATCCTTTCATATAGCATGGATAGAGATTTATACTATAGTTTGGTTTGGTTAATATTATAGACTCTTTTTACCTGCTCAAACCTAAAACAAAAAATCATCTTTGACTCGTGCATACTGCACATTCCATGCTTGTGCTAATGCAGATATGTACTTTAAATGTCTGTTTTCAGAAAAAAAGAACAAGACACCAATAAACGCAAGTAGCCCAGGTGATCCAGCCTCTCAGAATGCTTCTGTTGCAGTTTCTCAAAATTCTGCATCCAGAACAACCTCAGAGCTGGAGGCTGAGATGGCCCAGCCTCACACACTCCTCTAGAAAGGACGTCAGACAGGCCATGCATTTTCCTATCATACGGAGACTGAGAAACAAAGGACAGAGCTAGTTTTCCTGGGGCTTTACCATTATCTCAATTTTCTCAGGGTCTTCTAAAGATGCCATCACCCCCAAACAACAGGAAGCAAGAATACAATGCCCACATTTCCCAAGAGGTGGGGTGGGTGGTTTTTGCTCACTCAGTTGGTTATGAATGTTTGTCATCATTTAGGGAAGTTGGTTATAAATTGTTACTGATCATGAAGGAAGGAAACTAAGCGAGGGAGGTTGGATTCAAGAATCTCTTAAAGAAAAAGGGGGATATGGAAAGGCTAGGATGAAAGGAAAGATTATTGAATCTACTTTAAAATAAATAGCAACTATTAATCTCAAATATTTTACCTTGGCACAGATTTCTGTATACTGATATAAATTTAAGTTTGTTTTTGTTATAATATATATGCTTCTACTCTTGTTTAAGGTATCTTACCTATGCAGCTTGTTTAAAAATGTAATGGATAATTAAGAAATACAGGTTATCAGTTAGTAATCAAACTTGTGGTCAAGTTGTGTATGTTTCCAGGGTTAAGCAGATAAAGTTTTAGATAGATAGGTGGTCTTCAAATACTTCAGAGACCTACAGAATATGGCATCAAGGCTTTTCATGACAGTGAGATAGGTCTGCTAAGGCAGCACCAATTTACTTAAAAAAAAAAGGAGTATGGACATCAAAGAACCTCTGTATAGAGTGTGCTCTCACTGTGGCAAAGATAGTCACTTGCCTTGACCACTGATGGCATGCTCTCATATTGAACAAGCAGGACACAAAAGAAAGAAACTGCCAAGCTTTGTCAAGACAAGGCAGGACAGTCCTTCAAAATTCCTGCTTCATGGAAAAGTCTGTCATATATGTTAGGCCTTCAGGACGAAGATGTTACAGAGAAACCTTGGGTGACTGTCTAGGCAGCAAGCTGCTTCTGTCATTTCTATAGTTTTGAAAGTTGTTTGCTCTGCACTTTCTGTTTACTCAGGTTAGAGTATATCCTTCTTGGGTCACTGATGGAATTGAAGATTAGTTATAGTTACAGTTTTCCTTGCTACCAAATTCAGAAAAGACACTCACAAAAAAGGTGTAAAATATATAGGGTTGAGAGACAAAAGCTTAAGTTATTACCTAAGATAATGTTTTGAGGTCTAAAAAGACAGTTTGGGGTTGAAAATAAAAGTTAGGATAAAAAATAAACTAGGTAGAAAACTTTGGACTTACCAAGATAGGAAATGATAATGGAATGTTTTCTAGAATTTGCCAAATACTAATGGACTGGACCTTGTGAATTTATTTCTTCCTTAATAATTGCTTCTACTGTAGTTTTACTGTGTTAGAGTTAAAGCCTTTCCTATCTTTAAGACAAAAGCAGGAGATGTTGTGGGGTGTTTATACACTGTGTGAAGTGTCCTGCCATGATTGGTATAATAAAAAGTGGAATGGCTAATAGCTAGGCAGGAAGTATAGGTGAGACTTCTGGGCAGAGAAAGAAAGTGGGGGGGCAATCCAGGCTCATGAGAGAGATGCAAGAAGACACGGAGGAAGCAGCGTGCATGCTGTGTGACAATGCAGACTAATAGAAGTGTATTAAGTTGTAAGAGCTGGTTAAAAACAAGCCTAAGCTAAGGCCAAGCTTTCATAATTAATATAAGTCTCTGTGTTGTTACCTGTGAGCTGGAGGCCCAAAGAAAAATCCATCTGTACAGAAATTAATAAATAAGCACTGAAAGATCCACATCTATTACTAATACTGACTTTTCCTCTTCCAGAGTTGTCTAAAAACATACTGGAGTCTGTTTACAGAGATGGGACATACAGGTGTCTATTTACGCAGATGGAACATATATTCATCATCCTAATGATGGCTTACTTTACATTAGATCATATGCTTCTTCTGGTCCACTGCAACCATTACCACCTATATCCTGTGATATGCCATTTTTGATATATTTGATAAGCATTTGTACTCTCAATATTATGTTACTATAAATAACAATGAAATGAACATCTCTGTGTGTATTCTTATTTACTGTTTTCATTATTTTCTGAACTCATACTCTTCCAAGTGGAATTTCTAAACCAGTGATTCTCACCCCCGAACGCTGCCACCCTTTAATACAGCTCATCTGTGCTGACCCCAACTATAAAAGTGTTTTCATTGCTACTTCATTAACTGTAATTTTGCTATTGTTATGAATCACAATATAAATATATGATATGTAACCCCTGTGAAAGGGTCATTCAACCCCAGGTTGAGAACCACTGTTCTAAATCAAGGGGGGTTTTGACTTTTTTAATATGTAGAACCTGTTCGAGAAAATTGTACCAATTCCTGCTGGTGGGCTTGTCAGAGGAGCAGCAGGTGGCAATTGAAGTTCAAGGTGTCAGACCACCAGGAGGAAACTCTCTGATGGGTGAATCTCGTCATGGCAAGGCCATGGGACTACAGACCCCAGACTGTCTTTTGCTTCTGCTGGGCCTTTGCATATTTAATACTGCAATATCCCTCTGGTATCGAGCATGTTGTGAGTGGACTTGGGGAGATTTCCACTGCCTGTAATATACTGTGTTTATCTCTTGGAAACATCCCATCCTACTGGGCATTTTTCCTGTGGATTGTCAAGAAAATTATCCTTCCCTAAGATTTACTGTCTAAATTGATAATAATAAAGATAGCTTATACAGAGTTTTCATGAATAAAAAACAAGGAAATGCTACACAACCAGGACCTACGAGTTTCACCCTAGGAGCTGACAGATTGTAGCTCAAGTTAATGACTAACTAGCCCAGATAGTTTAAACCCTTTTCACCTTGATGTTGGGAGCTGTGCTTGCAGGTCTCGGAGTGCATCACAGCTGAAACAAAGCTTTGAGAATAAAGCTAGACTAAGAGGTTTTTGTTAAATAGCTTTGAGGTGAAAACCCAAGAAGACAGTCTTAAGTTTTAGGAAGCCACCGAGTTGAATGTGGAACTCACTGAGGTCAGGGAACAAGAATAAAATAGCCCAGCTAACTTTGGCTGACATACCTTTCTTTTTTTAATATTTATTTATTATGTATACAATATTCTGTCTGTGTGTATGCCTGCAAGCCAGAAGAGGGCACCAGACCCCATTACAGATGGTTGTGAGCCACCATGTGGTTGCTGGGAATTGAACTCAGGACCTTTGGAAGAGCAGGCAGTGCCCTTAACCTCTGAGCCATCTCTCCAGCCCCCCTGACATACCTTTCTTTCTAGGATTGGTTGATTACCAAAAGTGATGATTAATTCCTTATACCCACTTCTGCCCTCAATCTCCTGATATAAAAAATACTATTAATGAGTGGATATGCACCCTAAAGATTTAAGGTAGAGCTGACTGATTCTTTTTCATTTATAAAAGTTAGGTCTGTGATTCCTTTAAGATTCCTTATGATTACCTTTCAAGATAATAAAGCCCTTTCTTTGTAACTGCAAAATGCATCCTGCCAGAAAAAGACCTTGCTTGCCTACATGGTTAATCTGTAACAAGTTGCTTGGGTATGAATATATGTGGGTTCTTGGAATAATTTTTTTACCTGTAATATGTACAATGTTTAATCATATAAGGGAGATGAAAAACATGTCTTTACCTGTATTCATTATAATCATTCACTTAAAAATAGAATGTAATGACATGGTTGTTGTAGGAACCTGCTTGTTTGTTCCCTGCTGCCCAGACCCCAAATAACCACACAGAAACTGGATAAGTTACAATACTGTTTGGCCAATAGCTTAAGCATATTGCTAGGTAGTTCTTACATCTAGAACTAACCCATTAACATTATTTCATATTTTATCATGAGGCTTGTGGCCTACTGTCAAGGTTCTAGCTGGCAGCTCGCATCTTTCCCCTCTGGAGGCTACATGGCATCTAGCGACTCCACCTTCTCTCTCCCATCATTCAGTTTAGTTTTCCCTCCTTAGCTCTACTCTGCCCTATCACCAGCCAAGGCAGATTCTTTATTCATCAACCAATAAAAGCAAC
The DNA here is from genome assembly GCF_903992535.2 of Arvicola amphibius. Classification (NCBI taxonomy): domain Eukaryota; kingdom Metazoa; phylum Chordata; class Mammalia; order Rodentia; family Cricetidae; genus Arvicola; species Arvicola amphibius. The sequence goes on along the minus strand of NC_052055.2, from coordinate 2,485,540 downwards.
ACATAGACGGAAGGACCTCCCACACCACATTGTGATTCCAACATTGCCTGGAAAATTGTTGGAGTCTATAAGCTGCAGAAAAAGTATAAACTAGAGGAAGAACAGAGAAAACATAGAAAGAACATGAGAGAACAGAGAATAAGGAAGGAAACCATCAGGGGAGTGTGAATGTTTTTTCCCCTGAACCTCATCAGATAAAAAGTCTAGCTCATGCTGACTCCATGGATTCCTTTCAAAGCCCTGTGGTGCTGGAGGCTGCCCCCCAGACAGCAGTACATCACGTTTCTATGGCAAGTGTCTATGATGGAGTGGTATTGTTAATCTGATAGGTACTATCCCATTTGTATATCCTCTTCCCATAATTTTCTGTTCATGTCCTTCATCCCATTTTTGTTCTGGGAGAAAGGGATATGGTTGTACTATTTCTACTGAATTTTGTGATTATTTTAAGTTAAGGATATGAATTATTTGCATAGCTTATATTTTTATTTTTATTTCATTTTTGGGGTGAATGCTCATGCTGTGGTTCATGTGTGGCAGGTTAGAGAATAACTTGCAGGAATTGGTCATCTCTTTCTACCATGTGAGTTGTGGGGATGGAATTCATGTCATTAGACTTGGTGGCATAAACTTCTACCTGGGAGCCATCTTGCTAGCCCCTCTACTGGTGTGGGAAGTCCTTCTGTCTATGTGTCACTTTTTTTGAGTAATGAATAAAGAAACTGCATTGGCCTGTGATAGGGCAGAGTAGAGCTAGACAGGAAAGACTAAACTGAATGCTGGGAGAGAGAAGGTGGAGTCAGAGAGATGCCATATAGCCTCTGTCTGGGACAGATGAGCCAGAACATTGCTGGTAAGCCACAGTCACGTGGCAATACAATTAATAGAAACTGGTTAAATTAAGATGTAAGAGCTAGCCAGTAAGAAGCTAGAGCTAATAGGTCAAGCAGTGATTTAATTAATACAGTTTCTGAGTGGTTATTTTGAGTCTCGGCAGCTGGGAATGAACAAGCAGCCTCCTACAACAGACTGGTGCACCAACATTGCTGGCTGACTACATCCACGTAAAACCTGAGAAAGCTTGGAAAGGAATTCTAGACACACACACAAAACAAAAACAAAGTTTAGCCGCATTTTTTTCCAGCTGTCAGCGTGTTGCAGCTTCCTTAAGAGATATCTTCCTGATTCAGCAGTAGCAGAAAAAATGAAAAAACAAAAAACCCAAACAAAAAACCACATGGTTTCAAAATGGCAGCATCCTGGTCCGCCAGCACAAACAGCTCTGACTCTTTTGGGAGGTGGCTACAGAGCATTTCAGTGGGGTCTGTGAGTAGACTGTTACAATTTATGTAATGGCAACACAGACCCGCTGTGGCCTGAAAATGGGGCACTGTATGTACATAGATCTCAGAGACAGCGAACATGCCTCTGCCATGCTGGACCGGGCGGAGCAAGCAGGCAGGGCCTTGTTGGCCTTAGCCACACACACTTAGCATTAAAAAACACGCTTCTGATCAGAAAATAATTACAGATACACAATAAAGACAGATTCAGATAAAAAAGACCTCTATATGGGTCACAATGTTGGATAAACGTACATAGGCTTGGGAGAGAGAAGAAAAAGTACAGAGAGTTATAAAAGGAGGTAAATGGCTTATAAAATAGAGTACAGACAGTCATAGATTAAAAGGAGTAAAGAAAAATAAGCCACATAAAGATCCAAAATTCACAGGGAGTCTGGACTATGTATATTATTGTGTTTTCTTTGAATATTTTGTCTGTGAAGGAGCTAATTACAGAGAGACATTTCATTGTACCATGCTACTTGCCTAAACGTGAGACCGTCCTTTGGGGTTCCTGCTACATGAAAGAGTCTGCCAGACATTCTGCTGAACACAGAAGAAAGTAACTGACACATAGCCAATATAGGTGGAACTGTCTTTGGAATTTCCTGCTTCATGGAAAAGTCTTGCCTATAAGCCACAGCCACATGGCGATACAACTAATAGAAATGGGTTAAATTAAGATGTAAGAGTTAGTTAATAAGAAGCTAGAGCTAATAGGTCAAGCAGTAATTTAATTAATACAGTTTCTGTGTGGTTATTTCTGACCTGGGCAGCTGGGAACAAACAATGGCCTTCTACAACACTCTACACCTTATTTGTTGAGACAGGTTTTCTCATGGAATCTGGAGCTTGCCATTTGGGCCAGACTGGCCAGTCAGAGAGCCCTAGGACTTGCTGTCCTCAGCTCCCGTAACTGTGTTCACAGGCCATGATGCTCCTACTCAGCTTCTATGTGGTTGCTCAACTCAGGTCTCGTGCTTGCACGGCCAGCACCTTAACCTCTGAGCAGTGCCCCAGCCTCCTGGATTCATGTTTTTAGAATCTGGTGGTAGGACTTGTATGTTTATATCCATTGTCAGTTTCATGGAAAAGTTTACAAAGTTGTTATGTGGATTTAGAGATACTAGCTTGCATTTTATTCTACAAATAATGCTATCATTATGAGGAGCATATCTTAGCTCGAAAATCAGTTTGCTGAACTTACCATTGAACTAGGAGACTCAAAAAAGATGTTTATTATTATTATTATTATTATTATTATTATTATTATTATTATTTATTGTCTATATATGCTGGAGGAAAAACTTAAGCACTAGATCTTTACTTGTGGATCACATGATAATCAAGCACTTCACTATGTGTTTATGGACAGCAGGAATGATGAATAGTGGTACATAACATCACAGAGGAAGCTCACTGCGCTCTCTCAGGCAAACACACCTACCTGTTGGCGCTGGTTAACATGGGCCCTGCTTTTCCTTCTGGGGACAGAGTGATACAGACTGTACCACACTGATGGGTGATATCCACATACACATATCCGAAGCCGGTAAGGAACACAACCTGCCGAAAGAATAGTCCAAGTCTGATCATAAAGAAATGAACAGTGTTGAAATGGCTAACTTCAAGTCCTGAGTCAACACTGCAAACACTTTCTAACCACGTACAGGCTATTCGGTTGACTTGAAAAAAAATTAAATCCAGATTTTTCAATATCCAGGCTGTAAGGTCATAGGAGAGAAATGATGGAGCATGATTGTCTTCAGTCTCTGCTTTCTGGAATTGGCACTAACCCCACGTGGGCTGGAGGCCAGCTCTGGGGCCAGCTCTATATGTGCATAAGAATGGCTGTGGGAAAAACCACTCAGGACTCTAAATGCAATGTGCAAATCTTACTATTACAGGGACACCCCCACATGTGGAAAACAAAAATAAACTATCTCCACAATTATCAGTAAGACCCCCAAGGTCCCTCATATGACTAGAAACTTCAGGTAAGTTAATCTGCTTAGTATCAAAATTGTTCAACCACGAGAAAGTGGACTAAGAGCTAAAAGTAAGAGCCTCAGCTGTCTCAGAAGCAAGGTGCCAGGCCAGCAGAACACACAGCCTCTCCGCATTCAATACCCCTGATGCCTAAGTGATAACTGTATGAACACAGACCAGGAACATCATGTTCACAGCTGAGATTCCCTGAGGGCAGAGGCAAGAGCCGAGATCTACAACAGCACCAAGGTCCAAGCCAGTAAAGAACAAACAAGACTGACAACCCTTAGATGAGGAGACAAAGCTAGGAGTTTGCCTGGCAAGCAGTGAGTGCCTTCTAATGGTGGCACACAAAGGCACCAGGGCGTGTTGATACAGACCAGGTGGAAGAGGGATGGACCCGTAATTGGAAGCATGCCAAGGAGGAAAAGGGACCAAGGGTGCTGAGCACCAGCAGTGACTGTGATCTTTGTGACTGCAGACACGCTCGCTGCTGCTCTGCCTTCCATGCCAGGGTGGCCACAGCTGGAGGAAATCCCTTCACACCCAAGCTCCTTTGTCTGGTGACAAAAGGGAACAGTAACAGAGGAGGGCCCGTGGTGGTGTCCCCTGAGCGTGTTACGGAAGTTTAGGAAGTTTACGTCTTACCTGCTGTAGAAAAGAATGCCAGGAGCCTTCCTCTAATTGCCATTACTAATAAGAAACAAGTAAATGGAACTTGTGCTTTTCTGGTCCTTCATCTATATTTGCCAAAATGACTATCACATTTATATTTAGCAAACAGTATTTTAAAATTATACCAATGTAACTTTCCCAAGCAAACCGGTTCTGTGGTGATACACAGGAAGACATTCCTTGTGTGTTTTCCAGGAACCCATGAGAGGATCTGCGGGTACCAGAGCGACTTATAAAGCACTCAGTAGGGAACCCACACTGAAATAAATTATTTGCCAGTAAAGTTTGTATGCTTGCCCCTCCTCCCATCTTCACTGGCCTGCCCCTCAGTAGTTCCCCCCTCCCCCATTCCCACTGCAATGCATCCTGCTGCCCTGACTTCCTGTCTCACCCTATCTCCTGCTTGAGCGCTCCTGTCCCACCTCAAATTTTCATGCTTTTTTCTTAGGAGGGAGAGGTTAGGCAACCTTATCTTTTATTCCCAGCCTATTCTGGCTACCTTTCAACCAACAGAATTGCCTATCCCACTGTCTTAGTGTTGGGGTTCCTATTTCTGTGCTAGACACTATGACCAAAAGCAAGTTGGGGGAAAAGGGGTTTATTTCATCTAAATTCCATCAGTGAGGGACGTCAGGGCAGGGATCTGGAGGCAGGAGCTGATGCAGAGGCCATGGAGGGTGCTACTTAGTGGCCTGCTCTCAGCCTGCTTTCTTATAGCCCCAAGACCAGCAGTCTAGAGGTGGTACTTCCTACAGTGAGCTTTAATCAAAAGAATGTACCACAGGTTTGCCCAATCCGGTGGGGGGGGGAGGCATTTCTCAAATGAGTTTCCCTCTTCCAAATGGTTAGCTTGCATCAAGTTTATATAAAACTAGCCAGTACATCAGGTAAATTGTTTGCTGAGCAATCTTGAAGAACTGAGTCTGACCCCAGAGACCATGCTGAAGTGAAAAATGAAAATCAATTTCAAAAAAGTTCTTTGACCTCTCCACGGTGCCACAGGGTGTGCACTCTCTCTCTCTCTCTCTCTCTCTCTCTCTCTCTCTCTCTCTCTCTCTCTCTCTCTCTCACACACACACACACACACACACACACAATACACACACACAATACACACACACTCTCTCTCTCAAAAATAATAAGTAAAAATTTTAGATACTTTTCTTTCTTCAGAGAAAGTCTATTATTAAAGAATGCTAAAAGACAATAGTGTCCTACTTTTGAAACTTTAAGTTAAAGATCATATAAAGCTTACCTTGTGCAAAGAGTTGTTCGTCTACAATGACCCAAAGATATGGTAATTAGGCATTTATTTTTTCAGCTGACTTAAACTATGACTCATCTGTCATCAAATATTCATCCCCACACTGGGAAGATTAAACCTTGTTACTTATATTCCCATGTATGAAGTACTCACTTTTTGTTAACTTCCTGAGCTGGTTTCATAGAGCCCAGGTGGCCCCACACTTGTTCTGCAGCCAAGGATGACTGAGTCCTGATCTGCCCAGCTGCTAATGCTGAGGTTAGGGACACACACCACAGGCTTTTTCTTTTGGGACAGGTTCTCATGTAGACCAGGCTGGCCTCAGACCTGGTATCCAGCAGAAGCTGGCTGTGACTGCCTGACCCTCCTCCCACCTTTCAGTGCTGGAATTCGAGCATGCGTCAGCACCTCAGCTAGGAGCAGGGTGGTATCTATGGAGACTGAAGAGCTGTGTGAGGTGCTGGGACGCCACCCTGCCACCTGTGCGGGGAGAGTGGGGGACACTGCTGTCAGCAGTGTCGGTTCTGCGCTGGCTCTGTGCTGCATCTTGGGTTAAAATTCCCAGTCCACTTACTCCAGTGTTAGGTGTAGCACCTACACTGAGGCCTTTGTGGTGGACTAATGGCAATACATCTAGAGTGTCTGAGATAAGCAGCATTCGATAGCATTTATATCAATGCCATGTAAGGTGTTTGTTGACACTAATGAAGTAGAGACACGGGTCAGGTATGCTCAATCTTCTGACAACACAATGGCCTCATGTGCAAAGTTCATGCTCAAGACCCACACAATTTTTAGGTTTGTGGCTCTCTGTTGGGCTGCATTTACCAGCTACCCTTGGCTGCACACGGTCTGGGAAACAACAGGCTGAAGGTGAGGTGCCTGTCAAGCCGTCTGGACTGAGAAGGTTGGTAAGTAGCCAAAAATACAGATTTGGAGCTTAGAAGGAATACATGGGCCAGAGAGGGGTCTCAGAGTGATCAGGTGGTAGACAGTAGCTAATGCTACGAATTTAATCAAATTTCCCAGAAAGGAAAAGGAGAAAGATAAATTTCTAAGATGATTAAAACAGAAAAGCTTGGATAGGGGAAGAAAGGAGCGCAGCACACATTCTGGATACAATCACCATTCATATACCTTCTGAAAAACATTCCAGAGACAGCTCTGCTCCTGTCTTGGAAATGGCTGTACTATGCACACACGGGAGGCTCTAGACCAGGCCGCTCGGCAGACACTGGGCAGTGGGTGTCAGTGTGCTGATATCAGTGTGGCCCCAATGTGGTGTTGGGCTGTGTGTGAGAGGTAAGCAAGATGCTCCAGTACCCACAGCCCAAGTCTCCACGCAGGCCCTTCACACACAGTCCATTCCAGGGTGGAGGCCAGATCCCAGTGTGCCCCGCTGTTCATGGTGACCCCTTGTGCTATGAACTGAGTCTTATCTGTGTCCGTTGCAGCCTTCAAGGGATGTGTCTCATAATATTTTTATACATGTGACATATTATGTTCAGCACGATTTAACAGTGCTTGTGGGCACACTGTCTTACTTCACAACTGTGGTACAGTTGAAATTACTCTCTGGTGAGTTACGGCATGCTTTAACCCAGTGATGAGAAAAGTGTCCAGGGGTTCTCCACAGGAGAACCTAGGGCTTTCTCACTTAACATACTTATTATTAGCTTGGATGAATATGTAGAATATATGTTCACCACATCTATAGAGGACATAAAACTACCATGGATACTTAATATGTTAAATGACAGTCCCCACACCCCCATTTTTTTTATACAAAAAGTAATTTCAACAAGATAGGCTAGGCCAATATCAGCAAGACAATGTATTGGGAATAAACGTAAAATCTTATCATTGGGTTCAAAAAGTCAATTGAATAGCAAATCATATGACAAAGACCTGGGGGATGTGCCTGACCCCAAGTTCAGTAATAGCAAACAGTCTGGACTTGTTAATAGAACACTTAGTGCAGTTCCTGCTTTACTGATGGAAGGACGAAGAGAAACAGCTGGTTAGACCACACCTGGAATACTGGGGGTATTCCAGCTGCCAGATTCTAAAGAGGGAACGTAACACGCTGTTGCATTCAGACAAGGGTAACTAGTGATGTGTCTGGGATCACATCTGCTGAGGGAGTGATTCAAGGAGCCAGAATGTTTGGCTTGGGTAAGGAGCACTTTGAGATGTTTCGGCTGCCATCAGAAAGGGCAGTGTGACTGCTCAAAGAGGAAGCGCATTCTGTGACGCCCCGAGCAGTGGCACTCAGCCCTCCTAACGCTGAGCCCCTTACACACAGCTCTTCATGGTGTGCTCGTCCCCACCCATAAAAGTATTTCTGTTGCTTCTTCGTAACTGTAATTTGGCTACTGCTTTGAAACACAATGTAAATATCTGTGCTTTCTGACGGTCTTAGGTAGCCCCTGTGAAGGGGCTGAGAACCACCGCCTCAGAGGGTAAAACAAGGACAAAGAGTAGATGCTACCGAGAGATAGCTTCCAGCTACAAGTAAGAACAACGTTCCTTCCCATCTCCAGTGGAAAAGCCACAGCTACAACACAGGGATGCTTTGAGATGAAGCCTCTCTGAAGAGGCTCTGTACTAAGCAAAAAGGGGAGATTGGAAAGCTTGTCTAAGTTAAACTTTGGGAACTTGCAAGTGATGGCATCTGTAGCCAAGGATGACCCCAGAGACCAGTCAGTGACCTCTACTTGGTGGAGGGAAGAGAGGAGTTGGGGGATTTATGAGTAGGCTCCAGGTGCCAACCGCTGGGGTTTAGTTATAGGTCACCTAACTGATTACATTCTGTGTGCCAGCACCTCTCACCAGTAAACAAACTCAAAAGCTATTGGCTGAGAGAGAGAGAGAGAGAGCTCATGGTGATTAAAGCAGCTACCTTAGATCTGCTGTGCTTAACTGCTTTATTTATTTACTCAAGTCTTTGAGTGGAGACTTACACCTTATTTGGGGCCATGTTAGTGTGCAATGTTCTTGTAATCCCTATGCTGGTGAGGTGGAGAGAAAAGGATCCTTGGGACTCTCAAGCTGTCTAGTCCAGTGAGCCCCAGATTTCAGGGAGAGATCCTGTCACAGATTTTTTTTCCCTTAACTAGTTTTTTTTTTTTTTTTTCCCTTAGCAGCACACGCCTTTCATCCAGAACTTGGGAGGCAGAGGTAGGAGGATCTCTGTGAGTCTGAGGCCAGTCTGGTCTACAGAGTGAGTTCCAGGACAGCCAGGGCTACACAGAGAAACCCTGTCTCGAAAAACAACAACATTTTTCCCACTGTCATTTAATGGCTCAGAAATGACTGCTCTCAGGCAGTGGGACATGGCTTCCTGGGTAAAGTCCCTGCGAACTAAGTGTGAGGACTTGAGTTTAGATCCTGAGCAAGTACGTGAATCTCCGTGTTCCTATAGGGAGATGGAAGGGGGAAGATACCAGGAAGTCTCTGAAGAGACAACCTCAAACAAAGGAGAAGGTAAGAACTCTGACTTCCACATGTATGTTGTAATGCATGCACCATATGCATATGCATGCACAGACATAGAAAAGAAATGGCTTTGCATAAACGATGTAGTGACCTCTGATGATATTAAGATGAGTCTCAGTCTTTGTAAGATTACACATGGTCGGACCAAGTTCTAAATGTCCTGAGCCCTCTGGTTTCGCCTTTTCTTTCACTTGGCATCATAGCCACCTTGGCATTTAGTGTCCTAAAAGGATTATGCTCCAATCTGAGCTTCAAACATGTTTTTTTTTTTTTGCTCAGAAAATTCTCCTACCCTCCTGTCTAATCCCTGCCTCTCTAGCCTTGAAGGTGCTGAGGGCAGGCAGGTCCTTGTCCAGAGGCACACTCCCAGCCCCTGTGTCCCGTGAAGATACCGGTTTCCTGTCTTCACAGCACTATGAGAGTTTGGAATAATACAGCTGTTTGTTCTTCCTAGTGACTGTCTCTTTCACATGCACATTTGACAGCATGGGCCTCAGCACCAAGCTTAGTATCTGGTACAAGCCATAAGCCCAGTATTTGTACTAGATGGAGCAGGCTAGTTGTGGTAACTTTTATGTGCTTTCTGCATATTGCTTTGGCTTTTTCAATATACCACTGACTACTAGGCTTACCAAGGCTGCTTCTCCCCCAGGGGTTTATATGCCTGGGTATGATTGAGAAGAGGAGGAAGTGCGCCAGTCTGCAGGACATATGGCACACAGCTCCTAAAAGATGAGTGGGAACATGAGCCTCCATGGGTCCTGCCCCACAGGTGACAAGGAGCCAGAAAGAGCACCTCTTCTGAGCTTTGAAGTGTTCCCAGTACAAAAGGCCGAGGAATTTCAAGTGAACGGGAACTCCCAAAATACTGTCTGGCAGGCAGCATGCCTACTGTAAAGAATTCCCTAGTCAGGCATAAGTACGAGTTCAAAAGTCTTCCAGCTGATGCAGGGGTTCAAGGACACTTGGGAGTGCACAGGATTCACTGTGTCAAGGACTGCACAGGTACAGTAGGGGACTATAGTGAACACGCTCTCCAGGCGGCTCAACCCTTCTTCCTTCTGTCCTGACCCGCCATCTTTGCTCACAGCTACTGCTCTCCTCTTCCCTCAGCAGACCACTCTGCCTGCTCCAGACACTCCAGTCCACTTCCAGCCTCCCACCTCTGCAGGCTCCAGCCACTCCTGTGCCCACTCCTGCCTCTCTCCTCTCTTGTTCCTTGGGTCTTTCTCTCTGGGCACTGCCTCTTCTAAGATCCCCGACTTGCTCCTCACCTGTCATGAAGAGCTGCACCCACACTGACCACACTTTTATGGCCACCCACATTCTCGCCTCCTGTGTCCTAGGGCCTTCTGCTCACTCCCAGCCTGCAACTCTCTCTGCTGTCTTACTCTGGCTTTTGGTTTGCACCTTGTCAGTCTCTTGCTGAGGGCCTTCCTGTCACCGTCTGGTGCTCTTCTCCTTGTCTCTCTTGGTGTTCTATGCTTGCAGGTCACACCTGAGATTCTCGTGGTCTATACACAGACTTTTGATAACTATTGCTTCTTATTCAACCTATTCATTTGGTCATTAACTTATTAAGATCTCAGTGTGCTTACAGGTACTGGGCTAAAGGCTGAGGATGGGCATGGTGATGTGATATGAAATCATCTAAGTACACTTAGGTGGGTATCAACAGATTAATGGATAAAGAAAACATTACGTATATCTAAAACTGTCTATCACTTATCATCTGTGATCTATCTATCTATCTATCATCTATCTATCTATCTATCTATCTATCTATCTATCTATCTATCTATCTATCTATCTATCATCTGTCTGTCTGTCTATCTATCATCTATCTATCTATCTATCATCTGTCTGTCTATCTATCTATCATCTATCTATCTATCTATCTATCTATCTATCTATCTATCTATCTATCTATCATCTATCTTTCTATAAGATATATCCCCATAATGGCATATTATTCAAATATAAAGAACTAAATTATGTCACTTTCAGGAAAATGAATGAAACTGGACATCATCAAATTAGATAAAATAAACCAGACTCAGGAAGACAATCACTCAATCAAAGTATATGATACACATGTATAAAATATATAAAAAAGACAAAAATTTTAGTAAGAACACCCATGTGCAATTTGATATTGAATAGACCAGTGAGTGTGGTGCCTTCTCTGAAACAAAAATGACATCTCAGTGGTTTGTGTTTATATTGCAGAACTGTCTTCGACATTTTTCATTCAAGTTGAATAAATATCACATAGAGGATTAAGATGGATGCTTAATGCTTAAAGGAAAGAGAAGTTCAATTAAAATTATAAATGCTATACAAACCCACAGAGGGCCCAAAGATGGAGGCAGGAGACTGTCAAGGGGTTCTCCAGACTCCTGATAGGAGAAAGAACGCCCATGAAGATGTCCAAATGAAGACCAGCACAGGCAGTACATGCTGGAGCTAGGCAGGGCTGGATGCACTCTGAGGTTCTTTAAATGCCTGGGCTTTAGGTCATGCTACTGTTGGAGGACTCCCCTCCCATGGCTAGGACGAGTCGTAACTTGCTTGTCTGTTTTAAAGCTTAAAGAAGAGCGAGGGCACTCAGCACGGCATTAGACGTAGAGTGGCTAGTAAATGATTACTATTATTGTTAATACTTTATACCTTAACACACATTTATAGCTATTATAACAGGTCATATTTCACAAGCTTTTGTAAAGAATATCTAATGTGAAAGACCTATAAGAAAGTATAAGCACGAATTTATTCAGTCATAAAAAGCAATGATGTTCTGATAAATTCTATAACATACATAAGCCTTTAAGACAACATATTCAATGAAATAAACCAGGCACTGAGAACAAATGCTTCATCATTCTCCTTATCTGAGATGCTTAGAGGGGACAAATTAAGAGAGACAGAAAGCAGAATAGAGGCTACTACGGCAGGGGATGGGAAGATTACAGTTTCTGTTTGGAATGATGGGAATCTTCGAAGTTAGCTAGTCAGTGCTACGGCTTGGGTGTAAAAGGCCCCAGAGGCACAAGTGGTAAGGCTGGGTCTCCAGCTGGTGATGCTGGGAAGGTAAGTGGATCATGAGGGGGCTCATGTCATCACGGAGTCAGACATTCCGAGTTCACAGCTGGACAGACTGCTAGTAAGCGGCTCCTAGCTGGATCAAGGGCATGCCAGGGATGTATTTTGTTCTGGTCTGTTCCCCTCCCTGCTTGCTGCACCCATAGGTGAGAGAGGCTTTCCTCTGCCATATTCTTGTGCCCTAATTCTGTCTTGACACTGGTCTAAGAACAGAACCGGCTGAAACGAAAAGCTCTGAAACCATGAGCCAAAATAAATCTTTTCCATTTAAGCTGATTTTCTTAGGTATTTTTATCATGGTGACAGAAAACAGTATTCAAATTTTAAGTAAAATAGAGAAGAAATGCTAGGTTCAGGTATCAATTTCAATAAAAGTAATACCAGGAACATTTAGAGTAAGGTAAGACATTTTATTGCTGAAACCTAAAAGCATATTTACGGAGTTTTTTTTTTATAGATTACCAGCATAATTTTAAAATTGGCATGCTTTCAAAAGAAGAAACTGATCTAGAATCAAAACTCTAATCATCTGAAAACCTGGAGAGCTGAACTTTCCATATAAAAAAGTCTGTGATTTTATTTTATTTTTGACAGGTATTAGATGTGAGATGGATTCACTTTACCACATGCTTCCCTCATGTACCTGGTATTTAAGAATTTAGGACCTGATGAAGATATAAAAATGCATAAACAAGTACCCTTGCACTGAGACAAGTTCAGCATTTTTCATTTTCACATTTATTTGTTTACTTTTTTATGTGTTGTGTGGGTGTGTGTAGGTCAGAGGACAAACAACCTGGGAGATGGTTCTCTTTCTACCCATGCATCTTAGGGATTACACTAAAGTCATCAGGGTTGGCAGCAAGGGCTGTATTGTCAGCCGTCTGGAGGTAGGACAGAGCTGATTTTCACAGACTGTCCTCTGACCTTCACATGTGCATGCGTGCCCATACACATACACAAATGGAAGGAAGGAAGGAAAGAAGGAGGGAGGAAGGGAAGGGAGAACGGAGGAGAGGGAGGGAGAGAGGGAGGGAAAGAGGAAGCGGGCTGTGTTTAGAAAGAACAGTCACTGACCTGAGTCCCTTGACTGTTAACGTCGACAGCGTCACTCCACTGGGCTGTCATTTCTTCCGTCGACTCCAGTCTTAACAGGAGGCTGGGAAGTATGTCTTTGGTCTTGCAGTCTGGGTAACTGATAATCTGGTGATACAGCTCATGATGAACTGAACTCTCAGAAGGAATTTTTTTGCAATAAACCTCAAACTTCGGAATATCTGAAAGATTTTAAAAAAGGGCCCATGTAGACCTTTGTCTTAAGGACAAAGACTTAGGGACATTAAACAGTGTGGAAGCAGCGACTGACAACGTAGGAAGTATTCTTTAGAGGACCACAGGTATCTACTAAATCAACATCCCCCCAAAACACCCATGTCTTCTGCAGCCCCACGTCAGGGCTGTGACACGCACCTCTGATGTTCTCCTTGACGAGCATCGTCACCGGACATCTGTTGTGGAAAATTACTCGAGGACTGGGGTCTTCTGAGAGGGTTAAATAAGTGACTCCAAAGTGCTCTTGATACGTCAGTGCTATTGCCCTGGAACAGAGCAGACAGCACGGTTCATGGGGGACATGGCTTCTTCCTGGTCCCCGTTCACTTGAGCGTGCTCAGAGGGCAGGTGTGTTTCCAGAAAATGAGCCTGTCCCTCATTTAATAATTGATATACATGAAGTAGGCTTACTAATTTTATGTAGTGGTAATATGCATTTATTATAAAAAATATTCAAAAATGTGAAAAATGATTTTAAAGTAAACCCTCCATGACACTATCATCAAGACAAACAATTGCCGGCCGTGTGCCAACCTCACTTGTCACCCCAGTTCCCTCTGTGCCTTATACTCTTCAAGTACAGCACTTTCTTCCTCCCCAAAAGAGTTTGGTAAAGAAACAGCCGGGCATTTTAATTTTTACTGTTGGGAATCTCTTGATAGTTTGTGTACTTGCACTATTCTCCATCCTAAAGGCAGGCAGACTCCTCCGTGCGCTGGCAGTCAGCACAGAGTGCCCGTACTTCACAGGACCTACATTTCCACCGGAGCAAGCTGGGACTCCTTGTTTTTAAGTGGCCGCACAAGGAGAGAGAACACTATCACGAAGAGAGACCCACCACTGTCCTGCAGATTAACATGGTATTTATGTCTTAACAGGAGGAAACATTCTCTCTGATGCACTACGCTAATGATCAAAATTAAGGAAATTAGGTAATTTGCTAAATGCAGCTCTTAGCTTATGATGATGAAAAGGGTTAATGGTGCACCAAAACCCTTCACATCTGCAGAGTCCTCCCCTAGAACTCTCCTCAGCTGTGCACTGGCATTTGGTCGAAGTGCAGTCAGCATGCTACCAAATGTCCACTGCTGGACTGAGGTGGACGGATGAGGAGACGAGAGAACAGAGAGCACATTTCCTTTCAGAGTGAAGTCTTCACAGGGACAAGGAAGCCCTTTCCAGTTACTCTGACGTTCTTCTGGGCCATAGAAGCCAGGGCTAGAACTATACATTCATATTTTTAACTTACTTTATTATTTACATATAAGATTAATTTATACTGTGAGTCTTAGTAAATTGAAACCTAATGTCCACATGCTTTGTGAAAATTTTTAACTTTCCATTTAAAAATAATTCACAAACTTTTTAAGAAAACTCAACATGCTTAATGTTATCTAAAACCAAACAAAAACAACCATCCTCACAGGACTAGGGGTGAAAATAGTTTTCAATCAGGGTCCTTCTGACATGAAAGGAGAAAGGATGTGTGGAGGGAACAGGCTCCGGCCATTATGGAGATCTTGTTAGTCTGTAATCTTTAAAATGGTTATCACACATCTGTGCACACATCTAAAAAGCTGGAATGTTTAGACTTCAGATACACAGAGCAGGACCCTGAGAAGGAGGCTCCTCTCGCAGGGCAGAGCACACTTTCTTCTGTGGCTGATACACCAGAGGAAGTTACGCCTGACAGCTGGACAAAAGACCCTGATATGAAACAACCACAAGATACATGTCCAGTGCGAACAAACCATTACATGTCTCTGACCCAATCCTGTGGTTGGTATGTGCATAGTTGGTAATCTGCAATTGGGGCAGCTTGCGTGCAGGAACAACCACAGCACAGCCTATTCCTTGGCTTGTGTTTATCTATGTTATTATCGCTCTAAATGTCTTTTGTGAAAAATTCCATTTTGAAGTAAAAGTAAAATATTGGAAAAGAAAAACATCTCAACTTGACTTTCTTCATTTTTCCTTCATTTCTTATCATTCTCCATAGAGCAAGAGCTCCTAAAACGATTGCTTCTTGTTCTCATTGCCATACATCAATGCACCATTTCCCAGCCCCCTCTGCAGCATACAGTGCAAAGGGGGGAAAATCTTCTAAGCGGACAACCTGCTTGTGATCATGACCTTTGTTCAACAGTATCCAATGTCTAAAAGTCATAAAGATGAAAGACAACCTAGAATTACATATGGAAACACTGCTATCCTGGTCTCTTGATGAGCAGCAACAATGACAAGCAAAGCGCATTGACACTCGTGTAAAATACCTGGTGTAGAATCCATTTTCCCTCAAGGTTCCACAGGGCACTGCTACACTCTGTCTGGGAAACTCTCGTCTAACAACAGCTGGCAGGCTCCAGCACTGCGAGCTGTCGGCACCTGGTGCAGGAGAAAAGCCCAGCAGTATCTGTTTCTGAAGCATGGCTGTGTCCAATGATGGCCCCATATCAGGCATGAAGTCCCAGCAAGGCAGGGAGCTGGATTTCATAGCAGAGTGCTCTCCACCTGGACAAATGCTGAAGGTAGTGGTGTCTGGAACATGGAATCGCTGGAAAGAACACAGGGGAGCATGCTCACTATGGCAGCAGAGGAGCGTCTCTTCTAAGAAGTGGCCAAGATGGGGACATGGTGTGCCAGTGGTTCTGCTTCCACTCAGGCCCTAACGTGTTCACACTCACACTCAGGAGCCACTGCTGTGTAGTGGGTTATGGAGAGCAGCATCAGGACCATGCTGGTGGTGCCGCTGAGCAGATGCTGCGGAGAGCTGCTCAGCACTCTTCAGGGCTGCTGCAGCATCCTGCTCACTCCTCACTGTGGCAACTTCAACTTGCCATTGCTGGTCTCAAATCCAGCAGAAGTAACAGGATTTTTATATTCACTGTTAGCTTTTTCTTTGCCCCAGGCTAAAAAAAGGTTGAGTCTATTTATGGTGAACTGATAGAATCAAAGAGAACAACCGCACTGTGGATTGCTTACCTCCTTTCCAGAATAGGGGTTGGAGACGGACAACTGTGGCTTATAAAATATTTGATATGGTGTATTATTAATTACTGTAGTCTTATCTTCAATCTGAATGATCTGTATGCCATGCTGTACCATGGAGGAGACGCAGAACTGACAGAGCTGTGGGAGAAGCAAGCAGAGAGCAGTTTTTACACTACAAACACACACACGAAGACTTCTTGACAGAGTCTTTACTACTGCCCAAGCTACCCCCAGTTTCTGAATCCCCATGCCTCTGTGTCTCTCAAGGGCTGGAACTGAAGGTGTGTGCCACTGCACCTAGCCTCGGCTATTCTTGAAGGGTTGTTTGACATATGGATCTGCCCAGGACAGTACCAACTTTACCTTTTTGGGGAATACTCAACATCATTCTCTGTTTCCAGTAGATGTACAAGGCACAGAGAGATGGCAGGGAATGTGTGTACTGTGCCACCTCCCGAGGCTCAGGGATCACTACAGAAGAGGGCATGATTAGCGTGTAGGAGCCAGAGGTCATGCAGACATTGCAGGGCACATGTGAACGTGGCAGCTGCACATGTGAACGTGGCAGCTGCGACAGCACACTCAAGATCTGAGTGAGTCAAGCCAGGCCAAACTCTGGCATAGAGACGGGACCTGGGTATGAATTCCTAGCAGTGGAACTATTGGCAACTGTTAATTGTTGGGAGAGAGTGTGTGTGTTCTCTAAGAGAACACAGCTCCTCCCACCCCGTCCAAGATGTCCTCAGTCCACATATCAAATAATAATATTTGGGTAGCACAAGTTGGTTTTGATTTTTTTTTAAAGAACACAAAGTTGGCGGGTATGGAAAGAACTGGGGGAGAGGAGTGAATATGGTCAGAACATATGGTATGTAACTCTCAAAGAACCAATAAACTTCTTACAATCATGCATTGAATAATACAATTTCTTCTTATGACATTAATTCCACAAGAGAATCAGATTTATCACTCTGGTCAGGGTGCCCTTTCCTGCTCACAGCGCTAGACACCCCACTTCCTGTTCTGAAGGAGGAGGCCAAATGTAGTTTGTGAACATTTGGGACTAAGTCCACACCCCATACCATCAATCATGTGACTGGTGCATGTTCTGAAATGGAACAGTTACTGGATAAATGACATAACCCAGCTTTATTACCAGGGGGAAAACCCACTGTAAAGCAGAAGTGTAGGGACAAGCACATTCACACTGAACAACACCAGGGGGCAGATGTGCTACAAGACCGGCGGGCCACGCCCCTGCAACACATCCACGCAGACTTGCCTTCTGAGGTCCTGGGGACGCGCCGAGTCTGATTTCAGCATCGACAAATGCGTCCTCATCCAGCGTCACCACTTCGCCATTCCCGCCATCTTTCCACTTTGGGGACGTCAGATCATGGACCAGTTTAATTGCTACTGACTTGTGCACAGTGTTTGTGTTTGCCCAGTAAATTCCTATCTGAAAAGCTTCCTGGAAAAATAAGGCCTCAATTTTATTGTTATTATTTTTTTCCATATTTTACTTCAGGATTTAATCTACAGTATTAAAAGAAAATATTACATAAAGCCGGGCGGAGGTGGTGCATGACTCTAAAAGGTCCCAGCTCTTGGATGGCAGAGGCAGGCGGATTCTGAGTTCAAGGCCAGCCTGGTCTACAGAGTGAGTTCCAGGACAGCCAGGGATACAGAGAGAAACCCTGCCTCAAAAAACCAACCCAATCCAACCCAAACCAAAAAACAAAAGTATACAATACATTTAATAACACAACCAAACAGTCCCTTTGTACTTTTTTTTTTGTAACAACAACATGTATTTTATTTTGGGTTTCCAATATCCTTTTTGGTTCACTATGAAATTTAAGTCCATGGAAAAGAGAAAAACCAAGCTCAAGCTGTGACTACCCCATGAATTCCAAAGACTTAAAGACTGTGAGGTTTCATCTCATTTGACATCAGAATAACATGCAACACATTAGGTCCATACGGGCTAACATTCCAGTTCCATAAGGTGATGGCATCTGATTGCTTTAAGAAGCAGGAGATATACAATTGAATAAAGATGTTTATAAGTGGAACTCCAAAGGAAGATTTCCTTACAAACACATATTTCTTCTTGAAATGGGTTAGTTTTCTAAAGTCAGTTCTCTGGTGTCAGAATATGAAGTCATTCTGTGGAATTTATTTCCTGGTTAGCATTTCTACCCTGTGTCACTAATGATCTGCGGTGTTATCATCAACAAGTGATTGTTCACAATTGTGGACATCCAAGTCCTAGTTGTAATGGAAAAAAGACTTAGTGGTTAGTGCTTAACACAGCTCTTGTGCTTGTCAAGTACCCTGTGTGGAATGGGAAGGAGAATGTAAGTAGCACGTGTTATCAGATGTAATAATTCATGGTAGCACTGCTGATGAGGACAAACACATCTGAAAAGTGTTTAAATATCAAAGAACATTCCATACTCTTTATATGTGCACTACCAGGTCAGTTTTCCACAAGTGATTCCTCCTGTTAAGATCCTACGTATAAATTAAGAATAAAATCTAGTTATTGAGGAAAAAGAATATGCTAGTTTCAAGTTATATTACCTGAAAATTAGGAGGGATAATAATTTTGCCAGCAGGAACCTGCAGAACAATCTTCTCTCCTTCAAACAGCCAGAGGTCCCACTTGGACTGGTTGATGAGCAGAGCCCAGGGCAGCAGCTCTATCAGCAGGGTTCTAACGTATGGTTTCCAGACCGACAGCTTCACTCGCATTGGACTGTCCCACTGACTCAGCTGTTCATTCCTGCTCCAAACACATCCAAGTGACTCATTGAAATATGATGAGCTCAGATTTATGAAGTATGTGGACACATTCCAGACACTGCTCCCGCAGAATACCTTTGCACACTGCTCACCCAGGGCTGCATTTGCCAGCAGGAAAAAGCACCTTATGAGTAAAGGTATCTACAAGGCTAAACCAAACTAGATGCCATCTGACTCTGACAGATGCTTGCAATGATCTTCTCTGCGGCATTTATTATGTCTGGCATAATGGCTAATCAAGCCATGAACTTGACTGGACTGAGAAGTAGATATGAGAATCCCATCAAAGCACACCTCTGGGTATGCTGATGAAGATGTTTCAAGAGAGGATTAATTCTGAATGTGAGCAGCACCATCCAATAGGCTGGGGCTGAGAGGGATTGAAAAACAAGACAGAGAAAACGAACAGTAGAGACCCTCGCTCTGTGCCCCGGCTGCCGTGACGGAGCCGCTCTGCTCTGTGCCCGAGACCCTCCCTACTCTAGTGGACTGAGACCTCCGAAGCTGTGAGACAAATAAATCTTTCCTCCTGCAAGGTCTCAGCAACAACAAATCTGAATAACACAGCTAGTACTGTCGTGATTGGTTATTTTTCTTTTTTTTTAAAAAAATATTTATTTATTTGTTATGTATACAATATTCTGTCTGTGTATATGCCTGCAGGCCAGAAGAGGGCGCCAGACCCCATTACAGATGGTTGTGAGCCACCATGTGGTTGCTGGGAATTGAACTCAGGACCTTTGGAAGAGCAGACAGTGCTCTTAACCTCTGAGCCATCTCTCCAGCCCCGATTGGTTATTTCTTAATGTTTAGAAGTACATGTAGAAAATTAATGATGACTGTTACCTGTCCGAATCCTTCTTATTATAAGGCCAAGTGGGTTCGTGGGACTGTTCTGGCCCATAGAACTCATCAAGCATTTGGTTAACTGTGCCTCCAGGTTGTATCTTAGTGGTTATTTGCTTAATGAGGGCTGTTGATATGGGAACAGCACAGTCTGAAGGATCGTAGTCTTCTCTATAAAATGGAAAGAAGAAACATTATCAGATTTCTAAGTGATCCATAATTTACTGAAAGAATCTAATTATAAATGTACTTAGATTGATACATTGTTTCGTGAGGAGTTAGAGATTTATGACATTTATTAGATGATTTGGGCCCTGGCTCGGCCTCCTACCGGCCCATACTTGGGTGAGATCTTTGTCATCCCTTCTCTGCAGAAACATGTCAATAAAATCTAAGTAAATTACATTTTAATGATTCCACCTAGTTATTTATAAGCTAAATGAAAAACGCCAAATTCTGTCTATGCCCATGGATGAGGCAGAGCAGTTTTAAAGTAACGTTCTTCTCAGACAAAAACATAAGCATCCATGCAGCCAGAATAGTTCCAGGCCACTTTTTAACGGTGCTTCCTTAGCAACCCACTCTGCTCATACCGTGCTTGAAACGTCAGGTGATGTGCAAGGTCAGGCTCCACGTTCTGCAGCGGATTTTCCTGCCCTCTTCCTGGAATCATCTGTGTCTCGCTCAGACCCAAACTTCTTTTCTCCAAATGTATGATTATGGGGTCTGGAAGATGACTCCTCATGATAAAAAGAGGGCTAAACACAATCTATAAAAATAAAAAGAACAACTTTCATATTTGCTTTGCTGCAGTATTCCAGCTGTTTGATGCTGAAACAAACTTGTAATAAATCTCTTCCCTGGGTCACTCTGACCTTATTTATTTGAGAATAGAAAAGGTCAGAGTCATACACCATATTTCAGGATTGGGAAAGCACTCACCATTCGCTGTTGAACTTGAGAGTTGGGTTCCAAAGTCAAAACTGTGCACCATACATAAATAATGGAACTGTTTGAAGAAGGCACCTGCACAGGAGAAAGGAGAGGCCCTATTAGATTCTAAACAGCTTGATAATGAAGCAAAATAAGTCAGAGTATCAGCTTAGATGATGAAAGAAGTTTACAGTTAAAGGAAAAAGTCACTAAGAAAACCAACTAAGCAGAACCAGACTTCATAATGGCATAGACGGAATGTGGGGAGACAAAGGGGTCCCCTCCACAGCGGGGCAGGAGTCTGTGCACGGAGAGGGATGGACTGAGAGGAACTGACGGGGAGCCAGCTGCCCGACCCCGCCACAGCCTTTCTGTGCTTTTCCAGACTTCACTTGTGCACACACCAGCTGTGTGTGTGATTTTACCACAGAGCAAGGACTACGAGTGAGGCGCACACTGAGAACATTTTTACATTTCTGCTCTTCTCCGAGACAGGGTTTCTCTGTGTAGCCCTAGCTATCCTTGAACTCACAAAGATCCTCCTACCTCTGCTTCCTGAGTGCCCAGCTCATTTCTGCTTTTAAAGTCACCCTATTAAGATGTCAATACCTCACATACCTGGATGACAGTGCTATATTCAGAGGCTTTGGGTTCCAGGCACACATCTCTTGACCAGTCTTCATCTCCTTTGGCCTTCACACACAACTCTGTCAGTTCACTGTTTTCTAATATGTACGAAGGCAATTTCTGTTTGGCTGTGAGGCAATCCAAGTGTTCTCGGACTACAGCTTGTCCATCTTGACCAATGTAATGCTGAACAACTTTCAGCTCTATGCTCTGAGACAAATAACTACAGATGATCTGTCTTCCACAGATGATAATCTAAAAGATAATATGTAAATACATAAAAGATTAATCAATTTGGATGTCATTAATCAGAAAAATGTATTCCTTCAGGGAGATCCGCTGATGTGCAGTAGAATGAAGTAAGGCAGGGGAAGGAGTCTTTAACGAAGACACGAGCTTCGTTCTGATCAAATAGAGTTGCTGATATTTCAAGAGGAGATGCACACATAGACCAGAACAGCTGGAAGTCCTCAGGCTCTTGTGAGGTGACTGAGATAAAGTTGTGAGGGCATGCCGGTGCATAGTTTACCTGACAGACAGGGTGGAAGCTCAGGGTCGAGCCAGACAAGGGCTGGAGGAGAAGGGTGACCTGGTATAAAGGGGAACCTACAGCAAGTCCTTCTGTAGTGTCTCGAGACTGGGCTGGTACTGACAACGGGTACAGGAGTTGAGAGCCAGCACTCAGCTCTGTAACATGAGCGTGGCTGTGCCGTCCGTCACTGAATCCCCAGGCTCCTTCCCAGAACTCATCTTATCTATTAAGAGATCTCGGTGGGAACTAATACAAATGAACTTTGATTGAAATACAGAATTGCATTTTGGTTTTCTACATCATAGAACTATAAAACCTTAAAAATAAACAATAGAAGTTTCCATTTAGGGGGCTGGAGAGATGGCTCAGAGGTTAAGAGCACTGCCTGCTCTTCCAAAGGTCCTGAGTTCAATTCCCAGCAACCACATGGTGGCTCACAACCATCTGTAATGGGGTATGGTGCTCTCTTCTGGCATACAAGCATACATTCAGGCAGAACACTATAAGACACTATAAGACTACAAGACAGAATATTGTATACATAATAAAAAAAGAAGTTTCCATTTAATCCATGGATTATCTAATTTTACACCCAGCTGAGAGTATAGGCCATAGGAGGTAGTAAGAAATATTTTCTAAGCTGATTGAAATTAGAAAGATATTATGAAACTTACTCTTACATAGTTAATATTTTAGAAAGCAGGTCCTTCTGCAATATGAATATTTACTATTACTAAGGAAAACAGAACCCTGGGCTTCACAAACCCTAGTGCAGCGCTGTCCTGAGCTGGAACTCCAGACCTCACTGCAGTACAACAGCACCACTTGTCTGTGATGTTCCTAGATTATAAAATAGTCAATAACGACTACACATTATTATGTCTGTGATATTCCTAGATTATAAAATAGTCAATAACCACTGCACATTATCACTACAGGTCTAAGATAACCAGTTTTCACATACCAACTTGCCTGGACCATGAAATCTAGTCAAATGTTAATTATCCTGGGCATTTCTGGACGACACCACCACGTGACTTGGCAGACGGAATAGACCAGTCTGACCCTCCCTCCAGGGAAGGGCACCATCCAGTCAATGTGACAGGGCCAAGCGCCAGAGTGCGCACTTGCTGACTGAGCAGGGCACTGACCTTTCCTAGCCATTTCACGCAGATGGAAATACTTGCTATCTTTGGGCAGCTCTGCAGGCTCTCAGACCTCAGGGTCGGACTGGAACTACACTCGACTCTTAAACTTGCTGGCTGCAGATCTTGGGACTTCTGTTTCCATAGTAATGGGAACTGATTTATAATCAATCAATCAATCAATCAATCAATCAATTTATCCTCCACACTATATTGGCTCTGTTTTGTCAGAGAACCCTAACTCAATACAAATTATTTTCACAAATTGTAATTCTTATGAAGTAGGTGCCGGTATGATTCCCTGAGAAGAAAATACAAGTATGCAAACATTCGGTAGCATGCTACATGGCTCCCACAGACTCTGTTCCACAGTCGATACTGAAGATAACCCCAATACACATGTGTCTTAGAAAACTAGTACCTACTTGTCAATTCAGATTTTACAAACTTGACAAGCACCACTGGCTCCCTGCTCATCTCAAAAGCGTGTCTCTTTTCCCTTGCTATCAGACACTTCAGGTGGCTTAGGTGTCAAGGGAGTCCAGGCACCTTTCTTGGCCCTCATCTGAACTCAGGGGTGTAAGGTAACTCCTTTCTCTGTTGTTAAGGTAACTCCTTTCTCTGTTGTCAGTGTCTAGGGAAACATGGGACTGTGTGTGTATGTGAAGACCTCACTCCTCAATGGTAAAGGAAGCAAATCTGGGACTCAGAAAGTCCCCTGCATCTGTCATGATGTCTTATAAGAGGACATGCAGAGACTGTGCAGCCATGTTGAGACTAGGAAGTCAAATACAGAAAGAAGCAGGGAAGTAGACTCAGCACTGAGATGCTGAGTTAACTAACACTGGCTTGTCTTCCTCCTCCCGATGAGGAGCATAACAAAATAACAGAGTCTGCCTTCTCCTCTTGCTATGAAGATTAAAAGGCATAACTTATAACATCAAGGTGTAAGTAACCTTGAAAGTTAATACATTTCCTGTCATTGATAGCACACTGTTTATGATTTCAATGTATCATTATTTATATGAATAAACGTGAATAACTATTTTTAATTAATTTTTATTTATGAGTATGTGTGTGTGTGTGTTGCCATGTGCACAGGTGGGGGCCAGAGGAGGATGTGGATCCCTTGGAGTGAAGTTACAGGTGGCTGTGAGTCACCCATTGTGAGTGCTGGGAACCAAACTCAGGTCCTTGGCTGAGCAGGACATGTCCTTAACTGCCGAGTCATCTCTCCGGCCCCATGAATAACTGCACAGGAGTGAATTATTATCTCCTAGAAGGAGAGACCAAATATTAAATGATCTTTTTGTAGCACATTCCATTATTTTATTGTTAAAGATGTACTCCACTGATGTGCATGTGTGCGGATGACACTGAAGTCATTAAGCACTCTTAGGCCTTGGGCCATCTCTCCAACCCCTAGCATTTTCTTCACAACTGTTTGTTTCCATTTCTTTAGGAGCACAGTTGGGAAACAAGCTGCTCTTCACTATTACTTCCCCTGGATAACTTGCCATTATAATCTTTTAGAACTACACCTTCACAAAAGCAAACCATAAAACTCAACTGTGAGTCCTAAATTAGCAGGCAAGCTTTTCTTTTAACACACACAAAGGATTAGTAGGCACTCACGGTAGTAAGCCTTATGATACTATAGTAGCACCTAGTTTAAATAGACATTTGAAAATTCCAAGGCAGTATCTAAATGGCTTATTCTTAATATAGCCAGGACTGGCAATATGTATGCATGAGCTTACTTCACAGCCCTTGCAGCTGAGAGATGGACAAAGAATTTGGCTCTCTCACAGAAACCAAACTACCTTTGCAACCATCTGGGACACAATTCTTTTAAAGACAAAGATCCTCTTGGTGCATTTTTATAGTTTCATTTTAAAGTAAAAAGCCTTTTAAATAGGCTTTCAAATTTGATAAAAGGGAAAATCCTTAAAAATGACCAGGGAAGGAAAACCCAAAATGGCTAGTCACTGGCAGGGTGCTCACAGGGAACAAGGTTCAGGAGAGCTTTGTCTGCTTCTTTTCAAATTGGTCAACTCACAATGCCTTTATTTTGCAAATCATGGCTACAATTGCAAGATTAATTTACCAGTTGAAGACAGCTACCTAATTTCTTTAAATGCAGGTTCTCTTTAATGCACGTTTCCAGGCCTCACAAAGCCACAAGGATGTGCACTGAGATTTCTACATGTGACTTCACTTAGCAGGTTTCAGAGCTCTTAGTAGATCAGTGCCAAGAAGAACAGTGATATGAAAGAGCAGCTCCACAGCGCCAGATGCGCTGGAAAACGATATCTTAACTGTGATTAAAAGTGTATGTGCAGAGATGCAGGAAGACATGCGTTCGAGCGTTGAGACTGGTAGGTGTTCTGCAGCGAAGAAGCAGGAAACTCAGAGCAAATGAGGGCACAACATTTGCATAGCCTTAGCTGCACAGCGCACAACGGCCCCGGGAACCTGGTGCGTGGTCAGTCTCTTCACTCGTGAGAAGTGATGGAAGAAAGGCGGACCACGCATCAACGCTAAAGAGAGTTCTGGCCAGCTCTCCGCTGTCCAGAGGCAGATCAGTCTGTCTACAACCAGGGACCTGCATCCACGATCCTCTGGAATTAGGCAGCTGCTGCTTATTGCAGCCTTCTAAATCCAGGTGGGAGAGAAGGAAAGAGGCCAAGACGAGCTGAGGCAAAGCTCCCAGAAACTTGACTACTTCCTTTCTTCCTAACCTCAACCACTTGAAAAAATTCTGTATTTTGGATGTATCATAACACCACCAGATCTGAACACTAAATTATCATGACAAAATAAATGAAATCCAAAGAAAAAAATTAAAATATTGCTTGTGTGTATGAGTGGGAAGAACAGGGGAGGAGAGAGGGAAAACTGGTAAGATTTTAGAAACTGTTTTTGTATGTAAGTATACTGTTGCAACCTGGGGCTTCCAAGACTTTCCCATCCATATTGGAATTTTTCCCCCTTATTTATTTATTTATTTACTTTTAAAAATGTTTTATTTTTATTTTATCTGCATTGGTGCTTTTGCCTGCATGAATGCCTGTGTGAAGGTGTCAGATCCTCTGGTACTGGAGTTATAGACAGTTGTGAGCTGCCATGTGGGTGCTGGGAATTGAATCCAGGTCCTCTGGAAGAGCAGTCAGTGCTCTTAACTGTTAAGCCATTTCTCTAGCCCTTTAAATATACTTTTAATTAAAATATACCATATCACTCCCCCTTTCCTTTCCTCCCAAGTCCTGCCCAGACTCTCAAACCGATAGCCTTTCTTCACTATGCATATGTATATATGCAACTATTTAAACACAGCCTGCTGGGTATGGCTCTGTTCTTTGTGCTGTCTGCTATTTTACAGAGGCTGCTTGCAGAGCCCTCATAGTACATTGTGTGCTGGCTGTGTATGCTTTACAATCATGGGGAACAGTAAAAGTTTGGTAGAAGATTTTGTATCCAGTTTCATAAGGGATTTCCTAAGAGCTGGTAGAGCCAAGCAGTAGAAAGGACTATGAGGTGTGTGATATCGGGCCTCTTGTCGAAACTATTCAAGCCCAAGCTGAATGAGCATTTCTCAGACACGCTAGTCAATGGGAAGGTGGATAATGTATTTGTTAGTGACCATGTTTATCATCTAAGAGTACAATCACATAAGAACTCTTAGGGCAGACAGGAGCCTGTGATTCTTCTTCATATCAGCAGACGTCCTTTGCTCCATGTTTATGTCTTTGTCTACTTGATTATGTTTGCAGTGCCCTCTCTTAAAAACCTACATATTTTCAAAGACTCAATGAAGCATTATCTTTTCAATGATGCCGCTAAATTCCCTTAAACTCGCTGCTAGTAGTGAACAGGCCAGGGTTTACATGAATTTCCAACTTAAGAACGCAGACTGAGTCCCATCCTTGGGGTTGTGGACAGTCAGTACTCTGGGGGCTCCTCTCCCCAGGTTCTCGTTCTCTCCTGCTGTGAGTTCTGTTTCACTGCTGTTGTAGGCAGTCACGAGAACCAGAAGTCCAGATCCCCTCTTGCCAGTGGCCGCCCGCCTGTTTCTAGAGAAGAGCCCCTGTGGCTCCCTCAGAGGGTGCCCTTTCCCAGGACTAAGCGCTGACCCTACCAGGTCCCCAGTTCTTCACATAAGCTCACTTTGTCTGTTATGATCCAGATGCAAACATGGATGTGAAAACCCTTATGGCAAACCCAGCTATTGTGTGTGCACTGAAGCCAGTTTTCAGATTTTAATACTTCCCTTTTTTCCTTTCTACTTTTGTCATATGCTCCATACTTGAAAAACATCTTTTAGAAACCACATTTTCACATATCTTAAGAACACAGAAAAAAAAGTGTCAGATACTTTTTTCCCTTTGCAGTCTTAGAACTTCAAAAACGGCCAAGAGGAAGTTTTATAAAATACGTAAAAATATGTGCTGAGAGCTGAGGTTTTATATGCCAAGAACTAGAGTGCAGTGAACTTCTGCTGCAGTTAATATTCACTCCCAGGAAAAGCAAAGCTTCCTGGAGCATGGCTCAGCTGTCACGGGAGAGACTATTCATATGTGACATGCCTGAGGATAACTCTTGGTTATCCACTGGTGGATTAGCCAGTCCTGCTCTCTCTTCTCCAGCTCAGAAAGGCCTTCTGGCTATTTCACAGCTCATTAGCACCTCTACCAGAAGGCAGGTGGTGACGGAGAGAAGGTGGAGCTAAAGTCAGCAAATTTTATTGCTCGTTAGCACCTCCTGTAAAAGACAGGGACAGGGGTTGGGAGCCACCACCATCACCAGTTTAACCAGCAGGGACAGGGGTTGGGAACCACCACCATCATCAGTATGACCAGCAGGGACGGGGTTGGGAGCCATCACCATCATCAGTATGACCAGCAGGGACGGGGTTGGGAGCCACCACCATCATCAGTATGACCAGCAGGGACAGGGTTCGGAGCCACCACCATCAACAGTATGACCAGCAGGGACGGGGTTGGGAGCCACCACCATCAACAGTATGACCAGCAGGGACGGGGTTGGGAGCCACCACCATCAACAGTATGACCAGCAGGGACGGGGTTGGGAGCCACCACCATCACCACCATCATCAGCATCATCAGCAGGGCACAGTGTCAGGACAAAGGCATTGCTTGGTTTCCTTGTTCCTTGATTACAATTAGGATTCATGTCCGTTATACACAGCTCTGTCTGGGCACAAACGCAGGGAAACTCACCTGTTTCTGCACTCCGCTGAGCGGATGAACCTTGATGATGAGGGAAGCCGTTCGACCTTTGTACTGAATCGTTCTAATGAAAGTCCCGGCATGATCCACACTGAAGGGCTCTGACCAGCGCCAGTTGCCCCAGCCTTCAATACAGATGTGTAACAGCTGGAAAGAAAAACAATAATCGTCATAATGCCAAACATGCCAACAAAAATCTAGCCCTCAAACGAGAGCCTTGCTGCTGGAGAAGCTCTCTGTTTGTAGCTGCCAGCATGTGTTTTCTTTCTAAGCTGTACCATTCATCCACCTCCAGCTCGTTCACCAGGCTAAGAATAGCAAATATGCCACAGTCAACGTTGTTTTCCAGATCACATGTTAAAATAATGGTCCTATCAAATGGCAAAAGGTCTGTTGAACATTTGAGGAGGAAAAAAACGCCATTTCATTCATTTGGAGGACAGGAAGGTTTAACTGTGAGATCAAAGAACATTGGCCTTGGCTGACAGCAGACTCTGCTAAGTCTGGCTCATAGTGCAATTTTTGACTCTAAATTACACTTCTTATTTTTTTTCTTTTGATAAAACACAAAACAGAAGATGCAGTTTACTTAAGATAGCTCTTATGAAATTACAGAATTAAGTCAGAAAAATCAACATTTTGATATGCGATAAATGCCTTGCCCCTTTATTCTTGCATTCTCTACTGACTGTAGCTTTCACAACAGAATCTGATATTGTCTCTTACTCACTAGAACTGAGACTGTTGGTAACAGTTTCTTTCGTGGTCACTCAGATATTAATTATTTTGGCTATTAATCATTAACCTAAACCATAAAAAAATCAGCCAGGCGGTGGTGGCACACACCTTTAATCCCAGTACTTAGGAGGCAGAAGCAGGCGGATCTCTGTGAGGCAAGCCTGGTCTACAAGAGCTAGTTCCAGGACAGGCTTCGAAGTTACACAGAGACACTCTGTCTTTTAACGATATATCTATATTAAACATAATAATTAGCACTTCTTTATAAAATATAGAAGCAGTGTTTGATACACTTGTAATTATAAGAAAACTGAGAGTTTAAGGAAAGCATTTGTATGAAATAGAAACCCAACACTTTTCATTCTATTATTTAGTAGAACTAACCGAAGGAGAAACTCATGGAACACTCCCAACTACAGACTAAGTGACACTGAAAATATCCGCAGAGCTACGGACCCACACAGAAGCCCTAACGGTACACACAATGTTATCATCAAAATGAGAGTCCTTTTCCTTTTAATTTCAGCTTTGACAGCTCTAGCCGTGTTACAAGATGTGTCTCGATGGCCGACCACAGCAGCATTTGCTTTGAGAATATCTAAGTCTCTCCTGGAATGTCCCAACATCCCCCAGCTTTTAATACAGCCTTTCTCAGTTCTTCCTCCACAGGGGCCAATGAGCCCGTACCCCTCGGGAAAATATGATCTCACCTACACATACCCTATAACATAAAAGTACCAGAGTATATTCATGGTTAAATATTGGGTACAAGGGAGTGAGGGGTGGGAAGAAACAACTGCAGGGTTTGGAATCATTTCTCTTTTTTTTCTTTTCTTTTCTTTTCTTTTCTTTTCTTTCTTTTTAAATAGCAGCAACTGAGAATAAAGTTGAGGTCCATACAAAGCTAAAGGAAACAAGAAAGTTGTTTTCTTTGGAGACTAGTGGCTGGAAATGACAAAAAAAAAAAAAAAAAAAAAAAAGGCAAGGCACTTAAGGTCAAATTAAGCTAGATTTCCTGAACATGTCACAGACTCTAGAGAAGGTCTTAAATATACAAATATACAACGTGATTTTAATTGAGAATGTGCACATTTGCATATGAGTTAAATTTAATTAGAGCTGCTCCCTCCTGCACACAACTTCTATTAACTCAGCACCGCCGAGGAATATGCTGCTAGGTTTTCCTTGGCAGGTATTTCTTCTCAAAATGTTGGCATAGATACTTTCTTTGAATTATTAAAATTCAGATACATTTGGATTCAGTTCATACAGAAAAGCTAAGCGGGAGAAAACATGACAGGCTAGGGTGGGGGTCGTCGACTTGTTTCCAGTGGCTGAAGCCGCCTGCTCTAGGGACTAAATGTTTTAACCTGGGTTTTAATTTCTAGACATAAATATGAAATTTATGTTAGAATCCCTAACTTTAGTGAGGTATCTCTGTCACCCAGCAGCACATCTTCAGTGGAAAGGTACTGTGGAGGTGCCAGGGAAGAGATGAGGCACAGGGGTGTAGGCAGCAGGAGTGGCTGTCTTCTGGAGAGAATGGCAGCCGGGTCTCAGTTTGAGTAGATTACAGTCCACCCCATGGCAAAGGGTCAGTGTGAGATTTGGAAGGCAGCAGCATACAAAGCTGAGTGACAGCTACTGGAGAAAGGGTGGGGTGGGAGTTAGACGGGTTGGCTACGAGGTGCAGGTACTGCTTCTGAAGCTAAGAAATCTGTCATCTATTTGGGGATTAGCGGGCAGTCACAGACCCTCCAGCACAGCGAGCATGGCACTGGCAGAAGAGCAAGCGGTGTGTGGAGGCACAGGAAGGGCACATTAGGATGAAAGGCAAGGCGGGGGAGGACCCGCCTGGAACCCAAGGCTCTCTTGTCTTCCTTTATCACTTGGGAGCTTTTCTTTTACTTCCTTTCTTTGAAGTCTTCCTTACTGGCCACTTCCTCCACTGCCTTCCAACAACCCAGGCTTTTCATTCTCTCTGCACTAATCAGCGAGTCTTAGTATTTTCCACCGAGTGGAAAACTTCAGCAGGATTCACTCTCAGAACATTTAAATGACAACTTAAAGGCGGCAAGCAGGCAAGGGAGTGTGGCCACAACTGCTGGGGGTCCCCGGGACCCCGCGCTGTGCTAGCAGCCAGACTGGGTGTAACTTTACTACTGAAGACCTCAGATGTGAGTACACACAGCTTTCAACACAAAATAAAACAGAATTAGTGGTTGGGAAGCTAGAGATCAACTGTGAGGACCACCCACAGACATGTCTGGAGAGAGAGTTCCTGAACTGACACATTCAGGAAGGAAGACAAACAAGATGGAAATAGAAAAACAGAGCACACCAAGGAAGGGAAGGGTGAGCGAGTGTTGCACACTACTTTCAAAGTTCTGGGAACTGATACGTTCATTATTCATTCAAAAACTGTTGCAAAGATTTTTAAGGCTCAAAAATAAATTAGTGAGGTTGTTTTTGTGTTTTATAATTAGAGAAGGGTATAACTGTTCTAAAGAGAAACTAAAATTCCAGCAACTTCAAAAATTTTCATAATTCATTATACTCATTATAAGGATTTTTGAGGCAGATAAAATATTAATATGCAATTCAAGTAAAATAAGCAATTGGATATATATTGATATGTGTTAAACCTATAACTTTTCTATACATTAGTATACAAAAATTTATAAGCCATTGATTTGTTAAACTTTAAAACTCATTACTGTAAGATTTTAGTCTACAATGGTAATTTAATATATTTATTGAATAAATAAATCAGGAAATGAGATCAACCAAAAATATTATGCATAAATGTCTCTACTAAAATTTTAGTATTTATAATGAGTACAATGTTCCATGTAAACCAGACACTGCAGGCTGATAGTTGAACTTTGTTTTCTAGATATTATTTTGGATAAGTAAGATTTTTTTTAAAAGAAATCCTAAATTTTATTCACAATACTCACCTATTATGTTATTTTTTGTTTACTTGACCTTTTTACATATTTTTACTAAAAGTTGTTCACAAAATATATTTTTATGGTCTCTCCTCCCAGATTCTCTCCTAAGTGGTATCTTTCTGTGGGTGTCTTAGTTTCTGGATATGGGATCTTAGAGAGTACACTGATTTGTAGTCTAATATCAGCCATATAAGACAGAACTCCTATATTGAAAGAGTACTCAGAACAGGCAAGTTTTTAACATTGTTATTTAATTTAACCCACATGGCCAGCTACACATTCGGGTTTGGAGGAAAGGAGCTGAGAGCTGCCTATGGCTCCACAGCAGCTGCCTCCTGTTTCACACCCTCCAGGGAGCCACTGCCCGCTTTAGAGAATCTGCACATCTTTAAAAATGTTCCTTAAAAAGGGGAGATGATGTGGGATTCCCCTCTGTATGCTGTGAATACGTTTTATTACCATTGGTTATTAAAAAAGCTGTTTCGTCCAATGGCTTAGTAAAGCCAGGCAGGAAATCTGAAGAGAGATAAAGAGAAAGTAGGCGGAGTCAAGGAGATGCCATGTAGCTGAGGAAGAAAGACACCTGCTACCAGCCAGAACATTACCGGTAGGGCACAGACTCGTGGCAATACACAGACTAATAGAAATGGGTTAATTTAAGATAGAGTTAGCCAGGAATATGCTTAAGCTATTGACTAAGCAGTGTTGTAATTAATACAGTTCCTGTGTGATTATTCAGGTCTGAGCAGCTGGGAAACAAAAGAACAGTCTCTGCCTAAACTGCAGAGCATTTCACACTTGTAGAATACAATTTTTCACTGGAAAGAACGGTTAGGTAGAAATAATTTTTTTTAGTGCAGAATTTGAACTTTATATGCAGCTTTTTTTTTTTTTTTTTTTTTTTTTTTTTTTTTTTTTTTTTTTTTTTGGTAAGAAAAAGAAAAAATGGCAGAGAGCTAACTTATGAGACTTTCTAAAGCAACTTCCTAAGGCTGACTGACTACCACCTCGGTACATGGGCTCCTGTGAGAACAGCCAAAACAAAGAGTGTGCTGGCTAGAGGACACATGTCACCTGCATATTCTACTGATATCCTCAGAGTTCAGTCAGTGCACTGGGCCATTTCATCACGAGTTTATAACGGTCATTTGAATTTCCAGAGATAACTTACAATGTCCAATACCACACCTTTCTCATAAGTATTCTGGAATAATCAATATTTTAACATATCTGTAAAGCAAAATCGTTCATGAACTTCTATTCTAGTCTCTCTTCGGGGCTGGCCATTTACACTATCTGGAGAATGCTAAGGGAACGGCAGAACAGCAGCCACACCTCCCATTTACAAATTACCTCCCAAACAACGGGCTATCTTATGGGTATTCTTCGCTTCAAAGACTAGGGGCAACAAAATAGGGATTTTTCTTTTTAACAAACACTTTAATAATCAATCTTGTTCATTTATTAAAATTTTCACTGATTGCATTCCAAATATTTCCACTCAGATATAAATACACATGGTCTAACAAGGTAAGCAATGATATACAGCTTGTTGTGGCAGAATCCATTTCAGCATCACACATGTTTCTAAGGGGCGTGGGCTTTCCCTACAGTTAGCTCAGGAGCGACTGAAACAACCAAGCTGTGATAACAGACAGCTGCTCTAAGCTCAGAACTATTAATTCTACCACATGGAGTCTAACGCTGGAATTCAATTAACGTTGATATGTCTATATATGAGTATGTATTTTTAATTATAAGCAAAACAGTGAAAACGTCTTATCCTGTAATGGAGTTATATTAACACACTCTGGTATTGCTGACACACAGACACACTCTCTGGACAGCATGGCAGTTGATGCGTGTCACAAATCAGTCAGGTATAACGCTTTGAGGAAGAGTTCTGAATACGTTGGTTGGAAATGAAAAGGAGTAATTTAGGGGGGCGAGAAATAGAAGCCAAGAAGATAAACTGAAGAGGATATCTGATGGTCATTCAGATTTGGATAAATATTCTTCAGTTTGTGAATAAAAATTGTTAGCTTTTGTTTGTTTAAAAATCCATTGTGACTAAATACAAGTATAAATTCATATTTATTTTCATTGAACTGGGTTGTGTTGCCACGCTGAGAAAACATTTTTATAAAGCCTAAAATCACCATGGTGACTGTGGGTTCTCGGAGCTGCTCCAAGCCCTGCAGTTGGTTTTCTTGCCCAGTGAGGGAATGTGCTATGTGAGACCCTATCCTAACCCGCGCTGTCCCCAAGTGCAAGCCAGGCACGTGAAAGGTCAGCTACTGCCTGCAGGGCAGCCCCTGACTCCACAGAATGGGGTTAGTTCACATTTATCTTAAAATCTCTCTCAGCCTTCTTAAAAATCCACTAACTTGGCAAGTCAAGAATTATCATGAGAAATGAAATAATTTCATAACTGTGAAGTCATCCAACATTCCTTGTGTGTGACACTCACTGGATTTGGCCATATCTTGGGCATTATTCTGACCTTTCAATAATAAGTTCTTCTATATCCTGGAAACAATTAAAAGCATGGAAATAATTAGAAGTGCCACATGCAATGGTATGCCATTGTCTTTCAGTTAATGTGTTTTTCACACAGATTCTTGGAAATGGGTTATGATTACAGACAATCACATTATGCATGCTGAGGTCTTTATCACATTCCCAATCAGCAATTCTCACAAGCTAAAAAGGCAAAATACCATCGTGCTTCAACGGTCCTGCGGCACAGCGTTTCTCCAAGCGCTCTGTCAACACTCATGTTTAAATGAGCCCTCTGAAGAACCTTTATGTTTAGATACCGAGGACTCACATTTGCAGGATAATGGCTTGTGGAAAGCTTAGAGAATCTGTAGTATGTATTCTCCAAACTGTATTTCAATATCTAGAATTTACTGCCGGGGAGAGGCAGAGTCAGTGCCAGCAGCCATTCCTCTCTGACCCTCACCGTTGGATAATCCCTAGTCAGCCTCCACAGTCAGGCTTCCAGAAAGCTCCAGAAAGCTCCAGAAATGGGCTGGGACCGGATGAAGTGCCCACCACAGCCGTATCTGCAGGGGATTTTTATGCAGAAACACAGGTAAAGGAGCTGAGTCTCAAACTCCTGCGTCTGATATAAGGAAGTGGAGACATTTCACCATCACTAGATACCTAGTGTTGGAACCTGCTCTGGCCTCATTTAGTCTACCACAGATGACGTTGGAAGACACTGGAAGGCCCCTCAGGAAATCCTTGATGAAAGTAAAACCCCTGAAGAAACAGAAGTGGAGAAACTGAGTCTGTAGTCCTCTGTAGCTCTTCTGGTCTGTAGTCCTCTGTAGCTCTTCTGGTTGCCGTGTAAAATGAAGTAAGAAAGCCCTTGGAGCCAAGCTGACAGTAGTTCCTGGTTCTCAAACAGAACCAATGTTTACAGATTGGATTAAAATCCTTGCCAGATGGTCCCAAGAAGTGTTTACCTCACTGTTGACTTTAGCTTTCTTGGTGTCAGCAACAATAAAAAGAACCTTGTTACTGTCACTGTGGAACAAGACACAAAATCCTTCCTCCCCTAGTGGAGCTGTTAGCTGCGGACAGTTGTGCGCTAAACACTGATAAGGGTGATACTGAGATTCCTGAGAAACTATTTCCACGATCACAGAAAAAGACATCATGTAGTAAATGAAGTATACTTTTAATACACAATATTTAGTAATTATTCTATGCAGTTTTAGTTTATGGTAAGTAATAATTTTTTCTTTACAGAATAAACACAGAAGATTAAGCAAGAGTGAGAACTTGAACATGCATTTGAAACATATAAGTGATCCCCTTCTTAGCACTGGCTTTGTGACCAAAAAGGTAGGGATGAAGAGAACCAGGTTAAAAACCTGGTTAAGAACCTGACTTCCCTGATGGTGTATGTATGTATATACATACACATACTCACACACATATATTTTTAAATAGCTGCATAGTATATACAGAGCCAACCAGAATGATACAGAAGTCAGGATTGGAGCACAGGATTGTTAAATTATGATTTTAAGCTTCTGATCTTGAGAACTATTAGAGAAGTTACTGAGCCCCCCCCCCCCACCCCGATTTCTTTACTCAGAAAACATCTACTGAAGGCCCATCACAAAGCATGGCCAGCGGCAGTACAGTCTCCTATATTTCCCTCCCTTTCACTCCGGGTAAGCCTACTACTACTTATTCTGTCTCTGACCTCAGACTAGGAAGAGGCCCTTCTAAGTTGTAAAAGACCACCAATCATCTGTGTAGGCTCTTTGCCAGCCTAATTTTGTAACATGCTCTGTCCAATGTGCCAGAATGATACTAAGAGTTCTTATCTGAGATTCAAGAGACAGCACAGTTTTTTTGTTCTTTCAGAACGATTTTCCCTTGTGAAGAATTGTGTGCATGCCAGAGGACCAAGACACCTGGCCAATATCCTGCCTCCTACCATGTATGTGGGTGAGGCCATCTGCTGAGTATACCCTGATGGGAGCAGCAAACTCTTGGCTGGAGTGGTTCTGCATCTCTTATAGGCAGGCTCGTGAACTGATGAGAGGTCTAAGCCTCTAACTGGAGAAGTTTACTGAGCAGCAATAGGTGTCTGTTGTGGACTTCCCATCTACAGTGGTTTGAGTGTAAGTGGCCCCCATAATCTCATAGGGTAAGATTAGGAGGTGTGGCTTTGTGGGAGTGGCCTTCTTAGAGGGAGTGTGTCACTGGCGGGTGGGTTTTGAGGTTTCCTATGCTCAGGATATCTGCCAGTGTCTCAGTCGACTTCCTGTTGCCTCTAAGATGTAGGACTCTCAGCTCCTACTCCAGCACGTCTGCCTGCATGCCATCATGTCATGTGATAATGGACCAAACCTCTGAAACTATAAGCAAGCCATCACATTAAATGTTTTCTTTATAAGAGTTGCTGTGGTCATGGTGTCTCTTCAGAGCAATAAAAACCCAACTAAGATACCAAGGTCAACCTGTGGCTAACTTTTGAAAGCTCCTATTTTCTAAGTCTTAATAGTTCTTTCTCTAGTCTACATCAATCTCTTTAAAATTTCTTTTCATATGAGCATGCTTACATTTATTCAAAATCTTCCCTGACCGTGCAATTTTTGTATCCGCTCTCCAAATAAGATTTTTTTAAAAAAACAATAGAAACATGAAACTGACCAAACAAGCAAAAACTCAAGTGTACCCTCCCCACTTTCTTACTTCCCATTCATTTCTCAGCCTATTATAGTATGGCTTCTATCTTCATTTTTCCACACAAGGGGCTCTCTTTCAGCCACGAAACAATCAATTATGTCCTAAATGTCCAAAACCAGTCTCTTCAGTTTCTATATCTTGATCTCCTGTGACATCTAACAATGGTGATAACTCTCCAGATAGATACTCCCTCTCTTTTTTTGATTTGTGTGGATGTTGGAGCCCACAAGACTATACAGTAAAGGTACAGCCAATAGATCAATAGACTAATCCATGGAAGTTTGTACGTACACTCCACATGGAATAACCTGTTTTGCAGAGCTGTGGGAATACTTGTCTTTTGGAAAAGTCACTGTCGTATCTGTGGAAACCTTGTGAGGCCATGATTCTCCCTTCAAGATGGGATTAATTCCCAAAACACCTCAGCAGTGTAACTTCTCCTGCATGGGCAATGGAGTGACCTTTCCATTCCCCCACACCATGAGACTTAGAACTATAACATTCACTGTTTGTTCTAACAGTCAAATTTACATAGAGTCAATCCCACAAAATTACCTGCTAACAGACCACATAGAAATTTCTAAAGAAGACAGGCACTGGGCAGGAAGGTAGCATGCCCTGCCCTTACCAGACAGACAGTTTTGGGCGTGGGTGAAATCCAGGTTCAGAGACATTTAGTAACGCATCTGGTGGTTTGCTGGCTCTTTGCTGGGTGGTGTCAGCTGTTCCAAAGTCCTGCTTTGTCAGGTTCTACCTGACCCTTTTTGTGATCCTAAAATGCATGATATCATTGTATTTGGCTATGTATTTTCTAACTATATCTGCAAAAACTAAAAACCCCTGGAGATCACTCCTGCAATGGTCTGTCCCCCCAACCCTGTCTGCTGGGGCAAGCAGATCTTCCTTCTGCTTCCAGTCTGAGCTCCTTTCCTCTTTTCCTCCCCAATTTCTCCCTCTCCTCTCTCTCTCTCTCTCTCTCTCTCTCTCTCTCTCTCTCTCTCTCTCTCTCTCTCTCTCTCTCTCTTTCCACACACACACGCTCTTCTCCCTTCTCTCCTCTCCCCCTTCCACTACCCACTAAATAAATACCCAGCCTCCCTCTGCATGGCGTGCCTGTCCATCTTGGGCTCCCTGCCTTCATGGCCACCGTGGTCTAAGGACCCGCGCTGCCCCTTGAGGCCACTCGGTGATCTGCACTGTTTTACTTTCACCGTAACTACTCTTCCGCTTCTTCTTGCTTTTTCATGCAATGGAATAAAGAACATGTCGCAGTAATGTATGTGAGTTGATTTATTCCATTTACTTGGATCCAATCAGCCAGTTTTCCCTGCCACAGCAAATCTTTCTGAACCCCAAAGAGTCTAATGGGCGTAACCCCCAAATGAACCTCAAATTGTGTACATGTGTGTACATGTGTGCATGTGTGTGAGGGGCCAGAGGTCAATGTTGGTTGACTTCTTGCATGGTTCATCACCTTATTTTCTTGAGACAGGATCTCTCCTTGTACCGGGAGCTCACCAACTGGCTACACTGACTGGCCAGTAAGCCTTAGGGTTCTCTTCCTCACCTACCTACCACTGGGATTAGAGGCACATGCCACTATACTCAGGTTTTTAATTTTTATTTATTTTTAAACATGGCTGCTAGAGCTACAAGTTGGGGAGACTGATTCATCTCCCTAATTCTCCCTTTCTCGACTGTTAAAATACCGGTATATCCTAGTTATCCTACTACAGCTTATTTTTTTTATTATATATCTTATCCGCCCTGGACAGATTCCGTTTTTCAACCTATCCCCACCAATTCTACCACTGGTAATTATTATAAACATATTTCTAAGATAGTCTAATGATGCTTGGTTCTTGTTTCTTTGTGTAATCCCTTCTCCATTATGGAGGTTTGATTTGTGTTACCCCTAGAATGTTAGAGAAATGATAATGACTCCCAAACTTATACATAAATACTGGCTTCTGCCTCATTCTGTCTTGGACTCCTTAACCTAGGAGAAGCCAGCTGCCAAATCAAGAGGATATACAAGCAACTCTATGGAAGGATCCTTGAAGAGAACACCTGAAATCCCCTGCCATGAGCCACACGAATACACCGTTTTGGATGTCAGTCCTGCAGCACAGTTGAGCCTTCAGAGGTTGCACTTCCGTTCTGGTCCAAGTCTTATATACCGTCTTTTCAGACCCTGAGTCGTAAGAATTAACCTAGTCCTGGAGTTCCTGACTAGAAACATCCTTTGAGATACAAAGGCTGATTGTTGCAGGTAGTCGAGTCTTAGGATGACAGGCAAGACAGCAATGGGCGGGGACAGATTGTGTTGTTTATAAACTGGTGCAGCACGGAAGAATCAAATCTATGAAGATGTGAGACTGGGAAGAACCCTGGCAGAGCAGCGCAGGCTGGGGCTGAGGAAAGTGGAGGGGACGGCTGCTGAGAAGCTCCAAGTCCAGCAGCACTGTTAGCCACAGGTTCACGGAAAGGAGCAAACAGGTTAATAAGCCAAGGGACAGCTGAGGTTACCAGACAGTACTTAAGGACCTCCTAGCTCCTACCTCCTACTATGCTGACATCAGATTAAGGAACGGTTGTTATAAAAGAAGGCCATAACTGGCTAGTTCTGAAAGCTCCCAGATTTTTCAACTGGAAAATGACACTAAACAAAGTAATGGCTTCCAGGCTAAAATCCACAGTTGGCCATGGCTAGGAAAAGTGGTCTCATAGAGTGTGCCTATGGTATTCTTTGTTAGCGTCATAGGCACTTGACATTGCTATCTCAGATGCTCAAGTACAGTGTCCTTTAGCACTGTCTAGTAGAGTCTAGAATTTCGGAAGGGCTTATCTAGGAGAGATCTGTGGGTTTAATTTCCAAATATAGTGATCCTCAATAAAATCAATGAGTGACCCACGAAGTTGTTTAAAGGATTACATTGTCAGGAATATTGCCACTTTAGACTCAAAGAGACAGAGTGTAAATGAAGGGTCTTCAAACTTTCAAAATTCTGAAAGCAGAAAGCAAGCTAAGAAAATGACAGAGAGATGACTTTCATTGAAACAGATGTATGGTGCAGACACCAGAGCCAAGAGCCTGAAGCTATGCGCCATGGAGAATTCCTTCCTAACTGAATATGTGGACTGGACTAAGAACCAAGAATACCCAGCGTCTGTCTGGTGGGTTTTCAGAATTCGTCTAGACCATCAGCCCGTGTGTCTCCTGGCATCAACAGGAACCTCTACAGGGTTCTCCTTGGCCCACACCCCCATAGAACACAGTCCTGGAGCCTCTACGGGGTTCTCCTTGGCCCACACCCTTGTAGCACACAGTCCTGTAGGTCTTATTCGCTCAACACTCACTTGGGGACTTGTTAGACAGCCCACTGCTGCCTAGACACTGATGATAGGCCAAATTTGAATTTCAAATCTGAGCAGAGGTTCTCAACTTTCCTAATTCTGTGACCCGTTAATATAGTTCCTCGATGTGGTGACCCCAACTATAAAATTGTTTTTGCTGATACTTCATAACTGTAGTTTCTCTACTGTTGTGAACTATAATGTAAATGCCAAAGGGGGCATGACCCATAGGTTGAGAACCACTGCTCTGGAGACTGCTATGTTGCCCTCCAGACTCCACGTATGAGCATGCCTCTTCTCTATCCATCTGTGCTGCCCAGCGTTTCTTCAACTTGGTAGAGACTAGACTTCCAAGAGGAGGAAAGCTCAGTTGAGAAAATGCCTCCGTAAGACTGGCCTGCTTGTGAGGAATTCTCTTGATTAATAATTGTGGGAGGATCCAGCCTGTTGTGGACGCTGCTACTCGTGAGCAGGTGGTTCTGGGGTGTGTATGAGAACAAACTGAGCAAGCCGGTAAGCAGTGGCTCCTGCCTTGATCTCTAACCCCGACTTCCCTCATCTGGAACCTGCAGCAAACCTTTTCCTCCCTAAGTTGCTTTTTTTTTTTTTTTTTTTTTTAACAGCGTTTTATCAAAGCAATGGAAACCCCACCTAAGACAGCCTGGAAACCCAGTTAAAAAGGGGGAAAGGAAGCTACGATTATAGAGAACAGAGTTTCTTACTAGTTACTTATACATTTTTTTGGTGTAGACTATCCAAAATAACCTTTTAATTTGGCAGAGGAGAAACTGGAAGTGATGAGAAACGAAAACTTGTATCTGTCCGTTTTCTCAGGAGTGGAGCTTGGCATTTCATGTTTCGAGTGTGCATTCTCCTCCATATATGCTTTTTTCTGCACTCAAAAGCAACCAACATCTCAAGGTATCCAACCAGGTTAGGTTTAGGGCTTTTCTGTTTCCAGGCACACCATCTTTTCTCAGAATCAACCTCCCACTCAGCTCTCTGTCATGGGCGACTCTCACCTCCAAGCCCAGGGTCAAACGAGAGTCTTCTCATAGCCATATTAAATCCTGCTGACTTTAACCTGCCCCATGTCTGTCCAACCAAAGCTCTTGGCGTGTCAGGGCTGTGATTCTGTCTCTGGCCGCTGACAGGGTGGAGCCCGTGGAGCCCCACCCTGTCCTTCTCACTGCGTTGTGCTCTGGCTGCTTTACACACACTCTGATTTGGTTTCTAGTAGTTTCCTTATGTGTCTGGTTGTGGTGTTTGGAGTTTTTCTGAGCTACTAGACTATAAATCTCCATCTTCTATAACATCTGAGATGCTTCCTCAGATAGTGCTTTGTTCCTCTGGCTCTCTCTGCTCATTCAGGAACTATAATTACTCATATGCTGCACATTTTGAACATGTCCAAGAAGTCTCTGGGATATGAGTCCCTTTGGGTCTTTTTTTCTTTTTCTTCTTCAGATTGGATGCTTTCTAATCAATATCTTCCAGCTGACTGATACTTTCCTCCTGTCATATTTCAGTACATTTCTATTGACAAGTGACACTCATTCCCTCTGCAGGTCAGGAGGCAGCAGGGTTGGCTGTGACTGCAGAGAAGGTGTCAGCTGGACGTGGAGAGGATGGGCCTCCCTCCCCCGCTGCAGCTGTGGCCTCACGATTAATGTATACAACATCAAAAACGAACAAAAGAAAGGAGACTGATTAAGGCAGAGGAAAATGACAGGAGGACCTGGGAGGACACCAAGTCAGGCACTGTGCTCCATCACATAAACACCATCTTTCAATACTTTTGTGCATTTTTTTCTTATATTGTGAAGATGACATTCTATATACAGAATTTGTATTCTTCTCTTGGTTCTAGGAGATAGCAACAATCTTTTTTCCTATATAAAAACTTTAAAAGATTAGATTTTACTTTATCTTTTTAAAAATAAACATTTGGTCCATGGTCCTACTGAAACAGGAGGCTGTGTTGATGTCTGTGGCCCATGTGACCACCAAAAGCCAAGTGGATGTCCGTGGTCTGGGCTGCCCACTGAAGCCATGCTGATGTCCTACCTAGCTCTGCAGCTTGACCGCTGCTACAGGCAGGAAATCTGGCCCTGCCCCTTGCTGGCCACAAGCAGGAGAACCTTGCCCCTAGCTGACCTGCAGCACCAGCAGTAATGTGGGCACAGGAGTGCTGGCCCCATCCCTCACAGGGTTGGCACAGGAGAGTTGGCCCTACCCCTCTTGAGGGGGAAAGGATGCCTGACAGAGATCCAGGCTGTCCGCCCAGAGGCAGGGCCCTTGAGTTGGTTCAGGCCAACACTTACCCCACTGATGAGTTCTGGTGTGAGTGAAAGGGCCAGTCCTGCAGAGCAATGGCGACAGGATCTCCATGACTATGGGCAATAGCATGATATCTGAGAGAAGTCTCAGAGAGAGTTCAGGATTGTGGAGTAGCAGAAGCCAGAGGACTTGAACTAGACCAATGGCTCATGAATGAACATGTGGTAAGAGGTGTGGAAGACGGGGGAGCAGAGAGGTACATGTAAGGGGGAACAGGAGGTGTGAAAACTCTGATAAGTGTGGCTGCCACAAAGAAGTTTCTCTTTACACCCAATGGAGACTATTACAGCAAACCACAACTGGACATAATGAGAAATCAATGGATTGTGGGGACCCCAGCCTCAGCGTACACATCTACATCAAAGCTCCTGCATATAGGGCTCAGGGAACAGCTTGGGACAGAATGACTCTAAGAGTTGGACTACCAGGGAGCCTGCTAGGAATCAGTCTCTCCTAGAAACAGCCACATAAACTAGACTGGAGCAACCGCAATATCAGACACATGCCAGTGCGGAGGAGGGAACTCTGTGGGGCTGTCCCACACAGACTCCAGAAAACTAAGGACTGCAGGGAGAGGAGACCTGACTGCTCCTGGGGCGGGTCTCTATTAAACTATCTGAGATACAGACACACAAACAACAAGGACAGATTCAACAGGTAGTGTGTGTTGTTCCTAACAAAATGCTACAGAGTCCCAGGCGGCAGCTGTAGGCAGGCAGCAAATGCTGTAGGTCCCAAATGGTGGTACTGGGCCACGTGGCGGCAGACAGCTGGCCCTGCGAGCAGCCAGTCCCAGGCAGAGACAGCTGCTGGTCCCCGAGCAGTGGCTGGTCCCAGGCAGGGAGACACATGGCGGGCG
Organism: Arvicola amphibius; assembly: GCF_903992535.2. Lineage (NCBI taxonomy): Eukaryota > Metazoa > Chordata > Mammalia > Rodentia > Cricetidae > Arvicola > Arvicola amphibius. The sequence goes on along the minus strand of NC_052055.2, from coordinate 2,441,744 downwards.
GGCAGGAGACAGAGACATGGATAGACATGACTTGCAGAGTGAGGTTGAATAAATATTCAGGGGGTTATGAAGGGGGAAGGGGGAAGGGAGAAGGGGGAGAGAGAGAGAGAGACAGAGACAGAGACACAGAGACACAGAGAGAGAGACAGAGAGAAAGGGGGGAGAAAGAGACGGGGGAAGCAGAGAAGTGGGGGGAGAGGGAGAAGCGAAGCTGCCTCTCTGAGAGGAAGATGGAAAAAGAGAGAGAGCTCAGGCCGGAAGCTGAAGGTCAGCCTGCCTCAGCAGATGGGGGAGGGAGTGGGCATGGCTTGTCTCTTAAAGGGACCAGGAACCAAAACCATAACAGTGTGTATGTACTTGTACATACACATGTAACAATAATAATAAATAGAGGTTATCAAATTGAGAAGGGGACATGGGAGGGGTCGGAGGGCAAGTGATGAATTTTAATTAAAACATGAGCATTTGAGTATCTTTGATTTTCTTAGTGTTTCTAAAGTCTTTGATCCAGTTTGTGTTCTTTTCTAACATGAGATTACTAAGGAAGTTATGGGGTCAAGGTCTAGGCTTATTTTAATGTCTTGGAAGCTTCTTACTCTTCCATCAAAGGGTGGGGGAGGTGTGCTTGTAGGATCCAGGATGACTGGGGGAGGGGTAAAAATTCACTGTATATATGAATGATATCCTCAATTCATTAAAAATATTACTCATTTGCTCTTTTATCCCCAGCACCATAAACAGAATAAAACCAGCCTTAACACGTATACACACACAGAGCACACCTGACAAATTTATCAGTATTGTTAACACAGAACCTTTCCTGCTGTTGTCTGCTTCCTGAGGTTTTAAACTGTGGCTGAGTCAACAAGGACCCTCTTTTTGCTCTGGATGCATGTGAACAAACACTTTATACAGATCCATTTGAATAGGAGTTATAGGCCAGCTCACAAAACGGACAATTGGCTAGAATTCTAAGACAGTCTTGAGGGAAGTGGTGGTGCTCCATGTCTTTAGTCCCAGCTCTCGGAAGAGGCAGGCAGATCTCTGAGTGAGGCCAGCCTGGTCTACAGAGCCAGTTCCAGAACAGCCAGGGCTACACAGCAAAACTCTTTTCTCTAAAACCAGAAAAAAAAAGAGACAGTCTTATACTCAAAACACACTGCTTTCTTTTTTAGGAAAATAGAAAAATGATCAGATTTCACCTTAAAATATTCCGATGTCCCAAAAGGGAACTGGAGAACCTTCTAAAGCCCATACACTGAGTGGGCACAAGAGGAGTAGAACAGAACACGTCACCGCTGCTTCAGGAGCATGGTCATGGTATGAGTCACACTTCTGTCTCACGGTTCTGAGAACTCCGAGTTGAACCTTGGCCCGTGACATCCACGAGCACAGGGATGACAACAAGGATGGCAACATAGGCTTAGGGCCAAACAGAGCACTTTGGGGCAGCTTAGGAACCTTTACATTTTAAAAAATAACTTTAAAAAAGATTTTATTAAAAAATTAAAAGTTAGATTTATTCGTTTTCATTTTATGTATGAGCTTTTGCCCGCAAGTATGCCTGTGCACCATGTGCATGCCTGGTGCTGAAGAAGGTCAGAGGAGGGCGCGGGCGCTGGATCCCAGGGGCTGAATGCTGGGTGCTTGTGAGTATCACGTGAGTGCTGGGACCTGATCCTGGGTTCTCCCTAAGAGCAACAAGTGCTCTCAGCTGCTGAGCTCCAGTCCCAGCCTGACCCTTCACATTGTGAATGCCGAGAGGCTGCAGCCCAGGCTGGAAGGCTGTGGAAGCCTAGTGTATCTACCACCTGGCACCTCAGAGAATAGTGCCAGCCTCCATCTTACAGGCAGGGTTTTTACTTTTGGCACTATCTCTGCTGAATATTTTGCTGGTCATCAAAATTCCTAACTAGCTACATTTTACAATTTAAAAAAAATGTGTTATGTTCATGAACTTATAAACTACTTTTATATTCATTTCAGGAAAATATTTTATTATTTTATATACACTCTCTAGTGACCCCCCCCTTTTACCTTGCTTGATTTAATTACTAAAATGAAGTGGCTGTGGGGCTGGAGCACTGGCTGCCCTTGCGGAAGCCCGGGTTTGGGTCTCGACACCCACACACCGCTGGCTCCCGTCCTAACCCAGTTACTGTGTGTCTAGCACCGTCTTCTGACCTCTTCAGGTACCACTACTCACATGGTGCAGTACACATTTATATAAAAATAGATCTCTATATAAAACAAACTAAACCACTGATAGTTGGAATTCTACACCTCTAAAAATGTACATAATTCATAAATTGTGCCTTTTGAAGGTAGATAGAAGTACGAATTATTAACACACAAGGCAGACGTATTCCTATTTCAAAAGATTAACCAAGTGCTCTCTAGAACCAGAAAGGAAGTTAGATAGCTCATATGTAAATCCTACGGTTTATGGAGGAGTGCTCTTCCTAGCTTGGTTAAATCAAACAAGGCTTCTGTTACCTTTGAGCCATATACACTTGCTCGTATTCCGAGAAGATGCCATGAACTTACACTTCCAGGATCTAGATTCACCTCAGTATACCATAAAAAACTTCTTTGAAGACCAACTCCTTGATGACAATTTTGGTCATACAACCTATCTGGCGAGCTGAATTTGTATATTTGTAAGTCCCTGTGGTGGCATCAACAATTCTGTGCAGCTGAACATGTTCACTTATTCCCCAAGAAGAAGTTCTATTCTTCTTTTGTTTGTTTAGGCAAGAAATTGTTGTGGAATGTCCAACATCTTAAGTGACTGCCTCAAAGCATGTGTTACAAACTATAAGGGAGTTTATGACTTCTCGATCCAAAAAGGTTCCTCAGCTCAAGGTTTCTGGGATTGGTATGTCCGTGTTTCTTCTTGTCCTCCTGGGATTCAGTGTTGTTAGCAACCTTCTGTGTGGTTCTAAGATATCCTGACCTTCTGAAACCTTTCCAGGTGTCACTGCCACTTTCTTGGTCTCTGCAATATAAGCTGCATTGTTTAGTGGAGTTAAGTTCTATGAACTTTAGAAATTCTCCCGGAGACTATGAATTGACTAATACCCGAGGTTGCATAAACACACAGACACAAATGTTCCTAAAACCAAGATTGCTGGGCAATGCAGGATATGACTTGGAATCTGGAAAAGGAACATGTTGCTCACTTGTGCATCTGTGACGAGCTCCAGGTGGCTGGTTGTTCTGATCTGAGCTCAGACGTAGCCTCTCATTAGAGAGAGCAGCTTGTGCTTTTGTGGATGATAGGAATTCCGTGAGTGCCCTCTGGGCCCATTAATGCCTCTGGCTTCAGAGGTCTTAAAATACATTTCAGCATACATAGAAACATAAAAAGGACATCATTTTCTTTTAAAGGAGTCTGAATCAAACTCAAAGTTTTCTTTTTTGGGTGGGGACGGGGCTGAGGCCGTTCCGCTTGGCTCATACTGGTGTGAATTTCCTGGTCCTCCTGGGTGCTGGGACACAGGTTCACCCCCACACCTGGCGACAGACAATGCTCTGTGCCAACTTCATTGATGCAAGTAAAAGGCACAGAAGTTAACCCCTTCGCAAGGGCTCACACATCGACCAAGAACCCTCTATCACTCTTGGTTTTAGGCTTTCCTGGGTACTGTAGCAGAGATTTCTCAGCCCTTCTCCTAAAACCGCAGATGGCTACTTTAACAGATGAATCATACAGACAAAATACAGGAGAAGAAGATAGGACCATTGGTATAAAACTATATATATAAACTAATAAAATCAAGTTCCCTTATACTTAAAATAGATATAGCAACAGACTACATAATAACTCTTTTAAAGTGTAATGGTCACAGTGGCTGCCCATTCTTGTTTCTCACTGACTTCTAGTCCACCCAGGGGCAGCATGTCCCCACAGTCCTGAGGCATGCGTTAAGATCAGCTTTGCCAGCTGAGCTCCAGAGTTCAGGAATCCTGAAGGTCGGGGCGGTGGAGGTGATGGTGATGGTGGTGGAGATGATGGTGATGGTGGAGGCGGTGGTGGTGGAGGTGATGGTGATGGTGGTGGAGGTGATGGTGATGGTGGTGGAGGTGATGGTGATGGTGGTGGAGGTGATGGTGATGGTGGTGGAGGTGATGGTGATGGTGGAGGCGGTGGTGGAGGTGGTGGTGATGGTGGTGGAGGTGATGGTGATGGTGGTGGAGGTGATGGTGATGGTGGTGGAGGTGGAGGTGATGGTGGTGGAGGTGGAGGTGGTGGTGGAGGTGGAGGTGATGGTGGTGGAGGTGGAGGTGCTGGTGGTGGAGGTGGTGGTGGAGGTGGAGGTGCTGGTGGTGGAGGTGGAGGTGCTGGTGGTGGAGGTGGAGGGTGCTGGTGGTGGAGGGTGGTGGTGGCGGTGGCGGCGCTGGTGGTGGCGGTGCTGGTGGTGATGGCGCTGGTGGTGGCGGTGCTGGTGGTGGAGGTGATGGCGCTGGTGGTGGCGGTGATGATGGTGGAGGTGGAGGTGATGGTGGTGGAGGTGGTGGTGATGGTGGTGGAGGTGATGATGGTGGAGGCGGAGGTGGAGGTGGAGGTGATGGTGGTGGAGGCGGTGGTGCAGTGGCCGTGGAAATGTCTAGACAGCGAGTGTTACTATGGTTGGGACTGCATGTGCATGGGCCTTTGTTCTGCAAGCTCCTAACTTTTCAACCAATAAGAAAAAACTAGCAAAAAAAAAATTCAAAATAAATACAGTATCTATCCTGTCAGACAGGGCAAATGAAAACTCTAACATGGAACATTTTCAAGAGAAAAGTTGGAAAACGTGTGATTTAGGATAAAATTCTAAGTGCAGTATCATACTGTGTGAGAAGCTTTCGTAGGGAGTTATATCTCAAAGCACTGGAGGGAGCTGTGCTGCTCTTCCAGAGTTTGGGTCCAGCGCCTATGTCAGGCAGCTCATGACGTTCTATAACTCCATCTCCAGAGGACCCCACACTTCTGGCACCTGTGGGCACCTGTACTCAAGGACACACACCTACTCACTTCATAGACATAATCAAAAATAATAAAAAAACAAATCTTAAAATGAGAATTTGTATTTAGAAAAGCTTAGAATTTTAAAGTCCTGTCAGATTAATTTGATTTAAAATTAAGATTTTTAGATAAAGGATATTTCATTGTGTCTATATTTCCAAATTTTATATCAACAGTGGGTGATTTCATGTGAAAAAACTCAAAATAAGCAAAAGACAAGAATCTAGTTCTTTGGGGTACAGAGGAGAAAGGAGGGGGTGAAGCCCGAGGGTGAACAGACCTATGGACCACATGGGAAAACATGCTCCCTAATCTAATGACTCACTTTTAATCACAAGCAGATAGTAGTTTATTCCTGGGAATTCTTCCTAGGATTTCTTTTTCTCATTTAGACCACATCTTTGCATTTAATTCATCCGTGGACTATCCCTGCAGGGCACATCTCTCTAATTATCCCCGTCTAAAGTGACAGGAAAATGGAGTTGCACCATGTGGAGAACAAAACCCTTTGCTGTGTCTTTTCTCGGTCTCCTCAGGCACAGCTTGTCACTGTGGTCACTGCATGACCTCAGCCGTCTCTGAAGTCACAGAGACTTTGTCTCTGCACTGCTGGCGACAAGCGTGTACGTAACACCGACTGCACACCACACAGCAGTAAAGCACCTTCCGTCAACAGGGCAGGGACCGCGTCACCCCGCTCTGCAGAAGGACCACGACCTCTGAGGCCTCTCTTTCCTGAGCAGCACTCACGCACTGCACTCCACAGGGAGCGCGGCCTCTCAACCGTCCTGGGTTTCCAACGGGACACAGACACCACTGCAGAGTAAACAAACCCCCCTCCTGAACAAGGGCTGTTTGTCAGCCTGCTTCGCGAATACCTGTGGGGATCGGTGAGAGCGCCAGCTGTACTGGTGGCTGTGGAGACTTGCCAGCAGGATATTTTCATCAGTGTCCACCTGGCCAAACCGCAGTGTCTCCTGTGTGTCATTACAGATCACAAAGTGGCTGAAGACCAATTCCTCTACCTCAGGGCATTTGTTCTGGAAGAAAAAGAATATGAAAGCCAATGTGCGTATCAGATTAATTGCAAGATGTTTGGCAGCTGACTGCCCAGTGGCCATTGTTATAACACAAATGTTAAAGGACCTGTTGTCATTAGCTCTGGTGCACAGCCTATTTTATACTTCCAGGATAAGCACAACAAAAATATCTTAAAGCCATCATACGTTCCAGGAATGTGTTTCAATTTATACTCCTACAAAATAAATCATACACACAGAAAAGGAAAAGAACAATGAGATCCCACAAACGTTTAGCATTTCTTAAAACGAATTAACATGCTATAAAGAATACTGTCCTGGGCCGTGCACGTTTCTAAGTGGAGGACTAGAGGCTAGAATCACCATGTTCTCAGCCCTCGAAACTCTACAATCAACGCCAATTACCAAAGCCACAGTTTGTACCCTACAGAAAGTAAGGATCGTTTAGGTTACTACAACCTTGGGTTCCTTGAGAGGGAGGGAGGTGTGTGTGTATGTGTGTGTGTGCAAATCTGCTCAGTGAGAGATATAAATAAAACCATAACTTTCCCTCTATTGTTAAGAGGTTGAACATATAAAACAGATCAACTCCAGAATCCAAGTTGCAGTTTTTAAGAGCAATAATGTAAGCTGAAAAAGTTCCCAGTGTCTGTTTCATTCAGCACACAGCTCAGTAGCGGATCTGCCCCACTAGACGTCTAAGGCTCCTCTGGTAATGGGATTCAATGTGTCCCTCCCGGCTGCTGTGACATCAAAACACTGGCGGTGCTGTCTTTATTACCCAGGCTGTGGCTTAAAGACCAGTCAAATGCTTTCTGGAAACAAAGTACAGCTAAGAAAGGTATCAGCTCGAGGGTATACGAATTCCCAAGTAGCTAACTGATTTGCAGGTAATGGGCCTCTGTTTTTTGGCTCAGGAGCTAAAGAATACCACACACTACAGTCTCCCCTTCACTGAGGGGAGGACAGCAAAGAGTGACATAACTCAGCAGCAGGATGATGCACGGGGCTCGGAGGTACAAACCCAAGGAGCATACAGATGAATGTCAGTGGTACCCAAGCAGGACAGAGAGCAGACCTACAACTCCATCAGCAAAGAACTGTGGGAAATAAAATCCAACCCCAGCCATGCAGAATACACCCAAGGATTGTGTTCTATAGTTTTGGGTGGTAAGGAGGCCCTGACAGGACTCATTCTCCTAGACACCCGTGAAGACCACCACCACACCAACTATCACCACCACTACCACCACTACCACACCAACTATCACCATCACTACCACCACACCAACTATCACCATCACTACCACCACACCAACTATTACCATCACTACTACTACACCAACTATCACCACCACCATACCAACTATCACCACCACCACTACTATGCCAAGTTATCACCACCACTACACCAACTATCACCACTACTACATCAACCATTACCATTACCACTACCACCACCACTACCATAATCACCATTACCACCAACACTATCACCACTACTATGATTACTTCTTTCTTCTTCTCCCTTTTCTTTTTAAATCATCTACCATTCTTGCTTATCCTCTAATTCTTATGGTGCAGAACCTTGCTTGACAAGCACACAAATCAGGCTGAGACCCACTTACAACTATCACTGCTTTCTACATGGCTTTTAATAATTAGCCATGAGCTTAAAACATGCCTGCTGTTGGGTTTCCCATGTCAGTTTCTCCCAGGCCACACCTAGAGAACTTGCTGCACTTCAAGTGCCATTTTCTATGGGCACTCCAGTTCTCCCCAGGTCCTCCACACTCCAGTTCTTCCCAGGTCCTCCACACTCCAGTTCTGCCTGCCTTTCCCAGGAACTCCACACTCCCCTGACCTCCTTTATTCAGTCAAATGTGAAGCTGCTTCCTGGTCCAGTCCCTTCCTACTGCGGGACCTCTTTTCTTTGACTTCTTATTGGACCAACTTGCAGGTTCCTGTGTATAAAGTCAGTGCCTCAAAGCAGCTTTCTGAGATCCTCCAGGTCTCCCTAGTCGATGAAGATGTGACAGTATCTATCAGCTCGGGTCAGATGCTGAGCTTGCTGCCCACGAAGGAACTTTACCTCCAGCATTCATCAGGACACCCGATGCTTAGGTCCTCAATGAACATTCAGGACACAAACAAGCAGCAAAAGAAAGTCAGTCTTCTGACTATGCTGGGACTTGAGCCCAGGGCCAGATGCACACAGGTAAGCACTCTACCAACAAACCATACCTAGTCTAATGTTAATAATTAAGTTGGGAAAACATGTTGACTTTATAAAAACTAGAAAAATATTTAAAAAGTGAATTTAAACTGTCAATTTTATGCTCATTTGGAAGAATTTTTCTCAAGCAATGTTTTCCCCCCCTGAATATTCTGGCTCTTACTATTTCAGACTGATCTACCCAATCCTATTTAATGTATTTATCTAAAACCTTTAATCAAACCAGAATCACAGTGTGTGATTAGTTTTGATGAGATTTTTCCACTTGGTATTATATAATCAAAATAAACTGCTTTCCTGTAAACATTTCTCTTTCCTTTCCATGCAACAGCACAGACATGAAGGGTCTGCCTGCAGCTCCCCCTCAGTTACACATCCTGAGGTCAGAATCAGTCTCAACACAGAGGTTAAGTTACCAGCTGGAGGTTCCTCTCCTCATCCCGAAAAACTGATGAGGATTTAATAAACAATGAGGGTTTTAAGGGAAAATGTAAATTAAAGAACACAAAGGGGTTATTTACATTTTTCTAAAGTATACTTGAGGTCCTCGGGGAAGTGTTTCTCCACTGCTCCTTCATCTACAGAATTTACTATAACTGTAATAAGCTTCAACATTTCTTGGGATATTTTAGATTCTGTTATATAATATAAAATGCATATATTAATTTATGTGACACCACCTGTGCTAAGTCCCAGAATGCTCGCAAGGATTTGTAGTTAAAAGATTCATATTTCAAGTACGGGAATCTGCACGGTAGAGATAACATTTGGTATAAGGGAGACACGTGAGTGTGATTTCCATTTAAATGCTATTTGTTCAAACCTTAGAAACTGACACAGGAAGCAAAAAGAAAGTGGGGTTTTGAATTCTTAGTCTCATGAAAGAAACCATCATCATTTGACACATGCATATATACAGAGAGAGAGAGAGAGAGAAAGACAGAGAAAGACAGAGAGAGATGGGGGAGGGAGAGAGAGAGGAAAAGAGAAAGGGAGAGGGAGAATGCTCTAAAACCACAAAAATCAGAAACTGATGAAAAGGTCTATTAATTTTGAACTTATAACCTGAAGGTGAAGGGCCAAACTATTTCATGCCTGATAATAATCTGATTTTAAAAAGTAGATGAAGAACAAAAATCTCTTGTCATACTTATTAAATTCATTTTTCATTGTCAATAACATATTTTATGTTGGCATTATTAAACATACAATAAAATTCAAGTTTCAGAATAAACTTCCCTCTAAAGACAATAAGCTGTGTTCAGGACAGAAATAACGAGTGTAATAAACCCGTATCAGCCCATTTCAATGTCAACTGTCCTCTGATTTCAAAGTAGTGTACTTTCATGTTTACTTTAGACTATGTAGGGTTCGACGCCTACAACATTAAAACTTGGTGGCAAGTACCCTTGACATGGGAGGAAACAAGAAAATTACAGCAACAATTACAGAAGCATATCCTCTGTGGCTCATGTTAACATTGCCAAATCCCTGTATAAATCAGAACCAACTATTCACAGAATGTACCTGTCAGCAATCTACTGTGTGACACATGGCTCTACTTAATGGAGTATTCCTGCAAGGCACTGCGTTAGCCAGTCAGTCATTCGCAGTCTGATGTGGTTTAAAACATTTAAATATTTATGTACCATATTTTATTTATGTGTATAGCTGTGTCTAGGAGAATATTTTTTCAAAACTGATATTTTGAGGGCCATTTTGCAGTAGTTGCCACATATGATAAAAAGCTCTGATACCAAGACAAAAATGTCCTGGGTTGAATTCCTCTATCAAGAATTCTTTTCTATTTTCTATGTTTGTTTTTTATTAAATGCATTGTTCAAAATGTGAAAAAAACCCTAGAAATTGGAGTTATGGAAGTTTTTTTCACGTTGCTATTTGAACCAGCTGCAAAGATTTAGATCACACTAGCTCTTATTTTACGCATGTCCTTTGCAACAAGAAAACCATGGAATGCCCTTAAAAAAGACTTAAAATATAAACCAGATGTGTTATCTTCTTTCCCTTTGCTATTGTAGTACCATGTCAAGCAATTAATTCCTTAGTCGTGTATAGGTCTTCATGCATATAAAGTGAACATTAAATTTTATTTTTAAAAAATCTAATTCTCATAAACATTTTAGGTTGGATAACTTAAAAATTATTTAGAATTATTTATTTCATAAAATTCTTTCTATAAAGATCCTCAAGTTATTCCCATAAAAGTTCCCCTGAGTTCTCTTCCTTGAACTCCTTGACAGAGCAGACGCCCTCACCACTGCCTAGTGCCCGTGCAGAGAGGTCAGCACAGGAGGATGCACAGAATGGGGACGATGCAGCGATGAGAACAGTGCACAAGCAGAAGTGACTTATTCTGCATCTCTGGATACATTATCATCCAAACATCCAATGGGACTGTTTCCATGGTGCCAGACACTGGCAGGTTTTCCATTTTAAATAAGCCATTCAGGATTGGTTTATACATCTCCTGCTTTTTGATATGAATAATTTCTTATAAAAATACAAGGACAATTATTAAAGTTACTACAATTCTCAATGAATATAAGAATATTCTAGTGGATCAAAAGGCAGGATGTCAGCAAAGGAAAAGACTAGACTGCATTATGTTTCTGTCTGAGAATCTGGAAGGCTTACTGTAGGGCCTTCATTTCTGCACCTAACATTCAGACACTCTGGAATATACCGAAGTTGAAGCTTTAGCTAAATAAAGCCATAGGACTTCAAAAAAATTCTTGGGACTATGTTACTTTCCACCCAGATGTGGTATACTAGTCAGGGCAACATCTCTGATGTGTGTGTGAACCCACATCCTCCAAAGTTTTCTGAAGAGAAGCTTCGCATCACTTCACCTAGACAAAGAAGGCCAGCATACGGCGGTGCTCGTCAAAGGCTTCATTCTTTCACTAGTAACATGGAGAGGGTAATGACTGACCAGACGTGGCTAAGCTGCACACTGCTGGGGAATGTGCATACCTGCTGCCAAGCTTGTATCGCAGTGTTTAGGGAGTGAACCACATGCTGCCCGAAGTTGACAAGCACCGAGTCCATGATCACAGTGCCGTCGAGCAGCCTCTGCACTCCGTCGTCGGAGAGCGCGAGCTGCCCCGAGATGCCGAAGGGCTGCACCACAGTTTGCATTGTGACATTTCTGCACTCCAGAAGCCTACAGTCCACCTGCGAGGAGAACCGGATCTCCTGGCAGACAGAATCGCTGCTCCACTGTCGAAGATACAGGGTTGGTTCTTTGAAGGAAATCACCATGTACTCGAGTTCGGGTGGCACATTTTTATCAGGAATGAATGGCTGGAGATGCCGTGGTGAAGCTTGGAAGGAAACAAGACAAATAGCAATTAGGATGTGCCAATTCTGCATGGAAACAAAGGGGGTGACTTAAATGACCCACTTGGTTTTGAATTTAGAACTTGGTATTCATAAATGTAAACAATTGTTTTTGAGCTGTTAGTCTTTGAAGGACCGGCCATCACTGCAGATACATTGTTTTGTCTGCTCAAAGACAGTCATGGCTTCCACAGATAAAGCTGTTGATCACAGCAACAGGTGCAGACAACCGTCTGAATCTCTAGACAACAAAGACGTGACTCAGGAAAAAGCAGGTAAACTCTCTTCTTGCTGAAAAGGCAACATGCTGAACAGAAGCTATGTTCAGTTTTAATCTCCCTCTTTTTTTCCATGACATGTAGGCTGAAAACCCAAAACCTAAAACTGTATTAACTAGAAAAGCATTGATACTGAACACAACACTTGAAAAGTAATTATTCAAGTAAGACTGGGAATTTATAGGAGCCTACTTTTGCTAGGTGGGAGAGTTTATATTTTTTAAAATGTGTAAAATTATGAGTCTTGTAATTTCATGAGAATGTGCCTATCTTTTATAGGTTAGGCATCTTGAACTCAGGTGATAAACACCAAGTATTTTTGGGGTCTATTTCCCATTAATGTAGGATACAGACTAAAACATGTATTTCTTTCAAAAATATTATAATTGGAATAACAGTAATTAAAAAAAACTTTCTTGAAATTTCTCTCAGGAAACATGTCAAAACATGTCAGCACAGTGCCACTCAGTGAGGGTCAAACCTGTTGTGCCAGATCAGCCTTGGGGTGAATCTGCCAGTGCCTAGGGCTGGTGCGGTAAAGTGAAGCACCGTGTGGGGAACACCAAGTGCCATGGTACTGAGCAGATGCCCTCCTGATGCTGAAGTGGTGCATACCTGTGCCTAGCTGGTCCAAGTGATGGCAAAGACGAAACTCCAGGTGAGCACACTGGAACGACAGGCAGAGAGACGGGACAAACCATGGGGTGAAGCAGGAGTCGACTCTGGTGCAAGCAGCCAGGGCTGTTGGAGTTACAAGTGGCTCACAGGTGCTCTGAGAACCAGACTCACTCGCAGAGCTGTGGAAGACAAAGGAAGCTCAGTGACCTCTACTTCCCAGCGTCACAAGAGCACAATGTCTTTCTAAAGCCATAACTGAAAATCCTACAGTCAATGTGTTAATCAAGTATTATGTGGTACTCACACACAAGAGTTTCTTTTTTTAAATTTACTTTATGTTGAATATTCTATTTGGATTATTTGCAGAAAGATTCCAAACTATTCTTCAGTCTCCATGCATGTTCATTTACATCAAATCCAATTTTTTTCCTATACTCATTTCACAAAACTTACGGACAGTTTGGTGCCATATTGGTGTAAGGCTATCACAGCTCTGAGCATGGCTCTGCTGTTTAACACCTGAGACTTCCTGGGCCCGTGCGAATGTCCCATTATTGCTTTACTTTCTACTGTCCACACTTATATTCTGTGAGCTAATCCACACTCTGTATTGAGGACCCAGTGGGTACTGCATTAAGTGGCATAGATAGACTTTTGAAAGTGGTCCTTTGGCTAACGGCACTACAAGAATTTTCTCTTCACTTGGCCATGACATTTTATAGTGGTCTGGTTAAAACGAAGAGTGAAGTCATCCAGTCTCAGAAGAATTAAGTCCTTGGCTTTCAAAGAACGCACATCCTAACTGGTGACACACTGCTTGTACAGGGAGTGGACATGGGACAGGAGCTCAGAAGGATGGCGTGGACGTGTGGGCTTCTCTGGGGTGTGACTCCTGCCGCTGTGGGAAGTGGTTATGGAAAGGCTGGTGAGCATGAAGATAACACACTGGAACGTTTGCCGACGTCTTTCCACTTATGTGGAATGTAGCATGCACTATAAGGCTAGTAAATCAGCACTGACTACAGACAGAACACAAACTCCAGAGCACCACAACTGCACAAGCTGCAGCTACGGTCTCTGCAGCAGAGGCTGCCCTGGGATGCCCAGTCCTCTGGCCTCTGTCTTCCAAGTGCTGCCATGGTGGGTGTGCATCTCTGTGCCCAACACCAGGAATTCCTACAATGTCTCTAAGTGGGAATGACGGTTTAAGCAGCTCTCTACGAATTTGTGTGTGAGGTTTCAAATATCATTGTCAGGGTTAAAATCAAATGTATACTTGTAGAAGGAGTGATATATTAGTTGTTCATGCACTTAACACACTACAGTAAAGAAGCTGTAGGAACTAGGCAGAAATAGGAAGTAAAACCCCAAACCTCAAAACCTATACTATTTATATTTGAACACTTCATCCCTTCAGAATAGGCCAAAAATGATGGCCAATCAAAGTGTTTACAGGGTGCTTGACACTGCTCACTTGTAACAGGCTGTGAAAACAGTTCCTAGAGGCAATAACTCTAGAGATAGGTGGAGCTCATGACCCAGCACTGCGCTGAACCACAGTGCAGTTAAGTTGTGAATGCAGATGTCTAGAGCACTGAGAACAGGAGAAGGGCTTTTACACAGCTGGGTCTCCAGAGCGGCCCAGGGTTGCTTCTCAGCTTTTCTGGGTGGCCTATGGAAGGTCATGAATGCTTTAAATAAGGGGAATTCAGGATGTCAGCATGTAAACTGATCCTATCTTAATGACAGTGTAGGGGGGGTCAGATATACTATCTACAAATTCATTTATATAAGTTCTTTAGGAGTGAACCCCTAAAAGTGGCACACCTCCCAACAATAATCTGTCTTTACCAGTGAAGCCCTCAGTTGATCTCGGCATCTCTACATGGTTAACCCCGCTATTCACACATGTCCAGGGATGCCATTGTCAAGCTGCCTACAGGATGCGGACTCTCCCCCTCCCTTCCCCTCTTCTCTCTGGTCCATGAGAATTTTTTTTTATTCGCATAACCTTCCTTACAGTAAAGCACAAGGGTCTGAGCTGACCTGTCTTAAACCACTGAGAGGATTATGGTAAGAACATCTCTAGTCATAAGAGTGTTGGACAAACACATCAGTCCTAACTATAAAAGCATCTGTTTACATTCAAGTTTTTGTTGTTCTGGTGCTGAGAAGAAAACCCAGGGCCTTGGATATGCTAGGCACACACTGCCACGGAACTACAGCCCAGTCCTTGGATATGCTAGGCACACACTACCACGGAACTACAGCCTAGTCCTTGCGTGTAATATTGACACATTATCAAAGGATTGATGTTTTCTTTCTAGAAATTGCATGAAATGTATTTATATTCCTTTTAGGAAAACATAGTAATGGTGATTTATTTTTTCCCTGTCATCTTTTTTATTGCTTGTTTTGCTTAGTGGTTAAAAAAACCAAGTAAATTTTGAACTCAGCATTCAACTGCCAAAGAAAGGGTAACAGCAGGCTGTTCACTTAGGACTCGGATGAAGTTTTAAGCGCTGACTGGAGCAAGGCAGCTGACGTGACTTTGCAGATATATGACCTCATATTCTAAAACTCTTCAATCAGGGCCTTCCAGACTAATTGTAACTCACAGCACCATGTTTGGGCTGAAATGCATAGAACAGTCATTGAGCTTTAGGGAATCTGAGACTACTCCAATGGGATATGGAGAAGTGAGAAGCTATACTTATTTTGGACAATGACACTTGAATTATCCTTGGTTTCATGTAGCAAGATTTATATGGTAAATCAGGAAAAGTATGTTGGCAAGTTAGGGGTTCATTTAGTGAATTTTATTTTTTAGCTCTGAAAACTTGTATGGGACAAAAAACTCCCCAAAAAAACCCAATAATAAGCAAAGAAAGTGACTGAAGGTTTATGGGCGTCTAGGCTATAAGACTTGAAAACAGAATAAAACCAGGTACCCTGAGTTTGCTCAGAGACCTCGGTGGTCTGAACCATCAGTCAAGAATGTTGAAGTGGGAGGTGGAAAACATCTATTGTCCCTTTCCAGAAACCAAGCAGAGCAACAGACATGGGCTGCCCCCAAAACTACCATCAGCAGTTTCAATGAGACCATGTAAATGTGGAACAGGGACGTTCTTAACACAGGACTCAATAAATCTAACACACCTAAAATCATGATTACATTTTGAAGGAAAATGCACATAAATAAAACATTAACTTTTAATTTTTTTCATTTTAAGGAAATCTTATTCCTATTAAATTCACAAATATGTTAATTTAATTACCCATCCATCACTATCTAAGCACACATTTCGAGCCAACAAGCATCTATCCTCCTTACATGCCATGCCCATCCATCACAGTTTCAGAAACAGGAGAATGAGTCCTCTTAAACAGGAAGTCAGTAGGGGTTTCTCTATAGTTAATTTTAGGAAAATTTATACAAAACTGTAATTAATGATATTTACTTGCTAACTCACAAGAAAAGACCTTCAACAATCTCTACACTAAAATATGAAAAGTCTGAACAATGCAGACACTGAAAAGCTAAACACTCTTTAATTCTGATTCCTGGCACTACTACCACAATCGCAACTACCTGATGTAATGAAAAGAGAAAGAAACAGACAAAGCTACAACACAGGAAAGACCTCAGGCATGCACACAATGGACACTACACTGCATTAGTCAATAGCTGTGCTCTCTTGTAACTGTGGCTATGGTAGTCCTGAGAAGAAGGGTTTTCTGCTTAAGCTGCTGATGTTGCAGTGCCCTCTGTATGCTATGAACACCACTGGTTAATAAAGAAACTGCCTTGGCCTGTTGGTAGGGCAGAATTTAGCTAGGCGGGGAAAACTAAACTGAATGCTGGGAGGAAGAAGGCAGAGTCAGAGAGAAGTCATGGAGCCCCACTGGAGACAGACGTGCTAAAACGTTGCTGGTAGGCCATGACCTTGTGGTGATGCACAGATTAATGAAGATGGGTTAAATTAAGATGTAAGAGTTAGCTATTAAGAGGCTAGAGCCAATGGGCCAAGCAGTGATTTAAATAATACAGTTTCTGTGTGATTATTTCAGGGCTGAGCAGCTGGGAACCAACAAGGGACCTTCCTCCAACAAGCTGCAGTGACATTTCCGACTGTGGCAGACTTTTTCAGTTCCTCTAGTGCACCTGGGACGACTTTCTCAGAGTAACCTGCAGCTTTCCTGACAGTTCCCTGCTCTCTCCTCCTAAGAAATGTACCAGTCCCTTTCTGCTGCCCTTAAAAACCTTTGGCTACTTCACCCCACACTTCTACCACCACAAGGACTACCTGAGTGTCCTAGACCAACAATGTCCTCACGGTGACCCAAATCTGATTGCGGTTGTCCAACATAATTGCACACACAACTATAGTTTCCACCACTGCCACAGTCACCTCCACTAAAATCGCCTCTTTCATTGTAACCATCCTGCCCTCCTCCTTCAGCACAGTGTCTACCACCTTGGTTTCTACATCCTGGCCCACCACCACAGCTTCCTCTAGTACAACCAGGCCACACTCCCAGTTACCGCCATCACACCCAAATTCATTTTATCCAGTATCTCTACCACCATAACCTCCTCTGCTACTGTGACTAGAAGGACCTCTGCTGCTGCCACCTCCCCCGTGGCGGCCTCCTCTTCTACAAAGGTTTGCTCCATGACCTCCATGCTCCAGCAGATGTCTCTCTGGCGTAGAAAGGGTCATCTTCACTTCCCAACCATCTCATCAGGAGTATGGCATTTCTAAATGACAGCTTCATCACCAAAAGTAACGCAAGCAAGTCCCCTCCCCACTCTGCTTGTCTTCTGTAACTTCTATGGCCTCAGTCCTGCCACACCTTTCAAAGCAGCCTCTCAAATGATATTCCTCTGTATCTTCCTCTCATACCACTGGCAAACATTTCCTTCACTCTTCAGTGGGCAGCATCTCTCTTTGGTTCCACTGAGCACTCAGCAATCTTGTATCTAGTAGACATTGCTGCTTCTACCTCAGTAAAACAAGAGCAAGTCATAACACCAAAGCTCCTGGAACGTTTTGTTTGGGGGCCTCTCATTATCACACAGTCTATAACTGTGCCCTTTCCAGAGTGTTCTCTTAAACAACTGTCTGTGGTTCCAAAGCAAGAGCAGAGTGTCTTCTCAACTGCTCTGCTTCCCTTGGCTCATGGCCCTCCATTTTGAGACCCAACTTGCTTTTCCAACTTGTGTACAATATTAATAGTGATTCATTACACTGAATTTTAAATAAGATATAATTAAATTTCATTAATACCAGTTTCTACTTGAAAAGGTATTCATCCCAAACAATTCAAAATAAGATTAATTGTAAAATATTAGGTAATGTACAAATTCTCCAGCCAGGGCCAAATGTCTGTGATTGCAGTGTCACCAGCTTGATGGACAGAGGCCGAGTGACTGGTGACGTGCATTTCTACCCTCTGAGGGCTTTGTGAGTGCTCCAGAGCCAGAGGCACTGATCTTGTCCAGAGTACTTTCCATGGTGAAAATGCATTCTCCCACAATCAACATCAAGAAATCATTTCTAACTTGATACTATGAATGAAACAGCTTATTCTCAGAAGCCTCCTGGTTTGTGGTGAGGTAACCTCTACTCTGAGAAAGCCGTCTCCCTCGCCATCTATAAACCCCTGGGGCCTGGTACTTTTTACTGCTCTTTTACTTTTAGCAAAATCAAGACCTTCCTTCTCACATGAACTTTCACTGACAGAATACTGGAAGGTAATTATTTTTAAAGGGCCTAGATAACCTGGAAATAGAATATATGATGTTAAAAAATATTAAGAAACATATAATACAGTCAGTGAAAGAGACTGTGAGGCTATAGACCAAAATGCTAGCCAGAGTTATGTCAGTGTAACTGCTTCAACAAAGCACACATTATCAATACAAATAAATACTTTCAGAAGAAAAATCATTTGCCACTATTTACAGCATAAAGGAGAAACCAGCACAACAAGCTGTGTTATGACCACATATGGGCATAATCAAAGTTACATAAACACTTGATCTGCAAAGCACTGCCGTGGTGGATGTCTTCCTTCCCATAGTGTTTGAATGTTGTCCAGGAAGGAGAGGTAGGAACTAGACAAGGGAGCTAAGGCAGCAGGCACTAAGGCTAACCCTCGAGGAGGCCTGAAGGAAAGACCCTGAAAGGGAAGAGCAGCAGCGTCTCACCGCACGCAGCCCACGGCCCAGGAAGGGTCCCTGGTTGCGGCGCCTCACCGCACGCAGCCCACGGCCCAGGAAGGGTTGAGGCTCACATTCTTTTTCTTCTCTTTCATGACAGCGTAAGCACAAAGGCTTAGCAGGGGACCTGCTGAACAGCTTTAAGACTAGACGTACACCAAGAAGGCAAATACTAGAAATGGGCATAATCTGGAATTGTAATGTGTCTAGGAAGCTCTGGAGATGTGATCAAGAGTATCTGCAGCTTGTAGCTCCTGGAATCCATCACGACAACTGTGACTTTACAGCTGCAAGTGACAGCTGCTTGATCTTGGTTGGTCAGATGTTCCTAGCGTCTGCAGATTTACCTCTTAAAGTTAAAAAAAATCATTAAAGATGAATATATTTTCAAAGCCTGACTTTATATATGGACAGTTACTCTTACACATCCCTCCTTTACTGCCCAGGCTTGTTTTCGTCATTCTGAGCACTACATCGAGAGTCTGTGTTCGGCTCAGGATGATGGACTGTTCTGTTCGACTGACACTGTTCATTATTTTAGTTTTATATTTAGGCGACAGGCTCTTTCCCGGGCCCTCAGACTACACTGTGATCAAAGCCCGGTAGCTGTCTGCTGACCTCTGGTCATCCGCTGCATTCTGACTGCTGTTCAGAACAATTCTCCACAGATCGGAGGACACCAGTTTCTTCTGGTCGCTCACAAGACTGATGTCTGGCAACTGCAATTCACAGACTTTGCTTTCAGACAGGCTGAATTCTTGGAATGAAACAAAGACCTTCTGGAGTTCATCCCAATATTCCAAACTACAAGGGACCTACAGGAAAACAGAGAAAAAAAAAACAAGAAGTTATAAATTAGAAACTATGGGCTCAGAGATGGCTCAGCGTTCCTTTGGGGGACACAGGTTCAATCTCCAGCACCAGCATGGTGGCTCACAACTGTCTGTAACTCCAAACCCAGGGCATCTGACACCCTCTTCTGACCTTTGAGGGCACACACATGTACATGATGCACAGACACATACACAGGCAAAACAACCATACACACAAAATACATAAATAAAAATTTAAAAATATAAAATTAAAATCATGCTCTGTACATGCTCCACAGAAGCTATAAGCTTACAGCGTGGTAGGAAGATAAGGGTAGAAGAGGACGCTGCAGGATGTTCTTTTCAGTCACGCTACCCCTGTTTACTCCAGAAGACTCATTTAAAAGAAAGACTCACTTAATAGCAAAAAACACCCACAGTTTTCTATACAAAAGAAAACCAATGGAGAACAAACTCAATACTTTTTCTAAACCTCCAGTATTTCAAAGCTAGGGCTGGATTTAAGACACAAGTAGATTAAGGGCCAGGAACAGCCAAGCAGGGAGCGGCAGTACTGCTGAACAGGGCACACCTCCAGACCGCAGCCGGACGGCGGAAGTGTAAGGGCGAAGACAAAGTGAGACCCGCACCACCGTTCACACAAAAGTAAACACAGGGTCAAGTCTGTAAAGACCACAGAAGGAAAGCTAAGAGAAAAGAAAGCTGCTACATTTTGATTTTTAAACAGCAAAGTATTGCTATGTATGCAACAAAATTCAGCAATCAGGAAAAAAATGTTATTGGTAAAAATAAAAAAGCAGACAGGGCAAGCCAGGCAATACCCAATGAGAGATCAGGTACAAGTTGCTCAGACAGGAGACTGCTCTAATAAACCAACTGGGAAGCATATGGAAGAAAACATGTGCCTTAAAGAGACACCACCAGCTCCACACACCTCAGCTGTGCCCAGTGTCCATGGCAGCACAGCGTTTCCCCGGGGCCTTTCTGCATAGCACTGTCAGAAAGCAAGGGGAACCCACACAATGGGATGCTCACATTGCTTGCTGGGCTGTCCGCTAATGCAGGCTTTGACTCTGACTGAGGAGCCGATACTTTCCATAGCACCCGTGAGACACCAGCCTGCACAGGCTAAAGCACAGACCTTAAAAAACTATTTCACAGAACAAATAAAACTGAACTGCAGACATGAAAATGCTACCAGACTTTAATAATACTCAAGAAATTCTAATTTAAGCAAATATGTAACAATGGAATAATGTACTTATTAACCTGGCAGCTGAAGAAGTTGACAGCTTCAGGTTTTGCACAGGTATGTGGGAAGAGACATTCCTAGGTACTGTGAAGTAAGGGCTGCGTCTCCGTTTATTTCTCAGGTCTTGTTTTACTGTTACTGTGATGTGAGAGCATGATGTACATGTGTGTCATGTGCACACACACATGTGAAGGATGGAGAGCAGCATCAAGTGTCTTCCTGTGTCACACTTCACATTATTGTGAATCTGGAGCTCACTGGCTGGTCAGCAAGGATCCTCGGGGATCCTTCCATTTTTGCCTTCCAGCATAGGGGTTTCAGGCGAAGGCATTACCCTGGTTTTTCACTGAACTCGGGTTCACAGTATCTTAGGGCTACTATTGCTGTGATGAGACACCATGATCAAAAGAGGGTTGGGGAGGAGAGGGTTTATTTGGTTTACACTTCCACATTGTGGTTCATCACCGAAGGCTGGAACCTGGAGGCAGAATCTGATGCAGAGGCCATGAAGGAGTACTGCTTACTGGTTTGCTCAGCCGATTTTCTTATAGAATCCAGGACCCAGCCCAGGAATAGCACCACATGGGCTGGGTCCTCTAATTACTAATTAAGCAAATGTCCTACAGACAGATCTTTTTCAAAAAATATTTATTTATTTATTACTTACTATTTACTTACTTATTTACTTACTTATTTATTTACTTATTTATTTATTTGCTTTCTTACTTACTTACTTATTTATTTATTTATTTATTTATTATGTATACATTATTCTGTCTGTGTGTGTCTGCAGACCAGAAGAGGGCAGCAGACCTCATTACAGATGGTTGTGAGCCACCATGTGGTTGCCGGGAATTGAACTCATGACCTTTGGAAGAACAGGCAATGCTCTTAACCACTGAGCCATCTCTCCAGCCCCTACAGACAAATCTTACGGGGAGCATTTTCTCAATGATGTTCTATTCTTTCAGATAACTCTAGCTT
The DNA here is from genome assembly GCF_903992535.2 of Arvicola amphibius. Taxonomy (NCBI): domain Eukaryota; kingdom Metazoa; phylum Chordata; class Mammalia; order Rodentia; family Cricetidae; genus Arvicola; species Arvicola amphibius. The sequence continues at coordinate 2,419,906 of NC_052055.2, read as the reverse complement.
GTGTCAAGTTAACATAAGACTGTCCAGTATAGACAGCAAGTACTTTATCCACTGAGTCACCTCTAAAGCCCCACAGTGATGTGTTCTGAGCAAGCATGTGCGATGAAGAAGGAAGTCATCAAAGTGCTTGAGTACACGGAAAGAGATGCGTATGTTTGCGGACAGTCACAGAATCCAGTGCAGACTACTGCTTTTTGAAACTGTGTCAGGCATGAGGAAGAGTAACTGGAAGTTCAAAGTCGCCCTCAGCTGCACAGGCACATGGGGGTTTGAAGCCTGTGCTAGAGAACAAAACAAAACAAAATGGAATCAGCGAGAGAAAAGGAAAGAAGTTCTGCTCTTGCTGCCCACAACAAGCTTCTCCACGGCCTCTCTGGGCCATTATTCCTATAATCCTTCGAATCGGAAATGCCTATTTTCTCACTGTGCCATCTGTCAAAGCTCAAATCAAATGCTACCTTTCTTTGAGCCTTGCAACTCCCCAAATAGAAGAATCCTCTACTTTTGAGTGCCGGTAGGCGTCCCCTTTGCGGGTCTGCCTCACAGCTCTCCCTGTCCAGGTCATGCACGCGCCATCTCCACAAGTGACACATTCCTCGGGGGAATGGTTTCCATTTGGCCAAGTACCAGGTTTTCTCACACCTGGAAGGGTGTACGGCAAATGTTGAGAGAGATGTTCAATGAGTGCATAATTCATATGTGAATGAGCAGACATTCACACACTGAATTGATATGGGTAATTCAGCCTATATCAGTTTGCCAAAAAGTTTGTAGTCAGACCTATTGGGATTTAAATACCAGCTCCACTTGCTACAGGTTCTTCGGCAAACTGATTTTTCTAACATTAGTTCCTCTAAAAAGTGAATAATGACATAGGTATTGTCATACTTTTCTGTACGAATAAAATGAGGCAAAGCAACTCATTAGCATACATTGAGCCCATAAAAATGTTAGCACTTAGATCTTACTCCTGCCCAAAGAGCCCAGGAGCTTGAATGCTATTGCAATCCGGCAAGTGATAAGTTCTGCTTGTTAGGTATTTGTTCCTTGGACAGCAGAGGAAAGGGTGCCTGAACTGGCCTTGTCCTATAGCCACACTGATGATTATCTTGCATATTATCATAGAACCTTCATCTGGTGATGGATGGAGATAGAGACAGAGACCCACACTGGAGCACTGGACTAAGCTCCCAAGGTCCTAATGAGGAGCAGAAGGAGGGAGAACATGAGCAAGGAAGTCAGGACCGCAAGGGGTGCGTTCACCCACTGAGATGGTGGGACAGATCTAATGGGAGATCACCAAGGCCAGTTGGAATGGGACTGATGGAGCATGTGATCTAACCAGACTCTTTGAATGTGGCTGATGGTGGAGGCTGACTGAGAAGCCAAGGACAATGGCGCTGGGCTTTGATTCTACTGCATGGACGGGCTCTGTGGGAGCCTTGTCAATTTGGATGCTCACCTTCCTGGACCTGAGGGGAATTGGGAGGACCTTGGACTTCCCATAATGTAGGGAAGCCTGACTGCTCTTTGGCCTGGAGAAGGAGTGGGGGTGTGGGTGGAGGGGAGAGGATGGAAATTTTTAATAAAAAATAAAATAAATATTAATTTAAAAAAAAGAAAATGTATGTGTATGAGCATTTCCCTGAAGTAACCACAGAGACCAGAAGGGGGCATCAGAATCTCTTGAACTGGAGTCCCAGTGTTTGTGAGTCTCCATGTGTGATTGGTCTTCTGTAAGAGCAAGTATTTTTAACCCTTAAGCCATCTCTCTAGCTCGTTTTTAGATTAAAAAAAAAAAAACCACTGAGCTGAACTTTCACAAAATAAATCTTGAGTTTGGACTTTAAGGGCACCACACCACAGGGCCATGCGCTTTATCTGCTGCACAATCACCAAGCGCGGTCCTCTACCCATACTGACCTCAGATCAACACATCTCAGTCTTTAACTCCTCTCTGACAGTCAGTGAGCCTGCTCTGTGGATCAAGGGACTCATAACTAGGAGAAGAAAAATGTGAGCTATGAGGTAAGCAGGAACCTTGGTGGACGACGGGAGGAGCTGAGAAGGCACAGTAACATACTTAGCTAATACACAATCCATAACACACGCAGTGGAATGGGAAATTCTGCATTGTCTTGGTGGAGAGCTTTACACAGTGAAGAGGGTTAAAATTGCTTCTAACTCTACATCAGAAACTCTACGTCAGAGTTAACACACAATAGCTAATGAAAATTGGCTGTCATACTGGAAATTTGAAGGGAAAAAGCACCAGTAAGTTCTAATGGGATCAGTACCTGACTTAAGAAAGGCTAAGCTGGAGGCAGTGTGGAGCCATTAGGCCACTCAGAGGTGATGGAAGCTGGCTGTCTCAACATGGAGGAGGAGGAAGAGAACTGTGTGAGTCTAAAACAATGAGGAAAGCCAAAGAAAAACTTCTGATTTCACAACTTGTTGGGGGCTGACCCTACTGCTAATATTCCTCAATGAAACATTCCAAGCTACTCAGAATTCTGGAAACAATAGAAAACTACTATAGAAATAGGTTCCACTACATCCCAGTTATGAGGTTGTCAAGATTTTCAGTCATGTATCCTCTTTTTATTGCTTAAGGGAGGGCATTAGTCTATTCGCATGAAACTCCCATTGAAAACATTTCAATTCAATGCCTATGCACACATTACAAGAGTTAAAGATATATTTGACTTCAACACCATACGCTTTAGTCATAGGACATATGGGAACTGAGATGAGCTGACCAGAGAGCTTTGCTCCTTTAAGGCTTGTGGCACTCAGGGAGTTGTAGGAGAAAATGTCACCAGTAGGCTCATCTGTCTATTTGCCAGGAAGGATTTGCCAGGCAACACATGTCCTCTGTTGCAAAAATGGCTTGTCATGGGGATGACCACTGATTTCTGGTTGGATTTGAGGCCTCTTCCACAAGAGGAAACTCATGCCTGGTTCTGTAAAACTGGTTCAGGGCTCATGGCTGGGGAGGTGCCAACGGGCAGGCCTGCTAAACAGTCACTCTGCCTGACTGCCTTCTGAATACTCATGTTTATAGACAAGTTATCCTCAGCCTTCATCAGAAAGGCTGTTCACCGCAGTAACAGTGATGCATATTGCACAGCTGCTGTGCTGTGGACCCAATATGGCTCTGTTACCTGGACAAGCATTACACAAGGTGAGGTCTGTCAGCGTTCATCACTGGAGAAGGGCCTTCTATTCCTCCCTGTGCATCACGGGCAGTGAATGGTGCCTGGGTAAGGAGTGTCATCTTTACAGAGGTATAGCCATTGCTAAGTTGCCCACATTCCAGAAAATAATCTCTCATCCATGTTCATATAAGCAACTATAATTAAACTCAGTGGATCACAAACCAAAAGAAGACATGAAGGAGGAGGAGGTTTTCTGGGAAGGGGAATGTTTCGGCAGGAAAGGAAGGTACTATGAAAGGGGGGGATGGAGGGATGACATGATCAACATTCTTATTTACATGTGTGAAACTTTCAATGGCGAGATGACATGACCAAAGGTTTTTTTTTTTTTTTTTTGAGACAGGAATTCTCTGTGTAAACGCCCTAGCTGTCCTGAACTAGCTCTTATAGACCAGGCTGGCCTTGAATTCAGAGATCCGCCTCCCTCTGCCTCCCATGTGCTGGGATTAAAGGCGTGCACCATCACTGCCCAGCTCCAAAATTCTTATATGCATGTGTGAAATTGTCCAAGAAATTTTTAAATGGAAAAAGATTAAAAAATGTATTTCCCTTCTAAAATAAAAAAGATGTATTTGCCACTAAAATAAAAGCTACTTACGGTGGTGGCGCACGCCTTTAATCCCAGCACTCGGGAGGCAGAGGCAGGCGGATCTCTGAGTTCGAGGCCAGCCTGGTCTACAAGAGCTAGCTCCAGGACAGGCTCTAGAAACTACAGGGAAACCCTGTCTCGAAAAAAAAAAAAAAGCTACTTAAGTATTATTAGTATTGTGTAGTGGCATTTCATTTGTATTTTAATAAATTAGCTTGCCTGGGGATTGGGAGAGTAAAACAGCCCCACTGGTCAGCCTTACAGACCAGGCAGTGGTAACACACACATTTAATCCCAGTAGCCATACTGGTTCCCATAGAAATTGGGTGGTGCATGCCTTTAATCCCAGAACTAGAGAGGATTATAAAGTGGGAGGAAACGGGTCTCAGACACAGTCTCATTCTGAGATCCCTAAGGTTGAGGTAACAGTCAGTGACTGGCTGCTTTGCTTTATGGATCTTCAGGTTGAACCCCAATTTCTATCTCTGAGTTATTGAGTTCCAGTATTTTAAAGATAATTTTACACAGTGTCCCAAATACAAACTGACCAATTTATTGATAAAATAAAACTTTATAGATGTTCATCTTTATATTATCATTTCATCCAAACGTTTTATAAACAGAAAACCCCTACTAGTGTTCCATGTGGGAAAAATCCTGGTCTTGGGAACCTCTGGAGGAGGTTCCTTGTCTCATAATGTCATGTCAGGTCTTGCTTTTTTTAATCTTATTTTTTATTTTTATAACATTTATACATGTTTTTCTCTCATTTCATCCTACATGTCCTTTGGGTATATATCATGGCTTCCAGTTTAGGATTTTTATGAGATTCCTGAGTGTGCACTCTTGTGGGTCTCTGCATCTATATCTATTTCTTGTGCCTTTCCTTGGGCTCTTCTTCTGCTTGCTTTGTCTTATTCTGAGATGCTATTTTTTGTTTTATCTTAATATATAATATTTTATTATTGTCCTTCAGAAGCCTGTTTTCTTTCTTCAAATAAAAGACTAAAATGGGGGTAGATCCAGATGGGAGGTGAGGTGCAGAAGAACGGGAAGAAGAGCGAGGGAAAACCGTGATCAGTACACATTATATGGGGGAAAATCCTGGTCCTGGCAAATAAATCACAGTTCTTGGGCAACTTAATAAATGTAAGCCACAACTGCCTAAATTGCAAAATGAGGTTCATAAAACATAAAATATTTTAAAGGCAAAGTAAGAATTTCAATTTATTGTAATGTTCTTTGGAGACATAGAAATGATATAGTAAAATTTATATTTCTAAACGATTCTAGATATTATAGAAAATGGATTTAAGAGGTAAGTGTAGAGAGAAGGCAGCCAATTAGAAGATTTATGGTGGAGATGTTAGAGGCTACTGGGACATAATAATCAGTCTCACTGACTGATCAGATATGAGTGAGCTGTGCTATGTCGAGGTTGCTTGCCTGAGCAGCTCTGTGCATGCTGATCTCATCTACTCGGCGGGGCTAGATCAGTCCGTCTCTGGAGAGGAGATTTGTGGCATGTGTGGGGTAGAGGAAGGGCAACCACGAGCTCATTCACAGACAAACTGAGTTGGGAGTACCAAGGAGCCATTCCAGTAGAAATAGTCCAGGGAGTGCAAGGGGTGAGCTGCTGAGCCACAGCTACAGGCGAGCCAGCGTCCCCCTTCCATCAGGAGCGAGAATGCAAGGGTGACAACTAGTGAGCTGTGGGGTACTGATCTGGATGAGGGTGCAGATAAGGCTAGGAGCACAGACTGGTAAAAAGAGTATGCAGACACGGCAGGCTGGCAGGAAGAATGCAAGAGCTATACATAGGGCTTCATACAGTTTCGTGAGTTAGGAGCAGCAGAAGTTGTTGGGACATCCAGGCTGCAAGGCTATGAGACACTGACGGAGATCAGGATGCTGGGGTAACGGACGTGGAAGGCAGGAAAGTTTGGGGGGTGTATGAGGGAGTGAGGAGGCGAGAGGAGAGGGATCACTGGAAAGAAGACAGAGCATGAGAGCCAATGGCACTGAAGAAGGTTGGGGTTGTGGGCAAAGGACTCTGAGAATGAGAAACTACTCAAGCCACTGGAAGTAACAACAAGGAGGGTTAGGAGGACATAACCAGATGGAGAGAGTCTGACAGAAATAGGGATCTGATTGGAGGGTACCGAGAGGAAGACATAATCCAGTACTTAGACAGGAAAGGCTAAATCTCACAATGTGGACGGTGACTAGGGAGAAGGGCAGAGTGGCGACTGAGTCATGAGAGAAGAGACAGCACCGACGGCCGTGGTGTGAAGAGGAGCCTATCGCTACTTCTTTCAGATGTTTTTGCATCCCATGTATTCCTTGCTGACTATTCTTAACTGTAGTTTTGATGGGCCAGTACATTGTATATTCTGAGAAAAGTTTTCAAATGATTTACTACAGCTGGGTTTAGCTCTCACTTAGTGTAAGAGAGGCCCTGGTCAGCCTCCCGTACTATGCACACCCCAAATTAATGACTGGAGACAGTTGGTGGAGAGAAAACAATGTCAGTTTTAATGCTGCCTATTCTAAAGACACCCACTATGGACTAGTTCTTTCATTCAGACGACTTTGCCATCAAAGCCATTTGTAAATGGCTTTGCTTTCAGCTCACGTATCTTCCTGTGTCTTGCAGTGTGAAGCCAGCGTCACCGCTGGTCTCTAGATAGGTAGTGGCAGAATGAAGCTAAAAGTCGGGCACGGTCTCACTGTTCGCACAGCTTCAGATGGTAACAATTAATTATTCCAAGGAAGAGTTGGCTCTGCACTGTGTGATCGAGCTCTTAGGTTTGAAGGAGGCCATGTGAACGATTTTTAGTTATATATCCATAACTGCGGATTTATTACAAACGCCTGTGCTGGATAACTTGAAAGAAAGACGACTACTCCAAGAAAGCTTGGTTGCCAAAACCCAGTTTAGAAAGCCTGGCTATCGAGCACTGAGTCACGGGAAGTGGAACAGGTCGACTGGCCTCACTGGCAGCCGTTCCACACGCAACACATGGTACATTTCAAACGACTGTCAAAGGTTATATATTCTTTTATCACAGTTTGTTTTCCTATTCACTATTTGACAGGATCTAAAAAATTAGCCAGCCATACGTAACAAACTGCACTCTGAGCATATGTGGCCTTTGCATACGGATATTTTAGGCTTTCTATCTGCCAGTTGGTAAAGTACATCTATTTATGTATTTAAAATGTTATTTCACAATTTGTTTCCAGCTGATGGCTAATTTAAGATTTGCATGTGTGTTGGCCATTTAAAAATATTTTTGGTACAAAGAATATTGTGGCACTTAGTTTTTATTACTCACTAGTGCCGCCAACACTAAGAGCAGTTACAACTGCCCGTCTGTCCTCATGATGACTCCCATGCCTCTGCGCAGCGGCTGCTGGGGTAAGCAGTCCCTCTGTGCAGGCTAGGCGAAGGATCAAAGGGGCTATTCTTCCTGTACAGCTGTGCTGCCAGGTAGACAGGACAGACCTAGCAACTCGAGCCCACAACTCTGCCTCAGTTGTCCTACCACAAAGCAAGTAGGCTCAGTGCCCATGGAGGACAGGGTTGTGGCTCAGTTACTGACGCTGCTCTCAGAAGAGTTTGCTACTTTCCTCGCTCCTCCCAGCACACCAGTCTTCCCAGGACTGCCAGCCAGCTGATGATCACAACAGAGGGAAATATGGGAAGAAAGATACTGAGCTTTTCAATCACATGTTCCTTCTGTTTGTGAGGGTGTGCACATGTGTGTGTGTGTGTGTGCATGCATGCGTGCATGGGTGTGCCATGGCATGAGTGTGAAGGTCAGAGAACCATACTCGGGTTGGCAGGCCTGTGACAAAGCACTTCTACCCACTAAGCCACTTTGCACTTCCCTATTTTTCTTACATATTAGCTCAGTGAGGAAAATATTTTCATTTTACAGATAGTTAGCTGTGGCTAATATGAGTTAGGGAGCTTCAGAGAAACATAATCAGTGACTATAAACATGTTCTTCATTTAAAGAAGAAAAATAGACTATTTCATCTGTCATTTTTTGGAGAATTTCATACACACACACACACACACACACACACACACACCTATTTTGATGGTATCCACTCTATTCTCTGCCCTCCCACACTCCCTCTCCACTGGATGTCTGGTTGGTTTGTCCAGGTGCAGGGCCTGTGCATGCAGTCACAGCCATTGTGAGTCCTTACGCACTTCTGGGTTTTCAAAAAGAAGACTCTTTGGAACAAAATGAATGTGGAATACACTTTCGATTTTGCCATTTCCCCCAGGCATTTAAACTATAGTTGGAGAGTTGTAATTAAAAGCATTCTTTCAACACTTTGAATGCGTTCTCCTGCTTTCTAGTTGTACAGTATTTGATGAGGAATCAGACAGTAATCTTATCGACTGTCTGTGTATGTCATGAGCTGCTTCTTTGGTTGCTTCCAGGATATTTTCTGTCTTTCTGACACAGTATGGCTAATTTGAGTTTATTCAGTGGGCGCTCAACAAGCCTCTCATATGCACAAAAGCTTGGGTCAAATTACCTTCCTCTCCTCAGCTACTTTTCCTTCCTGTTCTCTCTTGCCCTTGAGCTTCCATTCTGCATGCGCTGGTGCACTTGGGGGCATGCTCCAGCTGTTTGGAAGACTGTTTCCTACACTCGGCTCTTTATACACAGAACAGGAGACATAGTCATCAAATAGAATAATGAAAGTTTAGTGTTTAGTACTTAATAACATTATATTTTGACCACAGAATCTGCTTATTGTGTTTCCATTTCACTGTAAAAGCCTGGCATTGAAGGAGGCAAAGTGCAAGTGTTTTCGTCTCTGATGCATTCACTTCAACATGCAGCTCTCTTTCCGTCTGTTCTCTAAGAATAGGAGAAGCTTCGACATTTCTACATATCTTCAGCTAATAAAAGTCACATGGGTATGCATGTGGAAACACACACACACACACACACACACACACACACACACACACCCTCTTATAATATTGGAATCAGTTGAGAAACCACAAGTATTCAAATGCAGGAAATCATGATTTTATAAGATTTTAATATGATCTACTCTTGGGAGACAAAGCCAAGCAAACTCCATTTCTGCGCAGGAATTGCTCCAGCGTGCATTGCAGTACGCTGTGGCGAGGGCACAGCTGCAGTCGTCACCTGCGATGCCCCACTGGTATTGCGGCTTACTGCACTGCATCCAGACTGCCTTCCTGTCCGGAAAACCTCTAAGTACAAACAAGACTCTAAGTCCAGATTTCATTTTCCCTTGGTATCAAAATATGGTAATTTAAGAGCCCTGAGAAATACTTTGTAGTATTTAAAAGGAAACGTGTAACATTCTTTTATTAGGATCTCTGTCTGGCCTGGTTTTTCAGAAAACACAGCACATGGCCCAGTTATCTCATCAGTTCAGGCTCCAAGCAAGTGCAGGTGTATAATATGACATCTTTCAAGATCATATTTTTCTCAAAAAAGGAGTAATACCAATATATTAAGAACTTCTGGTTAAAAACTAACTTAAAACAGAGACAATTTTACTATTATGGGGTTTCTTTCAATAAAACTAATATAAACCCTAAATTCATAATATATTTTAATCTGTCTCTAAGTATTTGGAAACGTTATTCTTTTGTATGTTAACAGTCTACTGTCCACAGCATACTTCAAACTCAACGGTTAACTCAATAATTTTCATATGGCGTAAACCAGACTCATCATGCTTCTTGATAAAGCATCTATTAATATATGCCTCATATCACACACAAATAAGTGTACGTGTAATAATAATAATGAATGTATGTATAACATGCTTTAGTTAATTACCTTATAGATCACACTTAATTTATCAGTATTAATGAATTATTTCCATGACAAGAGAAAGCTGGGGACCAGTGTCAGGAACACACACACAATTCTTGACTTCAGGAAACCAAGAACATGTAATAAAAAATTAGTCAAAACCTTGGATTGCCACCACAGATTTGAAATATGTTTTTAAAAGCTTATTTTTCTCACAATGTACAAATCCCATATTTTCCTGATAAATCTGAGTTCATCTTCGTAGTCTAAATTAGCGCAGCCAAACAGCTGAACACTAGAGTATGAATGAGATCCGGTGTTCTACACAGATGTGGACCTGAGATTTCTGTTCTGACAGGAAGAAAAGTTAGTTGTAGGCATCAGGAATGGAAAAGGGTACATGTGAACCTACACGTGCATGTCAGCTCCTGAGCATGGGCAGACTGGATAACACGCGTGTATGACACACGCATGCCCACACCACCAACTCCTGAGTATGGATGGGACAGACCGGATAACACACGTGTATGACACACACGTGCCCACACCACCAACTCCTGAGTATGGATGGGGCAGACCGGATAACACGCGTGTATGACACACGCATGCCCACACCGTCAGCTCCTGAGCATGGGCAGACTAGATAACACGCGTGTATGACACTCAGGTGCCCACACTGTCAGCTCCTGATGTGCTTGGCTGACTTCTAGCACTTTTGGGCAAACATCTCAGGAGAATAACTTGGACTCATTGAAATGAACTTGTCTGCAAACTTCTAAGATTTAGTCCAAATCCTGGCCCTTGGCTCTTTCTGCAGACCAGTTTCTGGCTTTTATGCTGCACAGGCTTCTAGATGCTATCAGCTTGCTCCTCACTGTTTCCCCAAATCCCCTTCTCTCACAACTACTCATTACACTTCCTCCTGAAAAGCAAAAGCCAGAAAACAACCCTTCTTAACACTCAAGCTAAAAGGCACTTCATTTTCTGAACTTCAAAATCAGGCACAAGGATTTCTGACTGCACTTCATAAAAGCATCCTAGGCTGTGCATGGACAACATTTTTAGTTGCTGAGCTTCTAGGACTCTACTTTTCTGATGGTACACAGTGCAGATATGCATCAATTCTAGAGGCTGTGTATTAATTTCTTACCAGAAATATCACAAGGATCTCACTGTCTGTAGTCTAAGTACAGTGAATGCAGAAAGGGCTTTGCTTTGGCTCTGACTTTCAGGAAACAGGCTCAACCAATTAGACAAGTCTAGTATTTTTTGAGTTTCCACTTAGGCTGATTTTCACTGAGTACTACCTTAGATATTGAGCGGAAAGTCAAATAGCACATGACTTTTCTTCTTAAGACGGCCAAGTGAAGGGCAGAGTCAGCAACACAAACAGACCCAGGTATTGTCAAGGCTCTAAAGAAGGACAACTTCCCTGCATCTGGTCAGATGCCATACAAGGTTTTCTGTTGAAGAGTTAAGAAATAAAAATACAGGGCTGGAGAGATGGCTCAGAGGTTAAGAGCATTGCCTGCTCTTCCAAAGGCCCTGAGTTCAATTCCCAGCAACCACATGGTGGCTCACAACCATCTGTAATGGGGTCTGGTGCCCTCTTCTGGCCTGCAGGCAGACACATAGACAGAATATTGTATACACAATAAATAAATAAATATTTAAAAAAAAAGAAATAAAAATACAGGAAAACCTCAAAACTCAAAAAACAAACACAAAGAAGTAGGATGTGCCTGATTATACTTGAGGTTCAGGATAAGGCCTCTCTTACCTTAAAGATTTCAAAACAAATACAAAATGCATACTACTTTAAGTATGTATTATCACATTTCAAACATCCACAAATCAAATTACCAAGAAATGACAACATAATTAGCACATACCACAGTGAACTATATCTGAAAAAATTAAGTGTAAAAATAAAAAGATTAGCAAATAAAATCTTTGTAATTATATGTGTATTAATTTTTGCTCACAAAATATAAAAGTTCTTGGAATTTACAAGTATTTCTTCAAATATAATTAAATAAAGAGAATAAAAGTATTTATTTTATCAACTAAATCATCCATACATGACCACCTTAACATTATAGACAAGTGGGACGCAAAAGAGTGGTGTGGGACAAGTGCCACGGGTGTGGTACATAACATCACAAAAGCATGCCCGTGACGTCTCAGCCGGACATGTCAAAGAACAGCTCTGCTCACTTAGCTCATTCTCAGGTTCCAGGCAGCTAACAGACAAAGAATGTTCTCAAAGCTATTGCTAATTCTTAAGTCTTTAGGTCAACTCTTCAAACTTTCGAGAGGTGAATTGTCTCAGTTAGAATGACTGGCTGCCTTGACCGCTGTTATTTCATAGTGACCAATGTCCTGCTGAGTAGATCATCATGTAGAAGGAACATGATGTGGAAAAGATACATTTTGGGAATGTTACTATTTAGACAGTTCAGTCAAATTCATAACACCATAAGCTACAGCTACAGATTTGTTTGGGGGACAAAGCAAGACTTCAGCATGAGTTTTCCTAGGAAGATTTATTGAGCGTGAAAAGAAGTGTGAAGCAGAGAACTAACACATAGTATCGATAGAGGTAACAAGAACAGAAAATAACCATGCCCAGTGCTAGCATCTACACAATGTTCTTAAGCACACAGTAACCAGAGCCTTCTTGTCTCCCACTCCTCATCCCCATTCTGCCTCTTAGAGTAAGTAACTCTTTACTGAAGGGAAAATAAAACAAAACACCAACCAAACTTTACAAAGAATAAAATCTTTCTAATATAACCAATTCATAAAGTTTAGTATGTAATCAAATAAATTGCACTGAATTTAGAGACATTTCCCTTAATTAAAAAACAACAGGAACCAAGGAGATGGTTCCACAGTTTGGGGTGCTTGCTTGCCCTGGAGTCCATGACTGGAACCAAGTCCCAAAAATTCTTCTCTAAACCCCACACATGATGTGGCAAATGTGTGCCCACCCACATTATGACAGAACAAACAAATAAATACAACAGAAATCCCAATAAAACAACAAAAGAATGGTTTACTTTTAGTATTTAGAAGTATGGACATTTTTGACTTAAATGTAATTTAAAAATACCTTGGAGATTATGAGTTCCAGTTTAAATTCTTAATATGCAAAAACTAATGATTTCAGAGAACATTCAAACAATTCTAGTCATGAATAAGAATACAGGATTACAGATTCTTTGACAGCTACAATCTGGTATAGTTCTGAGAAGGTAAAGAGGTTTGCCCTCACTGGAACATGATGAACTTTGACTTTTAAAGTCTGGCTTTCCAGCCACACACTCCACTGCACCTCAACAGCACATTAAGGCTTAATAGCTTGATCTGAGTATTTAAGAAAAAAAAAAAATTCTGGCTAAAAGCCAAATTCAAGTGCTTTTTTTTTTTTTTTTTTTGGTAGAATAACATATCTATTTCTAACTTCTGGCATGCTTTTCTCCTTGGACTGAATCCCTGACAGACATCTGTATTTTGTAATCTATCCTCCATTTCTGGCTCTGAAGACAGATTCTGAGTTCTACCCCAACAACCCGTCTCTATTTGAGTTCATTGGTGTGACAATCATAGTACTCGGAAGGAGGTTGGGAGGTCATACAGACAGCAGCTTGCTGCTCGGGACAAGATAACTCCGAGTCATAAAAACCAATGACATTTAGAAACTTGTAGGAACTGTTCTGTGACAGTTTCACTTCGTGGAATGGTTTGCTGCAGCACATCACGGCTTTATGCAAAGCCAGCCGCCAAGGAGATTACACTTCTACCTCATTCAAGGGATGCGGACATTGACATCAATCACTGGCTTGGATCTAAAACCAAGGCTAGAAAAATACAAAGTCTCCAGGACATTAGTACTGATTTATTCATAATAATTCACCACTACTGTGACTGTGATTCTTTGTTCAATCTTGGTTTGAATCTACCTTATTCATTTCTTAGTATTTTAAAGCCAATTTTTCTTAAACAACTCTCCAAATTTGCATGGTTGGTGCACTTACTTGCTATAAGACCTTTAGCTAATTAATCTTAAGCAAACTTCATGTGAGTGAGACAGGGAGTGTTCACTATATGGGCAAGAGCAAAGCTAGAACGCAGGACAACTACAAGCAACTTTCTGGCAATGCAGGTACTGCCTGTGGATTTAAGGTTTGTGGGTTAGGGAAATTACACGTGCATAGTATTAGATGCTACACAGCTGATTAAAAGTTAATGGGACACACTGGTTGGTCTTCACATTACTGAAAGTGAAGTAAGCAGACATGTTGTGCCCACTGTGATGCCAACACTATGTTGCCTGTGAAGTAACCAGAATTCAATTTACACCTAATCAAGATTTTAACAACTGCAAGATTACAAACAGTATGAGGGATAAGGAAGGGTATAGGGTTAATACCACAACCAGTGGTCCACAGCACAGATAGGAGATGTTCCAGGTCAGAGAATCCGTTCCCCCAGCAAACGCATGGCACAGGAGGGGAAACAATTATAAATGAAAAGGGATAGACATGTACCAACCAATGCAGCCTGGTGTGGGGGTACACATCTGGGATTCTAGTACTTGGGAGGCCAAAGAAGGAGAATTATCAAGAATTTGAGGTCAGCTTGAGTGATCAAACAAGAAAGCAAGCAAGGAATGAAGGAAGTGAGGGAGGGAGGAGAAAGGGAGCCCAAGGAGATGGCTCAGTTAGTAAAATGTTTGCTACAGTTTGAAGACCTCAGTTCAGATCCCCAGAACCCACATAAAAGAAGCTGCCCATGGCAGCATGCATCTGCAACCCCACAGGGGAGACAGAGAGAAGAAGGTTATCAGAGCAGGCTGGCCAGCCAGCCTAGCCAATCAGGGAGCCTGTCTCAAAACATAGAGGAAAGCAAAAGAGGGAGATACCCGACTTTGACCTCTGCCCCTACAAGTACACACACAAATAAAAAGGAGGAATCTATAAATTAACATAATCCATGAGCCTCAGTGGAATCCTGAGTTGGACAAATCAATTATGGAAACAAAGTTTCATTACTGCAAGGGAGAACCCATGCCGAGTATTTGTAAGGCATGATAGTACATTTCATTGGCTCGGAATAAGGCAAATCTAGGAATTTAGTTGATCATTATTTCAACGTCAGTGTAGCAGAATCCATCTGAGAGTGAGTTAAAAAGCTGACGAAGGTTCCTCTGAGACTATTCAAGTCAGATGACAGATGACTCTCTCAGTTTCTCTCTCTCTCTTACACACACACACACACACACACACACACCACCACCACCACCACCACCACCACCACCAACAACAACAACAACAAAAACCACATCTTTCATCTTACCATGACAATTGCCCTCTGATGGGTATTTCCTAAGGCTAGCTAAGACTCTTTTGTATTCTTTGCACAAAAAGCAACCAGACCAATAAGTGACTCAAAAAAGAAATAAAACAAAATACAAACAACAGAAGTCCTAGGAAGAATACCAGAATGGATTCCAGTGTGGCCTAGAGTCAATATGTAATTCAGCTGCTTCTGCAGAATCCTAAGTATCTCAATGTGGCTGATAAAGTGAAGATATCATTGCCTTCTGCAAGTCTGAAGTATTCAAATATGGTGACACCAATATTTAGAAAACTATGTGACACATGCTTTTGATTTAAATCCGTTTTATACAATGTAAGATGATCTGTAATATGGTAGAGATTTATTTCATAATTATAGAAGCAACACAATGCATTATAGAGTAGAATATAGAGTCTGAGTGGGAAAAAAAGAGATTTAAAAAAATGTGCTGAGGGAAGAAGGCTCATTTTTGGGGACAGAATTTGTGGATTGGTAAGTCTGAGGCACAATGACCATATGTGAAGGTGCATTTTGGGGAAGACATCTCCAAACTCATGCCCTAAAGTGCCTCAAATTCAGTAGCCACAGCAGTACATCTGTCTAAAATGAGCACTTCCATCTAAGCCAAGATCCTGGCTTTGCCCTGGACCAATGGTATGGCCTGAGGAGCCTTCTTTAATCTCTGTGAGCCTTAGCTTTCTTTTCTGTGTATTAAGAGTAACAGCTGTGATGCAATCAGAATGAGTTTTGTAGCATGAGCACCAAAGTAGTCTAATTTAAAGTGGCCTGCACAAGGTAAACGGGGTGGGAACAGAGAGCTAAGCACGTGTCAGAAATGACCTCTTCCAGTCCCAAGATCATAGGTTTGCTATGACTTGGCAAAGTCTGTCAGCCACCACACAGCAGCACATGGATGTGTGAGGATCCAGCAGTCAGGACACTGCTCGCCTGCAACAATTCCTAGCCTGCTATTTGCTTGTGGTTCTATTGCCCGTCCCTCCTTTCCAAACTCTGCACTTTCTCTGAGTATGACTTCTATTTCACACCCTTCTGTTCTAATTCGATGAGCACAACTCTTCAACTATTTCTCAAATAACTATTGCTAGTTGCTGAATTGCCAGATCATTTCTGAACTTGTAATAAAAATTTTACAATTACTCTATTACAGCCTTAAATTATAAGTGTCCACTGAAGAATTGATCTCTCCCATACCTCTGACTACTCCATATTTTCTGACTTTTCAAACTCCCTTTAATGGTAGCATTCTACCCTGTTAGCTCCCTAGAACTGACCCAAAGAGTTATCTTTAATTTTTCTCTGGCCAAGTCTAGACACTAAAACTCTAGATGCCTCTCACGTATATATCCTCTTCCAACTTTTGTCCCCAGGATTATTCTTGAGTAACTGATATGCATTTTGAGGGCTAGAGAGATGGTTCTGTGGGTAAAGATGCTTGTCACCAAGTCTGGTGACCCAAGTTTGATCTCCAAGAGACATATGGTACAGGGAAAGAACCAATACCTGCAAGCTGTTATGTGTAGAATGCCCATGCCATGGCCGGTACCCATGTAGAGGCTGGAAGGCAACCTTAGGGAGTCGGGTCTCTCCTTTTATCTTGGATTTTAGGGACACTTTGTACTCAAGTCATCAAGCTTACAGCAAGTGCCTTTACCCACAGGGCCATCTTGTCAGACCAAACTCCCCCTTTAAAACTAGGTGGTGGATTAAGAAATTGGAAGTCATTTACTTCAAAATATATGACAAATGATTTTTTTCATCTGAATGATGAATGTCTTTATAAAGAGGATAGGAAACGGATAAAGAACTTGTACTTTGCAGTACTTTTGAAACTCAATTGTCTTTCAACATTCATAGTCTAGGCAAGGCCAGAGGCAAACTGGAACTTGTCTAGGGCAAGCCTTTAGCTGAATGTAGTAACTGCTCACTCTCACACAGGCCCTCCCATGTGCTAGACACCGTGCTAAGTGCTCTTTATAGTGTTAGTCACACTTTATAGAACAGGGAGTCAAAGAGCAGGGAAGGGATATAACTTGCTCATGGCACCTGCTGATCTGGTTTGTGGAAGCCTCAGTGGTGCAATAGTGACACTTCTGTTTCAGGAGCAATCATCACCTGTCTAATCAGACCTAAAGCCCATCCAATAAAAGGGAACTCATTCCTTATACTATAAGCCTAGCCAAGAAGCAGTGGCTAGAAACATCACAGACCCTGAAGGAGGACCTACTAACATCGTGTTACTAAAGTCACACAGCTGCCAACTGCCTCCTAGGAGCTCCTCTCTAGATCCATAGATAAACCAAGTTCTTAGCTGGGCGGTGGTGGTGCACACCTTTAATCCCAGCATGCGGGAGGTTGAGGCAGGAGGATCTCTGTGAGTTCGAGGCCAGTCTGGTCTACAAGAGCTGGTTCCAGGACAGGCTCCAAAGCTACAGAGAAACCCTGTCTCGAAAAAAAAAAGTAGTTCTCACATTTCATCAAAGAAACTGTTCTCTTTGCAGCACATAGAGACTATCAGAGATCCATAATAAATCAAAAGGCAGAGAGTAAGAACTGTAGGTGTCCAGCTTCCAGGTGCGGGGACAGAAGAGCCCGAGGACCTGAACAACTGCTATGGGACAGGACATGGGTGCTGCTCCTATGAACTCTCAAAAGTGTGACTGCCTACCACAAGACCTGCAAAGACCACACCAGCTGAGATGCCAACATGGATGGTGGAAAGCTTCACTGAGCCTGCCCTAGGTGATGAGCTATCAGAAGTCAGTGGCTTCTGAGAGAAGGAGAACCAGCTTGTCTACTTTGCTTTTCTTTTTCCAGGATGAGCCACCAACTCAAGGGATCAGGACTAACAACATGCAAACATAGGCAGCACTAAGGCGACTCAGCTGAGGGGTATGTGCATCATAAATATGGAAGGACAGGCAATGAGAGAGAAGGAGGGTGGGAAGGATTCAAATATAGCTTGTACAACCTCAAATAAAAAATACAGAGGTGTTGAAGGATGCTGCTTGTTGGTTCCCAGCTGCTTAGCCCAGAAATAATCACACAGAAACTGTATTAATTAAATCACTGCTTGGCCCATTAGCTCTAGCTTCTTATTGGCTAACTCAGATATTAATTTAGCCCATTTCTAGTAATCTGTGTATTGCCATGTGGTTGTGGCTTACAGGCTAAAGTTCTGGCATCTGTCTCCAGCGGGACTACATGGCGTCTCTCTGACTCCGCCTTCCTTCTTGCTATAGGCAAGCCAGTTTCTTATTAACCAATAAAAGCAGCACATAGTCAGAAGGTCCTCCCACACCACTGAGGTACATTACAAACTGCCTTTCTGTACTTCCCCCAACTTTTGTTTTTTGCTCTCTGAATCAAAGTAGTATCTAAGAAATCATAGTCAATGAATATGATTTTTACTATGGATCTAAGGAGGAGGACTTCTATTTAGTAACTAATTCATACACTATCTAGATATATTCACCATTGCTTTATTTGATAGTTTTACACCCCAAACTTTTTGTATATGTGGTACATGCACTCGGAGGTCAGAGGAAGACTCTGGCTGTCTCGCTGTTCCTCTCCAATTTACTCCTTTGGAAATCATCTTTCACTGACCCTTGAGTGAGGCCAGCAGCCAGCAAGCCCCAATGATCCTCCCTCCTCTACCCACCACTGTGCTCAGAGCTGCAGGCACCCACATAGCCACACACAGCTTTTTATGTTTGAGCTCTTACCTGAGGAGCCATCTTCCCAACCCCTCCCTAACATTCTAATGCAGAATAGTAAACATCAAACACTCCAGCTGTCAAACACAGTCCTTTGTTTCCAAGAAGAAACAGTTCCCTTCCTCCACCCTTAAGTGCAAGAGTCTTTAATAGGAAGAGAGAAATAGGCTAATAAAATTTCTATCACCAAATAAAGTGACAGGACAAACATGACCGGTATTCTTCCAGTTGGCAAATGGTTTCCATTTACTCTAAAAGCACATCGTGCTGGCAGACTCCTCCCACCTCCTCTCTGAAGGCTGAGAAATGCTATCACGTCAAACTATTGACTGCTTTTTATTTCCAAAATCTCATTGACTGTTTAAGTTTTGTCTAATTTGATCTGGAAGACTTCACTTAATGAACTACAAAGTGAGGTTTCTTACTGCACCATTGAATGGTGATGTATCCCACAGTGAGGCCCGAAGAAGAGAGCTTTGGAGCAAACAAAAGCAGACAGCTGGACACCATCCTCGGGGTTGCTCCTGCCTTTGACAGTGGGACTGCTTGAGTCTCCAGCATCTTCTCTTTCCTTCCTCCTCTGCAAATTAATACTAATCTTCCCTTAGCTGGGTATGGCCAACTGACCTAACTCTGGACTTTGGGTCTTGGCAGCACAGTAGTACAGGATGTGGGCGTCTTAAGGCAGGAAAATGACTTCTGTCTGTCCTATCCTTTTTCTACGCTAGAGCAGACATAAGGCACCTGAAGTCTATGCAGCCATCTTGGACTCTGCAAACATCTAGTGCTGGAGACAGCATGAGGCTGCATATGGACAGCCCTAGGTTACGTACTCCAAGGCTTCCCACACGGGAGGGGATGAACTAATGTCTGTTTAAGCTCTTGGTAACCTGTATTTTCTGAAAGAGGAAAAACAGCTCCAGCAGTGTTTCCCATACTCCTGGGATTCTCGGCAGAGAATCCCACAGCTTCCAGGGTCAAAACCTTGTGACTTCATGCACTTTCCTGAGGAAAGATGCCCAAGGAGACTCAGACCCTTTCCTTCTCTCTGACATGAGGGTACCACCGAGCCCTCTACAGGGCCGGCTCCAGACAAAGTGAGCCACACTAGCACAACTGCACCCTCTCTTTCCACAGTGTGAGCGCTCTTCCAACAGACTTCTCATTGGTCTGACATCTGCCTGCCACCTTTGACTTTTACGAGCTTTCTTTGGTTATAGCCTTTGCCATAACCTGTCAAGGCTCTCATTTCCAGTCTGTCTTTGCTTTCTCCTTTCCATCTTTACAGACTCTGAGCCAGTCTACTCTAAGGACTGAGCTGCCAATGGCTTATGAAGCTATAAAGGGATGGATGAATTCCAGAGTCTCCAAGTAGTCAAAGCAACATAACACAGGACTCACGGACCAATCGAGATCTCAGTGTGAATCCTAGTTTTATCTCCTCCCTGCCTTCTCAACTTACTTAACTTCTTAGACCCCACTTACCTTCTATCCAAAGTGGAGATCACAGTACTGATTTCATGGGCAACAGGGATAATGAAGAGACACGACCCAGAAACAGCACATGTGAATGCGTCACCTCCTTGTCCTCAATGGAGTGGACACAGACTGGCTCACCATGACCTGCAGCTCTTCTACTCTTCTACTCACTCCACCCTGGTTCAGCCTGTCCTTGCCAAATCAGACTATTCTACCTTCTAGAAATATTATGTTCAACTTTCTCTATTCAGTTCTGAACATACTTATTTTTAAAGGTACTGGGAACTGAACCCAGGACCCCATGCATGGTGGACAAGAACTCTACCACTGAGCTAATTCCCAACCCTGACAGTGATTTTTAAAATATACCTTCTCCTTTCTTTATTTCTTGAAATCCTACTTCCTCACCAGTGACCACCTAGATATCCATCTCTTCATGCAGCCGTGTTGTGGCGGCTCCAATGAGCTGTATTTTTTCTTTGTTAAAATGCACACTCTTGGCTTCTTCTCCAGTCTATAACAGGTCATGCCTGGCTTGCACTGTGCCCTTGTCCCTCCTAGGAAGCGACAGGCACCTTGAGAATAGAGCAAGAGCCCTCCTACTACTCAGCACCTAGCCCTGCTTGCCTCCTCTGTCTACTGAGGTGATCAGAAGTTCTTTGGGATCTATTCCTAGACTGATTCAGACTTTCACACACCACAAAAAACAGAAGGATTAAAAATGTATTCGGGTATTTCCTCTTCTCATCCAAAAAAAGAGGAAGTGCCTTCTGGAAGTGATCACTCTTAGTAGCTGGCCCAGCGCTGTCCGTCATCCACAAACATTTGTTAGTGTCCACCATTTCCCCTTTCCTTGATTCTGAAGACTCTGGCTCAGCTTCTCACTTCCTCCAGGCCTATGCAGATTTTTTTCCCATTTCAACAATGAATCTTATATCTGGCTTTGAGCACTTCTCCTAAAGATGATGGATAGGCGCAAAGCCTTCTGGGACACATTAGTACAGCTGCCAGTGGGCAGGAGGTGCTTATAAAATGAAAAGCTCGGGATTCTGGGAACACATGTGCAACTATAAGTGAACCGCCCAATGCTGCTGAAAAGAAACACCCAAGACTACTTCCTTTTATTCTTCTTAAGCTATGTGTGGAAGAGAGAAATCATACTACACTGTGAGTCACCATAATCTCTGCCTGTTGGGTCCATGTGCTCTAGAATTATATGGTGACTGTAAAGGCAATTTTACAGCAGCAACAGTATTCTCTACTTTATTTCGTAAAGCCAATTATACATGCCTGAGCTGGGATATTTTTTACATAATTATAAAAAGGAAAAGAAAAAAAATCACACAACTGTAAAATTTAATGAGGTTTTAGTTTGGTATCTAGACAAACAATGGGTTAAAATGTCACTAGTAAACTACAACCAAATCCATGCTAATCTAGAGACACCAATACACCATATTATAAACCAATTCCAGGCTAATCCGGAGATATCAATACACCATACTATAAACCAATTCCAGGCTAATCTGGAGATATCAATACGCCATATTATAAACCAAATCCATGCTAATCTAGAGATCCCAATATACCATATTATAAACTTAAATTTTTTAGAATTACAAAATGATATGATTAAGTGCTGAAACCTCATTATCACTGTGAATCTGTGCAATTGCTATGCCACAGTCGCTGCTCTGGTCAGTGCAGGCACTGATTTTAAATTGCTGTGAGAAGTGACCTCTTGCGTCTTGAGTGATATGGGACCCTGTCTACCTAAGATGATGTCAGGACAGTGACGGGATTAAAGTGGCATGGATCATTTTGGCAGGTACAAGACAAGAAGCTAGAAAAACAGAAAAAAAAATTCTATTTTTTTCTTCTTTCATATTTCCTTTTTAGGGGAGAGAGTCTTTCTAGAGCCCCTCTGCCAGGGATGGCCCTCCTCCCAGGGCTACTCCCCTAGGGTCCACACACACCAGCCTGTTTTGCTCTCTTAGGGCTGCTCTCCCTGCTGTATCTGGATGTTAAGTCTCCCTGCCTTTGCTCAAGTCTCAGTGGAGTCTCTTTCCACACTGGACACAAAGACACCACCGATGGTGTAGCTGTGAGAAAGGCAATGTCTCCTCAGATAGTCACTTTGTCAGCAAAAGCCTCTATTAACCACACATAGATGCAGCATTCCCTGGAACTACCACAACGCCAACACAAAAGGTGACCTTCCCAAAAGATGGGGCTTCTTCTCTAACAGCAAATTCAGAGTTTCTTCTTCTTTGAGAAGATTTATGTTCTTGGATTGGCCAAGGAGCTCCATGGAAAGCCCAAAACAGCCCAGGCTACTGGCAAGGCTAACGGTTGATCCCCACAAACTGATGGCAAGGCTCTATTGTGAAGACGACATCTGCGTAACTCCCTGAACACAGAGGAGTCAAGCTGGTGCCTACCGAGAGTCTTCACCCCTACTGATCAGTGTTTGTGGTACTGGAAGGTACTCTGTACACTACCAGAGGAGAGAGGTAAGCACCACCCTGGCTACAAACCTGACCATCTACAACGTGAGCTACACAGTAGAGGCACAAATGTTGTAGGAATAACTGACCACCATCTAAATGGATTTAAGATACGTTCCATGAGATGGAACTCGTTCCTGACACTGCTAAGGGAATACAGAACCCAAGACTAGATAGGCCAGGGACCAAGGGGAAAACCAAAACTACTGTTCTGCTGAAGGAACATAGACAAAATGACTAACAACATCTGCTAAATTCATAGACCAGGGTCTTGCTCAGCCATCATCAGGAAGCTTCCTCCTGCAGTTGACTGGAACAAAAACAGAATCATAACTGGGCAATGTGCAGAGAGACACCTCGGAACATTTGGTCCTAAATGGGATGTCTCCATCAAAACCCTCCCCTCAGGATTCAGGCAACTCTGTGGAAGAGGAGGTAAGAGCCACTGAGGATAAACAATACCAGGAAATCACACTTAAAAGCAGGTCCCAGGACCAGCAGTAAATGGACAACACAAAATAAATTCAATGGTATTTTTGGAGGTTATTTTTGTGTCATAACACTTTGTCTGGGCATTTCCCTCCTTCTACGTTCTATGTCTTCCTTTAGATATGTTAACAGCTAATCTCTCTTGCATTTACTTTTACTGATTTAAAGCTACTTTGGCATATTATTGGATAATTATTTTATGATAAAGTAAAATGGTAATTTTATTTTCTTCTTCCCCACATTTCCCAATAGTGCAGGGCTCACTGTCACTTAGGTAAACCATCTAGAATAGTCTCTTCCCAGATTTTTATGTAGAGCAAGGGCTTTGTAGTTAGACAGATAGGTGTGAAGTTGAGACTTCCCTTACTAACAAATTCTTTGCTTCAGGAACAGTTCAGTTTACCCAACTGTAAAATGGAGATGATGCCCATTTCATAGCAAATTAAAATTTGTTATTCGTTCAGTGTGGCTTCGCTTTGATTTTTATAGCAATATTAATTATTAACTGTTACAGCAGCTAAGAGTACCTGAGTTCCTAACACCGTCTTCTGTTTGTCTTACACACCAGCACTCACAGGCACACATTTGCCTACACAGATACACGTAATCAAAAAAAGAAAAACCAATTGTCCCGACTTTTAAGCTGGATGAGTGGAAGAGAACTGGGCACAAGTGCACTGACGTCTTCAGCATACGCTTCTCTCCCTTGGAATCAACAAACGGCATTACTGACTGTGCTTGTTCCTCCTGTCCCCCGTGCAGAGACATTTAAGGAATTACAAGTGTGATTATTTCTCATTATGTACCAAGAAGGAATATGTACCAAACGCTAATGATTTCGCCAAGGAAATTATTCAATTAGGGAATTTTGAGATCTGAAGGGCAAATTTACATGGGAGAAATAAATTTGTCACTAACATAAAATGTCAGAGCACTTCCCTGGCTAAAGATGTTTACAGGGGTTAGATAGATGCTCAGGGGTTAAGGGCACCTGCTGTTCTACCAGAGGGCCTGAGTTCAACTCAAGGTACCCACATCAGGCAGATCACCCTTGTCTGGAACCCCAGCTCCAAGGAATTCAGTGCATCTGACTGCCACAGGTACTACATGCAGAGATACACATACATTTAACTAAGAGATGATAAAAAAAAATAGACCTTAAAATACTTTAAAAAACATTTTCTAATTTTATTCTTGTTCCATCAATACTGTGCTCTTGTTTCCTCATTAATATGCTGCATATAACAATCAGTCAAGCTAAATATTATCCCCTCCCATATAAAGTAACACAATGGATCTACATAAAAATTAAAATGTCCATCCGTTGTGGTGGCAAATGTCTTTAAGCCTGGAATTTGGGAGGCTGAGGCACTTTTTAGTCTCTTTGAGTTCAAGTCCACTCTGGTCTGTATATACAGCAAGTTCCAGGTTAGCCAAGGCTATACCCTCCAGTCCATATATACATCAAGTTTCAGATTAGCCAAGGCGGTACAGTCTGGTTTATATATACAGAAAGTTCCAGGTTAGCCAAGGCTGTACCCTCCAGTCCATATATACATCAAGTTCCAGGTTAGCCAAGGCTGTACAGTCTGGTCTATATATACAGAAAATTCCAGGTTAGCTAAGGCTGTACCCTCCAGTCCATATATACATCAAGTTCCAGATTAGCCAAGGCAGTACAGTCTGGTTTATATATACAGAAAGTTCCAGGTTAGCCAAGGCGGTACAGTCTGGTCTATATATACAGTAAGTTACAGGTTAGCCAAGGCTGTAAAGTGAGACCCTGTCTTAAAAACAATCCATTGCCAAGTCTGAAAGTGGACATTTCAAACTGGAATCCTAACAAGATGCAATAAGGTGAGGGAAAGGGAACCCTGGAAATTGCCACACAAAATCACACCACCAGGGGGAAAGGGAACCCTGGAAACTGCCACACAAAATCACACACCTAAGCCCATTTAAAGCAACACTCTTTACAGGTTGGTGGTATCTTTCAATCCCAGTTCTTGTTAACTACATATACCTTCATTTTGTTGACATGTCAGTATTTAAATTTATGTGATAAAATCTTTAATGGACACAAAATAAAGTCATTTTGGTTTCTATAACATTAAATTTAGGGTTCTTTTTTTTTTAGAATCTATGGTTAGATGAATAATATAGGCACGTTCCTATATGTTCCATTAAAATTCCAAAATAAATTTACTAATATACTATGAATAACTTCTTAATAATTAACTTATTAACTTTAAACTTAAGTTAATTAGTTAACTTCTTAATACTTCTACACAGCAGGCAGCAGGAACCCAGGCATCCAAGCATTTACCACTAACAATTTTTTGCGTGGCCCTATTTAGTACAAGGAACACAGTGGTAAGCTATGTGATCCCTTTCTTGAGACACACAATCTCGGAATGAAAGAAGATATAGAGAAACAGGATAAAGTGAAAAGCAGCATCAAAGCAGTGACATCTGTGTTCCAGGGTTTCAGGAGGATGGCAGCACGTTTAGACATGCTGTCCGAGAAGTTTTCAGGGGTCAGACGGAATGTTAGCTAACCCAAGAGTAGACAGGACTCTAGTTTTCAAGAAAGGAGAAACTGACAGTGTGTTGGCTTATTTAATTTTATTATTGTTTTTCTTGAGAGTCAAGAGGGAAGTCAAGTCAGCTGAGGCACTACATGGAACAGACTGCCTGTGGGCATGTCTTTGGGGCATTTTCTCGATGGCTAGTGGATGTAGGAAGGTCCAGCTCACCAAAGGCCGTGCATCTCAAATCAGGTAGGTCCAAGCTGTATAAGGAAGCCGGCTGCCATGAGCCATGAGAGCAAGCTGGGAAGCAGTGTCTTCTGAGTCTGCTCCGGTCCCTGCTTGAGTTCCTGTCCTGATTCCCCCAATAGTAGACTGCAACCCGGAAGTGTAAGCTGAAAGAAATCTTTTCTGCCCCAGATTGTTTTGGACATAAAGTTTATCAGAACAATAGAAATCAAACTAATAAATAAGGAAAAAGTGGGTAGTTAAAGTTGGTTTTGGAAATACAAATAGGCTAGTTTAACTAAAGCATGTTCAATGTCCAGGGCATGCCAGGTTATCACAGCAGGCATAGCAGGGTGACAGACCCACGGAGTGTTTCCTTCAGTGAGTCATGTGATCTCTCTGTTCCTATACGATTTTGGAAAGGCTAGGTTGGATGGGAGACTGGGGGCTGAGATGGCATGAAGAAGTCTCATAATAATCTCTAGGTGTTTGTGTAAGCTGAGTAGAGAAGACCCCACTATGTGTAAAGGCATTGATTTAAGCATATTAACTATAATGTTCCATTTACTGTAATAGCCTGCAATTACTTTGAAAGATTGATAACGACAACTGTTACTTTTAGGAAAGGAAGTTGAAAGTCTGGGAAGCCCAGAAGTTTGGTCAGAAGAACCGTCACAGCCCACAGAATCTACACTGCACCACACTGACCAGGGCACCTTTCATACTTTCCTTCCCCTCAGGTCAGCCACGCAACATCAGACCCGAGCCTCCAGAACAGACGCGAGACCATCGCAGTACAATGAGGACAACAGGAGGGTTCCCTTTGGAAGAGGACGTAGGGAGACTCCTCTACCCATCAACACCAAAGAACTAGTCACGCTCGATGGAGCTCCCAGCACATGAGTGGCTCAGATGTTTTCTGACCCCTAAGAGCAACTCTAGGACCTGAACCTTTAGGTACAAAGGAGAAAATCTGAGCTATCTGATCCTGTGACCGATGCTACATAGTTTCTATTCTCAACTTCTCTAAGGAAACAAGACAATTTGTAGGACCCTAAGATTGCAACTGAAGAGTTGCTTCTGTCCATGAGATCCATTCCCAGCCGCAAGTTAAATTCTGTTGCTCAAAGGCAGAACATGAGGACAGACAGCTCCAGGATCTCAGGAAATGGCATCAGGACACTTCTCCTATCTGTTGAGTCCTGTTGCTTTATCTTTACTGTGAACGCTATACTACTCTATACACAGAATCCCTGCTGTGAATTCTAGAACAAGCTCAACTTCCAGAAACCGCAGCCCTGTCTTGTTCCCTAGGCCTACATCTCTACTTTGAACTTTACCCATACATTGATTCCTTATATTTTTTTATTAAGTTATAAAACATTGTATGACCAGATACTGACTCTGGCTATTGAGAATGGTCAAGCTTCCGGTATGCTGCTTGGATCCCTGGAACCCCCTGATCTTTACTGCTTTAGGTGGTCCAGAGACATCAAAGTATCTCTCTCCTTTTTACACATGTAGCATTCATACAGCATACAAGTGAATGTACTCATCTTTGCTACTACTGACAGAAGAAATATATATGCTCTAATAATTTTTTTCTTAATGGTCATTATTTTCTCATACTTATTTTATTTTAGAAAGATAAAAGCAGCCACTACACACCTGCAGCACATCACCAAGGTCCGCTGTGCTAATATCTGGGTCCTCTGTGGTGTTGAAAGGCACAGGAGTTATCCGCACCAGGGTAAGCACGCGAGGTTCTGGATACCTCCACAGCATCATCCCCGGGCTCTCGTCTGTCTCACTGCAGAACAAGACTTCATAGGCACCAGGGAGTTTCAAAGGTTCTGCCAAATGAAAACAACATTGCAAGGTTTTAAAAAGGAACACGTTGATTTCTCAGAGGAAAAAAAAAATCACATAAAGAAACTAACTGATCAGTTTAAATAAGATTTGAGATGGAAAAAGTCAATTTCAAAGAGGGACTGATTGGTGTTATCACTCCACACTGTCAGTGTGAATGGACCGCTTTCCCGTGCTCCAGTGCTATCAGTGCACTCATTCCACGCCACACACGGCACGCACACTCAAACTGACACTGCCTGTACTCACCAGCATCCTGTAGGTACTGGAAGGTGCCTGTCCGCAGGTCATCTGAACTTGGTTCACTTCTCAGAGCTTGAGTCTTATCCACAAGAGATGGCATCTGGGGTGCTGATTCGGGAACCGGCACTTCAAAGCTCCTCTCTTCCTGAAGATATCCACTGAATAATTCATGCAGAAGGGACAAGCAATTCA
Organism: Arvicola amphibius; assembly: GCF_903992535.2. Taxonomy (NCBI): domain Eukaryota; kingdom Metazoa; phylum Chordata; class Mammalia; order Rodentia; family Cricetidae; genus Arvicola; species Arvicola amphibius. The sequence goes on along the minus strand of NC_052055.2, from coordinate 2,391,635 downwards.
AATGCTCTTGACCCCAGAAGACCTTCAAAAGGGTATGAAAATATTAACAGTCTTTAAACATAAACATTTCTTGAGAATAATTAGGTACAAATCATATTTGAATTAATGTGAGGCTATAATCATGTTCAGTATAATTAATAATAATAAACTACAATTTCCAAGAAATAATAATTTATTGTTTGAAATTCTAATATTTGAATAACCTATCATGGATTGTGTAGATAAGAGTAAACTTTAAACTTTAGATTAGTGATGATATTACAATGGTGTGAAGCACTGTTTGCCAATTCATTCAGCAAAAAGGAAAAAGAATATTTCTTAAAGTCCAAGATCAGGACACACAGGTTCTCTAGGCCAAATATTAATAAAATGATAACAGTCTCGTGGACTGACTTCTTCCATTTGCCAGAGATCAGTCCTAACAGGAGAGAAGGAAACTGGCCCCTGTACGGTTCCTGGAGTCTGTGTTAGTGAGACTGTCAGCGTCAGCTCCCCTCCGGCAGCACAGTGTCCAGGGTCAGAGGGAGAGACAATGACAGAGAAGGACCAGGGGCACAGCGATTAGTGTCAAGTGCCTAGAACAAGAGAGGACAAACTTCATTTTTCTCTTATTACTGTTCTTAATGTGTACTTTTCTCCTAGAGAAAAGGTAGTGCAGTTAAAAAACATTTAAAAGGTTACTGACAGAAATGAAAGCCTTTTCAAAGCGATAAGTAATTTCCTTGGAATATCCCCAAATTGTGGTTCATGCCAGAAAAAAGGGGTTAAAAGTTGAAAGATTGATACCCAGAAGATGCTCAATCATACTACAAAAGCATCTGTTCAACTATGTTCATAGCAGCATTGTTTGTCATAGCCAGAACCTGGAAACAACCCAGATGCCCCTCAACTGAAGACTGGATAAAGAAAGTGTGGCGCATCTACACCTTAGAGTACTACTAGGCGGTAAAAAAAACAATGACATCTTGAATTCTGCATGCAAATGATGGAATTAAAAAACACCATCCTGAGTGAGGTAACCCAGTTCCCCCCAAAATGAATATGGTATACTCACTCATTAGTGGATACTAGCTAAACAAAGGATACTGAGCCTGTAGTTCATGATCCTAGAGAAGCTAAGTAATAAGGAGAACCCTAAGAAAAATATATAGAGACCCACCTGGAAATTGGAAACTGACAAAATCTCCTAACAAAATTGGGACCATGGGGGCAGGGAGTAGAAGGAAGGGAAGAAGGGGGTTGAGGAGAACTTGAGGGAATGGGATAGTCAAGATGGATGAAGGACAGATATGAGAGCAAGGAAAAAGATATCTTGATTGAGGGAGCCATTATGGGGTTAGCAAGAAACCTGGCTCTAGAAAAACTCCCAGGAATCCACAAGGATGACCCCAGCTAAGACCCTAAGCAGTAGAGGACAGGGTGCCCGAATTGGCCTGGCCCTGTAGTCAGACTGATGATTATCTTAAACTTTCCTCCAACAACAGATGGAAACAGAGGCAGAGACCCACATCGGAGCACCGGACTGAGCTTCCAGGGTCTAGTTGAAGAGTAGAAGAAATGAGAATATGAGCAAAGAAGTCAAGACCATGAAGGGTTCATCCACTGAAACAGTTTACCTGAGCTAATTGAAACTCTCCAACTCCAGCTGGACTGGGAAGGGACATGCATAGGACCAAACCAGTACCTTTAAATGTGGCTGACAGTTGTATGGCTGGGGCAGACTGAGGGGCCAATGGCAGTGGCACTGGGATTTATCTCTACTGCACGTACTGGTTTTCTGGGATCCTATTCTCTTCGGATGTTTACCTTGCTCAGCCTTGATGTAGTGGGGAGGGCCTTGGACTTTCCATAAAGCAAAGTGCCTTACCTTCTCTTAGGATTAGAAGGGATGGGGTGGGAGTGTGTATGGAGGGAATGGGAGGAGGAGAGGGAGTGGGAATTTGGATTGGTTTTTTTTTTTTAAATCTAATAAAAAAGAAAACTAAAAAAGTTGAAAGATTGCAATTTTTGGTTGATTTTAAGAAATGCACATTTAATACACCCCCTTTAGTGATAAACTAGTCACTAAAATTTCTGTCATTGTGAATCTTGTAACTTTTTTGATTTCCAACAATCTTGAGGGACATGAAATTGCATAATGAAGTTAAGAGCTACCTAAGTATTATCAAGAAAGAGAATAGAGAATCTCACACATTCCATACCTGGCTATAGGCACGAATGAGAGGTTAGGATATAATATACCAAATTTTAATAAGCGAGCATCATATGCCTAAGGTAGTTGCAACTATGACACAGCTCTGTGTGTTCGGTGACACTGGGCCTGATCCAGGCTGACTGCTCTACAATTAGAAACCCCACACAATAGAAAGTTTCCCTAGCATTTCCACTCCCAGTTTCCAGTTTCACAACCAAGAGAAACCAAACTGTATGTCCACGGAGAACCTGTCTACAGCTGTTCACAGAAGCACTTTTCGGGAATAGTCCAAAGTGGAACGATTCCCAAACTCCCTCAACTGGTGAATGAATGGTAAGAAGATACTCTAAGGTTTGACTGTGATGACAACGATCACAAAACCCTGAATATACCAACAACAGCAGCAAGACCCCAACCCATTGAACTATACTGTGAAACAGGGAAATGAGACGATATGACCCATTCTTCAGTCATGCTGTTAAGATCATACACTTCCTTATCACACAAAAAATTTAAATTTTGGTGAAGTATTTCAAAACAAAACAAAACAACAACAGTCCAGTTAAAAACCTGTGGGGAAAATTTGGTAGCCCCTACAGACCTGTAGCAGACCACCTCTTAAATCCACGGCTATTTTTGGTATGGCCTGTTGTGGGCCTGGATTGCCACTGTGTTTACACCACTTGGCTTCCAGATTGACAGTAGCAGAGAAAGGTCCCATCAGAATCCGACTTCTGTCTTTGAGGCTTGTTTTAAGGAGAAAATCACTTATGTTGAGGAGGAATGATGATCCAAGACTTATGCCTGAAGGAGAGAAAAAGAAAGGCTGTATAGTTTAATTATTCCTGGGCAAAAAAAAAAAAAAAAGTTAGGGAAAGGACTAGGCATGTTTAAAAAACAGTGGAACTCTTCTCTTGGCCAGCTCTCCCCAGCCTTGTGCCATTATTACAGAATTCTGAAGCAGGTAGACATTCACATTCCTAACAAAGCAATATTTGCCAAAACACTAGGACTTTTCCATGTGTGCACAATTTAAGTTTTATGAGTGGAGATGGTTTCATTAAATTCTGCAAGCTTTTCACAAGTACATTAGGGACAAGGACAGCTGCTTCATTCGCCCGTTACCACGATATGAAGGGGCGATTTTCTGTGCTCTCTTACGACAACAGAGCGCAGTTTAATACACTTTGCTAGACACTCAAAACTCAAGTTTTGGGTTGGCCCATGCTAAAATTCAAAACAATCAAAATACATAACATGTGCTTTCTAAAAACTCTGGCTTAATCCAAACTTCCCACCTCATAACCACTTGAATTCTACAAAGTCTTAAAAACAGACAGCGGCAGGTTAGATTTATGAGAAAAACTATTTGCCAGAGTTCAAAGTAAATACGCACAGAAAAGGAATACACTTTAAAATGTAGGTTTCCTTTTTTAAAATGCAGGAGTGTGGATCAAAACCTTTTCATAAAGCCTATAGCAGACTTTCAGGAATCTAGATGCACAGTTAAAGTGGTGAGTTCATTCTCCTCCCAGGAAACTCACATTCTAAATTGTCACTGAGAATATTGAATTTCACCAGGCCACATCTGTAATGCTCAGGGCTTAATTTCCTACTGCTATATGATCCTGAAAAAGATGGAAGATTAAGAAACACCTTAGGCTCAGGGTGTAGGTATGGAAGTACAGTACCTGCACTGATTTTCTGTGGAGAACTGAAAATTTCATATGTGGTAAGTACTTATTGTGGCAATAAGAGACACAACTTTCTTCCACAGAAGGGATCAGCACAATCAGCCCAGAAGGATAACCACAAGTGTTATCGCTACTTGTTTTAAAGTTACCACGGTGAGAAATAAGTTTCTTAAATCTTTTTATCAAACATGTACCACTGAAACTTCCCCCTTTTCACAATTACCTTGAGATTTTTTTTGATTTTTTAAGACAAGGTGTTGCTAAGTAGAACAGACTACCCTCAGACACACAGAGGTCAGTCTGCCCCACCCCGCCTCTGCCTACTGAGTGCTCAGAGTAAAGTCATCCACACACACACACACACACACACACACACACACACACACACACACACACACACACACACAGAATAGAAACCTAAAAATCAGCTCAACGAAGTCAATACGCCTTCTGACAACTGTGCCTACATGAGGCACGATACATACGTCATCAATTTCTACTTCATTCTTTCAAGCTCCATTCTCTCACTCCAATATTTTAAGTCATCAGGGAAAAGCAGCTGTGCAGTTGAAGTGTGCACGAGGCTGTCACACTTGAGCTCCTCTGTGAACGCAGCACTAGCTGTTTGGAACCTGCTCCAGAGAATGCACGTGACAGTTTAGAATCTGACTTGCCCACATCTTTGCCATTCTCCATCTTACATCACCGTAAGAGAAGAAGGATCAATGGAAAGCCATGGGAGCTACTTCCTCATGGTCTTCATCAAACAAGCGAAAAACCAAGAACTTTGAAATATTTTAGGACTATGTAAATGCTTCAAATATATGGAGTTCCAATAGATCCCTCACACAGCCATGTTATTTACTTTTTTTCCCCCTTTGAGTCAGGGTCTCATCATGTAGCCCGGGTTGACCTGAAAACTTGCTTTGTAGATCGGACTGGCTTTGAACTTACAGAGATCTGCCTGTTTCTACTTCTAGAGGTGTGAACCACCACACCCAGCCAGATCCTATTTAAAATTCTCTTCTTCCCCCATGATGTAGTTTCTCCTGGCCTACAACCCCAAACTAGATGCCATTGAGCTTAGGTGTCAAGACTTTTATCTTAATCTGTAACCAATATTCTAGTTTCCTTGTCCTATGTGATTTTGAGATTCTGAATCTCAACTATCCTAAGGCTTGTTTGTCAATTTCAGTTTAACTTCCCAGAGGATAACCTCAGCGAGGATGCCCTTGGGCATCATATGGGACATGTGATCCCTCTGTTCCACGGCTATGTACAGTAACTCTGAGGGCTTTGTCTGTCAGATTTTCCACTCAGTATAGAGTTACCCCTTGGGGAAGATTCCTGGAGATTAAGTAGATAGCTTTTCATACACTAATGTCACTATTCACTAATGGAATTCAGAATGATTACTTGATAAGTTGTGTGATAATGTTGACTTTCTAGTTCCCTGCTTTAAAAGTTGTCATTGTATTAGTGTTTGTATGGAATCCTAAATACTTTACAAATCAAAATTCAATATTATTATTACTTTGTTTTTTCTTTTTTTAAAGTTTCTTCATATTTTTTTTAAATTAAAGTTATTTCAATAACAACCTGAATCCCAGAAGTTGAAGTCACTGTCCATACAACCTTCCCCTGAGCAGAGGAGAGGGAGCACTCAGAGGGAACAGGGTGGGACCAGCCAGGGAACCTCCAAATCTTTCTAGATCATCTATTGCTGATGGGAGGTGTCCCCAGAATACCGATTCTGAGTGGAAGAGGTGGGACTGGGCTCTTTTGTGGATGAGGGTAAGCAGATAAGCACCTGCTCCTGTGCTGTCCCTTTTCCCAGAAGGCCTGGAGACAGGAGGACCAGGTGGAAGGGATAGGTGAACACTAGGCCTTCAACTCCCATCCCTGAGCATTGGGTTGGGTGTGGGCATTAAAGCTACATAGGAAAAGGGAGCACGCAGCTGGCACAAGGCCCAGAAGCCAGTGGTAGCCCTCCAAAGGCACACTGTGAAGGAAAGGAGGCTCAAATGGAACACCCCTTGGGTGCAGAGGGCCTGTGTAGTGGAAGACCCAGGACAGCAGCTGAGCCAGCTGTGCTGGCTTGGCCACAGCTCACAGCAATGCATCCTCTCGCTCCAGGGCAGCATCTGGTCTGCCAGGTCGCATGGCAGACATGAGGTGGGACTTCACCACGTCCACGGCTTGCTCAGTCTTGTCATCTGTCAATGCCTACCAAGTTTCTGGAACCACTGTCATCATCCTTGTCTAGGCCAACATGGAACGAGCCAGGCTGAGGCCCTGGGTTGCTGCGGCTCCAAAGGAGTCTGAAGATGTGAACCTGGCTGGCATGGAAGTAGAGGGCTGGGAAGTTGGGTCGAGAGTCAATTGGAGGCACCTTCCCTAGCTCCTCTGGACCAACTAACTCCATCCTCAACTGTGACAGTGGAGAGGTTCCCAAGACTCTACTTCTTCCTGCAGAGAGGGCAGGGGCTGAGCACTTGAACCAGTTCCAGGCCCCAGTGGGCACTGCTGGAGTGGAGAGGCTGACAGTAGGGGTGTCCCCATCTTGGCCTAACCAGGTCCTGGCAGCTGGTCCAGCCCCACTCTATTTTGGTTTTTCGAGACAAGGTTTCTCTGTGTAGCCCTGGCTGGCCTTGAACCAATAGAGATCCACCTGCCTCTGCCTCCTGAGTGCTGGGAGTGAAAATGTGTGCTGCCATGCTATGCTTATTTACTGCTTAAAATGAACCAACTTTGGTCACTGGGAACTGAATCTTTAAGTTGGTCTTTTTGATCTATCCTCCTCATTTGGGGATAAACTTCTTAACTTTCTAGCCACGCTACTGCAGAAGAATGGTGGCTTAAACCAGTTTTGACCGGCTGGAATGCCGAGATTCCCTGTCCTGTCTCAGTCAGGGTTCTGTTGCTGTGAGGGGACACCATGGCCACGGCAAATCTTCATAAGGAAAGCATTTAGTTGGTTGGGTCTAGCTTAATATTCAGGGGTTTAGTCCATTGTCATCATGGCAGGAAGCATGGTGGTGCACAGGCAGACACAGTGCTGAAGAAGGACCCGAGAGTTTTCCATCTGGATCAGCAGGCAGCAGGAAGAGAGAGCAGCACTGGGCCTGGATTGAGCATCCGAGACCTCAAAGCCCACCCCAGTGACACACTCTCTATAAACAGCCATAAGAAGTGACTACATAATAACACATGTAAACACACAACTATACCTATTTCTGTATGTACCCATCAGTAAATGCATCTGGGGCTCTAGTTAAATATCACTGGTTGGTTTCTAGTCATTTCCCTGTCTCTATTCTAACTTCCCTTTCTGAATTTGAGAATCTCTACAATGTATCAGGGTTTCAGTCATCACAGGCTGCTGTCATTGGACTACTTAGCAACAGCTGTGTTGATTCCCGCCCCAGCTGCAAGCTCTCTGCATCTCAGTGCTCCCCTGAGTCTGGGGCCCTTTATTCTTCTGTGTGTTCATGTTTGTAGTGTACGTATGTGTGTGTGTGTGTGTGTGTGCGCGCGCGTGCGTGCGTGTTCATGTATGCACAGACATGTAGAGGTCAGACGTCAAATTTGGTTGCTGTTCCTCAAGATGGCCAACCACCTTGATTTTTGAGACTGTCTCTTAATGGGAGTTGGAGCTCTCCAATTAGGCTGGCTGGCTGGCTACTAGGTCCCAGGAAGTCCCTGGTCTCTACTTTCCCAGCACTGAGATTACAAATTATCGCCACACCAGCTTCTTAATGTCAGTGCTAGGGATCAAGACTGGATCCTCAAGTTCTCATAGCAAGCATTTCAAAGACGGACCCCCGCCCCAGTATCTGATATGTATCTTCTAGCCAATTGCATTCTGAAAGGTGATCAGCAGTCTGCTCTTCACCCCACATGTCTACTATTTTAGTGAACTTGACTTTGTTTTAATGACCTTAGTGGTAATTTCTTGTTTTGGCAGCATGTCCATATAGCCGAGTGACAAGCCCAAGTCCTATGTTATCTATCTGTGAGAACAGACACACACTAATTCCCAACCATCCACACCAGAGCTTCTCAGCCTCTGAGATCGCAGGAAGCACTGAGGGGTTAAAGTCAATTTGCACCATTTCTGTAGGGACTGTTGAGCATATGACCTGCTAAGGAGCAGAGACACTTTCTCGATAGCGCATGAACTCCAATGCTCTTGGTATTTCACAAACCCGCTCTGTGTCCCACCGGTTCTTTTACTGTAATTAAGACTGTTGCTCTTGTCTTCTTTCTGTCGGATTCTTTACCACAACCTCACTCTCACGTCTGTTCCTGGTTTCCTAATCACTTACAGCTTGCACTTGTCTCTCTCTCTCGGCCTTACTAACACTGACCCCTGGCTGATAGAAACATATCAGTCCACTGAGAATTACCTTGGATCTCCAACTCTCCATCATCTGCAAACCTACAAGCCTAGTACCAGACACTTAGCCCTCAAACACACTTTTGCTTGTGAGCCACCTTTGCCAAGCCAAGTGGGGAAGTCATTCTCACAGCACCATCTATCTTCACAAGCCTAGTTCCTTCCTTCGCTTGGTAAGTTGCTTCTTTTCTTTCTCATCCTCCCTCCAACCACCCCCACTGCTGCCTATGGGCATCTCCATACCCACAGGTCTAGGTCCATATTAGTGATCTTCAAATCTACTTTGTTCAAGAGCCACCTGTCATTTGGAGGAACCTCTTTCCTTCCCTCTGCCCACTGCCATCTCTGCACCCACAGGCCTAGCATCAGACCCACGTTTGCCTGGTCTGTTAAACAGCTCACCGACCAGCTTTACCCAGCCTAACTCAGTTTATGCAGCTCCTGCACTGGCCCAGTCTAAAATTCAGAGCATCACGTCAGATGCACGACCACATAGCAAAGTCAAACAGCAAAGACAATATGAATGGACAATGTAGCATGTTTCCCATCAAACCCACTAATCCTACAGAAGTGCTGTCCATCCTGAAGTACCTAAGATGAATACCAGAACACAGACTTTAAAACAATGATGAACTTTATCAAAGAATTCATTGGAGTTAAAAAAAAGTAATGAAGAAACACTTAATTGGACTCTAAGAGGGAAACAACACTTGAACGATATCCAAGAAAACACAAATATGTGGATGAATAAAAGGTTTAAGAAATTATCATCCTCATGTTATCACAACTAGAAAGAGGCACACCAAAATGCATCAGGAAAACACATGGCCAACAGATACAAATGTCTGCTAGGTCCTGCTCATCCTCTTTCTTCTTTGCTCTTGTCACATACCTAAAAGAAAGTTAGAAACGGCCCACTCTTGAGACTAGAAGACCAATTCAGTTCATGCCCACATGCCTTCCCTGCTGCCACACTAACAACACCCCAACCCACATGACTGTGCTCCTAGCATGGGACATGGCTACCTGTGACGCCACAGACAGGTTTGCCCACAGCACCTGCCTATGAGAGTGTCACAGCGTCTGGCCCATTTCTTAGGAGCTAGAGTGTAGAAACAGAAACACAGTAGCTCCAATGGTTTTAGTCCTGGCATAAGGGACCTGTAAGACTGTGGCGATTTTTTATTAACAAGGAGCGGTGATGAATTTCATAAATGGTCATAAGAGAGAACAATCAACTTCATAGTTTTGACAAAACATGAATACAATCTCTGGAACTCATGACAGGGTCATTCATTTTCCTTTCCCCTTTCTTCCATTCTAGAGCCCGTCTGTGTGACAGCCTCTCTTTTGTCTTTTATCATTAAGAAACACACCGAATGTTTCTTGGGATAGGACGAACCGTGTGTCACTCACGGTGATGAATCTACGTAAATGTAAACTGGACCCCAGGGCATTTTCACTCTACACAAGTGGCGAGAGAAGGTACGTTAAGGCACAGGTTGCTCTGTTCAGCGGACTTCTGCATGGTGGGATACCATGTCCACAGTGGAAGTAGCACAGCTACCTTCTTAAGGACGCAACACTGGAGATGGCTGGGCCACTCCGGAGAGTTCTCTCTGTGCCGACAACCAATAGGACGTCTGCTGGCTGGGAAGTACAAAGGCACTTGAAATGCTAGCTTTTATATTTTCTGTACATTTTGGTCTCCAAGTTTTCAAATGTTAGAAGATTTTAAAATTAAAACTATTTCTCAATTGGAAGACATAAAATTGTCACAACCTTCAAAATAAGAAATAACAAATTTACTTCTTTAATTAGAGATCAAGCTTTATTTATTTAATTTCTGAGACAGGGTCTCACTATATAGCCCTTGGCTGGCCAGAAGCTAAGTAGACCAGGCTGGCCTTGAACTCAGAATTCACCCAGTTCTGCCTCCTAAACGCCAAGACTAAAGGAATAAACCACCACATCCCACTGGTCAAATTATCTTTTAAACTTCAAGGTCTGAAACTGTCTTTCAGCAAGGTGAGGTGCTTCAGCTAACTTCTACAACCCAGGCTGTGATCTCAACAGTGAGCACCCGACAGCAGTGCGACCACAGGCCCTGAACCCCACTGCCTTCTGCTCTGATAACCTCCTTACTACAGCGAGATGCAGTGCTGCCTTCAGCAGTCATGTGATCGGGTCATTCTGACTGGAACTTCTGTCTCCTGTCCTTTAAAGAAATACTTTTCTGCTCAAGCTTCCAATGGAACTACCTCTTTCAAAAATCTGCTTATATTTTTCATTTGTTTTTGGAAACCAATGGCAGACATTTAATTAGAATAAATGAGGTGTAACAGCACTGAGGAATAATGTCAGAAGTAACTGATGTGATGAATGGCATCGTGCTTTGTTTGTGCATTGCCGTACTTTTCAAGTGAGTATAAACTACATTCAAGGAACAAATACTCTTATGACCTTTAAAATATTCCTTTAGAAGACCAATAAATGCAAACCACTTGTTTTGAAAACCATTTAAGAACACTGCCAGCCTGTCAGCCTCAGGATGTACTAGGCCCATGGAATGCTCCTCCTCTCCACATGTCATCTGCACCAAGTGCAGCCTGAACCAAGCCTCTGAAGACTGAGTTTGCAGCGTGCTCAGTGATGACATGTGCCAGCAAAGCAGAGCCAGGTAGGTGAGGTTTTTGTTTTGTTTTTAAATCCAGCTGGAAGCAATCTTGGGCTACTAAAAATCAGCAAGGATACGTTAGAAATATCCACCAGTGAATTTGCATACCAGTGAAATATCAGGAAGCCTCAAAAAGGAAGGAAGAAAAAAATCTTTTAAGTACAATTCACAAAAATATGACGAAGCTGCCAAAGACCAAAATCTTTTCATTTTATATTCCTTCAAGCAATTATTTTGAAGCTCAAAAAATACAGCATTTGGGTGTTTTAACAGAAAATAAAAAACGTAAAACACCTGTTTTTCATCCTTAAACAGAAGGTGTAAATTGGTTGGATCCTACTTATGTTCAGTTTTGCAATAAGCCTATGTAAACATATATGCCTACTACTAGCATAAATAAAAAGTTGGAATAAAGGTAATGTAATAAAACATGAAGCATATATATATATATATATATATATATATATATATATATATATATATATCATGGAGCCATTGTTCAGTGAATAGAGTAGCCACAGGAAGTGAGAGCTCAGAGTGGAGCTTTTTCCAAAGTACCTTTTAATTTCTCATAGGGAGAATTTAGAGTTGCTGGAACCTCTGCCCCAGTGCTCCTTAGAGACTAATAGTTGGGACTCCTACTTTAGCCCAAGCCTGGTCTTCTGAATTCAAGAAACCAGGAAAACAAGCTACAAGAGGAAGTTTTTCTTTTCTCCTTTCCATATAAAAGGAGAATTTCTCACGAATGAAGAATGTCTTCTGCAATTGGCTGCTCATACTTGGTCCTTGTCTAGGGAAAGTATATTTGTTTTAAAAACTCTTGGCCTGGAAAACCAAAATGAAAAGAGCAGAAAGCCACAGCTCCTTCCTCCTTTCCAGTCTGCTACCATGCTCTGTCTTGTCTGTATGGGTTCGTTAGAAACCGACTTTATGGAAGGCAGACTGGCTCATCTGGCCACCAACTGAAGACTAAACGACAGCCTTTTTAGAGAAGAAGGACGGTAAAAGATATCTGTGAAGTTTCTGAGATCAACACAGTAGCCAATTTCCATGAAGAAAGTTCTGCTGTGCTTTTTTGCTTTTTATTTGTTTTTGGTTTTGCTTGGGTGGCAAAGGTCTCACTATGTCGCCCACATTGTTCATGAATTCCAGATCCTCCTACTAGATTAACAGGTAGGTGCCACCATGCCTCCTGAAGTCATTCCTGTAGTCATCACATGGATGAAGATTGGCCATAAACTTAATGTTGAAAGCAAAACAACTTGCTAGGTAATGTGCTGCAATGGCCTAGAAACTGGTATTGGCCTACATAATGAAGTCTGATCAAAAGAAAAACCAGAAGCCATGAAAAGTCTTTATCTCAGAATGTCCCTGGGCAAATCTCTACCTTTTCAGGACTAACTCAACAAGGCAGTTAAGACTAGCTCACTGGGCTTCATCCCAGGATTCCCTGACATGGGACACCTATTAACTAATACTTCATGACATCATTATAATATTTCAAATAACCTACAAGTCAGGAACCCGAAACTGGGGCTGTGGAGACCTACTAAGGTTTTATTTGTAGTTACTACTCTATCAAGTTGGTGCCATTACTTATCTAGTTAGTATTAAATGCAATCAGTTTGGGCAATAAGGTTTACATGAAGAAATGACCATAAAGTTATTTAGAAATAATTTTTAACTCAAAACAAATAATGATAGATGACTTCAGCATTCAAGTGATATAGTTTTGCTGAGAGAAGGAAAGAAGATTAAAAAAGAAAAAAGGTATTTAGTTTATGCCAAGCACCTACACTTCCACAGTAGGAAGCAGCTGCGCGCAGCACCTGCCCCAGCAGCCAGGCAGTGAGTAAGGGGCAGACGAGAGCACCCACCCCGCCCTTCTGCCTTACGCACTCTACTGCTTTACAGACTCCATTCCTTGGTCGCAATTCCAATTTCGCAAGTGGTAACAGCACTGTAAATAAATGCTACCCTGTCCCAGCTCTCTTGCACAGCCTCAGTATGTAACACTGACGTGGCCAACAGGTCTAGGGGACCAGTCAGCATATAAAAGAGTATCTCAGATATATTTATATTCATTCATTCCTGCCAGCCTTGTTTTGCCAGTAATCTCTTTAGCACACAGCCTATTGGCTTATGTAGACAACAGGACAATTTGCTGTGGCCACAAACAGAACTCAGTATTGTCACAAATTCAATTGCACGGGTGGCGGGTTGCTTGTGTTTCCTATAGTCTCAGGGCTGGGATTCACAACACACGCCCATTTCACAGAGCACTAAACTAAAGGTGCGGTGTCAGGATGCGACGGAAGGCTGCTAGGAAGAGATCTTTAGTTCTTAGTTACCAGGACCTTTCTTCCACAGTAACCTTCTGTGCATTGAGATTCATGGCAACTGACAGCAATTTTGTTGTCTTAAAGGTCTCCTTCTCTCCAAAACTGTTTAAATAAATATGTAAGTCTGTAAGTTGCTGTTTTCATCCAGATGCAACCAAATCTAGAGAAATTGAAACAGAAAGCACTGAATCACCACCCCCTGGCATCAATTAAGACAGGCACATGCCACTATTACAGACTATGGTGAAATATATATCACTGGAGGCCATAAAAACTTATATTTGGTTTGAAATCTTGTAACTAAATTTGATTGGGAGAAATAAGCTAATCCTGGTAGAGATAAGGCTGGAAGGTGGAAGGTAGATTTAAACAGGCATTGTAGCAGTGGTAATGGGGTTCTTGCCAGAAAGGCTCCCCAAGAGAACCATATTTATACAATTAACAATTCTTTTGCTAAAAAGAAATCAATTCTTGTGTGCGGACACATGTGGGCTGTGTAAAAACACAAGAGATGTGTAACGGTAAACAGAAAGCAATGATCTTGAGCAGGCCACATCCTTGAACACGTCATTAATAAATGTCTTTCCTACATTCAGCTACTCGGGATGTTGGAAGTCTGTTTCCTTCAAGTACTTCAAACACTGAAATCCAGGAACATTTATTATTTTAATCCATTACAGGCAGCGCTTGATTTAACTTTATTGGTTGTGGTGGTGGTAGTGTTATAAGTGAGGTACAGCAATGTTCTTTTACACATCCTTTCAAAAGGGCTTAATTACATTTTATAGTTTGGGCCAGGAATTCTGCTTGTTTTTTGTCTAACTAGGTTCAAATGGAGTTCAGGTCAGTGATGAATCAGAAGAAAAAGTCAGAGATGGTTATCTTTCTGATGTGAGCTCATCTCCCTCTAGAGCGGCTGGGCAGGTACATCATGTTCACCACTACACAGGAGATCGCCCTAATGGCCTCTTCTGTGGCTCATTACAAAGTTTTCATTTTTCATGCAGCCTTGAAATGAATACATCAGAGATTGGACACAGTGCTTACTTCTATTTCTCTGAAGTTACTATATACTCTGGATTTTAAATGATTACTGTTGGGCTGTCTGATGTGGGAACCCCCTCAGAACTAAAACACAAACGTACCTGACAAACACTAAGCATGGTGCAGACATAGCTCCTTTCCACAGAGCAAATGTATACCACAAAATCGAAGATGTGGGCATTGCAGGGACATAACTTGTTTCAACAAAATAAATAACTTCTGTATGAACATATAGTATTTTAAAATACTAACCACTAAAAGTTATTCATCCTCCACAGCATGTAGAAAGCCTTTTTCTGTGCTAGGGAGATGCACAGTGGGTAGCAGGACTCTGATGGTCAGCGATGATGTGAGTTTGGTCCCCGGGTAACGGTTCTGTGATGGTCAGCGATGATGTGAGTTTGGTCCCTACAACCCATGTATGATGAAGCATCAGAACTGGCTCCATAGAGCTGTCTTCTGACCTTCACATGTGTGCTGTGGCATGTGCACCCCCCACACCCCACGTCTCACACACACACTAAATAAAACATTAAAATGACCTTTCTTAAGTAGTGGGATTGATATTGTTCATTCTTGTCTAATAGTTTAATCTACTCACACATTATAGCAACCATGGCAAAAATACCATTTCAACAAAGAGTGTCTTATAGTTATGTATTTTTAATTTTTAATCACATTAGAGAAGTAATATAAATTATTATTTTACTAGTTTTATTTCATTTTCAAGTTTTAGAACTTTGTACTTTCTGGAGAATGCCTCAATAGATTACTAGAACATGCAGAAAAACATTCTCACAGATAAAAGCAAATAGTCTATGAGTAATTTCAGGGTGAAAAGACACCATACCAGCTTTTACCAGGGCAACTGTGAACCTTATAATAGAGGTAAAGGAGGAACTCGGTTAACAGTGGTTCTCAGTCCAGGGACGAGGAGGTGTTGTGTTTCAGGGATTCTCGCCCATCTGTTCTGCCCGCCTACATTTTACTTCTGCAAACCCATAAATACACTTCTACCTCAGGGACTATAGAAAGGCATAAGAATTCTTCTGCTTTTCATTATCACAAGATTCGGTAACTCATTTCATTGTCAAGATAATCCCCTTCACTCTTTCTTTTGTGCTTGCCAGGTATGCCAAAATGACAAATAAAATCCCAGATGTTGCAGGCCAGTGAGCATTCCACTTTTCCTTGAGTGTTGGGTTTAAGCTACTTGGGACAGAGTATCAAAAAAGACAGGATCCTGATGCCCACACCCAAAATTCATTAAGAACTGTTGGTGATCTGTCTAGCTGTCAACTAGCTGTATTTATGCTTCCATCCTCACTGGATCCTCAGCAGTTAAGTTTGTCTTCTGTCTTTTACAGTCAAGAAATTTATTTCCTGTCCTTCAGACCCTGGAAAGAGATGTATTTCTTTTTGAAAGCAATAAGGGTCTTTGGGTGCTGTCAGTGGCTAACTGCTGAACATGGGATTTTAGGCAGTCATATCTAATTTAATGCTAACTGGCATCCAAAGGCTATGAGGATGCCTTGGAGATCTCCTTCAGGATAAGCACAGCATAAACAGTGGGGCCAAGGCTTTGCTTCAGGTAATGACCTGGTTTCACTTTTGGTATGTTAGGTATTGCTGGTCCTGAATGTGTTGAGCATGAGGGGAGGCATTGTAGTCCCATGGAAAAGAATGGCTATGCTTCCTTTCCTTCTCTTGTTCTGTTTATATACAAAGTTAAGTACAGCAATGGTAGGCAAAGTAATTTAAATCACTGTTCCTTTGACAATGAGCTCAACTCACTGTGTTCTGCCTAGGAGAAAAATCCTCAATGTCTCCATGGTCACAGAGTCTTGTCAATGGTTTCCTATTCTAAATGCCAACCAATGGCTTCACCCAGGTTCTTCCCCTGTGTCAGCAAGCTGTTCATGCTGTGTTTCCGTGAGCTTTGTCTTTTGGAGGTTGCTAACTGTCCACAAGAAAGAGCACGGCAACCTCAAGTCCAGAGATTTCCCAGCTCCCAACTGTGTACTCCTGTTTGCAGAACTCTAAGGCGTGCCATCTTACTAGAGCCATAAATTGCGCTGACAGGGAGCTGCAGCGTGAGATCACTCCCCACCCTCCTGTGGAAAGAGACTTGCTGCCAGTTCAGAATTTATAACTACATAGTTTGTGTGTTTCCAAAATGACATGCTTTGCGTGTGCCCACATAGGGGAAGCTGCCACTTTTAAAGAACATGTTCTACAGTGGAACAGATCAACAGACAACTAAGACATACTGACTTTAAAATATTTCAGAATATAAGATAGTTTCTACCTTAGGTTTGTCTTGTTTCTGTTAAAGCATTCGTAAGATTTCCTGTAATACTTGGTACCAAGTGACAAGAACACAAGCATTGCTTCTGCAGTAGGACCACAGGGCTATTTCACTACGATACCCGGAGAACTAAGCATCCTAGCAGACAGGAGTCAGCCAATGAGCCGCTGCCGCACAGGCTTGTACAACGGGGAGACAGCAAGACTCAGAACCTTGACATGCTCAGAATCCGCAAGGGTACAGGGTCTGAGGAGAACCGGATGGCTAATTTATTTCCTTTAGGCAGAAAATACTTAACTGCTCTACTTTCTTCTGCAAAATGAAGATGGGAATTCTTTTAACAAGCTCAGTAAATAATTTGTACCTATTCATTTTTAAAATGAGTAAATGAATAGGAAAGTCTTCAGATTGTACAAATGTACTGACGATGTTTGGGGGAAAGCATGAGCTTTCTTGTTTCATGTCTTTATTGTCCCCTTTCCCCACATACTTTCCATAAGCTTCTAACAGCTTAGATGATAAAAAAAAATAATTAGGCAAACTCATTTTTTCTGTCCTCTCGGCAAGTGGGAGAACATGCCTACAGCACATTCCCAATGGGGCTTCTCTCAAGAGTTACTT
This sequence comes from Arvicola amphibius, assembly GCF_903992535.2. Taxonomy (NCBI): domain Eukaryota; kingdom Metazoa; phylum Chordata; class Mammalia; order Rodentia; family Cricetidae; genus Arvicola; species Arvicola amphibius. Next base: position 2,374,356 of record NC_052055.2, on the reverse strand, counting down.
AGCACATAGAATTCCTCTAGAATTACAAATCTATTTCAGCTCTTAAATTAAAATTCATCTGGAAAGGACTGCTTTTCCCTGTTTATATAACATTGTCACATAAAGAGTGTTAAAAAAATACTTCTCTAAAAATAGCCTGCGTGAGTTAGGGATTAGCAGAGCTCCGCCGCTGGAGCTGCTCCTTTGTAGTTTTTTCCACGATGTGCTTGCACAGTGGTTTTGAGTGTGTTTATTAAAGTCAGCACATCAAACAGGATCAAAGAGAAAGTGAGTGAGAACCGAAGAAACCCCAAGTGTGTTGTCTCATAGGGGAGCTATGCAGATTCGGATAAACAAGTGCAAACTGTTGAGGTTTTAATGAAGAAATTTTCGACAATTATTTTATCTCGAGTCCTTCTATACATGACACCATGTGCACAGCAGATGCTGTGCTGTGTGCAGCGCCATTCCTCTCTGTTTAAAGGCATGTCTGGGATGACTACTTTGTCACTGTGCTCAATTTGGTTCAGCAAATAGTTTGAGAGGTGCAGCTGCTGCAGATGCTCACAACAGTTACACAAACTGTAAAATCAAAGACTCAGCTAAGTATTTCTGCATTAGAGTCAACCTATAAAAATCTGACATTAATTCCATTGAGCTCAAAGATACACCATAAAAACTGGGTTGAATACAGAACATCACCACTTGAAAACTACAAAAAGAAATATGACTACTGGTAGGGAGAGAGAGAGAGAGAGAGAGAGAGAGAGAGAGAGAGAGAGAGAGAGAGAGAGAGAGAGAGAGAGAGACTTTTTCATTTTTACCACTTACCAAAACTATACTTAATTGCCAGGTGTGGTGAACATCTTTAAGCCCAGTACCTGGAAGCTGGAAGGCAGAGTCAGAGAGATCTCCAAGCATGAGGCCAGCTTAGTTTACATACTACGTAGCTAGGACTACAGAGCGAGATTCTGTTTCAAAACAAAACAAGTTAAACCCAACAACAACAAAATAACTCCCAACCCACCAAAACAAAGACAAATCAAAAAATCCAAACTACACAAAGTACATGTATTTGTAAGCATTTCAGATAAACTGAACAACACAGAATTTGAAGACATCTGACTGCATAATGAAATTAATGTTAAATGCTTAATTTATTTTTTTTTAAATAGTTACAACTATATATGTACTTTTAGGTTGTGTGGTGATCTTAGTGTGATGGCCAAGTTCAGGGCTAGCCTTGCTTCAAGGTGAGTTCAAGGGCAGCCTGGGCTGCAGAAAGGGAGCCTCTCCCCCACTACTAAAAACAACCCAAACCGAAGGAGCTGTGCAGAGATCTCTATTACAAGGCCCCCGACGCTAGCCTTCAGCAACAACTAGAGCCCGTTCCGGGCTTAGCTAACTTACACACAGTGGATTTTGCTGACTAAACTTGGTTATGGTTTCACCATAGTAAATTTCTTCAACTAAAGGACTAACTTCAATTTTGATTTAATGTGACACAAAAAACTTTAAAGTGCTGGACACTGCCTAGCAGAGCAATAGCAAGTATGCTTAAATCAAAGCCCAAGTTTCTATTTTTGTGTTTAACAAGATAAGAAGAACATAATTATAAAAGAAGAGAGTATATAGTTTCTCTAATATAAAAGGGGAAATTACAAAAATAATTTATTTATAAATTTTCATTTAGCTATTTGTATGACTAAATGAAAAGGTTTCAACTGTATTGTAGAGAAAACAATTATGAAGTACAAATATCTTTAAAAGTGAATAAAATAAAGACAGCAAATGAATTTAGAGGGAGTGAGGACAAGACAGGAGCAAGGCCTACACACAGCTCAGCACGATGTGTTTAAAAAAAATCCCTCCTCTGTTTGGGTCCTGGCCTTCCCTGCCATGACTGACTGAGGGGCAGTGTCTAGAAAGGCATGGACAGAGCAGACTTGACACTGTAGTTTTCAGGGTTGGAGAATCTTCTATGCCCCAAATCCTGCATTTTTCATTTCTAACTTTAAAGACAACAAAGAAACTAAGAGTTTTTAGCTGGGTTGGTTACAAATACTTCAGTGAGGAAAAAGAAATCATCTATGTTTTAGCTTGAATTTATTACCACTCAACTATAAAAGCTGAAACAAACAAACAAACAAAAAACCCTCTTAAAACTACTGTGTTCCAACTGGCTCTCTAAAACTACATCACAATCAATCTCTAGGTGCCACTTCATTCCGTTCTGGTGCAGCTAAGATGCACACAGCTCAAGGACCGACAGTCAGTGCACAGCCCTCCTCCACACAGGCAGGACTGAAAATGTACGTTTCCCTCCTGAGATCTGCTTTAGAGGACACGTCTGGCACGTGGCTCTCAGCTTTCCCAGTAGCAGTGTCTGTGACTGCAATGGTTATTTCCTGCCTGTGTTGACTTTTCTCTTCACATACCTTGTGCTCACACTTTCTGATTCAGTGTGGCAAAGCACATAACTTAGTCACAGTAGCGCAAGAGAAAAACGGCGATGTCATGGCCAGTGAGCTTCTTGCCCTGCCACAGTCTTCAGCAGGCCTTCCCTGGCCAGGTGTTGCTGCTTGACAAAATGCCTCAGTGGCATTCTTGCCACTGCTACCATGGCAACTTCTCATGTTAGAATAAATCATTCCCAGTCATGCAATGTACTGCATTAGAGTCACCTGCAAGGCTTACAAGACACAGATTATTGGGCTCTGTGCCAAGAGTCTGATTTAGTAGCTTGGTGGGGGGCTAGCGTACATTCCCAGCACGGTCTCAGGTGATCTGATGTGTCACAGACTGTACACTGTGTCACAGTGTGTCACAAACTGCACTGTGAAAAGTACTGTTCTAATGTTTCAAAAAAGCCAAAATGCTGTCACAGCCGTCTCAGCTTGAAGAAAGTCATGACCAAACAGTCCTGAAGGCAATGGCAAGAACGAGCCTCAGGAGGTGGATGGGGCTGTTGGAGGGGGCCGTTCAGGGCCTGGAATACCCCAGGCTCACAGGACATCACAACCTCAACAAAACGACGACAACAGCTCTACTCCAAACTACACTGAACCAGCATCTCTGCAATAAGGTCACAAGCTAGAAATGTCCGAATCTCTAGTGACTCTGGAACTTATTTCCACATAGCACAGATCTATAAAATGCTGCCCTTTCATCTGTTAACATAGGGTGCTGTTTTCTCCCCTCCCTCCGCCCCACCCTCCTTTTTCTGTCACTCACCTGGTACTCTTTGTGCTGCTCTGACACTAAGGCTTCCACTGAGGGTTGATAGTGATGCTAACACACACGGTGTATGAGGATGTGGGACAGTTTCCATGGAGACCACAATCTGGGTAGTGCGGACAGAAACTTTTTGAAAGCAGGAAGTGGCTCTCCACATGTTTTCTTGAAAAGAAGTCTGCAGTCCATCACAGTGAACTCTGGGCTGAGACGACTTTCCGCGGTAACATCTGGAGACGGGAGGCTCATCCTTATTCAGGATAGTGTCCGATGGGGCTGAGGTCTCTTTGCTATGTTCAAAGCTGTGTACCTTTTTAATCTTCTTTAAAAAGTGATTTATCTGATCCAGTTTGGTGAAACTTAAATTAGCTTTCAAAGGCTTTGATACATCCAAGTTGATGTCAGCTATAAAAAAAAAAAAGGTAAGAAACTTACTGGAGCTCTCTAATTAAACATTAATCAAAGTGCCGGAGCAGTGCATCCTTTAGTTGTCGCCTCTCTGCGTGTAGCTGACCAAAGGAGATTATTACTGAGCTGCTTAGTGGCCTAAACTGCTGGCCACTCACACAAGGCCCACACCTGGACAGGTCCTTCTCCCCTCGGGTTCTATGGCAAACTGAAGCAGGCTTTCCAGTTTGGTACCTATCTGAAACTGGCATTTGGTCTCCTAAAGAAACAGAACTCTTCATGCTGTGGGGACGATGGTCTTTTATCCTGTCACTTGTATTATTTTTAATAAAACACTGATTGGCCAGTAGTTAGGCAGGAAGTAGAGGCGGGGCAACAAGAATTCTAAGAGGGAAGTTTCAGTCTGCAGTCATGACCCAGGTGTGGAGTAAACAAGATGTGACTGCCTCACCGAAAAGATACCAAGCCATGTGGCCAACATAGACAAGAATAATGAACTAATGTAAGTTATAAGAGTTCATAAGAAGCCTGAGATAATAGGCCAATCAGTTTATAGTTAATGTAGACCTCTGTGTGTTTATTTGAGACTAAATGGCTGTGGGACTTGGTTGGATAGAAACCTCTGCCAAAATCCTCACAGGACCAGAACAGTGCAGGACAAAATGCTACTCTCCCAAACATGATGGATCTTCCGACTGGGTTGCCTCCCTCACCCTTCCCTAGCCAAGCTCATGAGGAAGCGCCCATTTCTCCTATGTGACCTGCTGTGCATTCTGCACTGATAAAAGCTCACACGCATGGCTCCAATAAATGTTAAGCAGATAGAAATTTCTTAAATTCTATAGTCCAATTTGTATGTATCACGTTTTCAAACTGGCCTTATTACTTCTGTTCCCACCTCATCTTACCTTGCATGACCTAGTAAGGAATTAATCCAAGTGTCCTGAGGGCGTATCTATGCATACCATCTTTTTCAGGAGTGTCATCTTACCAGTTAAGGAATTATTTTTTTAAAATTACTGACATATTCACATTCTAAATTCAGAACATTACCATCACCACAGACCGACAGAACACTTAGCAATCACTCATTACTTCTCCTTCACTCCTAGCTTCAAACTACCACCAGGCTATCTTTGCATACTTGCTGATTAGGAGACACTGCATATTAACAGAGCCATAAAAGATGGATGCTCTGTGCCTTGTTTCCTTTATACCTTTATATAGTAACATGTTTTTGAGGCACAACCATGCTAATTTTGATTGGCCTTGATTTGATTTCCTTAATGATTAATTTGTTGAGTGCTTTCTCATGTACTTGTTCATTTGTGTATTTTAAAAATATGTATTTAAACTGTGTTCGTGTGTGTGTGTGTGTGTGTGTGAGAGAGAGAGAGAGAGAGAGAGAGAGAAAGATAAAGAGAGAGAGAAACAAGTTCAATATGCTCTCATTTTTCGCCTTGTTCTCATTGATGCTGCACACATTAAGCTAGTTGGCCCAGACATGCACAGATTCTCCTGTGTTGGCTTGCTGTCATCTCCTAGTGCTGGAGGAGCACCAGGATTACAGACGTGTGCTACTTTATACTTTATATGTCATGTGAGCTCTGGGGACTCATAATTGCAAAAAGTGGTATCTCCTCTGGGCAATCTCCCCAGCCCCCAAATCTGTTCATTTTAAACTGCAATGCTTTTTTTTTTACTTGAAGGGTTTTAAAGTCCCTATCATAAGATACATATTTTTAAAATACTTTACTCCATTAAGTTGGATGATCTTTCATTTTATTTTGACCAGCTTTTAGCACAGTATTTTCAGCCTTTCAATACTGAATATTTTAATTTTTGTGAGGCCAATCATGTCCATTATTTTGCGTATGCTGCTTAACCCAAAAGCACAGAAGTTTATACCTGTAATTCTTTCAGGAGGTGTATAGTTGTCCCTCTTACATTTAGGTCCGTGATTGTCTGTGAATTAATCTTTGTTTCCTGTATGAAATAGGGCCCCACTTCACTCTGCGTATCAGTAGCAAATGCTGCTGAAAGAGGTATTATTTGGGTGGAAAGCAGCAGAGGAGTAGGGTAAATCTGTGGGGAACAGACAGTGCAAATGGTCCACACTTCCTGCTCTGCTGCAAAGCCCTTTAAGCGGGCCTCAGATTCTGCAGTCTCATAGCAAGTAACACTTTTTATCACAATGAGAATCAGAACAATTTTAGCAAATGATTACAATAATGAGAACAAATAAAAGAAAGTAACTTATGTGCTGCACCCACCCCCGGCTTTATACCAAGAAATTCGAACTTAAAAGTACTCATTCTGTACTCATAGCAATGACATAGTCACTTACCCAGGATAGGCCCAGAGAGGCCCTCTAAGTCAACTGGCAGACCTAAGGGATTCATTTTTCTCTGACTGCAGATTGGTATAACTTCTATTGAAGGTAGACATAAGAGTTGCCAGTGATTACCTTGAGATGGATCCCCATTTCTCAGCTATCACTGTGTTCCCACAGAAACACAGATAAAAATTTTTGTAACTCTGGCTACTTGCTTACCTTTTGAGACTCAGTTCTAAAGTTATTTCTAGGCCACCTTTTGTAAGTGCAGAGCATGTCATCACTGCTTCCAGAATTGTATTTTGCTACACACTATTGTACACTTGCCCGGGTGGTTCATCATAGTTCAGCCAATTGTGAAGGATGGGGAGGCAGGATGTCTTAGACCTTAACAAGTGAGCCCCTAAACTGTTGTTTGGGTTGAAATAGAATGAAAAAGATGAAAGAAGGAAATGAGCAACTCTAAAATAATTCACTCAGTTGAGGTGACAAGGATTCGTCAATCAGTTCCTCAAAACAGCTCTCAGCTCCTCTCTGCTTTGCTGCCACCTGTGCCAGCCAACGACTCCACAACCAGCCAGTCTTACAGTTCAGATTAGAACTCCGACTTTCTAGATCCTCATTCTACTTTCTCTTTCCTCTCTCCCAATCAAATACTGAATAAGTTCTGCCCATTTGACTTCTAACACACTGTCTGACTCCAATCCTCATTTTCCTCCCCACCGTCTTTGATATTGTTCATCTATCATAAAGTCAACTAACTGATTTCTCTGCCCAGGTGTTTCCTTTAATCAAAGTACTTGTTTTGGGTGTTATCCTGGTAGGTGTACCTGTAGGAAGCATAAGAAGGCCTGGGTGAAGGTGCATTGTTGGCATGGGCGTGGCCATCTTGAGGAGTCCAAGGTCTCAGACCCATGGGACATTATAAAGCAGTTTCCATATAAGGGTCAGGCTGAAAGGGGTGGCAAAGCTCTTTCAGAAGTTGAAGTGGTGCTTGTTTATAAGTTGTTAATCAGTGTGAACAAACACTAGCAACTGCGGCTTTCTCCTCCCACACCTACATCTTGAGGCTGCTTGCCCACAGAGACAAGCGAAGCAGTCCCTCTGTACTGCGTCTAGTAAATGCTGAGGTTCGAGGTTGTGGTGATAGCAGAACCCCAGATAATCCCAGCATTACTGTATGTGTCTGTACTTTCTTAATTCCTTCTCTTCCCCTGTTGAGGGCTCTAGAACCCAAGCACAGGTCATGACATTTACCTCTGTTTACAACTCTTTACTGACTCCTATTCATTTATGATATAAAAAGCCAAGCTCCTTTGATAGATGAAAAAAATATTGCTTTTAAGCTGTAGCTCCTGCTTGTCTCACTTTTAAAGGTTCCATATATAGAACCCACTTCTCTTGGTCCTTACTATGTCTAACACAAGGCATTTGTTCATGTGTACAATGCATCTCTACTGTGTCTGGATAATCTCTAATGTTCAAAATACTGCTCAGCATTTTCTTTAAGAACTTGGTTCACAAGGTGGAGCGTGTGTTCCTCCTTGGGGTTCTACATTTGTATACTGTGTTTATATGAGTTACATGTCCTGCTAGTTAAGAAGACCCTGACTACATATCCTTTATCCTCAGTACACTACACCAGCTTCAACATGAAACATGTGTTTGGGTTCTGGAACATTTTAGAAGATACTAATCTGGTTCTGTGGCAGGAAGAATTCTAATAATGAACTCCCCACCTCCCCCACCACGATTCCCATCCCCTGGCTACTGAGTTAGATGGAGGAGCAATACTGTTCCACCGTAAAGAGAGTCTAGGTCCCAGGTTAGAGATGGAGATTATCTATTGGGGCTGATTCATCTTGTGTGCTTTTCAAAGGCACATGAAAGAGATACCAGGGAAAGTTAGAGATGCGAAGCCTAAGGAAGGTGAGAAGAAACACGCTGGCCCTACAGTTGGACAACAGCTAGTCAGGACTTGAAGCTCTCCATCCTACAAACACAAGGCACAACTGGAGTGAGTTTAGAAGCAGGCTCTTTAAGAAGTCTCCACATTACTGCTGATCCCAAATGACACACTCATTTAGATGGAAGCTAGCTGAACCCACCTAGGCACAACTACAGTCCACAAGAGACTTCATTCATATCTGTTGTCATTTGTTTATATCAATAAAAATATAAATTCTATATGGTTGTTTACCCACACAACATATGCAGGTCCTGATGTGAACATGAATAAAATTTCTGGGTCTAGGAAAATTGGTTTTAGCTTGTTTTACCATTCCCGATAGCAAAGTTATTAAGCACATAATACACTTTTCCTCAGTTGTGTATTTAGTCCTTCAGTACTGTTTCAGGACCCCAAGGAGGAGAGGAACATTGTCTCTCCCACTGTAAAGACGACTGTAAAATCTCCAGGGAGGGCTACTTGGGAGATTCTGAAAAGCAAATGATGTGGGATTCCCCTCTGTATGCGGTGAGTATTGTTGGTTAATAAAGGACTGCGTTAGACCTATAGCAGGGCAGAAGTTAGGCAGGCAGGGAAAACTAAACCGAATGCTAGGAGAAAGAAGGAGAAGTCAAAGGAGAAAGTATGGAGCCATTGCCATAGACAGATGTGCTGAAACTTTGCTGGTAGGCCACAACCTGGTGGTGACGCACAGATTAAAGGAGGTGGTAAAATTAAGATGTAAGCCAGTAAGAAGCTAAAGCTAATGGGCCAAGCAGTGATTTAAATACTATGGTTTCTGTGTGATTATTCTGGGGGCTAAGCGGCCGGGAACCAACAAGCGGCTGGGAACCAACAAGCGGCTCTCCTCCAACAAATTGACTCCAAATGTGGAGCTAAATCCATGCAAAACCTGACAAAGCTTAAAAAGAAATTCTAGACACTAGAAAACAAAGTTTAGCCACATTTATTTTCCCGAATGGGCTTTGCTTGCTGGTGGAATGCTGCTGCTCCTTTAAGAGAGATATTCCTGATTCAGTCGTAGCAGGAAAAAAGCCACACAAATTTGGAATGCTGGCTTTCTGGGCCATGCTGCCAGCATGAACCCCAACGAGGTCTTGCTATGGATTTAAGTGGTTTTTATGGGCAAAATTCTACAACTTGCTTAATGGCAACATAGACTGGCTGTGTGCCTAAAAATGGGGATGTGAACATGGCTCTCAGAGGCAGCAAATATCTCCGCCATGCTGGGCTGGGCAATCAGGCAGTGCTGTATTTCCCCTAGCAATGGTGCAGCTTAAGTTTTTAAGAAGTGCTTAGCATTTAAAGAAGTGCTCCTGGACAGTAGAGAATTACAGATACACAATAGGACCGATTCCTACATAAAAGACCTCTAAATGAGACATAGTGTTGATAAATGCATGTAGGCTTGGGAGAGAGAAGAAATAGAGTCATAAAAGAAAATAAATGGTTTATAAAAAAATAAAAGTCTTTAAAGAGACAGAAAACAGCCAGTCATAGATTAAAGGAGTAAAGATAATACAATAAATATTAAAAATTAATAGAGTGAGAAAAGCCACGTAAAGATGGAGTATACGCAGAGAGTATGGATTATGTATATTATTCTGTTTTCTTTTACTTTTTTGACTGTGAAATGCGTGCATGTGTGTTTCATTGATCATAACATAGAATCCAGAATGAGTACAAACACATATTTCTGAAAGAGTCACGAAAGCAATTACACAAAATAAACAAAGTTGTATTAGCAAGTGTTGTTAGATATGTATACAAAAAGAAACAAGTACCTGGACCCCAACCTCATTCAAAAACTAGCTTAAAATGTGTAATGGATTTAAGTATAATGTACAATATAAATTTTTTTGAGACACATAGGTGAGTTTCCAGGAAGAAAAGTAAGGAGTCTTGGAGTTCTAGAGATAAGACACAATTCTTGTAGATGGCACAGAAAAGCATGATTCACAGTTTTAAAAATTTATAAACTAAATTTAAATTTATTAAGTATGGTACATTAAAGGTAAAGTAAGAGAATGGCAGTATAATAAGTCTGGGTAAGAGGGGTATGTGGCTCTGTTTAAGAGGGCTAGGCAGTTATGTCTCGTTAAAATTCATGGACTTGTACAACAGAAGGCAACTTTGTTGCATATTAATGAAAAACAATTACTTCAATGGCTACTGAGTACCCGATGGGTAACATGAAAGACCCCCTCCATATCCCAGTCTCACATATTATCACAAAGGCTAATAAAATGGGCTTACATGACCTTGTGGGTCTAGCAGGTCCCTTTAGCTAACTTTACATGGAGCCAGCCCCCCCCCCCCACCCCGTAGGGAAATTCCAAGCCTCGGCATGCTCGCTCTTCACGCTGAGTCTCCACTTCTCTCAGAGTCCACACAGGACAGTTCAACATTTATTCTGAACCATAAACGATGAGGTCATGGTGGCCCCTTTTCCGAATCTGAGAATGATGCAATACCATTTCTAAATGTCAGGAAAATTATAGGGTTATTATTAAATTTATTAACATCATAAGATGTAGCAGTGTGAAGTGTGGCTTCTGCTGACCTGGAGGAGGGGCTGGATTCTGAGTGACTTGCCCATACCACTGAGCTCCTCCCTGAATCAAAAGCACCAGCCATGACCCTGTGCAGTCGTATCCAACCTTCTCTGTGTGTTAGTTCTTCAGTATCTGATGAGGACAAATGTGATATCACAAGTAAATTCTCTTTGTCACTGAGCAGCGACTGAAGAAAGTTCTCAGGAAGCCTGAAATCCAAGAACTATACAGAACACAAGGTAATTGTAATGCTAGCTTTCCAAAGAAAAATGGTGGTATTTAAAACACTAGAATTATTCATTAAAAAAAAACTGAATGCTTGTATGCATACATACGTACTCCTGCTGAAGAACAGGCTGCTGTGCAAGCTGACCATCTGACTGGGGAAGCCTCCTCTGGACAAGAGGCCATGAGGTGAGACCACTCACAAGGCCGTGCCTCCGCCAGTCCGCCCGGAAAGTGTGGGAGCGCACACACTTGCTGGCACAGAACGCTCAGCAGCAGGCTGACTTCCTCCACTGACCTCACAACTGCCATGCCTGCTCACTCAGTAAATTTTCCTGATAGTTCTACTACCAAGTGTCCACAGGCTTCCACATTCTTAAGATTGTGTGTGTGTATGTGTGTGTATGTGTGTGTATGTGTGTGTATGTGTGTATGTGTGTGTATGGTGCGTATGTGTGTGTATGTGTGTATGTGTGTGTATGGTGCGTATGTGTGTGTATGTGTGTATGTGTGTGTATGGTGCGTATGTGTGTGTATGTGTGTATGTGTGTGTATGTGTGTGTATGTGTGTGTATGTGTGCGTGTGTGTATGGTGCGTATGTGTGTGTATGTGTGCGTGTGTATGTGTGTGCGTGTGTATGTGTGTGTATGTGTGCGTGTGGCAGAAAATCAGTACCTTCATGATGAGCATTTTCAATTTCACAAGCACAAGGATGATATTTTTAGAAATGGAAAAATTATAAGAAAAAGTATGCTATGTTTAAGCATATAAAAATAAAAATAAAAATTGGGCCATCAAATCGCTAAAATACAGTAAACTCATCACTAACAACAATGAAAGGACATTCTCAGAACTGTTTTCAGTGAAGACACAGTGGGGTTACACAGAATAATGCTGTGTGCGAATTGTAAACATAACTAAACCAGCACAGACTGTTAATTCCAGTTATTATCAGAGTCTTCATCTTGAGAGTTCTGATTTTTTCATAATCCTTACTGAACTTTAATAAATGGACTATTTTCAAAGTTGAGATTTTAGGAAAATATAGTAATGGAATGTCCCAACTGAGTCATCTTGTCTGCCAGATCAAGTTTCTCACCAAGCCTGGAACATATTTTGTATCTTTAAGTTACCAAATAAACCCCTGGCTGTCAATTATTAGATCCTAATTACCCTTCCGAACTTTCTCAAGAGCTACCAGGAAACAGAATGACGGACTGACTATTGAGTTAAAAGGAGATTAGACCAATACAAATAAATTACAGTTATTTCATGCTTCCATCATCCTGCAAGGTGACTTAACAGTGAGCGGGAAGGAATCATATTACAATAATGAAAACAGAGTGGGAATTCAAACCCCAGGGTGACTCTCCTCAGTTTATGGTAATGCACACCTCGTGGGGGACCAAACACCAGCGGGAGAAGTTTCCTGAAAATGGCTCCAGCTATTTTCTCATTTAAAATGTGCCAACTTGACTTGTGCCATGAGTCATATTACTTACATTTATGATGTATTTTCAAATCTTTTACAAAAATCCAATGGGTTCAATATGGCTTGTTATACTCAGATCTTAACATCTATGAAGGAAAGCTTCCTTGGTAAGTGTTCCTTCCTTTGGAGTTTTATTTGTAAAAGGTAAGATTTTATTTTAGAGCACCAAAGCTCAGCTCAGGAGGATGGCTGCACAGATGGACAGCGGTAACCCTAGTTCTATGTGAGGGAGAGAGCGCAGAACACAGCAGTAACATGCACCAACCAGCTTGACTTTCTGATAATTCTAACCAAACCTTTTGGTTTGGTTTGGTACTTAGCTATAATGCACTTACCTCTTATTACTGGATCATATACATTTTCTGTTACCCAATAATTCAAATTCTGATTTTTGTTACATTGTTCAAATAAATATATTCCTGATGATAGTGGACAATGGAGATTGTGTAGTCGGAGGACCGAGACCTAGAAACCTAGAAGGCTGCTGAAGATATTGAAATCGATGTGCTCACTGAGGTGAGACTTCTAAGTCTCCAGTAGGGGCACACTAGTGCAGCACAGGGAGTGGAACTGGGTATTTTCTGTCCCGTGTGCTGCGGCCACAGACGTGAGATCAATGGGCCAGCAGCACTCTTTGGTCTCCCTGTAGCCTGGAACCATGACTTGTAGTGATGGGAGCGGCCAACTGCTTCCTGCCACCCAGCGAGCTTTACCTGAAATGATTACACGGAAACTGTGTTCTTTTAAACACTGCCTGGCCCATTAGTTTCAGCCTCTTATTGGCTAATTCCCACATCTTGCTTTAGCCCATATTTAGTAATCTGTGTAGCACCACGAGGTGGTGGCTTACCGGGAAGATCTTAACCTGTGTCTGTCTCAGAAAGAAGAGTCATGGCATCTGCCTGAGGCGGCTGCCTGACTGCTTTCTTTCTCCCACAGTTCTGTTCTGTCTACTCCGCCCACCTAATTTTCTGTCCTATTAAAGGGCCAAGGCAGTTTCTTTATTAACCAATGAAAGTAACACATAGACAGATGACCCTCCTCCATCAATGACTACCAGGGTTGTTATTTAGCTGCTTGTTTTTACGATAAAGAACTGTTTTTTTTTTTTTAATTTGCTTCCGTGTCCTAACTCAAACCACGACATAGAAGCTATGACTAGAAGGTGATTGCACTGGTTTTCTAACATGCATGTACTGGATTAAACTCATCTAGTGGGCCTCTCTCCTCAGGGAAGTCTAGATGAGGGCGTGATTGTTAATTTTGATTGCCAGTCCAGTGATGTGCACCTGCAGGAGCTCCCATGAAGGTGTGTCTGGGGAGGACTGACTGAGGCAGGAGTGAGCAGCACTATCCCATGGACTGGGGTCTGCCCTAAATACAAAGGGGAGTGAGAAAGTCAGTTGACTCCAGAACCCTTTCCTCTGCTCCTGACTCACTGAGGTATGAGTGAGCAGCCTCCATCACCATGGACAGGAGCTGCTCCCGCTGCCTGCCCTGCAGACAGACCACCCACCGGCTCTGATCCTGAGCCAGGATCAACCTCTCCTTCCTGAAGTTCTTTGTGTTAGGGATTCTGTCACTGTGGCAAGAGAAGAAACTAATGAGGGGCTAAATATATCACAGGTTCCACTAATTTTGGAGTTTCTTTGGTGTCTACATTTTTGTTTGTCTTGTTCTCAATAGTGACAATGAATTAGACCTTCGGGAGGGAGTAGGATGCTGTTTTGAGTTTACAGTGTAGTGAGATTTCTATTATTGAGCTTCTTCTGACATGAGCAGTCACTGAGAGCAGAATGACATGCAGGGAAGGGACACAGACTACAGCACAGTGGGTGGCGGGTTGAGAAGAACAGGAAGCATGAATTCTCAAGGGAGTAAGCAGCAGGACTCAAAATGTCAAGAGAGGCTCCTACTGTCAAATGATGCTACAATCTGAACATCATTAAAAAGAACAAGTTTAAAATGACTCCATACAATAACAACAAGTTTGCCATCATTGGGGTGAGACAGAAACCCAACTCACTTTTGAAATGGACAAATAATGAGAATGAAGTAAGCTTATTCTGCTTTTTGATGACAGATACACAGAATAACCAAATAATAGGTGAGAGCCTCTTTCTCTTTTCAGCATGATGACAGCTAAAATAAATCTATCAAAGAGAAGTCTAAGAAGCAGGAAGCCAGTATTTACAACCTACCAGAATTCAGGCACTGAGGACCAGTGACTGCCAGCATCACACAAACAGCTCTTCGGATGGCGTCTGCATCCGATGGGACAGCACCAAACTCACTACAACACAGTCTTATGTGAACAAGCAAACACCACCCACAGCAGGAAACACAGAGGAAGGCGCAAAGAAGGAAGGAGTGAGGAAAGTTCTGACTTGGTACCCCAAGGGCAGGGGGAGGGGCAAGACTCATAGTTGGGCAGGAGAGGCAGAACTGTTGAGCAGGAGGAGCTTAGAGGCTGGGATACAGGGAAGCTGACTGAGCAGGGCCTGTGGCACATGCCCGCAAGGGCCAGAAGTTAGTGCAGTGCAGGACCAGGTCAAAGGCCTTAGCTAAAAGGAGAGCGGATTAGAGATGGGAGCACAAGGATGGGAGGACGCACAACGCCCTCAGCATTAGCAGCTGTGAAGAATCTGAACCCCACAGAAATGGAAGGGATGAGCAAGAGGAAGGGGTGAAAAGGACGATTTTGTTTTTTTTTTTTTTTTTTTTTTGGTTTTGGTTTTGGTTTTTCGAGACAGGGTTTCCCTGTAGTTTCTAGAGCCTGTCCTGGAACTAGCTCTTGTAGACCAGGCTGGCCTTGAACTCAGAGATCCGCCTGCCTCTGCCTCCCGAGTGCTGGGATTAAAGGCGTGCGCCACCACCGCCCGGCTTTGAAAAGGACGATTTGATTTGAGAAAAACTGACATAAAAAGGCAAAAGGCTTATTTAAAAATCAGTTTGTTTCTTCACATACACATTCACAATTTTGGCTGACACCCTATCCCATGCCTATCATCCCACTATCTGCTTGAACCTTTCTGGCCCCAATACCCCTCCTCTCCACTTTTCTCACTTATAATCTACTAGCCCCTTCCAAAAATGCATTGCCAACTCAAGTCAAAATTACAATAGAAGGAGAGAGCACAGCAGCTGTGACACAAAGGAAGCGGGAAAGGAAAATACTGAGAACTAACGTGTAAGTGGACTTGGGGTTGGGGGACAGGAGAGACGTAGGGTTAGGAAGTATACTAATTAAATTAAGGATGCATGAAAAACACAAGTTAATAACTAATAGGCTAATCAAATCATTTTTTTAAATTGGAGTTTGAATAGAGGAGAAAAATCAATGTGAACTGACCAGAAAACTCTCCCTGCAGGCTAGCTTTCATTCAGCTGAGAGCACTCTCCGGGAGAATGACATCAGTAGTCTTACCGACTGAATCTACAGACTGCAACAATGAGCTGCCATATAAGCAAGATGGATTCAGTAGGCAAAAGACTATGGGAGCAATAAACTCTCTCTTGATCAGATTTCAGGTCTGCTTTACAGGAAGGGACTCATGTCTGGTACTACAAACATGGTAGAAACCCATGGCTAGGGAGGTCATAGGCCCTACGAGAGAATTTATTCATGTTGTTTTGCTAAGTGGCCATGCAATCAAACTTTCTAATAAAAACTTATTTATATCTACAGATTTGACACTCTCAACCTGGTTAGGGAAGCTTCTTCCTAAAGAGGGTAGTGGTTAATGCAGAGACATACTGCTCTGCAGCGCGAGACTCGGGGACACAGAGAGAGTGTAGGAGCGAGATGATGGGGAGGAGAGCTGTGACACTCTGGCCTTTAGACATGACCGCTCCACAGCAGCATAGAATAGGGAAAGGCTTCCGATGCTAAGAAGTGAATAGCAGCTGATGGTTTCTGGGAGATCACTTTTCTTTTGGAGGGAGCACTGGTAGGTTGCCCATGCCCGTGATGATGACCCCAAGTCCATACACATATGGGCAGCACTAATTAGACTTAGGAGGTTATTTTTCAAAATAAACACCAAGTTTGGAAGGAGATATGATGGGGGGTAGTAGTAATAGGAGCGGGATATAAATAGGATATATTACATGCATGTATGCAATCTTCAAAAAGGAATGTCTCTTGTCAAAAACCACTCATACTGGCAGATACGATAATTCGCACGCTAATTCCAGCACTCAGGAGGCAGAGGCAGGTGATTTCTTTGAGTTCAAGGCCAGCCTAGTCTACATAGTGAGCTCCAGTCAGTAGGGCTACATAGTGAGACCCTGTCTCAAAAAAATGAAAAACATCCAAATATTATCCACTTGACATGAAATCCACTTTCAAAATTGTGAATTACAGTTGAAAAACTAAGGGTAAAATAATGAAAACCTCTCCTGCTTTGAAGTCTCAGTCCATTCCTTGACTGGCAGTTCAACATCACATTTACTGCTCATTTAGATAAATCATGGGGAAATAAACCATGATAATATGCTGACACTGGACACTGGAACCCATATGCTCAGGAAATGAAAACATTAAAAATCTTAGGTTTTTATTGACTTGTTTATGTTTCTTAACTGTACATGTGAACCCTACAGTGGCAGAAAACTGGATCAAACTGGAGCCAAGACTCCAGTGACTAGAGGAAGGGCCTTCTCAAGTAAGTACCAAGGCAACATCAAGAAAAAGAAATTGTTTATACTTCAGAGATATTTTTCTTTTCACTTTGAATCTTCCTGACTCGGTAAGATGCCTTATTCAGCCTTGATGCAGGAAGAGGCGGGTGGCACGGGGCTTGGTCCTGCCTCAACTAAATATGCCAGCCTTTGTTGACTCCCCATGGGAGACCCTACCCTTTCTGAGGAGTGGATGGCGGTGGGTTGGGAGGAGGGAGAGAGAGGAGAGGGAGGGGGCACTATGGTTGGTATGTAAAATGAAAAAAAATATAAAAGTCTAATAAAAATGCTAATATCATTAACACCCCCATCCCCCACCAAAGAAGACCAGTGAGATGGCTCAGTGGATGGAGATGTTTCTGCCATAAATGACAGCCTCATCCTGGACCCAACAAGGTCAAAGAGAAGGGACTTCTGCAGTTGTCATCGGATTCCTTATACTTGCCACGTTGTGAGGCAATGCAGGCACACACAGCAACTACGTGAATAATGCCAAAATTATTAGAGTTTTTTCCCTTGGAATTTTCCTCGCCTTTGACACATGGAACTTACTGTACAACTGATGATGACCTTGAGTTCCTGATTCTTCAGCCTATCTTACATATACCCTCACACCAACAACGTTTAAAATAACTCTGAAGTAAATCCCATTGAGTAGCTGATTTAGTAACAGCAGAACCTAAGAGCAGAGTTCCACCAAGAAAAGCTAATATAATACACACATATTTATACACACGCACACGGGAGTTAAACCTTGAAACCTCTACTTTACCCCCATATAAAATCCGTCTGAATGGTGTGTCATTGTACCTAGGGGCTGTTTCATTACTTTCAGAACACGTATGTATACATGTTAATTCAAATCCAATAGGTCCGCAGAAGAGAAACAGTTGAGGATGGATAGCCATGCACAATCACAGACCCAGAGAGGCTAAGTAAGAAGGATGATGGCTCAAGGGGAACACACATCTTCCTGGGAAGGGAAAATAGAGTAGATTTAGCAGTTACTGTATTATGGATATAAGAATGAGCAGCCATTTTCTTGAAGTACTTTGATCTTGAAGCATTACTGTAGTAAACAGTAAAGAATCCTTGTGGAAAACAATGCAGGGACATTGTAGCCACCCATGACTTTGATTACAAGATACCTCAGGCATACCCGAGGTTCTTGTAATATTGTGTATTGCAAACAGTACACAATAAAGGACTAGAGTCCTGGGGGCATGTGATGCTCTCCTTTAGTAGGACATGTAAATTAGATTAGGGACCTTGGTATGAGGAAATACTTTGTGTAACAGTAAATATACCTTTGTATGGCTGTTGGAGGTTCAGTTGGTCAGAGAGATGGACCTTCTTGTTGCCGCATAGGCCTTAGAGAGCCTTCTTTCTCCAACCGTCCCACGCTACACATTGCACCCCAAACAAATGTTCTTGTGAGAGTGGGGCTGTCTCTGACTTTTCCCCTTTCTCCTTGAACCCTTTTCCCGATGGGTTGCCCTGTCCAGCCTTGATATGAGGGTTTGTGCCCATTGTTATTTGCATCTTGTTATGCCATGCTTGGTTGATATCCCTGGGAGGCCTGCTCTTTTCTGAAGGGAGATGGAGGAGGATTGGATCTGCGGGGATCTGGGGAGAAGTGGGAGGGAGCTGGGATGAGCAGAGGATGGGAAATTGTCATTGGGATGCAATGTATAAGAAAATAAAGAAAGATTATGAATAAGTAAAGGAAAACAGATTACATATAATCATATATAATGTGTGTATATTTATAAACATAACATTATAAATATATATATAATATATGCACACACACAAACACATACATACATATTATATATATATATAGAGAGAGAGAGAGGGGGGGGGGGAACCAATCAAAAACTAAAAAGGAATGAGAAAAACTAAATGGATAAATTAATGAACATGTTAATCAGGGAAAGACTCAACAAGGGACTCTTAGAGGAAAAAGGCCCTAGCAGGCTTTCTAACACACAACCTAAGCCCAGCTCAGCAGCTTCAACTATGAAGCAATATACAATAGATGGAAAGAAAGGCAACCACTTCGGAACCTGTGTCTGATAAAATCTCATTACTTACTTCAATAATGATGAATGAGGTAGGCTAATTGTTACTTCATAGTAAACCAGAAATGACTCAAAACGATACCCCACTTGGACACTTTTGTTCGTTGTTATTGGTTAAACGTCACTTCATGGCTAAAGCGACAGTGGCTCAGAAATTGTTCTGCAAAAGATCAGTGGGAAAAAATATCCCAGGGAGCCACAAGTCCACAAATGACCTCGAGTTAATTAGAAAAGGCTGCGTCCTTGCCAGTTCTGCTCATGCGTCAGCTCTGATTAAATTATCAAAAAGAAAAAAAAAAAAAAGCGCTCTCCAAGTTAAGAACGGCTATGGCTAACAAACTCTGAGCTGGGCTCGAGAGAGCACATTCCTGCACTTCTGTGTGATGTCAGAGTGAGCGCTCCACAGCTGAATGTGAGCTGCACGAAGTTCGAGTGGCGTCTCAGAGTGAAAATATCTGACCAGCACCGGTTCTTCCCTATGTAGGCTAACTGTCCGGGAACAGGTGCCCTGCTTTCAATCACAGGGCTAGCATGCCAGTGAGAGGCCGGGATTAGTTCAGCTTCTCACGGGAAATTTTCCTCGGTTGGGAATGGATTTATTATGGCTTCACACATGGAACAGAACTCATGTCAGCCGAGGGCACTGACACTTCATACGATTCAAATTAACCTGCTGTGGACTGCTCCGCAGGGCTTAGATTGTGTATTTAAATGACGACATTTTAAAAACAGGTTGAAAGAAACCAGGATAGCTGAACTGCAATGGTTCCAATTTGTTCCCACTAATCTCTCACCTGCTGGAAATACCGTTCCAGTCGCGTCCTGGGTTACACCAAGCCAGTGACCTTGCAAATGGGCACTGTTTGCTGCTGAGGAATGAGGTGGGGCCTGGAGGACTTTAGAGGAACTTATGATGTGGGGGTTAGATCTGTCAGTTGCCTAAGGTACTATTTAAATAACACACACAAACACACGCACGACTCATTTTTACCAATTTCAATGCCAAAACACATTTGTGTCACCTTGTTGAGAGAAACCGAGTCTCAAAATGGATCTGAAAGACAATCCAAGAACAACCACCTTCATAACCTTTGAGGGAACTTGAAGGGTAGGCAGTTTTCCCTCAACATTTCAAAATATAATTTAGAGATGTAGCAGAAAGACATTCTTTGGAAATGATTGATGTACACACTGAGTTTAAAAACAAGTCGCAAAGGGACTTTAATGCTAACACTGATGTTGCCAATAAAATTAGAAGTATTATTTGCTATGCTTGGTGCTACTTGTGATGCTTCTACCAAAGCAAAGAAACAGTGATGGAGAGAACACCATCATCTGCACTGCTACCTAGTCCTAGTACAAGTGACTGTCCTCCTAGAGGTCTAACACCTGACAGTAGACACCGTGAGCTGCACTGCTACCTAGTCCTAGTGCAAGTGACTGTCCTCCTAGAGGTCTAACACCTGACAGTAGACACCGTGAGCTGCACTGCTACCTAGTCCTAGTACAAGTGACTGTCCTCCTAGAGGTCTAACACCTGACAGTAGACACCGTGAGCTGCACTGCTACCTAGTCCTAGTGCAAGTGACTGTCCTCCTAGAGGTCTAACACCTGACAGTAGACACCGTGAGCTGCACTGCTACCTAGTCCTAGTACAAGTGACTGTCCTCCTAGAGGTCTAATGCCTGACAGTAGACACTGTCAGTTGCACTGCTACCTAGTCCTAGTGCAAGTGACTGTCCTCTTAGAAGGCAAAATAAAAATAAACAAAACCCCCAAATTTTATTGAGTTGCTAATATGTACACCATAATATACTCTTTATATGTGAGACTATTTTTAATGTGCTTCCCTTTTAATTAATCCTACTCTAGCTGCAGCTTTTATGAACTCTTGAATATAATGGGACAACCTGGCAAAACAGTGAGAGAAATGGAACAGTTGGGTTGGATTACTTCCCTCAGTATGGTGGAACTGACATTGTTTACTGCAAGGGAGATTTTGTCTCAGTAAATTTTAAAGCAGTTCAGTTGTTAGGCTAGTGCTTAGAAGGTATGTCACAGAGCTGACATGCTATTCCAACTAATATTCCCTTCATACAAAATAAACAAATAAATGTATTTGGGTAAAAATGTTTTAGTGTTTGCAGAACTTGAACCACGTTCAATGTTTTTCATAATATGGTAAGATGTTAATACCTGCTCTTCTTCCTCTGTGCCACTGTCTCCTCTATCAACAAATGTCTAGCTTGGCTCAACTGTTATTGGTGCCTTTGGAAAACTGTCAGTTGTGATGGGAAATGATGTGTGCTTTCACAGAAATCTACAAGGGATTTTATTCAGGCATATAAAATCTTCCCGGGCCAGCACAAAGACATAAGGGGTAGTAAAGGCACTTACTACTAAGCTCAACAACTCCAGTTCCACCACTAAGATCAAAACTGTTGGGAATGTTATTTTAAGGGGTGTTACTTTTGTTTATGCTGTGGAACATTTGTTTTATGATGTAAAGATGTGTTACTTTTATTTATGCTGCATTTGTTTAACTCTGTGGAGCTGTGGTTCTTTGTACAAAACACCTGATGTTCTAATAAAGAGCTCAAGGCCAATTGTGAGGCAGGAGAGAAGATAGGTGTGTGTGTGGGGCAGGCAGAGAGAATAAAGAGAAGGAGACAAAGAGGGAGAGCAACATAGAACGCGGATGTCAGGGGCCAGCACCAAACCAACCGCGAAGTCAGAGTGAAAGTAAGACACACACAAGGAAGAAAAGAAAACGCCTGGAGGCAAAAAGTAGTCGTGGATAATTTAAGAAAATCTGTGAGAAACAAGCCAACCTAAGGCTGGGCATTAGTAAATAAGAATAAGTCTCTGTGTGTGATTTATTTGGGAGCTGGGTAGTGCCCCCGCCCTGCAAAAGTCAACAGACTAAAAAACACCAAGATTAAAACATCATAGTACAAAAACCAACTCCTGCATGCTGTCTGGTGACGCCCTGCAAGCACACCTTGTGCCGCAATGTGCTGTGGGAAGTCACCAGACACTGTGCAGCACACAGGCACACAGATAACTGTGAAAACTAAACAAAAGACACTTTGCTACAAAATGGCGCAATGTCTAGACTCGCAGCCCCCACTTCTTCAGCGACACAGCCACTAGACCCCTCGTGCAGAGACGCATCAGGTACAAATTCAGACTGAAGAAACATAGTTGGAAAACAATTACATCAATATCTTAAAAGTCCAAATTTACAAGTACATTATCACTATTTTAACTATGCAATCAGAAATGATATATATCTATTTCCAAATTTTGAAAATACCTTAAGAAAAACACAAATATAAATGCTTCAAAACCATTTCCTATGTTTGAGTTTTTACAATGTTGTCACACTAAATGCTAGAATTATGAATATGAATTCAGATACTGGCATTTCTCTTCATATAAATGCATCTGGTTGTCTTGCAAATACGGAGCTCAATTTGTCACTGACCCCATCCCCCTATCAACAACAACAACAACAACAACAACAAATCAGTAATCTGAACTGTAAGATAACCTCCTAGCCAAACTGAAAGACTGCCTTGTGGGGATATTCGCTGTGATTGGTGTAATAAGTTGATTGGCCAATAGCTAGGCAGGAGGGGAATCTAGGTGCATGGGAGACACCAGGAGACACAGACAGAAAACAGGAGGTGCAAGATAGAAGAGAGGTAATGCCACAAGTTAGAGTAATAGAAAAATGGGTTGATTTAAGTTATAGGAGCCAGTGGCCAAGCTTTCATAATTAATAATAAGTCTCCATGTCATTATTTGCGAACTGGCTGGTGGGACAGAGAAAAACTTGTTCGACTGTCTAGAAAGAAATCTGAACATAAATGAAAAGTAAGAGGTAACCCCAAATTCCTGTTTCTCCTCCAGCAGCTGACTGCATGTTCTTAACTCTTCCACCCTGTTCCAACATGTCCAGTCTTGTAGTCTGTAACTGGAATACCCGCAGCCAACGGAGGGAGGGAGAGCATGCGCCACACGTCCAGTGGCGATACTCTTTCCTGTCTCGTTACTGGGATGTAAATGGTTACTTTCCTCTACAACTGACTGTGTTTGGATTAAATAATATCCAATATTTCTTATTCACTAGGAAGTAGGATCCGCACTCTTCTGGTCCATCTGATATCTAAGCCCAGGGATTCCCGGCCACCAGCTTCCCCCACTGCTGTCATTTCCTAAGATCACATGTGTGTGTTTTCTACGAACAGAATTAGAGCGTCCATTTGCACTGGAGACTCGTGCTGCTGAGCCGGGGCAGTGAAGACCAGCACAGGCAGTACCAGGTCTACTCAGTTCAGGTATCAGGACAGACAGGGTTTGTCTGTGTAGCCCTGGCTCTCCTGGAACTCCCTCTGTAGATCAGACTGGCCTCCAACTCAGAGATCTGCCTGCCTCTGCCTCCTAAGTGCTGGGATTAAGGGTGTGCACCACTGTTGCTAGGCAGGACCGGTCTTCTCTAGCTACCATGATGCAGAAATGACTGACAGGCCACAGCACACACATTAAGCATGGTCCACACAGGTATAGTATCTCTCTTCAAAACTGCCGCCTTTTAGTTGCTACTAGAGATCTGGGACAGTCTAATGTCCCTGCTTTAAATTTCTCATGGAGAAAACAATACTTCTTTGAATACTCTTACATTGTGAAGCCCTTTAAGTAAACATGAAACTAAATACAGTCAGTTCCAGTAAGCAAACAGTGGAGATCACAGCAAAGGGATGGGAGCAGGGTGGGGAGAGTGAGGGGTGAAAGGAGGAGACAGAAGGAAACTGACCCAGCCATGCTCCGAGACCCAGACCTCAGCTAACCTTTCGTGTTTCAGTCCTGGTCTCTCCTCGTTAACAGGGCAGGGAGAGCAGCAGCAGCTGACCCGTGGCTCTTCACATGCACGTGAAGATCAGATTCTGAGCTACCGATCTACAGCCAAGTGCTTACTGCACCTCAAAACCCTTCTTTATGCATCTGAAGTAAGTGTGCTCATCTATGTGTGCTCCCTTTTATATGTATCATGAAACTCATCCATCATCCATATAATTCTCTTCATATGCAGTTAAGATAACCGAGGAACAAAAAAGCACACAAATTCCTTTAGAAGAACATTAAGAGAAAAGAAATTAAGATTAATTTCTCTGAAAAAGCAACAAGAAAATACAAGGTTTCAGCTTCCAGGCAACTATGCCTCGATAGGCAGGAACTTGCTGTCACTGAGGACTTAGGTGCTCCCTCAAACTCACATTTGCCTGTGAATCTTTAGGCTAATCTTCTGATCTTCTGAGAAATACGCCAACAACTCATTAATCTGGGAAGCGAGTCAAACTTCCTGAGAGACCCGATGGGCCTGTGGTCTATCTTCACACAGAAAATAAAGGGTCTGAGTATGATTTCCATACCTGGTCCATTAAGAAAGTCTTTAATTTGTAGCGTAACGAGGGAAGGCGGAATTCCACTTTTACTGTCTGTTTCTCCAGGCACCGTCTGTAGCCACACAGTGTTGTAGTCAAGGGCTTCCGGCAGAGTCTTCCCAGGATCTACGTGACAAAATTGAAGTAAGACACACTGATGAAACCACAAGCATCTCAATTTGGTGTGTGGATCTTGGTAGACGAGTAAGATCCAAGAATGGTTAACTTGCTGCATACAAACTTCAGTACTTCCTGTATTTGCAGGCATATGGTGTGTGTGTGTATATACATACATATATGTGTGCGTGTGCGTGTCTGTGTGTGTGTGTATCAAAAAAGATAAACCAACTACACAAGGCATGAGGATAACACAGGAACTAGATCCAAATACTTTCAAAGTTTCAGTCACAGGGTCTGTGTGGCAGTAGAGACAGAATGCTGACGACTGGCTCCCACTTCACACAGTGCTGGACACAAAGGAGCAGCGTGGCAGCTCGCCAGCTTAAAAATGAAAAGATGCAATAGATTAGAATTACTCTGGGGTGAACCGGATCTGTTTTAGAGTTTGCCTGATATCACAATCATTTTTATGGCTAAGCTTTTGAAGTTGCTGTCGGTAGCCATCCCAAAAACCATTTTCCCATGATGATAAAGTTTGGTCAACCTTTTACTAGTTCTAATTATGACTATAACTTTAGACTCTAATTTGATATTTTCCATTTTATATTATATATTTCATTTTTTTCCTGTTTAGCATTACATATCCTTTAAGAATATATTTTAGATACTGACAATGCCAAAGAACTTGCTTTTAAAGGCTTGGAAATCTATAGTTTTTTATTTAGATAACTCCTTAAATAAAAATGACTGTTGTATGTTGGCATATAATAGGCTTTAAAATATCTTTTCAATATCCAGTTTTTCTTCAATTTCACTATTGCTTTATTCTGTGTTTTAATGTCCCTTGAATGCCATTTTTTATAGAGATGTTCTTGCCATAGAACCCATCCATCCCATTTTCAGCCTATCTGAAATGTGTTATTAAAGCATTATTTATTTTAGGCTTTATTGATTGGCTTGCTTTCAAGAATAGCATTTACATACAGTATATTATATTCAACATATGGTTATATAGTATTACTGTCATATGTGAACTGGGCATATAAATTCTTCCTTGGAATTTGTGTTTCTTGACCTTATCATGTGATCCTTATGAAATTTGGCACATATGAACCTTTATGTTATTTCAAAGAAAATCCTGAAAGCGATTGATTGTGACGTCCAATGTATGTGGTCAAGATCAAACACAAGCTAGTGCGTGCTTCCCTTTCATGACTACAGAATGTGAAGCAGGGGACTAAGAAGAGTAGCCCCACTGCAGAGGAACAGGACACTGTTCTTTCCTCCAGACACAGCAGGCAAGGCTGGGGAGAGCATGGTGACTCTTTTTGCTGGAAGACTCAACTTAGTTTGCAGGAGCCGGGTAACTATCAGTCCCTGGGTTTCTCGTCCTAAGGTACCATCTATTGACACATCATCAAAAGTGAGATCGCTATAAGGAGACATTTTCTTCAAAGGGAACAAACAATCAAGCAGCAAACAAGGTGATCTAAGAGGTGGAGTAACTAACGACAATGAACAGAAACCCATCTATTTATTGGTGTGGGTAGGCACACTAACACGACCCACTGGAAAGCTAAACTCAAAACAGCTCATGGTACATGTTTTTCAGTCCAGCCAGCTGATGTGACTGAAACATTCCCTGTTGCATAATACCACTGCATATTACATGACACTGAGACATATGAATATTTTTTAGCCGATTATAATTACTATTTTAAATAGGCTTGAAGGTAGCAATAAAAAATAAAATCAATAACATTAGCATCTGTTAAACTATGCCAAACAATGAACTAAGAACAGAATATGTACATCATCTGTTTCTCCTGACCAGTGCCATCCTCACGTCACAGGTAGAGAAATAAGGTTTAGAGATTAAGATTAACTTGCTTAATACATACGGCTATAAAAAGCAGCTTGGATTGCAACTCAATCCTGATTATCTCTAAATCTAGAGCGCTTATTGGGTTTTGTTCAATGCCTGTTTCTTTAGAGGGCCTTACTCATATCTACAGCATTTTAAAATACAGAAAAATATCCATTGTAACAATGTGTCTTTACTGTTACCATCCAACAAAGTGTTATGACTTGCCTTTTCTCAGTATGATACTTTCCAAAAACTTTTAAATTTTCTATTTTAATCTTTCTGATATTTGAAAAGTTACTATCAGTATACAAATTCTGAGTGGGCAAAGGAATTGTTTTCATTTGGCCTGAGAAGTAAGATCCTGTACTATGTACTAAGGAAGTACGGCGTTGGTTAATTCCCTTAGAATGGCTGAATTTCTCCACAAATGACCAGATGGTACAGTCATTTCTTCAAAAGCAAACAAACAAACCAAAAACAACAACAAAAAAATCAAACAAATAAGGAAAATGACATTTTGAAGTTGCCTTAGGCTACACCGTCAAGTTATGAGGCCAATTAAAATCTGGACTTCATTACTTAAACAAAACAAATACCATTTAAAAATATTTATAAACACAACTAATATGATTATATTGAAAACAACCACGTACATCTTTATTTAAATGAGAATTGCCAATATTACAGCTGCTATACATAAAGGTATTGGCAGAGACCTCATTCCTGCTAGAGGTTGCTCCAGGAGGGCCGGGCATGAAAAAGGCCGTTAGCATATTACTTTACTATTTAAAAAGTTGTTGACTTACAGATTATTATTTACATGGACTATATTGGAAATCATTTGTAATTTATTATTGTTAATTGTCAAAAATGAACTCAAGCTGGTAAGCTAGTCTTTAAACTTCCATGTTTTAGAATAAGGAAGTGAGACCTAGTGTTGCAAGTACTCACTGATATAAACTAGCACAATTGGGATCACTAAGTCATGCAGACTGGAAACCACACTTTATAAAACAACATGGTTAGGATAAGAACTGTCACACTTCTCACTTCACGTTTATAATCAGATGTAGATGAGTAGTAGATTTTACTTGTCACATGTTCTTGTTAAAATCTAACAAAATTTATATTTCATATATATACATATAAGTAAATGTATGCCAGGTATGGTGGTATATAGCTGATTACAAGCTCTTGAGAGGCGGTGGCAGGAGATGGCACGCTTCAGGTAAGCTTGGGCTACACATCCCCAGACCCTTTCTCAAAAAAAAATATATATATGATATACATATCATATAAAATACATATACATGTGTGCAAATATATATGACATATACCCTGTGGATTGACAACAAAGGGAATATCACAGCATGTCCTTTTCTAAATGATGCATAAAAGCAAATCCCTAAGGGACCCATGAAGGGACAGCACTGTTACCACTGCATATTTGGGCAGGAGCTGGCTCGGTGGTGATGTGCATGGAGCTTGGGCCAATGCTGACGATTTCCTAGGAGCAGTGACCACCATTTCCATCTACTCAAATGACCCAGCCAAATCTACCACTAATAAAATTAGAGAAATCTCTGTATTCAGGCTGTCTGGTACAGCGTTTCTAAAGTGTCTCTGAGGTCATTCAAGGGCCTCCTGCACACCTCATCCCATGAAGACCTACATCCCTAAACTTTTACCAGGGACACTCAGCACAGTTATCAGTGAGCTGCTTGAAGGCAGAAGCTAGGTTTCCCTTATTGCAGGTTTCCAGGAATCTGCACTGAGGTCTGAGCGCAGAGTGAGAGCACAGGAGGGATGGGTCCCGAGGCGTTGGTAGAGTTAACGCAATGACGGGGAAGGAAGACAGCTCCAGAACTGCACTGCTAAGTTTGATAGAATTACTGTGAGATATAGCAGCACATTCCATAAATGTTCACCAGAGTCTGACGATTACACGGCAGAGACCAAAGCCTTCCCACCGTCCAGGAATCCCCAGGGCCACGCTTTAACTAGAGTGAGATGCAGGACCAAGCGTTTGCATCTCTTCATGTGGTAACATTTTGAGCTCCAGACGCCTATTGTCTACGATGACTAGGACCCTGGCATGGATTGTTTTCCCTTTTTAATACAAATTAATGAATAAAATGAATTAGATGTCACATCATGAGTTAAATAAAATCTTCGATAATGCTAATTTTGTTTTATAAGTTTGCCTCCTGATACACAACCATGACCAAAAGCTACGTGGGGAGAAAAGGGTAGATTTCAGCTTCAAACTTCCAGTTTATCCTGAAGGTCAGTCCAACTGGAACTCCAAGGCAGAAAAAAAGCAGAGACCATGGAAGGGTGCTGTTTACTGGACTGGTTTCTTAGACAACCCAAGGCACCTGCCCACAGGTGTCGTCACAGCGGGCTAAGTCTTCACGCATCAACCATTCATCAATGAAATGCCCACAGTCTTGCCCACAGGCCAATCTGATGTAGGCATTTTCTCAGCTGAGGTTCCCTCTTCTCAGAAAATTTGTGCTTGTGTCAGGCTGACAAAACCTAAACACTAAATATTCTTAAATAAATCACTTATTTTTATCTTCTTAAATATTATTCTCTAAACATAATATGCCCTTTAAAAGAGTGAAACAAAATTCTTTGCTTACATTTGCTCCACAGGATCCTCCTATAAAAGATATATAAACATAAATATATATGATATGCAACAGTATTTGCAGTAGTGGCTTATGACCATCATGGAAATCAATAAACAATTACCAGCAACACTGTGCCAGTTTTTTATAATAAATATTTTTTTTGTTAAAAACTAACTAAATAGCCGGGCGGTGGTGGCGCACGCCTTTAATCCCAGCACTCGGGAGGCAGAGGCAGGCGGATCTCTGTGAGTTCGAGACCAGCCTGGTCTACAAAAGCTAGTTCCAGGACAGGCTCCAAAGCCACAGAGAAACCCTGTCTCGAAAAACCAAAAAAAAAAAAAAAAAAAAAAAAAAAAAAAAAAAAAAAAAAAAACTAACTAAATAAAAAATGATTCTCTAAACCCAAATAATAACTCCTTAAGAACTGTAGTTTGTTCAAAACATTGATTTAATAAAGCCATCGAGAAGCATGTTGTTCTAGTCTGCTTTCTGTTGCGATGGTAAACTCCATAACAGAAGCACCACGGGAAGGAAAGGGTTACAGGTTATGTCCAGAACTGAGGGAAACAAGGAAGGAGTGCAGCCAGGAACCCCAGAGAACACTACCTACAGGATTGTTCAGCCAAGGCCTCTCTGCTCACGGGTAGAACCACCCGCAATTGGATAGGGTGTACCATATCAATTATCAATCAAGAAACTGCATCCAGAGACGTGCCCAGAGGCAGCCGAGTCCACTCTTCCCAACCAGCATATACATACATGCTAAATTCACTACTGCTTGGCTATGACTTCAGTAAAATCTTCATTTAAATATCAAAAAAATATGAACAATGTAGAAAGATACAACCTGCTTTTTCTCTGATTTTTAACTTCTGCTGCTTTTGAATTTTCCTCCTAAACTCTTTGGAAGGCTAGCTTCCTTCTACCAATCCACTTTAATCCTCCACTTCAGATAAGGACTCTGGACCTCACAACTCAAGCACAGAGTCAGCCACTTCCATTTCACTCCTCCCTCCCTTCATCCCCATGAACTTGCACAGAATAGCCATGCACAGTTTTTATGTGTAAAATACTACCTTAGGACGACTGCATTTCATGTACGTGGAACGGTTTCTTTTAGGGATGTGGGGAAGCACTTCACACTCTGTTCTGATGACTAAATTGGTAACAGGAGCTGATCAGTTCATCCAAGTGGACCAGCTGAACTTTCCAAAGTCCAGTTTTGAATGACAATTTCAGTAATATTTAGTAAAAAGTATTTAAAACACTGAGAAAACTAGTGTTTTCTTGTGTATCAAAGAAAATCTGTATCTTCAAAAGTCAACAGTGCTATTAAACTGGTCCAATGCTTGACTACAGATTTTAACCCAACATTTTTGAGGCTTTCTACTAAAGCATGGATTAATTATCGATCATAGCTTTGAAAAGGTAGAAAGATGAAACTATAGACTGGAATCAATAGTCCTGTTGGCATCATTTGTGAAGTGAAACACGGGAGGAGAAGAACCTGCCCGGGACAGACGCCACTCACGGCAGGGCTGAGAATCAAAGTCCAGCGTTCAGTTTCCAAGCTGAGTAAGCTTTCTGCCACACAACAGTGATGAAATCAGTAATAATAAACATTTAAGAGGGCCGCCTATGTACTAGACTTAATGCTAGAAAATATTAGGATTAGTACCTTAGAATATTGACAAATGATCTCTTTTCATCACAACTGTCCTATCAGATAATTCTACATCCTATAATAGCACCAGAATGTGAAGCCAGAGTTGTTATATTGTGAAGATAGGCTGTATTATATAGTCATATAACTGGACACATTTAACGGACAAATGAGGGAACCATTTGTACAATCTGTGGAGAAGGAAGTCTGGAGGAGACAATGGCTTCACAGCTCTCCTCAGGCTGTAGCTGTTCTCACCACAGCTGCGACTCCAGGCAATTACTTCTCTAAACTTTACTTTCCTAGTTCCTCTGTCTGTAATAAGAGACATAACATTCCTCACAGAGTTGTTATTATTAGGGTGAAATGAAAGAATGTATTAAAACAGGACAATTCTTGGAGCACCCAGTGACAGTTACAGTTTCTTTTTTAAATAGCCATTGTATTTTAACTACTTGCAGTTTTGGTTTTCTAACACATTCCCTCAAAGTGCTAGACTAACTTTAAAAAAACATGATGACGTAAAGTATATACTATACTAGTAGTACTCGGCTATAATCAAGAATTGCTGTATTTGGATCATGTAAGGTTCTGCACCCATGGAATACTCTGCAGTGACTAGCTCCAGAGGGTTATTACACACAAATTCAGGCCCATGACATTTTCTCTAGCTTCTCCACTGTGATTGGGTCCTACACCTTACCTCCAACCAATGAAAGAAACACCTTAATCTTTCCTTATTCTTTATTCTAAGAAGATATTATCATCCAAATATGTATCTTTGCTTTCAGCTCTTATAACCTTGAATACAAATTTAGACAAAAAGACATAGATGTATGATTTAGAAATATACTAATAAAATAGATTAAGTCAAACCTATTTCTATAATTTTTGAAAAAGTAAAACCCATCATTGGCAGTTTCCATTTGTTACTATTTGCTTGCCTTGTGTGTGTGTGTGTGTGTGTGTGTGTGTATGCGCGCGCGCTCGCGTGTGCATGCATACACACACTCACAGCATACCCATAGGAGCTTGAAGTAAGTAAAGAGTGTTGATGTGGTGGTATTTCCCTCTGTATGTTATAAATATGTTTTATTGCCATTGGTTAAAAAAGAAGCTGATTTTGGCCAATGGCTTAGCAGAATATAGCCAGGCTAGAAAAGATATATAAAGAAAGTAGGTGGAGTCATAGAGAAGGCATGTAGCCACTGCAGGAGACAGACACCTGATGACAGTCAGAACCTTACCAGTAGGCCACAACCATGTGACAATACACAGATCAATAAAAATGGGTTAATTTAAGATGTAAGAGCTAACTAGAAATACACTTAGCCTATTGGCCAAACAGCATTGCAATTAATACAGTTTCTGTGTGACTATTTCAGGTCTGGGAGGCCTGAAGTGAATAAGCAGACTCTGCATACAGAATATGAGCTGTGATTTTGGCTATCTACAGTGCAAATTTGGGAAGATGCTAGAAATATTCCTATCAGCTCCTGCCTGTCCCTATTCTTCCCTGTCTTTCCCACTTATCCCTTAGCAGAGCCACTGAAGATGCCTACCTACATAAGAGATTGTAGTTAAGTGACTTTAAGAAAGTGATGGGAATTAAGATTTGCTATTCTAATCTGTACCAAGTTCCAACCAATGCTAATTCGAACTGTAAAGAGGCATCAGTTAATGAGGCAGAAGTCCTCAGATAATAATGTAAGTTCTGAGCTCGCCAGTGCCTTGAAGTACCTATTACATCACAGGGACTCATGATGAGAATGTTTGAAGAAGGAAGACAGTAGTTGCCAGTTAATGATAACAAATAATTCTCAGAATACTAGACCTATTTTGATAGCATTTACCAATACCCACAGTATACATACTCAGCAAGGTTGATTTAAATTGCCACTGGTTTAATAGTTCTTTAGAGGGGAACAGTTGGCCTTCAGATGCCTAGTATGCGCTGCCAGCTTGATACTATTCGACAGAGGGCTACAGGTGAGACCAGAAGCAGTCTTGGAAAGAGCCTGTTCCACACCCTTGGCCTGAGTCTTCATTCTTAACCTTGCTATCTGTTTTCCAGTAATGTGCTGTGTAAAATGGTTGTGATATTTCATCTTCATCGTCAACTTGAATGGACTTGGAATCACCTGGGAGACACACCTCTGGGTGTTACTGTGAGGACATTCCAGAGATTTACCTGAGAAGGGAAGATCCACCTGAATAGGAGAGGTACCATCCTAAGGCTAGAGTGGGATTTCAAAAATAAAACGGGAAAAAGAAAAGGAGAAGGGAGAAAGTACATGGAGTACCAGCATCCATCTCTGTGCTTTGACTGGGAACACAACATGATCACCACCTCATGTCTGGGCTGCCAAGCCATGTATCCCCTCAAGCGATGAGCCTGAAGCCCTTCCTTTCCTAAGTTGTGTTTGTTGTATCAACAAGAAAATAGCTCAATGGCTTCTAATGAAAAGAATTAACCAGCCTGACTTTCAGACAGCTCTCCAGATATCTCACTGTTCGCTGCCATCTGTTAGGTGTCAAACTCTCATGTGCTTGCTAGGTTCTTCTTCAAGTCTTGACTCATAGACCTAGATACTCATTCTCTGGTTTGCTGCCAAATCTCCAACTCTATATTAGGAAAAGGATCTCTTACATTGTGTTTGATTCCATTTCCACTGGCTCTCATTATTCAGTGTTCATACATCTTAACTCTGAACAGCTCATGTTCCTAGACACAAAGACTTTCAGAAGTTCTATATGGTTATAATAATATACGGTTATGATAACATGATAATATATAAATGCCGTCCATTTATAAGGAAGGCATGGTAGGGGCTGTGACTAATCAATACCATTAATAAATTTTTCATAAAAGGTATACATGTTTTAAAAGTATTCTACACTTTGATAGTCTTTCTTGATTGCATGTAAACTTATTCAATTGTAGTGAGATGAACAATAAACGATAAACCTTTTATTCTTCTTTTCTTAAGCAACTGTACTAATGTGGATAGCCTACTTATGGGCCGTTACCAGTAAAAACTGCTATGATTCCCAAACACTAGACACTGTAAGTACCTCTACAGCCAAGAAAGAGCCCATGTCATTAAATTATTGAGGAAAATGATAAAATATTCAGGGGCGTGATGAGAATATTAATGGTAAATATTTAAACATTTTCCCAACATTTTTTAAAACTCAAGTCAGTTGCAGACATGTATTTACCATACTCTGAAGAAGAAGCATGTCTGATCCATTGGCTGTTCCATTTTGATCATCTTGAAACTGGAACTAACCCTACACCTAGCAGTGTGAGCGACCCTCGAGTGTATCCCAAGGCTCTTACCTGCACACTTGTAGTCAGGGGCCACACCTTTAAGCACAGCATCAAAGATGGACATTTCCACTCTCTGTTTCCTGTGATGACAACTCAGAAGCAAGGAAGGCTGGGATACAATTAAGTAGAGAAACGGATGGAGCTCTAAGTCGCCGGTTCCTCTTCGGCCAGGCTGCCTAACAACAGTGACACCAAGTGCTTGTCTAGCCGATGACCGTGTGGACGCATGGAGGCTTTCAAGGGAGAGAACCCTTATTTTTTTTCCTGAAGGAAAAAAATTGCTACTGCTTAAGAGATCTTCAGCAGTCACCATGGAGATGCATGCCTGGGCAGGCTCAGCTACGTCAGCATCAGCTTCTGGGAGGTTTAGGGAATTCTTGCCTGTTGCCCCATCCTCCTTCTGTTCTGGTACTGTGGACTTAGGTGAGGGCACCGAGGAATAGGTCATTAGTGAGATCCTACTGGCCGTAATAAATATGTCGAAGGGGATAAAGTTGAGGTTTTTCACGATGGAGGACTGGTGGGAGGGGCGGGCTATGCGGTGCTGACTGGCGCCCCCGCTGCTCTGCTCTATCTGCACAATCTGGATTTTAACGCTGTCGCTGCCGATGCCACTGTCCTGAGCACCGCTGTGTCGGGAAGAAGTTTCCGCTACGCCTCCATCAAACGTATCCATTTTCTTCTGTTCCAGTTTAGAGATCTAAGAAAAAACAAGCAGATATGTCAAGGTAGTTATGTATCAAGTGTCACTATATGAACAATGTTATTTAAATAAGCTGTTTACAGGAACATAAAATGGACCTAGTACCTCTAAAAGCCATAACAACCACAACAGCTATGTGAAAGTTCCCCACCCCCAGAATCACCTCATAATCTAAGAGAAATCTCTTTTTTTTTTTTTTTTTTTTTTGAGAAAGGGCCTTCCTGCTCCTTGGCCTGGGCCGGCCTGAAACGCTGTTATGCAGACTGAAACGCACAGCAATCCTTATGCCTCAGTTTCCCGACAGTCAAGATGCCTGAAACCAATGCCAAGAAATTCTTGAGAACAAATATCAAATTTACTGGGTGTCACTGTTTCTCACTTTATATTAATACAAATCAGCTTTTAAAATGCTACTCCAAATAATTACTTTAGTAATCTTAAAATAATCCCCCAAAGTATATAATAAATGATTCCAGCCTCCAATCAGGGTTATTGTTGGTAAACATAAATTCCACATGGCTGCAGATTCTACTGTGCTTTTCATCCTTATTATAAAACTAGTTTATACAATTCTGAACAATAAAAAAGGAAAATAAAAGAAGTTCAGACTTTGAAGGGCAAAGATCAAATTAAAATAACTGCATGACATTTAAAAAGATGTTAATTTATCTTTTTCTACAACAGGACTTGGGAGGAGGGAAAGGTGAATCAATAACTCAGCATTGAAGGCTTCTGACTCCCTGTGGAAAAGGAAGGACATTTTATTGGCAGCAGATGGGCAGAGTCCTCCCAGGCTTCAGCTTCTCCTTCCAGGACCCTAACAACCTCGTGGGCACTGGGGGTTTCATTTGCTTCCCTTTAAAGTGATACAGATTAATCCATATAAACATGGAGAATCCACAGAAATAAGGAAAGTAAAACAAACCTTCTCTAGTCCCACTGCATTAGCAAGTATCATCAACAGGATACCATATTCAGTATTATTTTCTGCTGCTCAGGCCCTTTTGTGATTATAATTATATTGAAAAGACAAATTTGAAACCCATTTCTAGACAAGGTATTATCCTTGTATGTTGCTTTGTTTCTGTGGCAGGGTCTTACCATGTAGCCCACACTTGCTCCGAGTTCTCTAGAGACAAGCAGGCCCCAAACACATACACACAGTCACAGTCTCTCTCTTTCTCTGTCTGTCTGTCTGTCTGTCTGTCTGTCTGTCTGTCTGTCTCTCCTGCCTTAGCCTCATCCATGAGCACCCTTTAAAAGAACCTGTAAAGAGCTGCACACAGTTGATTTAATGCTAGGAGTAATTTTTTCAACAATTTCTACATAATTAGAAATTGGAGCTTTTAATTCTTGCCAATAAACATCCCTGTGAAATGATAAGAATTTTCAGGACAGGCTCCCAGGAGTGAAGCTACAAGGTAAGCAGCATGGAAACCTGTGAAGTCACTGAGATGTCCAACCTTTCCAGAAGGACTGCATCAGGACCCACAGCAGCGGGTAAAGGAGAAACGGTCTTAAAGCTCAGTGTAAACGCTGAGTGTTATCTATCAGTCTTTAGATTTCAATTTAACTGGTTAAAAAAATATTTTGTCAAATGCTTCGAAGACTCTTCGCTAAAGTGTTAAATAACAGGTAACAAAAATAACAAGGGAACACTTTTGAAAGGTTTGCCAACAACGTTTATCTTGACTCCAGTAAAGGAGAAGCACAAAATGTTATCTATTTGAAACTAAACAGTGTATCCCTAGTCTTAGAGGGAACCATGTTTTCTGAAGGCACTCTACCTATTTTGTGCTCTTGCCCTGACCTCACTGCACTGTGCTGGCCACAGCTGGCAAAGGGGCAGCCATCAAAACCTGCCCTGCTTGGTGATCTTAGTATATCACACAATTCTCCTACAGCATAAATTATATCATGCTAAAACGTGTTGTGGTATTAATATAAGATAATTTAGAACAATATGGTTAGATGGCGGACTGCATATAAGCCAGAGTTCCCACAACTGCTGTTTCTCTGTGATATCCTGTGTATGCTAATGCAATGGATGTCTTGCACTCATGTGACACAGGGGCAAGGAGACAACGTAGTCAGTGCATCACATGCGCTGTGCTGCACTGAGCGGCCGCGCCGCTGCTTTCATTGTGCTGTGTTTCGTATCCTCAGCGTGCATGCCTTCTTACAACGGGCTTGTGGCGAACAATACACTCTTGTGCCACAGCAGCATTCTACATATTGTATTTACTACTTTTCTTGATTGCATTATTTTCTCCTATGTTGGTTAATCATGCTCCCAAAACAATGGGCTATTACACACACATATAAACATACATTCAAAGTACAGGTACAGCAGGATATCCCATGCAGCTGGCTACACATTAATACTCCACATTCCTACAACTGTGAGAGTGTCTACTGGTACTCATATTTTCAGAGATTCTTATAAGTAATAGTGAGGCATAGCTCTGTATGGGCAGTGGAGTCAGACAAACCTGAGACCAAGTCCAACACTCTCTAGTTACAGGACTTCGAACAAAATTGCAAACCTGTGTTGACAGAGGCTGCTCATTTGTTTCCTGGCCACCCAGACCCAAAATAACCACACAGAAACTATATTAATTAAAACACTGCTTGGCCTATTAGCTCGGGCTTCTTATTAACTAACTCTTACATTTTAAATTAACCCATTTCTATTATTTTATATTTTACCACAAGGCTCACGGTTTATGGCGGCAGCTACGTGGCGTCTTTCTGACTCTGCCTTCTTTTCTCCTCTATCTCTGCTTGGAATTCTATCTTGCTCTATTCTGCACTGCTATAGGCCCAAAGTAGCTTCTTTATTAACCAATGGTAATAAAACATATTCACAGCATACAAAGGGGAATCCCACATCACCTCTGTAAGGAAATGCATAAGATAAGAG
This sequence comes from Arvicola amphibius, assembly GCF_903992535.2. Taxonomy (NCBI): domain Eukaryota; kingdom Metazoa; phylum Chordata; class Mammalia; order Rodentia; family Cricetidae; genus Arvicola; species Arvicola amphibius. The sequence goes on along the minus strand of NC_052055.2, from coordinate 2,336,698 downwards.
TTTATTATTCCTCACAGAGTTGATACGGGGATTTGGGAATGCAGTCTCATAAAGTATCACTGCCTGGCACATAGAAAATCCCCTAACCTAGGCAGCTGCTTTTCAGGTGAAGAACTTAGATGATATGATCTCTATCGCTGCATAAGTAGTAATATGTCCTCACCACACTGAAGAAGATGCAGTGATAATTGTTCTTCCTATACTAGTGACTGAAAACAAATCACATAACAGACTGAATTTACAACTGTTAAGACACAAACACACATGTGGGAAGACTCCCAGTCCTGAGCTCTGAAAGCCTTTCACAAACTTATTCATGAGCCTGTGGGGCTCTGCATCCTGCACACCGTGAGCTGAGCATAGGGCAAGCAGTCCTCTTAGTCTCTGGAGGAATTCCCTCTCACACTGGAGCATTAATGTGCGAGGCTGACAGAGCACCCAGGGAGGTGACAGACAGAGCACCCAGTGAGGTGAATGACAGACAGAGCACCCAGTGAGGTGACTGACAGACAGAGCACCCAGTGAGGTGACTGACAGACAGAGCACCCAGTGAGGTGACTGACAGACAGAGCACCCAGTGAGGGGAATGACAGACAGAGCACCCAGTGAGGTGACTGACAGACAGAGCACCCAGTGAGGGGAATGACAGACAGAGCACCCAGTTAGGTGACTGACAGACAGAGCACCCAGTGAGGTGAATGACAGACAGAGCACCCAGTTAGGTGACTGACAGACAGAGCACCCAGTGAGGTGACTGACAGACAGAGCACCCAGTGAGGTGACTGACAGACAGAGCACCCAGTGAGGTGACTGACAGACAGAGCACCCAGTGAGATGACTGACAGACAGAGCACCCAGTGAGGATGACAGACTTAGCATCCATTGAGGTGACTGACAGACAGAGCACCCAGTGAGGGGAATGACAGACAGAGCACCCAGTGAGGTGACTGACAGACAGAGCACCCAGTGAGGTGACAGAGCATCCAGTGAGATGATGTACTGAGAATAAAAATAACGAACTTTATGCAGGGTAAGTGAAAACAACCTCTTTATAAAAATTATTTATACAAATTCTTTCGGGTGCAGCTTAGCTTTATCCCTTCCCTTCCATGCTGTTCAACTTCTCACACTATATAATGTCTCAGATTGGGAACAAGTGTGTTTACTGTTTGCTACATATTGTTACATATTATATACACTGTATTCTCTAAATGCTTCATCTTTTGAGGAGAAAATATTGCTATTCCATTTTACAGCTGAATAAACTGAGGCTAAAGGAGGTTACTCAATAGGTCATTGAGGAGAAGGCTGGCAGTTTGTAAGTAAAAAGAAACACCTTGTTAGTATTCTTGGAATATGTGAACAAATAGGCTTAAGTTAGAAACTACGTAAAAATGAAGTCGCTTGTTTTCAAGATAATATTCATTTTCAAGCATTATGCCACTAGGTCAAAATTTTCAAATATACCTCCAGATACATTGCCAACTGCAAAATTTCAAATAACATTTGAAAAAGCAATATAAATACTTCAATAACAAGGATTACTGCCCGCATTTTGAGGCATTGTAAACTAAGTTTTATACAGTTTAGTAAATCTGCAGGTTGAGCTCCATGGCAAACCCCAACCAAACGCTCATGTCTCATAAGTTGTTTTTGTGTCTCAATCAGGAAACTCAGCCGCAATTTCATACCCGAAGCTGCAGTGTTTATACATGAAGAATTTGCTTCTGATTTTCAGATGGATGCTTAAAATCCAGTCTTCCCTAGAACTATAGGTGTTAGCATGGAAACACAGAGCACCAGTACTGCTGGGAAAGGCAAGGAGAACCAGTGTCCAGTCCGCAGGAGAATGACACGTGTCACTTGCTATCACTCAAGACACGGGTCCACAGTAGCTCGTTCTCCTCACTACTGACCAGAAGGAATTCTGAATAAGTGACCTGAAGACGAAAGACTGTCTGTCCTTGGAAGAAAAAGAGATAAAAATTTCGCAGTATTAAAAAAAAAATCATGCCTTAAAATGGGAACTCTAGTTAAAAGTCTGGATTTCTTCCATTTTTCTAAATTTCCAAGCACCACAATGAGGTGGCTACTGAGACATGTTTGAAAATCCAGCAGTTTGTCCCAGCTCACTGTAGATTTATCTGTCCAGATGAGGAAGTTATGGCCCACTGTTAAAAACCACTTTTGGATTCATTGTGTTGGGCTCTCAACTTGGGCATCGCCATGTTTACCACTGCTCTGAGGAAAACTGAAGTTCACGGTGTGGCCATCTCCAGGTAAGTTTTGCCTTGTTACTGTGCTAGGTGACTAGGTCCTCACAGCCAGCGGTCTCTCCGGGCTACAGCAGGCCTTCTACTCCTTACCTAACTTATTTAAAATGGACAATAAAAGTTTTCTTTAATTAGCTACTGGTGTGCATTAACATGATCATGATTAAACCATAAAAACCAACTGTACATAACTCTGGTCCCCTGTTCCATATGTTTTGAATTATTCTGTTTGAAAATGTACTTTGCGTCCCTTTTAAAAGTTCGACCTTCTGCTTGCAGAGAATTAAATGCATATTACTGTAGTGAAGAAGATAATGTTTCAGACCTCCAGGCATATATTAAACACACTGGCAGCACTTGAGACAAAATGCTTTACTTATTAGATACTTCCTATTCTAAACAGTGTCATCAAAGGCTAAAAACAAAATCCATATAAAAGCTGCACAATGCTTCCACACAGAACCTGTGCCAAAATCCCTGTACTTTCCAACTAATGAGGACAGGATGTGTAGCCCTAACATGTGAATGTAAGATTTTCCAAGCATTCACTTTAGGAAACTAGACTATTGATTCCATATGGGTTATGTTAAATGAAACTGTATTGGTAAAATAACCTTTAAGATATCTGGCATGATAACAATAATTAAACACTATTCCAAAGACTAAAACAAAAGGGGATTTGGTTCCACAATGGCTAATTAAAATAAAATGAAAAAGCACAGCAGGCCATCCATCAAGATAAATTGTTATTGTTTAAGAACTTTTAAAAATACTGCTAAAATATACTTTCAGATAAAATCTGAAAGAGATGGAAAAATATTTGTGGCTTAAAAATGGATAGTTTGGTGAAGAAAAAAGTATAGGACTCTGAAATTTTATGTGGAGATAACAGCTTTAAAGCCTTGAGCACAACCAGATGGCACTTAAATCACAGGAATTCTCCAGTTTCACTATCAGTGGGTTCCAACAGAAGAAGGTTTTCAATAGCTGGGAAAACATGTCATGCTGATAGTTTCCTTCTTAGAAGATTTCAGCGCATTTCCCCATCCTTTCAGGGCGATGCATTATGCAGACAACCAGCACATGGACATGGTGCTGAAAGCAGGGAAGAGCGAGAACTGCAGCTAGTTCCTCTTAATGTACACAGGTGCGTTTCCTAGCCCCCCACAGCACCCCAGGGGAAGTGACTCGAGCACAGTGGTAAGGGGACAGCATCCAAGAACCAAATTAGGTTTCTCCTAATTCTAGTGAGGCACTCATCAGTGATATTCTGGAACAGGAAAGATGGGTCATGTCACAGCATGGCTATGAAAAGCAGCCCTAGCTAGGTGTGGTGCACACAGGTGCATTCCTGACATCTAGGAGGTGGGTATAGGAACTATATGAATTTGAGGCCAGGGTGGAAAATGAGACCCTGTTTCACACAAAACCTCAAACACACACACACACACACACACACACACACACACACACACCAGCTTGATTAACACAAATACTATAAATATATGTTCAAATATTTTACATGAAGAAATGTGTGGAAAGCAAACTCCTGAGATCTGTCAAGGACTATGCTAATTTTTGCTTTGATGGATGACAATGAAGGGAAACTTAGCTGTCACTCCAACCTATCACTGCCTGACTGCCTTACATTTCTGTGTCCAGTGTCACTACATGGAGCAGAAGCATGCCCACACTTGGCCAGGTGCACACGCCATGGCTCTACCGCATGGAAACTGCGGTGTGGTACAGCAGTGACACAACCCTTCAACAGGCAACACAGACTCTGACCTTGATCAAAAGAGCCTTTTCTAATTATGAGTTCATTTTCCACATCTTATAAATTATAAAAAATCAAGTGTAAAACCACAGAATCAAAGTTTCAACCACATCTGTGTATCACTGAGACATGTATCCTAATTTTACTGCCCTGACTCAAACTCAGCAGTGCTTCAAACAAGTAAACATCATGTCTGCCTCACAAAATCAAATACAGTTAAAAGGGAGGAGTGGTCACATCATCCTGAAATTACAAATGAGCATATTTATAAACTTGAGAAAACTCATGTGCTTCATTATCTAAATATTTATGGAATGGTATGGCATGCTGGGGCTGGAAGAAGTTGTTACTGGACTTTGGTACAAAGATTGCCCACATTGGAAAGTTTATGTAAATAAAAATTGTATTAATTTTATTAAGAAATGAGTATATTTTTATACTTCCAAATTTTCAGTATCATAGATCGGAAAATTATGGTGAATTACTATTTCCACTCACTGATATGCTAGGTAACATTTATCTTTGGGCATTAAATATTTTCATGGTACTTGGGAGTGAACCCAGGATCTCACACCTGCTAGGCAAGTGCTCTACCATTGGGCTGCAGCCTCAGCCTGTAGTAAAGTAAATTAAAAAAAATAGGATAGACATTCATGTGAAAAACTTCCTTCAGCGAGCCCAGTCAATCTTTTTTTTTTTTTTTTTTTTTTTTTTTTAAGTAAATTTAAGCTTGGGGTGGTGGTACATGCCTGTAATCCCAGTACTTGGAAGGTAAAGGCAAGAGGATTCAGAGTCCAAAAGCCATCTTTGGCCTTTAGCAAGTTCTAGGAAAGGCTTTGGGTACACAAGACTGTCTTAAACTACAACAAAACTGAAACTTAATAAAGAATCAAAGTATAAACTTGAATATTATAGAGTATAATAAAACAAAGGCTTTTAATGCTTTATTTTCTCTAAGTCAAATGTTATACAACATCCCACACAATGTAACTGTCCCAGTCAATGACAAGCAAGTTTTCTCAATAATGAGGCGATTATGCCAAAAAGCAGCACAAACGATACTACCGCTCAACAGATGAAACAGTGAAGAGCACCATGTCTCAGTTTTCCCCTTCATGGTGTTCCCAGTCCACTCCTGTCTGCTAAGCATTGATTCAGATCATTCTGTTGCACTAACAACAATATGGAAGCAGCTCAGTCACGGTGAGTTTTATTGCAATGTGTGCTCTAATCTAAGTTGTAGGTTAGGAAAGGGGGCCAGGCCTAGAGTTAACTGACTATAATACTTAGATAATTATTGGTGTTGTTTCAAAATGACAGACTAGAAAGAGGAAGGAAGGAAGGAAGGAAGGAAGGAAGGAAGGAAGGAAGGAAGGAAGGAAGGAAGGAAGGAAAGAAGGAAGGAAGGATCTACCTGTTATACCAGTTTCCCTTTACAGATAAGCTCACAGCATAAACTTATTTTCTGAGATTCCTAAACTCAAGACAACCAACTAGTACAAGAAAAACTTTGCATTACAGGGTTTGAACTCAAGGCCAGTTCTCACTGTGTCTCTCTTCCTCTCACATGTGTAACAAATCAGAATAGGCTGGTCATTGTATGCAGATATAATTCTTTATATTATATGCTGACTTTTATATCTGATTTGTTTTCACTTTAAATGAACTCAGGTTTTAAGAAAATAAAACACCACATTCTGCGCACCTTGCCACAGAGGGGTTTGCATCAGGAACGATAGGTTTAGAAAGCATCATGATGTTAATGCTTTAAAAGTGGCTACTGTGTGTACAAGGTATCTATTTTTTCTGCTGATAAAATCTAAAGCTCCTTCTACTGATGTCAATGTGGAAACCATTTTGTCCCATGGCTGCTTAGAGATCTGCAATAGGATTAACTCAGCTGCCAGTGCTCACTCACCCTGTCAGGCTTCACAGTGGAGTCTGAGCTGTAGTCTGTTTCTCATAGAGAGTTACTCAGACACTGACTTTGCTGGGCTCCTTATAGCTGGTCTGATTTTACTAGAAACAACTGCATCACATCAGTCACTCTCATAAAGTTGTTTTAAGATGGAAGCAGCCACAGCCCTGAAGCAGATGAAAGTTTACTGAGCCTATGCACTCTCTGTAAGAGTCAAACAAAAGTATGTGTTCAGCTTCTGCAGCAATGTAGGACCCTGGCTATTAAGTATTTCAGCTAAGCTGAACTTGAAGAAATGTCTACCAATCAAATGTATATAAATTCTTATTCAATTATGATGTGAATCACATAAGTCTTTAAAGATATTACACAATTCTCAGAAGTAAAAAATTAGCATGTTTTAAAACAAATTTCTTGCCGGGCGGTGGTGGCGCACGCCTTTAATCCCAGCACTCGGGAGGCAGAGGCAGGCGGATCTCTGTGAGTTCGAGGCCAGCCTGGTCTACAAGAGCTAGTTCCAGGCCAGGCTCTAAAAAAGCTGCAGAGAAACCCTGTCTCAAAAAAAAAAAAAATAAAACAAATTTCTCCCAATATGCAGAATAAGTTGAGCATATCCATAGCTAATTTTATCTAGCACAGGTTATTACTGTCTAGCAGACAAGTTTTGTTCCTAGTCTATTTCCCAAATGAGCCTGGTTTAGTTAACTACAGCTTCTTTAGAGCAGCTCAGCCCCCAGTGTTCTGTTCTCTTCCTGACAATGAAATCCGCCGAAGGACGCTGGCCCGCTTCACTGACTACCCCACTTTAACAGCAGGTCCAGTGTGAACTGAACTAAGGCCTCGTGCTTTTTCTGTCATATTATTAATACTTTGAAGATAATAATGTAAAGTACTGAAATGAAAGGTAACCAAGCTGAGAGAACATTTAAGTCCTACCACAGTTCTACCGCATTAGAAAATGCTCCCGTCGTCTTGTCTTTCCCAATGCCATGCTCTTCCCCACAAATATGACTGTGCTTGAATCAAGCAGAGTTCTAAAAATAGCTCTGCTCAGCTTGATCAGATCACCAGGAAGTTATCATATTGTGGTATACTTTAAGTCATACAATTCTGAGAGACCTCTGAGAAGGTAATTTTCTACACAGTTATCTATAAAGGTAATTTGACATGTACTTTAAGTTTGGACATTTGTCCTGTGGGACTTCTTGGACAGTAGTGTAAAAGTTTCATTCCCCAAACATTAAGAGATGAAAAAAAGACAGACAGACAGACAGAAATCCTACACTGGCTAACTGTATCTCCCAAGTAGCTGGAGGTCACAGTTACCTGCCAGAAAGTCTGTCAGAACTGGATTTAGCATTGTCACCAAAGGTTTCCACTTGGATACTGATGATCAATGCCAGAAACAATATACTTAAAACACCAGTATGTCATTCCTATCTTACTTTTCTATTATTTACTCCTCCCGAAAGTCTGAGAGAGAAAATATTCCCCAAGTGTCCTCTTCCAACTATAAATATTAGTCCCAGGAGAATAAAAGGTCCATGAAAATAAAGTTTGTAGTCCCCTCCCACTTTATCACCAGCACCTGAAACAATATTTGTTACATAGTTAGTGTTCATAAATGTCTAATGAATGACTCATAAAGGGAACAAACGGACCAAGTCATTTACAGAGGGGAAGTTAGCACTTGCTTTCTTGCCTAGAGACTGTTATTTGCTGAAGATGCTTTCTGAACCTATCTGAACCAAGACTGGAAGAAGATATGATTCAAACTGTTGAGACAGTAGGAAGGACACCTAAGCTGAGGGAACCATATAAGCAGTAGTTTAGAGGAGGGCTAAGTATCTAGAAAAGCAAAAGTTCCTGTAGCTCAAAGGGTAGAAGACTGAGAATAATGGAAGATAAAGTTGGAAAGACAGCAACAAGTATGACTTCAGTGACAGGTTTAAAAATGTCAACTCTTTAGTTGATGCTACTCAGGCTCATAGAAGGGCATTCCTCTTAGGAACGTCAGTCAGCATGGCCAAAGGCACTCATTAAAGCAGAGGGAATACAGCCTTGTGTCAGATGTCGGAGTCAGAGCTGAGGTCCAACAACTTATATGCACACTACTGCTTGGGAAACACCGATCCACACGAAGAAGAGCTATAAAAACTTTCAGAGCAAACCGATCACAAGACAACGCTTGAGAAAGTGCTAATTGAGTGTAAGGGCAGCAGACAATGACGGAATATTGCCATGGGATAAGTTACCTACTCTCTGAGACTTCCTCTTTCAAAATCAACCAATCAGCCCATTCCCCCCTCCCTCTCCAATGTATCTCAATGCAAATGCAGAAGTCAGAGGAGAGCTTGTAAAAATGTGTTCTCCCTTTCACCGTGTGAGCTGCAGAGCGGGAACAGCACCAGGCAGCAGGCACTTTTATCCACTAAGCGTCTCCTCAGCTCAGGGGCTTCCTGTTAGCCCAGCACCCAAACTCCTCAACTTCAGACTCTCATGCTAGGACTTCATGCTTACCTGCCTGCTTCCACGTTATCATTGATCTTGTTCACCAGACTGTTGTAGAATATTATTTTAAAGTGTTTCTTTTGTGTATGATGTGGAACATTTAACAATGTAAAGATGTATTGCTATTGTTTAACTCTGTGAAGCTGTGGTTCTTTGTCCGTCTAGAACACCTGATAGTCTAACAAAGTGCTGAACAGCCAATAGCAAGGCAGGAGAAAGGACAGGTGGCGCAGGGTTGGCAGGCAGAGAGGGTAAATAAAAGGAGAATCAAGGAGGGGGAGGAGCAAGGGGATAACAAGGAGGGGAGGACATCCTGGAGTAAGAGTGAAAGCAAGATCTGCAGAAGAAAGGAAACAGCCAGAGGCAAAGGTGGATGAGACAACTTAGCTAAGAGAAGCTGGCTAAGCTAAGGCAGGGCATTTATAAGAAAGAACGAGCCTCATGGATGATTTATTTGGGAGCTGGGTGGTGGGCAGCAAGGAGCAAAGAGCCCCAAAGAGTAAAGAGTAAAAAAAAAAAAAACAACAAAAAACCCAATAAACATTTTGGTATTCCGACAATTATAAGTAATAATTAGCCTCCACATGTGGTGGTTTATTTGGGAGCTGGGTGGTGGGCCCCCAAAAGAGTATAGAGTAAAAAACAAAAAACATTTTGGGGTTCCAATGTGGGGCAAGACTAAAAGGAAGTCAACCACAGTCTCCTGTAATCCTGGAGGACAGAGCTGGCACACAGCATACAATACCTTCTACCGCAGTTTCCTTCCAGTGCTGACTTTCCTAACTAGATTACAGGCTTCTGGGGCTTAGGAATATGATGTACATATTGATATAAGTTCTGTGTACACACATGTGCACATGATAGGTACCCAGGCTAGGAACTGTGAGTAAGATGGTAACAGTAGCCTAATTGGCTACTGGGTATTCTCTGAAGCAACAGTATCAACCCACAGGTAATATTTACTAGACACTTAGCAAGAAGGGCTCTTTTCTGTCTCATCATATATATCAACTCTATAAAGTATATATGATTTTTTTTATATTTTTTCCGTGCTATAGTTCAGTTTATTGTTGGTTTCCTTTTCTTCATTTTTAAAACAATATTAATTTACATACCAATCCCAGTTCCTTCTCCCTCTTTTTTACATTTTAAGATGGAAAAAAAGAAAACCCCAAAAACCTGAGGTCCTGAAATGTAAAGTAATTTGATCAAAATCATAGTCTTGAAAATGGAAGTGGGATTTGAATACATCCACTCTATAATTCATTGGAAACCACAATCTATAGTGTCTGCTTCCCAGAATCTTACTTCCTTTAATGCTCTTTACCCCAACTCAAAAAGCTTTTATACTTTTTTGATTGTTAATGATGTCTCTCTACTAAATGGCAAAACCAGTAACGGTGGGTACATAAAAAAATCTTATTTGCTACCACACACACACAATGCTGGATGCAAACGCTCCACTGCTTCTTTTTAAAATAAATGAACAAAGCAATAAATTAAGGAAAAAGAACAGGAGAGATGAGTAGATTGAGCCAAGCAAGGTGTTCAGCAGGAGACCTGGAGGGAACAGGGAGTTGTTACTGCTTTAGGCCCCAGGAAGAGAGCTTCCAAAGACCCCTCTTCTAGCTCTATGGGTTTTATTTGATGTGAAAAGAGAAGACATCTGCGAGGTACTGGAACTAGGGGCATGCCTGTTTGAAAATCACTGTATTCCAGAACAAAAGCCAACTCGGAGTTTAGAGTACTGAGCCAGGGAACCGATGGATGGATGGATGGATGAAGCGGAGCTCCATTACCTCCATTAATTCACACCTCCCTGCAGCTATGTGGGGAAAACAGGCTTTGTTTACAGTTTTCAGTTGTTTTGGTGGGAGTTAAAATGAAATAATGCAGGCCACCTGAGACTCTCAGTGTGTCAGAGCAGGAAGATGGAACTGAAAATTAAACCATTCCTACCCTGCTGGTCTTTTTTTTTTCTAAGAACATCTTGCTGGGCTTGATGAGGAATGCCTTTAATCACAGCAGGCAGGAGGCAGAGGCAGGTGGACCTGAATTTTAGGCCAGCCTGACCTACAGGACATCCAGGCTTGCTACACAGAGAAACCCTATCAAAAACAAAACAAAAAAACCAAAACCCCAAAAAGAAACTGTTTCAAAGACCACATTGTGGGATAATGATGTTGAGATACCAGTGGCAAAAGGATGGCTGAGGAAGAAAACATGAAAGATAAAAGCAAAATCGCTGCAAAGTCTGTGTCATCCTGTGTGGACGTATGCTAAGAACAAAGTCCAGTTGTGTCATCCTGTGTGGACGTGTGCTAAGAACACAAAGTCCAGTTGTGTTATCCTGTGTGGACGTGTGCTAAGAACAACAGAGTCACAGCAACCCTCAGTGTACCTATTAGTATCAATGTTGTTATTATTGCTATTACTGAGAAAGGTGCTGCAGAGTATTTGTTTACACTCTGAAGAGTTTTTGCCACGGTTTAATAGTTTAATAAAGAGCCGATTAGTTTAATAGTTTCTGATTAGTTTAATAAAGAGCTGAATGGCCAATAACTATGCAGGGGAGGTTAGGTGGGACTTCTGGAGACACAGAGGACTCTGGGAAGAAGAAAGGTGAAGTTGACAACTAGACACAAAGAGGAAACAGGAAGTACAAGATGGGAGAGAGGTAATGCCACATGGCAGAACACAGATTAACAAATATGTGTAATTTAAGTTATAAGAGCTAGTTGGAACAAGCCTAAACTAAAGGCCAAGTTTTCATAATTAATAAGTCTGCACATCATTATCTGTGAGCTGGCGCCCCCCCCCCAAAAATTCTGACTACATTTGGTATCCAATGTGAGGCACATACACAGAGCCCACTGCCTGCAGGGCACAGAAGCATGGGTCATTGTTTATGAGGCCCTGCTATGAGCTACTATGCACGGAGGAGACTAGCTAGACATGCCTGCTGTACCATAGACACAGCAGCTTCCCAGAGCTTGGGATGGTTAGGTGGACCTGAGGTGAGGAGGAAGCTATACAGCAGCACCATAAGCCACATGTGAGTAGCCTAGCAATTTAAGATTTGGCCCACATGGTCAGAGGAGGCTGTACACACACACAAATGAACTTAGATGCAAATAAAGAAAATGGGTATAGACAGTCATAGAAAAAATAGTTTAAAAATAGTAAAGTCTTTAAAGAAAGACTAAGGTAATAATAAAAACAATAAGTCATGTAAGAATGGGAAATTCACAGGGAGCCTTGAATTTTTTGAATGCTAATGAACAACAGCTGCTGAGAAGCAGTGGATTATGGAAACATAATATCAACATAATAAATTAAGCCAACCAATATATTTTAAGAATGCTTTCACTTCAGAATGGAAGTCAAAAAATGTGTTGGGGGAGAGATTATGACTTTGTTTCCACATGAAAAAAAAGTTATGGTTCCTTTCAAAATTAATGAAGATCAGATTTGATTGGGAGAGACCTCTTGAAAATCTTGAAAACAGACATGAAAAAAGAAACCAAAGAAAGACTATAGGACAGACGATAAATCTGGTGATCGCTCTACTGTGGGGCAGCTCTGAGAGCGGGCGAGACAAGGTGAATGCTGCAGAGTCCTCTCGACTATAGAACACGCCGTCCTTGCACATGGTAAACACTAGGGTTTGGTTGTGCAGTTCAAACAAACTTACTAAGTTAACAAATGCCTCTACCTGCTCAAACACAAAACAAAAATATTTTTTAGCTGGATGTGCACACTGCACATTTCCTACTTGTGCTGATGCAGACATATATGTTAACTTTGAAAGTTTATGTGTTTTCAGAAAAAAGGTATCAGACACCAATAAAGAAAAGTAGTCCAGGCGATTCAGCCTCTGAGAAGGCCTCTGTTGAGTTTCCTCAAAATTCTGCATCCACAACAAGTGCAAGGTTGCTAGCTGAGATGGTCTATGCTCAGACTATCCAGCTAAGACTGCAGATAAAATCTACGCTTTCCTATCACACGAAGTCTAAATGAAAGATAATGCAGCTAGCTTTTCCAGGACTTGACACTATAATCCCAAATTTTTCAGGGTCTTCCAAAGATGCCATTGCCCACTCCTCTCCCCCCACCAAAAAAAACAAGAAGCAGTCTAGAAAACATGACATTCACATTCCCAAAAGACAGGGTGGGTGGATTTGGTCATTTGGTGGGTTATGAATGTTTGACATCATTTCGGGGTTGGTTAAAAGTTGCTACTGGTCATGGTAAGGGAGAAAACTAAGCAAGGGAGGTTGGATTCAAGGACTGCTTTCTGGGGAGATAAAGGAATGATAGGATATAAGGGTAGATTAGTGAGTCTACTTTTAACTAAAAAGCAAATATTAATCTCAAATATTTTACATTGGTATGAATTTTTGTATACTGATACAAATTTAAGGTTATAATTTTATGAACATACTCTATATATGCTTTTACTCTTGTTTAAGATAATTTTATGTATTGATACAAATTTAAAGTTATTTTTGTTGTAGTGTACATATATTTCTATTTTGTTTGAGGTTTTGTACTTATGCAGCTCATTTAAAAATGTAAAGTTCTTGTCCTGGAAAGCTATTTAGGATATTTAAGAAATACAGGTTAGTAGTTACTAATCTATAAAAATCAAAATTGTCATAATGTTAGGCACGTTTTCAAGGTTAAACAAAGATATCTTTAGGTGACAGGTGGTTTTTAGATACTTCAAAGGCCTGCAGAAACGGCACTAAAATGTCATAAGCTAGAAGGCTCTTCCTGACAGTGAGACAAACCTGCAAACAGCAGCATCAATTTACTTCAAAATAGGAGGATGGGCATCGAAGAACCTCCATATGGAGTTTGCTTTTTTTTGTGACAAAGCTAGTCACAGGGCAAGAAACTGCACTTGTTGCAAACCACCAACAGTATTTTGACCAAACTGGACAAGTAAACAAAAGAAGGTGAATGCCAAATTTTGCCAAGACATGGTAGGACAGTCCTTCAAAACTCTTGTTAACAGAAAAGTCTGTCAGATATATTCGAGGCCTGTAGGATGAAAATGGATGCCCAGTGTTACAGAGTAACCTGCGTGAGTGTCCAGGCAGCCAGCTGTTCTGTCATTTCTATAGTTTTAGAAGTAGTTTGCTCTGCACTTCCTGCTTATTCAAGTAATACTTTATTATTTTTGGATCTCTGATGGGGGATTGAAGGCTAGATAGTTATAGTTTTATAGTTTTCCTTGTTACCAAATTCAAAAAAGAAACTTACAGAAGAGATGTAAAGTTTATAAGGTTGCAAAACATGAAAGCTTGTTTATCTAAGAATATGTTCTAAGTTCTAAAAAGATATTTTAAAGATGTTAATACAAGTTATGATAAAACTTTGGATTCATCAAAATAGGCTAGGTAATAGAGTATTTTCTCCAAAATTGCCAAATGCAAATGGACTTGACGTTGTAAATGCAATTCTCAGCTGATAATTGTATTTATTATATATAGTTTTCCTGTTTTAGAGTTAAACACTTTCCTTTTTATTTAGACAAAAGGGAGAAATGTTGTGGAATATGTGTTTACACTGTGAAGATGTCTTTGTCAATATGCCCTCTGGTTGGTTTACTAAAGAACTGAATGGCCAATAGCTAGGTAGGAAGAAGTTAGGCAGGACTTCTGGAGAGAGAGAAGACTCTAGGAAGAAAGGCAGAGTTGCCAACCAGACATGGGCAGGAGACAGGAGGTATAAAATGGAAGAGAGGTAATGCCACATGGCAGAACACAGATTTTAAAATATGGGTTAATTTAAGTAATAAGAGCTAGTTGAGATGAGCCTAAACTAAAGGCAAAGTTGTCATAACTAATGCATTGGCAGCCCAAAGACGAATCCGATTACAACAGGGTCCCACTATTCAGCTATGTATCCCACCTGTCCTACAGTCCTAGAGCTCACTATGAAACTCACCAGGCAGCTTCAAAACCAGATTCACCTGCTCATCAAAGGTGTGTACCTCTATGTCTGGAAAATATGACTATATTTTTGACTGACAAATCACAGTTAGAGGTATGCGCATGCATGCATGCATCCGCACACACAGACACACACAATATGGACTAATAAGGTTTTTACTCATTTATATACCTACGGCACACTCTTCTATAATTTTTGTGGCTGGACATTCAAAATTTATTCTGTTGGTTATTTTGAAATATGCATTATTACTAAATATAGTCACCCTCCTGTGGAATAGATATTAAAATCTACCCAACTCTAATCTATCAGAAATGTTCTAACTTTTAATCAACAACTTGCAATTTTCCCCCCAAATTCAGCATTTGGTAACCATCATTATTATCTACAAGTTCCCCATTTTTAGATGTAACATATAAGTGAGATCAAGAAATATTTGCTGTGCTGTGACTCATTTATTTCAGATAGTAAATGTCTTTTAGATTAATTTATATGCCACAAAAGATGAAACTTTCTTTATAAGGCCAAATAGTATTCAATTGGGCATAAGTCTATCTGTCTATCCACCCTTCCACATATCTATATGTGTGTGTGAGTGTATACATATACACATACACACACATATAACATTTTCTTTAGAAATTCACATACTGGTTGATACTTATACTGATTGATTCACTATCTTTTCTAGAGTAAATGATGTCATGAGCATGCAGCTGTCCTTTCAACATTCTGACTTCAGTTCCTTTGGATATAAGCCTACTAGCATGACCATACAAGTTCTTGTTTAGACCATTGTAAAACTTCTGCATCATTTTTAATAGTGGCTGTACTCATTTACACTTCTGCCAATAATTCACAAGTTTGATTTTCTTTGTATATTTGTCAACACTGCCACTTCTCATATAATTTTAAAATATATGCTTTGAGATAATTCATATATAATATCTGGTCTGAGGCAACCTCTGGAGACAGAACGAAGTGGTGTGATGGATAGGATACTGAAACAAAATCCCCTCCTAGTGAGGGCACTGGTAAACCCCATGAAAACTGTGATATCCAGTTATTAATAATGCATCGATGCTGGCTACTTACTTCCGGCAAATTTACACCACAGAACATTACTGAGAAAGGAGACTAGGTAAAAGGCATAAGGGAATCTTCTACACTACTGTGTAAGTCTAAAACTTTGGAATTATCTAAATGGATGACATACACTCTAAAAACTAGGATAGCCTTTTAGCAACTTACTAGTGTCTAGTATCTGGATCTCTTTCCCTTGGGCTTCCAGAAGGAATAAAGTCTGAGGTTTGGCTGCCAAGCACTGAATTTATGTTGTTATGTTGTTCTAGTTTTATTTATCTTTAAATAACTCATTAAAATCTCCTATTATGTATTCATTTCTATAGATTCTGATCTCTACGCACCAGGTAAAAAGTTAGAATTTCAGTATAATGAACAGGTTCCTGCTCCAATTCCACCTCTAGCCCCAGTTGTTATTCCTATGATATAATGGTATAGCCTAATCAGAATAAAAACAAATCATCAGGTGCGCATCTCCTTGGCTGCCCATCAACTACATTCACAAAGTACTGAGTTCTGCTGTCAACTGGCTTCCCCTGCTGCATGACAAGTGTAATACAATCTGTCAGCCTGTCTGACATTAGAAAATTCCATCCTCTCACTAATTTACAGCATCATTCTATCAGTTTTCCTTCTCACTCCAGTTCATTTCAATCTCTAGTGACCTTTTGATGTTTATTTTTTCCATATTTAGAAATAAAGCCTAAAACATAAAACAATCACAGTTTAACCTAACATTTTTAGGTATGGGCATAAAGGAAATACTGGAATCCTGAAGAGTTCAAGAGCAGGTAAAAGGGAATGGGGTGACTGTCATCAGCCCTAAGATGTTCAGCAGACCTAGGCAGGAGGAGTCTCCAGCCCAGCATGGATAACACAGTGAGGGAGACAAGAACAAAGGTTCAAAGGATAGTGAAATACTGGAACAATCAAACTCTGTGTAGTCCCCGTACTCATGTAAGTTAGGGAACTACCTCAACATATTCTGAGCATTTTCAATAGGAGGTGAGGGAGTTAAAAGAGCAGAGGGAGAGAAAGAAGTAGTATGGGATAAAGGGAAATGAGAAGAGGGAGGGAAGGAGGAAAGAAAAAGGGGGAGGGAGAGATGAGAAAAAAGAGAAGACACTGGCGGGGGTGGGGAGTGGGAGACTGACACACAGACAGAACACCAGAAACTTTGCTTTGATAGTCGCTATCTATTTCTGCGGATGTCGAGACCTTCCCGAAATTCAGTTTGCACATCTTTACCATTTGGAATCTCTAAGTCAGAGGCGCATTACAAAATGAACGAGCTAAGGTAAAGAAAGACTTAGAACGCCCTCAAGCCAAGTGAGACCAACAAGAGCCGGATGACATCACAGAGTCTCAGGCTGTCCATGAACAGACAGTAGACATGAGTGCCGAGTGCCTGGGTCTGGGTCTTGTTTACTGCAGCAGCATTCCCAAGAACCCGAGTATTTTTTAAAGCTAGGTTTACAAAACAATTCATAAATAATAAATTTCATCCTTTTAAAAAGTACTAGCCGGGCGGTGGTGGCGCACGCCTTTAATCCCAGCGCTCGGGAGGCAGAGGCAGGCGGATCTCTGAGTTCGAGGCCAGCCTGGTCTACAAGGGCTAGTTCCAGGACAGGCTCTAGAAACTACAGGGAAACCCTGTCTCGAAAAACCAAAGGGAAAAAAAAAGTACTGTTGGTCAATTCTAGAGGGACGGAGAGGGAGAGTAATGAAAAAGATATCTTGGCAGAGGGAACCATTATGGGGTTAGGGGGAAATCTGGTGCTAGGGAAACTCCCTGGAATCCACAAGGATGACCCCCAGCTAAGACTCCTAGTAGTAGTGGAGAGGGTGCCTGACTGGCCTTCTGTTGTAATCAGATTGATAACCACCCTGTCATCATAGAACCTTCATCCAGTAACTGATGGGAGTAGATGAAGAGATCCACAGCCAAGCACTGGGGGAGGGGGGGGAGGGAAGGATAGATTATATGAGCAAAGGGCCCAGGATCATGGGAAACCCACAGGGACAACTGACCTGAGCTATAGGGAGCTCACTGACTCTGGACTGACAGCAGGGGAACCTGCATAGGACCAAACTAGGCCCTCTGAATGTGGGTGACAGTTTTGTGGCTTGGCCAGTCTGTGGGGCCACTGGCAGTGGGATCAGGGTTTATCCCTAGTGGGGGCTGGGGGGGGGTAGATAACTGTGGTTAATATAGGGACCACTTAGCTCATACTCCTTCATGTAAAAACTTAAAAGTACAGAAGGAAGACGACTAAGTGTAAGCCCTGGTATTATATATATCATATATCATATATATTATATATATGATATATATCATAACTCTATGATCTAGAAGAATTTTAGGTATTTTATATGAAACACCTTTGAGAAAGAGGCAAAGGTCTATAAATAAGAGAACTGAAATCACATGAAAATTCCCGCTGGCCTCACATTGTCTCTCATGGCTCTGCTGTCCATCCCCTATGGCAACTGTCTTATGTGACTGCAAGAAAATTCTTCTAGCTGGCTTGGTAGAAATGTACAAAGTTAAATCATGGGCTCCAGTCCATGACTCTCAGTGGCCACTTGGCTATCACTAGAATGATAGCAAATTAGTTATAAACTATTTTCCTTGGGAATATCTCTTTCCAAAAAAAAAAAATATATTTTTTCAACACAAGAACATGGTTCTAAAAAAATCACTGGGAAATAGAAAAATACAGATGAAAGAACCAATTATTAAAGTGACAGAATTCAGGGTCAGCGATGACACCTGAGCATGAAAGGAAGAAGATAAATTATGGTCTAACAGTTGAGCGAGGTCTAGGGTTGGGAGGGCAGAACAGCAGCCCAGCGAGGACACTGGTTTGTTGAGCATGAAGAGGCAGCAGGAGCAAAACACAGTTTGACAATAAATACTGTCTTGCCATGTTTTTATTCACTGGTACTTGTAGAGTCTAGATGCAGTAACAGGAGAAAGTCTGGGGAAACAGAAATGTCACTTTGGGTGTAAAAATATCCATTACTTTAAGAATAGCAAAGGAGCCCAGGTAATGTACTGTATATTTTGTGATGGCTGAATGAAATAAAATGAATTCTTTTTTACAAGCAAGTCTTTTTTTCTTTTTCTTAAAAAATAGTAAAGCCATCACACATACAGGGGACAGTCTAGCAAGGCATCTGAATGGGGGCAGATGGGAAAATAGAGCAAAGGAAGTGCCTAAGACCAAGTAAGTGGTCAAGTGGGGGAGGAAGGAAGGGAGGCAAAGGAAGCAATGCTCAATTAGTGTTGTGAGCGGCTTACATCCTTCTCCAGGACACAGGCTGCCTGGTTCAAAGGCCTCCCACAGCACATCTCCAAAGATGTGGTTCTGGTCTCTCTTCCAAAAACATGCTTCACATTTCCCACAAGGCTTCATCCCCTCTCAGGCACTTACTGAAAGCGAGCATGTGTTACTCCTTACACCACCCCTGTGAGGAGGCCTAATTAGATGATTACTTGCTATTAAGGAATAACAATCATTACAAACAAGCCAAATGAGCATAACCCAGGGTATTCAGCCCTCTTCCTCTTTTATTTAGTTCACTTTGAAAAGTGTGGTCATAGTGTAAGAACAAGATAGATTAATTGTAGCTTTTTGAAACAATATGTAGCACTACGTGGTTCTACGTTTCAGTTCCTTGCTGGAAGTCCTCTGACAGCAATAGGGAAACTGAAGGCCACATGCCTAAGACGCCCCCTGTAGGCTGGAATGGGCTGGAGCTGTGAAGGACAGCAGCCTGCTCTCCATGCTCACAGCACCCCAGCTTTCCCGACAGTGTGTCACAGCATGTCCCGAGTCTGTCCCCACTCACCAGTAGGTACCAATGTCTCTGATTTCCCTGGGGTCGTCGGTTGCACGGACCTTGTATTTTCCATGAACTACAGAGCGCAGCCGACAGCTCATGGAGCGAGGCGTTTACTCACCGTCGTCCACCGCGTTCTCAGGGGCATGTCTGACTCATCCAACTCGGCCTTAGACCGCTGTTGACACTACATCCTGACACCCAGATACGGGTGTGCTAACAGTGGACAGTCTCCTCCTCACACGCTGTAAAGCGCCATGGATGTCTCAGTGCTATGTGACTTCCGTCACCACAGCGCCAGTGTCTCCAATTACTTCCACTGTGGCTGCTCCACAGAGGAGGACGAGGAAGGGGAGATTTGCCCACAGCTCTGTACAAGAACTGTATCAAGAAGTCAGATGATGCCATCAACACACTCTGCCCCCAGCTTCGCCTCTGTGCATTCACCTCCTCTCTCCTCCTCTTCCTGCACACGACAGTGATCAGGAGTCAGAACATGCACCTGGACGATGATGCATGACGCCCGAGTGCCCTCTGTGTGCCGTGATCACCATTAATGAATAAAGAAACTGCTCTGGCCTATCAAATGGGGCAGAACTTAGGTAGTGGGGGAGGACTGGACTGAATGCTGGGAGAAAGAAGGGTGGCATCTGGAGACGCCATAGAGCCACAGCCACCAGAGACAGACAAGCTGAAACTTTGCTGGTAGGCCACGACCTCGTGGTGATGCACAGATTAATGGAAATGGGTTAAACTAAGATGTAAGAGTTAGCCAATAAGAAGCTAGAGCTAATGGGCCAAGCAGTGATTTAATTAATACAGTTTCTGTGTGATTATTTCAGGGCTAAACTAGCCAGGCAGCCGGGAACCAACAAGTGGCCCTTCCCCCAACAGATGTACAGCATGGCTACCCTGTAATGCTAGCTTCAAAATCACATGGTACAGAAAAATGTACTTTACCACCAAAAAAACTAGCTGTCTAGCTGGGTGCGGGAGTGCATTCCTGTAATCTCAGCACTTTGAGAGGCTGAAGTATGGGAGTTACTGTAGGTTTGAGAGTAGCCTGGGCTACATAGTAAAGTTAGGTCAACCAGGCCTACTCAGCAGACTTGTCTCAAAATGTAAGGCCTATCATCACATTATACACATTAACCCACTGCTCTGCAGGCTGCAATTATTTCTAGCATAGGATATGTATGAAATGTTAGGCTGTTTGAGGATGTTTCCTGTATTGTGAAGGATGCAAAGCTGCTTCAAGAAGAATATTTTTACTTTGCTTAGATGGTAACTTCAAAGTCCCTGTGGGTAACACTGTGGACTATCTGCATGGACTCACCCATGGTCTCCTTATGTCCAAGTATTTCTTGGAAAAGAGCAGGTGGTAAAATTTTGGCCAGTTGGATATTAAAGAAAGATGACATTTCTGTCCCTTTCTTGCAGTTGGAAGTGAACCCATGCTAAGCTCTGGCTGACGGGATTTGAGTACAAACGATGCACACCACTTCAAAGTTTGTCCTTACACGGATAGCTATGCACATCACTCCCCAATCCACTTTTTCTTCCCTTGAATATGCTGACTAGAACATGATCAATCCACACAGATGCCTTAGAAATGACAGAAGGAGAGGACACTGGGTTTCTAGATACAGAGCCGCCATCCCAGATCTGAAACGAGGGCATCTTCTGACACATCAGAGAAACATCTTTGGGGGCTTTGGTGACTCTGAATGAATGTTACAGCCTTTGCTGAGACCTCAAATCTCAACCATTTTCAAAATATTTGTACCTATTCCTGTTCAAAATGCTAGTGAGTAGCTATATTCTATATTCTAGTTTGACAGTTCAGTAACATAAATATAAAATGTCATAAATTTTATGATTTGTATAAACATTATACATATATACAACATATGAAGTATATATATGTATATTATAGATATAATACTATATATACTATATATAGTATTATATAGATATAATACTATATAGATATAATATTATATATATAAATAGTATTATATCTATAATATACATATATATACTATATGTGTATATATATATACTATAATATACGTACTATATCTATATACAAGAAACATACCCATATACGGTATTTCAATACTGATACGTAAGGATTCTGCACATTGCAAATAGGGAACTTTTATCAGAATCACAAATTTCAAGTATTCTCCCCCATTATATAAGTTCATTTTGTTAGTAATGTCCTTTGTAGTATACATATTTAAATTCTTATGGAATCTTTTTGTTTTTAAGTGGTTCCATGAGTTTTTGGCATAATATCTAAAAGAAAGAAAGGGTCTAACTTGAACTCATGAAGTGTGTTGGCCTTTGGTGAGCTGTGAAAGACCTTGGCATGGACTCGTCCAGTTCCACTGACTGGAAAGATTGTCCCTCTCTGTTACTGAGCTGCACGGACCTGCACACCCGAGAGCTGGCCCTGCAGTCTGCATTCTATTTGCTGTCTTCACCACAATGTGATACCATTTTCACCATCAAGCCAAGTCTTAAGCATTTATAAAAAGCAGTATAAGTCTCTAACTCATCTGTCTTTTAAAAGATTTTTGCCTATTGAGTTTTTCCATTTCATTATGAATACTGAAGTTTATTTAGAACTTATACTTCTTCTGTTATTTTTCTATATATTTTATTCTTCATGATGTTATATAATTTATAAAACTGTTTCATTAATTTCCTTTATAATAGCCCATTGCAAGGGCATACAAACAATATCTTGGAAAGCTGATAAATTTACTTATCAATTCTAAATTTTAGTGTACTGTGGTTTTCCACATAGAAGTCCATCTCATCTGCAAGAGGTCCTCTGACTTCCCTCTGCCTAACCCTGAAACCTTTTGTTCTTTTCTTTGCCTTCCCACCATGCCTAGAAGCACAGTTCCACGAGGAACAGGAGAAACTAAAGACAGCTTTTCTCTGCTCTAAGTTTCTGCCTTTAGCACGAAGGGGTTCTTACAGAAGTCAGTTACCATGCAAAAGAAGCCCCTCCTTTTACCCCTCGTTTGTGAGGGACAGCACCCAAGCTTTTGCCAAATGCTTTTCACTTTAATAATCTATTTCTTAAAATTCTCTTCATTGGATGTTTCAATTATCAAAATTAAGTCAGTCTTGTACTTCTAGGTAAATACTATTTGGTCATAGGTATATATTCTGTTTTGCTAGATTTAATTCTCTAGGGTTGTTTTGATATTCACATTCTTCTTCAGAAATAATGGTTCTGTTGTAACTTTCTTTCCCCGCCTCCTTCCTTGCGTGTTTCTTTCTTCCCTTTTACCCTCCTCCTCCTCTACTCCTTCCTTGCCTTCCCCCACTCTCACATCTCTCCCTACCTCTTCATCCCTGTCTTTCTAGGACAAGTCTCCTGTGTCCTAGGGTGGCTTTCCACGGAGCTAAGGAACACCATGAACTCCTGATGCTTCTGCCTCCATTTCCACAATCCCAGGATCACTAGCATGCCTGCTCCCAGCTGGTGGTCTGCCATTCTCCTTCCTTCTAATACACTTACGTTTTAGTGAACACCCCTACAAATCTAGCAAGAGAAAAGCCTACTGGTTTTCACAAAAGTAATACCTTGACTGTGTTACCCCATCCATTCAAGTCTTTAAACTGGTTCCCAAAGATACACTTCAAAATGTATGTTCCATTCTTTCCTTAAATAGTTTCTTCCCTAGATAAACTGAGTTGGTTTAGGATAACAAAACCAAACAAAAGCCAAAGAGGGCATAAAGTTGAGATGGTCAGGGGAGTTGGACTGAATGTGGTCCTGTGTGCCATGGTGTTCATGTGCTGCTGCCTATGAAAGGCCAGAGCTCCCGGAACTTTCCGTCTGTCACAGGACTGCTGTGAGTACAAACGTTTGCCACCATATCTGGCTTTACACAGTTCTTAGGGTCTGAAATCAGGTTTTCAAACTTGTGTGGCAATCACTTTACCCTTAAATACTCATTAATGGTAAATTTAATTTCTATGCCTGGATTCTTTGCATCCCTGACAACCATGCCTTTAATCTCAATAAGGTTGATACAGGATAGACAATCAGACAGCAAACTGGTTACAGAGCTTATCTTAGAAATCCCGGCACAAGGGAGAAACAGAATAAATATTTTCAATGAACTATGATTATTTATTCATTACTTATCTTCCTTACTAAATATATGTATACTAGAAGACACTTGACATGTATTTTAGTATTCATGATATTGTTTGATGCAGAAGTGGAGGTGAATATTTACAGAGTAAATGAGTAGACTGCTTTTCTCTGTCAATCCCAACTTCTCTATCAAGACACAAGCATACTCCCTCATGCTGGGCTCACAGGCCCTGCCTTCCATGTTCTCAGGATGAACACTCCCCTGTCTCCCCCCATTTACTCAAGTTATGCACTACCGCACACAGGAGCTCCTTTCCCTCTTCTTTACCCTCAAGGCCTCCTTAAATCAAATCTGTGATTCTTAGATTACAATATTGGTAACAAATCCTTAACTTCAAACAAAAAAGTTTCTACCCCTACATTGGAGAGCAAAATACAAGCAGTTTATTTCTAAGTTAAAGTAAAAAAAATCCCTGAAACATTTATTAATATATATTAATAAATAATAAATTACTAATATCTAGTATAAAAATCAGTATCATCACTTTCTTTCCATATAATCAATCACAGTTCATAGGAAATATCTAATATGCTATAGTCTATTGTATAAACTTTAAAAACATCCAAGGAAACTATATTAGCCAGTGATGAAAAGACACATTTCAACTTTTACATGTTATTATACTATTATATTATTAATAGTATATTAATAGTATATTAACATATACTATTATATTATTAGTATAATAACTCAAAATACTTAATAGTTTACTACGGTGAAACAAAGTCATTGGTAAATTTACTAGTTTATATTCATAGAACATTGCTTTCTTGACACCTAGACTTTCTCAAAAAAATCTTTACATCTATTTCAAAAATCAAAGTTTTCTCTTACCTGGTTCTTTTGAGCCATGGTACATGAGGTCTACAGGACAAACCAAAACTGGCGGGGAGGAAAACATGCTAGTGAACATGGCCTGAGGTAATGTTGTATGGGTTCAAGTATGAAAGTGAATCGCCATGCATGGTGTTGAGACCCAGGATGCATAGGATACAGCCTGGGGACAACGACAGGAAAACCACAGATGCCGTGGCTAATGCTCCCTGAACACGGCAGTGATGATGCCCGGGAGCTCTCAAGGGCACGGTGATGCAGGAGATTCCACCAGGTCTCACCCTGCACGGTGAGCTACAGCGGTCACTGGCTGCTGAGAGGGAGACTCAATATCCTCCATGGACCAGTTCCCACAGAGGCTGTCCAATCATAGCGGGTAGCTCTGAACACATGGAAATATGAGCAAGGCTGAACAGACTCAGTGGGTTTTGGTTGTATATGTGTGTGTGTCTGTCTATTTTTGAATGTAGACAGAACAATGATAATTAGAGAAGAAAGGTCATGACTTGGGGAGGAAGGAGGGAAACAGGAGGAGGGGGAGGAAGGAGAGTAGGGGTGATGTAGATGTAGTATTCATGTATGAAGTTCTCAAAACAGTATTTCTAAAAATGAAGTAAATAAATACTGCTAAAACCAATTTCAGGAAATATTAAAAATAAAAGGAAGATCACATTATCCTACTCCACTATGCAATGAGTATGACGTATGAAACTCTGATAGAGAAACACTTCACACTGGCAAAGAGGAATTATAGACACAAACATGGGGATGATGGACGGTGCAGTGAGTGAGTAGCTAAGACCATAGAGGATCAAGAGATGGTCATCTGGTCTTGGATTAGAAATGTAGAGGGAAATATCGGAAAGAAGCAGCTTACAGAGATCCAAGTGGCAAAACATGAGCAGAATGAGGTGGGAGATTCAATAGTTCAGAAGCGACATTGAGATAGCTCATCAAGATGGTCTTAATTACTAAAGATTAGGATATCTACTCAAGGAAAACAGCATGCACTAGAAAAATACATTGAATTGATAGTTTTGGTATCATATGTATTTTTCATGATTTTATAGATATATTGTTATCTTCCATCTTATTGACTGATGCTTCCCAAATGTTTTAACATAACATACAAATAATCTTTATGGTGAACATTTTTCTATTACTGGAATAAAATAATCTGTTTTATTTATTTTTTTTCATGGTTTATTATTTTTTTTTATATTTAAAAATTTCCATCTCCTTCCCTCCTCCTCCCCCCTCCCTCCCCTCCTCCTCCCCCTTCCCTCCCCTCCTTCTCCCCCTCCCCTCCCCTCCCCTCCACCCATACCTCCCCTCCCTCCTTCTCAAGGCCAAGGAGCCATCAGGGTTCCCCACTCTATGCTAAGACCAATGTCCTCCCAACTCCCCCCAGGTCCAGGAAGGTGATCGATCAAGCTGAGAAGGCTCCCACAGAGCCCGTCCATGCAGAAGAATCAGAGCCCAGCGCCATTGTCCTTTGCTTCTCAGTCAGCCCCCGCTGTTGGCCACATTCAGAGAGACGGGTTTGGTCGCATGATCCATCAGTCCCATTCCAACTGGAGTTGGTGATCTCCCATTAGTTCTGTCCCACCGTCTCCATGAGTGAACACACCCCTCTCGTTCCTGACTTTCTCCCTCAAGTTCTCGCTCCTTCTGCTCCTCATCAGGACCTTGGGAGCTCAGTCCAGTGCTCCAATGTGGGGCTCAGTCACCTTCCCCATCTGTCGCCAGCTGGAGGTTCCCTCATGGTCCTGACTTTCTTTCTCATGTTCTCTCTCCTTCTGCTCCTCCTCAGGACCTTGGGAGCTCAGTCCGGTGCTCCAATGTGGGGCTCTGTCATTTTCTTCATCTATCGTCAGGTGGAGGTTCTTTTTCCTTTGCAGCTCTTAATATCTGTTCTTTATTCTGTATGTTTTGTGTTTTGATTATTATATGGCGTGGGGATGCTTTCTTTTGATCCAGTCTATTTGGTGTTCTGTAGGCTTCTTGTACCTTCATAGGAACATCCTTCTTTAGGTTGGGGAAGTTTTCTTCTATAATTTTGTTGAATATGTTTTCTGGGCCTTTGAGTTGTAATTCTTCTCCTTCTTCTACCCCAGTTATTCTTAGGTTTGGTCTTTTCATGGTGTCCCAGATTTCCTGAATGTTTTGTGTTAAGAATTTGTTAGATTTGTTTAGTTCTTTAATCTGTGAGTTTATTTCCTCTATAGTATCTTCAGAGTCCGAGATTCTTTCTTCCATCTCTTGTATTCGGTTGGAAATACTTGTCTCTGAAGTTTCTGTTCGTTTACTCAGAGTTTCCATTTCCAGTCGTCCCTCAGATTGTGTTTTCTTCAATACCTCCATTTCATTTATCAGGTCTTGTACTGTTTCCCTTACCTGTTTGATTGCTTTTTCTTGTTTTTCTTGGGTATCTTTGAGAGATTTATTTATTTTGTCTACCTTTTTGTTTGTTATCTCCATTTCTTTATGGCAGTTTTTTACCTCCTGTTTAAGGTCCTCTATTATTTTCATAAAGTACTGTTTAAGGTCGGTTTCTTCTATATCTTCTGGGGTAGGGTGTTCAATTCTTGTTGTTTCGGGATGTCTGGCTTGTGGTGATGTCATGTTGCCTTTCATGTTGTTGGAGGAGCTCCTGCTTTGGCGCCTGCCCATCTCTTCCTTCAAAGGGAGCCCGGAGGCGTTTGGTGTCCTAGACCAATCTTTGCTGTGACTGAAACTGGTTGGATCTCCCCAGTGCCAGAGGAGGACCTATTCCTTGCGACACAATCTGAAGAAGCCCGCACTCCCTTGCAGGAATCCTCAGACCTGCCTGGAGGCCCGTGTCTGACCCCTTTGGGTGGATGGCCTTAGAACAGGAGCAGGACACCTGAGAACACTAGGGAAAGCTTGGGAGACACAGGGACGGGAGAAACAGACACAAGCCTGCAGAGGGAAGTGGGGGTAGGGGGTCTGTGCTCTCTTCCAGGGCAGGTTGCCCCAGGGTCCGCCTTCACTCACCAGTTCAGATGGAATGTCAGTGCACAGGATCAGGGATTCCAGGAAGCCCAGGGTCGCAGCCCAGACAAAAGGGCCAAGGTGGGGGCAGGGCGGGATGGAATACCACACAGCGAAACTGGCAGCACAATCTGAAGGAGCCCGCACCCCTCCGCAGGAATCCTCAGACCTGCCTGGAGGCCAGAGTCTGACCCCTTTGGGTGGATGGCCTTAGAACTGGAGCAGGACACCCCAAAGAATGATGGATCCTCTGGCAGACTGTCAGGTCCCCTTGCAGGCCAAGCAGCTCTCAGACAAAGGCTTACCTTGCCCCGGGCAGTCAAATGAAGGAGGGGACCTCCCACCGGTCTGGGTGCACTCAATTCCAGGTCCCCAGAGCCCAAACAGGCTGAGCTGTGGAATTTTGTGACCCCAAAGACGGGAGGATGAGTCAGGGGGAGGGGGGGAGGATTCTGGGTGCAAGCTGGGAAGGGACAGGGAGAGAGAGGCGGTATCCGGGGAGAATAACCCCTGCAGGAAGAGCAGGAAGTGTGCTGGAGGCAGGGGGAGTTGTGGAGTGTAGGTGGTCCCTCTCCGGGCAGCTGCCGGGCAGCTGCCGCGGTTCGGGCACTCACTCCTCACTCACCCCAAAGAATGATGGATCCTCTGGCAGACTGTCAGGTCCCCTTGCAGGCCAAGCAGCTCTCAGACAAAGGCCTACCTTGCCCCAGGCAGTCAAATGAAGGAGGGGACCTCCCACCGGCCTGGGTGCACTCAATTCCAGATCCCCAGAGCCCAAACAGGCTGAGCTGTGGGATTTTGTGGCCCCAAAGACGGAGGATGAGGCAGGGGGAGGGGGGGGGGAGGATCCTGGGTGCAAGCTGGGAAGGGACAGGAAGAGAGAGGCGGTATCCGGGGAGAATAACCCCTGCAGGAAGCGGAATAAAATAATCTGATGGCAGGATTTTTTGTTTCTGAAATATTTCTTATAATGTCCTATACATCTATACAGTGATAACTTAAGGAACATTTACAATAATTATTAGTTTTCTTTTATTATGATATAATAATACTCTGGTTTATTTCTTAAAATATCCAATGCATTCAAATTTTAACTTTGCTTTAAAGCTTTAATACAACGACACTATAATATTTGCAGTCAGTTTTAGGAACCCTTGAAAGAGAATGTCCTTCCTCCCGGCCCTTACTTCCACAGTCACCATTCCATTCTGTCTTTACATCTCCATGATAACCCAGGGCTATCAAGTACTCCACAACTATACCATTCATTTAGGTTCTCGGGTCCTGGTTCCTGGTTCCCTCTCATTTATATAAGGGAAATGCCTTAGTAGTAAGGACAAACGTAGTTTTCTGTTTCCTCCCCAAATAAACCTCTACTGCTCAGTCTTGACTTCTCCCCAGTGATGAGCTTTCACTTAAGTAACTCTTTAAGGACAATACCAAACTATTCTTTGCCATCCCTGTCTGGACTTTCCCTTTCAACTGTGAATGCACAGAACATAAGCTTGCCCTTTGTAAAGGATCACAGAGCCTCTGCTTTCAAAACGACCACAAGAAGAGCAAAGAGCTACAGAGCATCTTAAAAGCCGCCATCATGCCTTCTACCTAACGAGCTATACAGAATGACTGAAGTTATTGTCACAGTGGTTATGAACTCAAAGTTTCTATCTGTTGAGACCTGACCTACCAACACAAGTATGTAGATGGCATGTAACAGTGTTGTGAAGTTGTATGAATTCTCCAAACAAATCCACAATCTGAGTTACATTTCTTTGATATGAGAGTCAATAACAACAAATAAACAGGCAGAAGTACCATGGAAATATAAAATTCTCTTCTCCATCATCATCATATGCTTCATAAACATCACTGAAAATGCATGGAGAATATTTTTAATTTGTTCATTTTCATGTCAAACAATTATATTTTTATGAATTTTCTTATATGCTAGGGAAACATTTTGGGTACTACATAGATGTATAGTCATTTTAAAACCATTACTTGAATTAACGCGTTATGAGAGGTAAAAGATGATCAAGTTAGATAAACTCCATTTACAAATATTTTAAGCTTTATCATACTTAACTTTGTTATTTATTTATTGATTTATTGAGACCATGAGGAGACTGACACAGTTCCTGGCAGATAGGAAGGCTTGGAAGGCTGTAATTTGACTCTGAGGCGCCTCATTTCCTAACTCTGGGCCTATTTCAGGCATGTTGCTTATGGCTTTAAGATCCAAGCCCTCACCTATGCAATGGGCAGAACGACCACACTTCCCTGTGAAGATCTGTGCATGCCTAGAAAACAAGACCACAGTGCCTGTCCTCCATTTACCAGGAGCACCTAGTGCACATTCTGAATCACCCGCTAGAGGAAGAGCAACCGCTCTCACATGTCACGGCTCAGACGTGAGTTCTCTGGGAAGACCAGTTCCCGTAGAGATCAACTGAAGTATGGAAACATAAGCAAAGATTAGCTTCTGGGGTCCATCTGACAAGGTACACTCTAGCTATTCTGTGAGCGTTTTACTCTATGGAAGGCAATTTTAGGCTTTCAATGAATCAACACCAGAAGAAAACTGAAATTTTAAGCAGGTATTTAACCTATAATCATGGCCATTCACTACCAAGCATACAACGCATACGCTTTTGATGTTATTTCTTGAAGATATTCCTATAGAATGCTCACAAAGCTCACATAACGAGGTCCCTCCCAGAATACAGCCGAGTATGTAAAAAATCGCACCAGGCTCTCACATCTTAATAAGAGATTTTCCGAGGCTGGTCCACAGTGATCTGTGGAAGTTGCAGGACAAGAGGAAAAGGGACTACTCAAATTAAAAATACATAAAACATTGATCTAGAATGATACATGACAATATTGTGAAAAAAGTTAACACAGGTTAGTTAACAGAAAGCATTTGGTTAATTAAGTTTTCCTTTGTAACATTGGCAGATATCAACACCAGGTAACAGTTACCTCTGTGGTCTTGTTGGATGGCTCCAATCCAGTCATGTTTGTTACTATTAACTGATGTAAGAATTGAACTTGAGCCACACTTAGGAAGAAGTCCAGGTTTGTGGTTATGTTCACTTCCAAGGAATGGCCACACACTAAAATCTCCTAAAGAAGGGGAAGACAGGTTCAAAAGAAAATTTTTAAATGGTATTCCTCAGATACTTTATTCTTGTTATTGGATGTGTACCACTTTCTAACTCTCTAGGGACTCAAGCACACATACTTATTAATGAGAAAAGCAAAAGTAACTAGCGTATCTTATTGGATCAATATAACAAGTACTTAGAAGGGTGTGCTCTCTGTTGGCTGCTTGATATACATGTAAGTCAAGAAGCAAAAGGAATCTCTCCACCTTTTCATATTCATTTGTTTCCCCCACACTTTGAACCACTGTCATTGCTTTACATGTAGTTAACGGTAAATTTTGCGTAGGAACTTGTTCACCAATTCAAGTGTATGGACAGCTCCTGAGAACCTTTTACACATGCAGTGCACAGCAGCCCGAGCGCAACGGCTAAGCCTCGGCGGCACTGGGCAGGTGGCTGCTGCTGAAGTGGTGCTGCTCTTCAGAACTGCGGCACTGGGACATTGAACATTAGCAGCCACTCGGAGGAGGCAAACAAAACAAAGCAACCCAGAAGCGTCAGAAGTTCATAAGCACAAGCCCTGCCTCTTCTCATGAGGCGCACGTGGACAGTGTCCAAATGTCTGCAAACGTCCAGCAGATCTCCTTGTTAGTGTCATACAAAGAATAGACTTAAGGACACCATGGTTGGGCTAAATGCACAGCAGACAGTTTAGAGCTGTTTTTAATAAAGGATAAAGAACATGTCTGGCATGATAATCTTTTTTTTTTGTTAAATAAACTTTCTTCACAAATTTGCTGTATTTGTTTATTATACTTGAATTCTTATTTTATTTTTCAAGACATACTGAAAAAAAGGACAATGATTAGAAGTACTGTTAAAAATTGTCTTGTCATTATAACATGTCTTGAAGGAATATAAATTTCTACAAAAATAACAGTTGTATTACCGGATATGTCCTACAATTGGAGGATGACCACTCCTGTCCTAGTGCTAACAGTGTGAAATGCAGTGGGTAGGTGAGTCATTTATAACAGCAAGAATAATTTCCACGTGCATTCTTCCTGGAATGACCTGCTGTGACTGGGTCAGTTTCTGGAGACACTGGAGGTGAACTGGGCACTTCTGAGACAGCTAAGAGAAGTGCGAGGGAGCTGACGGGAGCAATGGAAGTGAAGCAGCTGCTAAGGCCTCCAACGCCAGTGGGCACAAAATAGCCCAGCTCCAGCTTCCCTTCCAGACCTTCTCTTGAGGATGAGGAATTATTGCTAAGGCCTTCAAATCAAATTACCAGTTAATTAAGATGGGATAGAATTGTATTTACATTTTGATATATTTTTATTTTCATTTCTTAACTTTGTTATAGTAAGTTTTAAAAAAGCTGCAGAGAAACCCTGTCTTGAAAAACCAAAAAAAAAAAGAAAAAAAAAAAAAAAAGAATACAAGAAAGGAATATTTCTAGGAAAAAGTTCTTATTTCAAAGTGATCTGTGTCTCTGTTCCTTGTCCATTTTCTTTTGTTTCTTCTTGTTGTTGGTTATTTGTTCTTCTTTTATTTTGGTAGTGGATTTGGGGGTCAATCTCATGGCTTCATACATAGCAGCTAAGTACTCTAAAAGGGAGCTACAAACCAGACCCAATATTTAATTTTTGTGAACCATATAAAAACGGGAAGTTCAACAACTCTCTAATGTATTGAAACGTGTGCATCCTGGTTCATATTTTCACAGCAGTGACAGTTTGGGAGAAAAGCACCTCCTGAAGTGTTGTACAAAACCAGCTTTGTTGCTAAGAAACCAAACATAAGACATACTCCTTATACACCTTTGGGGGGCTATAATACGGGCCCACGCCTATCAGGTAGGAAGTCAATCTCTTGGTGCAGCCAGCCCCAGGGTCTCCCTAGTTCTTCCCCTTTAAGCCTTTCCTTCCAGACCTGCTCCATGTTTTGGAGATTCCACCCACAACCACTCTCTCCTGTGAGCCCACAGCTGCAATCCTAAGCTGAGATTCAAATCATAGTAGCAGTCTACCCTCATCAGAGAGCTTCTTCTTCAAGAAGGTAATTAACATGGGGACCCACAACGAGACACTGTATAGAGAGTCAAGATCTCAGCACCAAATGGGGCGTCTGTAGGGCTCTCCCTACCTCAAGGCCTGGGATCTATAAGGAATAGAAGGCAGGAAGATTGTAAGAGTCAAAAGTGGTGGACCTTCCAACACAAGAGTGATATACATCTGATACAGAGCCTCAGTTAGCACCGCAAGGACTGCACAGGCTCAGACCAGACAAAACTCCCAGGATGGAGAAGGGGAAGTAGACACAGTCTTGCCCTTAACCAAAAAGCTATTTTCAACTGCTACCTGTAGGGAAAGAGAAAAATCAGTGTTCTCCAATGGAGTGTCACTGGGTATAGAATTCACAGTCTAGGGCAAGCCCAATACCCAGCCTAGGAATAGCTGGACAAAACGTAATGGATTTCATGCTCTGTGTGTGTGTGTGTGTGTGTGTGTGTGTGTGTGTGTGTGTGTGAGTATGCAAGCTTGGTTTGTTATTTTTTTTATTTGTTTATTATTATTTATTATTATTTGTTTATTTATTTTCTGGTAGTTTTTTAGTTTGCTTCTTTTTTTGTTTTTGTTTTTGAGACAGGGTTTCTCTGTGTAGCCCTGGCTGTCCTGGAACTCACTCTGTAGACCAGGCTGGCATCAAATTCAGATATCCACCTGCCTCTGCCTCCCGGGTGCTGGGATTAAAGGCATTGTGCAATCATATTCAGTCTCTTTTTTGATAAAAAGAGAAAGGGGGTGAGAGAGAAAGATAGACACTGACAGACAGAGAGACCAACTGACTGATCATGAATTGGGGAGGATCTAGGATGAGGTGGGGGAGTGAAAAGAATATGATCAAATACATTGTATGAAAAAAATAAGTAAAAATTTAATTAAAAAGAAACCAAACTAAAATATTATAAACCTCAAATGAGATCATGAAAAAAGTAATTTTCAAATAGAGAAGGAACCTAGCGTTCTATTGTTTTAAATTAATATACAAAGCCCTTTTCACTAACAATGGATTATAAGAGATGCATGGTTACCTGAAAATACTATGGCTCCTAACTCACTTAATAGACCTGAAATGCTCCCTAGTAAACACAAACAGAATTATTCCTTCAGCCCAGGTGGGCCACAGTTTCCTCACCTATGAAATCCAGTTACTAGAGCCCGGTAGGATGAGCATGGGCAGTGGACTCGCACTGAGTAGGTGCAGTGGTCAATGACTAGCCAGTTGGATGTGAGACAGGCTGAAGCAGTCAACTCTCCATGGCACAAGTGCAGTACTCCATTACTTACATTAAACTCAGGTTTATATTTGGCTCTCACCTCCGTGTGTAGATTTTCTGGGGAGATTACTTTGGTGAAAATGATGGCCGGCGCTCCAGTGATTCGGACAGAAAAATCTGTCAAGATGGGGGTCAAGATTGCTCTCCTTTCTTGATGTCGCCGTATGCTAAAAAGATAAGACAAACAAATGTTAGTTCAAGAGTTTAAAAAGAAAGGTTTTGTCACTTGATATTTTCAAGGGTAACTTTGAGTCTGTCCTCTAAATCGCCCACCGTTCTGAGAGAGCCTATTTGGATGTCATCTAGTGAGCCCTCCAGCCCTGTGCGATCTGAGAGCCGCAGACGCGCTCCAGCCCTTCTACGTCAATGCCATTGTAGCCTTCAATGGACTGCGCTTCGGTTTGCGATCTGACCTCCTCTCACCAATTTCACAGCTCTTTTGTTACCATCAATGAGCTTACTATTTTTGTAATTTCAGTGGCTTATTTTTAATATTGTAAGTTACATATGACAATGGCCATGTTTCCAGTCTCATTAGGTTCATCAGTATATTCTATTTCCTTCCTACCCCTCAACAAAGTCTCCCTGTGCAGTTTTGGCTTGCTTGGAATTTCCTCTGTAAGACAAGCCTGGCCTTGAGCTAGCAGTGGTCCTCTGCCTCTGCCTCTCAAGTGCTGGGATCACAGGGTGAGCCACGGTGCTCATCTCTTAACTCTTTGCTTTAAGCTTGAAGATCCATTTGAGTTTATGCAAAATAATACAGATATTAAAGCCTTCTTTGTATATTCAATAGCTTTTGTATTTGAAACCTGATGCTTCTTCTAAACAAGGCTGTCAGAAGGAAGGATCTTTATCAGCCTAATGAGACAAATGGAAAGGCTTGGGCACTCAATGGAAAAAACTTCTAGACTTGGCCTGAAGTAAGCTGTCTCCATCATAGCTTCTGGCTTATTTTAATTCTACGTTATAGCTCTGCACATTTGATAAGTTATTTCTGATTGGCACCCACAATAGCTAGTAATTCAAAGGAGGTATGGCTAACACAGAAGATGACTGGGAAATACCAGAGGTTCCAAGTGACTCTCTGCAGTTTTAATTTTCATTTTATAAAACATCACTGTTCATATTTGACTAGAAACCACACCCCCAAATTTCCTTTAAAGTTAATTTAATATTTTCCATAAATATAACCTTATTATTCCCTTGTGATAAAATGATAAAGTTAAAAGCAGAAAATTGGCATAAATTATACCTCATGTGAAAATGCAGATAAAATGCAAGTCTTTCTATATCTAAGAAAAATGAGAATAGTCTAGAGAGCAGTAATGTCTTTTGTTAAATTTCCAGTGGGCAGAGCTTTATACGGCAACTGCCAAAAAAGCAAATTGGATCATCTGGTTCTGTGACACATAAGTATTGGATTTCAGGAAAGTCAATTTTGAAGAATTAAGAGATCTGGTGAGTAGAGAGCAGCAGGAAGAAGCACTGAAATCTGTGACTGTGGAGGAAAGGTTTAGCTCCTGAGAGACACCATAATTACAGCCTAATAGCTCAGATTCCATGAAATGACCGACGTGAGAAACAGCAAACACGATGTGCTCCGAGGGGAGCGCCAAGACAGGCGCATTAGAAAGACAGTGAATGGAAAAGATGGCAGCAAACCAAGGGCGAGCACCAGCTGAGGCAGCGGGGAGGAAGGTCCTGTTCCCATCGTTTGTTTTGTTCTTACTTGGGTGATGAAGTAGGTCAGCGGCACTAACAGAAAAGCCCTATCACTACAGCCGAGAAAGGAGATCTCATCCATCAACAGCGTCCTCTGGGCTGTCACTGATAAACACTTGAAGTGATGATAAGCTTTTAAAAAAGTAATTAAAAATGTTATAAATCAATTATTTTCAAAGCTGAATCTCAGGAGGGAAAAGAAACATTGAAGGAGCAGCTGTTACAAAAACTGTTATTATCTTGCCAGGTAAAATATGTAGTGTTGAAAACTAAAAAGGAATTAAAACCCGAAGCACCAGCAGAGGTTAGTGGCAGACGTGGGGTCAAGACAACAGACTGAGATTGTGAGCTGCTTTAGATCTGGACCCCTAAGGCTAAGGAAGCATCACTCCATCTTAAAGGGAAAAACAGGAATGGCCTAGCTCAGCAAGAAAATACCTGATGTGGGACTCCCCACTCTGTATGCTGTGAACACCACTGGCTAATAAAGAAACTGTCTTGGCCTGTGATAGGGCAGAGTAGAGCTAGGCAGGGAAAACTAAACTGAATACTGGGAGAGAGAAGGCGGAGTCAGTGAGAAGCCATGGAGCCCCACTGGAGACAGATGCCAGAACTTTACCTGGTGAGCCACAGCCTCTTGGTGATACGCAGATTACTGTAGATTGAGTTAATTTAAGATAATGAGTTAGCTAGAAACATGCTTAAGCTATTCGCCAAACAGTATTGCAAATAATATGGTTTCTGTATGATTATTTCAGGGCTGAGCAGCCGGCTACAAACAAGCGGCCTTCCAGAACACATACCGAAAGTGACAGAGAATTCCCTAGAAAATTTAAAATAGGATTTACTTTCTTTATATGTGCCTATTTTATATTATCTATGAAACCCAGGAATAATCCTTCTAAGTTATTATAAGAACAATAAAAACAAACTAGCAATAGTTGCAAAATGGATTTCATGTTTGTAATAAAAAGCAGAAACAATATAAAAACATTTATGTTGGGTATGTTAAGGTTAGAAAGCGGAGGCCATTTCCCAGTCCTTCACTACCTGCTGGCCATATTCCACTCCAGTGCTGGGTTCTGAGAGTTCCTTTCACTCTCTGTTAGCGGTCCTCCTGGGCCACTCCCTTTCTCTGGTTTCAGTTGATCCCACTGGGCAGTACCAATATTGATGGACTGCAGGTCTATTTGGTACTGTCTATCTTCAATTTCTGATCCAGGATCTCGAAGAATTCCTAAGTTCAAAGCTCTCCTGAGAAGGCAATGACAAAAAGCAAACAGATATCCAACAGTTATTTGTTTAGTAATATAGTATCATAACCACATTTGTCCTAAATTGACAATCAAAATGAATGATCATATTAGTAAATGATATGTAGGCTAATCATAGGTATGATAAAAGTATTAGCAACTTACCATACTCTGTTTTCTACACGTGCAACTATTCTTACTTACCCAGCATGAGGCTGTCTCACCGTC
The DNA here is from genome assembly GCF_903992535.2 of Arvicola amphibius. Lineage (NCBI taxonomy): Eukaryota > Metazoa > Chordata > Mammalia > Rodentia > Cricetidae > Arvicola > Arvicola amphibius. Next base: position 2,299,640 of record NC_052055.2, on the reverse strand, counting down.
CTCACAGCACCTTTGCTAGCACTTCTACACATGATTTTAACGCTGTGATTCAGGTTCTGCTATCATCAATTTTTAAACACAGCTCAGAGTAGCTGGAAAACAGCCAAGCTGCAAAGCTATTATGTGACAAAAGTCCACGTGTAGTTTATAGAGTCTCCCTCCCCCAAGCCCTTCCCAGGATCAATCAGACAACTTCTCAAGAAACCTGCTGCCTTGTTAGCAGTATTTGGAGATCAGACACACATATTATGCAAAAACTTACAATTTCAAGATGCTTGTTCCAGGGAGGCAAACAGGGCTGTCAGATGGAGGAAAAAAGCAAAGATACATTTTCCTGAACTGGACTCAACTTCAGTTTAGAGAATCTCCCTGACGTGGGTCCAATAAAGAAGAACACAAAGCGACGCAACTCTCACTTGATGCTCACACAGCAGCAACAGAAGATAGAAACATGGCCTCCAAGACTTCCAAACTATGGTGCTAGCCAATCAGAAATGCATACATCCTCAATATGTGGCAGAGAGTAATAATTTTGAACTCATGCAAAACTACAGATAGGAACAGAATCACTTAAATGTAAAACTCAGCACAACAGAAATGACGACAGAACACCGAAGAGAAACACAGGAAAGGAAGGCCGCTTATAATTAAAATGGGGTTTGCATGCACAGACAGCTCAGTGAGTTTTAGGGTGGAAACATACAGGATGGGAGGATGGGAGGATGTACACGCCATAGTAGGGAGGATGATGGATCCCTTGCTTATGGTCTGCTGTGGACCCCATACCTGACTTCCCTAATAACACTAGAAAAGAAAACATTACGACTGCCCCTCTTTAGGGTTCTGGATCAATCAAAAGAATCAAATACCTGCCGGGCAGTGGTGGCGCACGCCTTTAATCCCAGCACTCGGAAGGCAGAGTGAGGCGGATCTCTGTGAGTTCGAGACCAGCCTGGTCTACAGAGTTAGTTCCAGGACAGGCTCCAAAGCCACAGAGAAGCCCTGTCTCGAAAAACCAAAAAAAAAAAAAAAAAAAAAAAAAAAGGAAAAAAGGAATCAAATACCTGTAGCCCAGTGAAGAAAGCTAGGATATTCTGGTTTGATCCAAAGATTAGAACATTACACAACATTGTATCCTCCTCTAAGACTTTTTTTTTGTTTGTTTTCGAGACAGGGTTTCACTGTAGTTTTAGAGCCTGTCCTGGAACTAGCTCTTGTAGACCAGGCTGGCCTTGAACTCGCAGAGATCTGCCTGCCTCTGCCCCCACCAAGTGCTGGGATTAAAGGTGTGTGCCACCACCGCCCGGCCTTCCTCTAAGACTTAATTCAACAGGGCTTGTCAATCAACTGACCAGGAGCCTACACCCCAGGAAATCTGACTCACCTAAAGATAATGGTAAGGAGATGGGAGATCCTTCCCAGAAGCCCCACCCTCACTATGGCTGCTTAAGGCACCTCCCTCTTGGCAGCACTTCTAAGTCTGCCCACATTCTGAGTTCAGAACAGTGTAATCGAAAGCCTAAGCATGCTTTCCAGGACACTCTGGGATCCTCACTACTTATCTGAAGCCATGACTTCTGCCATGTACGATCTTGGCATCCTCCACTACTAAACATGATAGCTTCCTCTGCCCTCAACTCAGAAGGCATGGATTTTTCTTCATCTTTGTTGTCTCTCCCTATCCTGCTGCCACTGGGATGGACAGCTTGTCTGTCTTGTTGTCTTTCTTCCAAATTCTCATAGTTCATCTCTACATTCTTTTATTAATGAGCCTCAGATCCCAGAAAGTAAATTTGATTTTCCTAGTAAAAGTTAACAATCAGAATAAATGTAGATGATTCATACACTCTACACAAAAACATAAGCACTATCAAGCTTAAACTGTAGTTATAGTCGTACCCAAGATAGACGGCTGAAGTTTTAACAACAGGGTGATTAAAAGTCAGCAAATGGAAAACCAGACACTAGACAAAAATCTTGTCCACAAGAGCCTGTTGGACACAGTTATTAGAGTCCATAGTTTGAGCTCTAATTCAGTGGTTACACGTTAGTGCAAAACTTCAACCTCCTTCAGTAATAAAATAAGGAAACAAAAATGTAAAAGTCAAGTTACTACATTTGATGACATATTTATGGATAATAGAATCTGAAATTGGAAAACATGTTTCTCACGTGCACAGCAACATTTCTAAGAACTGATTCCCACCTACCATAAATTAAGAAAGAAACAATTTCAATCTTAGGTGCAAAAAGGCAGATACAGAAGAGGTAGCACTTGAGGAGAATGCACTGTTTAACACACACACACATATGTGTTGCTGAGAAAGAGAGGCTCAGAACGATCAAATTACACATAAAAACACAGAACAAATGGGAAAGAGTGGGATATGAGAGTAGAAATCAGTGGAATAAATGATCAACAAGGCCAAACAAAAGATGAACTACTATCAAGAGGGAAAAATAAAAGGATAAAAGAGTAAATAATATATTTGCAATAAAAAGAAAACACAGCTATGATACTGGGCAGCAAGAGTGAGCAGGCAATGGGTGGAAGCCAAGTAGGTCTGTAGAAACAGGATCTCTCAACTTACACAGGAAAACAAAAGCAAAAACAAATAAACAAAACCCCAAATTCTCTCCTGGTCACCACTCTCCTGGAAGGTATTCTTAGTCTTCTCATAGAGCATTAAATAACTCATCCTCTTATTTCTTCCACTAAGTGTGACACCAATTTACCTTGTACCAGTTCTTTCTGTGTGTGTGAAAATGACCCATTCAATACCTGGACAACACAAGCACTACTGATGAGTGTAGCAAGTGGGCGAGCAGCGAAGTCCAACATCTCTCTAGTTGGAGGACTATCAAAACCACATTGTCTGATCAAAATAGTGTTTCCTCAAATGAGTAAAGTTACATTTGTACCTGAGTAGATAGTTACTGGGCACTGTGTCTCATGTTTTGTTGTAGTCCCTAGCTGCTGGCATGAATCCTGCCATGACCCAACCCCTCACATCTAGTGGGGATTTAGAAGTAATTAACCAAACAGAAGATTGAGCACCGAACAGAGCTGGAAACACACAAGGACCACCTAACAGACTGGTAGCCCAGGAAAAAAAGATAGGAAGTACTTAGGTCTAAAGTTCCAAAGGTCCTATCTCATACAAGTGAAGACTTATCTATCACAGGGGAAACAAGACCCAAAGGTGTGGCAACAGCAGATCTAGCAAACATAAGAAGGTCTGAAAAGCTACTGTGGCGAACGGGCAGGAAAGAAGGAAGGTGACAGACAAGAGGAGCATCAAATACCAAATGAGCTCCACCCACTTATTTGGTAAAGTCTAAGGGATGAGAATGAAGACGCGTGCACTAAGGAAGGCTTACTTTACAAAGCGGTCATTGTACTTTTGTCTAAGAGAATACAGAAATGATAGAATGTCAAACCTGTAGAGGGAGTTTTTCCCCAGGACCACAGGCCAGCTCCCAAATAACCACACAGAGACTTAATATTAATTATAATGCTCAGCTGATCATTTAGGCTGGTTACTAACTAGTTCTTACTGCTTAAATTAACCCATGTTTCTTGTCTATTCTCTACCATGTTCACAGTGTACAAAAACATTGTTCCACAGCACATAGCTATCCAGAGAAAGCCTTGGTTTCTGGTTAATTAAGATTACAGAGAACATATAAATACACATGCCCATCTATGCAGAGGTTGTTAGATCATAAAATCTTTAGTAAGTGTGAAGAGAAAAAATGATCCTATTTTAACTCTCCTCAGACTCAGCATAAACTGTTAAATAGAAATGAGATAACTAGAAATTAACACAAAGAGACACAGCCAGATAAAATGTGCACTAGAATTTGGGAAATCAAAACCAAACAATAAACAAACCAACAACACAAGAGAAAACACTGGTCCTTAATGTGTTCAAACCACATTTTTATTAGCCTAAAACCATTATAATAGCATGCTGGTTAGCATAATATATCTCTTACTCTGAAGGCTAAGAAAACGTTTATTATGAATAATTTAGATCAATTACAATTATGTGTATCTTTGCAAAATAGTTTATTCAATAATTTCTTAGCACCTAAGATATAAAAATCAGGGCACATAAATGTATTTCCAATCTACTTTCTCAAGAAAATTTCATGTTTATATTAGAAACTACAGAAGTACAACACTTAATAAGATTATATTTAAGGAAGCAGTTAATATAAAAACTGAGTTTGGTTTGATTTTTCTGTAATACATTTAATACAGATGTTTTTTCAGATTTATAGAATACAAGTCCAACTTTTCCCTATTATATTATCTTATTTTCAATTCTTTACAAAGGAAATATACTACTAGCAAGGACTAGAATACTTAAAAGTCACAACACCCTTCTTAAGAATGATGCAAATATCTTACAACAGAAAGCCTCATAGTATTGTTTCCTTTCCCAATTAAATATTGTCTAGGCACATTCACTATCAAAAATAGAAATCAAATCTTCTTGTCTCAAAAGCTATGGCTTAAAAACATTCTATGAACTTTGCTCTGTCCTTATTGCTGCTTTTGAAAGCGAGCGATCAAATCAGGAAAGAGGGAGAAGCACAAGTCTCATAACTTCCTTCCCCTAACACAGAAGGCTGCTGTATTGGCTCCCACGTAGGAGTTATAATTGTAATTGCTTTGGCCCTTCCGAAACCCTCCACCCAGACCATTTGAACCATTCAACAGGTGGTGGAGGAGGATAAACTCAAGTCTGCAATAGTTGGTCAATAATGTAATCATAAGGAACCAAAGATGACTTTAAGTGTATAACAGGAAACATAGCTTTAATGTTTTCCTTTTTAAATTGATTTAGTCTGGGGCAGGCCTTTTGCATGTTTACACAAGGAGCAGCTCATGTTGAACCATTTACTGCTCATTGCTGAATAGGCATATCTTGGGAATTCAATGTAAAGTAGCAAAATTCATTCACTTATAGTTCAATTGAGATCTACAAAATGCTAACAAGCCAGAAAATAGGAACGTAAAACCAAGTACAACTTCTGTGTATTGAATAAATTAAATGTCTACATATTTACCACCAATTCTGCAAAAATGACAGCAATCTGGAAAGTAAATACAGCAGGAGATAAAATGGCTGACTCTCAGATGAAAACCAACGTGGTTCTCGGATGAGTGACTCAGGGCAGGATGCTTTTGAGCTGCAGGAGAACCACTGAGAAGCATGAAGGTTGCTGGATGCCCCATGGACAGTCTGAGTCAGTAGGGCACAGCCGGGTTTCAGGAAAAACTGTTCCCCCTTCCACCTCCCCTTCCCTGCAGTATGCATTTAAAATCACTACAGAGTTCTTAATTAAGGAGTCTTTAAAAAGTTTGTTATACTTCTAACTAGCTTCTATATTGAGAAAAAATCTAATGTGGACATTTATAAAGTTCAATTACAACTGAGCTGACTGGACCATGAAAAGTCCAGGGGGTCTAAATTACAATCAAACAAAGACAATTCCTTTCCTATCTTAACATATTCACTTCACTGACATGCTTCTCTGTATCATCTAAATTTTGTTTTCTTTAAGTAGAATTCTAACGGAATGAAACTATCTAATATCAAACTCTAATGTGTCTGGAAGAAAAAACACAATTCCATAAAAATGATAGTGAGGTTAAAACAACAGCACCTTGCTGCTGTCTTCCAGCGCTCCTATGAGATCACCATCCACAGGGCCACAGACCACGGCGCACTCCTATGAGATCACCATCCACAGGGCCACAGACCACGGCGCGCTCCTATGAGATCACCATCCACAGGGCCACAGACCACGGCGCGCTCCTATGAGATCACCATCCACAGGGCCACAGACCACGGCGCGCTCCTATGAGATCACCATCCACAGGGCCACAGACCACGGCGCGCTCCTATGAGATCACCATCCACAGGGCCACAGACCACGGCGCGCTCCTATGAGATCACCATCCACAGGGCCACAGACCACGGCGCGCTCCTATGAGATCACCATCCACAGGGCCACAGACCACGGCGCGCTCCTATGAGATCACCATCCACAGGGCCACAGACCACGGCGCGCTCCTATGAGATCACCATCCACAGGGCCACAGACCACGGCGCGCTCCTATGAGATCACCATCCATAGGGGCCACAGACCACGACGCTGGCACTTTAGGTAAGATACTTCTGAAACAGCTTAGTCCAAAGCTACACCTCGACTATAAATTCAGTCAGTTGTCAGCTATGTTCTATACAAAACACTATTAGAAACAAAGCTTTAAGATATAATATGCTATTGAAATAAACTGTTATATGGTTGGCGAAAAACTGTAAGACATCAAGCTGAATAAGATAAAAACAGTACCACCAAAGCTATAAGTAGAACTGATTTAAACTAAAACACCTTGGAAAGAAAAACACTTAAGATTTGGCACGCAATAATCCAACTACTTTAAAAGTATAATTGTGTTAAAATATGGGTAGTTTTGAGCCCACAAATACCACAAAGTTGTTTCTGAAGAACAAAAATCACAGGTTAAGATTCTCTATACACACATTGGTCATAAACTATTCTTTTTATTAAGGAAAAATTAATGCTGTAATAAGAGAGACGCAGAGAAGAGAAAAAAGTATTCTTTTTCTTACCATCATTTCATCTCCAGCCCTAGCAGGATTACTTCAGTCTTAGCTCAGAGAAATACGTTTGAATTATCGGGCTGTAACAGCTGGAGCACAACTGGTTGAGTTGAGGCTGTTGAAGGCTCATTGTCATGTGGATGGGTAAGCCCGGAGCATTTCAAAACTCAGGTTCACAGTAATGATAGAGGACCGGATGGAACGCGCATACTAGGTGATTTGGGTTGTGGTAGTAGGCTGTGCAGACTTATGTTGCAGCTTGAATGCACTTTTATAGTATCATGATAACACAACTACCAACTTCAGATGGTAAAAGGTTTACATGATTTAATTCACAAGAAACAAGCATACCATATCTATCATTACTTGCTGAATACTAATTTGGAATATAATTATCATCATTTAATAGTTGAATATTTTTAAATAATTGCTTAACCTGACCATATTTATGTTTATGTATATGACAAATAAAATATCAATAAATAATTATAAAATCACCTTAATCTGGTCTATCCAAAATTTGAAACAGTTATAAGTTACCAGTTGTACCCTTCCCAGCCTGCGGCCATTTTCCACCACGGAGACACATTAGAGATCACAGTGCAGATACAGTTCAGACCCTATTACTGAATAACCACACATCTGCAACCCATTTTATGTGAATAAATGGCATACACATCATTCTTGATGGTTGCATAGAACTTCCCCTGTGGCTGCCCCGAGGTTGCCAAGAGCAAAAGGGCTGCCCTTGCTGGCCATTAGTTGCAGCACTCAAAACAGCAGGTCCTGGACGTCACCTGGGCAGAGATGTGGGTGAGGAAGCCCCGAAGTTGTGAGCATGGACGAACTGAGCTGTTCCCATTACTTATCTGTCATGTGGCGGCATGGATGAGGGAGAGTCCGTCCCCCCCCCCCCCATTAATGCCTGAGGTAGGTGGGAGAGCTAGCAATGAGGTCATAAGGGCAGGACAGCTGTCTCTACCTCTCATCAGCTGCAGCACTCAGGACAGTGGCCCCTATTCCACACCTGGGAAACAGAGTAGAGCTGGCCCTGACGGTGTAGGTATAGAAAAACTGACCCTGGGGATAGAAAAGCAGAGGAACTGGCTCTGCCCCTTGGTCATCACTTCAAGAAGTGAACTAGCCAAGGCAATGCAGGAGAGCTCACCCTGGTGGTGAGGAAGGGGGAGGGCTGGCAGGCTGACCAACCCTGCAACTACCCAGGCCCAGAAACAGGGTTCACTTGGCCCACCCCAACATGCACAGCATCTATGATTTGCTGGAGCAGGTAAAGGGACCCATCCTGAAGACCCAAAGCTGCCAGATCTCCACAACACACGGCAACAGCACGATAACCAAGAGAAGCACTGGAGAGGGCCAGGATCTATAAGCAGAGAGGGCCCAGGATCTATAGTGCAGCAGAGAGGGCCCAGGATCTATAGTGAAGCAGAGAGTGCCAGGGTCTATAGTGCAGCAGAGAGGGCCCAGGGTCTATAGTGCAGCAGAGAGGGCCCAGGGTCTATAGTGCAGCAGAGAGGGCCAGCGTCTACAGTGCAGCAGAGAGGGCCCAGGGTCAATAGTGCAGCAGAGAGGGCCCAGGGTCTATAGTGCAGCAGAGAGTGCCAGGGTCTATAGTGCAGCAGAGAGGGCCCAGGGTCTATAGTGCAGCAGAGAGGGCCCAGGGTCTATAGTGCAGCAGAGAGTGCCAGGGTCTATAGTGCAGCAGAGAGGGCCCAGGGTCTATAGTGCAGCAGAGAGGGCCCAGGGTCTATAGTGCAGCAGAGAGGGCCCAGGATCTATAGTGAAGCAGAGAGTGCCAGGGTCTATAGTGCAGCAGAGAGGGCCCAGGGTCTATAGTGCAGCAGAGAGGGCCCAGGGTCTATAGTGCAGCAGAAACCAGAAACCTTGAACCAGACCAACGACTCTTTGTCATGAACACTTGCAAGAAAACCATATATGGATAAAGGGGTTTGCGGCAAGACTCACTCTACAGCTTCCATGATGAGATTGGTTTTTCCATCTCTCTTTTCTCCTTCTCTTGAATGTTATTTGGGGGTTTGCAAAGGCAGGGGTGAATACAAAGGAATGGGATATGAATGATACAAGGGGGGAAATGAATGTGACGGAGATGCATGGTGTGAAAGACTCAAAGAATAAAAACAAGAAAGTAAAATACAGGAATTTCCCTTTGTGGACATTATGATTAAAATCACTGTCTACAATTAAGCAATAGTATTGCTTAAGTCAGGTCAATTATATGTAATCAATAATCTTTCCTATTTATGCCTCTAAATAATTTATCCTAAATCCAATGCAGCTCATCACTAAATGTTCTTAGTCTGTGGTCTGAAAATAAAGAAGCATATAACTGTCGCACTGTATCATTAAAGGCCTTAGTATAGTGTAGTTACAAATGCAGCCATATGATGTCCACTCTTGACTTGCCACTGGTAGTGTGGTCTTGAGAGGCTGCAGGACGTCGTCAGCCCCGCGCTCCTGCTACCACACCTGGAGCTTTGCCTCCAAGTCTGCCAAGATTTGGGCAAGCAGTTCCACAATTCTGCCATCAGAGCCGTGAGTTGCTCCTACTGCCTTGGCTTACCAGCAATGATGGGCGTGCAGACCTCAAACCGAAGTCCAAACAAATCTTCCTTGCCCGAAGTTGCTTTTTGTCAGCAATAAAAACAGTAATTCATATACACTGGGAAGTGAGATTTCCTTTTCAACATTTATATACTCAAACTGTGGGGAAAATGCTGATTTAAAAATCCTATCTGCAAGGTAACTGAGGAGACCTAAAATACGTGAGTGTCTCTCCTAGAGTAAGAAGTTGCAGTCCCAGCACAGAACCGTCTCTTTTGGCCATCAAGAAAATTACTCAATTATAAAAAAATAAATATTTTAATGAAAATGAGAGGTAGCTATTTAAAATAAAGATGCTAATTCCAACAATGCTGCTAGGTATAGTTATCGACCCTATACATTAAAGACGTCTGAACTTTAATACCCTGGACCACACCAGTGTCACAACTGTTAGCAGAGCACTGATCATCATATAAAAGCCACCAAACACATGCAAGGAATTACAGCCCTCACACATCAAACACTCTGGCCTGGCGCTTCCTCCCTCTCGTGCTCCTGGCAGGAAGTGTCTACATGTTTAAAAGAAGCCCCTGTCACAGCAGCTCCGGGACGCTGCGGCTTCCACCACAAGGCAGAGCAGCTTCTGCAGTCGGCAGCGCCGGAGCCACACCGAGGAGGTACTGTAGCTGCACGGCACCATTTTCTCTGCAGTGACCTAGAGAACAGAATGACTCACAAAAGATTGTGTTCTCGTATTGTGTATTATATAACAGGCAAACATCCAAAATGGAAACAATGCAACCATTTTATTTTAGTTTGATATGAAGCTAAATGTCAAACATTTTAAACTGTATCATCCTGTGAAACAGCTTGTCATCTGAACCTGAATTATATTTTTAGAACAAAAATAAACTTCATAAAATTTCTTTCTCATATAACTGTACTTGAACATGGACAGTGTACAAATGTTCTGTTTTATAATTAAGTATTTTGTTTGTTTTTAAAATATCCTATATTTCTGAGGATGTATTTTCAAATAATTGAAATTAGACAAAATACAGATCTAGATAAAAGCAAAAATTTCCAGAATGCCTGATATGATACATATATATTTATGTTCAATTATATATATTAAATTTTTCTTATTTCACAATTTAACTATTTTTTACAGCATAACTTGACACTTTACCAGAATGAATGAAATTTTAAGGGATTATCTTTTTGAACATTACAATGATGCCTCTTCTGCCATTAAAATGGAATAAATGATATTATAATTCTGTAATGCTATGCATTTGTTTATGTCTCCTGGATCTGGGGAAATTCTAAGTTCAGCGGTACTATACCTCAGTTTTATCAGGTGTTCGTTAAAACCACCTGAAAGGACCGAGGTTATGTATCACCGAACACAAGCTTCATGGATTCTATTCAGGACGCAAAGTGACTAAAACTGTACTCAATGCTAAACCATGCTACCCCAGTGCATTTGCTGAGCGGACAGATAGAGGACACGGATTTCTTGCACTACGTGTTAGTGTATCGAACCCATCTCTGGAGGACAGGTGATCAGGTGAAAGAAGGAAACACACTCCCAGAATCCAAGGCACTATTTCTGTGGAGTCCTGTGCTCTCTGTTCCTTAAATACCAAATGCACATGCATATGACAGTTGTCACTAAGTAACTGAAGCGATAAACACTATGCGTTGAAACTGCTCCCAATGCTATAACCACAGTCACTAAGGTTCCCGATGTACGAGGAGATTTGCATGAAAAGAACCAGAGGATAAGTACTGACGACTTGATATTACAATAGGAGTTCATGTTAAGATCATGCTCTAACTTTGCTCAGAATTGTTGATTTATATTTTTTGTTTGTGTTGCTTTGGTTCAGAATGTATGACAAGAAAATTTATAGGTGAGAAATACAGCCTGAAAAAAGTATTTATAAATTAAAAACTGAAACTGACATTGAGTTTTAATTCAAAACTGAAGTTAACACTTTGTGGGTTTCGTTTTTGTTTTTTGTTTTTGTTTTTTTTTTTTTTTTTTTTTGTTCCCCTATTTCCAACATTTAGTTTTCCTAAAACTGACCAATGATTATAAAGGCCAGGTCAGGATAGTTAACCTTTGGCATACAGGGTATTGTAGGCAGGAATGAAGGTTGCAGGGGTGCTGGGTGGTATTAATGTGCCTGTGTACATATGTACAAATGATTAATATCAAGTACAAATAAGACAACACTAAGTGGCCATTTTACCACCTTGACCACAGACCAGGGTCCCCACTGCTCTTCTCGTACCCAGTTCTGACCAAAGTTCAGAAATTACAGGGAAAGGACCTCGGACTCAGGAATGGTTTCCGTGCAGGGGACGATCATTTCCAGTGCATAGAAGGCTGCACTGTGTGCCCTAGAGCACCAACATCAGCAGACACGGTAACAGAGGAAGAGCGTGGGGCAGCAGTCATGCACACTGGTGCTTTGGTAAATAACTGTTACCCCGCCTTGGCATGGGAAGTACAAGGTGCTTTCTGAGGCAGCATGTCACTTCACGGGAGTACAAGACATATTACTATGCATATGTAGGAAACGTGAGTATGATCCTTGCTTCCTAGTTTTCTTTCTGATGAGCTTCTCAGTGGTAGAGACACGGGCTCTTGGCTAAAAATGGCTACTACTCAACATAGGCTACAACTGTCACTAAATGGCCCACACTGCTTGTCACATTTACAAGTCTGCTGAAAAGATATGTAAAAGGTACGAGTGAGCCATGTGTCCATCCACATCCATAAATAGCCACAGGAAACAAACCGACAGGAAGCTATTAAATTATAACACTCAATCGCTGCTATCACCAGAAAAAAGATATTATTTTATATCAGGCACTTAAGAGAACAAAAAGGATTTCAGTGTTTTCTAAAAATCTGCCTGGCATATCAGCAGCCAGGGTAAACAAGCATTACATTCCCATGTTCCGCAGGTTTACAGCTATAATTTATTTTGGATATATTCAATCTGTCTATGCTGTGTGCTGTGTCCTGGGCGAGGGGAGAAGTGGCAGCCGGAGGACGATCGCTGTCAGCGGGTCATCTCCCATAATGTGCGGGGCCCAGGAATCAAACTCAGAACTGGGGTATATTTCAAAGGTACATTATGCCTTTTCTTTTTTTATGTTTAAGCCCACAAAAGTTTATATATTAAGTTGGCATTAAAACATTAGTGCCTTAATGAAAGAATCCAATCAGCAGCTGATACATCCCACATCCGGTACACTTCAAAACCCACAGACATTTGAAAGTACCATAAGATGGATTTATTCTTTTCCAAATTAAGGAACTCATGATAGGATATGAACAAATCCTCCTATTTTGGTTTTACTCCAGTATGAATTATGAGAGCAACGTTAGAGAACTCAATATAGGGTAAAACACACTTTAAAATGGTTCTACAGTGTGTGACAGTAGAGCTTAGAGTCATTTTGAGAGCACTGCTGGGGAAGCTTCTGGAGCAGACACATTCGTGGAAACTTATATCCTGCTACAGGAAGCCACAAAAGATGTGGTTACTTGAGTTAGAGCCCTCAACCAGGTCAGCTGAGGATCATGACAGGGCTACAACTCCGCCAGCTGTATTTTAAAACAAAGCTCTTGGGCAAACTGCTCTCTGTACTCACTCTTCCGAGTCAGTCGTACTGTGAGGGGAGTTAATATTATAAGATTAGGGACACAGCATCATAGATAATGAAACATACTTTGACAAAAACCACCACAATGACAATTTGGAGAACATTTATATATTCAGGATTAGAAGGAAATCAGAGACTGAGAGAAGGGAAGACAGCATACTTGGGGGCGATTTGTAGAATTTCATGCCAACAGCACACCTGGGGACCAGAGCTCCCCAGTAAGACAGATGTGAGCAGACGACAAGAGAAAGTAAGAATGGAAAAGGAGCTCACGACAATTCCCGAAAAAATACTTCCCTGTATTTAAAATTAATTTTATGTGTGTGAGTATTGGCCTGCACAACCGTGTGTGCCTTGCACTCCAGGGGTCACAGAGGGTGCGGGGTCCCCTGGAACTACAGTTGCTGACAACCATAAACCACCTGTGGGTGCTAGGAATCAATCCGGTCCTCTGCAGGAGCAGCGGTTTCTCTCAGCAGCTGCATACTGTCATGTTTACACATATGTTTACACGTGTCCCCTGTAGTGAGAACCATGACCGGTTACCACTGATCTCAAGCTCATGCGAGGAATGAGCGTAACCTCAGCTGTGAATTTCTTCTATTTAAGTGCTTAATATGCAGCTGAAATAAATGGGAGTTGGAAAGTTAAGCCCTTCTCAGCCACCAGTTTCTTAGTCACATCAATGTTCTTCTCCATAACAGGAGCAGCAGCCCTTTGGAAAGTTAGGGCTGCCATTATAAAGACTACTGAGACTATATACAAGAGAAGAATTGAAATTAAATGTTAAATTATTTTTAAAAAGTACTGGGTAAAACAGTTATGTACCTGCAAATGGACATTTTCTTACCTGCTAAAACTCTGAACAAGACAGTACATTCCAGACTTTGAATAATGATGTTTTAAAAAACTCAATAAAAAGAGGGCTGGAGAGATGGCTCAGAGGTTAAGAACACTGACTTCTCTTTCAGAAGACCCAGGTTCAATTCCCAGCAGCCACATGGTGGCTCACAACTGTCTGTAACTACAGTTCTAGGTGCCCTGACTCCCTTACACAGGCAAAACACACCAATGCACATAAAATAGTAAAAAATTCAATAAATAAACACATGAATTTAAGCTTTTAATCTGTATTTTATAAACATTTGTCAATCTCAATAAAATAATAAAGTTTCAATTTAGAAAACATGAAGATTTTGTGGTAAACTTTAATGCAATCAAAATACTGGTCATCAAGTGAAGTTTTGTAACAAAGATTATGTTTTCTCAGGTCTGACCATATATTCTGCACCTTACACTGCTGTTTCAGGCTCAGGGACAAAGTGAGAGCACCTAGTGTCCACAAGTTGCTCAGGAAGATGCAAGGCACAGAAAGAGTCTGTACTCAGTCCTGAGGGGTGGGGTGGGGGAGCAAGGCCAAGAGTTTTCTAACAGTGGAAACCAAAATAGTGATTCTTCCTTCCTTACTCCCCCACCCCTTTCTTCCTCCCTTCTTTCTTTTTAAAGAAAAGACCTCACATAGCCCAGGCTGGCCTTCACCTCCTAAGCTTGCAGTTTCCACCTTCTAGATGCTGGGAATTAAGGATCTGCATCGCCATGCTTGCCAGCTACTCCACTCTTCAGAATGCGTCAAGCTAAAATAGAGTGGACAAAACCGCCAGAGAACAAGGTGTACATGACACAAGTCTCACTTATGTCAAAACTCATAGGTAACTTTCATATAACACGAAGACTTTAAGAGAATAAGTTCTTTGTGGAGAAAAACTGAAATATAAGATCATATTCCAATCTGATCTAAAATGGCTAGCAAATGAAGACCTTACCAAAGAGCTGGTGGGAAAAGCAGACAATTCACACAGTTTGTGAAGACGGACATAAGAAGGGGTGGTGTTTGTGGCAGGAACGTAAGCCAAAACGAGGAAGTGCATGAATGACCTGGCTGTCCTGAGAACAGGAGGAAAGTTGAGAAACTAGTAAAAATGACACAAGAAAAAGATTTTAATCTTTCAACAATTCTTTTAATATATGTTACTTCATAATTGGTTTTAAAAGCATATTGTTATACTCAGTTTACTTTTTTCTAGAACAGATACTAAAGGCTTTTCTGAACTTTTAGACAATATGCCAGCTTAATAACCTAGGTATTAAAGAGATCTTAAATGGTTTCCACATTTATTAGTTCTAGAAGACTCTGAGATATATAAGTAGAGTTCAGTATTTCTCCACTGTATGGGAAGAGTGTGGAGAAAAAAAACTAAAAATCTTCACAACACACTTATTAACTTTCATAGTAACATCTTGGTGTATGAAACACAATCTACAAATACCATTTTCTAAAACTGTTGAACTCAATACTTTAAATTGACTTGAAAGCTGGTTTATTGACAGGACTACTCAAGGGCCAAGAGGTAATGCAACAGAACGAGCTGTAATCTGTCTCTGTGTATAACAGTGACACAAAAGAAGATTGATAAACTTTTTAAGGGAAAAAAGAATTAGAACTATCTAAATTTAATTTATTTATGTCACGACTGCTGCCTCCCCTCCCCCGCCCTCCTCAATCTACTCCTCCTCCATATTCATTCAGAAAGGGGCAGATCTCCCCTGGACATCAGCCAAACATGACCTTTCAAGCTGTCATAAGACTAAGCACCTTCCCCTGTACTGAGGCTGGGCAAGGCAATCCAGTGTGAGGAATAGGTACCCAGGAGACAGCCAGAGCACCGAGGACAGCCCCTGCTCCCACTGCCAGGCAGACCACAATCAGACCAAACTACACTGCTGTCACTTATATGCAGAGAGCCTACATTGATCCCATGTAGGCTCACTGGCTGCTGGTTCAGACTCTGAATTCCCCACAAGCCAGGCTAGTCGTTTCTGTGGGTTTTCCTGTGAGGTCCCTGAAGCTTCTGGCTTCTACAATCCCTCCTCCCTCTCCTAAACAGGACTACCAGTTTGGCCCAATGTTTGGCCATGGGTTTCTGAATCTGCCTCTTCAGTCATTTGATGAAGACTCTCCAATGCCAACCAGGCAGTCACCAATCCAATCACAGGTGTGGCCAGTTCAGGCTATGTAGCCACTGCTGCCAGGAATCTTAGCTGGGGCCGTCCTTGTTACCCCTCGCATCAGGCTTCCACCTGACCCCACAAGCCCCCTTCTAGTCATCTCTCAGCACTGCCCCCCTCCACCCAACCCCACACAAGTCCCCATTGCCCAACTCCCCAGTCTTCCCAGGAGATCTCTATTTCCCTTCCCAGGGAGATCCATGCTTCCCTCCTTCGGAAACTCCTTGTTACCTAGCCTCTCTGGGTCTGAGGATTATATAGCATGGTTACCCTTTAACTTTATATTTATATATATTAACTTTACAGTTAATATCCACTTAAGAGTGAGCACATACCATGTTTATCTTTTTGGGTCTGGGTTAACTCACTCAGGATGATTAAAACTATCTCTTATAAAATAAAAAATATTTTATATTTATGTATGTTAATATATATTAATATATATGTTAACATTTCTATCTGATTTTGAATCATTTCAAAGCTTGTAAAAGACACATAAAAACTGGATTGAATTTTCAGGAACTGAGAAATGCAAATATTAGGAATTTTTAAGAGTTTTCATCATAAATTAATCATAGATTTATAGCTTAAATTTATGAATGCAAAAGAAAATGGACTTAAACTGTCAATGTCTTCCCCACCTGGTAACAAGAATAGTTAGATGAAAACAAATACCTAGAGGAGTGAGATGTAAACGGGACACTTCAGATGGAAGCCTACAGACTGGAGTTCTGTTCCCTAAAACATAACCAATGGGCACAATGCCTAACCCACGAGCTGCCTATTTAGACAGAGGATGTGGTGTGCACCACATCTGTGAAGAGGGAACCACAGCTGCATAGAGAATTAGGCCGCCTGCACCAAGGGATGCTCACAACAGTTGTAACCTCGCTGCACAGGGCTGCTCAGTTGCAGCTACAGATGATGGCTGAAAGAGAATATGAAGTTTCAATAAAATGATCACAGAAAGTTTCAAAATGGAATAGGATTTGAGGAAAAGAGTGAAATTCTTAAGACTTTTAAAGATAATAATGATCAACAACCTGGACCCTGCAGGGGAGGTGTTGGTAGCTGTTGGCTACAGAGGACTGGCTGGGGTGAGCCTGCTGCTCCTGGCTCAGTTGAGAGCCACAGACCTATTTGCACAGGGCAATAACAACAGGATAAGGAGTCTAGTCAATAACAACAATGAAAGAGGAAATGAAGCTGGGCGGATGGGGCTGGAGACAGTAATGAAGAGTCAGAGGGATGAGTTGAAGATATGATTAATGTACATTATATAAACATCTGAAACTTCCAAAGAATAAAAAATATTTAGCGCATGCCTTTAATCCCAGCATTTGGGAGGCAGAGGCAGGCAGATCTCTGTGAGTTTGAGGCCAGCCTGGTCTACAAGAGCTAGTTCCAGGACAGGCTCAAAAGCTACAGAGAAACCCTGTCTCGAAAAACCAAAACCAAAACAACAAACAAACAAAAAATAGAGCAAATAAGCTAAAACTCCACAACCCCTTTAATGTAAACTAACTCATAGCAAAAACTCTGCTGTGGAATATTCCTTTACACTGTGAAGATGTGTCAGTGTGACTGGCTTGATAAAGAGCTGAAGGAACGGTCAACAGCATGGCAGGAGGTGTAGCAGGGGCTTCTGGACAGAGAGCTCTGGGAAGAGGAAAGGAGGGGTCGTGAGCTGGACCCAGGAGAGCAAGATATGCAGGAGGAGAGGTGAAAGCTGTGAGTCACGTGGCAACACATAGATGAAGAGAAATGGGTTAATTTAAGTCATAAGAGTTAGTGGGATAAGCCTAAGCTATAGGCTGAGCTTTTATAATTAGTAATGTGTCTTTTTTTTTTAAATAAAAATCCATCTATGAGCACCTGAAGAACTGAAATAGAAAAAAACTGTATTTCAAGAAAGTTGGAAATATACTCCAGTTTCAGAATAGAACACAGTCAACAACAGTGGGGATCATTAACCTGAGCATGGTCCAAGGCAGCGAGGAATCAGGACTGAGGTCAGATCAGGGAGGGAGACGGAAGCTGAGTTCCATGAGAGCCTAAACTCCTATAACAAGGGAACTCCTGATTCAGTTGGCAACAAGACACAATAGAGTAACTTCAACTACCAAGTGATAAAGCAAATTCCACGGACAGATCTACTAGATCTGTCCCTGAAGGAGACAACTGATGTTTGCTTTTACACTTTATTATGTAAATGCTTTTACACTTTATTATGTAAATGATACTTTCACGTCTAAGAAGTGTAGTAAAGATGTCTAAAGAACAGTTACATTAAGAGAGTTGTAAAAATGAATATCTAGCTGGTTCAAAACAAAAATCAGTATTAAAATAATCTTTAATCCTATGCTGTATAAAATATTAGTTTTAAAAAGGCATTTTTTTCTCTGAAGAGGATGATTTAATGAGTTAACACAAATCCATCTTGATAAACACTTTGAAGAGGACACACTAAAGACAACAGAGACACTCCAGAAGAAAGTGGGCTAAACCAGAGCTGACCTCAGGATGAATAGGGAACATAGCATGAAGAAGTGCTGGTATTTGCATAAGTACGGGTAAGAAGAAGAACTCCATTTCAGAGTGCACATACTTAGGTATTACTTCATTTAAAAACTAACATTGGGGTAGGGAGATGAGCTTGCCATGCAGGCAGAACTAGAGTTAAGGTGGAAGCCAGGTGTGACAGCTGTTGTAATTAGAAAGAAAAAGAAGAAAAAGAGGCACATGAGAGGAAGACTCCATGCAGCAGAGCTCAGGTAGAGAGTTTTTTGTTTTGTTTTAGGGGAAAATGAATGGGAAAAGGAGGAGACGGGTCTCTGGGAACAGGAGCAGCAGAAAAGAGGTAGAGAGAGGTAGAGAGAGGTAGAGAGAGAGAGAGAGAGAGAGAGAGAGAGAGAGAGAGAGAGAGAGAGAGGCAGAGAAGCAGAAGGAGAGAAAGAGAAAGTAAGAGATGGGAGGTGGGCAAGTCCACCTTTTGAAAGGGAACGCAGCAATGTGCACAGAAGGCGCGCGCTCTTAGTAGCTGCAGCTTAGCACGGATTCTGTCAGGACCCCAGCATCAGGTCAGTATGCCTGGGTACTAACAACAGCACCGCCTATAACCTCAGCACTGAGGATGCGGAGACTGCTGGCCAGCGCGTCTAGTTCAATAGCAAGTTAAAAGTTCAGTGAGGAAGCCGGGCGGTGGTTGCGCACGCCTTTAATCCCAGCACTCGGGAGGCAGAGGCAGGAGGATCTCTGTGAGTTCAAGACCAGCCTGGTCTACAAGAGCTAGTTCCAGGACAGGCTCCAAAGCTACAGAGAAACCCTGTCTCGAAAAACCAAACAAAACAAAAAAAAAAGTTCAGTGAGGAACCATGTGTCAAAACAAAAATTCAGATCAATTAAGGAAGGCAATGGTGTTATTTGGTGGTCTTTTACTCAGTGACTTAATTTTGACTTGTCTCCTGATAAGAGGTCACATTTCCTCATTTCCTTGATATTTTATAATTGTTATTATATAAAAAAACATACATAAACACACTAAAGTCAAGACTGCCCCCACACACCTGAGAGGCACACCTTTTCTTGCCATTTAGACAGGAAATCTAACTGGAACTAGCCTTTGGTTGACTGTCTCCAAGACAAGTCTTTCACCTGTACTCACAAAGATCTCACTCTAGGAGAGTGCTCTTCGGTGGAAATAAAACCAAACACAAAGATAGGCCTTTGCATCAACCAAAATTCATATGCGGTCATATTGAAAACGGTTTCTGTAAAGTGGAATATAGTTGTAATAATACATGTGCCAATATGCCTAACAAACTGCCATAGCAACACACAATTGATACAAAGAATAGTAATGACTTTTACTTGTTAAACTTTTTCTCCTATTGGCATTCATGTTTTTTGATTCTTGCTAAAGTTCTGTTTTAAAGGGTCATTAGAAATGAAAAAGATGGAATTATCAGAAAAGAATGTTAAACACCTCTTATATATCCCTTGTGTCTGTGAAGTAAATAGAATTATAAACATAAAGAAGAAAAAAATACTTTTCTCAATAAAATCCAATAGTGTTTCCTGTAAAAATAAAAGCCCCAGCGTTGGCTCACTATATCTGGAAGGCAGAATAGTCATGCTTGCTTGTAACCAATGTATGGGCTGAAATACCTCTAGTGTGGCTTTGTCTTTTAAGAAACATGCAAATCAGTTTCTTCTAGCTGGCCGTTCTGCTTTGAAAAGGTCCCATAGAGTGTAGCACACATGTCCGGGTTTCCTCAGATGCCAAATTATCTCTAGAGTAATGTGCTCTGACCTTGTAGGGTAACTCACCTCCCCACTGCCACACAGAGGTCAAGCCATGCTACAGTGTTTATAATTACTCCACTTCTTCCTGCGGCAGAATAATGGCCAGTCCCATGTAATACTACATTTAGTTTTTCATTCACCATTATGATGGGCCTTTAGTTTTTGATTAAAACTATTATGAGGGGCTGGAGAGATGGCTCAGAGGCTAAGAGCACTGGCTGCTCTTCTGGAGGTCCTGAGTTCAATTACCAGCAACCACATGGTGGCTCACAACCATCTGTACTGAGATCTGGCGCCCTCCTCTGGCGTGCGGGCATACATCGAGGCAGAATGTTGTATGCTAAATAAATAAATCTTTAAAAAAAATGAAACTATTATGAAGAATCTTACTATAAACTTCTGTTTGGTCACGTAGGTATACAGATTTGTTGCACCATATAATAACTATCTTTAATCTGATAAACTGACTGATAATTTGAAAGCCATTTTATATTCCCACATGAAACATAAAGGCATTCTTGTGGTATTACAAAGACATGTGAGTATGTTTGTGTGTGTGCATGCATATGTATGTATGTATGTATGTATGTATGTATGTATGTTTATGCCCGGTCTCTGGAGGAGTATGAGTGCATCTGAAAGCTGATGAGGTGAACAGGGCTGTGTCCTCTGAAAGATAAAGGCAAAATTATGGCAGGAATTTTTATTTAGTCACTAGGGGAGGGTGAGCTAAAGGCTGCATCGACCAAAATTGTAAACAATCTTATTTATGTAATAATTATTCCATAAATATTTTCATCATACCATATCACGAGACATACTAATTCACTATTATTGTGAATCTTTGTGATCTGAAAGTTTCATATATTCTGGAATCATATAATACAAATCTTTTTGGCCTTGTCCACTGAGATTTATGGTTAACATATTCATAAAAATAAACAAAGCCCTAGGACACAGGGTCTTTTGTTTATGCCTGTATTTTTATTCTAAATGAGTCACACCTACTCTGATTACTTCATTGCATGGTAGTTTCGGTTCTCTGATACCAAGGACACAGCATCTCAATGAGATCCTAAAATGTTTCTGATGAACTTTTGGGTTAACCTCTGTTAGTTTAGTTACACAAAAGTGACTGGGAATGTGGGCATTGCAAAAGACCTGTTGTTTCTAGCACGCATGTGGGCTCCAGAATTCTAAGATGTTTCACACTCGGGCACATAGTACAAGTCGAGTCTATGCGGGACATCAAAGTTACTAGACATCCTTGGAATCCAATTCTTCCCGAGCCAGGAAAGCAGAAATAGGCAAAAGGAAAGGGAAAGGGAAAGAAAGGAGCCGAGGGATGCTGACATTAGAGGGAGCACTTAGAAGGAAAAGTAAGCAAAGAAACAAGCCCAGGAGGGACAAGAAGCAAACCTGCAGGAACTGGCTCACTGACTACAAACAGAGCTCCAAACAAGAAGCACACCACTCAACAAGGACTTGAAACTGGAAAGAAAGGGGCAAAGGAGAGGGCAGGAAGTCTCATTGCTTATTTCACTAATGCCATAAGGATCTTTAACACAGATTTTTTTTTCCAACAAAAGTAAAATAAGCCCTTAAATGAAGACCATGTATCCCTGAAGTACAGAAACTTCTAAATGTTAGAAAACGTAAAAGTCCTTTCTTCTATTCCCTTCCTCTCCTAGTACAGGGCTACAAACTGAAGCCTAAGACTCAGACTTACTGGCAAGCACTTTGCTTCTGAGCTATATCCCAACAGCCCTGAGAAATCTAAGGATAATTCATTATTAGACAAGCAACAGCTATTTTTAATAGTTCCCATTTTTAATTTTTAAAATCCCAAAGAAAATTGGTTAGAAAATTCTTAAAGGCCCACCGAGCTCTGATATCCTCAGATTTTTATATAAATTCAACTAAGTAAAAGCTAAGGAGATAAATACTACAAACTACAAAAAATAGTAATATAAGAAACAGATCAATATGTAAATCAAAGCAAATTAGAAAGACTTTATAAATCAAATCTATATCTATTTAAAGATGGTCTTTTTGAAACTCTGTTATGGGACTGTGGTGCACAGCTATGATCTCAGGACTTGGGAGACGGTGGTGCTGAAGCAGTAGGATCAAGATTTGGGGGTCAACTCTGACTCTGTAGGGAGACACTGTCATCTCCTAGTCAGTAAATGTGGTACTTAAACTGGAACCTTTTCAAAGCTGTGACTATTGGACAGCAGTAGGCATCTGAAGACTAAGGCTGTGACAGCGGAAGCCCAGAACAGCAGGCAGAGCGAGAAATCTACTTGTCCGTCTGCACTTCTGTGACTGCTCTCACTGGGCACTATCTGCAGTATGTCTACGTCTGGTAGCAGTGCCAACATCAGTAGGAGTTATGTACTATTTTTATCATGCTCACTGCATATGCTCAGCAGTGGAGCCATCCGAATATGCTTGGTGTGGTTTGCAAACACTTGGTGACAAAATCCAGAGCCTGGCATTTTCACAGAAAGTGTTTACTGTGAAATTTCCCCTTAGAAGTTTGCTTCTCTTTACAGCTTTGATGCACATGACACCCACAAGCCTACACGTCAAATAATGACTTATGCTTAAATGAAGAAAATGTTCCACTTGGATACAACAAGACCCCAGTAGGAGATGGTAGCTCTAAAAAGGACCTTATTTTCTTATGTGATTAGAGATTTGTTCAAATATGAAGGCTGCTACAATTTTCCGAGCTATGCTCCCTTCAGTTGATGGTGACATGGTGCTTACATTCTGCTCTCCACCAACATTCCAGGACACTTGGTTTGTATGAATGAATGTAGAACCCACAACTGAGGGAAATCAGAAAGGCCTGGTTTGAATATCAAACGCGAGTTTTATTGATCACTGTATTCTGCAGGACAAAATCATTGTAAGATTGAACGTTAGAAAATCAACTTACTGGTAAATGTCTTTCCTGAGGACAGACCTGCCAAGTGGGTTATCAGCCTGGGGAGCCATGGCAACAGAACCAACCTTCACAACCATGGTGTCTTCCTTCGCCGCCTGATTCACTGCAACAGAGGGAGAGACACGCATATGTGAGGTCTCTGGCACAAAATGAGAAATATTTGAGGAAATGGGATGCCAATGCCTACAGCAAGGCCGATAAATGAAAAAACAGACATCAAACTTACATTTAGAATGAAATTTTTGATGCTTTTTAAAGTCTAGTTCCTTCAAATACTATGTTATGGTTTCCTGTTTATCACAATCAAAAAACAATCAACTGAGTCTTGTTGTGGGGGCGCCGTCTTTAATCCCAGTACTTGGGAGGCAGATGCAGGCAGATCTCTATGAGTTCAAGGCCAGCCTGATCTACAAAAGCCAATTCCAGAAAAAGCCCCAAAGCTACAAAGAAACGCTGTCTCAAAAAATAAAAAAAAAAAACAAAAAACACTAACAACAACAAAATCCCCCAAAACAAAAAAATTCAACTGTACTTCAAAATATCAATGTTGTTACTGTGTATGTATATAATAACTAAAGTCATATGATGAGTTAATTCTATAATCATACTACTGTAGAGTTCTTTTTTTTTTTTTTTTTTTTTTTGGTTTTTCGAGACAGGGTTTTCCTGTAGTTTCTAGAACCTGTCCTGGAACTAGCTCTAGTAGACCAGGCTGGCCTCGAACTCAGAGATCCGCCTGCCTCTGCCTCCCGAGTGCCTGGATTAAAGGCGTGCGCCACCACCGCCCGGCTACTGTAGAGTTCTTGAAAGCAATTTTTAGTTCTGAAATTTTAACATTATAAACATACAACAGAATATCAATAAGCCAACACAAATACTCAAACATTTAAATTTACATGTAATAGTAAATAAATATATCACAATTATACACAGTGATATGGGATCACCTCTGTAAACTGTGAATATGTTTTATACCATTGGTTAATAAAGAAGCTGTTTGGGCCAATATCTTAGCAGAATAAAGAAGCCAGGCAGGAAATCTGAATGGAGATATACAGAGAGAGTAGGGAGAGTCAGAGACGCCCTGTAGCTATTGAAGGAGAAAGAGCCGAGAACAGAACCTTACCTGGTAAAGCAGCCTTTTGGTGATACACAGATCAATAAAAATGGATTAATTTAAAATGTAAGAGTTAGTTAATGAGAAGCCTGAGCTAACAGGCCAAACAGTGCTATAATTAATATAGTTTCTATGTGATTATTCAGGTCTGGGCAGCATAGAAACGAAAGAGCAGTCTCCTTCTACAACACAGCATAGAACTTTCAGCTACAAAACATCAGAAAACGTAAGAGAAATGGGATGGCTCCAGTGCCGAAGATGACTAAGGGCAAATGACTTAACATGAGAAAACATGGTAGCTTGTTGTCAGTCTGCACCTGAAAATGGGGTGAGGAAAAGGTTTCACTGCCGATGAAGCTGGAGAGACATCTGAGCTCTAAGTCCTCTCTTGGTATTGAACAGGAAATCATGTAACCTCGTGTTCTTATAAAGGTCATACTCATTTGTTTTGAGCTTACAGCTACTTCAGATTATTTGGGAGGGATTGGCCTTTTTAATGATCCTATTCATTAAATTAATGACTTCTAACAGGAAATCAAGTATGACAGCTGTTTATCTATTATGTAAACATTACTTACATAATATACAACTTTCTGCACTTTAAGTTAATACACTTAAAAACCAGTAAGGTCAGTGATATAGTTTAGTGGTAGCATACCTGCTTATCTTGTCTGAGGCATTATCAACACCACTGAGAAAGGTGGTGTGGAAACATGAAGAGAAAGCACTAGAAACAGAAGAAGGAAAGAAAGAAAAAGAAACCTGTTTTTTCTCAAGGAACCACTAGGATCTGCCACACACAGAATACAGAAGGGCTGGGAGCAAGGTCTCCAAAATGTCCTACAAAGGCAGAATCCTTATTTCCCAAACTGCTGCCCAAGGAATGTAAAAGCTAGGAGATTATTTCCAGCTGCTTCAGTAGTACACTTGGTAGGATCTGACTTTGATTAGTCCAAAAGAAGAAAGTTAGAATTGAGAAAAAAAAAAAAAGGCAGGATAAAGCTAGTGGCCAAATGTAGGAGGAAGATGGGAGAAAATGCTTCAGTGGCAGGGAGGGGGAGGAGGTGGGAAGAGAAAGGGAGGAAAGGAGATGAACTATCATAATAAATATTAACATGTGGACATCTCAGTAAACATAATCATTTAAAAAGTCCATTGTGAGAAGATCAAACAGAAATCGACGTCTCCTACAGCTGTGCTCTTCCCCAGTGACAGGAGGTCTGGCTTGATTATAGGTCCTCGTCCTGTGAGCAGTGTTTACATTCACAGATCTTGCATTATATGCCAAGCTTAATAGTTCCATGTGGCTAAGGCCTCTGATTAAGCAGAAGGCATCAATTAAATCAATAAATAGTAAGCATGGAGAATAGACTAGACCACAGAAGTCCAATTAGTGGACTTGCCAGCTGTCCATCCAGGCTGTAGATACTGCCCACCGTACGAAATCTCAGCTGCAGTAGAAGCAGTGAATGGGGTGCATATGGAAGAAAATTACATACAGAGCCAGATCCAAGAGGAGAACTCTGTTAGAGCCAAGTCCGTTGTCAATGGGTTACAGAGTAAAATAACATAGAACTTCTAACTGACAATATTCATGTTAGTAAACTGAATTAAAACAATTTTATTATAAAAAGAATTTAATTTTTCAAAAAATTCATTCATTTATGAGAAAAATAATGAAACTATGAATTTACATGAGGAAATAGCTTGAGTGATTTCTTCAGTTACTTTATAGATGGACAGACAAACCTACCTTTCTGGTTTATTTATTCGACATTTAATATTGGGCCACATAAGGTAAGGTTCTCTTTTAAAGCATTTTCAACAGGAGTATCAATGCCTTCCTTCTTTGCTTTAGCTGTTCACAGTGAGCCTCATCAGGAACCACTCACCCAGGAGATGCTCACTACTCCCAAACCAGCCTTCTCTGCTGGAATAAAAACCAACACAGGAGCTGGCCCTGCAGGTCAGAATCTCGATAACTGTCAAAGACGCAAACAGTACTCTGGACTTTCAAAATCACCTACCCGAATAAAACTCTAGAATGTTAAAGATATTTTGATCACCATCAGAGGTTATTAAAAGCTATATATTACCAAGGTTTACATCAGCAAAAACTGTAATCCAGAAAGAACATCCTTGTGGCAGTAAAAAAGCATATGTTTGTGTGTATGCTAGTTTGTACATGTGTTGTGGGATAATGCTCTTGTATCTTGAAAAGATATGTCACGTGTATTGGTTTAGTACAATGCTGATGGACCAGTAGCCAGGCAGGAAGTGTAGGTGGGGCAGTCAGACTAGGAGAATTCTGGGAAGAGAAAAGGCTCAGTCTACAGTCACCAGGCAAACACAGAGGAAGCAAGATGAGAACGCCTCACTGGATAAAAGGTACCAAGCTACATGGCTAACACAGAGAAGAATTATGGGTTAATTTAAGATGTAAGAGCTAGCTAGGAGTAAGATTGAACCACTGGACAGACAACCTTGTAATTAATACAGGTAAAAAATCTGTGCGATTATTTGGGTCTGGGTGGCTGGAAGACAAAAGTACAGCCTCTGTTTCTATGTGTGCACTTCTTTGTGCACAAGAATGTGTGCTTTAAGTGAAAAGGCTAAAAACAACTCGGAAATCATATTTTTCTTCAGTAAAAATAGGATTTTTATGAAATTATCAGCATAAGACTCTTCTCTTCAAACCCGATTTTCTAAAGTCAAATATAAAATAAATATGTTCGGGAGATTTTCTTTAAAGTTGTTCATAAGCTCAATAGAATAAAATACCTAAAGTTGAAAGCATACTGAACTGGTAACTGTGCAATATCACAGTTATAATGTCATAACCATTACAATGGTCACACAACAAAAGGCTTTAAATTAGTTACTGTTATGTTGGCAGTAAGGTTCACATACATGAATATAATGAGCACATGCATACCAAAGAGAAATGTAGTGTATGAAGTCATCTCAGACTGGTCTGTATGCACACAACCATCTCTAAATGCAGACTACACTAGGCCACTTTAATGGCAGAGTTTCTGCATTTAGTAGATCATACTCATTGAGTCTGCCGATCAGATATTCTCAATTTAACTACTTTTCTCAAGATACCATTCCAACATACTTCCTTTCAAAGCACTTTCTGAAATAATGAGTTCTGTCCTTTATTTTTGTTTTACTAGCCAGTCAATTAATTGTAATCACAACAATGATACTGCTGCTTCTACTAAGATTTCTTTAACTATGTTAAAATTGCTTTCAGTGTCGATCTTTCCAAAGAGATCTGCTGCAATATTCTCTGTCTCACAATGCTCTTCAAAGTGATCTAAGAAAGCACTTAAACTCTGAAAATATAAATTATAACACTGCCACTAAAATAAAGGTTAAAAAAAACATGAATAGTTTAAAATCAGTAGTAGTAGAGGAAGCAAGAATGAGAATCCCTCATTGACCAAAGGTACCAAGCCACGTGGCTAACACAGACAAGAATAATGGGTTAATGTAAGATGTAAAAATTTATTAATAAGAAGCCTGATATACTAGGCCAACCAGTTTACGATTAACGTAGACCTTTGTGGTGTTTATTTGGGATTAAACGGCTGTAGGACCCGGTGGGACAGAAAACCTCTGTCAACATTACTTTGTATTCTTAACAAAAATTTACAATCTTGAATACTAAATGAATACAGAATTAGAATTACAGACAGCAAATATTAAAGAGAAAAAAATAATCTTGGTTTTCTCATTCTACTAAATTAACAGAGTTAGATACTTAGTAACACCTGTGAAAAAGGAAGCCAAAATGTAAAATAAGACTTCTGTCCATATATTAATATGACTCTTATCCATATCTGACAGAGAAAATTATTTAAAGCACTCCACCCATCTATCTCCATACTCCAATCACATGGGGGAAAATGAAACCAGAAAACTATACCTTCGACAGCTGACTGTGTTTTTGCAGTTTGAGGAACAAAAATTCTGATCACACTTGTGTTGATATAAATCAAAGGCAAACTGCGGGACGTCAGCGTACTGGTCCTCAGAGGCTGGCCAGAGGACTTCCTTTTTCTCCTTCTGAGTCCTTGGTGGTTTAGTTTGAAATATGCTTGCAACAGCATTCAGTAAAGGGAAGCAAAGCACAATATCAAACGCTTGTGCAGAAACAAGAATTTCATGAAGAAAATGAGGTGAGCCATCTGGTAAACCTTCAGATAATTTATGAAAGCTTCTTCTCTCATTTCTCGAAGTTAGCTTGTGGCGGACATTTTTTGTTACGGCTTTTGTGTAGGTGAGAGAAAGAAAACCATGCTGCTGGTGAGCACCGTCTAGAGGCTTTCCTGTCATCTGTTCCAGAAAAGGCAAGCACAATACACATTTCATTTTTAAAAAGAAGACAGTACTTGTATGAGAGAGGGAAAAAAGACAAATATTTTGACGTTTTTGTATTGGTTATCCTACACTTCTTAATAAACATGGGAGTGGCCCATTCTATAGAGAGGTTAAAGCTGCATGGCTATATTAGACGGACAGACCGAGAGTTAGCAATTCCCTATGAAAACTATTTAGTGGTACATAAAATTCTAATTTACACATCAACTTATCATAAAATTAGACTGGAACAGTCTATCTCATTTCTAACACCTCTTCCTAATTCCAGTCAAGATTTCTGATTTTAGATACTAGGGCCCATGGAGTAATATTAATAAAAGAACTCAAATAGAGAAGTGAACAGAAGGAGCACAACAGAAAAACGGTAAGGTGGGTGTCTCCAAGGCTGTGACCCCATCACCCTAGAGTCCCTTTCTGTCTGCTGATGCCTAGAACCAAACGACAGATGAGAGGAATAACTACGCAATTCGATATTACTGCAGAGTTTTACTTTTTCCTATTGTTTGTTTGCTTGGTTTGTGGGTGAATTGTGTGTATATGAGTGTGTGTTGCTAGGGATTGAACCCTGAACCCAAGTCTTACACATGCTATGTAAGTACATCACTTGGAGCTCAATTGCAAGCTGCTAATTTTTTCTTTAAAATGGACTTTATATGAAGAAAGGTGAAAATCGACTTTGTATGCACTTTTCAAGTTAATTCCTTGACCACTGGAAAAAATGTAGAATGTGATCATTTTAGTGCTAAATATTGTTTTCCACTGAATAGTCTTTCTTCACACTACTTAGAGCCTTTCAAACTTCCTCTTTGTGTCTGATTTCCTTATTTTCTCTTTCTATGCTGCAATAAGCAGAAAGCACAGTAATGCAAGATAGAGTGCTACCGTGTCAATCCCTATGCTGCTGGCCAGTAGGCAGTAAACAGGTGGCAAGGGTCCTGTCGTCACCCCAGTGGAAGAGGCCACAGCTCTGAAGAGAAGGTTACACTAATTTAAATAATCTAGCCCATAATATGATTTTATTAAACCCTGGAAAGAGTATAAAAGGTGCCAGACAGTGGTGGTGGCATGCTTTTAAAACCCAGTACTCATGAGGCAGAGGCAAGTGGATCTCTATGAGTTTGAGGCCTAACTGGTCTACAGAACAAGTTCCACGACAATCAAAACCGAAACAGAATAACCTTGTTTTGAAAAACAAAACAAAAAAGGATTATAAAAGGCATTTCAATATATCAATGCTTTAAAAATCTTTGAAAAATGTTGAATATAAATGTTATTGAAAGACAGGCTATACAAGGGAAAAGGCTTTCCATATTTTCTTTAGACGGCTGTAACCCATGTTAAAGAGGGAGAACAGATACACAGCCCAAACTGAGGTACTATATTTCTTTTATACGGCAAAAAATCAGCATATTATACCATCTAAAATGAATTCTTACAGACAAAAAAATAACTAAGAAATCGTCATAGGAGTAATTCTGGTGGGGACTGAGCCGCCAGGGGACTTGCAATCTCTCACAGAATTCCAACCCTATTCCAGGGCAATTAATTCTTTAAAATGTAAAAAAGAAAAATATCAAAAATTTAAAAGAAATCACAATAAAATTTGTGGGTTCTCTGAGGCATGAGACTGAGAGGTGTTTCTTGGGGCCTCAGTGGTAACAAGTGAGCATAAAAGGGAAGGGAAGAAACCAAGCAGTGTATGCTGACACAAATCCACTCGCAGACTCTGCTTCTAGCACTACAGAAACGGCCGGAAATCAAATACAGAAGCATTTGCTATTGTGTAAATATACTAGTAAGCTGTACATGTAAGAGAAATCATATGGAGTATTTATAAGGATAATACTTATGCCTTTTGGGGCTTTATGTAAAGAACATAAAGTATTTTGCAGACACTGAGGAAAGAATGTTTGTAGTGACTTAATTGGGATAAACATCAGCTATACTTTAAAGTTTTATGAATTTTATTAAACTTTAGGAAGGTCACTTAAAATAATATGTCTAATAACAATATTTATATACATTGTACCATTAGAAAAATATATATTTGATACTTCTGAAAGTTATTAGGAGCAACCTAATTTCATTTTTACCCAGGAAACAACAGAAGTACAAAACTTGTCTGGATTCAAGATAGCAATAAAAAAATGTACTTCCAATTATCTATGAAGAAAATGACTACTGCATAACAGAAAAAAAGAAACAAAACCAAAAGCAGTCTGGAAAGAAGTAAAGAAGGAATGACAAATGCAGCATTGGTCAACTCTTGATCATTCAATAGAAGTTCAGCTAGTAAGCCATTTGACATAAACAACTTACTTTGATTTTCTTATAATGATGGCAATATTAATTTTTATTTACAAACTCAGAGTAGCAATAGTATGTACAGCGGACTTCCAGAGTATGGTACAAAGCCAATCTATGATATGAGAATACATTATAGTTTCACGTATGAAGTGAATTTGATTGTCAAGACTGAACATCAAGAGTTGACTGTATGGGCAGCTCAATTCCCTTCTTTGGCACTTGTTAGGGGAATTCTGAGTTATAGCTTTAAAATGATGTCTTACAGAAGTAAAGAAGGCAGAACAACTACGGAAAAGGGTCCTGCTTGCTGACGGGTCGAACCAACAAGGTGCGTCTGTTCAGCTGTCAGTACAGGAAAGGAAGACACCATCCACATTGCCCCAAAGACCAACATTCTTCCCCATGGCTTGAGGTGTGAGACAGGAGCAAAGAAGGAAAAAGACAAAAAAAAAAAAAAAAAAGAAAAGAAAAAAAAAATAAAAGCAATAAGCCAAAAAGAAAAAAAAGAAAAAAATTGAAAAGATTTTAATTCTGCTCAAGTTTGTACAGGTTCGGGTCTGAGCCTTTCCTAAATATAGTCTCTAGCTGTACTTTCTCCTGAAAAATCATTGCAAATGGAAGTAATTTTAAAAATTGCTTTCTATACACAATTATTACTTTACATTTTCTAGTAAGGGCAATGGAGGAAGAACTTACAAAAGTAATGATCTTAAAAAATTCAACATGGTATTCAGAAATATTAAATACAGTAATAAATGTGACATAATCCTACCTTTGCCTTTGATAAGATTATTGCTACAAAAGAATGTGGTTACAAAACATGAGCAGATTAAAAGAATAAGAAACTTTAAATTTTTAAAATAATTTTAGAAGAAAGTCTAATAGAATTATTCAAAGTTCTCATTCTGAAATTATTAGGCCTACTGAAAAGCAGAACAAATACAAACAATTTCAAATATACTCTCAAATATCAAAATTACTAAATGAATCTCACCACAGGTTTTTCTTTGCACTGTAGAAATACTCCTTCAAAATGTCCTGACTGCCAACCTTCCCCTGGCCTGGAAAACACAAGTTCACACTCATCTGTTCTCTGATGTTACACAACCAGATCAGCAGTGTTAAAGTAAACCGCGCTCCACGTCTGTACCAAAGCACAGACGGAATGATGCACCTAGCAGAGCCGTCGGCATGGGAGCATTTCTCTTAAATGAGAGATTGAACTGTTTTTTTTTTTTTAAATCCATTTGTCACTTCCAACAAAATAAGATAAAAAGATGTAAAATTCTTGTCTATTTTCTTAAGCCCTATATCCCTGGTGCTTAGCATAGAGCCCAGCATATAAAATATATTAATAGACATAAAATAATGAATAACATATTCATAATGTAAAATTTACACAGAACAGTAAAATTAAGAATAAACTATAGTGCATTATATTTGCATAAGAAACTCTTTCAGTTCTTGCACTGATATATTACATGAAAAATCATTTGATTTTAAATACAAACCGCCACTGGAAAGAAATTAAAGAAATAAAAATCAAATGCCAATGAACAATTCATTCTTAATATGATAAAAGTAACTACTACTTGATTAGTAAGTCAGTAGTATGACAAGCTCTATTACACAGCAATTAAAATTTTTACATTTCATAATGACCATGGGCTTGCACAAAACGATGCAGCTTGGCATAGAGACTAGACGAACATAGAAGTAGTACTAGAAATACATTTGCAGAATTGTTTTAGAGGGAATGTAGCAGATCATTGCATGCACAGAAACACACTGGGCATTTACCAGCTACATGAGCAGCTCTTGAGCTGATCAATGTCACAAATCCATAGAAAATAGATTTTAAGACTATTCAAAAGAGAAACTACTTTGAAATTGAAAATACAATACTATTTAAAGTATTTTTAATAAAAAAAAAACCTTTGGATTTTATAGTAATATTGTGCTATGTTTCAAATTAAAGATAAAACACTGAAAAACTATATTATAAGCCAAACAAGAGAATGGTTTTGTCCTTTTATTTAGGGAACATTAATTGTTAGATCGTTTTAGAATGTTGAAAAGCATCTTTATCTTCACTGGTTTATGTATTACTATAAACAAATCATAACCTTCATAGAATCTTAACTTCTGACACAGAGGGACTACATAGGGAATAATGTGGTTTCAGAGTAATGGCATTTGTATGATTTACAATAAGGGATAAGTCCCCTACCTGTTAAGGGGCATGAGCAGGTGTTCTGCCTCAGTGTAGACTACAGAGCAAGGAATAACCACACTTGTCAGTTGTGTTCTAGGCATCTTAGCAAATCTATAACACATGGCATACACTCAAGAGCTGATTTGTAAAAGCACTAGTGTGAATATTTGTGAAAAGCTATATGCCATGTTATAAAGTTTTATTGGATAAGAATAAAAGAATACTAAGAAAACAACTTCATCTGTTAAGCATTCTCTTTGAGAGTGTTAACAAAACATCCTTATGGTGAATGCGCTCACAGAAAATACAGCTTTTCCTATATGTAGTCCTTGTATTTACCTGCTTTGATAGTGGTCAATACTGAAGCTCTCTATCTTACATTCACTTTGGTGTACACATCCTGCACATCGATGGACGCACTGAGATCTTCCAGTTCACTGACCATACAAACCTCTGCAGAGAAACAAGTGCCATTATCACGTCTCTCATAATCATATCCAAATGTGAACTATTTTATACTTCACACTAGCTAACACATCCTGACCAAATAAAGGGTGTTAAGATTATACAAACTTTTACACTTTACAACATTAGTGTCGAAGGGCCTTGATATTAAGAAGAAGGCTCACGTTAAGAGCAACCATAGTTATTATTTGAATAGATGAATCCTGTTATTAGCCAATGATCTCTGAATACTGTTAATTCAATGCAGTTATGGTCAGAGGGTAAGCCTCTCATATCTTCTGGGGTAAATTTTAATTACCAACAAGCAAAATTAGATTTTACAAAGTCAAAGAACACGTACACTTAAACTTTATACAAGCAACGAGAGTCAATGCTAAGCAACATGCTTAAAACTTTATAAGTGGTAATTACATCATAAACGACAGCAAGGAAAAGTAACATGGTATTTCTTCTAAAAGCAGTAATTTTTTTATCTTTACAGTAGGGAGGAAAAGCACTCCTTACTGTGCCTTTGTTCTCCAGGTCTGGAGCAAAGAGTTTTATCGTGACTTTTGGCAGCATCCCACTGCATCCAGAGGCTGACGCGCCACTGGACCCACCGATGGTACTGGTTGTCTGTTCCAAGGTTACAGAGTCTGAGAAAGGGGACTCTTCACCAGCTTGCACAGAATCTCCCTGTGGTGAGGACGAGCAAGAAACCAGCATTGTTTATGCTCACGAAAAATAGGTAAAATAAAATTAAAATTCAAAATTGTTATCTTTAACTTTTCAAATTAAATATTCTAACCATGCTAATGATACCACTGACACATAAACCTAGTTTACTGACATAATATAGGTTCATGACATTCAGTTTCTCCACAGGTATTTATATAAGGATTGGAGCAATGGTTACCTCCTACCTAGAGCAAGGATTGCCAAGGAGCCCAGAGCCAAAGCCAGCATTTCATAAGATCACGGTCAAAGCCATAATCCACTGCCTATTCCTGAGTTAGAATGGAGATGATTAGCTGCTACAGGGAAGCCAAGACCCACACAGCGTAAGGTATTTATCCTGTATCTCTGTACAGGAGAAATGTGTGCTCTTGATATAGAGTATTTATGAATGAATTTAGAAAAAAAATGTAACAACATGTTTGCAGAGTTTAACAATCATGAAAATATTTTCTAACTTATTTTGATAGGACTAGGTAGATTTCATAAAATGCTCTTTATGACTGGCACCATGAATAATAAGTATGAACTTATTATACTATATACTGAACTCTACGTATGTATAAGATCCTAAATCCCATGATATCAAACTTTTCTGTGAAAGGTTTGGTGGTTTTGTTTGTTTGTCTGGGGTGTCTTCTTGTTTTCAAAAATGTTGAGTAGCCTAGAAGAAAGTAAGTCCGTTTTATCTGAATGTAAACGGGAGCTGCATAGCTTCAGTCTCGGAGCCAGGAAAGATTCCATTGCTGGGCACAGAAAACCTGGGTGGAAATGCAATCAATATAGGATGTTTATGTGTTAAGAGAGGCATTGGTACACACATATATATCTATATCTACTTAATTAGGTTGAGTCTAGTAAAGCAGTATAACATGTTAGGATAAGGACTTTAGAATCACTCATGTGATTTTATAACAATTGCATCTTTCCAGAGTCCATTACCTCCTTTGTAAATTAGTTTTTACGATGATATTTATTGCGCAGATCTAGAATAAATAAGACCCATGAACATAAAGGAAGGGTACACATAGTAAAGATTTCATAAGTTAAGGTTAATTATTAACCCCAAGGTACAACAATACTAAAAAAACTCTACTTGCATATTCTGGTAGAATTTAGTATCTGTTCCCCTTTCTGATTGTGTCAATTTATCTAATTGATACACACTTTCAATTTATATATTCATAATCTCTCATGGTTCCCTGTTGATTTGAATGGTCTCAAACAAATGTCTATTTTCTAGGTTATGTAAGCGTGCACGATCAAATGCTGCTAGAATTCTGAGAAGCCATGCAGTGGCGGTAGTGTGCTGTTTCTACTGGAGTTGGGCAGAGCTGAAGCCACCATCGTAGATCAACCTGACCCAAAGAGGGTGATAACGTAAACGCCACACAAAGGGAGGCAAGAAACCTTTCCTGTGAGCCCCTGTGCCTCAGCTAAGACTTTCCATCAAGGACAGTGGTGCGCTCACATGGGAGGTATGGCCAAGCACCGTGAAGAGCCGGTGTGACAGGAATTATTAGTCAGCTCCTTGTCCCAAATATAACCAAATGTTGTTTGCAGATTTTTCATATTTCTCTAAAATGAGCAGACACTAAATCTACCATAGTTGAAATTTCTAGAACTTAAGAAGCTACAGAAACTTATTTTTAGTTAGTTGTCTAGCACAACATCTAAAAAGCACAAACCATTTCCAAAACAGGACTCTTTTTACAAAATCAAATGAATAAAGATGGCATGATATGGCTATTACACCTTCTTAACAGAGAGCTTCTAAAACAGAAACATTCCTAACTAAATCTTCCAACTAGCAACATACCCCATGGGAGGAGAGGAGACAAGAAATATCCAACTTTGATCAGTACTGAGCAGCCTGCTAAGAACGCTGAGCTGTGACTTCAGCTTAGTAAGCACGCTCGAGAAAAAGCTTTATGTTACCCCATCGTGCAGTTTCAATTTTCTTTTTGGATTTACAGCACTTGCTGCGATACTGTTCGACGTGCTGCTGCATTCCTTTCCCTCTCTGGTTTGCACATCAATAGTGAAAACTGTACCCAAAATGGCAGTGTTGAACTATTTTCCCATTCCTTGTTAGTCTAATTCTAAAATAAAAGTTCATGGCAAATTAACCCAAATGCTGAGTTTATTTTTCTAGGTAAATTTGTATTGGTTCATCTGGAAGAACAAACACTTCACCCTGTATCATGCATGGGCCTCTTCAGAGCTCAAGGAAGACCACAGTTGGCCACACTGCTCCCCCTCCTTATCAAAATAACCCCAGCATTCCTGTTCAATCACACAACCTCCCAAAGGGCTGAACACTTCTGCTGTTTGCTCTGAAGTCAGCGGTAACAAGCGGCCTGCTGAGTCTTCTGCACCTTTGCTCTCACTGCTCCAGCAAACTGCCTTTAAGCACAGAACTGAAGTCTGACACGTACTGCCCCAGTTTACCACAACACAGATGCAATCCAGGAAGCGAAGCTGTATTTGTGGTGCTTGCACCAACATATCAGTGTATCACCTAGCAAAATTTAAACCATCTGGGATCATACAAAAACTTATACTTAATACAAACAATTGTTAGAACGTATATATCAGCACAATTAATTTCTAGCAAATTCCATATTCAAGGCATTTAAGAACAATAGTTTTGACCTATACAAACAA
Organism: Arvicola amphibius; assembly: GCF_903992535.2. Taxonomy (NCBI): domain Eukaryota; kingdom Metazoa; phylum Chordata; class Mammalia; order Rodentia; family Cricetidae; genus Arvicola; species Arvicola amphibius. Next base: position 2,262,528 of record NC_052055.2, on the reverse strand, counting down.
GCAAATAAGAGAGCAACATACAGAACTTATAAATAAAAAGATCAATGATTCCTTTGAATACAGCTTTGAATTAGAAATTAATAAAACTCAAAACTAAAATTTCAAAGTGGATACCAATGATATAATAAATAGACATAAATTTAAAACAACGTAAGGAAGCCTCAGATAACTATGTGAAATTGTACTGGAACATCTGAATATTTTTAAATCTATAGATAATAAGTGAAACACCAGAGATCTTTTCTGATATGATTATTTTAGAATAGGGAAGGCATTAAACAGAAAACATTTTATTTCATGATATTTAAAGGGTAAGAAGATAAACTAAATGCCATGATTTGCATATTTTGAATAAAAGTTTCGCACTGAATTTGAGGATAAACTAAGGAATAAAGTGAAACTAATTTTAGGAAAATAATTATTAGTCTTAGAACAGCAGCATAATAAAAAAAAAGCTCATACCAAATTTATCAAAAAAAGCTATTTGAACAAGTTGAAGTGACCAGTGATTAAGTTAAAGTCACTTAATGATTGAAAATCTGACAATAGTTTTGCTTTAACAGTTGATTACATTTTTAATTAACTGATGTCCATCAAGCAACTATGAACGTTAAGAAGCTATTTTTAAAGCAATAAACCAATTTAATTCCTTGATTAATAAACGATCCTATTTAAATTTTGGGTGAAACTAGCTTCTACACATTGGTAGGTCAACACATCAGTGTCTATTTTATGGAGAACTGGTGTTTTACCGCAAGACTACTTGGCATTTTAGATTCTTTTCTTGCTTTACTGTCAGGGTTTTGAGACAGTGTTGCTCCGTGAAGCTGACTGGAAATCACCATGAAGCCCCAACTGGCCTGAAACTCTCTATCCCTCCACCTCAGCCAGCAGAGTAACAGATCACAGAGTGACAGTTACACTGTTAGAAGCATCTTTGGTTATCAAACTTTGGCTCACCTTTTAATGGCATGCCTTTGGTAAGTAGCCCACTAAATTTCCCAGCTCAGCTTGCAATACATGTACACATATATTCATGGTCTACCTGAAATACTATACATTCTTCTAAGACCAAATGACTATGACTTAAATACTGTGGCTATTTTTAAAGTAAGTACCCAATATAAAAAAATGAACAAAACAGCAAAATAAAAAACAAAACAGTATCTATGTCAGTCTAAGCCCAAACTGTTACTACATCTGAGTTATCAAGCACACACCTGACATGCACGTATGATAAAGGGCTTGGTTTCACACTGCTCGCTCTTTCACGAAGCAATCCGCTGTGCAGTCAGTGAGTGTAAGGCTCGCAAACCACTGCTTTATTAGCCTCTGGAAACTTCTTTAAGTACCAAAGAGTCTCTTGTGGTATAGGGCCTTAACCACTGTAAGGAAACTTCAGGAACCTCCTCTGGTGAAGAACAATCAGTGCGATTTTTTTTATTCCCCCAAGGAAACATTCTGCTATGCATAAGAGAAGGTTAAAAAAAAGACTGAGGAAATTATAATATCAGATCCAGCTGGATGTGGTGGTGCGTGACTTTAATCACAGCACTTGGGGGGCAGAGGCAGGCAGACCTCTATGTTCCAGGTCAGCCTGGTCTACACAGTAAATTTGAAGGCAGCTAGTGCTACATAATGATAGCTGACAAAAAAAAAAAAAAGATTTGATAAAAATGTAATCGAAAGTTTCTCTCCTGCCTGCCAGTTCCCGAACAACCACTCCGAGGCTTGATACTATTCATAAATGCACAGCTAATGGTTCAGGCTTATTAGCTAGCTCTTACATTTAAATTCATCCACATTTTTATCTAGGCTTTGCCACGTGGTTCTGGCTTGTTACCTCATTTTTTACATGCCTTGCTTCCTCAATAGTTGGTTGGTGACCCTCAGACTCCACCCTCCTTCCCCTTGTATCTGCACTGGGATTTCCTGCCTGGCTCTATTCTGCCTTGCCATAGGCCAAAAGAGCTTTATTTATCAACCAATGCGACCAACATATTCTCAGCATACAGAAAGAGCATCCCAAAGCATAAAAATATAAAATAATTATGTTTAAAATGATTAAGGATACAAAAATTTAAATTACAAACTCATATGCATAGGTTCATGTATTTATAAAAAATATGGTAACATAAACATCTAATTGTATGTAGGCTATGTTTTATGACAACTGAGATTTAATTTAATAACTATAAGAGTTGATTATTTCAACATCTATATTATTTCAACATCTACATATTAAAACAACATCTATATATTATGTAAATTATTTCACCAACTATATATGAAGAACAGTATGTCAGAACTTATTCTGTACTGGACTTAAAACATATTGGGACTATTGTAATGATAAGATAATAGACAATGGATTACCTTAAAAAGTTTGTATGCCACATCCAATAAGAACCTGAAATAATTACTGTTTAACAAAAATACTTCAGAGACAATGGAACCTGTGTGTATAGACAATTTCTACTTATAATATTTAACAATACTTTAAATTACAAAACCAGTATAAATATAGAAGCAATATGAAAACAGAAGAAAATCAAGGCAAACTTTTCAGTGTTTTAACTCTGTGTACAGAATCCCATTAAAACCAAAACAATGTGATGAATTTCCCTTCACAATAAAGAAAATGGTGAAAAGTTAAAATTGTATTTAACTTTGCAATATTGCCTAATTTTTTTAATGAATGTAAAATCAAGTTAGTGCTGAAAGTCCTAGTGAGAGCAGTTAGGTAATAGAAAATAAGAATCATACAAGTTAAAGAGGTAAGGGCACGGCCTTTTGCGGACAGTCTTGCACACAGAGACACCTACGGGGCGTCCGTGGCAGCTGAGTGTGTGCCCTTCACGGACCCCAGCTTCTACTCTCATTGCTCTTAATCCATTTAGTAGACTGGACTTCCAAAGAGAAAAGCTAATGTGTGTACTTAAATACATCCAAGAATAATGCTGAGTGGAGTATTATTATATAGTAAAACAGCAGCACATCAAGTGTGGTCAGCAACAGATCTGTGTGACCCTAGTTAAGCACTTGAGTGAGGACCAGATTTTTAACTCAGTAATATTTGTGGATGACTAATAGGAAACTCAGGTTCTAAGCTGGCTGTGAGATATGTGCCAATAACCCCACAACTTAGGATTCAGAGGCAGGAGGATAAGGACAGCTACATGTAGTTCCTGTGAAATAAACAACAACAGCTGTGGTTTCTAGGAACATGGCACTAAGGAGGCAGAAGACCATACTCTTGTGATCCCTTTCAAAACTGTGTCCTTTGTTCCCTAAGGGTGTCACATCACAGTCTCTCTTCCTGATAGTCTTCCATGTTAAAACTTGTTTTCCTTAGCTCAACTATCAATCAAGTGTCTTTTCAGTTGAGATTAATTTGTAGCATAGAGAAACATAGGGATCGTGGGAATTTTCTCATCAAAATCATGCTTCCATAGAATAGAACCAAAGAAACACTTCCTAAGCAATTTAAAAAAAAAAACCCAGTAATATTCTTTCTACAAAAATATTGTTATCATGAAGGAAAAAGGTTTTTTACGTGGTGGCACACAGCTTTAACCCCAGCACCTGCGCATCCAGTGAGTTCCAGGGGTGCTACGGTGAGAACCTGCAAACTTTAGCCCCTTACCACTCTCTCAAAAAAAAAGTCAAAAGAATGGTAAAAATTAAATATACAATAAATCCCAGATATACAGGGCTAGTTTAACATTTGAAAATCTATCCATGTTTAATTAGTTACCTTGAAAGAGTTATATAATTAATCTCAAGTGAATAAAAATCAAATACTGCCAGGTGTGGTGGCATATGCCTTCATTTAGTCTTAGCAGAGGCAGGTGGATTTCTTTGCGTTCCAGGCCTACCTGACTTAGGTAGCTAGTTCTATACCAACCAGGACTATCTATTGAAACATTGTTTCAAAAAAAATGAAAACAAAACAACAAACAACCACCCAACCAACCAAAAAAACTCATAAAACAACATCAAAAGACCACCACAAAAACTGAGGAATAAAATCAGTATAAAACATGTTATCCCATTACAATGACAAGCAGAATTTTGCTTACACTAGTAGGTCAAAAACAAAAATACTGTAGCGGAACACGGTACAGTAGTGGTACTGGGATATCCTGACTTACTGGGAAGCCAGTATATACTTAGAGGTGCAAGAGGATAGCTCTGGAGGGGTAGAACATCAATAGGACAGCTGGTGGGGGCGGGGTAGAGCAGGACAGCTCAGCCTGGAGGAAAGCTGTCCTGACAATGGGGAAGCCAGGTTATATGAGGCTGGGGTGTGGTGGGAGATGGTCTCCCTGCAGAATATAGGGATCCTGCTCCTCTCCTGGAGAACAGCTACTGCTGAGTTCTGCTCTGCTCCTTTACCAGAGCGTCCTTGAAGAGCTATCTGCTTCTTCTCTGCCCCAAGATGTTTCTTCTGCTAACACTCTGCTAAAGAGAAGCCTCCTGCAGAAATGTAGCAATCTCCTCCGGGCTCCGAGAAAAAACTTGTTACTTCTTTTCCGCTGTCTTACAAAGTCCTAGTAAGGTTTTTCGGTTCTGCTCAGCCTTGCTGACGCCCCCTGGGGAGCCTAGCAAGGTTTTTCAGCTCAGTCCCCTAAGGGACATCCCAGCCAGGTTCTTCTCTGTGCTGACTAATGAAGGTTATAATCCAAGACTCTTTTGAGAAAGAGATTTATTTGGGAAGGAGGAATCCAGGAGAGTGGCTGCTTCCAACACATAAGGGCAGCTCTCAATTGAAGGCGGGGTGGAGAAGCTTAAATAGGGCTTCTTAGGGGCGGAGCCTTCCCAGGGAGAAAGGGGAATGGTTAATTTTTCCCTGCTCAGGGATTGGTCAGTTTAGCTGGTCAGAGGCAGAGATGACTCTGACTTCAAGGCCAAACTGTGTTTCTTTCCCTGGTCCTTTTTAGCTTTTTGACTCTAATCTTAGGACCAAGGCATATTTCTTCCACTGGCTCTAACTCTAGGGACAAAGTGTGTTTCTTTGTCACTAGGTTCAGAGCCAGGGCACATGTCTTTAGTCCTGAGTTCAGGGATAAAGATCTTTCTCTCCCTGGCCCAGGTCTCAGAACTAGGATGTGTTTTTTTCACTGATTCTGAGTTCAGAGTAGGGTGCTCAGTGATTGGTCAGTTTTCTGCCCCAATTGTTCCTTTTACCCTACAAATACAATATACCGTATTCAAGGGAAGGAGATGAACTGTACTTGGACTGAGTAAATAGAGATTAAAGTTTTGAAAAGCATATCAACATTGTCCCAGGTGACATATTTTGATGCTAAAGCATGGAGATTATGTAATTTGATGCCAACACCGTAGACATAAACACCCAAGTCGCCTATTTCCAAAGTTGCTTCCAAAGATCTCATAAACCTAGAGAGACAGTATGAAGCTGGCCCAGTCACTCCGCTCTGGGTGCTGTTATATAACTCTATACATCTCAGTTCCTAGAGTACAGAATGGAGATGTTGTTCCAAAAGATCTCTGTGGATAGATCTCTTTCAACATGACAGCTGCTGTTGACAGAGCTAAGTAAGTCCTGCAAACATCCTCTCCAGGGAGAACACTCATCCTTAGAGCAAACAGGTTCATAACACAGGGAAGGAAAGCAGCAGACCAGACTCAGCTGTCAGAAGAACCAAGTACACCTCAGAGAAAAGAGATGACTAGCTCTATTCTGCAGCCTGAAAGATTACTAGCAAAGTCAACATGGCACATTTGATCTTCTTTTTCCTTTTGATAACCAACCATACTTTCTGACAAACTTTGAAATACTTTTCTATATATTCAAGGGTATTGGTCAGCTCTCCAATGCTACGGTGCATCACCTGGGTTAGAAATGAGTGACAGGAATAAGCCAACTATATTAGGGAATCAGTATTAAATTAACTAGATTTAAAGAGATTTGGATTCACTTTCTTCTCACCCTCCATTCCCTTGACTGGATGAAGACTGACTGAAACCAAGAAGATTAGAAATTACCACAGCAAGAATTAGCAACTTGAGAAACAGAAAATGAAAAAGATTTAAGTAAGATGGGACAAATACAAAGTTAATGAAAGAACAAGGTAGGAAGACAGGAGCTGATTAAAAGACAGGAAAGAAAAACAGAAGTTCCAAAAACAAAGAGCAAAGACAAGAGACTGTGGGACTTGTGTAGCCTCAAGTGGCATCTGCCAAGAATTACCTAGAACTAACAGGAAACAGCGCATACAGCACCATGAATTAGACAGCACAGAGAAGCAGCTATACTTGGGGACAATTTACTACAAAAGAATATTTAACTAGTAGATTAAGTTTGAGAATTTATACATTTTATACACTGTAGTCAGCATGCAAAGATTTAAATTCCAACTTCGACACTTATTACTCTTATGACCTTGGGGAAGTTACTTAGCCTTTTAGCAACAAATTCTTCAGTTTGAAAGTAGAAATCAAATCACCCACCTCAAGTACTGACTTGAGAATGCAAAGAGAGAATGCACACAAAGCTGTGGTTTAGTAAGTACTCCCAGTGAAGAGCTATTGTGGAGCTCCTTGACAAAGGTTAACACGTGCCTTGAAAAGCAGACAAGTCCATACTCCCAGTTCTTGCAAAAACAGGAGCAAGGATTTGCCCAGAAGGAAGCAGTCAATCTGTGATGTGCACACGTGACTTACTGAGAGATGCTTTGAAACTATCATGGTTAAAAACTTAATTATTTTAAGTTAGCTTTTAATTTTCCCACAAGACTTGACGTATGGGAAGACTGGACACTAACTACAAGGCCTTCCACACAGCTCCCTGGTGTTGTCTACTGCACTGCTTCGTTACAGTGAGGGAGGGTATTGCACATAGTACCAGCACTCTGGCGGCAGAGGATCTGTGATTTTGAAGCCAGCCTAGTCTATGTAGTGAATTCCAGGCCAGCCAGAGATGTATAATGAGACTTGGTTTCAAAAAACAAAAGGCGCAAACAAAAAAGAATAAAATATAATAATTGTCTAACTCAATGCCTATATGTTGGAAAATAATGAATATTAAGAATGCTCCCATTAAGAACATGCGACGTAGGGTTGCTGAGGAGCGGATAAAGCATGTGAACTGACGTCAGCGCTCACCCCGCTGACCCCGCCCGGGGCTCCAGTGCATGGCGCATCAACTGTCGCCTCATGACGACATCATCAGCAACAACAGGGACTGCAAGTGTAATCACAACATGTAGCACGGCTCTGGGCTCACACAGCGTTGCTAGCATGAAGGTTCTCTGTGGTGGGAATGATGGTAAGAGGAGCAGAGGGCCTCGGGCTGCAGGTGCCATGGTCACGGCAGCATCTGCAGTGTCCTGTGGAGCACTTCTCTGCATTCCCAGGCTCCCATGCAGTCGCTTCTCAAGGCGAGAACAAAATTTTATTTCTATTAAGTTGAGCACACAGAGAAATTCAGGAAAAACAAAGGTACCCATTATATGGTAACTCAAAGTTAGAAAGTCATGAAGCACATTTCGAGAAACATTATAAACCCAAGGGCATGAGAAATGAACACTTGGCCCAAAGTTGGAATTGCGGCTGAACTAATCAGGCTAATCCCAGGCTGAGCCACAGCGGAAACACTCTTATAAATGGTGAAAACAATCACCATATTTTTATGCTATCCTTTACTACAGAATTATCAAGGAGATACATTTCAATTCAGGTGTGATCACAATTCAATGAGACCATTACATAAATATTTTATTAAGAGGAAAGGAAACTAAGATATGTAAAACATAAACACTTCCCATCACATGAGAACCATCTCAGCCAGGCCTCCTTCATGGAGACAAACCAGTCAAAGCATTTGAGGGAACTTCTCAGGGAACAGGTGTCCCACGAGACTCCAGTGACCCCTGCTTCTGGCCACACTAAACAGGAGACTTGGCAAATGACTGCCACTTCTGCTGCGCAGCCCCGACTGCACGGCTTCCTATAAGCTTTTTTACGTAGTGTTTCCTGATGATTAATTCTGGAATGTTTTACATCAAAAAGTCTTTCATTTTTAGTTTTTTTGTCAAATCAAATTAATTCAAATTAATAAATACTCTCTTAGGGAATTCATTACTTATCTCTAGAACAAAATCTGAGCAAAATCAACACTCTAATTTTCAGAAGAACTGACATGAAGCAGTGAAAAAAATAATTAAAGGCGGAATTATTTTGCCGTTTGTTTCTCTAGCAGATCTAGGGATTGAATCCAGGGCCATATGCAAACTCGGCAGGTGGGCTACCTGGGCTCCATCTGCAGTTTTAAGTAAATGAGCAAATTTAAGTAAATGAGTGAGTCCCATCCCTGGTGGAACTCACTATCTTAATCTCTTCCTTTTAAAAGGTCTTCAGTTCTTCTGGCCTGTTATAGAGTAACTCTACTAAAAAAAAATTGTACCCAGGTCTCATTTATTAAAATGTCATTAATTTATTAAAAATTCAAATATTATTTTCTCATCAAACCATTAATAAATTTCCCAGAAGAAATACTGTACTGGTTTCTGTACAAATGTCAATACTGTGTGTTTCTATTACAGATCACAGTCGAGACACCAGGTTTTTTGTGCTGCCACACACTGCATGGTTATAGCAAACATCACTCCTACTATGAATGAGAGGATAGCAATTCACAGCGACTATGAAACCCTGTAAGGTTCTTACCCTTGAAATGATTTTTAAATGTTTCTTTTCAAAAGGATATTTCCGTAACATGAAGTCTCAGGGTTGACATTCTCGTGAACACGGAACTTGGCAAACAACAGTTCAAGGAAATTCTCTCTTAATCTTGCACAGAAAGTTTAATGGCCTGTACCAAACTCCTTGGGAGCCATCTTTGTCTAGCAACTTGTTTCTTCAAATGTCTGCCTCACTAACCACTTTATCCTGAGCATCACAGCGGACGCACTACTCAGCGAGTGCTATGGTAAATACATCTGGAGCAGCTGCACTGCATCCATTGCCTGTGACACCAGCACCACTGGGGTTCATGGTTGAGAGCTCACAGCTCTTCAGACACAATGCTGGTCTGTCGACCTCGTTCTCATGTGGGAGAAAAAACTTCTCACCACTTAGGTCGCTGTGCTTCTTTGAGGTTTGGGATGAACAGGAGAGAGAAGTTGGTTATGGGGACAAGAAATTTATCTTTCCCACCTGTTGTGAAGGCTAAGAGCAGGCAAGGTCGGCCATTGAAGAAGTTCACCTGACTGCCTGATTTGTAGATTTACAGAAACAGAACATCCCAGTCCTGGAGTCCTATGTTTATTTTGCCAGGGTGCTTTGTTTCCAGAAGAAACCACCTCTGCTCTGCACACACAAAACCACACACCCACCACCCCTGCCTCAGACCAGGGCTTCTCAGCAGGGAGCACAGCAAGAAGGCACAGGAGCACATGCTGGAAATACAGGATAGTTTAGGTTGCTTTAATGACATTTAAAAGTTAGGACTTGGAGGTGAATAAGGTCCTGTGGTGAATATGTCAATCCTGCCCGAAGAAGATGGGCTCTCAGACTAATCACAGAGTCAAAACTGCTGCTGATAAATATTTGGGTAAAAAAAATTCATTAAGTGTTTCCCCATCTTTTTTATCATTTAAGCAACAATAGCCCCAGAAATTTACATAAAGGTCAAACTATGCCCGGTTCCACTGAAGCACAGAAGTTTACCACTGCTTCAGAGAATTGTACATAATACTACCACTGTGGCATTTAATACAGACCTATATGATTCTATCTGTAGCCTTTGCAGATGAATCCTGGGTGAGTTTCTTTCTAATTATGTGTATCTGACTACGTGGGTATGAATTCTAATAGTTATGCCACAACATTCACACGGTAAAGTATATATTACTGGATCTTATATTATCTTCCTTTTTATCTTAAAACTTAAGAATTTATTTAAAATAATATTGTATAAATATTCTATCACCTTTGTTTTCATAACATTTCTTATATCCTATACTTAATTTCACTTCAGGACATTCAATGGATCACTACAAAGTGTTTATTATATCACATAAACAATGGATCCCATCTGTCCCTACAGTGCTAAATCAAGAGCTGACTTCATGGTACAGGAAAGGAGGACACCGAGGGACAGCGGCCCCACACCAGTCAGGTGACGACAGTAACACCCTAACTCACAAGGTGGAGGACACCGAGGACAGCGGCTCCACACCAGTCAGGTGACGACAGTAAACACCCTAACTCACAAGGTGGCCCTAAGCACAGACAGCATACAAGGAGGACAAGCCTCCTTTTCACTCAACTTCTAAGTTTCCGTAACCCCCAAACGACTCTCCCTGCACCCCAGCCTGCACAGCCTAAAGGAACAGAACAGGACCTAACAGAACAGGAGCTCCTCAGGAGTCTTCTCAAATCTCTCAGCTCCAAGTGGTGAGGTCACTTTAACTTACAGAGACAGAGGACTTCATCGTGATTTTACCTCTCATTGGGTAAGGGATTTTCAAAAGCACTTACCTCGGTGGTGGTCACTATGTCAGCGGACGGACTGCATGTGCTGGTGTCTGGTGGAGCTGTGCCAACACTGCTCCGAAGTGGAGAACCAGGGACAGGGCCTGCCATGGTCTCTGGACAGACTGAAGATGAGCTAAGATTGCCTCTCTTCTGAATCCGAGTCCAGACTTTACTCACTGTGTCAGCCAATTCATAAAACAGCTGGACCTAAGCAGAAGGGGGGGAGAAGAGTCACGTTTTCAAACACTATCTACAACCCACTGACATACTAGATAAGAGAAAATTAACAAGTCCAAAAATAACCAGTACATCATGGTTCATGATTTATTTACACCAGCCTCAAACTCACACTGTGCGGTTTGATAAACAACGCAGCATTTCTGTGGATGGGAGCAGTGTAGTCAGCAGAGTGCATTAGGGAGACAATGGGACAAACAGAACTGGCGAGCAGGCACGGCAATGGGACTCCTTCCTGAACTATGGAACGATTCCTGTCCTTCTTCCTGGATAGTTTCCATACCTAAATGTTCTCTATTTTTCTGAGATAAAAAATCTGAAACATGATTTCTTTCAAGGCAAATAAAGAGAGTGATATAATAAAGACTAGGAAAAGGAAAATATTACATTATGAGAATTATAGAGATAGAAAACACATCCAATCTACTTCCCCTGGGATATCTCATTCCAATATTCAGAGAAAGAGAAAAACTGTTTAACTTGCAAATTGTTTGACTGAGTTCTAAGATATTTATACAAGATTTCATAAATAAGCATTAATCATGGAATTTGTATGAGAACATATTGACATATACTGTATAAAATAAGCCCAGGGGTACTGCAAACACAATACATAAGCAAATCCACAGCTGGATACCATACTTTGATTGCCATTTTTAAAAAGTGAAATTCTCCTATTTATAAAAAGTTTCAGCCCCAGGACACATCCAGATGCTGAGGCTGGCTCCTCACGAGGGCAGAACAGATGCATGGGAATCCTGCTGCCAATGCATCCTGAGCCAAAGCTGTGTGTGCTACACCGTGTGTGTGTGTGTGTGTGTGTGCTACACCGTGTGTGTGTGTGTGAGTGTGTGTGTGTGCGCGCGCGCGCGCGTGCTACACCATGTGTGTGCTACACCGTGTCCTACTGCTCTTTGTGTAAGGAGTTTTGAGACCTTGGGTCAGGAATGTTTCGTGTTTTAAAATGATCTAATGGCTATAACTACTAAAGAAAACGTCATAAAAACAATACTTCAAATCATTTTCTAATTGACTTTAAGAGAAAGATTTTTCTCTTAAACAACTTTGCTGCAACCCAAATCCTTGAGAATAATTGGTTTTCATTTTGTAAATAAGAACTGTCTAGCAAGGGGAGCATTAACCAAAGGAAATAAGTCCTGCTCCTGAGGGTTGAGGAGTATTTACTCAAGAGGCACAATACTGTTTTTATTGTTACTATTTCTAATTTCCTTCAACTTTTATGCTTCTTAAACAATGTAAAAGCATATTATGTCTAACCTGGAAAACAATGACATAAATCTCAAATGTAATTTTTTTTAAGAAAAACTTGTTAGCACATCACTTCTCCTCCCAAATAAAGTCAACATTGAGGATAAATGATGATTTTTCAACCATAGAGTTGAACTGAAACATTGAGAACTAAAATCACAAGAAAATTAGAACGTGTTATTAAGAAGTCTAGCTAACCATTCTAAATATTACCGCAGAGTAACAGAAACTCTGATTTTCTAATGCTGAGAATATAAAATTGAAATCCACTTTGTTAGCTTAGAAAAGAGAATATATCTATTATAATATCCAGCCATTTCAAGTAGTATCCCTAAAAACAAAAGCTGGTGTCCGCAGAAACATAAAACTGACATTTATAGCATATCTGTGATCGCTCAAAATTGGAAAACCTAAAATGTTTAATAACGAGCACTGAACAAATTGAAGCAAAACCACATAATAGCTGGATGTGACTTAGCAATAAAGAGGACTGACGTGTAAAATATAAATTAATCAAAATATGCCTGAGCCGAATGAAACAAGCTGAACAAAATCACAATTGCATAATTTCATCTCCACAGATGTCTGGGGAAAAGGAAATGGAGTTTCAAAGAAATCAACTTTTGAGGATAGTTTTTCGGATGGCTTAATGAGTGAAGGTATCCCAAACATTTTTTTCTAAGTAAGTAACGTAAACACAAAGTTTATTGCATGCTATGTGTACTTTAGTGAAACTGAATTAAGGCATAAATGAAAAATAAGAATCCGAATCAACATTCTATGAACTATGTGTGGGGACAACTGACTAGGAATGAAAATTTGACTATGAACTAAATAAATACTGGCTAAATAAAAAATAATAAATACTGGCTAAATAAAAAATGTTTCATTCTTTAAACATTAATAGATGAAGAAAATTATACAGTAAAGAATGGAACTCATCTGGAAGCTTATCTCTGAGATCTACCAAGAAGTGGATACCCACTGAGAACTAGAAAATGAAACCAGTAACTGCTATGAATCTAGAACTTGATATGGATGGCTACTGAGATCTAGAACATAAAAGGGATGCCCACTAGAACATAAAAAACTATCTGTTTAAGTTGCCCCATTAGAAAAAAAAAGTTTGGGATACCTTCACTCATTAAGCCACCTGAAAAACTATCCTCAAAAGTTGGTTATATTTCTTTGAAACCCCATTTTCTTTTCCTTTGACATCTGTGGAGATGAAATTATGCAGGGATGACATCTAGAACATGAAATTAGTGTCTGCTAACATTCTAGAACATTATAGGAATGCCCACTGGGATATAGAATGTGGATTGATGCTCAAGAGTTCTAGAACATAAAACAGATGTCCACTGAGGTCTAATGGAATGAATACCTCCTGGGATCCAGAATATGATGGGATATCCACAAAGGTCTAGAAGACAAGATGAACACACATTGAAGTCTAGAACACTGCCATGCGCTGCTCCCCACGCCCCACCCCCCTGCCTCCCCTTCTGCACTCTATGAGCTAGAACCCAGTTCGCGAGCTTCAGGCAAGGGGCTGGAGGTTGAGGAAACACAGGCAGAGACAAACCAACACACAGACTTCCAACACTGGTACAAAAGCCCATCATTATAGCACCATGGAGGCTTAAATCACACTGCAAGTCAATGCCAACAGGTGAAAATCCCATCCTCCAACCCTCTAGGCAAAGCACAGCTTTTAGTAACTTCAATTAGAAGGTTCTAGGCAGGGAAGAGCAGCTGAAGGCCAGGACTTAATTGGTCCTAACAGAACACAAGATGGATACCCGCTGGGGTCTCAAACACAAGATGGAAAGCTGCTAAGGTGTAGAACATTACATAGATACCCACTGAGGTCTACGCCCACACTAACAACTTTAACAGCTATTCACTCAGCAGTCTGTCTCTACAAGGACCAAGGAAGCAAGGTGAAAACAAAAATGCCTTGTTTCATAAAAGGGGAGAGGGGAAGAGAGAGAGGGAGGGAGGGAATGCACAGAAGAGGGGAAATCTTGTCCAAATCACCTATGTTTCAACTCCGAGCAACAAGTAAAGAGTTGACTGGTTTAACGAAGAGAAAAGAAACTAATTCCAGAGTTTGGGAGTTGAAACAATACCAGACTCGTATTCTTGGTAGCATGACAAACCATTTTCATTTTACATATTGTTTATATTTTATTTGTCATTACCTAGGCTGTTGTTATAGTAATGGAAAGCGGGAAAAGAAAACAAGACAAGTCTTGTAAGCTCAGTTTCCTCAAAAAAGAGGATGTTTTTCAGAATGAACATGTTTGTGTGCTTCTCCCAGGTGTAGTGCAGAGGAGAGAGTTACTTCAGCTGCTGTTATTCACGTCTCTGAAAAACGTGGTTTGCCACTTGTGGCTTGTCCTTGTGATTGTACACTTTACTCAGGGTATAAATTGTCTGATGCTCTGAGTAAGATTGTCCACTGCGTGAGCCTTTAATCTGCCTCATTTTTAGACCCCAGTTCTCCCAGGTTCGTGCCACGAACTAGGGCAGTAATCACAGCACTCTGAAACCAAATTACATAGCATTTAATAACACAGAAAAGCAGGGAGGGTGTTAGCAAGCTGTATAAAAGCACTTGCCAACAGGACTGACAACCTGAGTTCCCTCTCCATACCCACATAGTGGGAGAACAGAAACAGCTCCTATAAGTTGTCTTCTTGCCGTGGCATGTAGTGCACCCCAATAAATAATAAATTAGTAAACTTTAAAAATAAGCAGGCAGAAAAGAAAAGGACTGCATTATACTGAAAAGAAGTTTATATATGGAATGATAGTGGAACTTAATTTTTTTAAACACTCCAAAAATTGGTTTTAATAACTACTAAAGTTGGAATAGAGATTTATGAATATTGACCCATCAGATTACTATGCTAAAAAGATTGTTTTTAGAAATAGTATTTTTGAATTCAATAGTAGTATTCAACATTGATTGTATATGTGGAAAATACATAAAATATTTGAAGTTAAGAAATGTAATTTCGTTGTTAATAATGATTTACAGAAAACTAAGATGATATGAATGCATAGTAGTTGTAAAACTGCGGAATAGAACATGATTGGCATATTACAGCTGAAATGTTATGGGAATAGCAAGGACTTTTAATAAGAAACAATGTTCTTTTCTAATTTAAATAACAATATGAGGAAAGGGTTTGTGAGAATCTGATTAAAAATTATACTTCAGTAGAATGCTCGCTTCAGTATACCCTCCAGTTAAATATAAAAAAAAGTTCATCAGAATTTCAAAACATTACATCTAAACTGATTTATTCTACCAGCCAAAGGTGAATTTATTTTATCATCATACATTCTCATATAAAACTTGACAGAACTCAAAGACATTCTTAATCTAATCACCGCAATGTTGATAGACCAGATTTTAAAGGGTGGCGGGGGGGGGGGGGGGGGGATAGAGTAAACAGAAGAAAAGTCCTTTGATAAAACAAATGAACATGTTTTAAAGACACTTAGCTTTTCTAAATCAAATGTACCAACCTGTGGATTAGAGCATTTTATCTCTAGTGGCTCCAAGTCAACGTGAAGACAGACGACAAATGAACGCCTCCCATCTGGGCCCGGAGGCAGCAGCTTTTGAGATGTGAACAGCTAGAGTAGAGGTGCAGCCCATAGGGTCCACTAGGGACCGCGCGTCACTTGCTTTCCAAGAAGGGTGTATATGCTGAAATGATGCAAGCTAATGGTCCAAGGAAATGCATCACCTGAGAGAGAACAAAATCAAGCAGTTAACATCAATAGAGAATTATCTATCATTTCTATCTGAAATGTAGCACTTCACACAGCAAAGGTGGGATACCAGAGATTCAGGTATAAAGAATTTACATGATACTTAAAATAATCAATTTGATTTTATGTTATTGATATAATGTATTTCTATACCCTTCATTGTGTACATTACAAACAATATATGATCAAAATTAAATATAAGAGATAAAAGCAGAACAGAAGTCCCAAAATCGTCTTTGCCCACTTTGGTAGATATAAATGTTCCTGTGTTTGGAGACTCTAGAGTGGATAGCATTTAACGATGGGCAATGACATTGTATGGACAGGAGATCTGGCCGTGAAATGAGAGGGGAAATGACATTGTATGGACAGGAGATCTGGCCGCGAAATGAGAGGGGAAGTGATTATCTATTAATGTGTATGTGGCAACCCACAGCAGAATTACATGGCATGCTATAAATAAATCTATACACCCATGGACACGATTTTTGACCAAAAAAGTCAAAATTATACAATAGAAAAAAGAAAGCATTTTCAACAAATAGTGCTGATCCTACTGGATGTCAGCATGTACAAGAATGCAAATCCATCAATATCTATCACTCTGCACAAAACAAGTCCAAGTGGATCAAAGACATCAACATAAAGCCAGATACACTGGACCTGATAGAAGAGAAAAGTGGGGAATAGCAATAAACTCACTGGCACAGGAGACTACTTCCTGAATAGAACACCAATTGCTCAGGCGCTAAGATTGAAAATTAACAAATGGAACTTTGTGAAATTGAAATGTTTCTGAAAGGCAAGTCATGCTGTCAACAGGACAAGAGGGCAGCCCACAGAATGGGAAAAGACCGTCACCAACCTCACATCTGACAGAGGACTAATATCCAAAATATATAAAGAATTCAAGATCCTAGAAAGCAACAAACCAAATAATCCAAGTAAAATGAGGAATCTCAAACAGTCAAGAAAATATCTAATGAGATATTCAACATTCTTTGCCAAAACAAAACAACTCTTAGATTCCATCTAATACCTGTCAGAATGGCTAAGATCAAAAATATAAATGACAGCTCATGCTGGTGAGGATGTGGAGCAAGGGGAACACTCCCACTGCTGGTGGGGAGAGAGAACTTGTACAGCTAATTTGGAATTCAGTGACAGTTTCTCACAATTTAGGACACAGTTATACCACTCCTGGGCATATAAACCAAAGGGATGCTCCAACATACCACAAGGAAACGTGCTCAACTATGTTCATGGCAGCATTATTCTTAATAGCCAGAAACTGGAAAACAACGGAAATGTCCCTCGACAGAAGAATGGAGAAAGAAAATGTGGTACAATTACACAATGGAGTATTACTCATCTGTTAAAAACAATGACCTCATTGAAATCTGCAGGAAAATGGATGGAACTAGAAAAGAATATCCTGAGTGAGGTAACCCAGACCCAGAAAGACAAACACAGTATGTATTCACGCATAAGTGAATATTAGCTGTAAAGGAGAACTATGGTACAATGCACAGCCCCAGAAAGATAAACATGGTATATACTCACTTATAAGTGGAATTAGCCATAAAGTAATCAGGAGAGTCATGCTATAATACACAGACCCAGAGGAGCTAAGTAACCAGAAGGGCTCAAGTGGAGATCCATGAATCTCACTGTGAAGGGGAAATAGAACAGACATTGCTGTTGGTTGGAGGGTAAAGATGGGAATGGGGGATAAGGTGGGGCGAGTGTGGGGGAGAGAGAGAAGAGGTAGGAACACTGCAATGGAAGCGCCCAGGAATCTGAGTGACCCTAGGTCAGACTCTTAGCAACAGGCACACAGAACCTGAACTCGCCATCTCCTGGAACCAGACAGGACTTCCAGTGGCAGGAGCGGGAGCAACCAGCCTGGCACAACATCCTCCAATGCTGCGGTATTATGGTGACGTGTAAGATAATCAACAGCCTGACAACAGGGCAAGGCCAGTTTGACCCTGTCCCCTATGGCTTAGGGTCTTAGCTGGGGTCGTCCTTGTGGATTCCTAGGAATTTCTCTAGGGCCAGATTTCTTGCTAGCCCCATAATGGCTCCTTCAATCAAAATATCTCTTTCCTTGCTCTTATCTCTGTCCTTCCTCCATCTCAACTACCCCATTCCCTCAAGTTCTCCTCCTCCTCTTCTCCTCTTCTCTTCCAACCCTCCCTCTCCCTCATCCCCATGCACCCAATTTTGTCAGCGATCTTGTCTATTTCCCCTTTCCAGGTGTTTACTTAGGGTTCACCTTGTTAGTTAGCTTCTATAGGATCGTGGACTATAGGCTCAATATCCTTTACTTTATAGATAGTATCCCCA
Organism: Arvicola amphibius; assembly: GCF_903992535.2. Taxonomy (NCBI): domain Eukaryota; kingdom Metazoa; phylum Chordata; class Mammalia; order Rodentia; family Cricetidae; genus Arvicola; species Arvicola amphibius. The sequence continues at coordinate 2,244,378 of NC_052055.2, read as the reverse complement.
GCAACTGATGGAAGCAGAGGCAGAGACCTGCAGCAGAGCACTGGGCTGAGCTCCCAAAGTATAGCTGAAGAGTGGGAGGAGTGAGAATATGAGCAAAGAGGTCAAGACCATGATGGGGACACCCCACAGAAACAGTCTACCTGAGCTAATGGGAGCTCACCAACTCCATCCAGACAGGGAAGAAACCAGCATAGATCCAAACTAGTCCGTCTGAATGTGGGTGACAGTTATATGGCTGGGGCAGACTGAGGGGCCACTGGCAGTGGCACCAGATTTATCTCTACTGTATGTACTGGCTTTTTGGGAACCTATTCTACTGGATAGATCCCTTGCTCAGCCTACATATAGTTGGGAGGGCCTTGGACCCTTCCACAAAGCAAAGTGTCTTCCCCTCTCTGAGGAGTGGATGGGGGTGGGGTTGGAGGGTAGAGGGGGAGGGGAGGAGGGAAGGAGTGGAAACTGGGATTGGTAAGTGAAAAAAGATAGTTTGTTTCCTTTTAAAAAAAAAAATAAAAGAATTTAAAAAAATTAAAAAATAAAAAGATGTGCTGCAGTAAAGGCGACACAGAAATTGTGGGAGTGGCCAAACAATGGCTGATCCAGCTTGAGACCCATCCCACGAGAGGGAGCTTCCTCCTGATGGCCAGGACTCAGAGGCAGGAAACCAGAGACCTAGGATAGAACCAAAAATGACTCGGTGGGGAAAAGTCAACTAAATGATTCCCAATGATAATGTGCTATATTCATAGATTGTTGCTCAACTGTCATCAAAGAAGACTCATCCAGCAACTGGTAGACACAGATGCAGAGACTCACAGCCAAATATGAGGCAGAGCTCAAGGAATCCTGCAGGAGATGGGAAGGAAGATTGGTAGGAGCCAGAGGGGTCAGGACACCACAAGAAAACCCACAGAATCCACTAACCTGGGCTCCTGAACAAACACCTGGGAAGCCTGCTTGGGACTGACCTAGGCACTCTGCACATGGGTTAGTTGTGTAGCTAGGTCTTATTGTGGGACTCCTAACAGTGGGTTCAGGTGCTGCTCCTGAGTCTGCTGTCTGCTTCTGGGACCCTTTACAGAGACTGGATTGCCTTGGTCTGGGCTGAGTAGAAGAGAAGAAGCCTAGTGTCCCGACAACTTGATAAACCATGGCTGGACGATATCCATGGGAGTGCTACCCTTTTCTGAAGAGAAACGGGAGGAAAAGTATGGGGGGGAGGCTGGGAGGAGAGGAAGGGAAAGGGGAAACTGAAGTTGACATATAAAAAAACAAAAATAAATAAATTATAATACAAATCCATGAATTAAAATATATTTAATATATTAAGATTAAATAAATTATAAAATTGTTAAAAATGAGCAGCATATATGCATGCCACAAAAATTATCCAAATGGCTTACAACTAAATGTAATATACAAACTAAGAAAAATATCAAAGGGTAGCAGCAAAGAAAACGGATGATGCTCTCCAACAATAACCCAAAGGAGAGGCCCCATGGGAAAAAGAGCCAACGAGGGCGGCTGCGATGAACTTAAAGTTTTGTTATGCAGCCCTAAAGAAAATAGTTGAGAGTTGAGAACAAATGCATAGATTGGGGAGAAGAATATTTAAGTGAGATGCTTAAAAAGGAATTCTTATTCCAAACACAAAACTACTAGAACTGAATAGAATAAAATTCTATTCAGAAAGTAAAGGCCTTAGAAGGAGTCGCTGACAACAAGAAACGCACACAGATGGCGTTTAAGCTTCACACCACATGTCACAGAGAACATGCAACTGAAGACAAGGAGAAAGGATCACACGGCAGCTGGAAAGACAAACCACAACGTGACGTGAGTGGACACAGTACATCGGAAGGAGGAGCTCATTGCACTGCAAACAAAAATTACAAACCTCCTTTGAAGACATTCTGGCAATTTCTTACAAAAGTAAACATGGCATACATGATACAACAATCACACACTTCCTCAATTATCCAACGGAGTTAACATAAAAAATATTAGAGATATGTGAATGTATTATTCACAAACTACCCTGATTTCAAAGAAATCATGTTTCTGGTTGATGAACAGATAAATTCTCAGACAGACAATGTAAGCTTAGCAAAGAAAAGGGAAGGAACTATTTAACGATCAAAAAGCACAGAAATGTTAACTGTTCAGTATTAAGGTAAAGAAACTGACGCGAAAAGACTGTATGTCATACTATCTCAGGTCTAAGAAGGAAAAGCTAGGAGACAATAGTAAGGTCATGGAGTGTCAGCTGTTGTGACATACAGAGAAGAAGAGAGATGAGTCAGTGGAGTTCTGAGAGTTCTGGGAGCAATGAAAATACTGTGTATAAAAAGTTAATGGAAGAAATTTGTCATTATACATTTCTCTCAACTTCAAAACATATATCCCCAAAAGACAGTCCTAAAATAAACTATGAATTTTGAGAAACAAAGATGCCTCAATAGGCCCATCAATTATAGCCAAAATAATGTTCAGATCTGTGATGTTGTCAAGTGAGAAATGCATGTGAAGGGTCAGGGACTATATAGGACATTTCTGTAATTGTGTCTTAATTTTGTTGTGAACCTAAAATTAAGTGTCACAATAGTATCAAACGCAGTTTACAATGACTTTAAAATACAAAAATCAAAAAGAAAAAAAATGACCTGTGGTGTTATTTTGTTTGTGCTCTAACAACGCTTGCCTGAAGATCAGAGGGCAGAGCTAGCCTAGGTAACCATAGAGGGTCTGGAGGTCAGTACAGACAGACAGGAAGTGACATCACTTGTCAGAGAGAGGAATATTAGAAGGAGACAGGGTTCAGGCCTGTTTTCTGATGGAGTTGGCAAGGTAAAAACTGTCTGTAGCTTGCTCCTTTCTCCCTCAAATGTTTCAACATCTGCCCTTATATCTGGCTCCAGGTTTTTATTAAGACCAATTAGAACTTGTGCAACAATTACCTTTTTCTTAATGACCAAAAAAAAATGCACACACTCCACCCTCACAACTGCACACACTCCTCCACCCTCACAACTGCACACACTCCCCCTCCCTCACAACGGCACACACTCCCCCTCCCTCACAACGGCACACACTCCACCCTCACAACTGCACACACTCCCCCTCCCTCACAACTGCACACACTCCACCCTCACAACTGCACACACTCCCCCTCCCTCACAACGGCACACACTCCCCCTCCCTCACAACGGCACACACTCCCCCTCCCTCACAACTGCACACACTCCACCCTCACAACTGCACACACTCCACCACCCTCACAACTGCACACACTCCACCACCCTCACAACTGCACACACTCCACCCTCACAACTGCACACAATCCTCCATCCTCACAACGGCACACACTTCACCACCCTCACAACTGCACACACTCCACCCTCACAACTGCACACACTCCTCCCTCACAACTGCACACACTCCTCCATCCTCATAATCTTTATAACGGATAGAAGATTATGAAGCTGTTTTCAGCTGCTCACATGAAACAATGCATACACACCGACAGGGGGACAGGGGCAGTAAGGAAAGGAGGCTTTGTATCTTACACAGATGTGCAACAATTTCCACATCAGGTCCTACGAAAGTCACTAAATCCAACAACAGCAAAGTTTTAACTTGCAAATGATCTCAATATTCCATTTCTGTCAAAATATTTTATTAAAGTCACAGGCAGTTCTTTCAAAGAAGAAATAACAAACCTCTGTTGGGCATAGGGTAGAAACCCATCTGCTCAGAGGTGTTGGCGGCAAGTGCTCCCTAAAGCAACTCAAGATGTTGATTTTGACCCAAACGCCCTACACAGACTGAATCTGGCTACAGCAGAGACCATCTCTTCCCACTGCATCTGAAATCAGATGAAACATTTCAGCATGGAGTCCCATGTAATGAACTTCAAATATAAGTGAGTACAGAGAGAGCCTTGCATATCTCGTGAGATAGCTTCCACATCATCCCATTAATCACGTTGTAATCTTCTAGAAAGCCTCTTAATAAAGAATGTTTGAATTACCCATGAACTTCACCAAAGGCTTGCTAAGAGCTGTGTGAAAACGTCACACAGACACAGGTGCTATAGTGAGTTGAGTTCCTTTGACATGCCATACTAATGATGGAATCGAGGAGAGAGTAAGACAGGGACCACAGATGGAACAAAATTAATTAAGATCAGGTTAAGAATTATGATGAAAGGGGGTGAAAAAGGAAGGAAAAGCAACTACAGACTACGTGCTGCTACGTCATACCCAAAAGAATGAAACCTACTACAACATCAACAATTTCAAAATGTCAGTCATGGAAGACCATACACTATCTACATTTCATACAGATATAATGAAGATTAATAATTGCTGCAGGCTGAGATCAGAAGGGATGGAGAATAATGAAGTGGATGTCTTCTGTAGGAAAATATAGTATTCTAAAAGCCAACACAGTGGTAACTGCACAAAATTGTGAACATTCTGGAGAATATTAAATTAGATACTTTAAAAGGAATTTTGTGACAAGCAACTTTAAAAGTTACTAAACAAACATTAATGAATGTCAGTAAAATGCAGTGAAAAATCATTTAAACCTTACAAAAATAATTGTACAGCTGGGAAAAGGGGTCCCTACAACTCATTAGTTGAGATTAACATTATCTTTATGAGCAGAGCATTTTCCATGGGATGTATAAAACCTGAGATGGAGTCTGAGGACCACAAGATGAGGCAGGGAAGAGGTCCTAGTGTTCAAATTCAATTAGGAAAGAATGACTGTGTCAAAGATGCTAGGGAAAGAAGGCTTCTATCAAGAGAAAGATAATATAAAAGATAATTTTAAAAGCCTCCTTTTAATATGTCATACCACCAATCCAGAAAAGAAGTTTTCAACCCAACTTTCATTTCAAGAAAGGCAGAGAACTGAACATCAAATCTGGAGCTACAACATACACAGGCTCTCTACTTCTTGGCTTAAAATATACAGTAATCCAAATACCCTAATTTCTAATCTTACAACCTAATAATATGAATAAGGTGTTGACTGATTTAGTACAATCAAGCTTTGAACCTTGTTATTATAATATAAAACCATATTATTTTCTTTATGAATCCAACTTTTCCAAGTTCACCTTTTGTTGGAAATGAGTATGTCCAATTTCAAAGAGCTATGAATTTGCGACTGGAGTGCGGCGATCTAAGAGATCAGGACACACTGAAACCTGACCGCAGCTCCAGCCATCTCACAATAGGTACTTGATGTAAACACATAAGAAACATGAAAATAATATATTCAATGACGTCTACATAAAGTACTCATTCATAACTTAGGCTATGACTAAGACTGGACAACAGTTACCAAAGAACAGAATACTCACCCACCCTGCAAATACTAGACCAGGTATCTGTACCAGATCCCAGTGCAAAAACACAGTCAGTACAACATAGCTCCTTTGGAATCCAGAAACCCTACTGCTGTAGACACTGAGAGGAGTTCTTAAGCTGAAGCACAGGACAAGGACTTCCCAGTCACAGTTACAAATATGTTTAAAAACTTTAAAGAGGGTATGAATAAATGCCTCAAAAGATCATGAATACAGAAGCAGTTGAATGAAATAATGAAAATCGTTGAAAAGATGAAAGAATTTACAAGAAAATGCAAACTAAAGAAAGCTAGAAATGGAAAACTTATGATGTCAAACAAAAACCTCTGAGGTAAACTTCAGCAGGAGATTAAAGACATGGAGGAGAGAATTTAAGGCCTTAAGAAGAAGATAGAAAAACATGGAAATCTAAGTCAAAGAAGAGGTTAAATCTAAATAAATCTAAGCACAAAATATTTAGGAAATATTGAACATCATGTAAAGATCAATTTACAAATTAAAGGTATAGAAGAAGAAGAGTCCCAGAACAAAGACATAGAAGATATTTTTAACAAAGTCATAAAAGATAAAGTCTGAAGAAAGAGGTGACTATCAAGGTACAAGCGCATGCAGAACACCAAGTAAGATCAAAAAGGAATTTCTCCATGACACAAAATAATCAAAATAGCAAACTAATGGGGGGGTATTAAAAGCTTCAGGGAGTTACCTATGAAGGCAGGCCCATGAGAGTTAAAACTTTGCATTTCAGTGAAAGTTCTGATAGCCAGAACGTCCTGGACAGTGGTGAACAAGTTCTAAGAGGCTACTGGTGCCAGTCCAGGATACAATGCCCAGTAAAACTATCAATCACAATCAATAGAAAAAGAGCATTGTAAGACAGAATCAAATTTAATCCATTTATGTTAACCAATTCAGCTCACAGAAGGCACTTGAAGGACAATTCATTCTGACACAGTTCACAACAGAGCAGACGAATTCAGTGCAGAATGCTACAAGACCTTAAAAGAAGAACAGTACATCTTGAATTATTAAGCAAAATGGAAATTGAAGGAACATTTCCTGTTTTTCTTCACAAAGCCACTATTACCTTGATACCAAAACCATACAAAGACCCACCCACCCCGAAAAGAAAATTATAGACTAATATCCCCTTTGAATAGAAATGCAAACCTGCTATCTGAATAAGAACACATGAAAAAAGATCATCCAGCATAATCAAGTTGGACTGTTCACTGCTGGCAGGACTGCAAACTGGTATAGCCCCTGTTGAAATCCTGTGGAGGGTCCTTAAGTGCTAAAAATCAATTTATCATAAGATTCAGCTACACCACTCTTGGGTATATACATAAAGGACTCTACAACGTAATCCAAAGATACTAGCTCATCCATGTTCACTGCTGCTCTATTCATAATAGCCAGAAAGTGGAAACAGTCTACATCACCATCACTAGTGAACAGGTAATTCAAACGTGGTAGAGTTACACGATGGAATATTATGTAGCTGTTAAGAAAATCGAAACACAGGTAAATGGACTGAGTTAGAAGCAATCATTCTGAGTGAGGTAATTGGGATGAAGAAAATAACAAACATTGCATGTTTTCTCTTATATCTGAGTATCAGATTTTATGCTATAGATGTGTGTTTTTTCAATGGGGGTGGGGAGGACTTCCAAGGAAGGAGAAAATACAGTATAGGATAATAAATATATGAAATAAAAAATATATATATTATATATATATGTATATATAAAATATGATGGGGAGGAAAAGGAGAGGGCAGGCAAAAGGAGGAAATGGGGGTGGCAGGTCCAACAAACAGGGCCTTTTGAAAAGCCTATCTATTATAGAAGGTATACCTAAAATATACACATACATGAAACGAAGCTAAATGGATCCAACATACAATGGAGGAGAAGAGACCACAACTAGTCATTTTATGTCACAAAGTAATCCTCCAGTGCAGGAATTGATTACATCTACTTGAGTTGATGGACAAAGGCTTCACAGATCTCTCTCTCTCTCTCTCTCTCTCTCTCTCTCTCTCTCTCTCTCTCTCACACACACACACACACACACACACACAGCCACCAAACATCACAAGCTATTCCAAAGTTATTGGTTACTTTCCACAACCTGATGTTTATACCTGAAGGGAAAACTTACTTACGACATCGAACACTAAAAAATCGAGGTGGTGCCCAACTAGAAACTTCACGTTCATTTTGCTAGAAGGTGCTCACACACTACCAGAGAAATCATCAATTCAGCGAAAGGCTTATCATCAATTTCACCCAGCTAAACACCCTGCAACCCACAACAGAGATCTGCTTGTAAAATGTGCCAGTGCAGCCGGGCGGTGGTGGCACACGCCTTTAATCCCAGCACTCGGGAGGCAGAGGCAGACGGAATCTCTGTGAGTTCGAGGCCAGCCTGGTCTACAAGAGGCTAGTTCCAGGACAGGCTCCAAAGCCACAGAGGAAACTCTGTCTCGCAAAAAAAAAAAAAATGTGCCAGTGCAATAGAGGAACCAGTATATGAGAATAATGAACCATATTCTGTTTGGATTTACAGGTCAGTCCATGAAATAAAAACCATGTATGATACGCGTAAAGTGGTTAAGAAGTGACTAAGATTCCTGGGTGAAGGGTGACGTGCTCCTACACCTACAGATGTGCAGAGAGCGAGAGACTGTGACACACTTTCAAACCCCATTCTACAAGGCTGCAGGATCTAAGAGGAGTGGAGATAGAGTTAAGAGCCAGAGGTGGTGGGTGATGGCCACATGAACAAGTCTGACACACATAAGATCACAGGGAAGGTGACATTACCCTCAAGACTTGCACAGGCTGTGAAAGCAGACTGGGAAGGAGATATTTCACATTTCTCCAATGGACCACATGCAGGGCAGCTCCCGCACCCAGGAGCAGCTGGCTAAGAGAAGCAGGCTCCCTGTGTGTTACATGTTCTCTTCCTTTGGTATTATTTTGTACTGTTGATGTTCTTTTTGTGAATTTTGATTTTCTTTTTGTTGTTGTCCTGGCTCATGGTATTTTGGATTTTTTTTTTTTTTTTTAGAAAAAGGACATGAGGTTGGTGGGTAGAGAGGCAGTGATAATCGGGGAGGGGTAGGGGAAGGAGAAGGAAGGTTGGTGGGTAAAGAGGCAGTGATAATCAGGGAGGGGTAGGGAAGGGGAAGGAATATAATCAAAGTACAGCAAAGCTTTCAAATAAGCTCAAACCAATGCTCATTCTAATATTCCCCTGTTTTGAGTTTAAAATCATATGATATTGTATAGATAATGTAACATTTATCTATAAACGATGATTTAGAAGTACTGAAAGCAAAAAAAAATACCATGACACAATAACAATTATAATAAATCTTCAGATAGAGCAGATGTATACCAATATACTAGAAACAAAAGCAGGGCAGAAGAGATGGCTGCACGGTTAACACCAGAGCACCCACATGGCAGCTCACGACTGTCTGTAGCTCCATGTCCAAAAAATACAAGTGCTCGCTGCATCTCTTGAGTCTGCCACTTACATGTGCACTGACATACATGCAGCCAAAACACTCAAATGGATAAAACAAAAAACGGGCGGAGGGGGATCTATCCATGCCAGCATAAAACAACAGTATGAAAAAAAACATGTAAATGTACCCTCTTCAAGGATGGGCCGTGGGATGACAAAGGGGATCTCCTGCAGGGGCTCCATGCACTTATGACCAGCACTGGTAATCTTTATTTGCGGCAAACAGAGGACAAGTGTTGCCTGGTGTGCTGGTTTGTCCATGGTACCAACTTCTTACTGTTCCAGGGATTTGTCACCAGATACAATTGTACTTGGGGAAGGCAGGCTGCTCATTTGGAATGAACCACACAGCAAGGACTGTACATCGAGCTAGAAAAGAAAAGCAGAATTGAACTACTTGGGTCAGATCAAACATACACTGGAACTACAGTTATCTTCACAATAAATAATGAAGTCAAAATGGAAACATGCCCTGCCTGTGTCTTCATGAGTATTTTACTTAAACAACAAACGACAATTTAGAAGTAGTGTTTCAAGCTATAACTTGATCAAAGCATCGAGTGACACGAGATAAAAATGCAGCTGCCTTTCACTATGTGTTTCCCAGAATAATGATCAAGTTAGAATGAGTGCGGGAATTGGAGAAAGACATCCCCGCTTCTCCAGGTCATTAGCTTGGTTAGCAGGCAGCCAGATGAAGCTGCAAACTGTTTTTTAAATAATGCTGTTCTTATGACCACTCAGGGTCCTATATTTTAAAATTACAGATCTAACATAGATGAAACACATACTTAATACACTCAGTTCTTGCTATCAACAACCTGTGGAAGAAGGGTGTCTTGTAACACTGTACACACCAAAACAGGCAATATATGTGCATGTGTGCATTGGCCAATATTATACACATGATAAAATGAAAAAAATCTTAGAATCAAAGTGCTTTGTCATTTTTGAGTCTTCACATTATTATGTAAATTGTAATTTTACATGAAATGCTTAATTCCCCTTAAAAACTTTGAATGTTACTTAACTTCACAAGACCTATAGAGCATCAATGACAAATAGGTCCACATGCAAAAACTCACTGATATCTGTGTTTTTTAATTCAGAACAGTGAATATTAAGTTCTGTTGGTCTTAGCTGATTATTACAAATAATATTTTATATCTATTTACAATACTGCCCTCATTTCTAGCATACTTGAGTTATTCTGTTAAGCAAATATAAACTACAACTTGTTAGTTTCCTATGAAAACTGCACAACAAAGATGTGTTTGAAGGTATGATGAAACTATTACCGCTTTTTTCAGTCTTGTGTACTTCAGGTAATTAGACCACCAAGGGCACTATATTCACAAAAAGATAACAATGTCTTATAGTAATATCCCTTCTTTCAAGGTGAGGCACTTCTAGTGAGGAAAATGGAATTCCACTTAGATTCCTTGATAAAATAAGTAATTCACTAACCTACATATAAACAACCCTGCTTATGTTAGCTTCACACATCTGGGAATATAAAACTACTAGATGCAGTGAAGAAAAATGGCACATAACCTTCTGTGAAAACAAATGCATGTGACATAGCAACCTGTCTCTATTAGTTTTAGAACCTTATCTTGCAGCTCGACAATTTAAGCACGCAGGTCTATCACAGTTGGTCGCTCAAGATCACAACGTACTCCATTGAGAAATAAGTCTAATTGTCTTATATGTAACATTAATATGTTTTAAATAATTAACACAATGTATTAGTGAGTTTAATTGTATAATTACAATAGCATAACCTAAGTGAGCATTCTTGCTAATTCAGGTTAAAAGAACAAAATCTGAATCAAGATTAACAATTCATATAGATACTGATGTTATGATTAAAATCTCTCAATGTGAGGTCAATTGTTATTAATATTAAAAACATGTGGACCACACACACAAGTTAGAACTAGAAATACAATTTTAATTGCACTCTAATTTCCAAAAATCATAAAACATGCCACTTACTAACTAAATGTCAACTATTTCCTAGCATGGAAAGGTAGTAATGTATACAAATCAAGAGTAAAGCCATGCATGAGCAAGATAAAAAGTCTAAAGATGAGCTTTCTAAAGGACGCGGCGTGTGATGAGGGTTCCGTTGGTGATTAGAATCTATACACACATAATGTAAAGCACTCAAAATTATTATGAAGTGACATGTGTTCTATACACTGAGGCTATCACATGAATCTTTTTACATTTTTAGAATAACTGTTAAACCATGTGTCTAAACTGTGGTTTAATGTAAAATTCTGAGTGATTTATATTACGCGGCATAAATGTGCAGCTGTAAATTTTGCATTAATGTAAGGAACTGACAATCCAAGGGAAAGAAAATGAAGTAATCTGCCAGTAAGACATCTTGATGTCCGGGGGTCAGATTTTGTTCATGGAACCACCTGGTTGGGACCCTCTGCACCACACCAAACACAAATGATCTTTAAAAAAATATCCTGCTCATTAATGCATGCAGCTGCGCTGAGTGTTACTTCATTTTTCCATGGCAACATCCTTTCTGTTCAAGGATCTTGTTTCAGTTTTGGTAGCAACATGTTCTTCTGCCAACATTGAACACATTCATGGGTGAAAGTAAGGGGATTATTACAAATTCTTGAAGTAGAACCACCTCTATTTAATTCTACTAGGTCAGTGGCTAGTCGTTAGGGATCAGATACAACAGTACACACCAATAAAGAAAAGAAGTTTGGTATTCATATTTTAACACATGAAATTATTGCATGTATTCTTTTCTTTAATTTCAAGATTATGTGTTATTAAAACAGATCTATGCCATGTCATTCTCCAGCTCTATATGTGCGACTTCCCAAATTAGAAAGCGTGTTCTTTCCTAAACACTGGAAAGGACTGGATGCAGAGAACATGCGAGGTTGGTGGTAGAAAAGAACTGGGAGGAGTAGAGAAGAGAAAAACTGTAAATTGAGATATATTTTATGAGGGAAAGAATTTATTTTCAATGATGAAAGGGAAAAAACAGAGAATTTTTGTGATTTATGTGCTGTACAAATGTGATGGCAAGTCACTTAAAGAGAAGTGTTTAAACATTAACCTGAACACCTTCAGGAGTCTGTGCCCACCAAATGTTTCTAGAGCTGTGCTGGGCACCCTTAGAAGATAACTGCTTCCTACTGCCAAATAACATGCTGCCTTCGTTTGAAATGAAACTTTAGGAATGATTGTATTTACTTAAAAATGATATAAAAAAGACATTTTCTATGTGAATATCTGTTATTCTTTAAGAAATAATTTTAAATTTAAGAAAAAATGAGCATCATAAAGTGCTTAATTCATGATTTTTCAGCAGTGCCCTTTTAACACCAATGTTCTGACAGATATGTAACAAGAACGAAAAGAGGCCATGAATTTGAGAGGAAGCAGGCAGGGGGGCATGGAAGGGATAGAAGAAGATGAGAAAAGGAAAATATATAATTATATTTTGATGAAGAATAAAGTAAGTTTAAAAATGAAGGCAGTAAGATGTATGGGTTTGGAGACTGGTTGATCTGGAAGGCTGATATAATCAAAACACTTTATATGAAATCCTTGAGGAATTAAAAATATTCTTAAAAGAAAAATATTGAAATAATCAACTATTTCTTGCCAACACTTACATGTAAGACACTTTGTATAATCAGCATATTGTTTTTAACACTATTGTGTGGCTTTCTGTGTCAAAATAAATGTTAATTGCAAAAGCAAAACTAAACTGTTAATATGTAAAAATGCTTGAAAAAAACCCAATGCTCTGAGCTGGAACTCATAACACAAGGACAAAAGAAATAGTCCTGATATGGTAAAGATTACAATAAAGACTGAGAAAGCACAATGTTAGAGAGCTTCATTAATATGTGAGACTCTTGTATCATAAAAAATTACTTGACAATATTTCAGAGAATTTGTGACCATTACAAACCTCCGGCAGAACATAAACTCTAAGTCAACACTATGCTGTTCGTTTGTCCCACACTACATAACACAGCGCCCAGCATTTACTAGGGACTCAACAAATAACTGTGAAATAAGGAAATAAGTTTTGCCGCCATAGATGAAAAACATTTCATTTATGTTGTTCACTATTTTGTTCCCCACAGAAGAAATCTATTAGTACAATCAATAAAATTCACTTATTAGTCAGACAAGTTCAAGTAGAGTTGTGGTATAAGTAACAAATCATTTTCCTTAGGGAAAATACAACATTGACAGAAAGATGTCAACTGAACATTGCTAAACAATTAAACCCACAAATAAACACTGTTTACGATTCGTGAGACTAAATATATTGGCCTTCAAAGACTTAAAAAGATATACATGATGCACATACTTTAAAATGTGACTATTTACCTATTTATATACATGGGCTTTCAAAATTATCAGCCTTCTATTTATGCCATAACAAAACAAGTATATACAAGTGTAACCAAATTCATTCCTTCTCTTATTAGTCTGTTTCCTATTTGGGGTCTCTACTGCTGTGATAACTTGGAGAGGACAAAGTTTATTTCATCTTACAGGTCCCCGTCACAGTTCATCACTAGGAGACTTTAGGTCTGAAACTCAAGACAGGAGCCTGGGGAAGGAGCAGATGCAGAGGCCATGAGGGAGCTGTTCACTGGCTTGCTTCTCATGGCCTGCTCATCCTGCTGTCTTATATCTCCTACCCACAGTGAGTTAGCCCTTTCTATACCAATCATCAGTCAAGAAAAATGTACCACAGACTAGTACAAAGGCAAACCTGGTGGGGACTTTTTCTCAACTCAAGTTCCTTCTTTGTAAATGACACTGGCTTGTGTCAAAATGACATAAAACCAGTTAGCACAATATGTCATGGAAATACTTTGGTATGGAATCTAAATATATAGCAGTTTAAGTTTCAAATAAAAATAAAACAAAATAAAACCTCAAAGGGAAACATGGAATACCTTCCATACTTTTCCCATTCAATTTTGATGGGGGGGGGGGAAATTCCTAGAGTTTGATTTCAGATTTCTCCCCTGCTAACAAGCTATCATGCACAGACAGAACTGTCCGTGTGGATGCTATAAATATTGCTTTTATAATTAACGTGACTGACTATTCATCTGCCCATAAGATCTATCTACTCATGCTGATCCTGAAGATAAGCCAGGGAGTTCACCAGACATCAAGAAATATGATTATTTAATCACTGGCCACAATGTGGGTTGAAATTCCCCAGGAGAGAATTCGATTGCACTGGCTTAACTGCTTACGGTGCTTTACTTGAGAAAGTATGATTGACAGCAGTTCTCTGCAGAGAACTGCTGAGAGGTCAGAGACTCGGAACAAATCAAACACTGAAATGTTGAAGGACACTAACCTGAACTTCAAAATACATGAGCAAAACAGCGGAGTTCAACAGCAATTAAAATGCTTTCCTTTCTTAGATAGTTCTAGGCCAGAATATTTCTATTTTTGAAACGTTATGCCATTGTTAATTATGTGTTTGCAGAATAAAAAATTGCAAATTTCTGAAATGTAAGATCATCTTTGATAATATTGGAACCCATGGTTCTCAGATTTAAAAAAAAGCAGGGAAAGAACAAATGAGCCTAATATAATCTGTTAAAAGATCCCCAACCCAGAAAAAACGTCAAAGTCAACATGCACTATTACAAAATAACCATTATAAGGATGTATAAAAGCCCTATTTGCCACTTGAAAAAATAAACAGGCCTATATAAATATTGTTAATGCATTTATACTTAAGTTTTACTGCCCTAAATAAAATAACATGGTCTTAACAAATATCAACTTTGGCTCCCAACTCAACTTTCCATAAACTCTGAAAGCAAATACATTTATTTCTTCCAAGTTCTGCTAATAGAATAATTTTTTGATGGCTTTAAAGTTATGATGATCAGTTTTATCTGATGAATGGTTCAGAGTTCTCTGGTTTACATTTTGGTCCATAAAATATCTTAGAAAATGGAGAATGCTTGCTTTACAAACAATATTTTAACTTAGATTTTAATTACTTAATCAGAATACATATAATTCTACCTCTAAAACTTATATGATACATTAACATCTGGAAATGTTTAAATATATACAGTAGGTTTTACACAAAATCATGACTGGAACACAGGAACTAAAGTCTGTAGGTCAGAGCCAGATAACTTATGCAATGATATAATCATATGCAAATAGAATTACTCAAAATGAGGAATCATACGCATTTGAAAGCATAAGGGTGATAAATTTTGTTAAGTGTATTTCACCTAATTTCATGTAAAATAAACAACGAACCATTATCTCTATTTATGAATAATTGACAATAAAATGAGATTAAATACAGCTAGTAAGGTCATTGCATCATTATCAAACAACAGACAAATTTCACACAAGAACGGTAAATTGGAAATAACCTTACATATTAATGGTATATTTCATAGACAGATGACAGCAGAAAGCTGAGCTAACATTCAAGCTCTGCTGTGACTCTGGAGACTGAAGACTCCTGGACTACACAGCCCTTCAATCGTCACCTCCCACGCATCTCATGAGTTTCTCTCAGGGACATTCCTCTTCTGCTGGTTAACCTAGTGAGTTTCCTCTCATACTTCCCTTGTTTGAAGCATCTCTGGGAAGATTCCCCAAATAACACTTCTATAATAACTCTGTTCGTTGACTCTAGAAAGGAATACTCTAAAGTACCAGTATATCTGACAGTCATTTCGAATACACATATAAATCAAACTGTATTTTCTTCTAGTCCTGAAAAGCTGCACTCAATGTTTAAATGACATTACTACTCAAACACCAAAACTAGAATGCTGAGGACCTCTCCTCAACAGACTGTCATTCCCTAAATCAACAAGTTACCCATCTGGTCTACAACGCGAGTTCTAGGACAGGCTCCAAAGCTACAGAGAAACCCTGTCTTGGAAAACAAACAAACAAACAAAAAACAAACAAAACCAAGAAGTTAACTTAAACTTGAGTCACGTGGTTATTAACTTGACTTATTACCCTAGTGTTCTGTAACTACAGATTTTGTTGTTGTTCATTTAGTTTGCTTGCTTCTGATTCTGTTAATTCATCCTGGGTATGATATAAAACACAAATTGTTTACTTTTTAACTTGTAGATATAAAAGCTTCTGATATTAGTACTTAGTGACATGGTTTAGCTTACTTGGTTGTTTCTGTTAACTGATGCATTACAGACCACAGAATGTTGTCAACTAGTTCTTCCAGTAATCACTGACTATTCATCTGGGTCACTATAATATTGTGTGGATACACAATGCTCCCTAAACACTTGTGCTGATGTCCACGGATGGTGGGTAACCCACTGGTGAGAGCATAGCTACATTAGTTTAGTTGAAGGAAGTCAGCAGGGATGTGCCTCTGAGTGGTAGATGTGGTCCTTTTCCTCTTCTGTTTTCCAGATGCAGTGGGCTGAGCAGCTCTGCTCTGCCACGCCTCCTGCTGCAGTGTAGTGCCCAGCACAGTCCGAAGGCAATAAGGCAGCACATTCTTCCTAAAGCTGACTGTCTCCAGTACTTTGTCACAGTAACAGAATATTAAGCAGCTTTAGTTTCCAAATGCATCAGGGACATGGCAGTGAGTGTCCACAGTGTAGCCTAACATACTCACATGCCTTTCTGAGTCCCAGAATTTTCAAAAGGCTCTCTCTGAGAGGGGCTCCACAGAGGACATTTCATGTCAGGGCACTGTGTGTGTCTGTGTGCATGTGTACTATATAAACTCATTTTCTAGGATTCTGGTATTGCCAAACCTGCTGAAACACAAAGGCTGGCTGCTGCAGGGGAGACCTGGCCTGCGGCCCAAGAGAGCTGACCCCACCCTCCGACCGCAATGGCATGGGCAGGGAGAGCCGACTCTGCTCCTCCCTGCGGGTGTATGGGGGGGGGGGGGGTCCTGACAAGGCCCACACTGACCAACTTAGCTAACACTCAGGTCCACATCTAGGGCTCTGAGTTGGCCCACCCCAACAAACATTCATGGTATCTGTGATCTGCTGGAGAAAGTGGAGGAACTGGTCCTGTGGAACCACAGCCACAGGATCTCCATAAATTGAGCAACAGCCACAGCCACAGGATCTCCATAAATTGGGGCAACAGCAGGAGATCCCATAGGAGTTTCAATGCGGGTCCATGGTATTGATGTATGGCAGAAGCCGAAGGCCTTGACCAGACCAACGACTCATTGCAATCAACAATCACAGCAAAGCTGTTTGGACAAAAGGTCACACTAACGACACTCGGGAGTTCTCGGAGCCACTGAGGAAAATGAATAGGTGACAGTCAAGTGCGAAAGATGAGGAGGAAAGTGGGTTTTTTTAAATTAATGCTTTAATTGATTTTTTAAACTTTCTTTTTAATTTTTTTTTTTAATTTTTATTTTTTAATTTTACTGAAAGGGTAAAGAGTAGATACTGAGGAACTGGGAAATGAGAGAAACTGGGGTGCATGATGTGAAATTTCCAAAGAATTAATAAAAAATTATGTTTATTAAAAAGGTAAGTTTTTCCTACTAGATTTAATAATGCCAAATGTGTTGAAAAAAATGCCAATTCCAAAATACTGTAGGTTGAACAACAAATAGATTGTGCTATATGCATTAAAAAGTCAAAATAAATTAGGATAAAGTTAATATACATAAAGATATGGATAATAATTTTCACATTTAATTTGTAATTAAGAAAAAGATTAACAGAGTTTATATACTAATTTGATACTTCTCAGATTTTCCTCCTGAGAGAAGGTTGATTCACAAAATCAATTTTGAAATCTATTGAATAGTATTTTTAAAAATTTATTTAGAATAAATGAGTTGCTTTAAATTTAAAGAAACATTTCAAAATATACACATTCTTATAAAAGATATATTTTTAACATAAGTTTGATTGCAAAAAACAAACTGTACCAATGAACATGATATAGAGTATGGGAATATTGTCTGCAATAAACCAAGTTCATCAGTGTAATAAACACAAGACAAACTACGGAAATGCTGTCTGTAATAAACATACTACACCAGTGTACAAGAGACAGGACAGACCACGGGAAAGTTGACAGAAAAATTATATCACAATTAAATATGCTAAAATTGCATAAGACTGTGAGATGTAAAGCCATAATAATTCCAATATTTAAGTTTACCTGTAGTGTGAGGCTCTTCACTGCATTCCATAATATTCCAATAAATTCTTTCATTCTTTCTTCAGGACTTCTACGACCTTCATGAATGTGTAGCATGGTCTTCACGGGAACCGACAGTGCTCGGGACTCTAAGTGTAAAAACGGCTGGTGGTTAGCAAACGCAGTTACTGCAGCCTCACAAGCTAGCCTGAATGGATTTCTGAGACGGTTTCCTTCTGCTTAAAATCACTGCAACCTCCTGAGATCACAGGTGCCACAAGACTCTGTCCCTTAGGGCTACTGATGGCTGGAGGGAGGGTGGCACAGAGAGGCACCCTTTGATCTACAGGTACGAAGCTGTATCGTCATGGAGGTCTCAGCACAGACCACTAAGCCAGTAAACACAGCAGAGCCCTAGTTCATGATCATGAAGTGATAGAAAATGGGTCTTCCAATAAATGAAACCTTCAGATGACGACGTCTTACTAACAGAATTTCTCAATTAAAAAAATTTGATAGTGACAAAATACATAAAAATCTTATGTCATAATAAAAAAATAAAGTTGATATTCCACAATCAATAAAAATTTTGTTCATCAGAACTAAAGGATTACTTTAAGCTACATGCAAATTATGTACATTTATCTTAATAGATTCATATCAAACAAACTGGACATGTAACCACAAAAAGTAAATCTATAGGCAAAAAATGGAAGAGGGAAGAAAGAAGAATAAAAGTACATAAAGGTGATAGAAATACAGAAAATACCGAATTACTACCTTCAATAAAAATTATAATTCAACTAGGTAAAGATGAGGCATAGTTCAAAGCATTGACAAAAACATATTTTAATATCTTCCAAAATGGAAAAAAACAAAAATTGTGATATAACCCAAAGATATTTTAAAACTATGTATAAATTTTAGTGAGAGCTTATCTATTAAAGAAAAGCAAGGGAAAACTAAAAAAAAGCCAAGTCATAAGCACCTTTGAGGGTCGGTCAGAAGAACGTCAAAAGTGAATATTGTAACTCTAACTGTGTGCATTTGGATATAACTTCCTTTGTAGCAATTGCCTATCTTGATTTTCTTAACATATAATTAATGTTATACTAATTGGGACCTCTTTGCACAAGAAAGTGTCAACTGAAACATATTTTAAATTTCTATCAATTTAATGAAAATCTTTTATGAAATCTGAATAGGAAAGATTTCCACAGAGGTTTACGGTAAATAAACTACTGAAAAGTATCGCTGCTATGTAACAACTTTTACAACTTGGAGTGAATCCATCAGTGCACTTCCTCCTGACGATGACGTGTCCACGTACACACTGCCTTCTCTGACACAGTGATTTCAAAGGAGGAAGTGTAGGGAAGTAATGCAGATACAGGAGTCACGTAGGAAATCCTCAAATGATAAAAGTCTTAAAATCACTAAGTCTTTAAAATCATGTATACAATATTCTGTCTGTATGCCTGCAGGCCAGAAGAGGGCACCAGACCCCATTACAGATGGTTGTGAGCCACCATGTGGTTGCTAGGAATTGAACTCAGGACCTTTGGAAGAGCAGGCAATGCTCTTAACCTCTGAGCCATCTCTCCAGCCCCCAAGTCTTTAAAATCAGACTGTAGCCTAGAAGCGTTGTGCAAGTAAGAAAAACATAATTAACATTTATCATTAAAAACGATGTGGATATTAGAAATACAAATGTACAGTATTTTTAATATGCTAATTTCAATTTACCATATTTTCTAAAACTTAACAGTTCACTTTTATGTAACAAATTCTACAATTCAGCATGTTTCTACGGACAGGATATTCTGTATAACCTTCTGCTAATATCAAACAATATCCATTACTGAAACCTCTACAACACCTGCTGACTGCACATACAAATAATCAACCACTAAACTCACAACAGCCCAGAAGAAATGCACTATTATCCAGATGCAACAAGATTGCTATATAAAGCAACCAACCACAAGGAGGGTAATTAACTTATCCCAAGTCAGTAGACAGAGGTGGCAACAGAAATGTTAGATTCTACACACAAAGCCCTCACGGTCTATTCTTTCAAGTTATATGTTCATTTCCTGTAATTCAAATATGCACTATGATATCTTATTTAATCAAATGCATAGAGGATATATCAAATTTCTATCATACAACAAATAATTCTTAAAATGATTTACTTTTTCTTAATGGAGACTATTAAAGTAACATTTATCACAGTGTAATCTGAAACATTTATTTTCTCTTTCAGCAATTAATAAAGTAATTCCACCTCATAAATTTTATTAGTTCAAAAATAAAATAGATAATTGTTTTTAGGGAGGCAATATCACTATTTACTAATATATTTATTATTTATTGCTGTGAAAAAGCACTGTATGGGAACCAATTTCATGCAGTGCTTCAGCTGAGCACACACAGATGGCAAGGAAAAGCACGTTAGCATGCCAGGTGTCAGCGTCTGATCCACCAAAGCAAGCTAATAATGTTTATATTTCCTATCAAAATACTATTCATACAGAAGCACACGTATCGTTCATGAGGGATGACACCAACCCAAGGCTTACACACGCACATGTACATACAGAAACACATGCATCGTTTATGAAGGATGACACACACACAAATGAAGTACAGAAACACATGCATCCATTCACTTACAGAAATACCTAAAAGAATGCTTAGGTCGCAAAACTATGAGACAACATTTTTGCCACAAAATTTCAGTCCATTATCATATCAAAACATTCCTTTATCGTGTTCAACGGATCTGGAAATCTGTTATCAATTAGTCAGTGATTCTGGAGGTTTGCAAAATGATTTCAGTAATAAAATGGCTAATGTCTTCATTATGTAAAAACCTATGGAGAAAATAATAACATGTAATTTCAAATGGTTTAATCTTGATGTTAGAGATTCGCATGAACCCAAGGTTAATCTATTATCTCAGAGACTCAAAAAGCATTTAATCAGCTGACACAACTCAGTTCTCATAGAAAACACTCTCAACAGTAAGTTTTTCTGTCTAGGTCATGTAACCTATCAACTCAAGTCCACAAAGTGGGAGGTGTCATCACTAAGATCAGTCAGATGCGGGATGATTTCCAACAAGAAGAAAATTCAAGCCTCCAGCAGGTTTTCCTTTAAAGATGCTCCTCTAACTACCCAATTATACAGTTATGACCTCCACTCAAAACAGGCCGGATATTACAACAACATTAATTTAACTAAAAGAACGTATGTGTTTCCTTGATTTAGTTTTATAAAGCACTTAGTATGGTAACCTATGCAGAAAATACTGTTTTGAACCCATAATCAGCTAATATTTAAGAACAATTAATATACATGTTTATTGAAATCTCCCTATTAGCATATTTTGACATTATTTTAAAAATAAAAACCCTTTGTGTAAGGAGCCTATCTTATAGTGCACAGTTGGCTATCAGGGCAGATGCCGGGCAGGCAGCCTGGCACCAGCCTGGCACAGGAGCTCTCCTCCACCTTCCTCTCAGTGAGCGCTTCAGCAGTCAAGAGAGACGCACATTTCTATTCCTCATTCATGTTGATGAGAAAAGGGGAACAGTGATGCATTATAGCACAGACAACATCAGCCCTGACAACATCATTAGCTAAAGAAAACCTAACAGGGAGCTGTCCTAAAGCCGCAGCCCTTACCCCAACCATAAAGTTACCTTGTGGCTACTGTGTTTGCCGCCACACAATACTCCCTGGAAGACTGCCACTCAGATCCAGTAAATCAAATACCAATTACAGATACACAGGCATACAAATCAAACATCTACTGACAGTGGAACATGGAGAACTCTATTTAGAAACAATCTTTTGGTATACATAATTCTATCACTTACAAATATTAAAGCAAATGTGCATGCTTTGATACAGAGGTGCTTCCCTATGTTAGCACAAAACAACTGACAGGTATGAAGACCAACTGCAATGTCCTCAGTGTGCATTGTGACTTGAACTTTTAATTATCAATGCTGAATAAACCACCCCACGAAAATATTTGAAATGTCAGATGTATGCTGAGATACTATTCAAACTGTTAGAATTTGTCCTAATCCTAAACCAAAATCCACTGAAATATTTTTTTCATGAAACTCACTCAGCAACTCAAACAGCAATCTTTTAAATCAAACATTCTAACATGCTAAAACTCAAAGTTAAAATAATTTGAAACTTTCATGCCAAATAAATACTTTAAAAATCCTTGTTTTCCATAATTAAACTACTATGCACCCATTACAGCAGAAAGAATCACACGTAGTAAAAACACTGCAGCTCATCACAGTCTTGAAAGTGAGTCAAGGCATCTCGGCAGCTTTCCTCAGTGCTGTCATGACAATGGTACATGCAGGACCAAGTATACATGTTGCATGTTCACACTGAGGCTGCAATAAAGCTACACTGTGATACAGACAACTCTGCAGAGACCACAGATCCTAAACACCAAAGCTGAGATAGAGCAGAAAGAATCAAGAGCCACTGGGGCAGGAATCTTGATTGTAGCCTTGAAACATGTCAAGTGGCAGGACAGAGAGAGGTACAGGGGTAAAAGTATCTAAGACAGCATAGGTCACAACACATCCCAGACTGAGGAACACTGAAGACACTTAAGCAGAAAGCTATAGCAAAATAGCTCTATAGCAGCTTTGAAAAAGAAAATGCTGTTATTACAAGCAGGTTGAGATAACAAACAAGAAGGAAGTGTATTAATGTGAACTAAGTATTATGCACACATTCATTGACATACTGGATTTTATTTTATCATTATGTGCAATGCCCTTGTTCACAGCATGTGTATAATAGGGGGAAACGGCATGGAGTCCATTCTTCCCTATCACATTGGGGCCAAAGGATCGAACTTGATCATCAGGCTTGAACAGCAAGTGTTCTATCTGAGAAGCCATGGAATGGACTTAAAAGAATTTGCATATGATTAGGGCCCAAGGGAGAAAACAAGACCTTCAAGGTAGGGACTGAGAGAAAATGTTAGATGAAATAAGCTTTACTCTGCTTCAAATCTACACTTTGTTTTTAACATCTAAAACACACAAAAACGTGATCTCTACCTGTTGGGTGTGTGTGTGTGTGTGTGTGTGTGTGTGTGTGTGTGTGTGTACAATTTTAAAGAGCTCCCACATATCTTTGTTGGGCACATAGCATAATATTAGGAATAACTTTAACATTGTTTTATAATTGAAGTAAATTGGAGTATGTGATTAGTTTGATTTGAATTGGGGTTAGTGTCAAAACTACAGGTTTTAATCCTTTATTTACAAATTATTTCCCATTTCTTACTTATGACAGAGAAAATGGCCGTTGCCTCTGCTCCTCTCTATCTCTAATGGCTCGAGTATTCATTGTGAAGCTCTAAGACCTGTGACAAAAGGGCCACAGTGCCTGGGAGTTTTCACCGCAACACAAACTGCACCCAACGCTGTCACTGCTGAAAGCCCCTTGGGAAATAATGGCTTTTGGATTCTGCTAGCCAGCGTGACATGGCATGCAAAATTGCATCTCATGCTGAGCCAACCAGGAAAATGGATGTCATCACTATGTGACATTCAGAATCTCATCTGGAAACTATCATCTTGTTCTGACTGCTAAGAGGGAGTGAAAAGACTGTATTAACAAACTTGAGTTGTTGCTGAATTCTTGCCAATTCATATAAAAACTAGACTAACCTACTTATTTCAAAGAACTTCATATTTGAGACACTTGCAATGTACTTATCAACACCACAATGTGTTTTCAAAGAAGTTCATAGTTAACTGACATTATAGTTCAAATCACTTTTACAATGATTCAAGTTAATGGATTTCTGGGAAAAAATTTACAATGAAACAGTTAAAACTGAGAAATAAATTATACAATTGAGAGCTGAGCTGGTCAAAATTATACACATCCTAATTCATCCCCCTGGTTGAATAAATGCTAGGCTAAAAATCAAAATAGTAAGGCAGAGTTTCAAAATTTGTGACACCAGCACTAGGAAGACCAGAGGCCAAGACTGCAACACTACAAGTTCCAGGCCAGGATGAACTACAGAGCAAGATCCCATCTCAAAAACTCATGGGCTGGATATACAGCTCTGCTCTAGGGCACCTCTTTAGCATGCGTAGGCCCTGGGTTGGTCCTCGGTGCTGTGCTTGTTAAGTGTCTAGTCTGGCTTACGTGTAAGTTAGCCTATTTTAGCGTATACCCCAGTTCCACTTGTTAAGTGTCTACTGTGGCTTACATGTAATTAGCTTATTTTAGCGTATACCCCAGTCCTACTTGTTAAGTGTCTAGTATGGCTTATGTGTAATTAGCCTGTTTTAGCATATACCCCAGTCCCACTCATTCAGTTCTTCTCAGAGCAGAGTGTGCTTGCAGCATGTTATCTGCGGATGTGAAGCTGTGCTAGGCCTAACTGTAAAGTAGAAGAACGAAAATAGATCCATATCTATCACCATGCACAAAACTCAAGTCCAAATGGGTTAAAGACCTCAATATTAATCTGAACACATTGAACCTGATAGAAGAGAAAGTGGGAAGTACTCTACAACACATGGGCACAGGAGACCACTTCCTATGTTCAACCCCAGCAGCAGAGGCATTAAGGGCAACATTGAATAAATGGGACCTCCTGAAACTGAGCAGCTTCTGTAAAGCAAAGGACACTGCCATTAAGACAAAAGGGCTACCTACCCCGCAACAGACAAAGGTCTGATCTTCAAAATATATAAAGAACTCAAGAAACTAGACTTTAAAATAATTAACCCACTTAAAAAATGGGGCACTGATCTGAACAGAGAATTCTCAAACAGAAGAAGTTCGAATAGCCAAAAGACACTTAAGGTCATGCTCAACCTCCTAAGCGATCAGGGAAATGCAATCAAACAACTTTGAGATACCATCTTACACCTGTTCAGATATGGCTAAATCAAAAACACTAATGATAGCCTTTGCTGGAGAGGATGTGGAGTAAGAGGGGTACACTCATCCACTGCTGGTGGGAATGCAAACTTGTGCTAACCACTTTGGAAATCAGATGTGGCAGGTTTCTCGGAAACTTTGGAATCAACCTACCCCAGGATCCCAGCAATACCATTCTTAAGAATATACCCAAGAGATGCCCTATCATACTACAAAAGCTTTTGTTCAACTATGTTCATAGCAGCATTATTTGTAATAGCCAGAACCTGGAAACAACCCAGATGTCTCTCAATGGAAGAATGGATACAGAAAGTGTGGAATATATACACATTAGTGTACTACACAGTGGTAAAAAACAATGACATCTTGAACTTTGCATGCAAATAGATGGAAACAGAAAACACTATTGTGAGTGAGGTAACCCAGTCCCAAAAGGATGAATTTGGTATGTACTCACTCATCAGTGGATTTTAGACATAAATAAAGGTCAGTGAGCCTATAATTCCTGATCCTAGAGAAGCTAAATAGGAAGGTGAACCCAAAGGAAAACATATAGGTATTCTCCTGGATATTGGAAGTAGACTAGATTGCCAGGCAAAAATTGGAATCTTGGGGATGGGGTTGTGGTGGCAGTAGGGGTGATGGGGAGAAGTGGATAGAAAAGTGAGGAGGGGAGGATGGGGAGACCCTGGGGGAATGGGATGGTGGAGATGGAGGAAGGGTGTATAGGGGTGCAGGGAAGAAGATATCTTAATTAAGGGAGCCATTTTAGGGTTAGCAAGAGACTTCACTCTAGAAGGGTTCCCAGGTATCCATGGCGATATCCCCAGCTAGTTCCTTTGGCAGCTGAGGAGAGGGAGCCTGAAATGGCCCTTTCCTATAGCCATACTGATGAATATCTTGCATATCACCATAGAAGCTTCATCTGGCAATGGATGGAGATAGACAGAGACCCACACTGGAGTGCAGGACTGAGCTCCCAAGGCCCAAATGAGGAGCTGAAGGAGGGAGAACATGAGCAAGGAAGTCAGGACCATGAGGAGTGCGCCCACCCACTGAGACTGCTGGGCTGGTCTAATGGGAGCTCACCAAGGCCAGCTCGACCAGGACTGAAAAAGCATGGGATCAAACCGGATTCTCTGAACGTGGCCGACAGTGAAGGCTGACTGAGAAGCCAAGAACAATGGCACTGGGTTTTGATCCTACCGCATGTACTGGCTTTTTGGGGAGCCTAGTCTGTTTAGATGCGCACCTTACTGGACCTAGATGGAGTGGGTTGGACCTTGGACTTCCCGCAGGGCAGGGAACCCTGACTGCTCCTTGGACTGGAAAGGGAGGGGGAGGGGAGTTAAGGACGGGGAAGGGAAATGGGAGGTGGGGAGGAGGCGGAAATTTTTAATAATAATAATAATAATAAATGAAATAAAAAAAATTTAAAAAGGCAGTCCTTTGCCATCAGACTGGAATTTACATCTTGTATTTGGAAGCTGCAAATATCTTAGCTTGGTTTCTGCAAAATGTTCCAAAATGTAATTAAACTGAAAAAAAGTATTCTGAGAACATTCTCTTATGCCCATAGATCAGTGCCTCAATGATATTTGACTCAGAAATAAAAATAATTTTCTTATAATTTTAAAATGGGGAAGAATCACATTGATAAACCTAGCTTTGATTGAGTTTACTATTGGCTTCAATATTTTCAACTTTTTTAACATTAAATGTGCTGTGTCAGAAATCATTTAAATAGCTGTGAGTCTGTTGTACAGCCACTATGCCCAAGCCAAGGAGTCACCATCTTCCCATGTTCATAGAAGCAGCAGCAGGGACTGTTATATGACTCTCAGTATCCAACAGTCCTCAACAGCTGGATGCAATTCTGCCCTAATTAGAGCGGCCTCATGGTCTCTGCGATGAGTCAATCTAGACTGCAGAAGAGTAGGACTGGGGCTCCATTTATGCAAACATGCGGGAGTCTGTCCCACGGTGGGTG
Source organism: Arvicola amphibius (assembly GCF_903992535.2). Lineage (NCBI taxonomy): Eukaryota > Metazoa > Chordata > Mammalia > Rodentia > Cricetidae > Arvicola > Arvicola amphibius. The sequence goes on along the minus strand of NC_052055.2, from coordinate 2,217,340 downwards.
CAACTTTTCACTGAAGCTGCTTCAGGGTCACCATGCTCTGTAATAGGTCTGATTCTCCAGAGTGAATCTGGAGGAATAGAACGTTGGATGGTCATTATCATCTATACGGGACAGGGTCTCTATTCACCATGCTCTGTAATAGGTCCAACAAACTCACTGATTCTTTGGAGTGAATTTGGGTGAACTGGAACTTTCAATGCTCATCATAATCTATAGTGGATAAGGTCTCTATCTATATTCCAAAGGAGACAATTCTTGAAAGACAACTGTTTTCTATTCTAAGGCAGAAAAACATTTTTTCAACTACATTTTATCTCAGAGACTAAAATCAACTACACATTAATGTCAGTTCTTTAATATTTTGCAATGAAATTAAATATCTAATTATAAAAGAATGGAACTTTAGCTAAACTGCATGATTAAAGCAAGTAACTTCTGAAATACATAAATCCACAAAAATGTAGTTTTAATGCATAATACTAATTCCACACTATAATTAGGAAACATACCTGTTCAAATTCAAACCTTAACCAAATTAAGGGATGGCCTGAGTACTTTGAAATGAACTGCTATGATGGATACTGACTGGAGTGGTATTACTCATTTTGCTTTTAATCAAGTTATTAAATTAGATATTCAAGAAATCAGTTGACTGTAGAATCACACAGTATTAACTGAATTGGCAGTTTCACCATTAAAATTGTCCTAAAAAAGTACACTGCGACATGACCAGAATGAATCTTTTACTATTAAAGAAACTGTTGACTTGAGAATAACATGGTAAACTCATGAAAAAACAGAAAGGAAGATGCCATGTTTTGTCTTCATTGAAGAACTCATGGTATGTGTGGTCAAGGGCTTAACATGAGAAAAATTTTTATGAATGTATAATCTACAACAGTTAAAAGCACCAATATTTGGCTCTGCATAAGCTTTTGTTGGTAGACTCAATGCAGAGGGTTAGCCTGCTAATGTACATTCTTTTTATCCCTGTTTCAATGATGATGTGTGAAAGTCCCCTCTGTGTGCTTATTGATTACCATTAATGAATAAAGAAACTGCCTTGGCCTGTTGATAGGGCCAGAACTTAGGTAGGTGGAGAAACCCAGACTAGATGGAAGAAAGAAGGGCGGAGAGTCAGAGAGATGCTATGGAGCTGCCAGAGTCAGATATGCCGAGTCTTTGCCGGTAAGCCACTGCTACGTGGTGATATACAGATTAATAGAAATAAGTTAAATTAATATAAGAGTTAGCTAATAAGAAGCTATAGCTAATGGGCCAAGCAGTGTTTTAATTAATATAGGTTCTGTGTGGTTATTTTGGTTCTGTGCAGCTGGGACGAACAAGCGGCCTCCCCTCCTACTATACAATGAAGATGTCATTTTTTTAAATGTCAAATCTCAAATGCCTACTAGTTCTTCAATGATGTTCTCTGTGTGTTCTTACTGACTTCTTAAACCTTGCCATAGATTCTGCCCATTTTTTATTTTTGACATCATAGGTAATATGTAAAACATCTAAGATAAAATTCTAGTTAACAACTGCACAACATATTACTATGTTTCCAAAGTTTTTGTGTTCATTGCAAATATTTCATCATTTTTTGAACACCGGCAAATGCATCATATTTATTAGCAGTTCATTGGCTAGGAAGGGACAAGCTTTTTTCTTGAGAGTACAGAAAATTTTACGCTGCTGTGTTGTTATTAACTGTGCTCCCAGTCTTTTAGCACGTGCATTGCCACCTGGTACTAGCATGCTTACATCAGAATTAAAAAAGACACAGGTGCTTCTTGTTGAAAATGAAAAGCCAGCTCAAACATAGTGTTTTGTATCACCATGCTTGGGTCACTGTGAACTAAAAATGCTACATAATTTCATTAGAGATAACTTGCACTCAACATTGCATTCGTGGCTAAGGAATATAAAAATGAAGCCAGGTGATGATGGTGCACACTTTTAATCCCAGCACTTGGGAGGCAGAGGCTGGCAGATCTCTGTGAGTTCAAGGCCAGCCTGGTCTACAGGAGCTAGTTCCAGAAACAGGCTCCAAAGCTACAAAGAAACCCTGTCTTGGAAAATAAAAATAAAATAAAAAAAATACAAAAATGACAATTTTAGTAAGAAATGAGGCATAAATCTTGATGTTGTGGTATGAACCTTTTAGTACAGGTCACTGAAGGGAGAGAATGGTTTGAAGTTGAGCCTTGCCTAGGAAACTGAAAAAAAAAAAAAAATTCATCCCATTAAAAAAAAAAAAAAAAAAAAAAAAAACAAGAGTTGGAAAATTCATTCTTCCATTGTAGAGGGCAGTTTAAAATTTGGAAATATATGCAAATGATCATAAATTACAAATAAACTGTCCAATTCATGAATTTATTATACAATATAAATAAAAATGAGGACCACGTGCTATTATGTGTAGTGTATGTTCAAAGAAATCTGATTTGACTTCACGAGATGGGAATCCATACCCAACACTGTTTGGGTAACCAAAAACAAGAGCCCAAGGACTTAGGGTAAAACTAAACACTACTGTTCTAACAACAATAATAGCAACAACATAGCTATAAAATGACTCCTAATGACATTTGGCTACAGTCATAGATCACATATCCAGTGTCTTGCTCAGCCATCATCAGAGAAGCTTCTTTCTACAGCAGATGGAACAAGTATAGAGACCCACAGCCAGGCATTATGCAGAGAAAAAGAGGCCTTGGACCAAGCATCCCATAAAGGATATCTTCATCAACTGTTTCCCCTAAAGGCATAAGGAACCTTGTAGAAGAGGAGGTAGAAAGAGTGTTAAGAGCCAGAGGGGATGAGGACACCAGGAAACCAGGCCTCTAAACCAACACGAGCAGAGCTCACAGGAACACAGAGACTGAAGCGCATGCCCAGGACCTGCAAGGTCGGCACCAGGTCCTCTGCAGGTAGATTGAGGCTTCCCAATTTACTGTCTCTATGGGATTTCTAGTGTTGCAAACATGAGGGTCTCTGTTTCTTGTGCATTACCTTGGACACTTCTCCATCTGTTTACTGAATCCAACTGCAATGTATTAGATTTTATCTTTTTTATTAAAATTGTTATATGTTTGTTTTCTAATGAAAGGCAGAAAGGGAATAGATCCTGATGGGAGGAGCAGAGGGAGGGAAACAGTGATCAGTACATATTATGTAAGAAAAATCTATTTTTAATTATAGAAAAAAGAAAGCAAACACCGTAAATTAATAAAAACTTCAAAATCAAATGCTAAGTAAAGAAATGTTTGTTCTCAAAAAACATTATTGCTACCGTATTTCGTTCAAGAGAAGCAAAAGTGATAGCGAAGGATGCATAATCTCCATCAGGACATTATGCCCATGGGATTTAGCATCTACGAATCTTGACGAATCCTCATACAGCATGAGCGTTCTAAAGCTGGAGGAATAAAGACAGAACCCTCCCCAGGGCAACCCCACCACTGCTACAGCAACACACCAGTAATCTGAAGGAGAAAATAATCACTGTACCATTGTTTTAGATTATATAAAGAATAAAGACTAATCGTTTAGAACTTATCAATACAATGGTAAATTATGTTAATTTTTTTCTACCCTAATAATTAGTGTTATCTTCTAACAAAAGCAAGGGAAGAATAATAAGGTTAAACTAATCCTCAAAAACTGATAAGTCTGTTTCTTGACACATACCTGTGACTGTTTTTGTTTTGACAGGGCTGCTGGCCATATTCTGAGGCTTGGTATGACTGCTGCTTTGCCAATGCGGCACTCCCAGCAGAGAGCTCCTCTTCCTTCCTCCTGCCTCACTGCAGGCACATGAGGAACTGCTACCACAGGCTGCTGGAAGAGAGTCAGGAATAAACGAGCCATCTTTGTGAAGCCACGGACCAAGGACAGTATTCTGTAAGCCGGGGTAAATTTCTCTCTCTCTCTGGAAAGTATACCCATATGGGCTATGGAACTATGTTACAACACTACTGGAGGATTTCCTCCAGAAGAGACAGAACCAGCTCACCTATGAGTTCCGGCTATGAACTCAGCCAACTGTGGATCAAGCAAATTCGGGGCAGAATGCAACTTTACTAAGCTCACAGGGGTCTTTTCCTCATGTCCTTTTCCCCCTAAAATACACAGGGAACAATTCTACACAGCATTTACATTGCATTAGGCATTATTATTGATACTCAAGTGTATGGCAGGGATTATGATTAGGTTGGGTTGAAATACTCTATACCCTATATATATATAAAATATATCTATATCTATATCTATATCTATATATATATAATATGCCACTTAGGGAACTCAAGCATCAACACATTTTAGTTCCTTGAACCAACAGTCTTTCAAGGATACTGAGAGACAATGGTACTAATTTTTTCAATACAATAATTTCAATAGTAAAGTTTACATTTATGTTAATGAGAGGTTAACAAAGTGAAAAACATAACAATGCGGCAATAACAATTAATTAATGTTATTATTTACGGAATTCCCATACAATATTTTCAAATGAGGGTTGAGAATTCTGGTGTAAAGTACTATAACGCTCTAAGTTAGCACAAATTGTAAAGGGACATTATAAACACAGTACTGGGAGGCCAACCTCCACGTCTGAAATTCCCTTGTGAACGTGACAGTGGAAGCGATTGTTGGGGGGTGGGGGGCGACCACCGTGGATTACAGACAGGTCCAGTTCTTTGGGGGGAACTCTGAGAACCTCGGCGTTGTCTGAGGAAGTGACAGTCACGGCACGGCCCACACAACCCGAGTTAGAGAAAGCTGGAGGAAAGCACTACGGATCTCGCCTGAGCACAGGGTGATGAGCTGGACGGTGAATAAAGTCTGATGTTGCTGCCAGTGACGGTCCAATACAAGGCTGTCAGATACCCCACCGTCCACCCTCAAAAAGTTAATTTTGCTTGCAGAATCAAAGCTCAATGCGGAAGGAACTGCATGAACCATCTAAATCTGGCGTAGCCACAACTGAGAGTAAAGTGCAGCTGGGGGAAACAAGGATCGACAGCTATGGTGAGCTGGTGTTTGGATAGCCCGGCACATGTGGCTGGCGGCAGTGTGGCTCTCCCAGTAACAACACAGTTCCACAAAGCATGCCAACAGGACAGTGAAGGGAAGTGGAAATCTATGTTAAGAATGAGAAAAAAACTGAAAATGTGAAAACAAGTATTTGTTGTACCTGATTATAACAATATATCTAGTATTATGTTAATATGCTTAAAATCTATTTAACACTTTAAATACTAGACAGGCATGGTGACACATGTCTATAATTCCACCACTGGAGACACTAAGGCAGGAGATTGAGTTCTAAGTCAGTAGCCTAATAAACCCATCAATCACTGCCCATCATGAATTATACCTAAGAGAAAATCACAGCACTCTGAGAATTATAACCATATTAAGGATTAAAACGAGTATGTTTCTAAAAATAAAAATAAACAAAGACATAATACTAAATTTTAGAGGAAAGGATGAATATAGAGGGACTGAGAAAGGTCACGGTAGAGGGACACCAAACAACAACCCTCCTGCAGATACAAATTCAGCATGTTTACCATGGGTACAATCCTTTAGAAACCCCAACAGCACTCAGTAGCAAGCGTTTTCAGATCCAGGTCTGTGCATGAGAGTTTCACACAGTTCCTTCCTGTCCTTCAGAATGGAGTATCAGTGACAACGACCCATGATTCCAGACAAAAGGTTTTGAGAACTGGATTCTAATTTTTGCTAATGTCTAGAACAGTTTACTCCAGCCTAGAATCCCCCAACACCATGATTCTTCACTTCTTTGTCTTTGCCCCAAATATTCAGGAAGAAAATAAGCTTCCATGGTCAGCCTTACTCCTGTGGTGCACACTGTAACCGACCCCTTCTTCTCACAGGGCATCTGCAGAATTCCCTCTTGCCTCATGTCACATGGGACACAGGGGGCCTTCGGCACTCTGATATTCTCAAATGTACTAAGTATTCTAGAGGGAGGGAGGCTTTTAGTGATAACGTTTTTATAACCTTGGGTCTCTTGTTGAAATGAGATAATAAAACAGGAGAAAGGCTGTAGAAATGAACTCAAGTGTAAAGGAAATGGGAAGACTCTAAGAAACCACTGCCTGAGAAGCTGGAAGGCAACTAGGAATGAGGGAGAATATGTGCACAGCTTGATGAGGCCACAGGCTCACTCCCCAACACCAACAACAAAACGTTCCTGGGGTTGCACAGATTAATCCTTAATCTCATCCCCAACACCAAACAACAGAAGGCTCCTGGGGGTTGCACAGATTAATCTTATGTATTACAGAATCATTTGTTCCTACTAAATCGCATTAGTTTATCACAGGAAAATGATGGCAAAATTATCTCAAATAGAATATTACAAAATTACAACTGTTCATCAATAAATAGAAATCCAATATAGCACAAATATGACCTCAAAAGGACTAATTTTTGCTATTTACTAGCATTGTTACTGCAGTAAAAAAAGTCACTTCATTGAAAATGACAACAGTAACCTTGTGAAAATTACGTATCGTAACACAGCCTGTTTCATTTAACGATTTTAGAAACTAAAATGACCTATTCTTCCTTTGCAATTTACAGTCTTCTAAATGAATACATGTCACAACTTTTTTTTGCATGAACTATCAAATCGCCAGAGTTAAAGTTCAAAGCAAATGTATTAAATAAATCCAAAGAGTGCAACAACAGATAGGACTGTCCACACTGGTCCTGACAATCTTTCTGCTTTATAAGCAACTATGTAGAAAGTTTCTTCAACAGCCAAACTATGCTGAACACAAGTTCTTATAAATAAAATCACAGATTGTTGAAAAGCATAAAATGGGGCCTCAAGAGATTCTGGCACATAAATAAGAAGAGAATCAGTAACAATTTCAGCACCTAACTCCATGGCGTAACTGCATTGTCTAATCTGAGTCACTAACAACAGCAGCATCTGACCCAACACAAACAACAAAAGAAAAGTTGATTTTGCTAGAATAAAAACTTACAGACCCACTCACCTGCTGCATATGTCTGCTTGTCCTTTTCTGTGGTTGATAGAGGAGCCACGTATACAATACTGGGTCAGTGTTAATTGCTAATCCTTGTACACTACAAAGAAATACAGCACCTAAAATAAAATATTTTAGAATTACTACAGTTCCACAGACACAAACAACAAACTCCTGTAGTTAGGGTGCACACCACGCCTGCAATCGTGCTGCAGGACGGTGACACAGGCACGCTGGCAGAGCACACGGTGCTCTTTGTGTACAGACAGAGTCACAAATGACCTGGGCCTGAGCACTAACCAGAGAATCAAGACCAAGCAAAACAGGACTGAGAGAGTATCCTACAATAAATTATGAGAGAAATGGCTTGGGCCACAAGAAAACTGTACCAGACAGAAACCCAACTCTGAGGCACGAAGACCCCAGCAGTAGAAAAGAAATGCTGCTTTCACAGTGAATAAATAAGATATTATCTCTAAATACCATTCAGATCACTTTTGTCTTTTTAAAAGCAGAAGTAATAAGCATAGAAAGTGTAGCTCATCTTGTGCAAGAGGTAAAATATGAACCCATTAACCATGAGGAGTGAGTGGGTGGGACCTGGAGGGAAAGCAGCGTGGTAATGAGGTCATTCTACAGCTATAGAGAATTCTTCCCTGTCTTCTACAGTCATCACTGGGGCTGTCAATTAACTAGATACAAATGTTGACTAACACTAGTAAACTAGAAACGCATTTATCGTTCCCTAAGCCTCCAGTTCGACACATCCTTCTGACATGTTCTACTTGAATTCTCTGATTGACCACAATACTAAAAATTTGGTTCATTTTGGTAACTGAGAACTCAGTTTTCTCAATAAAGGTAAGAATGTTGTCATGTAATAAAGGTGGTAGAGGTGTCACAGGTGCTTTGGGAACAAGCACGAAAGAGAGAACTACGAATGTGGCCCACATAAATCAGAAACAACTGCAAACACCATGAGACTTTTTATATGCAATTTTTTCTAGCCCATTACATTGTCAAAAGGTTAGGATCCCCACACACGTTAAAAGAACTACATATTTCCCTTAGTCTTGAATTCACAGTGAGACAATGTAAACTGAACATGTATTATTACTAGATTCCAGAGTGCACGCATGTGTATGTGTCAGAGAATGAAAATGTATCTGTGTGCTTCCCTGTTACTCTTGTCAACCAGCTCAAGATAACTAACACTGTTTTAGAAACTACAAAGTTGATTGTCAATCTCCTTGCATCTGACACAGATTTTTTATTATTTCATATTATACTATAGTGATTTAGCATTTTAATCTAGATATATACAATTTCCTATATCTGGGCAAAATTTCAAATGCACAGAATAAAATACTATATGCATGTGTTTTGGTTTATAGACTCATGCAGAAAGTCTAATAAAATTTTATTTGAATCTTGTGTGTGAGCATGCTCATGCATGTGTACACACACACATATATGGGCATGTGTGCACATGTTGTAGAGGTCAAAGGTTGTACTGGACATCTTCCTCAATCATATTCCACTTAATTTTGGGGACAGTATTTCTCTGGGTTTCAATTCTGCTAGACTGACTAGACATCAGGTCTCAGGATCCTTTAATCTCCACCTACTCAGACACTAAAGTAGAAATCTTTTTAATACCAATGTGGCCATTTGTCTTTCTCATAAACATTTTTATTATGATAATGTTCTAAATCAATTAGAATATTGAGTCATCCACATTATAGTGTCTTTAAGTTTTTAAATTTCTATGTTTTAACCCTTAAATGTTTAACCCAATAGATATTTTAACCCTTTCAAAATCACTTTAACAGAAGACATATGAGATGGTACTATGTATTTCTGTTCAATTACAGAACATTTCATACTAAAAGTTTTATTAATAGTAAATTCTTACTTCAAGTATTATCTGATATTTAACATCATAGCCTCACCCCTCACCTGTGAGCTAGTGGAACACATCACAGAACAGCCTCTACTAACAGGACACTACTCTCTATTCTAGCTACAAGTTTTTTTGTTTTGTTTTTGTTTTTGTTTTAATTCTTTGAAAAGCATGGCTGATTTTAAGTACCAGAACTCTAAAACTGTTATCCTTGGAACATTTTTATTGTTTTATTTTGTTCTTTAAAACCAACCAAACAAACAAAAATCCAAGGCTCTGGTTTGTCAGAAAGTAACCTAAAATTGATTTCCCACACTAATAAGTTGGCCTTTGAGGGGGGAAAATGAAGATAAAACTTCATCTTAAATGTAGCCTGCCTAATATTTTTGATACTTACTAGAGCATTCGAGGATAATCTAGAATATGGCTGTTTCCACACTACACAGAACACTCTATGGAATAGTACTATTCTGGAGTACAAAGGATTTTTTTACCCTATCTGACAGTGGTTTAAATAATAGGAGATTCAATTGTGTGTTTTCTCTCGGTAACAAAATCATAAAATAAGATCTAGGTAAAACTGGAGAGCTGGAAACACTAAGTATTATAGAGAACATCAAGGTTAGAAGCTTAACATGGATGTAAAGATTAGATGAGGAATAGGAAGATTAAAAATGGAGACTTCTAATTTCTAAACATTATTTGGTATTGGAGTATCTAGCTACAGCAATTAAGAATGCAAATACATTATTCAGTTAATACAGGGCAATTACTATCTAGGATACAAAAAGAAATAAACAGAATATATTCCAAAAATACAGAATAGACAAAAATATTATGAATTGTTGATACAACTGAAGCAGGACTGTAGTGGACATTACTGTCTCTCTACCCTAATGTCTTAAACAATAAGGAGGAGGTTTAGAATAAAATTAAAATGTAATTAAAAATGATTTTATTTACATTGTGATTCGTGCCTATTCCCATATACTAGGGAAGTTTAGGAAAAACAAAGTTTTATACCAGTCTGGGGTTCACAGTGAGTTCAGGGACACATGCAGAAATCAGGATTCCATCTTAAAACAATATAACTACACTGAAGTTCATCAACTCTTTAATTTTAAAGCTTGACATATAATTATAAAAGATTAAATTTAAGTACTGACAAGGGAAATAAATTTATTAGTGGTAACATATGCTTCAGTCCACATACTCTGAGCCAATCACCTTATTTGTATAAAGGGAATTTACTGAAATACAGCCACACTTGTTGCTCGCTGTCTACGTTAACTTTGCACTCTAACAGGAAAATGAGCAGCTGCCATGAAGATGATATGGCACATGAGCCTAATATTTATCATCTATCTGGCCCTTTAAAAAAATGTTTGCTGAGGTCTGAAAGCACAGTGCTAATGGGAGGTTAAATGATGTAACAGTTTTAAATGTAAAGTGGGAAAATTGCTTTGTGCATGTATCTGTACTTACATATTATCTTTATTAACCATTTACAAGTAAATTGAAGAACTAATACACATTTACTTCCAAATTTGCAATTGTTATTAAAAAACACAAACGTTATCTGCCTGAACATATCTTATTGCCAAGACCCTTTTGAACAATTTACAAATAATTCCTAATACCATAAGCTTCTTATTTTAAAGAGAAAGGTGTGTCCTACAAAATCTTCTAAGCTCTGCTGGGAGGAGGAAGAGCGCCATCCCAAGTAAGGAGGAGGAGCTTCACCCACAAGTGACACATGCACTCTGCAGACTCCTTCTCTCCAAACAAGTATTTGCCCTTATCTAAATTTCTCAACTCTTGCCTGTAATCATAGATTAGATTCACATTTAATTTAGAGAGCTTTTTATTCACCAAAGAATATTAATCAATATCACAACCTCTGGTGTAGTATAGCAACTGATTATTCCCCACACCCATCTAAAGCAGTCAGCAGAGTGTCAGAAAAAGAAAAAGGAAAAGATGAGTCTCCCATACGGTGACGGCACAGAAGAGCTCAGATGAATTCCTCACAAGAATCTCAACAGGTTTCTTCTGAAACGGGATACTCTCAACCTCAGCTTCTCCTATGTAATGATAAAAGTATTCTATTTGGGACCAAGATGGACTAACCAGACCATGTTCTAACTCCTGTGTGAGAAAAAAGAAACTAAAAAAATCATTTTAACGAGACCCTGGAAATCTGCTAACAGAGGACTATAGACAACGAAATTTGAAGAACAATTAAACATTACTCTCAAAACTGTCACATTCTACTGCCACGCCCAACCACTCCAGAATGACACCCAGAAGAAGGCAGCCATCTACCAGCTGGCAGAACTGACAAACCAAACAGACAAAGTGGAAGTGAGAGAACTGGTGGTTGAAACTCTCAGAAAAGAAGCCAACGGCAAGAGATCTGTACACAGGACTCAGCAGGTCTTCAAATGAACGCATGTAAACATCCGACAGGCCAGGGAAGAGGCCCAATGTACAAAAGACCAAAAACGTATGAGAAGCTGTTCAACAGCAGTAATCATTCCAGAAATGAGAGCCAAACTACAATGAAGTGTAGCAATCCATGCCCATAAAACGTCTAAAATCCACACACAGAGAATGCCTACAAGTGTATATAAGAATATGGAAAAATGCCCCCACAAACATTGGTTATGGGAATGAAATGGCTCAGGTACTGTGGAAAGGAGATCAGCAGCTCCCGAAAAGTTCAAGACTTAGCACACGACTGACTCAGCAGTTGCTCTAGACGCACACTGTCCAAGTGTGCGTGCAAGCATGTTTATGTGGTAAGGAGCAGTAGTCACAACAGCCAGGTAGGAGCAATATGAATATCCATAATATAATAGGTAGAGAAATAAATCATGGGCTTCAGACACGTGCAAAGTGTGGTAACAAATAAGAATAAATACTGATATGGCACAACATGGATAAAGTCTGAAAACCTCATGTTAAATGAAAGAAGCCAGATATAGAATCTTCAGAACAGAAAAACCATAGGAACAGAAGAGACTGGTGGCTGTCACGAACTGGGGAAATGGGAAGCAATTACTTAAAATACCAAATTCCTCTTACAAATTAGGATAATAACGGCAATACTGTTTTGCAACTAAAATAGAGTTAGAGACCATACAACATTTAAATAGAGTTAGAGACCATACAACATTTAAAGAGTTAGAGACCATACAACATTTAAATGCCAGGGACTTGTTTAACCTTAAAACAGCTAACTTTATATTACAGTCATGTACCTACATCAAAATCTAACATATCAAAAAGCACATATCATTTTTGTAACTAAGTGTCCACACAAGACAGACCCATTAGATCATAAAGTAACTGACAAATTCTTGTTGCCTAGTGACTGTAGCCTTCGAAATGCCCCATTGCAATGCCTCCTAGTGTCTTCACGGTGTTTCTGGAGTAACAAAGCAACTGGGATGCCAGTCAGGTGAAAACACTTAGGTAGAGTACATAATTATGACTTAAAGATCATGGTGTTTCCACTGTGACTCTAACAGTAACAACACACATGAACGCATACATGTACACAAGGTATGATGCATACACAAGGAGAAATCATCTAATAACACATTTATGAAAAATCTTAATTCCATCATGTTCAAAGACAGTTCAAAAGCATGATTTGTAGTGCTATCAATACTACTAATAAAATAATCAGGCAATATTAATAACTTAAAAAAATAAATCTAACAAAATGTGTGGGACACAAAAAACAACTTAAAAATACTGCTGGAGCATGTTTAGTATCAAATTTGTAAACCAATTTGGTATCTTATATTAAAAAATAAAAAGAAATCAAATTGGGATGGTGCTGGGAGCAACTGAGGAAGACTAGAAAGTAGCATGAAGAGGTGGATATGATCAAATTATACTCTTAAAGAACAATTTTCCCCAGAATATTATAGTAAGAACTTAAACAAAAGTAAACCTGGATGAGAAATTAACAACAGTTGGACTACTGTTAAGATTCCTCAATAACTTTAAACTACTAGCAAGCATTTCAATTGCTACAGATTGCAGTCCTTCCTAAATCACTAGATGCTCAAATCCTCACTTTAGGGTTATCTTATTTCATGGTGACAATATCTGGAATTGAATTTCAGCAGAGTTATTTCCTCAAGGCTAGGCTTGTACTTTCTCAGATTAAAATGAAGATAAAAATACATACACAATTCTTAGTGTAGTGGAGGTAATGAATAAAGCAACTAATACAGATGAAGCAAAATAATATCTATGCACAATAACCAAAGAGTGCATCCTAATACTTTCATAGTAAGGACTCAATAACCCAAGGTGTATGTGAATTTGCATTTATCTTCACATACTGAGATTCCTAGGCTAAGTATCACTTACTGCAGTCTCTGGTGGTGTAAGATGTTTTGAGAGCAGAGATTTTCTTTCAAGCATGGAATAGTATAAAATAATTCAGCGCTGCCCTGGAATGTTCCCACTTAAACTCTGTGCTCTGTGCTCACTGAATGAGTTCTAAACTTGTGTCTCTTACATAACAAGAATGGCAGTAGATGCTGGAGAAGGAACACAGAAACCGTCTTAAGAGTTTGGTAGAGGGAACTATTTGGGGGGCATGCTTCTATTATTCACTGACAAAACATTAGGCTAACCAGGAGTCACATCTTTAAGTACACAGTTACTTATGTTTTCATTTATAGAACTGACAGAAAAGCTGGAGAACCACGAGAGGAAGAACAGACCCCATCATACGATGCCCAGAGGCAAGGACACCCAGACTATCCCTTAGAGTGGTGGAAACAGCGGTGATTTTCCTCTCAGGGATTGCTGAGGCCTTGAGCAATGCCACTTATTACAAGTATTACAATGATAATATAAAGACCAAAAGCAATTTCTAATATACTAACAAAAATTGATAAAACTTGGTAATTCATGGTACAAAGAGATCTGACATATTTCTCTTGGGTTTTGCCAACAGGAAAGCTAAATTATCATGGAATGATTATAAAGTCAAATGGGCAGATGCTAAGAAAGGAGCTGCTTGCTGAAATGGAGTGAGTATAAAATCAAAGCTGCACATTTTGCAAGTCACTAACTTGAGCTTGGCTTCTCTGTTGCTGTCTTTAACAGCAATATATCTTAGGAAATTAAGTCTACTTCAAAAACTTTAAAAAACTTTGACAGAAAGCCTCTAGTCAACTTAGTTGGAGAGGGACGATAACAGCATTTGTGAAAGACTAGTGCTGTGTCCTATGTCCAAGAAGAAGACTTAAAGATTTCTCATAGATGTTATGCTCATAATACATGTATGAAACAAAAATTAATGAGATAAGAGACCAGAAATTTGAAAAAAAGCAAACAGGGATGTATGGAAGGATATGGAGGGAAGAGAGGAGAAAAGAAAGAAGGAAGAGGAGAGGGGAAGAGAGGAAGAGAATGATGTAATTATAAGCTAAAAAAATAAAATAATTTAAAATAAACACACAACAAAAATATAACATTATCTCCACTTAGTAATCAATCCTAGAATCATGACTTTATCAGTGAGCCACCTCTGTGCCACCTCTGATATGTTAAATATACACTACCATCATCTATCAGGTTTAGCAACAAAATTTAACTTGAATGTAGCAAATCTAACTTCTAATATACAGGAAATGAAAGGGACAGAACAAAAGTTTAATACACCATGAGGGTAAAACTATAAAAAGCCTGAAGTGATGCCTTGGAGGAACATGGGGAAAGAAAGGTCCAAAAGACAAGACATTTAAGAGACTCTTGATTGCTTAAATGAATTCTGATTTAAACACACAGGTCTCTAAGTAACATTGGCGGGGGCATTAACTAGTCAAATTTCAGTACTGTGTCATATGGGGATGACTTCAAGGAATTCTCTGTTCACTGTGCTGAGAGAGTAAAGAGAATGCTGACTTTTATCTATAAGAATTAGATTTGAGAAATATATTATTAATATTGAGGCATGTAGACTTGGCACATCATAATATTGTGTTTTGTTTCTAAAAGATATAAGCAACAATAAATTAACAAAGCATGTTAACATTTATCCAAATTAAAAGTGTCCAATATACAAATGGTACTTTATGTTTAACATTTTATCAGTAAAATCTTTTTTAAAGTAAATGTATAAAAATCCATCTCTGAGTACAGCCAAAATGAAATGCTTAGGCTTCTTAAATGTATCTCAGAGCCCTTGAATGTGAAACCAGTCAATTTCTGATGTGGTCACAACGATCTGTACTAGAAATGTGGCTCCTTTGTAAATATATAATTTAAATTTCTCTACTTGGGCAAAGACAAAAGAATTGCATTTTATGAAATGACTGTTGAAATGAGTGTTCTTCAATGAAATATTTTTAGATGAAAGACTTATATGTTATTACTTGGATTCTACATGGAAATATGACAGATCACAAGATTAAAACACTATATGTACCTACATGGTAGCACTATTCAATTACTATCAGACTCAGCTAATAGTTGAGTTTCTGATTTTTGAGTCTATATCCCAAAGCAAATGGTCAAGATTACAAGTTTAGAAAAATTCATTAAGTATTTATTATTACAGTAAAATAGATAAAAATTCAATATGGCATATTAGTCAAATTAGAATATGTTTGAAGGGTCACTATATTATTCCACAATGTTAGACAGCAAAGCATGAGTAAAAGGAGCTAGGATGGTGTCATGCTTTGTTTCTAAGACTTGCTTGGAGAGAAAGCAGAAGCGCATCGTGCACTGCTGGGGACACCACGCACACTGGTCTCAAAGCAGAGTAACAGAGTTACTGCTGAGCAGGCTTCCTTCCTGCAGCTGTCATACTGAGATATTGTACAGGTTTCTGGGAGTCACCTCGCTGTGAACCCTGGAAACTGCAATAATAACCACCTTGGCAAGATATGCTCATGGGTGTAGCACTGATGCCAATGTCAAGGGCGCAACCAACTGCTTGATGGTTTTATTTAAGGTCTTCTCCACAGGAGGGAAAACATGTCTTGTATGATAAATCTGGTCAAGAATCCATGTCTGAGGCACTCAAAGGCCCCAGGGGTGGACATCTATTCGTCTGCTGGAAAGAGACAGCATCAAACTACCTTGTAAACGGTTCTCTCTCTAGCTATAGATAAGTGCCTCTCTCAGATCTTGTCAAAGAAGTGTCTTTACGCAGTAGACAGTAGTTAGCCCAGAACCCACAACCAGTCACAGTGTAGTAGAGACACGTCAGTGCGGTGCTCAACCATAAACGTCATTAGCCCTTCCACAAAGCTCAGCAGCCAGTGCAGGAGAGGAAAAGATGATTATGAGATTCAAAGGTTGGAGAAGAGTCTTCTGGATATGACAGGACCACCCTGTTCATAACCTCGCAGCATCTGTGGCCGCCTGCACAAGATCAAGACAGTCAATATACTGGAGTGGAGAGATTCATGAAACCCACCACTATCTGAGGATCTATGCACAGCTGATGGCATCTGGGAAGAGAGAGTCAGTTTTCTTTAAGGGTGTGGCTCTTAGTAGGTAGACCATGCTCCAGTGAATGGCCTAGGAGAGGGAGGGAGGATATATGGCACAAATTGAACTTGACAGTTTATTTTTCAAAAGGAAACCAAAACACAATGAATGTACTAATAACTTTTTTATTGCCATGCCAAACCCCATGACAAGGCAGCTTACAAAACAAAGTGTTTAATTGTGACCACAGTTTTAGAGGGTTAGAGTAGCTGAGGGCAGAGGAAAGACACAATGGCAGGAAAGTCTGAAAAGTCATAAACTTTTTTAAATACTATATCATTTCTCCCTTCCCTTTCCTCACACCAAAGTCTCCCATATACTGCTCTTCATTCTCTGTAGTGATGAGGCAAGCAGGTCTGCTTTTCATCCCGCCCGGCTCCCGCCCGGCTAGCTTTACACCCGAAATAACAACACACAAATTGTATTCATTTAAACACTGCCTGGCCCATTAGCTCTAACCTCTTACTGGCTAACTCTCACATCTTGATTAACCCATTTCTATTAATGTGTGTAGCACCACGAGGTGGTGGCTTACCAGGAAGATTCTAACCTATGTCCAACTTGGGCCAGAGCTTCATGGCGACTGCCTCACTGCCTTCTACCCAGCATCCTGTTCTGTTTACTCCACCTACCTAATTTTCTGTCCTATCAAAAAGCCAAGGCAGTTTCTTTATTAACCTATGAAAGTAACACAGACAGATGACCCACCTACATCAATCCTATTTCAAATTCATGACCTCTTTTTTTTCATTATTTTTATTACAAGCATTTATGCATATATATATATATATATATATATATATATATATATATAGATTCCCAAATATAACCAGCTCAGTCTATATAATGTTATTAATATGTGTGTCCAGATTGACAGTTCAGTATTATATAACAAATTAGCGTGTTCTTCCCTAGAGAACTATTTCACCCACTTTCAGCATTCCTTGGTTGTCTGTAACTCTTTGTATATGGTTGCTGTCTTGGATCCCTGTACCCCCACCCTATGCCCTGGTCTACTGTGCCACATCTACTAATGGCATTCTCGTTCAGTTCATGTTCAGGGTCACAGTGGTAATACTTCATGGGTGTGACTTCTAACATTCCTAAGAGACAAGAAAACTCCCCCATCTCTTTCCACTCCTTCCACAATGTTCCCAAAGACTCACCAAAGGGGTTGTTTTGCAGATGTATCTGCTGGGACTAGGTACCACAACCCTGCCTTCTGATTGACTGTGGTTTGCTGAAATGGTCTCCAACTGTTTAAAAAAGTAGTCTCCCTGATAGGGAGTGAGAACTACCCTTATTTGTAGATATGCAGACAAATGACAAGATATATGAGGATTGTTATTATGCTGGTTTAGTAGTGACTGTAGGCTCTCCTTTAAGACTGATGACTTCTCTAGCACTGAGCAGTTGGCAAGATTTACAGTAGTGGGCAGAGCCAGTCTTAAGTACAAATAAAGAGCTTACATCTTGATCAGTAAACAGAAGGCAGAGAAAGATGCATTAAGAATGATGTAAGTCTTTTGAAACTAATTTTTGCCTGGTGATATTACTTCCTGATGTAAAGTCACATCTCTTCAGCCTCCCCTCATTGACCAACTGAGGACCAAATATTCAAAAAAAATGAGAGCACTGGTGGAGGGGGACATCATTTAAGCTACCACAGAGGTGCAGGGAGATGGACTGGATGGGAGGAGCTGGCAGTGAATGTGATAAATTTCATTGTCTGAAATTCGCAGTTAATTAATAAATACTTTTTACAGTGAAAGACAATTAGCTTTCCCAAGAGAGATGAAGAGAAGAGTAGACAACCATGACATTGAGAACTCTGAATGAATGACAGCAGTGTCTGTGAGGACCAGAAGGACAGAGGCTAGAGTACCAAGCACTCAGCACTGAGCACCTCCAAAACCAAGAGGCCCAGGGAATATTGAGGGATCAGACCATGGGGTTACGAGCACCCAGAGAAGTGGGAAGCAGAGGAGGACACAAATGATCCAAACGTGGAAAATGCCAACTTTGTCAAATACTACCACCAGAAGGATAAAGTGAGGACTGAGAAACACTGGATAAACTTGAGTCCCTCATAACTTGACAAGAGCAGCTTCGACGGAACAGAAGTGGGGTAACAAACTGATTAGAAATGTTTAGAAACACAAGACGACATGGACGGAAAGGGGATAGAGGATTCTTATAACAAGGTTTCATGTGAACAAAGTAATTGAATATGGTGGATGGGTAAGAGAAAATGAAACCCAGGGTAGTGTCTGATTCTTAAGATGGCAGAGGAAGCAGCACATCTTGTAGATGGAAGTGTTTGTACCATATGGTCCCATAGCCATTCAGTTCCAAATAAGCACACAGAGGTTTATATAAGTTATAAACTATTTGGCCTATTATCCTAGGCTTATTATTAACCAGATCTTACAACATAAATTAACCCATAATTCTTGTCTATGTTTAGCCATGTGGCTTGGTATCTTCTTAGTAAGGCATTCTCATCTTGCTTCCTCTGTGTCTGGCTGGTGATTGTGTCTCTGCCTTTCCTCTTCCCAGAGTTCTCCTCATCTGGTCACCTTGCCTATATTTCCTACCTTCATAATGGCCAACCAGCATGTTATTAAATCAATATGAGTGACAAATCTTTACAGTGTATAAGAGCATTATTCCATAGCAACATCTATAGCTGCTGAAGCTGATCCAGCAGAGAGGAAAGCATGAATGGTCTTGACATTGAGGAAGAGGGACCTACTGCTGTAGTGTCCTTGAGGAAGAGGATTGTTGGAGGAGCTGCTTGTTTGTCCCCAGCTGCTCAGCCCCGAAATAATCACACAGAAACTATATTAAATAAATCACTGCTTGGCCCATTAGCTATAGCTTATTGGTTAACTATGCCATATTTCTATACCGCCATGTGGCTGTGGCTTACTGGGTAAAGTTCCCTCCAGTTCTGGTGAGGCTCCATGGCTTCTTTTTGACTTTGCCTCCTTCCTCCCAGCATGCAGCTTAGTTTTCCGCACCTACCTAAGTTCTGTCCTGCTATAGGTTGAAAGCAGTTTCTTTATTCATTAATGGTAATCCAGGATGTTAATTATATAATAACACATGGAAAATATTAGCTACTATTCACAGGCTTTCCCACACTCGTCCTAACAACCCAAGAAGGTAGGTTATATTTAAACTCTTTATATATGCTAAAATTGAACCTTAGAAAAAACATATCTAAGTAACATATCTAAAGTTAGTAAGTGTGGAGAAGAGGATTCAAAATCAGGTCATTTGACTATTAAAATCTGTACTTGCAGTTTCTGTTCAAAATAACTACTTCTCCTTTAGTATCTGATACTGCTGTCCATAAAGTATTCATGTTAAGCAAATACACTTTTTTCCTCATCCCTTAGGCTCTACGTCACTGTTTCTCCCAAACTGTCGCCTCTTGCCCATCATTTACTAGCTTTATCTCACTCCATAGCATTTTCCAACCTCAAATGTTATATATACATCCGACCATGAGCATATGTTTCCTATAATAATTCAAAGGACTGATAGTACTTTTTGTATTTTGAATTATAATAAAATACATGACAATGTCTATTTACTTTGAGTAAAAGGCTAAATTTAAACCGTCTGTTATATTATAGTTCTTATTTGTTTATATCAAATTAGGTCACGTGTGATTGGTACATGAAGCTATGCGGTCACTCCCTATGTGTAACCAAATCATAAAACTGTGATGTATTAGACTAGATTAAAGCCTCCCCCAACGTACACCAAAGCTAATAACTTTCTCATAATAATAGAAACTCTTTCCTTTGACCTGAAACGTCCCTGCTCTGTTAATCACTACCTAGGTAGAGAAGATGGAGTGCAGATGACGAAGATGTTAGGATGTGAAAAGCTCTCTTGGCTCACACTGGTTCTGATCTTTATAATCTGGAGAAATATCATTTCAATGCATGTGTCCTCAAGGACCTGGCCCTGAAATTATAAAGCCCTAGAAGTAAATGCTATACTGCCAGCTGTGCTGGTTACAACTACTAGCTATTCCATCCAAATATTAGTTCATCCATGCTATTAGCTTTTTATAGCTAGCCTGCCACTCACTACATAAATCAGGATGGCCTCAAATTGAGAGTTATGCCTGCCTCTACCTCCCAAGTACTGAAAGTAAAGGTGTGTGCACCCACACCTGGTGGCTATTTTTTTGATCATTGCTTTTATTAGTACTTTAGTTATAAAGTTCTTCATGGTTTTTTTCCAGTTTTTCAAGACAGGGTTTCTCTGATTGGGGCCTGTCCTGAAAGTAGCTCTTGGAGACCAGGCTGGCCTCGAACTCAGAGATCTGCCACCGTCTGCCTCACGTGTGCTGGGATTAAAGGCATGTGCCACCACCGCCCAACTTCATGTTTTTAATAACTGATCTAATAATAATAATAATAATAATCTAATCCCATTTCCTCTAGCAGTCCTATTAATGTGATGAGATTCCATAGACGAGAAGAGCTCCTTCCTCAATCAACTACAACTGCTATGGTGCAGAAGCAGAAGGTGACCAGCCAGTAAAACAATATTTCAAGGACAGACAGAAAGGAAGATCCAGTGTCTGGTGGGGAAAAGGTGGGGGCAGTTTTGTAAGCACATTCAAGGACTGAAACACTGTAGTGTTCAAAAGATAGGGACTAGCAGTGCACATTCTAATAAAGGCTAGCCGCTGGGCAGTGGTGGTGCACGCCTTTAATCCCAGCACTCAGGAGGCAGAGGCAGGTGGATCTCTGAGTTCGAGGCCAGCCTGGTCTACAAGAGCTAGTTCCAGGACAGGCTCTAGAAACTACAGGGAAACCATGTCTCAGGGGGAAAAAAAAAAAAACCAAAAAAAAAAAATAATAAGGCTTTTCAGGGGGGTTTTCAGGGTGTCTGTGAGGATTCATGTATGTCTCAGGCAATCATACCAAATAGCACCTTTGTGTCCATTTACTCTTCTTCATGATGACAGAGTTATTCTGCAGCAACTGCTGATATCAGAATAAAATAATTCTACTCATTAATTAACCAGTCTAGGTAAGAGAAGGGTGTGCTAATTAGTCTCACAACCTAAGGGAACATGATGACCATTCTAGACACAGCCTCTACAAGTTATCCTCCTCAAAACTGTCAGGGCAGTACTCTCTCCCACACCATGAAGACCTGAGATTGATCTCTAGCACATGAGAAAGCTACAAACGGGGCATGATGCTTTTAATCCAATGTTGGACAGGCAGGAGGCCCCTGGGGACTCTTTGACCAGGTGGCCTAGTGTATCTGTTGAGGCCTAGAGGTCCCAGCGAGGGAATACGTTTAAAAATCAAGATTGGTAGCTATTGAAGAACAACATCTAAGGGACACTTGTGGCCTCCTTATTAGGTGCACAATACAAATATATACATGCCTGCACATACATGCATGTGTGTGCATGTGTAAACACTCCAGTGTGCTTTACGTTTACAACAGAAGTACAATGATACAGTTCATTCATGGAGAATGAAGTCTCTGGTGCTCTGCTGTAGTGCCCATGGCCCCACTTTCATTTTAGTTTAGAAAGGAACAAGTAAAATGTATTCTGTAAAGCAAAATCTGTTCTTATAGGGTCTGAAAAATAAAGAGGATTAGTTGATTTTTTTTTAAATAGCAAAAGAACAATGCAAAACTTGAGAAACCACATGAAATGAAAACTAATCTCCCTAAATAAAATTCACTGGCATGCATCCTATCAATTCGCTTACATGTGGTTCTTGGCTGCCACCCTGCTATAGCAGTAGCAGCATGGATCAGCCACAACTCAGAACAGAAAAACTTAAAATATTCATTATCTACATTCAAAAAATTCTGCCAGAGGTGGAGAGATGACTCAGAGGTTGAGAGCACAGCCTGCTCTTCCAGAGGTCCTGAGTCTTAGTCCCAGCAACCACATGATGGGTCACAACCATCTGTAATGAGATATGATGCCCTCTTCTGGCCTGCAGGCATAAATGCAGACAGAACACTGTATACATAATAAATAATCTTTTTAAAAATCTGCCACCACTGATAGAAAAAAAATGAATAGAGTTTCAGACCCATTACTCTGAGATATTAAATACCTGTCTTAGTTCCCCGGTAACATATCTGAAGGTCTACTGGATTTTCATGTAAGATCACCTAAGGCCCCTTCCAGTAATGACACCAAGTGACATGGTGACCTCCAAGCATTTACGTTACGAGCATCATAGAACTTACAACCAACATTTAGCGCAAAGAAAAAAATTTTAAAACAGTTAAAGAACTTACCCTTCAAATTGTCCATCACAAAAAAAAAAAAATTGGCCATCACTATTAACTCCTTTGCACTGGCACTGGAACATCTAGACACCGTTTTCTGAGTTACATAACAAACTACCCACCCCAGCCTTTATTACTGCTGCTGGGTTAGACTAAAGGGGGCATGGATGTGCTTAAATAGTATCAATCAAAAATAAAGTTACAGAATTCTCAAAGACAGCAGTTTCTTAGTTATAAAATTTATAATAAAATGCTTTCATATTCTGCTATCAGATAACAAAAAAACCAGTAATTCTTTATATTTGGTAATTCATTATTCTTGTACACTGAGTTGAATCTAGGGAAGGAGGGAAGATATTTGCACATGAGAGCTTGTGCTAGAGACAGCTCAATATTGGTTGCCTTTTCTCTTGCTCTCTACCTCAGTTTGTACAGCGTCTCTCACTGAACCTGAAGCTCAACGAGGGAATGGCTCGATGGGCTCGCCAGTGAGCCTACAGCAGCCTAGCTCCAGTTCCCAGTGCTGATATTACAGGCACTGCAGTCACACATCACAGTGAGCCTCCAGCAGCCCGCCTCCAACTCCCAGCACATCAAACTCTTCTTATTTCTGTGTGTGCATGAGTATGTATGCCTGTCCACATATGGACACAGGTGTATATATGGTATGCAACATGTAAATGCATATGAAGGTCAAAAGCTGATGCTGGGAATATTCTCCCCCATTGAATTCTACCTTATTCTTTAAGGTGGGGCCTTTCAATATATCCCAGAGCTCAACTATTGCTACTCTCGCCAGCCAGTTTGACGATTTAGAGGTACCACGTCTGCCTTCTGGCTGGAATTAAAGGCAAACTTCCATGTTCACTGGACATTACGTGAATTTTCATCATCAGGCTCAGGTCCTTATGTTGGCACACAACACTCTACCCTGAGCACATACGCAGCCTTACTCAGAGCATAACTGAGCTGTGCCTCACCTAGCCAGTGAACTAGATGGTCAGGCCTGTCTCACTCTGCGTTTAAACTGCTCCTTATTACAGACAAGGATAACCAACACAGCAGACAATAAAAGTCCTAACTGCTTTTAAAGATACATACAGTATTTTTATATAAAATGCAGACTGTATTCTACTAGAATATCCACCATATCTATGAATCTTTAAGATTACATTCACCCTCTCAATTCTTTAAAGAAATTATACTGCCCTAACAATCCACATATTTTGCTTTCAAGTCAAAAATGTTAAAGACCTAAAAGTAAGCCAGGCCTGGTAGCTCACATTTGTAAAATCCATACTCGAAAGGCTGAGACAGATTTGCCAAGAATACTGGGCCTATCTGAGTCATACAGTCTGTTCTAAAACAGCCTAGGGCAAAGAAAAGAACCTGTTCCAAAAAACAAAAATCAAAATGCAGTCTAAGGAAGAATACTACTAAGAAACAATCTGCTCAAAAATTTTAAAATGTACCATGAAACTTTGGAATAAAATCAATATCCTGATATTCATTTAAAATGCTGCATTTAAATGTTGTTTTATGGATGTATAATTATTTTCAATAAAATTATCATTATATTTTATTTTTGGCAAAGAACTACATTTTACAAAAATAAAGTCATGTATTCTACATCAGTAGTCAAGACAAAAATTCAATTACACCAAGCATGGAGGCAGGGACATTTAATTCTGCACTTTGGAGGCTGAGGCAGGTAGAGCTCTGAGTTTGAAGCCAGCTTGGTCTACATAGTGAATTCCAGGAGAGCCAGAGAGAGAGAGCCAGAGAGAAAGAGCCAGAGAGAAAGAGCCAGAGAGAGAGCGCGATCCTGTCTCAAAAGGGAAAGAAAACTTAAGGATTCAATGACTACATGGATGACATTGCCCCCCCCCATAGGCTGATATATTAATATGATTAGTCCCCAGCTGATGAGCTATCGGGAAGCATTAGGAGGTGTGGCACTATTGAAGGAGGTGTATCCCACATGAAGTCCATTTAGTCTCTCCCTCCCCCTCCTCTCCTGTCCCTACTCTCTGTGGATCAGAATTTAGCTCTCAGCTCCTTCTCCAGAACCACACCTGCTGCCTGTCACCATACTCCCTGCCACGCTGATTATGGACTAAACCACTGAAAGAGTAAGCAAGCCCACACTCAATTTTATAAAAAATAAGAGTTGCCTTGGTCCTAGCATCTCTTCACAGCAACACAACAGTGACCAAGAAACTATCCCACACCAAAATATAACTCACAAAATAACTTTAAGATCAAAGCATTCATAATAATATTATATAACTTAGAACTGAGCAAGAACTGCTACTGGAGTAGTCATATACTTAAAAATATATTCCTACACCTTCATTGCAATAAACGGATTTTAAGTTTAAAGATGGAAATATCAAGCAGAAGTGATCAACATTATATATACGTTCAGAGTAATTTTACACTGGGGACTAATCTACTTTCATATGTTAGTGGCAGAGGAAAGGAGGCACCACAAGGTGGTGCTAATGTCCCCCAATAACTGGCTGGGTAGACAACTACAGCCATTCAGATGAGGCCTAAAATGAGATTCACCAATCAGAAGGGTGGATAGTGAGTGCCACATTTTCTAGTCCAACAGAAAACTGAGACAAATACTTTTGGGATGTTCAGATTACTTGTTTCCAAAAACAAACAAACCTGAATTTATAATTGCCAAGTATTAATATTAGGTTCACATTAACAATCTTGGAAGAGAGAGAAAGGGAACAAATCAACTGTTTGAAAACACTTGCAATTCATGAGAAAATAGAGTTTTTACAAAGATTTTTTTTTAAAAAAATCTCAATTTACCAAAACAGAACCTAGATCTTAGAGAAGTAGAACAGCGTGACATGGGATCACAAAACTTAACATGGGAAATGTTGTGACTGTAAAGGTTTTTTGAATGCTTAGGAAAAAAGGTAATTCAAAATCAAATACATGGTGGATCCAAGGCCACAATGTCACTGCAGCCCTGCCTGCTTCTGAAGTCAGAGTATGGGAACTTGGCACTACACATGTGCCACCCAAGACAGATGAATTTATTTTTAAAATCTCAGATTTAATATTATAAACTGCAGTGTTTTTACTGCACACACAAAATAATCACAAATATGTTTTACTTTCATTAAACAAGGATATTAAGTACTTTCCCTATCATCCTCCAGCATGTAAGTTTTGGATTATATTGCATTATAATACTTGACTGTAAAAGTGGCTGAGTTACTTCTTTAAAAAAAAAAAAAAAGAGGAAACTTTTAGTCAATTTTGGTCAGGCATTACAGTGAAAATTTTAACAATTTCTAAAATGGCTGTAAATATACTTCTGATATTTATGTGAAACAGTGTTATCAACAACATTTTTAAAAAATCAAATATCAATCAACTCTGACAAACACTGAAGATGCTCTACATTCCTGTAGTGACAAACATTCAGATATTTAATTCTTTATGTAAAAATAAGTGTATCATTTTAATCAGTATAGTAATAAATGGTAAACAATCTGTATAGTAGTAAATTCATATATATGAACTTTTAATATAAATCTATTAATGATTTATTATTAGCAAATGATTTGTGTAACTACAGAAACCTGGGATCACTCAGAATTTGATCAACTGGAAAGGCGTCACCAGTGGAAAATATATGAACTCCATGTGGCACGAAACCCTGCTGTGGTTCGCAGTGAAGATCACTACTTCCGTTTGCTGAGTGTCAGCCTGTGCCAGGCAACAAGGTGAGAATGGACATTTGTTCCTGCCTGGGCAACACAGCTACCGAGAAGGTAATACTACTTCATGACAAATGAAGGACTATAAAACAGAGCGACTGAATAACTTTCCCATAAACAGCCAACACTACACAGACATGCTGAGATCTCAATCTAAGTAATAGGGCAATAAATATGTACCACGCAGAATCCTACAGAGTATGATGCTGTTGATACAGAATACATTATTTCCTTTGGAGACAATTGTGAGGGGTTCTAATGCCGCAAAAAGACACCATGACCGCAACTTGGTCATTATTTACGGGATACACGAGTCTTCCTGTAGAGTATACATATGAAGATATGTATATCAATGACATATAGGCCCTTTCCATGTCTAGACTCCTGGAATGCTCAACTTATCGAAGCACAACTGATTTGACATAAATATCTGAAATAATTGAACATAGAAATTAATTCCCTTACTCACATAAAATGCCTATTTCCTTCATGAAAGGACTAAGGTGGTGACCACGAATCGTCATTAGCTCTCTTACTAATGCCCACGCTTCCATCTCCTTGAGATTTGTTCTGAAATATTCTTTATAACTAGTGGTCACGGACAGAGAAGTTGGCCATTTTCTTTGTGAATCAGACACACCTAAGATGATGGGGGAAGTGCCGGCTGTTATTATTCAAGTGATACCATGAGTCTTCATGCAGAGTGTAACACATGAGAACTAAAGATATGCCACACTTTAAAAAAACTAACATACCACATAACACACCCCACAAAATTCAGGATTTTTGAAAAATACAATAAACAATTAAGCTCTGTTCTAACTTGCACTGCTAGAGTTGCCAATGTGGTGGAGGGAAAATTTTAAACTGGAAATGTAAGCTATATATACCGAATTAGGCATCCCTTTCCCTTAAACTATTAGGTTATTCTTGAATCATTACAAGGACGTATTAAGTCACTTGATGTCAGCCACCTAGAAAACATTGCGAGGAACAATGCACTCCATCAAATGAAACCCCACCAGTTCCTGCAGGGGAACGTCCCCTGAAATTTATAACAGTCAAAGAAACAAGCATTGTGTGCATTTGTAGCAAAATGCACAAATACAATACAGATAACTGTATGCTGATGATGTAACCATCTATCCCTTAAGGCTGTATTTTATTGCCTAACTCAGTGTTAAGCGTCAATTAAACAAATTGAAATTCTAAAATTTGTATATCACTGATATAACTTATGCTAATTTAACATGAGTCAATTAAAACAAAACAGTTCCTTTTAAAGGGACAGCAACTGCTCTACAAATGTAATTGGACGGTTCTAGAATCAGAATATAAACCGTTTGATATAGATTAGGTGTTTTGTGGTCATTTAGCAGTCACTATCATGGCTACTATAGTAAATTACTTTCTTGCAATGCAATGATAAAAATTGTTACTTAAGATAAGGACTACTATTGCAAACCTTTAATTTCAATACTCAGGAGGCACAGGCACAGACTAAGACAGAGGCAAGGTCTCCCTCTGTGTGTGAGCACCCAGTCTAGTCTGCATGGCAAGCTGTAGGCCAGCCAGTTACACAGTGGGACTCTCTCAAAGGAAAAAAAAAACTAGCAAGTTAACACAAGTGGTTCCTCAAGAAAACTTTTCTAAGCAATTTACAGGGCCAGTCCATCATAAAACAACTGAAAAAGCTAAGAATTGCTAATAGGCATCATTTAACTGTTCTTTTATATGTCTTGTTCATCATCACAAGTCAAAGAAGTTAAGATCTACTGAAAGCACCTTATTACTTTGAAAAGGGTATAAAAAACTTGAGGAAATTGAACATATGAGTAATAAAATTAGCTATTATAAGCAATATGAATACTTTAATGAGTTTAAGCATGAAAGCTTAATTAAAAAGCAATCATTATCCAGAACAATAAGAACTTGAAGAGACTGAATCCCATCTAACTTTCTAAACTGATTCTAAACTGCTTTTAAGATGAGGGGATAAATTTTTGCCCAATTACTATTAGGTATATTAAAAAGAAGTTAATGTGAAAACTTGAAAACTACCTAAAAGACAATCAAAATGCAGAATATTTATGGTTCCAGTATCTGTGTGTAGATAACGACTAGGTCAAACATCCCCCTGAGCTAACCCAAGGGAACACTGTTTTCATTTTCAAGAGCCATTTTTTAATCAACAACTCTATTTACTAACAAACAAACACACACATATGTGGAAAATGTCAGGTTAAAAAATTCAGAAGGCAAAGAAAACAGAGGCTTAGGAGATGACTGGGTGGCTGAGTACTTGCCAAGCATGGGGACTGGAATTTGTATACACAGAACACATGTAAATCCAGTAGACAAGGCCCTGTAATTCTAGCCTCAGGTGGATACAAACACCCTGACAACATAGACACATGAGCACATAAACATGTGTGTGCATTCCACATATACACACTAAAAAAAAAGTAAAGAAAGGAAACACTTAAGAGACAGAGAATAAGATTGAAAGAAGACAGAGAAAGGTGGTAGATGGAAGGGAACGCACACTTGGCATCGGGGGAAGAAATACATGGGAAGTTGATGGCTCAAGAACAAAATCCAGCACTCTGACTTTACTCTTTATTCAATACCTAATTGAATCCCAGTGGTTCTTTCTTTTCCAAAGCCTCCACCTTAAAAGCATACATGCAGTCACAGGTCTCTGCAAGACTGCACAGTTTCTATGGAGGACAAAGTAGAGCACGCGGTCAACAATACAATTTTTTGCTTCTTAAAGACATGTCTCACTATATATCAATCTATACCTATACCTACATCTATACTGGAACTTACTCTGTAGACCAGGATGGCCTTGAACTCACAGATACACCAGCCTCTGCTTCCCAAGGCATGTGCCACTAAACCCAGCCAACCCTACAATTTTTAATATATATGGTCAAAAGGGCTTGAAAGGGTACTTCAACATAAAATTATTCTAGTCCCATGTGTTTTCAAGAAATGGTACCAGGAGACCTAGTCCAAATAACATATCTAAATAATTTAAATTCCCAAATAAGGAAAACACTTGCTGTCTAAATATGCATCTTTAATGATGCTTTAATACACACTTCAGCTAAAATAAACCATAGACTCCAGACACTGATTCTCAAACAGGGGTAATTTTATTTCTGGAGGAAAAATGATATGCTTTGAAAATATTTTTGATTATCACAACTTTGTGGTCATGCTAGAATTTAATGTTACAGATGAGAGATGCTACAAAATATCCAATATTGTTCAAGACAGATTTCCAGGTAGGAAATGTTGATCATGCCAGGCTGAAAGGGATAGAGAGGAAAAGGGAAAAAAATAGAAGAGGAAGGTAAATAAAAGCTATTATCCCCTATTTTTATCTGTTGGAATCATCATATGGTTGTCTGTTGTAAGAATCTTCCAAAATGCTAAGACATGGTTTTGTGGAATTCCCACAAATGGTCATAGACCAAATAGGAAGCTAAAGATCGCTGGGAATTCTTAGTGGCTGTGCTCTATGTAACCCACTGCAGCTGATGGCTCAGGAGAAAACATACAACAAGAATAAACCTGAGATTTTTCAAAAATAAATTTGGCAGTAACACTGCAATCACTTGTATTTATAAAATCTGGAACTAACAGCATTTTCTCACACTCAAAGCAAATAGATTTCCTCAAACTAAAAAAAAATTAAAAATCATGCAATGGATATAAAGACAAAAACCTATAAATAGAAAATTTTAATCAATCTTTTCTAAATTTTCTCACAGTTATATATACACTAATATATAAAAACACACACCTTCAATTTTATTTTTCTACATTTTTAGTCTTTATTTCCTTAGACATACTAAAATTCATTTAAAACTCATTCTTTCCATAGAGCTTAGTAACCTCGGCATTTTTCTTCTTTACTGTTCTTAGAACGTCTCACTCTGGAGCTCTGTGACAGATCTGAATCACCAAAATCACCAGTCTTGCACAGAGGCGGTGTGAGTCCCTGATGACAAGCAGGCAGTGTCACAGGTCCCACACTGTAACGGGATGGGTGCAGGAGAGACACTAAGGAGCGGGGACGTACTAGACAAACACATGATTCATGTCTAGTATGGAAAAGTGCAGATGGAGCCAGGATTATTTCATGTTACTCAACATGGTGAACAATTTAAAATTTATGAACTGTTGATTCATCCAATTTCCCATTCACTATTTATGAACAATAGCTGATCATGATAACGGACGTCACAGAGGAAAAACCATGGACAAGGGGAAGTGCTAAATACAACTATGTTCACACAACAGCCACTAAACCAGTCTTCTATATGTTGGGTACTGTGAAGCTTTTCATTTGAGCTTCCCTCATTTGAACTACAAATGTATATATATACTTATTTGTGTGACAATCGTCTCAATTCTCCCAGTCTAATATATAAATGTTCTAGATGTGCAAAAAAAGCTCTATAGAGAAGGACTGAGAAAGAGATAAATAGACATTTATTTTTAGTTCAATAAATTTGATGCAAAGAAATAATTGTTATAAATAAATCATGGCAGAAGTTTAGAATGACTGATTAATGATTCCCAGAACCATATTCTATGATTGATGAATAATTTAGTCATAACAAATTTTTCTAAAAAAAAAAAAATCACTATTATTTTTGAAATTGTACCTTGAAGTAAATGCATGGTTTAAGTACTTGTCATGTAAACAGAAAGATAAAACAAAAGGTATATAAACAAAGCTATAAAGATTAAACACAAAGTATTTAATAAGTGAAGGCTGATGTCTTAGGGTTTCTATTGTTGTGAAGAGACATCATGACCATGGCCGCACAAAGGAAACCATGTAATTACAGTGTCTCACTTACAGTTAGAGTTTTAGTCCATTACCGTCAGGATGGGAAGCTAGGCAGCATGCAGGCAAACGTGCTGCTGAGGAAGGAGCTGAGAGTTTTTACACCTTGACTCACAGGCAACAGGAAATGGTCTGTTTCACTGGGTGTGGCTTGAACATACCTGAGATGTCAAAGGACATACCCACAGTGACATACTTCCTCCAGCAAGGCCACACTGCCCAACTGTGCCGCCCCTTTCAGGGGCCATTTTCTTTCAAACCACCACAGCTGATATGCTTCCTTTGGACCAAACACCTTAACAAAAATATTCAGGTCTTTGTAATCATGAAGAATCATATTAAGAGATCTAAATTAGCATTCTCTAGATATGCCACATTCTAACGTAAAGCACGCACCTGCGCAGGTGAGAACTACTCTCTGATGGGTGCTCGCAGCAAATGCTTTTTACAAAACTACCTTTGGGAGGCACGCTAAAATACCAGCACCCTTTAACCTGGAAAGCAATATTCTGAAGAACAAGGGAATCCTGAGATGAGACTGACTTCTGTTTACCAAATTAGATAATACAAGCAGGTGTACTGGGTGAAACTGTCAGATTTTATTTGAAAGCAAATACAGAGTCACTGCAAGGTTTCATGAGAACCCCCCCAAAAAAATAACAAAAAAAAAGTTGAAACAAGACAAGAAAACAAATTCTATAACTAATACTAAATCTAAGGATGTTTATACAAGGATCAGTTAAAAATGGGATGGAGCTAATAGAATTACAAAGAAAATAAGTTCACAACTTGTTGCCTGACTACAAAGCAATGAAAATCAGATTAAAGTGTGTTTAGTCTTGAGAGGAACAACACAAACTAGGTTACACATTCAGGAACTTACAAGATGAGATAGGTTAATAAAAGTTTCCAATTTAATCTCAAAGATATTCTAGCAGTGTGCTCATCAGAGGAAAAACCACCTTTAAATAAATGTAAAATATCAAAACAAAGTTTAAAAACATTATAATCTCTACCACTGAACCCTTTGATAAAAAAAAAGCCTTAAAATTCCTCTCCATCTATCAACAATTACTTCACCTTTACAGTAAAAGATTCTTTTACTCCATCATTCTTTTACTCTATCATCGAAATTCAACCCAAAAATTATAAAACAGTATTTTAAAATTGGTGTACTTTTGAATTTCATTGCAGCTAAACCTGTGGGTTTCAAACTTTCTTAGTAGAAGAATCCTATTCATTTTATTCTCACACACAAAATCTTTAGTTTTTTTTTAAAAAAGGCAGGGAAAAATAAAAGACAGAATCGCTCAAAACCATGTAAGTAAGACATTTCTAAACTTTGGTGATTTCTAAATTTTTCAAGAAAAAAATCAAATAAAGGGGAAAACATACATATTTCTTTGATCCAGTAAAATAAAATCTGATGTAGGTGTGTCTTCTATCTATCTGATGATTTCATTGGATAATTAATAAAGAAACTGCCTGGCCCATCTGATAGACCGGCCCTTAGGTGGGTGGAGTAGACAGAACAGGAAGAAGGAAGTGAGGTAGATGGCTCAGTCAGATGCCACTCCTCTCCTCAGTGAGCCAGATGCCATGAAGCCAGCCACCAGGTAGACGTCTTGAATCTTTCCCGGTAAGACACCACTTCATGATGCTACACAGATTATTAGAAATGGGTTAAAGCAAGATGTGAGAATTAGACAATAAGAGGCTGAAATTAATGGGCCAGGCAGTATTTAAAAGAATAAAGTTTCCGTGTAATTATTTCGGATAAAGCTAGCCGGTGGCTAGGAGCTGGGCGGCGGGAAGCTGGCCCACAGCTCCTCACTACAAAAATCAACACAACTAACCAACCCTAAACTCAAAAGACTTGTGTCAGTAACTGAGATAAACAAGAGGAACTGACGGCGCAGTCACTGGAAGGTGAGTAGAAAATAAAGATGACCCGGAAGAAGTCAGAGATGGGTGAAGATGGCCATGAGAAGGTCTACTAGCGCAACATTGCTTTCCCATGAGTGAGCACCAGCTAGCATCAAGTGCTGATTAAAAAGATCGCCTATTGCTTTTACCTGTAAAGGCTACTGTCTACAGAACCCTCCCAGGAATCCCTGAGTGTGGACTACGGGATCGCTCGTGTCTGGCTGCTTCCACCCCGCCTGCACTCATTACTTCACCCCATTAACATTCCACACTGGGGTCCTTTACCAGTTTTATGAGGCGAAACCACAAAATGTCAGGTTAACAAAATCCTCACACAGCAATTTCACCTTAAAATACTGCCTGTCAGGGATGTGGTCCCAAGATATTCAATAAATCACTAGCTTTATTAAGCAGGTTGAAAGTCAAGTAAATTAAAGTTCTTCATCAGAACACAATCAAGATTAATCAAATACAAGCAGATTATTGTAAGTTAGACACTCATGGGCAACACAGTGCAACAGTAAGATCGGCAGTGTTCCCTACAGGTCTCTTCTGCTCTCGTTCTGCCTTGCAGCAAACAGAGCACAGGGCGATAGGGCACACACTTACAGGTTCTAGTCCTGGTTCTTCTGCTTGTGACTGATGTATCTTTGAGACAATTAACAAACCCTCTTGAGATATCTAAGTCTAAGCCCATTTTCTCATTTTAAAAATGAAGAAATTGTCTTCATTGCTTAAAAGATGTAAGATAAAAGTACGATGAATAGGATCTCATAATAGTAAATGCCCAATTTTTACTTTCCTTCCTTACATCCCTTACTGAAATTGGAAATTGCAAATCTTAGTAAAAGGTGTTATTCTAACTCCTACAGGGATCATTTAGCAAGACACCTGTCTCTGTTCCTATACTTCTGTGATTAATAAAGCCAGAATGAAAATAAAGTAAATGTGAGATGTGATGGAGTACTCATAAGCCAGAGTGTATCTGCCAAAATTCCCACCTGCCCTCCATCCTTGCCCTGTAGGGTCAAAGAATATGAACAATTCAACCCGACCATCCATTCACCAGGCATGTGACCATGGTTACTAGCGGAATTTGTCTGTCAGAATGGCAATTACTAACCCACACTAGATAACTATACTCTAAATAAGTAACTATAGGTAGTGTGCTGGATGGTTTTTATGTCAACTTCCTACAAGCTGAAGTCACTTTAGAAGTGAGACCCTTGATTGAGAAAATGTCCCCACCAGAAAGACCAGTGGACAAGACTGCACTACATTTTCTTGATTAATGATTGACTTGGGATAACCCAGCCCACTATGGTGCTGGGTGCTATAAAAAGGTAGGCTGAGCAAGTCATAAGAAGCAAGCCAGAAAGCAGCATCTTCCATGGGCTCTGCATCAACTCCAAACCTAACTTCATTGGATGATGGACTCTAAGATGCTTTTGGTCATGATGTTCATCACAACAGGGGAAGCCCTAGGACAGGCAGAATGGCCAGTACTTGACTGTGTCTTCTGTTCTCTTATCATCACGTAACAGGTCTGCTAGAAACATTAATGCAGATGCCAATTATTCCAGGACCATCACAAAGGACAGAAACTCATCCTAGGAAATCCTTAAACCTCACTCTACCTCAGAAGGTGGGATTGTTGCCCAACAGTGGCCATACTAAATAACTCAGTAATTACTAGATAACAAATATCAGGGGTAATGGCTTCCTAATCATTGTAATCAGGACCGTGAAAGAAAGAATCCATTTTCAGGACTGAAATTGTCTCTATTTTATAAAGTAGTAAAGGTAAGAGCCCCAAGCCAAACACTTACATGCTACTGGAAACCAGAGGCTATAATTTAAAAGAACATAAACTTTCAAAGTTAAAACTCTTAAACATAACATGGGAATAAGAAAACATATGATGATTCCCTGGTACTTATTAAAAGCAATCTTCCCCTAACGTGTTCAGTCTGTAGCAAATAGTGAGGCATGATGTGATTTAACATTAGTTAAATATTGATGATAACAGGCAAGCATTAACATGTTATATACCTAAAATACATTACTTTACACATATAAAAGATTCTATCATCCCAATTTTCCAGAAAGGAATGAGAAGTCAACTAACTTCTCAACATCAAAAACTAGAACCAAGTCAGTAAGTCAAACTAAAAACTAAATGTAAGGGGACTGGAGATGATTCTGTGGTCCAGAGCGCTTGCTACTCTTGTGAAGGACACAACCCTATGTCCAGGTCTCATGTCTTTTTCTAGACTCTGGAAGCACCCACATACACGTGTACACACACACATGCACATTTCACATAACTTTTTAAAATCAGTTTTAAGAGTACGAGTCTTCTCTCTGTAATGATGGTTCTTTATTCTATATCCAAAGGATTCTATATAAGAGGGACATCATTCTCCAGCAAGACTTTTTGGGAAAGGAGTCATTCTAACCATGTGAATTCTACCAACCCATGAGCATGGGTATCTTTCTCCTTCTGCAGAGACGTCAAGGTTTTGCTTCAGGAGTCCTCTACTCTTTCCTTAGACTTATCCCTGATATCTTCTTTAAAGTGACTACAAATGGGAGTGTGGGCACAGTCTCCTTGCTCTGCATATTTGCTGTTGGTGCACAGGAAAGCTATTGATTTTTAAAAGTTGATTCCATACTCTTCCACAACAATGAATTTATTTATCATTTATAGTAGTTTTCTAGGAGATCTCTAATGTATAGTATCATGTGATCTGTAAATAGGATTGTTTGACTTCTTTTACTATTTGTATCCATTTAATTTCCTTCTCTTGACTTATTGCTCCAGTTAGGACTGAGCATAACAGTAAAAAAAGAGTATGGATAGTGGCTACCTCTGTCTTCTGTCTGACTCAGAAGGATGCCTTCAAGTTTTCTCCATCTGGACTGACGTTGGCTGTGTTTCTCAAAAGTAATTTTTATGTATACATAAAATTCCCTATAGTCCTATGTTCTCTAAGACTTTCATCATGAAGGGATGTTGGATTCTGACAACGGCTTGTTCTGCATCTATTGAGATGATCATGTATCTAAGTCCATTTATGTGGTTTCTGGATGTCACATTGAATAGCAGAGCCTAAAATATGAAGTGTCAGCCAAGGATAGTAAAGTTATATTCTCCCAGTTTATAAAAGTAAAATTTTCCTTTATAATTACTTCAGTATGATACTCTAGCTGATTTCTTTTTTTAGATATAAACCAAAAGTTTAAACCCAATCTGCCTTAGTTAAGATTTCTACTGCTGAGATGAAACACCATGACCAAAAAGTAAGCTGGGGAGGAAAGGGTCTGTCTGGCTCACACTTCCATATCCCTGTAGATCACTGAAGGATGTCTGGACAGGAACTCAAACAGGGCAGGACCTGGAGGCAAAAGCTGATGCAGAGACCATTGCGGGGTGCTTCTTACTGAGATGCTTTACATGGCTTGTCAGCCTGCTTTGTTATAGAACCTAGAAACACCAATCCAGGGGTGACACTATCCACAATGGATTGGGACCTCCCCATTAATCACTAAGAAAATGCCTTACAGTCAGATCTTATGGAGGCATTTTCTCAATTGAGGCTCCCTATTCTCCGATGACTCTTGCATGTGTCAAGGTGACATAAAACTAGCCAGTATATAGTTAACAAATTCTTGAACCTTGAGAAATTTACCCAGCAGAAATATTTAAAATGTTATCGTTTGAAATTTGAAGACAATATATTCATCATTTCACATGATCCTATATCTCAGAATTTGTATTGGCAGTATATGACACCCATAGACAGGCAAATTGTGCAAGTGTCTCAATATAATAATCAGGGTCAGAGTGAATACATGACCTGGTCAATTCCTTGTGCAGTCTTCTAATCAAACTCAAATATTACTGTTATATTGACTGTTTCATCACCTTAGAAGGGATACTAATTAGAAAATTTATTTCAAGATAGAAAGGGAACAGTAGAAAACCATGTTATAGAAAGAGATCTGTTCTGACAGAGACTACATCACTGTATCCCTGTGGTTTAACTAAGCTATTCAGAAGGGTGTATAAAGCACTCCAATTAGATCAACTCTTCTCATGAAAAGGCTCACATTATTTATTCTCAATATTAGAATATTTCCATACATTGCATTCAATTTCTTAGTCTATAACCTATTCCTTTCTTGGTCCTAAAATGACCGTGCGATGCAGGTACAGCTGAACTGGACACACACTAGTGAGATGGTATTTTACTTCCGGCATGTATCCAGTTCTCTAGTCCTTGTGTTATCTCAGCAGGTATCCAATGAATATTTGTTTGCAGACAGTTGGTTTCACAATACTTGTCTATAAGTTTGCTCAGGAACTGAATACCCAAGAAGTGAATTAGGTTAGTCTTTATCTAAATATAGTCTTTATTTTTACATTAACTTTTTGGAATTGTGATATTTTCAAATTTTGGTCTCTTCAAAAGTGATGGATTTCATTATCATGCTTTAATACACAATCATATTTTCTCATATTCACCTGCCTATCACCCTTATATAAACCCCCACTTCTGTTTGCCCCATCTTTCACCCACAGTAAGGCACATCACTTTCTTGTCTGAAAGAATCAATCCACCAATGAAACAATTAACCAAGAAAAAATGATTGCAAATATATATGCACAAATTTGCAAATCTACATGGTATAGAACATGACGCTTTAAAATACTACTAAACATGATAGTCTTTAACCGATACACAAACTCACGTACACACCTACAAAGAAAATGAAAAGAGAATAATTATGTACAAGTAGTAAATTAGGAGAGGCATAAAATGGTGTAGGTTTCATATTTCAATTAACTAAAGTCAAGCTTTTAAGTGGATAACTGTGAATTCTATTTGTCCAGGGGTCTCCTGGCTCCACTCACACACAGAAATATAAACTGTGTGGGAAACATATGTCTCTAGGATACAAGTACGTGCTAGTAACTTGTGTGAATATTTCAGTTGCTTTCAGCAACTAAATTCATACCAAAAGGTCTTTGAAATAAGGAGAATAACTGTTGCCTGACAGAGAATCATTAGTAATAGTGAAATGGGTCTTCAGAGTTTCCACCTCGGAGATTACACTGAGGTTACACTGTTCTTATAGTGTATGGTACAAATTCTTCACCTAAACGTTATTCATACAGGTTCAAAGTTGAAACTCACAAGAATAAAGTGTGTGTGTGTGTGTGTGTGTGTGTGTGTGTGTGTGTGACTCCGCACTGATGGGTCATCTTCACTGTCAGTTTGACTGACTTAGATCACATGGAAAGAGAGCTTCAGTGAGAGACTGTCTACATCAGGTTGGCCTATGGTCATGTCTGACTTAATTGATGTGGACAGAATATTCCTAAAGGTGAAACATGCCTTTGAGAAATGGCCCAGATAAGGAAATGGGAAAGAGAAAGATCTGGTGGCTGTGCTCTCCTAACTCTCACTTAACTGGCATGTTCATCCACCCTGTAGCTACTGATTCCTTTGATGATATTAAGGCCATGTCAATTGAAAACTTTGCTGGTCTCTTTGTGGATATTAAAACTAGCTTCTTTGGGCTAGTGGACTGAAAACCAGGGGTTTTGCAAGAATCCTGCAGGCTTTAGGCACCAGACAGAATTGTGGAAGGACCTAGTTTAATGCACTGACCAGCTTTGGTCTCTCCTCAAGAAAGCCATTGAGAACTCCAACCATATCATGTGATCCAATCTAATAATCTCCCTTTAATATATGTTATATCTATCACTTCTGTTTCTCTTGACAATTCTAAGACAGCTACTAAAAGCTAACAGGAAATAAAAGAAAGCTGGAAATTTTTAAAAACCTTCGTTTTTATATATGTTGGTAAAATTATACACATGAGCAGGCTACAAAGCCTGAGGAAGGTAATTTCTAATGACTTTTAAAGCAGTCAAATGAACTGAAGAGGTAACATCTTAAAATACCATTTTAAAGGGAGGCTTAAAGCTAATTTATGTTTAATTTATTATCCTCTGAAGTCAAATAAACATATATATAGGTACAGATATATGCTAAAAAAAATTCAGAATACACATACAAAATACTGAGTAGTTATTGCTACGTCTTATGAAGAGATTAATGATGGCAGGTAAATTTGAGTACGCTGTAATGTTAACCAGACTTGGGATCACAATTCTGTCAGTACCTCATCCATTAATATACCTTTGATAGATCCAAAGAAGTGTACTTTTACTCACATACTAATTGAATTGAGTTAATTAATTGCAGCCAAACCAGAAAGTTCAAACAGACCTCACACAGCAATCAAAGCATAGCTTCAAATCTAACCTTCCCTCCCTTTTCTTTAAACTGGCTCTGGGGATGAAGTCAATAAATTGCCAATTAATCACATACTTGCTTTGATGACTCTTCAGGAACTTACTATCATCCCACTTCATAAATTTTTTAGTAAAAGTTCTGGAATTTCAAGTAAGACACCGCTTCCATGGGAAAACTCTACTTAAGGGGTCTCTGCTGCCAATAAGATGAACAGGCTGACGACTCTCCCACACAGCCCTGCAGAGGGAGAAGCACTCAACCAGTCAAGGCTTAATTTGTTCCGCCAACGGCACAGAAACCTACTCCAGGGTCTTCACTAAGTACATCTGAGCACTAGTCTCTCCCGGGTGATTAAGGACAAGACTGATCTAGGCTATTCAGAGACAAAAACCTGTGATCCCGAGTTCCAACAGTAAATCTAACTATGTTTAACCCCAGAATCGCTAGGCTGCTCCTGTGTGTGGCATCTATCAGCTTCAACTGGCATATACTTCAATCACACCAGTTCAATCTCTTCTCACCTACAAGGCAGATGGCATGTAACTTCTACCACACCAGCCTACATGTCAGTCTAGACATCGTACTTCCTCCTGCCCACATCCACACCTATTTACTCAGATTCTTCGCCTCTAAGAGAAAATTCTCTAACAGAACATTCATCTGGTGCACACAGTTCCCTAGATTCTTAGCCTGCACGCCACGGGTCTCTATCTTCACCTCTTTACTCTGCTCTACGGCTGAGTCGTCCTACCAGACATTCTAAAATTACTTCAGTGAATCCATTTCACACTTGTGCAATAAATGTGCAAAAAGACACAAAAGTCAAGTTTCATATTATTTCATCTAATATAATAAAATGATACCATTCTTAAATAATTAAGAACAAAAGAGTTATTGCAAGCATATACTTATTCTGAGTGAGGAGCTGCCACTGTGTCTGACAAAGTCAGTAATACTAACAGGAAAGCAAACAGAACCAAACACTAATGCCAATAGGTGAACTGATAAGGGGGGACAGTGGCAAACTGGCCAGTGCTAGTTATGAGGTGAAACACAGGCTGACAACCCATTTCCTTATTCTTGTCTCAAGTTAATTCTCATAATAAATGGGCTTATCACATTAACAGTTACTGAAATAAATTTTTATTCAAGACTAGTCATCCAACAGACTTTTCTGAGTGATGGGGGAGGCTAGCACAGGACCTCACTGTGCCAGGAAGCCTGGAACTCCCTCTGGAGGCTGCACTAAGCCTCCTCCTCAGGCTGCTGTGCATCTGAAGTCCTATGATTACAGGCTTGCACCACCATGTCTGCCTAACCGAACAAATGTTTACTGAATGCCAACCATATACCTGAAAGTGAACAGTAAACTTCTAGAGATAAGAAGCAGACCCCAAATTTAATCTGCTCATAAATTAGGAGGAGCCAAGGACAAAAATATTCATAAACAACTCCAAATTGTAGATGAGAAGCAAGTACTGAGCTGCATCACTCACTCTTCCCATTGCCGTAAGGAAACGCCTGAGAAACCAACAGAAGGAAGCTTATTTGGCTCATGGTTTGGGAAGACAGCTCTACCACAGATGGAAGGAAGGTGGAGACAGGGTGTGAGGAGCTAACCACACTGAGTCAGTCCGGAAGCAGAGGCAGGGTCACGATGGTACTGACTGAGCTCCTTACTTCCTCCCCGCCCTCCACTGAGGACTTCATATCTACATGCATGCAATGTGGTTTAATCAAAGGCATCCCTATCCTCCACTACCACTTTTCTCTCCCATCTTCATCCCTTTGTGCCTCCTCTTCCTCTCTTCCCCACCAAACAATCCATGGTGCAGTACAGCCCACACAAGGTAGGCTTTCTTCCTCAGGGAAACTTCTCTAGGGATGTCCTCACGGGGCACTCTCAGGCATGGGTCTCCTATGTAATTCCAAAACCAGCCAACTTGACAATGATGATCAAAATATTTTATATTTTAAAATAATGTGGACATTCACCATTTTGAAATACAATTTTCCTTTTAATTTTCTATTTCATTTTTCTTTTTGAGACAGGGTTGTGTGACAGCCAGCATGGCCTCAAGTCATGGTCCTCCCAGTCTACTTCCTGCGTTGGAATGGCACTCACGCACTGCCATGCCTGATAGAAACAGGACATCTTAGTAGCAACTACTTAGGAAACTGAAATACTTACAAGTAAAGCCGCCTTGCTTGCCGAGCATTATTTAACTGTGGTTTTTATACTTTTAAACATGGCCTTAAGTTAATAATGACTACCATTTAAAACAAAACAACATAAAATTAAAGTACTCATAATGCCAAACTAAAAACTGTAAACTCATAATAGCTGAGACCCGACTGTGCTGTTAAAAAAGTCCTCTCCCACTATTCAAGCCTGTCTCCTATTCAGATGGGTCTCTCTGGCTGTTTTCCCAAAGTAGCACATTTTTCACAATTGTTTGGTCAAAGTCCTAAATAGAATGCAGTTTAAAGCCAGCCTCTTCTAGTGCCTTGCATGCAGCTTGCATCAAGTAAAATAAAATAAAATTCAGTAAACTAAACAGCCAGTTCTCAAGGTCTGGATTTCTGCAGAGCCTGTGAGCCCTGGTAATGTTGAACGTGTATTCTTTTTTTTTTTTTTAATGTGTATTCTTGAATCAAAGTGTTTAGGTGACCACTCAGAGCAAAACTCAACACAAATGAAGAACTTGAGAAGTATGAGTGTTGCTATCACTATGGTTTGAAAGTCACCTCCTAAACTCAAATTGAATTGAATCAGATCAAGAAGTGGCCTTTGCTGTAGCACTGGGTCAGTCATCTGAGCAGTGGAGCTCAGCTCAACTGTCTGGCGCATATCAATGAGCTCTCTAAATTCTTGAAACACTAAGAGGACCCTTACCAGGTGTGCCCTCTGGCAGCCGACAGAACCATAGTTAAATCACTGTCTGTTGCTTCCGGTTTACTTAAAACAGCAGTCTAGGATAGGCTCTTCCGAGTTCTTTGCTGTTCCTCGTCTGAGAGAAAGGCACTCAGGACTACCCGGATCTCTAAACACACACACTTGAATGTTTATCAGCTGTGCCATTTTCCTTGTACATCAAATCCAACCAACAATTTCTACTAATTCCAACATATTATTGAGGCACAAATCTGTGGGATTCTTTATAAAGATAATATCACTTTTGTTTGCATTAGATCATTCTGTTAACTGGCCCCACCCTCCTTCTATATTCAACCATACTACCATCCAACTGGTTTCCAAACATCAAGCTGACAAAACCTTTTGACTTTCCCATTCAGAATTCAGTCCAAACAACTTCAAATGACTTTCACAGTCCAAAACCTTATGAAGAGGCTTGCATACTCTTTCATACATGAACTTGTAACATTGTTCCCAAACTATGTATAAGCTTTGGGTACAGAGAATTATTTAGTACCCCTCTAAAATAGCCTACTGTTCCTCATGTAGTTCACAACTAAAGGCTCACTTGTCATGACTTATTGCAGGAATCCTCTCCCATTTCACAAGATCTTAGCTACATTGTACATATTTGCATACCCTATCTCTCATTTGAGGAACTATAAGTTGATTAAGAAGAGGCAAAAAGCCAGGCAGTGGTGTCGCATGACTTCAATCCTAAGCACATGGGAGACAGAGGCAGGAAGATCTCTTTGAGTTTAAGGCCGGCCTGGTCTACAAAGCAAGTCCCAGGAAGGCTTCAAAGTTACACTTAGAAATCCTACATCAAAAAGCAAAAAGGAAAAAAAGGAGCTGGAGAGCTGTCTCATCGTTAAGAAAACAATTGCTCTTGCTGACAACCCAGATTCAACTTGCAGCATCCACATAGTAGATACAACTGTCCGTAACCCAAGTCACAAGCTAAGATACCTTTCTCTGACCTCCACAGGCACTGTACACATATGCTGCACAAACATATATGTAGGCAAGACCTTCACACATAGTAGAATAATATATAGTGAGAGAATAGTAAGAGAATACATTTTTTAAAAAGATAGAGGGGAAAGGACTTAATTTCTTTATCACAAGGTTCGGGAAATGAATGAATGCATGCATGCATGTGTTGAATGAAGGAAGATATAACCACTTGGTCACCTGAAGGAGGCCACTTCCGCTACTCTACACAGTAGTAGGTACTCTAGATTGCAAGAGTTAGTTCTTCCTCTTTCATTCT
This sequence comes from Arvicola amphibius, assembly GCF_903992535.2. Classification (NCBI taxonomy): domain Eukaryota; kingdom Metazoa; phylum Chordata; class Mammalia; order Rodentia; family Cricetidae; genus Arvicola; species Arvicola amphibius. The sequence continues at coordinate 2,173,515 of NC_052055.2, read as the reverse complement.
CTACCTGTTCACATCTGAAAGCAATGTCTGGCCATCTATAAGATGTTCACTTCATTCTTCTGAACTACAAATGATCTGGAAAGGCTTTCTATCCTGAAACTTTTCTACATCATTAGCAACTCTTTTATAAGGAAAGCTAGAAACTTTAATTCTATTAAACAGTTTTTTTAAAGACACCTCTTTCAGCTAAATCAATGCTGCTTCCTCATTCTCCTCCACTTAATGACTGAGCATCACCTGTCAAACAGTGGGGAGGCCGCTACTTCCTGTGGCTTGAATCTACACTGTGGAGTTGTTTAGCCCCAGCATCTACACTGTGGAGTTGTTTAGCCCCATGTTTACATGAGACCTCTTTAAATGCTTGACTTTTTTCTTCCTCTCAATCTTTACATACTTGCATCAAGGTAATGACCTAGTTCCAAAATTAAAAATCTTAGTTAATAATCATGAATTATGCTTCAATGAAAAGAAAGATTAATTGGAAATAAAGGTATAATCAAAGGGAAGAGCCAGTACAAACTCCTGTTGTCTGGGAAACTCTTCGACCTGCAGGCTCCTGCACAAAGGTGTCTTATCTTCCCATTCTAATACTAGTTTGACCTACTCTTCAAAAAAAAAAAAAAAAACAAAAAAAAAAAAAAACAAAAAAACAAAACAAAAAAAAAAACGAAGCAAGGGTATTTTCAACTTTAAAGTTTTCTTACATTGTTCTTTAAGGATGTTACCTCTACAATGGTAACACCCTTCAAACCATTAAGAACTTACGATAATATATCTCAACAAATGTGTAAAAAAAAAGGAAGCATTTTAAGTCAAAAGAGCATTTACACACTTAATCTACCATTCCTCCAGGCTTTGCAGGCCAATGCCTGTGAGAGCCTGTGTGGTGACTGCAACAGCAGCAACTGCGGATTTGCTTTCTGCTACGCAGTGTTGGGGAAGGCGTGCTGGTGGGTGCACGTCGAGTTCCCAGGCAGGAAGAGGATAGTGCAGGTGCTCTGCTGGCTTCCTCCTCCTCTGTCACCCTCACTCTGGGACCCTGGTCTACAGAGGAGCGCCGCGCCCTTCCCCCGCAATCAAGGTGGGGCCCTTTCCTCCAGAAGGCTCCACTGTGGCCCAGAGGTCACTCTCACTTCCTACAGTGGTGTTAGGCATGTTGTCACAGCTATAAGGTAATAAACAAAGCAGTTTGGCATTATTTTCTTTTACTTATTATTTTTATGGTGCTCTGAAATGAATCCAGAATTGTACACAGGCCTAGCTAGTGTCCTGCCACTGAGCTATACTCCTGGTCCTCTTCCATGTAAGCTATATTAACTGCTTTTTGAAACAAGCGTTTAATATGAACATTTTCCAGTGACAGAAAATATTTTTATGGGCTCCTTTTACCAAGAGACATCGAGGAGTACATTCAGAATTATTTCATAATTTACCATTGGATAGCAAAAACAACTTATGATTATCATAAATAACTGACATAAACATACTTATGCTTTATATAGTGTGTGTGTGTGTGTGTGTGTGTGTGTGTGTGTGTACAGGCCTGCACATGCATGTGAGAACCTGTGGAGGCCAGAAGGGGGCACTGTATGCCTTAGAGCTAAAGTCACAAGGAGTTGTGAGCCACCTGATGTGGATAATCAAACTAAACCTAGGACCTCTGAAAAGCAGCATATGTTCTTAACTGCTAAGTCATCTCTGCAGACCTAAACACAATTCCTTCACTGCATCATGGATCACTCTCTTAGGGTACAGCTTAGAACTAGAATTATGGAGAATGACTCCTAAAATGTCTGGCACAAACTTTGCTTTATGAATTCTGGAGACTTTGTTAATATAATCCCAAAAGACTAATAAAGCCATTTGTCTCCTAACTTTCTCAGTGCTACTGTATAATTTATTAAAAACATGTGAGCCAGGCAGAGACAGGAGGATCTGTGAGTTTGACTCCAATCTGGCCTATCCAGTGAGTTCCAGGACAGCCAGGGCTATGTGGAGAGTTCCTGTTTCTAAAACAGCGGGAGGGAGGAAACCCTGCAGTGAGATGCTTTGTGATAATACGATCGATCTTGTTGACTGCCTGCAGTTTATCTTTTTTTACATGTTACTAATAACTTATTTTTCTGCTTGTGCCTTCTGGGATTATTGTCAAGGAAGTATTTGTGTGACTTCATACTTAATACATAATAGAGTTTGTAGAACTTTTTCTTCTACATTCATTCAGCTATTCCCATCCAACTTCAGATTTCTAGTTTTCAAATGAAAATCTAAATACAGAAAAAAGTACAGAAATGTAATCTACTCAGAATTCCTAACATTTTAGACTCAAAGCAAGGCTTCTAGTAGTTTAAGTATTTCCTATTAGTTTTCATAATAAGTATGAAGGAGAAACAACTACAAAAACAAAACCTGATGATCGACAGAGCGACAGGTCTGTGACAGGGAGCTCCTCTTTCCCGTGGGTGTGGAGCTAGCTCTCTCCTTAATGATTAAAACAGAATGACTATGCACATACTAGGATTTTAAGTATTTGCTGTTTGAATTCTTTTCTCAAGAGAATGTTCTAATTATTTAAAATAATTTAAGCTAGGCTCAAACACTTAAAACACCACAACCACCATCAAAAAAGAAAGAAAAACAAAAACGACTCACCCTGAGATTTTTTTCTGTTAGTAACCAAACAACTAAATGAAGAAGTCTTTAAAAGCCAAGATTTCAAAAGCCAAATTCAAGTTAAGGTCCATAACAAATTTACCTACTATTATTACCTCACTCAGACATAAGGAAACTGTCCATCGCTGCCCTCTGCCAGTGATATCATTTCCCCTGAATTCCCTCCATGTTCTGAACCTTCCTTCACCACATCACTTCTATCGTGTGCCTATATTTAAACGATCCAAGCAAAAATTAGCCTAGTCATCTCGAATCCAGTTAAGAGATGAGGGGAAAATAATGTATTTCAGCATGGTGCTCTGTCTGCTTAGAACACCTTCCAGGTTATCTGAATCTGATTCTCTGGACCTCTGCACTTTTCATCACCTTTGAAAGTTCAGTTCAGACGGACGGACGGACGGGGACACACACACACACACACACACACACACACACACACACTGTAAGCAAATGAAAGCAATATAAAATAATCCTTTACTATAGGTATGCAAATATTAATCTCCTTCAAGGAGAAAAAGAGTCTCCCTCACTACTGAAAAAAGCCAATTTATACATCTCCCCTATTTATTTTATTACTGGTCTATAAATGTTTGTGGATTTTAAAAATTCTCTTTCAACTTTCTTGTAATATCTGCCTGGTTTCCTCAACAACAAAGAGCTAAGCAGACACTGAAATACTCTATCTATGTAGGGTCATTAGTTTACCTTTATTCCAAATTATTCTCCACAACCCAGACATTTTTCTCCCACTGAGAAATTTAAGAATGAAATGACAAGACCCTGTACACAGGGTACAGCTGTATCCAAACAGCAAAACGTTCCTGCCTTCCTCATATACTAACAATGGTTTCTGCCTTCAGGAACTCCCAATTGTATCACAATGAGATACAAAAGCTGTCTTTGGGATGGAGCTTTGGAATGGTGCTAAAATACCTAGGAAAAGGAGGAAGAGTAAAGATTAATAGGAATTTCAACCTTGAATGTGTTGTCAAAGTTGCTAAACAACCAGCTTCACAATGTGAACTGATTCACACAGACAGTAACTATAGGAACCAGCATTTGAAAAACCTAAACCAACTTGAAGAATTACATCATTTTCTACAATATGAACTTGGGTAATAATTATGGCTTTGATTCACAAAAGAGACTTTAAATGATTAAATACTACACATTCTACAGTTGTTGTACAGCTTAGTTCACATGCAGCCCATTTCCCAACTACTTCCTTTATGTCTGCTACTTAGTAGCGGAATGGCTACTATTCTCTCTCCTTCACTAAACACACAGGGAAACCTGCAGTGTTGTCCTCGGGCCGCCCACAAAACTCCCTCCCCAGCTTCACTCCAGAACCCAGGAATTTTCAAGGGAGCAAAGTAATTTCCTGTTGCTATTGAAACTGCTCCTGGCTCCCAACCACGATTTCAGGAGACACATCCCTGTGGAAGGAACATTCTGGAAGCAGGTGAAGGCTTTGCTGCCCAGTTTCAGAGCCAAACAGTCTCAGGCTTTATAGAAACCACGGGAAGAACTGAAGTGGGAAGGGACCCGGTAGGATGACGAGAACAAGGAAGGACAATATCAGAAAAACTTGAAATGTCTAATTAATACAATATATTAATCAAAAAAAATCAATGCTTTCATTACATTTTAGTAAACAAACAAGTTTATTGTGTTAAACTTAACCTTCACAAAAATAGGTGAGAAAAATTGATCAATTTTTTAAATATGAGAAACCAATACTCAAAAAGGTTAACTTAGTAGTCCAAGTACTACCATCTACATAGATGGTGCTGAGCCCAGCAGATGAGACCACAAGCCCGTCTGTCTACCAGACCACTGACTTGTCCTTCCATGACTATGTATGTCTATCTCCTCAACATATTAGAGTTTTACACTAGCAACAATGATTAACTATTACATTTTTATATGCACAAAATCTGTAACATAGTACTTGTTACATAAATCAGCAAATATGAATGAATATATAAAAATGAAAAGGCATGACAGCCAGGACGTGGTGCCACACCTACAGTCCCTGCACTCTGGAGTGGGTGGGGCCACACCTACAGTCCCTGCACTCTGGAGCGGAAGACAGGAATGCCGCCAGCCTGCCAGAGGACACAGGAACACCCACCTCGGAAAGTCAAAAAGAAAAAGTTTTTTCCAAAAAGGAAGCAAAATAAAAAAACCTAAGAACACAAGTACTGAAATATTTTAGTTTTTAGCAACTAAAATTCAAAGAAACTAAATTATCTGGAAAAGCATTTTAAATATGTTTATATATGCTTTATTTAAAATTTAAGCATCAATCTGTCAAAATTCAAAATTATTATTATAGACTTACACTATGATATTTAAAAATATTTTAGTGTTTATAATAAGATTGTTATGACTTAAAAGTTTTATCATAAAAAGCTATAATCAAAGTACATATGGAAAATATTTTCCACACCTACTAACTCATGTGTGAGTGTGTGCATGCATATGTACATGAGAGTGTTTCTAAATAGAAAATAGGTTGCTTCATAATTAGTGGATTAAAAAGTTCTCCACTGCAAATGCAACGTTATCAAAATGCTATATATATTCTATAACTACCATAATCTTTTAGAAATTGTTTACATCATGCTTAAAAGTCAATTGCACCCATATCCCCACAACTAGTCTGCATTGTGAAGGCATCGGTAAACTCACATGTGCACCCATATCCCCACAACTAGTCTGCATTGTGAAGGCATCGGTAAACTCACATGTGCACCCATATCCCCACAACTAGTCTGCATTGTGAAGGCATCGGTAAACTCACATGTGCACACATATCCCCACAACTAGTCTGCATGGTGATGGCATCAGTAAACTCACATGTGCACACATATCCCCACAACTAGTCTGCACAGTGAAGGCATCAGTACATTCACTTGTACGCATAACATCTTTAACATTTGCTCCCCTCTCTGTGCTTGTGATTAAATGTAACATTCTGAAATCCCAAAGTTCTGAGAAAAACATAAATCCTTGTCTCACAGCTGCTGTCTGACTCTGGAAACCCATGCATTTTCTTTTCGAGCATTTACCCTTAAAACTCCCAAAGGCTTTGGACTGGAGAACACCTGCATCTCTTCATTTAGTTCCAATAACAGAGCCCAAACTCCAAAATTACAAAAATAGACTCTCTGTTCAGCTGTAGTTACATTTTGCTTCTAATTCCCATGAACAAAAATGCTAGGAGCATGAAATCATTCGGGCAGCTCTGTCATTAATAGGACAAGGTTTTTGCACCAGAAGCCAGTGGGAACAAGATAGAAACTGGCAACAATTACAGATGAAGTACACAGTCAAGCCCTCAGGGAACACAGAGAAAATGTAGTTAGATAGATGAGTATAATTTTTACATTATTTATATCCAAATCACAAATGTGAATTGTCTTTAATTGGTACAATATAAGAGCATTTCTAGCCAGTGTCCTATCAAAAATTCTAAAGGCATAACTCCAAGGCAATTATTCCTCTAATTTTGCATTAGGAAGAGAATTTTGAGAAACAAGATGTTTCCCTAATGAAAGCAGTCTTGAGTTTAGATCTCCTTAGAAACTGCTACCTGACCAAAGAACTTTGGTGTGCACTTTCTATTATGTTTAATCAACCCAATCAAACTAATTTCCTGACACCAGAATTGTAGTTTTAACTTTCCACTAACAATCAAAAGCCCACCATATTTGGTAAGTAACAGATAAAATTATTTCCACTCATGAAAACCTAATAAAATAAAATAAACCCTTATACTGGTTTACAAAGTTATATTATTCTGGAGAATAAGAAGAATGTCTTAAATTTGCAATATTATAATAAATTGTCAAAGATTATGTTATAAGGAACACTTACTTTACATTATTGCAGAATAGCATTGAAAACACCTAATTCTATCTTTCCAACTCTAGAATGAAAATGTTTCTTTCAGTATTGCTACAGTAAAGAAAAGCCAGTCCTGTGTGTGGTGACACAAGCTCATAATCCTAGCACTCAGCAAGGATGAAGAGAAAGGATCTCAAAATCCAGGTCAGGCTGGGCTACACTGCAAGACTATATCAAACAGGATAGGCTACTCCACAAGACTGTATCAGTCACCTTTCTGTTGCCTGACAAAACACCATGGCCATCGTAACTGACAGAGAGTTCAGTTGTTCTTATGGTTCCAGAAGGCTGAGAAGACAGCAAACAGCAGACAGGGTAGCTGAAACAGAAGCTGAGGGCTCACCTCTTAAACCAGAGAGCAGAGAGAGTGAACTGGAAATGGCTCCTGGCTTTGAAACTCACCTGCTTCCTGGTGACACACTTTTTCAGCAAGGTGGTCTCTCCTAAGCCTCCCCAAACATAGCCACCAACTGGGAACCAAGTATTAAGATGCTAGAGACAATGAGGCTTAGTTCACTGGAACCAATTTTAAGTGTCAGTTTCAAACATAGAGAATGGCTGATACTGATTGATAATGTTTAGGCTGAGCTGTTCAGTTGAGAATTCAAAAAAAGGAAGGAAGGAAGGAAGAGAGAAAGGAAGGGAGAAAAATGAAGGGAGGGAGGGAGGGAGGGAGGGAGGGAGGGAGGGGGGCGGACGGGCGGGCGGGCAGGCACCATTTGTGGAACAGACACAAGGATGACATGCAAGTTTATTAATAACTTCATATTTTAAAATAAGATGAAAAGCAATACAAAAAGACACCCTCTGCACCAGTAAATGCATGTACATATGCCTCCTACCCACACAAATATAAATAAATGTAACCTATACATAGGGAAGAAAAAGAGAAAAATGATGGGGGGCAGGGAGGAGTTTTTTGGAGGGGGGGCAGGGAGGAGTTTTTTGGAGGGGTAGAGCCATAAAGAACAACATTATTATTCTGACACTGAGAACTATGAAGAACCTGAAATTTCACTAATCAGTTGTACGGCTGCTGCAGAAAAAAAGACTTCCCCAATCAGAGACTAAAATCTTAGTCACGACGTTGCTAGCACACCTTTGATGTCAATATAGCTGCACTGGTTATCTTTGTTCCCATGTCCCACAGACACTGTGACAGAGACATTGCAACACAATGTTTGCATGCCAAAAGACACACAATATATGAACCTGTGGAGGAACTGGTTGTTTTGAGAAAGGCAGTAAGCCCTTTGACTCCCAGAGGCAACAGTGTATGTTATCTTCCAAAGCTATAAACTTATAGAGACATCTTTGAAATGATAGTCTATAACAAAAGTCAGTGCCCTGACTCTCAGGATTTGTAAATAACGTCTTGGGTCTGTGGAGACTACTATGCTAACAGAGCAGGGAATGATGAAGGTTTCAGTGGAAAAGACAAGATGATAGGAAGAAGATGTGGAGGGAAAGCTGAGGAGGTCAGTTCTATGAGGCACTCTGAGGGCTGACAGTTACTTCATGCCACTGTCAAGAGGAAAGCCAGAACAAAGCTGTAACTAGGGACAAGCTACCTTGTGGTAATTAGAACTGTCGGGAGGGAGATGCTGGTAGATATTGTCTACCATTGAGCTTCCTGCTGAAGAGGGAAGAAAAAGGATGAGGATGAGAAGCCTAGTACAAATCGAGTGTGTGCTATTCATCTGTCAATGCACTCATAACCTGGACTACGTGTCAGAAATGCCATCTATTGATTCACTGCCCACCAAATCATCTCAAGCATTCGTTACATGTCAAACACTGCAAGGACCTGAAAAAATATGACAAGCAGTGAGTAACCCTGGAACGCACTGTGAGACGGTGAAAGATACACTATGTAAGGGTGTACCGTCCCAACGCTGAGAGAGAACACATGAACAATGGCGAATACTAGCAGAGCTGCTCCAACTGAGTGAAGAGAGGGACAGAGGAGTCTCAGAAAAGGAGGCAGAAACTGCATAGATTTTTTTTAAGACAGAACTGGTTCTAAGCAGAGAAAAAAAAAACAAGGATAGATGTTAAGATTTGTCAACAGGAAAAAGCACCATAGGCAAACTATACCTCCATATAATTACAGTGAGAAACAAAGAGAGCACACAGGCCAGTAGACCTGAGCCAACAGAGGGGCCATGTGCGAAAAGGTCTCCTAACACTGGGTCAGGGATGGCAAACTTGAGTGTGAACAGTCCTTTGTGGTTGTCTCTATTTCTACACAGCACACACTCTAAGACAAACTCCTATTTATAACTCACACAATAAAAACAGAGCTTTTTAGCAAGCGAATGTTATAAAATCATGGGCAAAATGCAAAATATAAAGAAAAGTGAGGGTCTACATATAAGAGATTAAGAGTTTACCTAAAACTCATTTTAAAATATTATCTAAAAATAAATTACAATGATAAAATGCTTTGACTAATGAAAAATTCACAGAAAAGCATGTCTACTTTCAATAACTTATATGAACATAAAAATGCTCACATCATGTAGCAGTCCTACCAAGGGACCAGGACGACACCATGGGAAGTGGCACGCTAAGAGCCCACAAGAACCCTCCCCTCAGGTAAACACTGTCAAGTGAAGAGAACACGCAAGGGAGGGCGCACGGCTTTCTGACAGTGCCACAAAGGGAAACGGGACGCTTCAAAGTTAGGAACTTCTTGAACTGAAAACAGATTATCCCTACATATTCCGATTATGTTTTTCCTCCCCTAACTCCTCCAAGATCCTCCGAACTTCCTTATTCATCTAAATCCAATTTTTCTCTCATTAGGCTACAAAAGGGCAGCTAAAATAATAAAATAATAAAATTAAAAGAAACAAACTAGAAAAATGAGGCAAAACAAACAAAAGAGCCAAAGAAAAAGCACAAGAAACACACATAGAAGCTGGGAAGCAAATTTGCTCACACAGAAACCCCATAAAAAACAAAATCTGAAACAATAACATATAAACAAAAGATCTATAAGGTTCAAAGGAAAAACAAACACCCAGACAAAGCACTGTGAGACAAAGCACTGCAGATGTCACCACTGAGTGTTCTGAGTTGGCCAGGCATCACGGCCCAGGCCCAGTCCTCTTCTGATAGAGTTACACAGCAATGAAAGGGTTTCTAACAACGATCTGCTGTGCGCACGATCTCTGTGTGCTTCTTCCTGCAATAGGTGGGAACAAATACAGGAAACCACAACTGGACCCTGTGCAAAATAAGAGACCTTGGTGCACTAGGTCCTAAATGAGATGCCTCCATCAAACCCCTCTCCCTCAGGATCAGGGAGCTCTGTAGGAGAGGGGACAGGAAGACTGCGACAGCCAGAGAGGAGGAAGACACCAAGGAAAAGAGGCCTTGACTGGCAAGGGTCCGAGGCAGTATGCAAGAGGATGTGTGCGTGTCCAGTCAGGTGGGGCCCGTCTGGAAAGGGCAGTTTACAAACTGCGTACCTTTCTTCCAAGCATCTTGACTTATGATGTAGCTGTCACATCAGTGATACCCAAGCACATATGCACACATTTGATTCAAATCCAGATTGTTGCTCAAAAGACTAATTCGACTCACATTGAAATTGGCTCTATAAAAATATTTATGAGTTCCTTACTATATCCTAGCCATGAATGTCGTTGGTATTTCCAAGGTGGGTAGAAATACTGTATTTTAAGATAACCCGAATAAAGAAACAAAAAACAAGGACAAAAGAGTAGTTCTTTAAAAACCAAATGCATGATTGCATAACATTGTGCACACAAATCCATAAAAATACCAAACATAAATCTAATCATGACTATGAATATCCTTAAGACCATGAGAAATTATAAAACTTGTACTGATAAATGCACTGTCACAGATAATTATTCTTATACCAATTTGTTTTTAGAGTGTTTGGAAACTTTGTGAGAGGCAAATCAATCTGTAACCCTAAGAATGGCCTTTAACTATGAGACACTAATATTGTTGGGAAAAAGATTGTGTTATCACTTAAATATGCTCGGCTCATTATTCTAATTCTGTATGTGGCAAAACCAAAACAGTATAAGACTGTTTAACTCAACAGTAAATGGTAGATACAAACAACACCCATGCTTTACTAAATGGCAGCACAGAACCCTGACGGTCTTGTGAGCTCAATACCCTAATGACTTCAGGACTCAAACCTATTCTAGAACAAATTCTAACCAAAACTATAGCACAGATAATTGTGCAAAGGTGCTTACTAAAACACACATTTTTAAAATATAAGTAAACAGACATTAACAAAGGTAGTTTATTGAATCACCAGGCCTACCTCTCTGCACAGAGCTAGGAAAGCTAAAGGCCACACTAGCCACTTCCCATCTTAGTAAAGTTGTGTTACAACACAGTCACACTCACAGCTTTATGTTCTGTAAGAGCAGGGCAGTTAGGAGACCATTTGATTCACAAAAACTGTACCTTAAATACCAGGAAAAATATTTTATCTATAGTAACATCTCATGCTTGTATCAGTCTTGCTGAACACTACTATTAGAATCTAAGGTTTTTAATTCTTAAAGAAGCACACTGTTTTTCTTTATTGAGATTTATTAATTATCAAAGTGCTTCACTTTATTGCAATTCCGTGTGTGTGTGTGTGTGTGTGTATGCGCGCGCACGTTTTCTTCACCCATTCATCCAGAAATGAACATATATGGATATGTGTTGATTCTATAACATGACTTTGTTAATAATATGAAAATAGTCATGGACACAATAAGAATTTCTATAGCCCAGAATGACTCTTTAAAGCACATCTAGAAAGGGTACAGCTGAATCATAAAATATTTCCATTTTTTTGCTGTCAGCAGACAACCTCTAAACTGATTCCTACAGTGACTTTACCAATCTACATCCTTAACATATACTGCCAATCCTTTCCTGCATCCATGCGAACACTTGTTCATGTCTTGGGACTGATAAAAATTCAGAAAGGACATGTACAAATACTTTTCCCGTCATTATTTTCTCAGTGCTTTATCTATACAGTATATGTATTGGATTAGATATTAGAAAAAGAATAGTTTAATTCTGACTGTGATAAGACAGAATTCCAATGTAGTAAATATGGATTTCCATAAGATTCTGAACCTGTTTTCATGTGCTTATTGGCCTATGATCTTCATCACTGGGTAAGCATCTGAGGCATTTATTTGCCCACTTACTGAGTGGATGATTTGCTCTTTCGACTTGTGATTTCATTTGCCGTATACTCCACATGAATACTCCCGCCCTGTGAATACCTGGAGAAGAGTTTCTGATTCTCATCAGTGTCTTCTCTCCACTGATTATTCCTATTGCAGTGCATAAATGTTTGTAATTTCATGATCATATTCATCAACTGCTCCTGTTATTTCCAGGATGCTCGGAGTCCCCTGGAGCAGCAGGTCCTGGACTACTCGATACATTTTGCTGTGCAGAAGCTGTTTAACTTCATGGGATCATATTTCTCAATTGCTCAATTGTTCCTGTTATTTCTGGGATGCTAGGCGTTCTAAGGAGTTGATGCTTCCTTTCTACCTACACCAACAGTTTCAAAGTTGGGTGAGAAAACTTTTGGTTTTCTGTGTGTGTGCATATTCAATTTTCACCAGCAACATTTGTTAAATGGCTACCATTGTGTCTGAAGCATGTTTTAGATACCTTTGGCAAAATTCAGACTGCTTTAGTTTTGTGGGATCGCCATTGGGTCTTCTATGCTGTCCATGAGTCTGGGCTTCTGGCTGTGTGCTGCTAACATGCTGCTTTGTACATTACTGCTTCTCTCTGAAGTCTTCTCTTTGCCAGCATCATGGTAAGGCATTTTAAACTAGTGTTTCAAACTGCTCATTTCCAGTTTAGAATGTGGCTAATGACTCAGCTGCATATACCCCGTAACAAAACTTATTTCACACCTCTATGGCAGTCCTGAGCCTGTGACCGTTTGTTTCCTCAGTCTCCATCTACACATTCTTATTGTCTGGCCAATTATAGATCTTTTCAAATTTCCGTCCTGGATGTATTAGCAAATGCTTCCTTTCGTATTTCCCATATGATGTCAACAGAGCTTCCCTCTTCTGTACCATCTGAAAGCTCACTGAAATCTTTAAAGGACCCCTCATTTCTAGCCCCACTGGTTGGTTACCTGGTTTACCAAGCACATCCTTGTACACACCTTGTGTTCTCATTTTTCTGTCCTGGCCCCCATTCAAACTTATGATACTGGCTCTCAACAAGACAGTTAAGATTCTGAATAGATGCTAATGCAAAACAATAGAACACAATCAAAGGAAAGAAATCACAACCCTGAATTGGTATAATTTTTTTTTTTAAATTTCAGTACCAAAGTCTTTTACTTTGGAGAAGTTATGAGTGGTCCAAATGTGTCATTTCAATGTGGTAAACTGTGGGTCACAGCCAAAACTGCAGCATTAGAAAATCTGCCTTGTAGAAAAAGCTGTAAACTAAAAAACACACACACACACACAATTCTGTGGTTGCATGATACACATGGAGTTTGAAGTCCTCATAAAATCATAATTTATAAACAATTCATTTATCAATACTCATATGAAAGAAACAACATTTTCTACAGAGTATATCACAACAAACAAAAATTGACTGAAAGGTTCACATTTAAAGGCATTTCTAAAAACTGAAGTGCAGATGAAGGAAGCCTGACGGGCTGCACGTACCAGAAAGGTGGCAGTCATCCATGTGCTGGGGAACCTGGGTGGTGAACGCGATCAGATCTGGGGCTAGGAGTGACTCCGGCTTTCTGCTTTCATTAAGCCACTTGGTACTGTGAAGGTCTCGAGTGTCAGAAGGGCCCTGAAGCAAAGGAATCAACTTTTCTTTTCCACTGTCACCTGAACAGAAATATTGATTGGGGAAAAAAAAGAAAAAAAATTAAAAATAGTATTTATGTAAAATATACTAGTTTGGAGATGATTGATCTTAAACTATACCACTAAAATGATGATTAATCAATATCTGTCACTTTAACTGTCTAGTTAATAATCGAAAGAGTGACTAATTAAGCTATTTTGGCTGTTTAAGTTTTGATGTTGTGCTAATGACTGTAGAGCATGTTCAGAACAGTTTATGGCATGAAATGATAGAGACACAATTCAGCAAAATATGTGCTGTGATATAACAGAATTTAAGATTGCTAAAAGAACTGCAGATCGCTTACAGAACAAAACCCTGAAGACAGGAAGACAATTACAAACCTTTTCTACCACCAACTCTGCTAACATCTTCATTCAATATTTAATTATCATACATTATCAATTCACATTGCTGTCAAAACTGTAGCAATGAATATTCTTTTAATTTGTTCCTCATAACTACTATTAAAACTATGCAAAGTTCTTCACCTTAAATCCAAATTAACTGGTAAGTATCATCCCTGAAGTGTTTAAAATATTAAGTACAAATAAAACAATGGAAAGCTCTGATTCCCAGGAACAATGAGTAAATTCTTGTTTCAGCAAATGCTCCTTGTAAAAGGCGAGGCCGATTCTCCTACAGAGGCAATAAAGTTTTACACGGCACAGCTGCACATACCTGGGGCTTTGGCACAGATTTTTATGGATCCCACGGTCCCAGAGGCACATCTGACCAATGATGTGCTGCAGTACTTCAGCTCAGCATTCTGGATTGAGCCCTCAAGAGTTGGCAGGGGATTCTTAGCTTTCACACCTAATAAAAGAGAACTGCAAATGTACTAGCTGATTGAATTTAAATAATTTTTATATTCCTTCACCAAGGTATTTAAAGTTAATTATACTTTAATTATCTACCTCAGATATTCTTACAGAATGTGTGTTAGGTTTCAGAGTTCAATATTTAAAAGGTAAAAGGATGCAATTTTAAAATAAATGGGCTGAATTCTAATAATGATACTTAAAAACAGATCTTGATTAGTAGGACTCAAGACATAAAACTAAACGGATAAATTATTACACAAAACTCAAGAGGAAGTTTGAAAATCATGTTCAGTTTTAGAAAACACAATAAATTTCATATTTTAAACCAAGTTTAACTTATTTTGGCATGGATATTTACAGAGAAAACTGCTGAGGGAGGAGCTGGAACTGGAGCAGGACAAGATAGTCTGTACGCTAGAACGCAATTTCTAAGAAGAAAGGCAGAGGGGTTTAATCAAAAAGTAGATATTAATCTCTCTACTGGAAGATAGTTATTAATATAGAAGCTGAGAAACTTTAATGTTAATGGTCAATCCTGGTTTTATCATGAAGTGGTGGGGAGGATCACACAAGCAGAGAACCCTAGAGAATATAATGCTGATGAAGACATGGGGAGAAGAGGAAAAGGTGAGGGATCATCTCTCATGAATTAACATTTATTCAAACTCACTATGTGTTATATAAACAAGTCAGTCTCCACAGAAGAGCCTAATACAGATATTGCTATCCTCATTATCCGGGTAAAGTCTCATAGGCTGAGGTGAGACCTCATAGGTTGGAGGGGAAAACTAAATTTCACAGGAAAATGTGCAGTAAGTCAACATTTACTGAAGACTTGCATTGTTATGCATTTGTATGCATTTGTTATGCATACAAATGAATTCAATTTTCACAAAAGATTATGATATAAATGTTACTACCCTCATTGTATGGATAGGAATATCATGAATAAGAGGTGCTAACAAAATTTTGCACCATGCACGAAAGGTTATATATTGTTGGGACCAATTAAGTCCTGGCCTTCAGCTGCTCTTCCCTGTCTAGAGCCTTCTAATTGAAGTTACTAAAAGCTGTGCTTTGCCTAGAGGATCTGAGGATGGGATTTTCACCTGTTGGTCATTGACAGCTGTGTATTTAAGCCTCCACGGTGCTATTAAAGAAGGGCTTTTGTACCAGCAATTGGAGGTTCGTGTGTTGGTCTGTCTCTGCATGTTTCCTCAACCTCCAGCCCCTTGCCCAAAGCTCGCGAACTGGGTTCTAGCACATAGAGCACAGATGGGGGCCGCGGTGGATGGCAATATATGAAAGAACCAAAGCACTGAACAATGTCATTTATGATACAGAAAAACTTTATGTGCCAAAAATGCCATAAATATTACAGAATACTTTTGTCTTTCTACCACTCATTTTGAGTATATTCATAAATAGCCAGGAATACTATTTCCCTTCTGTTCCTCACCTCAAAGTTTAGCAAAACATGAAGTATTATCCTTCATATTTAAAGGTTCTTTAATTCTACATGATTTTAAAAATAAACTTTCTATGTCATATTAAAATTTCTTCTAAAATATCATGTCCAATTATTTTTAATATTTATTTATCATATATATATAGTGTTCTGGTGTGTAGGCATACAGATCTCATTATGGATCTCATTACGGTTGGTTGTAAGCCACCATATGGTTGCTGAGAATTGAACTCTGAACCTTTGGAAGACTAGCCAGTGCTCTTAACCTCTGAGCCATCTCTCCAACCTCCCTCATGTTCAATTATAGTGTGTTTATGAATACTTACTATTCACAAATACTAAAATGCCAAAAGTATATGAAAGTCTTCCTGAGCAATTGTCAGGAATTACCATGCTAAATGATTCTGAAATGATTGAGAGGAGAGCATGTTAGAAAAACATCAATACTAACCCTCGTTTCTAAATGAACTCTTTACCTCAGTCATTGTCCTGGTTGACTTTTTTGTCAACTTGACACAAACTAGAGTCATCTAAGAAGAAAGAATGTTAATTCAGAATATGCCTCCATTAAGATTCGCCTAAAGTCAGTGAGGTACTGTCTTGAAGTCATAAATGGAGCCAGCCACTCCTGAGCTTGACCCTGAATACTGTAAGAAGGCAGGCTGAGCAAGCCCTGAGAAGTAAAACCAGTGAACCACGACCTCTGTCATAGTTCCTGCCTCCAAGTGCCTGCTCTCCTTGAGTTCCTACTATGACTTCTCTCAGTGATAGACTGTCACCAGGAAGAATAAGCAAAATGAGACCTTTGCATCCTAAGGTGCTTTTAGTCATGGTGTTTACCATAGCAGTAGACAATTTAAGACAGTAATTATATAACTATGAATCAATTAATTGCTACTTTGCGATGTTTACCATGTGAATAATTTATAGCATGCATCCTCAGAACAGAAGCTGAGTTGAGCTCTGTCCCATAATTAAAAAGTGTATTAAGTCAATAAAGTGGTACCCAAACGTGTATTTCTCAGGTTTTCAGATGCTATGACAGGAAATACTGAATACTCAAGAAAATTAAATGTCAGAAAAACTTAAATAATCATAGTGCTAGTACTATAGTTATTAAAACATCTGACATTGACTAAACATTTGACTTATATATTCATGATACAAAAACGTAAGAATGCTATTACTATTCCCATTATACACATATGAAAACAAAGGCTTGGAGAGCTACAGATTTGGCAAAAAAGAATCAGAAAGTGAAATAAAAGGAACCATAGATTTTCTTATTAGAAAGTATGCATGGGGATGGAGAGATGGGTCACTGGATAAAGGAGTCAGCTATACAAGCTTAAAACCCAAGTTAAAAGTTGGGTGTGCCCACAGGTTCATCCCAACACTGAGATTTGGAGAAGGGAGGACCTCTGAAACTCTCTGGGTCCAAGCCTACCTCCAGGCTCAGTGAGAAAGTTGACTTCAGGGGAAAGGGGTGGAGAGTGAAATAGTCAAGCATGGGTATTCTCCTCTGACCTTCACACAGAAGGACATATGAGCACAGTAAATACATACACATATGCATGCAAGATGCTGAGCTCTTCCATTTATACAACACTACTATGCTTGCAATATGTCATAATCAGAACATAATTTACCTTGTTCCAAACAGTTTTCACAGCTGAAGAGAGAAACATAGAACACTCTCCACAGTTTCTCAAATCTTATAGATGATTAACCCACACCAATTGTTTAAAAGTATACGAATCCTACAGAGGTGTGTCTTGCAAGTGGTCACAGCTGTTCTAATAAAGATGGTACATTTACATAGAAAGTAGAGTTCTACAATGATAGCTCATTGGTAGAGCTCCTGCTTGCCATACATATGGGGCCTATGGTAACGGTTTGAATAGATATGGCTCCCATAGACTTGTATTTGAATGTGGCCTATAGGGAGGGGCTCTATTGGGAAGGGTGGCTTTGTTGCCATAGGTATGGCCTTACTGCAGGAAGTGTATCACTTTGTGGGCAAGTTTGAGGTCTCATATGCTCAAGTTATGCCCAGGGTAGGACATAGTACACTTCCTGATGACTGTGAATCGTAGAACTCTCAGCTCCTTCTCCCATCATCATGTCTAACCACATGCCACCATGCCCCACCATGATGATAATGGATTAACCTCTGAAATTTTAAGCCAGCCCAATTAATTACTTTACATGAGATGCTATGGTCATGGCATCTCTTCTCAGCAATAGAAACCCTAAGACAAGTTTACTACTTTTTTGCCTGCCTGCCCTCGCCTTGCCAGCACACCCATTCCTTCACTACCATTGGAGCTGGTTTCTTCAGGATTCCAGCATATAGGAAACACCAGCTCAGACACCCAGGCTTCTAGAACAGAGCAACTACTAGATTCTTGGACTTTCCATTCACCGGTAAGTACTGTTGGATTAGTTGGACTGGACTGTAGCCTGTAAGTCATTCCAATAAATTCCATATATGTGTGTATGTATGTATATGTGGGTATGTATGTATATGTATATAGACAAAGACAAAGAGAGATATTCATTCCAAAAGCTTTGAGACTCTAGAGAACCCTGACTAATACAGGACCCTAGATTCAATCCTCAATACTGGTAAGAGTAGGCGGAAAATCATCTAAGAAATAATTTAAGAATATTTACCAAAACTGCAGAACATCAGTAGGGCCTATCACATAAAAATGCATACATATATTTATGCCAGCTAATACCCAGTATTAACATAGAAGCTCATCAAAGCCTTCTAAAATAACACCAAACAAAGACAACCCTAGACACATAACAAAGATAGGCAACAGACACAAAGTTAAAGAAAAATGGCATCAAACGTCTGAACAACTTTCTGAGAGCAAGAAGAAAATAAAGCAATGCTTTGAAACACTATAGAAACATAAACTTCAATCTAAAAATCTATACCAGACAAATTATCAATCACATAGAAAAAAATGTGCTGCTTAGTTGTCAATTTAGAATGCCCAGAATCACCCAAAGATAGAAGCATTATGAGCAATCAATAGTCTAGGTCAGGTTGGCTTGTGGGTGGTTCTGGGGATGGGGCAGTTGTCTTGACTATGATACACAAAGATCCAGGACACAGTGAATGATGCTAATCCCACCTTGAAGTCCTGGACTATGTAAGAGTAGAGAAAGTTAGCTGAACACACGCAACAGAGAAGCAGGCTGCAGACATGAAGCATTAGACAAACAAGAGCCCATGCTTCAGGATGGGGAAAAGGCCACACCTGTAATCCCAGAACTCAGGAGACTGAGAAAGGAGCATAGTCTCAAGTTCAAAGCAAAGCTCATATACATAGCAAGTTGCAGGCCAGCTAGCTGTACACATCAAGACCCTGTTTCAAAATTGGGGGTGGACAGGGACCAGAAAACACTTGTCCAAAGAGAATGTACAAAAGCCTGTCTAGCTGTAACTTTGATCTATAACTACATCTCCAACTCTCCCCTCCCCCTGCAACCACCACCTAACTTGCTGAGTTCTTTCACTGAACATAATCTTGTCATCACCAGCACTTCATCTCTCTTTGTGCTGAATAATACTCCATAAATTCTGGTGGAGATTCTCTGGGTTATTTTTATTTGGAGAAATACCATTTTTCTACTTTTATTGTCTATTCTTTGGGGTTTGGTGGTGTGAAAAGGAAAGTTAGCAGCAGTAGATCTATGTTAGGAAGAGAATCAGTCCTGATCAGCCATGCAAATAGGGTAAAGACAATACTTCAATGAGGGGAGGAAACAGAGTCCTAACAGGCGAAGGTGTAATAGCAACTCAATTGAGTGTTAGTGATCTTACTCAGTAATAAAAAGAAAAAATTCAAAGAGGAAGAAAATTAAACACATACAATTCCTTTAAAAGTTTACAGCAGTGAAAAACATCCATCTTTGGGACCTAGAAGTAGGCAAAGAATTCTTAACCTAAATTTATAAAAAATAAATAAAAAATAAAGGAACCTGACATACGAGAATGAGAAGAGAAAACCATATATCCAACAAAGAGCCAACTTATTTAAAATATGTAAGAATTCCTTTAAATATACAAATAATAATATAAAAATAGTCTAAAATACGAATAGACATTCCACTAGGGAGATTTATAAACAGAAAACAGAAACAAAGATGGAAAGATAGAGGGTTAGGATAAAAGCAGAGAATGGAGGTGATAAGAGGAATTTGATATATTCATATTTCACTGTATACACGTGTAAAAGCTTTGGGAATAAGAAGGTATGTCTCATCATTGCATTGAATTAAGGTAAAAAAGCAAGCAAAGAACAATAACATTGCACAACTACCCCATCATCTAGAAGAGAACACATGGCACATGCTGATGAGGATGTGCAGACATGTAGTCACGTGCTGTGTAGAAAAGTACAAATTGGTATAGAAATTACTCAAAGCACTTGGATAATTTCTTCAAAAACTAAATATATAGCTACCATGGCACTCATAAATACTACTCTTGAATATTAACCAAAGAAAAGAGAAAGATTATGTTCTGAACATAACTTATTCCTAATAAACCAAAACTGTGGTTTAACTGTATCCTGGACTACTGTACAGCAATAAAAGCTTTTAAATCTCCAGTGATTCACACTTTTGATTCCTTTCATATGATTTGTAAGGAAGTCCAGGAAGAGACAGAAAGCAGACTGAGATCAGAAACAATTAGCACAAATAACTAGGAGGGGGGATATAGGGGGAAGAGAGGAAGGAGGGAATAACCACAAGCTGTATCAATGACAGACTTTTTAAAAACCCACTCCCTTCAAAGGTTAAAAATTTAAAACAACTGGCTGAGTGGTAGTGGTGCATGCCTTTAATCCCAACACTTGGAAGGCAGAGGCAGGCAGATCTTTGTGAGTTCAAGGCCAGCCTGGTCTACAGAACTAGTTCCAGGACAGGCACGAAAGCTACAGAGAAACGCTGTATTGAAAAACAAAAGTAACAATAATAACAACAACAACAATTATAAAACATACTAATTTAATATCTTCTTGATTTAACTTTTAGTTCATATACAAAGAACATTTCTTTGTGAAGAAATGTTCAATGCTTAAACAATGCTTAGACACCTATTCTCTCTGAGGAAATCAAAGTATCAGAGAAGAGAAATAAAGGAGCTTCAATACACAGGTATGGCCCGCAAATCTTTGTGAGTTATAGTTTTACCCCAGTGCTTATGCTGAAAATGCATGTTATGTCCCAGCATTTGCCCAAACATAACACTACAAAATACAGTTTCTCGAGACTGGGTTAAGCTTACAAAGAAACACTACTTACTCATCGAAACCATTTTCAGCCAGGCGGTGGTGGCACACACCTTTAATCCCAGCATTCAAAAGGACAAGGCAGGCAGATCTCTGTGAGTTCGAGACTACCCTGATCAACAGAGTGAGTTCTAGGAAAGCCAGGACTACACAGTAAAACCTGTCTCGAAAAACAAAACAATACGTGTATTTTTTTCCAAGTACTTATATGTATCCATAAAAGATGCTTCGGGAGGTCACATTCCCTCCTAAGAAAAAAAAGTACAAAATCTTATTGCATCCCTGAAAACATTTAAGCAAGTAAGAAAACATACTATGCAATGCTACCATGCATTGTTTCCCCTGGATAAGCAGGCACTCACTGCTGCCCACCAGATATTAGGAAATGTTTGCAGAACACATCCAGCTTCTTCATCCTGCACAACTGATGCTGAAGGGGTCTGTGGAAGCAGTCACCTCACCAGCAACCTCAGGTAAAATCACCTGCCTAGCAGGAGTGATGGAGTCTTCTATTCCGCATGTGCAGGGATGGTGCATGTAACCCATTCCATGTTCCTCCCTTGTGGAATATAGTTCAGCTTATACTGCACAGCACATTACCAGCGAATAAAAAGACTCTGATTAGCCCTTCAGACTAGACTTTTTGCACTGCCCTATAAAATAGATTTACTAGGACATCAAATTAAAAAAATATATTATGGTGATACTGTTCTCTTGATAAATATACAGTGCAGGTATGTATGATAAATATATTTGAAATACAAAGCTGAGACAGCAATGCTTAGTCAGACTGTGCGAGGCTCTAGTCAAGAAGCAGCTAGAAACAGCCTTCCTTCAGAACAGAACCAGAGCCTGGGAGAGTCCCTGTCCATCTCTGGACCACCTAGAAGTTCTGGGAGATAAGCTCTTGTTTTACTTCCTATGTGCCACACAAACATGAGTGAATTAATTAACTAATGGGTGAATCCATGGCATATGTATATTTGAAACACCTAATCACATGAATATATGAGTGCACATGATGCTATATGCATGTTTTATAATTTTATAATTTATAATGACTCACAAAACCTATAAACCAATTATCTTAATACTGTTTTGCTGTTCTGTATAGAGGCTGCACTTATATAGCCTAACATTGACGTGAGAGTCTTATAAGATAATTCATCAATATTAATATTTCTGCACATCTGGAAATGGTGGTCACACCTTTAATCCCAACATGGACGAGGCAGAGGCAGGCAGATCTCTGAGCTCAAGGTTAGCCTAGTCTGCAGAGCAAGTTCCAGGACAGCCAAGGTTACACAGAAAAAAAAAATGTTTTAAAAAATGAAAAAAGATTTATGAATAAGATGAGGACTATTCTCAATACTAACACTATTAATGAAACAATCTTCTAAGGTATGCCTATTAAAAAAAAAAAAAGAAGGCAAGTACCCTTCTACCCCATATTCTAATAGTCCAAGAAAATGAAACCAAGAAGTTTTTAGATACATATTGTCTGGAAGTCTTTTCCTCATGAAAGTTTTTGTTTTAGAGCTTTGTATATTCAAGTTTTCTAAAACATAACTAGCATACACTACATTTTAAAACTAGAAAAAATTTACACAAAACACTAAACAATGTCTGACAAAAACAAATTCTAATGTTTACAATATAACAATCTTAAATTTAAATGTTTTCATAAAATTGTCCTGTTCTGGTTGCATTGTTTTTAATAGCAGTAATTCTTAATGTAACTTAAAGACTTACAATCTCGTAAGTATCAAAGAATTATTCTATAGACTGAATGCTTTCTGGAAGGACAGATATAAACCTATTTAGTAAGTGATTTTCTCTTTCATCTTGTCTCCAATTTCTGTGTAGATTTATAATGTTCATTGTTTCAAATTTTAACAAATCACCTAATGGCAGAAAGGAAAATATGTTAACCTCAGAATTATTTGCAGTTGGAGAAATCCCTTTCGTCTGGCCCATACAGGCCTGCAATCTGTTTCAAACACAGATTGCCTGTCTTTCGTCTGACAGCCACCAAGCTACACAAATTACTTTCTGCCTGTTCACCTGTTTGCAGCTGCGTCTGTAAGCTAAAGATCCTGCAGCCTGACGCGAGCAACCGCTTCAGCCTGATGACATGTGCTGCTGATAAAGTGAGCAATTTGAAGAAATTACTGGCTACAGCTATTGAAAGACATCTGTGCAGGAGCTGAGAACTAGAAGCCTTCAATCATGTGCTTGCAACCTGCAGTGGCGGCAAGTGTTTGAAGTGATATCCTACGAAAGGCAGTTGGCCCCGACACTAAATAACCTCACAATATATGGAACATAATCTCTCAAATGAGTAGCAAAAGCTTCTGTCTTTTCACTGTGAAAAACAGAGTTTGGTTCTCTCCTGAAAATATCCCTTAGGAAGCAGTGCATGACAACAGTTTTCCCACCCTCATGCCAGCTGACACACCTCTCCATAAAGAATTATTTCAGACCATTGCACTGCTGCTGTGTAAGAAATATTCCATCTCACGGCCCACAGCCTGCAAGCTCCATACACTGCACGTAGAAAGGTTCTTTGTTCATTATCTAAAGATCCACAACAATATTTAACTGAAATTAATGTTCCACCTCTCTGTTGAAAAAACTGAAACAAACTTAAAGGTTGACAGCCTATCTTCCTGTCGTACCGTCTTTACCCAGACCAAGCTCATACAGCCATTCCAGCCATTCCACACTAAGTTATATGACAAATTATATGCTTTGTCAGAAACATTGTATCACTCAGGTCAGACACTAAGAGCTAAAGTTTCTATTCTATCTTTCTATCTCATTACACAAACTTAGCACACATCAAACTGTCAGCATGAACTGAGAAACCTGGTTAAGTCAAAATCTTAATTTAAGGAGCCACCTGAGGGTTGTCAAGAGACTTGACCCTAGAGGGGTTCCCAGGTTTCCAGGGAGACGCCCCCAGTTAGTTCCTTGGGCAGCTGAGGAGAGGGAGCCTGAAAAGGCCAGTTCCTATAGCCATACTGATGAATTTCTTGCATATCACCATAGAACCTCCACCTGACGATAGATGAAGAAAATGACAGAGCCCCACATTGGAGCACCGGACTGAGCTCCCAAGGTCCTGATGAGGAGCAGAAGGAGAGAGAACATGAGAAAGAAAGTCAGGACGGTGAGGGAACCTCCATCTGGCGATAGATGGGGAAAATGACTGAGCCCCACATTGGAGCACTGGACTGAGCTCCCAAGGTCCTGATGAGAAGCAGAAGGAGAGAGAACATGAGGGAGAAAGTCAGGAACGTGAGGGGTGCGTTCACTCATGGAGACGGTGGGACAGAACTAATGGGAGATCACCAACTCCAGTTGGAATGGGACTGATGGATCATGCGACCAAACCCGTCTCTCTGAATGTGGCCAACAGCGGGGGCTGACTGAGAAGCAAAGGACAATGGCGCTGGGCTCTGATTCTTCTGCATGGACGGGCTCTGTGGGAGCCTTCTCAGCTTGGTCGATCACCTTCCTGGACCTGGGGGGAGTTGGGAGGACCTTGGTCTTAGCATAGAGTAGGGAACCCTGATGGCTCCTTGGCCTTGAGAGGGAGAGAGGGGAAGTATGGGTGGAGGGGAGGGGAGGGAAGGGGGAGAAGGAGGGGAGGGAAGGGGGAGGAGGAGGGGAGGGAGGGGGGAGGAGGAGGGAAGGAGATGGAAATTTAAAAAAAAATCAAAATTTTAAGGTTCATATAAAAGGCTAAAAGTTCAAGCTCTTTATAAATTTGCTGAAAGTCAATGAAAGTAAGATTTCAAATAAAATCATGTTATAAGTTATATCAAATATATATCCTGTCTGTACAGAAAAGCATACCACACCAAATGACGAAACAAAGACATGCTGACTAAAATGCTACTCAAATGATTGCATAAAATAGTTACAAGTTTAATTTTACCGATTTCAAATATAGTAAAGGCTAATATTTTTAAATGGCTTAATTGAAATATATCTAATTAATACTAGAAGCCAACTGAATGCTAAATGTGTTTAACTGGAGAGTTATAGTAGTTTTTTAGGAAGTATGGCTGTAATAAGCATGAACTTTACAGTTTCAAATCCACATCTAATTCCTCAGTCATATTACAGACACAAGGCAACTCATTGTCAAATACTGATTTGAAGATCAATTTCCAAGAAATGTTCAGTTCTTCATTTGGTTAGAGAGAATGTTAAAAGAATTGCT
Organism: Arvicola amphibius; assembly: GCF_903992535.2. NCBI lineage: Eukaryota > Metazoa > Chordata > Mammalia > Rodentia > Cricetidae > Arvicola > Arvicola amphibius. The sequence goes on along the minus strand of NC_052055.2, from coordinate 2,148,183 downwards.
TGATAGCTCTTTGAAAGGTTTGATTAAAGAGTTGGTTTTACTTTTATTTTATGCAGGTTTTAATTATTCCTAAACTTAGAAAACACTATTCCTGGTATTTATAACAACTGAAATCTAATTTAATTTAAATACATGTAGTAAAACTGTCAAAAACTTACTATCAGTTCAATTTTTAAAGTTAAATATAGTTTTATAAATAGCAAAGTAAAGCCTTTATACTAAGTAGCTATTATAAATCTGACCTTCACATTTTAGTCTCCATAAATGCAATTCAACAAGGAGCCAATTTGTGCTAGCCACCAAAGAGGATACACTTCATTAATGGTTATAATAAATCAAGACTTTATTTACCTAATGGTAAAGCAATAACATTCTCATTATGTAACTATCCTCTATTCTCATCATGTCCTGCATTCATAATTTTAATAGCGGCTTTTACTTTGAAAGACCTAAGTTGTAAGAACATTCATACCACTTCATAACTTTGACACAAAGTACATAGAAGCAGGTTAGACTTCATTTGGTATAAAATCAGTTGGCACTTTTACATCTGTGCATGCAGCATAAATACACCAGCTGGCATCTCAAGCACACACACATATGGACTTCAAAACAGAAACTTCCTTATTTGCAGCACTGCCAGGGTAATTTTGTATCCTCTGCACAGTACAGCCATTTGTCAGGACCCTGCAGGTGTGCAATGCACATAAACACACAGCTGGGCTCCGGCAAGCCAAGTGTTCCATCAAACACATAAAGGGAGATCTCAGCAGTTGAGTTAGTCATCCTAAGAACAGGTCCAGGGAGAACAATATGGGTTAGTATTTTTGGAAAATATCATGGATAGGAAATTTATGATTATGCTGGTTTTGCAAAATAACTGAAAGATTGTGTCATTTTTAAAGTAAAGTCTGCTTACTAAGTTTTTTTTGGAATGGCTGAAAGTAAAATTGTTTTTACTTTTAAGTATAATAAAATTTATACATAAATTTATTTAAGTGCAAAATGTGAATAGCTTTACAAATTAGATTTTCATTATTATAATTTATATCATGGATATAATGCTTATAATATTACAAATCATAATCTCTATATCTTAACATACCAGTTATACATTTAGCTGTATAATATTTAAAATTCTGCTTTGCTATTTAAATATAAGATGGAATTCTTAATATAAGATAATAAAGCTTAAAATATGCATTGGACAACATTTAACTGCCTTAAATTAACTCCTCTCCTAAACTACAAACACGAATAAAACACTGAGCTCTCCAACGTGATGCACAAGTGCACTGGCCTAAACTAACTCGGGAAGTACATGACCATACAAAGCATGGTCTTCTTGCCATCATGTGGAAGACCCTGACCTAATTGAGTTTGACCTTATTAATACTCTTTAAAATATCTGTTAAGCACTTCAGGCCATCAATAATTATAAGTAACTGCATTTCCTCCCAAATGCTCAGAGTCCACCTGGCAGTTGACAAAACATGAAAGATAACTTAGAAAATGAGCTTGAATGCATTAGGCCTAATACACAGCTCTCCATTGAACTTGAGGTCAAAGAGCTGGCAATCAAGAAACAGGAGTCAGTCACACAAGGAACGTACCACGGGTCGATACAGATCTCCCTGTCCTGCAGCCTATCCATGACTACTTCACTTCAGTGGCCTCTCACCCTCCTGCACAGAGAGGAAAGGAGGGAGCACATGAGAAAGGAAGGAAACGCTTATGCTTATTGAAATTCCTTTAAAGTGAGGTTATCTTCAAAATTACTCTATTGGTTTTGTCTAGATAGAAACAGGAAATACCTGAACTTAACTTGGGTCCCTGTATCACTGCTGTGTCCCTATGATGTGATCCACGAGTCTATAACACTTCTTCTAGCCTTAAATGCTTCAAGTTAGTTATAGATGGAGTCTTCACCTTAGAATCTCTCTCTAACTGCAAGACATGGTGTCCTTTGGCACAAACTACTACATTCCAAAAAGTGTCAAATGGTGAGAATAAAAAGACTATCATGTTTCTTAATTTCTATGAAAAATATATTTTGTAAACAATTATTCTTAAGATTTATATTTATATTTGAATGCATGTGCATGTGGAGTAGATATGCACGTGTGCCCCCCATGTGTAAGTGTTAAAGAAGGACCACAAGAGGCAGTCAGATCCCTGGAACTGGAGGTGCAGGGAGTTTGAGCAGCCAACCATGGTTGTTGGAAACTGAACTCGAATCCCCTAAAAGAGGAGCAAGTGCTCTTAACTGCTGTGCCATCTCTCCAGATGCCTTAAAAACAAGTCTAGGGAGGGGAGCAGAGAAAAATGCAGAGCTCACCAAAAATCAATAAAGAGGGAAAAAACAAGTCTAAATTTATCTGTGCCAGCTATTTATTCCTGTATAACTATTCCAAAAATCTGGGGGTTTAAGACATCATCTTTTCTGTTACTGTTACAGCCCAATGATTTTTATGTACTATGTAGTAACTACTTGGTTCTCTCATGAAGCTGCTGTCCATCAAATAAGTGGGTAAGCCTGGAACACATGAAATCTAAACTGGACTAGTGTGTCTGACACCTTTGTTACAATAGGTGGGACATCTATATATTCTCAAAGTACACCATCCAAGTGATCTGGGCCTTAGAAAGCAGCATCACCTTCCCACAATCTACTAGTAAAAAGCACGTCACAGAGACAGAGACAGCCCAGGCTCAAGGAGAGCGTCCAAAGAAGAGCAAAAATAATAAAGGAAGCTTGACTTGGGGTGCTACCTACATTACTGTAACAGTGTCCATTTAGTGACCATGCAGTGTTAAAATAAAGGAAGCTTGACTTGGGGTGCTACCTACATTACTGTGACAGTATCCATTTAGAGACCATGCAGTGTTTAACCCTAAATGGAGCAGTCCACCTGAGCTAATGGGAGCTCACCAACTCCAGCCAGACTGGGAAGGAACAAGCATGGGACCAAAATAGTCCCTCTGAATGTGGCTGACAGTTGTATGGCTGGGGCAGACTGAGGAGCCACTGGCAGTGGCACTGGGATTTATCCCTACTGCTTGTACTGGCTTTGGGGGAACCTATTTCTTTGGATGGATATCTTGTTCAACCTAGATATAGTAGGGAGGGTCTTGGACCTTCCACAAAGCAATCTGCCTTACCCTCTCTGAGGATTGGATGGGGGTGGGGTGAGAGGGTGTGTGGTGGGAATGGAAGAAGGGGAGGGAGTGGGAACTTGGACTGGTATGTATAATAAAAAAAGATAGCTTGTTTTCTTTTTTAAATATATATATATGTATACATATACATATATATATATAAAATACTCTCAGTCTCTGTCTCTGACAAACACAGATGATAGATAGATAGATAGATAGATAGATAGATAGATAGATAGATATAGATAGATAGATGATAGATAGATGATAGATAGATAGATAGATGATAGATAGAAAGATAGATAGATAGATAGATGATAAGATAGATAGATGATAAGATAGATAGATTGATAGATTGATAGATAGATGATAGATAGATAGATAGATAGATAGACAGACAGACAGATAGATAGTAGAGAGAGAGAGATAGACAGATAGATAGATAGTAGAGAGAGAGAGAGAGAGAGAGAGAGAGAGAGAGAGAGAGAGAGAGACAGAGACAGACAGACAGACAGACAGACAGACAGACAGACAGACAGACAGACAGACAGACGGGGAGATTTTAAGAGTTTTTAAAGGAACAGAGAGGCATCAGGTAAAGGTGCTTGCCACCAAACTTAGGGACCTAAGTTGCTCCCCAGTTCCCATATGGTAGAAGGAGAAAGCCAACTCCTACAGTTGTCCTCTGACCTCCACACGTGTGCCATGACACACAGGTCACACACACACACACACAGTAGATTTAAAAACTGACAGTTGACTGCAGAGACTGAGGTGTTCTTCTCAGAAGACTGAGTGCATGTGAAATGGTAAGGACACAAAACCACACAGCACTGTATCGCTAAGAGACAGCCACCGAGGCTACTGAGCCACACAGGCATTCAGAGCAACAGTGTTTATTTTGTGGACTGTAATAAACAAAACCATTAATGGCACAGTCCATCCTGCAAACATGTTTAGCCAAGAAGACAAAGTACCTGACTGTTTTTAATTAACTCATACCTAAAACTTTATGCATTCAAATAATGAACCAACCAATGTAACAGAGTTCAAAATTCATGACAGAATGCATATAATATAATTGTTCCAAGAAGTTCAAATTAACACAGAGTGTGTGAGCTCTGCCATTTCCAAGGAATCAGAAGAGTTGGGATACAAAGCATTTGGAATGTTTACTAAGAATCACAGGCAATGGTGTCAAACTGCCTGCCCAATACTTATGCTAATACCAGAGACAACGCTGCCCTCAGCCTTCAGGGGAGAAGCTTTTCTTTACAGTGAACAACTGGAAAATGCAGACACTATTGACTATTCAGTGGACTGGGGAAAAGGCATGCCAAAAAAAAAAAAAAAAAATCTTATGGCTATCCTAGACAAAGGGGTAGGAAGAATATAAGAGCCTGCAAATGGGGAGATGGGTGGTAAAATACTGCCCTCTGAGTATGACATAGCACAGCAATGAAAACTTAAAGAGGCTATGGTTTCCAGCATAGGCCCTGCTGACCTGTGGGTTACTGAAGGACTCTGGGAAAGTGTAAGTCATTATCTACAGCGGCATTATGCACTGGGGGCACTAGATGGCTCAATGGTCACGGAGACCACCCAAGTTAAGTCCAATGGGTCAGAAAACAATGCAAAAACACATGAGCAGAGTTAAGTAACCTGCAGTGAGAAGGGGTGGGACCCTGACAATCACTACAGACAGCAAACACCACCTCACCTGGACAGTGCTACTTATTTGCAACAGCAGTCAGTTTCTGAGCACTTTTTCCTTGTGAAGTAACATAAACTGGCCAATAACTGTCAGTGTAAAAATGGAATATTTGAATATGGTATTTTTAGTTTTCACATGAAGTAATAACTTACAAAATCTTTGTTTTTGTAATATAGATTTCATCCTTCAACTTTTCATTCCACCAAAACAATGGCAAAATACATAAAAGAAAGACTTCCAACAGAAGCAAGCTAGTTTTACCTGTCACTGGTCCGAATTAAGGCTTCCTTCAGAGCTCAGCAGAGCAGCATCCTGGCCTGACCTTGGGTCGCCACCACTTGTCCTCTCCCATGCCCACCAAGACGAGCAAGAGGTAACAGCAGCACTTAACATGTCTCCTAAATTTAAAAACTAGGAAATACCAGAGCTGTAATAGATCCTTTCCAAACATGTTTATTTTCTGCCATCTAACTATACACACTGTTATTTCTACCATGGTTGTCTTACATTAACTTATAGAGTGATACTAAATAAAGCATTTCAATGAAATATGATGAAATATGCTATGAAAACAGTAGGGCAAGATGATAAAATTATAATGAAAAGCGCTCTTATAGATAATCCAAAGAAATGATATGAAGGTTTTTTTTTTTTTTTTAAGATAACCAGAAAAAGATGAGACGATAGACTGACCTGGAATGCGGCAGGCAACTAAAGAGGCCCCATCAACAAGAGGGAAGAACTAAGAAAGGCTGTTCAGAGATAACACGGAGCTTGGCAGAAACAGTGCTCCATCAGGGAGGGATGAGAATGAAGAAGAGCCAGGAAAACAAAAGTTATTAAAACTTCTAGGAGGAGGCTTGGCTGCTTCCAGCAGAACTAGAGTTACCTGAAGCTGGAGAGATGGCTCAGGGGTTGAAGCTTTTGTCATTTAAGTGTGATGATGTGGTTCAGAGACTCCCCACCACCTATTTTAATGCTAGGCAAATATGGCAGCTGGCCTGATATCCCAGGGCATGGTAGGCAGAGGCAGGGGAACCCCTGAACTAATAAATTAACCAATTCTGAGAGCTCTGGGTTCAATTGGGGCCTTTCATCAATGAATAAAGTGGAAATCAAGGAAGTCTCCAGACATACAGAATTCTTGAAGTAAATACATACTACAGTTGTGACAGGGTAAGAGACTGCAGAAGTTCCTCCATCTTGTATTCTTGCTGAGGACATTTTGGGTCTGACCAGAATTTGATCTCCTTAATGGAAAACCTTGTGGGAAAGTACCCAACTCTATTCTAGGAACCAAAGGTAAAAGATGACCCAGCTAATTTTAGCTTGGCTTCTGTTAAGCTGCTTGCTTGCACAAAACCTCCCCCTGCAGCTGCCTAGAGAGATAACAGGATATGGGTTTTGCCTTTAAAAGCCCCTTGCTCTAAACACTCTGACCTACACGTGGGTCCTGAATACCTGGGTGTAGTCCAGGCCAATTGATATAAAGACTTTCAATTCATGAGAAACTATCTAAGTGGACTTCTCTAGTAGGCTCCCCATAACATGGTAAGGCAGAAGTCAAAATACAATTGTATCCAGAATATTCAAAACAGAAACTGGTGAGCAACAGTTAATTTTCTAATTCATAAATTAAAATGCAATGAACTTCTTTCTGATTAAAACTGACTTCTGCTGCATTAGAATTATAAAATTCTCATGTTTTCAAGGACTCTAGAAAATAGTTACTATTAAAATCTCTGTCCTCATTTTGCTATTCAGATACATGTACATATACCTTCTTTTCCTAAAAACTCTAGGCAAAATTGCCTCTTTTCTGTCACTGTTACATCTTGCTCAGAATAGGTCCTTTGTAACCCATTTCTCATCAGCGTGCAATATTCTTCCTCTGCCCTCTGTCTGCCCTTATGGAGAGGCAGTTTCTCTCTCTCTCTCTCTCTCTCTCTCTCTCTCTCTCTCTCTCTCTCTCTCTCTCTCTCTCTCTCTCTCTCTTCTCCCCTTCCCCTCCCACTCCATAAGCAACTAAATAAACTCTATACCCAAGGAAAAAATTCTTCCTGTCTTCATGCTGTATGAAAATAGGGAGATACCTGTTTTGTCCCCACCGTGTATGCCCATCATGATTCCTAGCACAGAATAAATATCAAATAGTATTTAGGGACTCGCTGAATAATTTCATACTAGATCCAGCACACCCTCATTCCTGTGCAGACACATAGATATGATCCTTCAATTACCTTTCAACAAGAACACTCTAATTGCAAAGACTTTAACTGTCCCAAAGCCTCCGGTCCTACACAGTTTGTCTCCAACTACTTGACAAAGGCATACTCCCGTCGGGGAAATGCACAGTCATGTCTGAGTGATGCTGACAGAAGCGACTAGACATTTCAACCACAGTACATTCTCCTCCACTGCCTTTAGAGTTCCCTACTGTACTAGCAGAGACTCCTGTCAAATCTGTTTCAAAACATGATGACTCTGTCTAAAACTATAATCCGCTTTTTCTTCCCAGAAGTATGACTTCCCAGTTAGTTTTCAATATGATCTCATCTCAATGTCTGTTTTCTAGGAATCCTGACAGTTTCAAATAACACTCCTTATATCTATAAATAAAATGTTTATTCTTCACAAAACATACCCATTCATTTAGATCAGGCATCTTGATGAAAGAGCTACATTATGTTATGTGCCTCTCTCTTTCTCTCTCTCTCTCTCTCTCTCTCTCTCTCTCTCTCTCTCTCTCTCTCTCTCTCTCACACACACACACACACACATACACATGAGAGAGAGAGAGAGAGAGAGAGAGAGAGATACAAAATGTCAACTCTTCTATGAAATCACAAATTCAACCAAGCTTGTATTCTTTTCTGTGGCTTCCATTTGAACATGCAGCAGCACTTAACCCACTGTGCAGTGCTTATGATGAGTTTGCCCCTTTAAGATGCAGCTCAGACAACCTATGGCTTTTTCATATCTACAAATACAATTCCTTAAACTAATACATTAGGTCAAATAAAATATTCGGATTAATATAATTTTTCACAGTCATAATACCAGCACTCGAGAGACTGAAAAAGGATTGTTGCTCAAGTTTGATGCCAGCCTGGGTTATGAGATACTGTCTCAGAAGGTTAAAAAAAAAACTAAAAAATAAATTCTATAATTTTCTGAGAAAGGAAACAAACTAAACCGATAGCAAATTTATTATAAACATATGGTTTTAATATGGATATATTTTACCTGTGAGGTTGAATAACTGAGGTTAACATATTTAAGCCCCAAACATTCACATAAACCAAAAATATTTTTATCCTTCTTAGGGAATAAAATTCAATTTGTTTAAAAGTGGTAATTATTGGTGTTAAAATGGAAAGCTACTAGGCAAACAGGAGGCTTACTCATTTGGAATCTTTTAGGACACTTCTTCACAAATAACATATTAGTTACCAAGGAAAAATGAAGCACTGGATTTTACAACTCATTAAATTTCTTTTCAACTTCATATAACCTGTCAGTTCACACACTCCTGGTACAAAAATCAGGTCAAAAAGTTTTCTCTTAAGCATAAAAGTAATCCATGAAAAACATACACCCAGAGAGAATAAAGTGTGTAACAGAAAAGCACATGATAAACTATAAATTTCAACTGAGAATTGCTTAACACTAACAGTTCAGCCATACTTAAAAAAAAAATCAGTGAGCTAAAACGGAGCCAGTATTATAACTACTGCACACAGTAATCACAGACTAGGTGAACAATTTTAAAACAACAATTTTAAAGGACGGTTGCTGTCCCATAGGAAATAAAAGTGGAAATGAGTCCAAGAGAGAAATGGCTTGGTTCCACACCTTTAAAATTGCCTACAGCAAGGCATCAAAAAATAAAATAAAATCAGTCCCCTGGGTCTGGGTCAGCAGCATAGAGTTACAACCTAAGCACTGGGTCATCAGCGGCAATGGAAGGCTGGCTAAGGGCTGAGGTCATCTGTTTATGCACTGTAGCAAGGAACCCGCTAACAGTACCGCCCAAAGTACAAAGAGTTCTTATGTGGTCATCATGTACAAAGAAACTCGATAATCACTTAGTGGTATGAGTACTGAAATATGAAATATATCAGAACAAAATTTTATATAAAAATATAAATACTACTAGCTCAATCACCAAAACAGAAAATCTAAACTCTATTCAGCAATTTATTCTCATATTTTTAACAAAACAACTAATTTTTATTATTCGTTATTAAAATCTGATCCTAACTTTAAAAATATAGTCTTTTACTGTAAAGAATTAGAAATTGAAATACAAAATTAATGTGGAAGGGGGCAATTTTACAAGTAAGGAAAACAATTGCCAAATACATATATAAAATCGTTTAATGTTATGGCATTAATAAATTGAAGATATCCTCATTTTGTCCTCATATTTAAAAACTACTTCCAACTAGAGCAATGAATGCATCAATTTTATTATGGATGTTATTTTAGTCAAAGCTCTTGGGAGAAGGAGGCAAAGTTGAACCACCATGTGCTGGTTTCTTACACAGAGCCCAGGGCACAGCACTATCCACAAGTAAAACTAATTACAAAAGTCTGAACATCTGGGCAAAGAGTGTTATCTAAGGATGGCAAATTGATTAAGTAGGAAATGTCACCAACACCAACCATCGTGGTTTGTGAGAACCCCTCTTGCTATACTCCAAGTAAAACTGATATTAACAATTATTACTTAGAAAACAATGCCCAGATATCATAAACACTGTCATTCTTCTATTCAGAAGGGGCTCAAGAAAGAACGTTTCTAAAATGAGTCATGAAATGATAATGGGCTGACGCTGAGAGTGAATTCCAATGCGTCTTGCAGGAGGAGGACACGGCCAGCAGATGACCAGACTGTAACCACTGCGGAGCAGCAGATGACCAGACTGTAACCACTGCGGAGCAGCAGATGACCAGACTGTAACCACTGCGGAGCAGCAGACGACCAGACTGTAACCACTGCGGAGCATCACCACCAAAGCTACAGGGAGGGCAGAAAGTCTGTGCAGACACTACAACAGGCCCAGTTAGAAAGGAAAGAACGCTAATACAAGTATCGCTCAGAGCCAGGATACAGCTGTTAAAAGGCTGAATAAAGCCTTGGATGTTTTGTGCAAGAAGATGGATAAATAATAATGTTATTAGCTACAATTAGAGAGAACATGGTGTTTCACTTTGAACAGTGAATTTTATATACCTTGTCACATCTGAATGATTTTACCAAATTTCTCCTAGAAGGGGTTCCAAGATACACGATTAAATACACCAATTGTCAGTACTGGTGTTACCTGAAGCTATAGAGACAACTGTTCAAAGTGCTCCTTTCTCAATCAAGGACACAAAGGAAGGGAACCACATGCTACAGATGAAACTAAAAGATGTAAAATCATGGATACTCTCTATTAAAGCTAAAGATGTAAAATCATGGATACTCTCTATTAAAGCTAAAGATGGTAAAATCATGGATACTCTCTATTAAAGCTAAAGATGTAAAATCATGGATACTCTCTATTAAAGCTAAGGATGTAAAATCATGGATACTCTCTATTAAAGCGAAGGATGTAAAATCATGGATACTCTCTATTAAAGCTAACGATGTAAAATCATGGATACTCTCTATTAAAGCTAACGATGTAAAATCATGGATACTCTCTATTAAAGATAAAGATGGTAAAATCATGGATACTCTCTATTAAAGCTAAAGATGTAAAATCATGGATACTCTCTATTAAAGCTAAAGATGTAAAATCATGGATACTCTCTATTAAAGCTAAAGATGGTAAAATCATGGACTACTCCCTATTAAAGCTAACAATGTAAAATCATGGATACTCTCTATTAAAGCTAAAGATAATAAAATCATGGACTACTCACTATTAAATTTAAAGATGATAAAATCATGGATACTCACTATTAAAGCCAAGGGAAGACAGTATACGTATCATTCCACATCACTGTCCCATGGCAGAAGAGAAGATGCAAAGAGAGCTAGAAACAGAAAGTCTGTGAAAAATGTTTGTCTGTCAACTGTGAGAAAGATAATGCTAGTGGTATGTGACCATCAAAAAAGAAATTTTCAAATATTATGAAAAGCATAAAATAAAATGGTATATGCATAGTAAATAAAAATCTCATAAAATTTATATATAAAGACAGAAGATTGAAAAAGATTGAAAAAAATTAAAGTCACATTGTTCTTGTGTTTTCCTTCACATGATTTCCTTTAATGTCCTGCGATTTTATAATTTGAGTAAAAAGAAAATAACCACTCTATACAAAGCCTCATGAGACCCACCATAAAATTAAGAGAATTAGCTGCGGCTGCTCTTATTATTAATAACTGAAGAATGCAAGCCATCCAATCGTAACTTGCCATAGCATCGATTCTAGTCCTGACATACACAGTTCTAAATGTAAGCTGGATGTTTCCCAACATCTCTCAGTACTTCCCGTGTAAGACTTCCCATTGCACTAAGCTTGGAAAATATGAGGTAAATGACATATTAACTAAAACAATCATAAAAATACTTAGAAAGTAAAAGCCTCATTTAATGAAATAAAAATGTAAAAATGTTTCCATATGTTTCTATGAGGTATTATTTTCCCAGTAAACGAACACATTCAAGATTTTATTTTGGCTTTGTTTCAGAAGAAGCCCATCTGCATACTATAGAACTTACAAGCACACCTCGGTCATGTAATAGTTATGTCACAGCTCATACATCAAATAAAAGTCACGTCAAGCCCACACAGCCTCAGACCCAAAGTCGTCCTCACCATTCTAGTTTCCCATGAGAGCTCTCATTGCACCATGCTGCTAATGCCACACGGTGTTTGCTAAGAGGTTAAATCCTAAAATGTCAAATACTTTATAACACAGTTGTGAATGACCTAAAACAACCTAACTCTTAGTACTTATAAACTGTGATCATTCCCTTTCAATAGCAGCAGGTGCAAAGGTGGTACAAAACTCTTTAAAAAAAAAAAAAAGGAAGCATTCTTTGTGTCCAAAATAAAAGGAAATGATAATGCTTCATTTAATGCTAAAATTATATAGTGAGATTTCCAAATGCAGTGCTATTGTTGGCTGCAGAGAGGTCTATCAACTGCACTGACCTGACCACTGTCCTCCCCTAGTGAGGCAGCATGGGCAGTGCGGCAGCGCTGACAGTGGACACATACAGTGAGCACAGAGTGAGTCCTGTGCTCCAGAGCCCAGTGTCCCTTCCTCTAGCTGATGGGACACTATCTGGAGCAACAGATATCAAGCACTCAAAAGAGTGCCTGGCACATAGCAAACAATATCTGGCATCATTATTAACATTTTTTGTAACAATCTCTATAATTTTGACAAAGTAATGTATAACCAAGTTTTTACTCAAAAAGTATTTTAGGTAATATTTAAAATCAAGTGAGATATTTTTCTAACACACAATAAAAATCTTTTTAATTGTGAAGTTTCCTTATACTAATGAAAACTATCTAGAATTAACAACTCATTAATAATGAACTCTTAGTAACTGCATTAAGACCATTACTTGCAGCAAATGTTAAAAGCTATTTGACTAAGAAAGAATTCACAGGGTGCTGGAGAACTAACACAATGAAGTTCAAAAAGCAAATGTCTTGAGGTTCTGTGCTACATTTTTTTAATTGATTTTATTGAGCTCTACATTTTTCTCTGCTCTCCTCCCTTCCTCTACCCTCCCATGGTCCCCATGCTCCCAATTTACTCAGGAGATCTTGTTTTTACTACTTCCCAAGTAGATTAGATTCATGTATGTTCTCTCTTAGGGTCCTCATTGTTATCTAGGTTCTCTGGGATGGTGATTTGTAGGCTGGTTTTCTTTGCTTTATGTCTAAAAGCCATGTGTTACTTTTAAAAAACTACCATTGGTTGTTCTTTTATTATTATTTATTATTCCATTCAAAAATTTATACTTCCTCTCTTCTTCCCATTTCCCTCCAGCCCCCTCACTCACCCTCCTTCCTCCCCCTCCCTGCTTGAGAGAAGGCAGAAGACCCTTCCCTATGGGAAGTCCAAGGCCCTCCCCCCTACATCCAGGCCTAGGAAGCTATGCATCCAAATAGACTAGGGTCCAAAAAGCCAGTACATGGCATAAAAACAAGTCCCAGTGCCTTTATCAATGGCTTCTCAGTCAGCCCCCATTGTCAGCCACAATCAGAGTCCATTTTGATCACATGCTCATTCAGTCCCAGTCCAGCTGTATTTGGTGAGCTCCCATTAGAACAGGCACACTGCCTCAGTGGGTTGGACCAACCCCTCACGGTCCTGACTTCCTTGCACGTCTTCTCCCTCCTTCTACCCTTCAACTGGACCTTGGGAGCTCAGTCCTTGCTCAGATGAGGGTCTCTGTTATATCATCTAAATTCCTCATAGTTTTACCTTACTTTCCTTTATATGTTTTTTTTAAAAAATTGTCTTTCACAAAATTATAAGACAAGCCAATAAATTGCTATTCCTATTATTGTAATTACCATAATGATAAATCACACAAAATTTTATATCCACATTTTCCACTAAAGAAACAAATTTTGAGATGTAAGCAGCATGGTGAGATACCATAAGCAATGAGACACAACAGAAGCATAGGTGAGAAGGAGGTCGGGGAGAGCTAGAATTTAAGTCTTGAGGACCTGACTATACCATAAGAAAATAGCCAGCACTTGAACCGACTCCTTAGTCAACAGCATGGACAAAGATACTAATACTGACTCCCTGAACCCTGAAAGTTATTACAGAGCCCCTATGATAAATATCACCATGCCATGACCTGCAGGTTTCCTTATCATTTATCAAGTGCATAAAGAACCATTCGAATGTTGAAACAAATTGGCTACTTCTCTCCCTGGTGACGGACAGGCTTCTCAGGCTGTAAACAGATATGAGGAGATGAGGATGTTACGCTGTGCTGAGTAGAATGTAATCAACCATACTAAGAACCTGGGACAAGGGACTCTGGTTGAAAATACATGAAAACCCTCTTATAATGAAGACTAGAATAAAGAATTATGGTAACAGACTAGCATCCCATTTATCTGGGGCACAGCCAGTTTCTATGGCAACAACAGTCCTGCAAGTGACACGGTTATAAAACATAAGAGTAACCTGACTTCACGCATGTGAGTTTCTATGTCTCTGCAGTATGTTCAGACATAGAAAAATAATGGAAATGCATAGCAACTGAACATCTGTCTCAAACGAAGAGTCTTGTTTATCATCTGCTACCCAAGGGTGGTTCTATTTCCCCCTTGTATTATTACAGAACAAGAAAGTGTCTATGACTTTCAAAAAAAGAAATTAGTAAGCATAGTCATAAGCTCACTACAGCAATGTGTCATTAGCAAAAGCATTTTGTGGTATCTCATTCATGGTCACATCTGAGGCCTGCGAGTCACTTCTGAATTTCCCAGTAAGAACAAGACAAGTAAGGGAAATAAATACCACACAGACTGAAAAGAAGTTGGTAAATGGACAATGGATAGCAATAAACTTTTATATTCTAGCAAATATCCTTCCAGAACTATGAGTCAACAAATATCTTGTTTACTATAAATTACCCAGTCTCTGGCATTCTGCTACATTTGCCCCAAGCACATCTGGCTAAACCTAGGAGAAAAACATAACCACTTGAAGTGAAACAGCACACTCCTGTCACACACGGAGGTTCACCGATAGTGACACAGAGCTAGAGCTCATGGTGTCTGTAAACAGCACTACAATTGTCCAACTACAGCCCCCACATGCAGCGCACAGACTTCAAGGCCACTTCCATTCTGGTCAACACTGTTTTGGATGGGTCTGTCATAAATGGTTGCCCTGGCCTAACTGCTTCTATTAGAAAGTAGCAGGATTGAAAACTAACTGTACTTTACAGTGCCACAAACTGTAAAGGAAAAAACCATGTTGCTGGTGCTGATGGCACAAGAGGAGCTCACTGGTAAGAACCAGGCTGCTGGTCAAGGAAAATGACAACACCCCTGTGTGGAGCCATCTCCATCTGGACAGGAGACACAGCTCACAAATAATGCAGAGGGGGGAGATAAGTGTCTGATACAAAGGTGTCCCCTTTGGTAGTTACTATTAAGCATGAAGAGAATTATATTGTAAGGTGGCCATGCTCATTTGTCCCTCCATCCCCGTCCAGCTGCTCTGAGAAAGCTGACAGCAAGCCTGTGACTGCTACACCCCACGCACCCTCTACCTATCAGCAAGTTGATGCTATATCACTGGAGACACCAAAATTAAGCTGCGACTTTTTTATTATTTCTGAGGCCATACAATCGAGGTCAGCAGTGTACCTTTTAAAATAAAGAACATGGTATAACTCAACTGCAATACTGGAAGGACACTCTAAACACCTTATCAATCCACAGGCACCTAATACTGTCAACATTCAAATGGTCTCTTGATATATGATCCACATTACTCAGGAATGAGGTAGATGACTACTAAACACAGCTCTCATTATAAAGGACAATGTACTTTTGGTCGCTCCCAGGGTTGTTACAGAAAGAAAGAAGTGGAGGTCAACTTGAGCTGCGAGTCAGTAAACTTTTTCTACGAAGAGCCAAACAACAAACACTTCATAGGTGAAATGTGGTCTCTGTAAAATTGCTGTTATTGTTACTATGGTTGTTGTTGTTGTTATATGTTTTTGAAACACCTTGGCAGTTTTAAATGCCAAGAAACATTATTAGCTTGAGGACTGTAGAGCAGGCCAGATTGGGGCAGCAAACTAATTTTGTCAAAAAGTTAGTTGCAAGACAGTAAGAAAGAAAAGTTAATGTGCCACCTTCAGTCATTGTTAGGTTTGAATTTCCTACAACTTTATGTTTTAAACACCTACTCCTAAGACAGCTGTTATTTAGGGGAATGTTTTGCAAGGCAGAGACCCAGCTGGTAGAAGTAGGCAGTTAGGGGCAAACATGTAAAAGTCAGACCAACCCCTCCTTCCAGCCTGACTATGCTTCCCAGTCCGCCACTAAGTGTAATGAACTTCTGAAATGTCTCTTAGCCCCAAAGCCAAACACACTCCTCCCTTTAGTTGTGTCCCTCAGGCAGTTTGTTAGTGATTAAAAAGTCACAAATACAGCCACATTTTCTTCTTAGTAATAACCTAAGTTTAAACTCCTGAAACTCACATGTCTAATCAGAGCTATGACTGCAGCTGAACCACAGCCACCTATGTAATTCAGAAATCTGCAGCACATGCATGATATTAAACAAAGACACCTTATTAACCCAGATACATCTAAAGCATTACTGGATGAAAATATAGAAAGAAATGATGTGGGATTCCCCTCTGTATGCTGTGAATAGCATTGGTGAATAAAGAAACTGCCTTGGCCTGTTGATAGGGCAGAACTTAGATAGGCGTGGAAAACTAAACTGAATGCTGGGAGGAAAAAAGGGAGGAGTCAGAAAGAAACCATGGAGCCAGAGACGTGCTGAAACTTTGCTGGTAGGCCATGACCTCATGGTAATGCACAGATTTTAATGGAAATGGGTTAAATTAATATGTAAGAGCTAGCCGGTAAGAGATTAGAGCCAATAAGCCAAGCAGTGATTTAATTAATACAGTTTCTGTGTGATTATTTCTGGTCTGTGCTGCCAGCAGCCAGGAAACAAACAAGTGCCTTCCCACAACAAAGAAAAAAATTGAAGGTGTATTTCCACATTCTTTTTTTCCCATATAAAGTATGAATTTTACAGCAGATATTTCATAGTTTGATTTCCCTCATTTCAGACTAGCCATACATAAGTTCTCAAAAATCACATGTGGCACGGGCTGGAGAGATGGCTCAGTGGTTAAGAGCATTGGCTGTTCTTCCGGAGGTCTTGAGTTTAATTCCCAGCAACCACATGGTGGGCTCACAACCATCTGTGATAAGATCTGGTGCCCTCTTCTGGCCTGCAGGTAGAACACTGAGAAACATAATAAACAAATAAATCTTAAAATAAAATCACATGTGGCTAGAGGCTAAGATACTAGACAATTCTGAGTTATTAAATAAATAATTCTCAAAATGTCATATAAACTGTAATCTCTCATTTTGCCCTTTCCTTAGGTACTCCTCCTCCCCACCCAAACACCTGCTGGACTCATCCCTTCATTCATACTTTGTACAAGTGTAAGACTGCACCCCTCAGGAAAAAAATAAAAAGTAAACAAAAGATAATTAAAATTGACCTTGGGGTAATTAAGCTAAGAGGCATAGGAGGAGAAAGTAGTGAGGTAGAAGTGTACACTGACCATAAAGGTGAGACGAGGCATGGTGGCGCATGAGCAGGGAGGGTGTTTCTTAGTTATGTGAACCACGATTAATAAAAACAAGACATTGGGTTCAACCTGAAGATTAGAAAAGCAAAGCAGTCAGCCAAAGGCTCCTACCTCTACCTCAGACCAAGAAAGGTAAACCTGCCTCCAGGAAACCACCAAATGAGACTGAGGGCTGTCCTCTCTAGTTCTGGAATTAAGGACCTATACCACAACCTCACAGTTTCTATCATAGGCTAGTGTAGCTACTGAGATTAAAGGGTATGTGTAATTGCTGCCTGGTCTGTAAGGCAAGCTTTATTTACTAAAATGCAAATGAAATGCCACTACAGCCATGGTTTCTATTACTATGAAGAGACACCATGACCACGGCAACTCCTATAAAGGAAAACATTTGGGACTGGCTCACAGTTTCAGAGGTTCAGTCCACTGTCATCATGGCAGGAAGCAAGGCAGCATGTGGGCCGACGTGGTGTTAGAGAGGGAGCTAAGAGTGCTACAGCTTGATCCTCAGGCAACGGGAAGTAGACTGTCTCCCACACTGGGCATATCTTGAGTATAGGAGACTTCAAAGTGCACAGCCACAGTGGCACACTACCTCCAACAAAGTAACACTCCAACAAAGTCACACCTCCTAATAGTGCCACTTCCTATAAGCCAAGCATTCAAACCCATCAGACTATGGGCCTCATACCAATTCAAAGTACCATAACCTAGATACCAAAAAAACCAGCAAGGCAGCCATGACTACATGGCAAATACCCCACCACCACCAAAATAAAATAAAGTTGAAATATGCCAACAGAGAAAAATACAGGAGATTTTTAAATACTTTCAAATAATAGAACTGAAAGCTGTTTACTCAATATTCACTCCTCTTTTTTAGCTACTAATTGTATTGTAACTCTTTTCAAGGCATATAGCTAGAAATATTTACCATTCACCCCCTCTCCCTAACTAGAAAAAAGGCAGATACTATGGGGGAGAGAACAAAACAAAACAAATGGTTTTAAAGAACTATACAAAACAGGGGCTTGGTGAATAGCACAATAAAAGCACTTACCACAGAACTATGTGGACCAGGGATCAAATCCCCACAAGCCCACATAAACCACAAGTTGCAGAGCTTATGTGTAATCCCAGCACACCCATGGGGAAATGGAGGTCAAGATGGCAATGAGCATTGTTAGAAGTGCATGGCCAGCTGAGAGACAGGGCAGGGAAAGAAAGGAGGGAGAGCACACTCAAGCCAGCAGGCACAAACTATGTAAACTTTTTTTTTTTTAATTATAGCTGAATCAGGCAGTGGTGACACACACCTTTAATCCAGCACTTAGGAGCAGAGGCAGGCTGGCCTCTGTGAGTTCCAGGCCAGCCTGGTCTACAGAATGAGTTGCAGCACAGCCAAGGCTACAAAGAGAAACACTGTCTCAGAATAAGACCTACAAAAAATAAGAATAAATACAAATTATAGCATTCCTAAGACTTCTCCTGAGAAGTCCTTGCCTAGCAGTTGTCTCTTGTATGCAACATCCAGGAACTTCATTTACCCCCATTCTCTGACTGTAAGTTAGTTGACTGTGTCTAGATTTTATACCAATAAAGAAATAGTTTACACTGAACAATGGCTTCTCTTTTGGAGCCTGGATTCTAGTACCTGCAAAGCAGAGTTGCTTACATGAGAAGGCACTCAATGAAAACCTGGAGAATGGAAGGAAATACCCCGGGCAGAACATTACACAATTGTTGCATTCTTGTGCCTGGTAAATGGAAGAAAACTGAAATGCACCATCCAGAGGGAGGCACGTCGCTATAGAAACCCTCCTCCAAGGGCTACTGTTAATACCCATGAGTCCTTCTAGTGAAATTACAAGGGTAGAGATGATGGCTTTGAGGAATGAAGATACAAGAAAGCACACAGCAATTCTACTTTAAAAATCTGTCCTATTTAACTTTAATTTAATTTTAGCTGGTAACTTTGTTCATTTACTCACACATATAGGGCTTTAACTCCCCATCCTCTATACCATAAATAGTATCACAGGTAGGAGAGGAGAAGAAAAAAAGACATACTCTTTTAAAAATTAGCATGATTCGTTAACTGTTGACACTCTGAAACACACACAGACACAATCTCTAGACATCATCCAAAGTGAACACCACTTGCTGAGGAACAAGTAATGTACACTGACTATACTCATGGAAAGTATTTTTAATTTAAAGAAGGCTCCTTTAAGAAACGAACATTTGAATTTGGCTTTGAAGAAAAAACTGATGAATTTTAAAAAAAGAAATGGAGTACAGAATCAAAAGAAGTGAGGGACAAACCCGTGCAAGGAGAAGCACCTCTCCTCACAAGTCAGCAGGGCAGACTAAACTTTTACCCAGAGCTCCCTGAGCTAACAATGGTGGCTTCATTGCATTTAAATTTTTCAAACTTCACTTGCTATATGGCAGCCAAGAAAATAGAAGATTTTATGATAAAGTTTCTCTAGAAGAATGAGAAAAAAATTGGAGAAAATGAATATGTTGTCAACATATTTACAAAATGAACATTTCAATAATTTATGATTGAAAGGTCTCTGAACTAAGGCCAGAAGTATCAGATACCATTATCAACTTATGTATTTGAGAAAAAGGCATTTTTAAAAAATAGTGATTTAAAAAATAAAAGCAGGGGCTGGAGGCAGGGCACATGGTTAAGAGTGTGCACTGCTTTTGCAGATGACGTGAGTTCATGCACAAACCTACTCAACACAGCTCACAACTGCCTGTATCTCCAGTTCCAGGTGATCCATGCCTATGCTCTCTAAGGGCACCTGCACTCATGTGCACATACCTACACATACATACATACATACACACCTCTCGAAATATAATTTTTTAAAGAGTGAAAATAAATTAATAGTGAAGATTACTTGAAGCACAGGAGAGTTCTTGAGCCTCAGATTAAGCCAATTTTATGAGTTACAAGGCAAACACATTAAAGAGTATGGTCACTTTTTCACAAAAATATTAATAAAAACAAGTGTTTTAACTATTACAGCAATTCAACCATTACGGAATAAAAGTGGACACAAATAATATTTAGAAGAACAAGCACAAATATATTTCAATGAGATTTTATTCAGATCTGGGTTGCTGGAATATGTCTATAATCTCTGTATTTGGCAAACAAAGGCAGGAGGATTGAGAGTTACAGGCCAGCCTGGCCTATATAGGAAACCCTATGTATATTAAAATGCATGCACAAATACAAACACTGAGCAAAATTTGCCAAACTTCAATCCTGAAAATATATAGAAGGTAAAGGATTACAAAGTTGGTCTAATTTCTATTGGACTTTTAAATGCAAAGATGTTATGGCTTTGATCTGAAATGCCCTCCACAGGTCTACTGTCTGGAACGTTTGCTCCCCATTAGCAAGTACTGCTATTCTGAGTGGCTGTGAGTCTTTTAAGGGACGCCTTTGTAGCCTGGTACCTGGTTCCAACTCATTTTCCAATTCCTGATGGATTGTGATTTGGGAGTCTCCACCACACATTCCCAGTGCCATGAATCCATTATTCCCTCCTCAATATAATGGGCAAAAACCCTCAGAAACCATGAGGCAAAATAGATCATTCTTACCTCCCTTTTTCCGCCATATTCCTGTCAGAGCTACATGACAGTCACTGACACGGTTGGGATGCTGACGAGTCACTGAAAACAACCAAGGAGAAGTTGATGTGCAAACCATGGTGTCATGGCGTTGTGGGAGCAGTGAGAAGCACGATCTCAGAGGGGATGAAATTAACAGAAAGCCTCCATAACACATGGTAGTGTAGACAGAAAAATGATTAATCTGGGAAGACTTGAGTAATAAAAAGAGAAAGTGGCCCAACACAAGAAGCGGGCGTTCAGCACCTGAAATAGCCCCTCAGGACAGAAGCTTGGTCAGCTCAAGGTCAGGGGTCATGCTCTGAGTTACGCACGCTGTCAAAGAAGGATTGGCAAGCAGGCTCTCAGAGAAATGAACAATTACTGAAAAAAATCAAAGTGACTGCTTCCTAGGGGAAAGATCTGAAATGATGATCAATTCAGACAGGAAAGAAATGTATATGGATATTCCACTGATGAATTGTTCCAACTCATAAACAACATTAACCTAATATTACATGAAAATTAAATGTTTTCTTCTAATAATCAATTGATGAATAATAAAACAGAATAAAGGATTTTAATTAATTATTCTTTTTATCTTAAAATTTAGAACAAATACCTAATTAGATAATCAAACCAACAATTAATTAGTTATTTTAATTAAATATCCTTAATAAGTGCTTGAATCTAAGTATTAAGACACTTAAGGTCATGCTCAACCTCCTTAGCAATCAGGGAAATGCAAATCAAAACAACGTTGAGATACCATCTTACACCTGTCAGATTGGCTAAAATCAAAAACACTAATGATAGCCTTTGCTGGAGAGGATGTGGAGTAAGGGGTGCACTCATCCATTGCTGGTGGGAATGCAAACTTGTGCAACCGCTTTGGAAAGCAGTGTGGAGGTTTCTCAGGAAATTCGGGATCAACCTACCCCAGGACCCAGCAATCCCACTGTTGGGAATCTACCCAAGAGATGCCCAATCATATTACAAAAGCATTTGTTCAACTATGTTTATAGCAGCATTATTTGTAATAGCCAGAACCTGGAAACAACCTAGATGCCCTTCAGTGGAAGAATGGATGAAGAAAGTGTGGAATATATACATATTAGAGTACTACTCGGCGGTAAAAAAAACAATGACATCTTGAATTTTGCATGCAAATCTAAGTATTAAGAGCAAGCAAATAATGATAGCTAACAGGAATAGCCTATGGTGCATAACCGTTTCATCTATTACAGCAAACCGAACTGAAGAAAATATCACAGCACAAAGCTACTGCAACTCAGCCAGGCAAGATGGACAAAACCTTAGAACCAAGGCCACGATCTGGGGCAAGAGGACTACAAGCTCAAGATAAGCCGGAACTAGGCAGTGAGGTCTTATCACAGAACAAGGCAAAGAAGGTATTGAAACGGAATGACGGTTATCAAAAACTACATGTTGGGGCTAGAGAGATGGCTCATCAGCTAAGAGCACACTCTGCTCTTCCCAAAAACCTCATGTCAATCCCTGGCACCCATTTCAGGCAATTCAACGTCTCCAGGAAATCTAACTCCCTTCTCTGGCCTCTACAGGTAGCGGTTCACTGGTGGTATAAATACACACACACACACACACACACACACACACACACACACGAAATAAAATACATGTTATTATGTATTTCTCAGCTAGATTGGAAGACCTTTGAAAACAATAAACACCACATTTGTTGGACTGAGCTGATGAAATAATTCATAATACTACCACAAAGGAAGAAATAAATTTGACTCAATTTTTTAAAAAAGAATTTAAAGAGGAAACTTATTCAGATTAATAAGCCTGGGCTGAGCAGTGGTGGCACACGCAGAGGCAGGCGGATCTCTGTGAGTTCAAACCCAACCTGGTCTTACAGAGTGAATTCCAAGACAGCCAAGGCTGTTACACAGAGAAACCCTGTCTCAAAAAAACAAAAATCAAACAACAAAAAAAAAAAAAAAAAAAAAAAAAACAAGTAATCTGAAAGAACTAAGATTTGGAGCATATGAAAGTCTGACTTGACCTAGAAACTTCATGGTATGAATAAGAACATCTGTAAGGAAACATAAAAACAAACAGCATTTTGGAAAACAAAGCTACAAATATTGGTATCACAATCATTTCCCATGGATTTTACGCTAAGATTTCTACCCTATTTTTTATGACAAGCTTTATCCTTCAAGATTATTTATGTCACAAATAAAAGTACTAGCAAGATGAAGAGAAAGAATAACCTCTTGAATAGACTGGAGACTACATGGCTAAGGAGGTTTGGGACCACATCAGCAGCTGAGGGTACTCATCCTTGCCCACAGGGGTGGATTTCCAGGTTAATTCTCCAGCACCACAAACAAAGATGAGTTCAGTGTAGCTAGGGAGGCTGAACAGCCCAGATTTGAGTTCATTTTTTGACTTTTGCTTTTCAGGAGGAAAGAAAGAACACGAGATAAATTCTGAGATTGCCAGTGGTAGCAGCTGCATCACAGCACTTCCCGGAGTCTCTCCTCGCTCTCTGACCTACCATGTCCTTTCCTCCCATTTCCCATCATCTTGGTTATGATGAAGCAGAGCTTCGGAAATATGCACCAGACTCATCCTTCAAAGCATCACACGTCACTTCCCATGGAAACAGCCTAGAACAGGTATCATTTCTGACTGCACAAGCAACATTCTATCTCACTGTTCTCATTTAGGTCTTCCAACTAATAAACATAGAATTCAAAAGAAGAAGAAATTGAGTTATGGATCAATTCCTCAAAACTGGATTACTGTTTCACAGGGCAAAAGATGAATTCTCTAAAAGAAACATAAAATCTACCGAGAACAAAAGAAGCGTGGATGCTGAGTAACTTGCTGATAAGATTTACATCAATAACAACAAAAACAATAGCTAGCAAGGATCTCTCATTTTATTTGTATTCTTCAACACAAACTAGGGCTACAATGGTGGCATGACCTACAGGAAGCAGAGATGGAGCTAGGGAGGTCAGCTGAGATGTACAGCACAATAAACTTGGAAGAGAAGGGACTCCCTCAGTCCCACGAGGGCCTCCAAAAGAAAATCAAAGCTGGCATCTCGCTTAACAGTAAATGGCAAAGAACTCCCTCTGCACAACTGAACAAGTGCTCCACTGTCACCGTGCCCAATAAAAACTGTGGAAAGTCCTAGCTAAGCCAGAAAAAGACAAAGTTAAATGAGTTATTGTTCTCCTCTGCTCAGCCTGTCATCGCTTCTATGGAGTGATTAAAGCTCAAGAACAGAAACAGGACGTAGACAACAGAACTTTAGAAAGTAGCGACTGCACTGTCTTAACTAGTCAATCAGGAAGTGAGACAGAAATAATTTGTGGTACACAGAAAAGAAACATTACAGACCTGAAGCATGGATCTGTCAGTACTATAGCTCCCAGATAATGAAGGACTAGCTTACGACCGGGGGTCGGTTGCTGACATGTCAATGATAATCACAATATGGTATACTGACAGGGAGGACTCATAATTGATGCAGTCTGAACACATTATACAGAGACATCTCCAATGATGGCTGCAGGTAACTGACAGTGGTAACCTAACCCCTCTGTAGCAGTGGTCACCAGTGACTGTTTTCTGGAAAGAGTCACAGCCTGAAAGTCAGTAATGATACATAGAGGTGGTGTAACAGGTTCCATAGAGCAAAACTGCTTCCATCTTGCTGCGTGCAAACCAAATCAGGTCACATCTAATGCTCCATTCCCTAATCCAGTTTGTCAGTATTTAACAAGAAAGTCCACTACAAATACTGAATACCAAAGATCCTGAATATATTAACACAAAAAGAAATTTCCACTCTGGGCAGATGACAAACCAATTCCTTTTCTCTTTCTCAGTTCTATTACAGGCTCACTCTGACCATGTGGAAGACTAGTGCAAAACATGCAAATAGTGGGCAAGAATCCAGTCACGAGGAAGGCCAACACCTTAAAGACTGCATTCAGATGTGAGCAGACTGGCTGTCAGAAGGCTTTCTTGTCTTGTCTCCTGGTAGATGGTAAATGAACAGTAAGACGCCTTGTGCCCATTCCTCCCAGCGTGTCTTCACTGCAGGAGATTTTACATTGAATAACTGTCCTTATACAAAGGAGACTGTTCAGGAAAAAAAAAAGAAGAAGGTGGAAGAGGAAGAGAAGAGGACAGAGGAGGAGGAGAAAGAAGAGACAGAGGAAAAGAGGAGGAAGAGCAGGAAGGAAGAGGAGGAAGAAGAGAAATAGAGGAGGAAGAGAGGAGGAAGGGGGAAGGAAGAGGGAGAGGAGGAAGAAATGAGGGAAGAGGAAGTAGGAGGAGAAAGAAAAGAAAATGAAAGGAGGGGAGAGGAAGAAGAGAAGAGGGAGAAGGATGAGGAGGGGAAGAAGAGGAAGAGAAGAGAGAGAAGAAAGGAAAAGTAGGAGGAGGAAGGAGAGGGATCATGATGATAACAGAGTGAGAACTGGAACTGCAAACCAAAGAAAAGCAAAGCTTGACACCCACCAAAGGGCAGGACAAGAAAAGATTCCCCCTAGAGCTCTCAACACAGACTACCAACACCCTGACCTCAGACATTTAATCTCCAAGACTATGAGATGATACACTACTGTCATTTGAAGATACCCACTCAGTAATATGTTGTCAGAAGTACCGCTGATGGTGCACATTATATTATCAGCATCTTCTTACATATTGTGTATATAACCACTGTGTACCTTTAGTCCTGCTTGATCCTGTAATAGCTGATATAAAACATACTACAACCATGTCTATTTATGGATAATTAACTGTCCCTAAAACTAAACATATATTTTTTCAAGTTTATTAAGTGATTAGAACAGACAAGTACATTAATAAGCAAAAAATCAATAAAGAAAGCTTCATAGGCAAAAAAGTGTTCTTAACAGATTTACACATTCCTCTATAGCCACATCATTAGCAACATTCACATCAATATACACTCTTGATATTTATAAAATATCTATAAGACTAACAAATCACAAGACAGAAATTTCATGTTTTCAAAATTCCAAAGAAATACTTAATCTGAGTTTTTCTCAAGTCTTCACAGTAGACTCATTTTATAAAAGGTGTTTTTTTTCCTACTTCAAACCATTCACCCAATCCCTTTTGATGATGAGCTCCCCACACCCCCACAAATAATAGTCATTCTTGGGCTAAGAGGTATCTGAAAAAAAAAAAACACTTAGAAACATTATCAAATGTCTAAAAGAGAATACAGTAAAAAGTTACATACATCATATTAAGATCCAAAATTAGTACTTGAGACCTATATAAATTATTGATCTATTAATAGTCATTTATTAGTAGTGATAACATGGTTGATAAATGAATTCAAAATGCCTAGACATGAATTCAACTGAAAAGGAAGCATGATGTTCAAATCATTTATATTATGAATGTGTGTATATACAGTATATTGTGTATGTATGCATATATTATATATATACTATGTATGGATGTCCATGTGTGTATGGTGGTTTGAATGAGAAATGTCCCCCATAGTCCAGGTATTTGAACACTTGGTCCCCAGTTGGTGGTGCTGTTTGGGCAGGAGCGCTAGCAGTACAACTTTGCAGGAGGAAGTCACAGGGGGCAGAGTGAAGGTCTGCTACTTCCAAGTCACTCTAAGATATGAGCTCTTGGCTTTTTGTCCTGGCCACTATCTGTCACGTGTCACAGTTCCCCATCAGGATGGATCTCATCTCTCTAGAACTATGAACTAAAATAAATCTTCTTCTGTAAGTTATGGTGTTTTATCACAGCAATAGCAAAGGAACAAGCACAGCACAGGTGACTGGGATTTTAAAATAGAGAACTCAATGCTGAGGAGATGTGTCAGTGGGTAAGAACTCTTTCTCTGAATGCATGAGAACTTGAGTTTGAATCCCAGCATAAAAGCGCTACACCAAGAGCTAGGATGGCTGCTCACGCTTCTAACACTACAGCTGAGATGCAAAGAGCAGATTCCAAGGCTCACAAGACAGCCAGCCTAGCCAAAACCCCAAGCTTGTGGTTCACTGAGACATCTTTTTTCAAGTCAGCAAGGTTAAGAGTGATGGAGAATGACAATCCAAAGTTCTTTATGGTCTCTGAATGAATTTGTACCCATGTTTGCATGCATATACTATATACATGTAGATTATACACTCACACATATGGAAGCACACTAATAAATACATAAATTTCAAGACTTGCAAAAGATAATGGTGTTTTGCTTAAATTTAAGTGTCAATAAGTTTTAGCTGAGCCTAAGCAATATAATATAAGCTAAGCAATCTAGAGGTGAGAAAGCATCATTACAGGACAGAGGCCAACCTGGTGATAGAAAAAAAGACCCAGTCAAAAAGACAACTAAGATAAGAGAAAGAAGTACTCATCTTTTCATTGGAACATGGATGTAACTCAATTGTTATTATTAAATAAATATTCATAGCCAATGTCACTATACAGCAAGATTTTTTTTAACAAATCAAAAATATCTACCTTAAAACACTTAAGACATGTTTTCAGATTTGAAGACATAGAAAGTAGTTTAAAAAGAGAGAAAGAGAAAGAAAAACATCCCACTGTCCCTCATTCATCTTGGTGGTTAAAGAATATTCAATAACCCCAAAGCCCTTTTTATATGCACACCTGGGAAGAATACCAAATCTGTAAATTTGCTCAGAGTTACACTGATGTGGTTTTAAACCAGATGTTTAAATGTTACAGTATGTATATTTTCTCCTCTCTTCTAAGAGAGAAGAGTAAAGTAAGAGGAATATTTGACTTCACTCCACAAGAGACCTATTTAATAGTTTGGCAGTTGTGTGAGTAAAGGTAGCTTGGCTAAGTCAATGTTGACGACATACAGAATGACATGATCCTAATGAGTTGGAAAATATTGGCTCTCAAGAGAATAGACCAGATGCTACTGAGCTGAGAAAGCTACTGTATTATTGAATTTCATTTTTATGAGGTTAAATTTATTATCCAACCATTAAGGTATCCCATATGAAATCTTGCATAAAATACTTTTACAGTTACTTTCGGGAAAGTAGATTTCTATTTTAACATTAAGACATCAGTTAGATGAGGGATTCAAGTATCCACTTCATCATTATTTTACACCTTTTTAAATCTATAAATTATTTCCCTGAAAATATCAGATCAATGGAACTAAGTCAACAAAATAATGAACAATCTGACTAGAAACTAGAAGTTATGGTTTTCCAGAGCAAACCAAATTCAGATGTAACTTTATATTTTATCTTCTGGAAAACAACAGGAGTTATTAGTTCTGTTTTGGTGACTTTCAGAAATATTAACAACAAAGCTACAAAAAATGATTATATATACTAATACAAATTAAGTCCAAACTTTACAATTCTAATATATTCTTGTAATTTACATCTTAAATGAAGTACAAGTATTCAATAGACTTCCATTAAATAATTTCGAATGTGTTACCAGATGTTAATCTTTACAAGTTATTTAAGGCCTCAAACACCAGGAAAATAATTTGAAACAATAAAAATAATAATAAAAACATTCAAAGGTCTTACTTCAAAAATTGACTTAGTGAATAGTTATGATATAATATTTCAGAGGGAAAAAAGCATTTCGCATTGACCATAAATTTTCGCATGTGTAGAAAAGAATCTATAACCTGCCAACAACAATATCACTGGTAAGAAGCCAACTGAATTAGTGTTTAAGAAATGTCATCCTAAAATAGGTGCACCAACTCAGACTATTCAAGTAAAGTTTATGGTATCGCCTCCTCCCACTATGCTCAGCAGAGCTGTAGAGTATGTGAACAGAGAAAAGAGGAGGGTTCCAGATGCCTACTGCCCACTGCAGGGCCACTCACACATCTGCTGCAGCGCTGCCCTCTGGACTCTGCAGGAGAGCTAAGAACACGGGCTGCATCACAGGTCTCCATCAGCTTTGTTCTGACACCTTGAAATCAAGCATACTAAAGATACACCATTGAAGACGTGTTTTCTCTAAGTTCAAACAAAACATAACCAAGCTCTTGAATTGTGTTTTTCTCACATCAATATCACTCTTTCCTATCCTAATTGTTTTCTTGCCTTGCTCTTTGACATCAACTTTACCTTATCATCTCTCTGCTCAACTAAAACAATGAATCAAGTAGACTCCAAGGAAAACAGAAATCTCTAGGAACTTATACCCTAGAACCACTTCCAAAGGTCATATCCCCACAAAGATGACTCCTGGCAAGATCCTATGGTCAGGACAAGAAATCTTATCTCCACAGATAATATATACAATAACAAGCAGCTATAATAATTCTATCACCATTTTAAAGATGAGAGAATTAACCTCTCAGTTCAATGTAACAAAAAAAAAAAACTAGGAAAATGGAGATATAGCTCAGAAGTAGAGAACCTGCTTCACCTGTGAAGCCCTGCAATCTCCAGTATTTGTTTTTCAGAAAAGAAAATGGTATTTAAAAGATAGATTATCATACTCCAATTAAGTCATCTCTCCTAAATGTTAATATTAAAAAATAAAAATATTCATACTGACTGTAGTAGCTAATTTTTATTTCAATTTGATACAAGCTAGTCATCTGAGCAGAGGGAATCCTGTTGATAGCCAGGTCAGGAGCAGCAGATGGCAACTGACTTGAAAGAATCAGCTCACCAAGAAATAAGCACTGATGGGTGAATCTGACAGGCAAGGCACCAAGAGCCTTGGCCCCAGAGTGTCTCTTGCTACTGCTGTGTCTTTACATGTTTGCCGCTGCCATTTTTCTCTGGTTTCTGCCATCGTGTAAATGGGTGTGAGGGGATCCCCACTGCCCTTAATGAGGTCTGATCATCTCTTGGAAATATCCCATTCTACTGGGCATTTTTACCTGTGTATTATTATGAAGATTTCCTCCTAAGTTCTACTGAACTGAAGCAACGATTTTATATAATAATAGTGTTAGTTTAAATATAATTTTGATTACCTATTATTTGAAACACTACAACTCAACACACACCAGTGTAACCTGCTCAGTTTGAGAACTCAGGCTTTAACGTGGGCACAAAGAGATGAAATAAACATGGTTCTGAGGTCATGCAAAAGAGCAATGATTATGGGAGAAACTTTGAAAGAGTTATCAAAGAGTTACTTCTTGGTAAATTGCTATGCCTGCATAAAAGTTGTTGTTTTCTACAAAATTTCTTTGCAACTTTCAAAGAACATATAATTCTTATTCTTTATAAACTGCTCTGGGAGTAAATATGACATTAACAACTAAAACATTCATGATGACAGAAATGCAAGGTAAACTTAAAGAGCATTCATAAGTCTGAGGACAAATTAATATTAAAAGTGGTATTTTATCATGGTTGAACTAAATGAGAGAATGTGAGCATCTTTTTTATAGTCAATAACTCCAATAATCTTTTCTATCCACTCTAAATCTCAAACATGTATGTTGCAAGGAGGCCACTTGTTGGTTACTGACTGCTCAACTGCCTTCTCTCTACACATGCACAGTGATGAATATAGAGATATATGTGGTAGGGGAGAAACTTCTAAAGTGTTTTATCTTGCTTTTATCATTCTGTCTTAAGCTGAAATATAAAATCTGAATTTCTGTTAGTGAAATAAATAACAGATAATAGTTTGCATAATTCTGCTTTAATCCTTGTAAAACCAGGAAAATATTGGTAAGTAAAAGAAGTGAATATATGAATTAGACTTTACAATGGAAGATAATCATTATTATTATACCCAAGATATTACTGATTGGTAGTTTGTGAAGTATGTGCATGAAATTTCTACACTTTTGTAAAAAAAATCGTAGCATAAAAAAATAAATAAATAGAATTTTGATGAGTGGGGGTTTTTAAGAACTATAGTAAAAGATTATGATACAGGTTAGTTTGATGAAAAAAATAACATAGGTAAAGGAATGATAAAATGTTGCCCCTGCCTCTGATAAAGCAGAGGCTGTGGAGGGAAAAATAAAACAAGAAAGTGTCACACAGCTAGAACACATGAGTTTCTGAGAAGCCATAGAGACTGTGACTTAGGTTAACAATTAAAAATTACAATTGAGTTCAAGAGCCAAGCTGGCTCAAATTCTTTTAATCTTAATCTTGGGAGATGTGTTCACAGGATTCGAAGTGCATAGTAGCTCAAACAAAGCCTCAGAATGACCTCAGGTTAGATTACGATGTTTCGATAATAGCTTTAAGATGAAAAACCCTAGAAAACAATCTAAAGTTCACAAGGACACCTAGCTGTGGGACTGGCTAAGGTCAGGGATCAAAAACAAAGCAGCCCAAGTATTATTGGGTGACGTACTTTCCTTGCTAGCATTTGTTTGTGATGAAAGGGAAGGACTAATTTCTTGTGCCCATTTTTGCTCTCAATCTCCTGATATACGAAACTGTTGATGAGTGGGTGTGTACCTAAAGCTGACTGATTATTTTTCATATACAAAAGTTTAGGTTTGTGATTCTTTAAAGAGTCCTTATAAAAGCAATAAAGTGATTAATCCTTTCTTTGTACAAATAGTATGTAGTCTGCCAGAGGGGAGGAGAAAAAAAAACTGGCTAAGAAAAATGCCCTGGTTGCTCACACTGTTCATCTATAACAAGTTGCTTGGATATACATAAATACATATATATATGTGTATGTATTATGTATGTATAAATATGTATGTGGGTTCTTGGGACAACTTGTTTTTCAGCTGTGATACGTAAAATATTTTATCATGTAAGGGATATGGAAAACATGCTATTTTTTTACTTGTATTCATTATAATCATTCACTTGAAAAATAGAATATATCCAATTGTAATTTTTATATTGCCTGAAAGATTTTATTGGGGTATATAAGCTATAGAGGGAAAAAGTCAGAATACAGAAGAACACCATCAAGAGAGTGTGAATATCTTTTCCCTTACTCCCTTAAATAAAAAGGTCTCAGTATGCTGACTCCATGAACCTCCTTCAACCCCTGTGCTGCTGGAGGCTGCCCCCCCCCCCCCAGGCAGGAGTAGGAACCTCACGTGAGAAACTGCCTTCACCAGACTGGCCTGTGGGGAAGCCTGTGGAACATTTTGTTGATTGATAATTGATACAGGAGGGTCCAACTCACTGTAAGTAGGGCTTCCAGTGGGCTGGTGACCCTGGTTGTTATAAGGAAGCCGATAGAGATCCATCAAGAGCAGGCCGGTGAGCAGTGCTCCTCCATGGCCTCCATCAGATCTCGCCTCCAGGTTTCTGCCTTGAGTTCCTGCCTCCAGGTTCCTGCCTCCAGGTTCCTGCCTTGACTTCCTTAGACAATGGGATATAAGCTGCATGATGAAATAAACCCTTTCCACCCCAAATTGCTTATATCACGGTATTAATCACAGCAATAGAAACATTAACTAAGACTGACCAACATAAGAAATTCACTAACAGGAATTAAGAATAAAACCTTGATTGTATATCTTAATACACTTTTACTTCTAGCCATCTAGAGTTTCAGAATAGAGCCATCATTATAGCTTTAATAATTCAACATTCACACATACTCTTAAAGTCTCATAAATAATCCCATTCAAAAGTAGGAGCTCATAAGGTTCAACACACCAAAATAAGCTCTTGCTTCTGTGATACATTATAAAAATAATTTAGCTTATCAGTGAAAACACAATTTCTTCCCAGAAGTGTTTGAATTTGAAATAAAGCATAGTATTCCATATGTGTGGCAACATTCCTGCCAACAATAAGGATGAGAAGACTAATAAGTCACCTACTGTGCACATTCTAAGACCAAATGAGAAGCAACAATCCTGTACTACCTGAAATAGACAAAAGACCATCAGTTATTAAAATAAAAAAATGGGTTTAAGCAAATAGTTATGTTTTTAGGTACCAAATAATAAATAAATAATGAAATAATTCTATGGCAGCAGTGAAACAATTCTATACCAGAAAGAGATTTTTTCAGTTGATTTACATAGTTTTCACTATATAAAAAATATAAACTACATATATGTAACTTAACTATTGAACATTTATTTTGTTTCAGTGATAAAATTATTCCTATTATCTCACTTAATTGTATGAAATTGTCATAATCATAAAATCATTATTTCTAGATATCAATTTGAATATCAATATCAACAACTTTTTTGTTAAAATGCTTAAGTATAGAACTCTGTGTGTGTATGTGTGTGTGTGTGTGTGTCTATCTTTAACAGTGAGTCTAACCAATGTCCATTTTCTAATGAGGCATAAAAAATCAGCACTACATTTTCTACATGAAGACTAATACAACTCAAAAACAGTTCCTTGGCTACTAAAAAATGTTTTCAATTTCTTTCTTTCTCTGCTGTTATCCAGACATGACTCACATCCCCTCAGTTTCTGAAACTAAAATATGAGGAAGTAATTGTTCAGAACATTACCCATATTCTTACAAAAACAGAATTTTATTTAACAATAATGTGCACCTTTCACGTTATGAAGCAGCAAATCTAACATTTTCCTTATTATAGTACATGTGTTCTACTTAATCCTATTCTATCCTTTTAAAACTCTTAGTTATAGTCAGTAAAACTGGAGTTCTAATAAGTAACAACTTGTGGTTTATGAAAAAGACAGCAGTAACTCAACAGCAGATAAATTCCCCAAAGCTATGGAAACTCAGCATGGCAGGGGCAGGCCGTGCTGCTGCAAGGACTCCAAATGTACATCTCTACTCCCAGCAGAGCTGACGGAACAAGCACAGAGGAAAGAAAGAAGGAAAGGAAAGGAAATGAGTCTAGGGGCGCTTAGTTCAAAAATGTTTGTCCTAACAACCAACAGATAGTAAAAGACCAGAAATGCATCTATGTTATTTAAAAAGGAAAAATAAAAGGGCTAAAATTAAGAATGACCAAGAAGCACACACAGTAAAAATAAATAAATAAATAAATAAAAATAACAAATCATTTCTAAATAATGAAAATAAATGTAAAAAGGGTCGCCATCAGAAATATAAAAAGAACGCACAAAGTAGTAGAAAATGTCTGAAAGCCATAAGGGAATTGAAATCAAAATATAAAGCATTTCCA
Organism: Arvicola amphibius; assembly: GCF_903992535.2. NCBI lineage: Eukaryota > Metazoa > Chordata > Mammalia > Rodentia > Cricetidae > Arvicola > Arvicola amphibius. The sequence continues at coordinate 2,114,219 of NC_052055.2, read as the reverse complement.
AAATTCAAAACAAAAGGATAATCCGCACATTAAAAGAGCAAAAACCTCTGACATTTTTCAATTGAAGATATGTAAATAGCAAATTTATACATAAAAATGTGCTCAGCAGTGTTCCATGGAGCAAAAGAAAATCAAAACCTCAAATACACCACTTTATATCCACAATGCGAGCTAGCACCAACTATACAGATAAAGATGCGGAAAGGTGTTGAGAGACTGGCAGACCATCACACCTGCCATAAGACTGGATAACAGTTACAATATTGGAAAGCTTGGCAGTGCTTCAAAAGATTAAATACAGTGACTTCCAGATCCAACAATTCTACTCCGAGAAATACACTTTGGAGAAATGACAATATGTATTTTATAAACTTGTATGATAGTTATGACAGCACTTCATAACAGCTAACACATTAACAGTCAAAGATTTACCACTGATGGACAAATGTGAACACACACACACAATGGCACTTACAGCAGGCATGGTGCCTGAGTGTGTTTCACAGGCTCCAGTGTGGCAAGGTTAAAGTGGTGAAACCATTAAGAAATGGAGATTGAGAAGTAGAGAAATTGCTCAGCGGTTGAGAGCACTGGCTGCTCTTGCAGAGGACGCAGGTTCAGTTCCAAGCACCAACATGGCAGCTCACAACTGCCTTGAACTCTATCTGCAGGGGATCAATACCCTCTTCTGGCCTCCTCAGGTACACCCCACGCACATTCAGGGAAAACACTCACACACATAAAATAAATAACCCTTCTAAAAAAGAAATGGAGACCAAAGTATAACAAGCTCACAAGAAAGGCTGACTTCAGGTGGAGCTGATTCTTACAAGTGCGTCCAAGTTAACTAAGGATGAAGGAGCTTCTCCTTGCTGCACTAGAGAACTAGCCACAGTCCCTTGGACTTCTCTCAAACACACCCAGAGGGGCCCTTGACAGAGTCAAGCAGGACATTCCTCCATATTGAAACCTCTACCCATAAAAACTGAGCAAAACAATCTCTTCAGATTGTAATGAACCTAAATTTAGGTATTTTGTTGTATTAATACAAAATGGATTAAGTGATGATACATTCTATACTACACGTAAACTCTGAAAATGGTATGCTGAGAACTTAGTCACACACACAAAAGTGTCTTATAGATTCTATTTACATAAATTTAAGAGTAGAAAAACTCAAACAGGCAAACACTAGATTAGTCTTTGACTATGGCTAAAAGGATTAGAGGGGTATGCAAAAAAAAAAAAAATGGTTCTTTTTGGGGCTGGAGAAATGGCTCAGAGGATAAGAGCACTGACTGCTCATCCAGAGATCTCGAGTTCAATTCCCAGCAACCACATGGTGGCTCACAACCATCTGTAATGGGGTCTGCTGCCCTCTTCTGGCCTGCAGGCAGACACACAGACAGAATATTGTATACATAATAAATAAATAAACAAGCAAATAAACAGTAAGAATGAATGAATGAATGAATGAATGAATGAATGAATGGTCTTGCAATAAAGTGAGCTTACCTGGACATGGAAACTGAGTGAGAGTATGAATATGGTATCAATGTATTCTATAAGGGTGGAATACATTAAACGTAGTTTAACCCCTTCTGTGAGGTAGAGAGGGCAGAAACAATCGGGCCATGAAGCTGAAATGCAGGCCCTGGTTGATGTGAGCAGAAATGACAAAATGGCAACCGTCAAAGTAGCCGTGCCAGTGGCCAAAGAGAAGACAGGGGCTGAAATGCCTTCACACTTGCAACCCCAGCACTCGGAGGCGATGGAAGTGGGACCCCAAGTGTGAGGCCAGCCTAGGCAGAGGGGACAGAAGACAGCACAGACAAGTGTCCTCCTGTCCTCATGTCATCCTGCCATGCGATGCCGTCCACAGTGAGTCAGATCCCCAATTCCCAGTCCTTCTCACAGAAAGAGCTCTAATTAGAAATGCCTTGATACGAGAAGCTTCTGAAACTTCCTCTAAAATATATCACATTTAGGCAAAAAGAGAAAATGTTGACCGACATAAAAAATAGTAAACTTCATGACCTTTCTTGTAGCATAATTACATAAAATTATAAATAGCAAAAGAAACTACAAAAACCACATGGAAATTGAAATTTTGATTTGCAATGACAAGTATGTCACTGAAGATAACAGTAAATAAAAAAAATTCCTAGAATCAAAGAAACTACAACAGCAAAGGTGGTTCTCAGAGAGGATATATATGTACATACATGCATATATATATATATGAATAACTATATTAAATAAGAAAGAACTAAATAGCATGCACATGTAACTAAGGTCTTAGCAACACAAAAACAGGTCAAACCCAAACTCAGAAGTTGGAAAGAAATAATAAATGTCAAAAATTAATATAAATAGAGGATATTTTAAAAATAATCAGTGAGGCGAAGAAGTGGCTTTAAAATGATGTGCAGGGCTTGCAAGCCTTTAGCCAGACAAACTGAAATAGAGAAGACAAATTAGCGAGGGAAAAGGGTGCACGACAACAGATACAGATAGGAAGTGAAGGATCATTGAAGAATTCTTTTAAAAACTCCTATTTCAATAAACCACAAACTCCAAAAGAAATGGATCAGTCCCTAGACAGACATGACCTAGAGAATCATCAGAACAGAAACACCAGAGCATCCGATGTCCAAGAAATAAGTGGCTTAAAAGAATGTGGTATAAATGTCAGTCAAGTTACTATTTATTTTATAGAAATATACCGTGTTAAGCATATCAACACAGGAATTTAAATATCAGTCACCTCTGAAATACATTTTCCTTATGAGGAAAACTGTGCTTTTACCTGTAGTTTGGAAGACTTCATTCATCAAAGCTTCATTCACTGTTGAAGAGCTGCTATTTCCAATATGAGCCCAACTCTGATATATTGCTTGCAGCAAAAGTGTCTGTGCTCTTGTTGCTTGAATTGTGAGATTTGGCAGTTCAAAAATACCTTCAGTTACAACAGTCTGAGATCTTTTGGTCCTATACACGCAAACAGAAAGAAAACAATACAAATAACTAAGTGAATAGCGCTTATATAGAACATAGTAGAGAAATTAGGCTACATTGAAAGTGTGTATGCTATGCATGTGTGTACATATATATGTACATGCGCGTGTATATGCTCGTGTATGTTTATACATGTGTACATGTGTGTAGACAGTAAAGCCAGAAGCCAATATCAGGTCTTCCTCAATCACTCTACACACTTTCTGAGACAGCCTCTCACTGAACCTGGGACTCCCCACTTTGGCTAGACGGGTGGAGTCTTCCTACCACAACCCCCACCTTGACTCCACTGCCATCAGGGAAGCTGGACAGAAAAACATTCTACACTACTAACACGAGTAAAGAATACAAACAATACATTGTGAAAAATGTATCACGAACCTAAGACAATGTACTTTCATCTCAACAGAGTCCTGGGCAGGGGAATACAGCAAAAGCCATGCTCCGAGAAGAACCCCTACTATAACATGAGTTATAGTTATTACAGAGTGGATACTTGGTACAAGTGGGACTTCAGTATCTCAGAATAAAAATATCTACTTTATACTTTAACTTTCAAACCATCTGATGTCACATAAAATGGTTCCTAATGGATTGCACAGAGTTAAATAAAATGTAAAAATACGCAAATACAACAATTATTCTACATTTATTATTTCCCAAAGCTGGAGAGTAATTCTTCAGATTTATTATAAAAAACATACTTTGCACAAGTCATTTTTCTATACAAACAAGGTAATCTTGCCATACATACATACATACATAACATTTTGAAGGCTTTTTCAGTTATACCAACTACAAACACAAGTATAGTTTACTACACTCCTTTTAAATTAATATTTAAACTAAAATAAAATGATACAATGTACCAACTACTGTTGATGTAACAATATCAACAGGAAAGGTTTTTCTCTTTCTTTTGTCGTTTAATTATATTTCACAGGTTAGCAAGCTAGGGGAAGTAACAAAGGTCTGTGTTTCTTATTACCCAGTTCACCAAATCGTCATGTTATATACTATCTTTACTTCAGAAAATATTTAGAGATCAATAGATTTTACAACTTACAGCTACTTTGGGACTCTTTAATATGTCAATGCAAATAAACAATAAAAGTGTGACTTTTCCTTGTGATTGATACCACTACACATTTATTTAAACAAAGCAGCTTAATACAAAATCATACAAAAGCATCTAACAAGATCTGGAGTCCTCTTAAAATATCACTAAGCTGCATTTTAAAAGTTGTATTGGTTAATATAAAGTCATAAATTTGGTAAATGCCTAGGGTTTATATTCAGAAATTATGGTGTATATATATATATATATATACATATATATATATATATGTTCACTTTACAGAATAGATTTTTCAAACTATCAATTCAAACATCACTCTCTAGGGAAAAATAAATCCTAGAGTAACTAGTGGGATAAACAACTCATTAAAACTCAACTTGGACAAACTCCAGAATAAATTGAAGGAAATAGAAACAAGTAGATCTTAATTGCATAGTAGCAAATACTTTAAATGAATATACCCTAATTACAGACTGATTTGTCATTTCCTGGCAAATTGTAATAATATAGAGACAATCAAATTTTTGTGCCAATGCAATTTCTATTTTTAAAAATTCTTGCTTTCAATACATAACAAGAAAATTCAGAAGTGTGGTTCTTACTACTACTGGATGCAAAGAAACTGTAAGGAGTCTTCCACATGTACCATTCAGGCACAATCAGCCATTCTCTTTAGGACACACTCCATAGCCATTGAAAAAATATTTGCAGCAACAGCTGGACATAAAGATTCCTACAGAGTTCCCAAATACAAACTTTGAAAACACAGATTGGTTCCCAAAATTTATTTTTATTATTGCTCACATCCTGTACAATAAAATAAGATTAGGTCATTATTTTCCAAAATTAAGTTAATAAAAAACCTTACTAGCTTATGAGACTAGGTAAAACATGGAAAATTGTGGGGTTTTTTTTTACAGAATGGTTACTTAACTGACATAACATTTCATACTCAAAATATAATCTTTTAAGTTCTTTCTAAAAATTAAATGATAGGTTAAATGAAAGTGTATACTCTCTACTCCCAGTCCACTTCACTATCCCATATAACCACTTTCTGAAAATGAACACACACAGACCTCTGTGCGCCCACCATGTGCACTGCAATGATAACAGTTTGGAAACGGATGGACATGTGCTGGCCTGCTCCTCCGACTAAACTCCATCAGAGTTAGAATACATGTTCTTCTCTGTGCTCTCTCAACGCAGCATGGAGCTACACTGCAAGGTCAAGGTCCGGGCAGAGCTTCTGAGCACCCTGTAACCAGCAGGGCCAGCGCTAGCTAAGGACACTGTGGACACCGCATCCTGTCATGTTAAGAACTGGTGCTTGGATAGCCGAGGAGAGGGCGCCTGAACTGGCCTTGCCCCATAATCACACTGATGATTATCTCGAATATCACCACAGAATATTCATCTGGCAATGGATGGAGATAGAGACAGAGGCCCACACTGGAGCAATGGACTGAGCTCCCAAGGTCCAGTTGAAGAGCAAAAGAAGGGAGAAGATGAACAAGGAAGTCAGGACCGCGAGGGGTTAGTCCACCCACTAAGACACTGTGCCTGATCTAATGGGAACTCACCAAATCCAGCTGGACTGGGACTGAACGAGCATGTGATCAAACCAGACTCTCTGAATGTGTCTAACAATGGGGGCTGACTGAGAAGCCATTGATAATGGCACTGGGTTTTATTTCTACTGCTTGTGCTGGCTTTTTGGCACCCTAGTCTATTTGGATGCAAAGCTTCCTAGGCCTGAATGGAGGGGGGAGGGCTGCCAAGTACAAACTCCACCAACCTCAGACTGTATGCTTCACTGAGTCACTGTCTCTTCCCCGTTATATTTCTCTCTCTACTCAGGAATGTCGCTCCTGCCGTCACTTGCCTAGGCCGGGATTAAAGGCCTGTGATCCCAAAAGGGCTGGGATCACCTCTGTGTGAGCTCTGTTTCCTTTTAGACAGATTCAGTCTTGTGTAGCCCAGAATAGACTCGAACTCAGAGAGATTTGTCCGCCAATGTCTTTTGACTTAAGTAGTTCCAGGAAATTATCAGCTGAACCAGAGAGAGAATTGGCTTTGACTGAAGAGAAATTACTGAAGGCACATGTGGATCATGTAGAGCCGAATCTCAACTGCATGCTGGTCATATCACCCTCCAAGCATTTCTCTACAGGAGTTTTAATGCAGAGGGAAGATATTATCTTAGAATGGATCTTTTAGTACATAAACCAAGTAAAAAATTAAAAAGTTATGTGGAAAAGGACTCTGAGTTAATTCTAAAAAGAAAATTGAGATGTCATCAATTAGCAGGAAAAGACCCAGAAGAAATTATAGCACCTTTTAATAATGATGAAATAAATTATGGGAAGCAAACCCTGGCAAAAGATTGTAATAATTTTTTGGGAGAGATTAACAACTATACCAAAAGCAATAGGATTCAACTTATAAGGAAAACTAACTGAATCCTTCCTCACATTGTACAGGAAATATCAATAACTGGAGCCCTACATTCTATACTGATGCAAATAAATCAAAAAAGACAGGCAATAAACCAGACTTTTTAAGTAAAGTGGATCAAAGCCTTATGATTCAGTCATCACAAATTATTTGTTATTCTCATGATAAGGGCTTTTAAACCTCTCAACATAGTTAACAATTTGCAACATGCAAAAAGTTGTTTTACATATTGAAACCACTGAATTTATACCAGATGGTACAAAATTGACTTTTTTGTTTACTCAGTTACAAAATACAATCATGAATAGGAATCATTGCATATTTATAATACACATCTAATCCCATAGGAGTATGCAAGGTCCTCTAGAACAAAGTAATGCAGAAATCGATCCATTATTGATTGGAAATGTGCTGAAGGCCTCAGAATTTCATAAAAACCATCATATCAATAGCAAAGGTTTAAAAGAAGACTTTCCCACCATGTGACAACAAGCCAAGGAAATTGTAAGGAAATGTCCTACTTGTTCTTTATACAACCAAACACCACTACCTGCAGGAAGTAACCCAAAGAGTACTCGAAGGAATGAAATATGGCAGATGAATGTATTCCCCTTTGTGGAATTTGGAAAATTAAAATATGTACACCACATCATTGGTACCTATTCAGGTTTTCAATGGGCAACTATTTTGAGTTTGGAAAAGGCTGATTCAGTAATCACACATTTGCTAGAAGTTATGGCCATCATGAGTATACCTGCACAAATAAAGACAATGCTCCAGCATATGTCTCTGTAGGAGGTCCTGATGTGGGAGAGTCTTCTGTTTGTGTTGATTTCATTGGTTAATAAAGAAACTGCCTTGGCCCATTTGATTGCCCAGCCCTTAGGTGGGCGGAGTAGACAGAACAGAATGCTGGGAAGGGAAATTAATAAATCGCCATGCCTCTGCTCTCTGGATCAGACGTGATGAAGCTCCGGCCCAAGATGGATGTATGCTAGAATCTTCCCGGTAAGGCACCACTTTGTGGTACTACACAGATTATTAGATATGGGTTAATCAAGATGTGAGTAAGAGGCTGAAACTAACAGGCCAGGCAGTGTTTAAATGAATACAGTTTGTTTGTTGTTATTTCGGGGCATAAGCTAGCCAGGCAGCAGGGAGCAGGGCGGTGGGAACGCGGCCCACAGCTCCACACTACAAGGTCCTTCTGTATTTGTGTTGCTTTCATTAGGTGAATAAAGAACCTGTTTTGGCCTTTTGGTAGGGCAGAACCTAGATAGGTGGGAAGACAGAACTGAATGCTGGGAGGAGGAAAGCAGACAGAGAGAGCTGCCAGGAAGTCGCCAGGTCAGAGATGCTGAATCTTTCCCTGTAAGCCACGACCTCGTGGTGAAATACAGATTATTGGAAATGGGTTAAATCAAGATGTGAGAAATAGCCAATAAGAGGCTAGAGATAATGGGCCAGGCAGTAATTTAATGAATACAATTTCTGTGTGGTTATTTCAGGGTTAAGCTAGCATAGTTAAGTTATGCTGCCTACTCCTTCTTACTACATCTCTAAGCAAATTAAACAGTTTTTTACTTATTAAAATACAAAGCATATTACAGGTATAACACACAATCCTACAGGCCAGGCAATTATAGAAAGATCAAATCAAACACTAAAGGATATTTAAATGAACAGAATGGAATAAAGAACCCCATACACAGACTACATAATGTTTTATTAACTTTGAATTTTATAAATGCTAATAAGAAAGAAACAACAGCTGTGGAGAGATACTGGATGGTAGAAAAACTATGGAATTAAATCAGACCATGTACTTTAAAGATGTACTGACCTCAGAATGGAAATCAGGACCTGTGTTAACAGTGGGGAAGGGGTTTTGCTTTTGTTTCCACAGAAGAAGAAAAATTATGGATCAAAATTAATAAAGACTTGAATTGAAGAAGAGACACCTCTTAATCAGAAAAGATGGTAATAGTTCATCCAACATCATGGCTGTTTAATTCAAACTAACCTATAAAACTAGCAAATGCTTTTCATTTGATCAGAAATAACATGCCAAAAGACAACCTTCCCAAAATTAAGGTCAGAGAAGAGTTTTGTTTCTGTCTTTTCAGGAGAATAAAGAAATCTAACTCAGGAATCCTAAGACCACTGGACAACTGAGACGTCTATTAAAATGAACAAATCATTCAGAAAAAAATGTGTCAAGAAAAAGAATAAATTGGCCTATTGGTATATCACATTTACAACATGAAAAATTTCATAAATCTTCCCAAATGCTTGTTTTTGCTGTTCTCGACATATAAAGCAAATAGTCATTGTGTAGTCCCAATCCAGTTAAAGATTAAAGCTGGCTTTGGAGTTCATGTGTGGCTCTCTCCTTCTCTAAACCTAAGCATGCTTATTAAAGTGCAATTCAAACTTTTTTTTTTTTTTTTTTTTTTTTTTTTTTTTTTTTGGTTTTTCGAGACAGGGTTTCTCTGTAGCTTTGGAGCCTGTCCTGGAACTAGCTCTTGTAGACCAGGCTGGCCTCGAACTCACAGAGATCTGCCTGCCTCTGCCTCCCGAGTGCTGGGATTAAAGGCGTGCGCCACCGCCGCCCCTAAAGTGCAATTCAAAATCTCTGTCTCATGAGAAGAGCCACCTGATATGGGACAGAAGAAAAACAAATATTTAAGGACTACTTTATTGCCACTAATCTCATAATCCAATGGTTTTATATTGGCTTTTTAACAGCTTTTCTTGGGGGATAAAATTTATAAGATTAATATATATTATAAACTTTTGGTTATGACATTAATGGTCATATAGAATACTAGCTAAATTGAGAAAATGCTTCAGTATCTTTCTATACATGATTTCGGGTTTGAGTTTCTATCAGTTTCAGCAGTGTACCATGACCATGCTTTACAGCGACCTTTGACATCTCCAGAAAGAAGATGGGGCCCCACAATGAGGATTCCTCCAGGACTATGTTACCACCACTAAGACTAAAACATACCACCTAAAGATCAGCTTTACTACAACAGATAGACGACAGATGGCTCAGAACAATCGTGGCAACCTGAGATGATCTAGCCTCACAGACATCCTAGCCAGGATGTTGGACAAGTCCTGTACTTTCCCATTATGCAGAGACTGGACAACAAATGATACCACTCTGAGGACATAACAGTTAACCCAAAATTTTCTTTTCAGGATCCCTAAAGATACCATCACCCCCAGACAGCCAGAAGCAAATTTAAAAATATGCCACCCACATTCGCATGAGGTGGGATAGGTGACTTTTGGTCATTCAGGGTGTTATGGATATTTTTCATTGTTTAGGGGGTTTGGTTATATATTATTATTGGTTACAGTCAGTAGGAAAGTTTAACAAAGGATATTAGATATTAGATCATCAAAACAAGACACAGTTCTTGTTTTCAAAAGAAAAGGGGGAATGGTAGTACCTAATTTCACTTTCTATCCTAATTTGCACTATCAAATTATCTGTAATGTCTCTCAACCTTTTACACTTTACACCTCTTTAGTGAGTTTCTTTTCTGAATCTGTTAAAAAAGGAAAACTATAACTATTTAGTATTCAGTTACCTCAGAGACCCAAGAAAGAAATATCAGATATGATAGGATAAAAAGGTAGATTATAAAAGTCTACTCTGGAAAGTAAAAAGGGAGGATATAAATATGAATTTAAAAATTTATAGATAAAATGGTAGTTTTTAATCTACTTCTAAAAAGCAACTACTAGCTTTAAATATTTTACATTGGACTTTTAGACATTGTATACAAATTTTGTATATTAATATAAATTTGAGATTAATTTTTGTTAAAACATACTACACATACATTTCTAATCTTGCTCAAGGAATTATGCCTTTACAGCTCATTTAACAATGCAATGCAAATTTATAGTCCTTGAAAATTATTATTACCCATTGTTTAGGATAGTAAGGAAATGCAGGTTAGTAATTAGTCACCTATAATAGTTGAATTTGTAGTCACATTAGGTATGTTCTCAAGGTCAAACAAAGATATATTTTAGATAGACAGGTCATCTTTAAACACTTCATATATCTACAGAATATGATACTTAAGATGTTGAAATAACATAGGCTCTATTTCATGACAATGAGACATGTCTGCTCCTGGCAGCACCAATCTACTTCAGATAAGATGCTGAGCACCGAAGAAACTCCACAAGAAGTTTACTTTCTTTGTAGCAAAAGAAAGTCACTGGGCAAGAAAATGCCCTTGCCTCAACTGCTGGCAGTGTGCTGTCCTAACCGGATAAGCAGGACACAAAAGAGAATGACTGCCACAATTAAGACAAGGTGGAACAGCTCTTCAGAATATCCTGCTTCAGAGAAAAGTCTGTTGGATATTCTAGATCTGTAGGCTAAAAATGGATGCCTCAACATTTCAGAGGAACTTTGGGTGACTGTCCAGGCATCCAGCTGTTTGTCATTTCTCACAGTTTTTGGAAGTCGCTTGCTTGCACTTTCTGCTTACTCAGGTAATAGTATTTCTTTCTTGGGTCTCTGAGGTAACTAAAGACTAAACAGTTATAGTTTTCCTTTTTTAACAGATTCAGAAAAAAAAACTCACTAAAGAGGTGTAAAGTGCAAAAGGTTGAGAGACATTACAGATAATTTGATAATGCAAATTAGGATGGAAAGTAAATTAGGTAAAACCTTTCAAATTCATCAAGATAGGATAGATATGGACTATTTTCTCTGAATTTGTCAAATGCAAATAAATATGCTGCCAATGTATATGGTATATATTGTACAATTGTTGTATATAGTTTTCTTATGCTTATTGTATATAGTTTTTCTTATATTGTTTATAGCCTTCTATAAGGGGGATATACATAATATGGGGAAAATACAGTGATATAGTATTTGTGTTTTAATAAATAAAGCTTGCCTGAAGATCAGAGGGCAAAGCAGACACACTGGTCAGGCAGTGGTGGAGCACACCTTTATCACTGGTCAGCCAAAGAGACTGAGCAGTGGTGGTGGTACACATCTTTACTCCCAGCACTGAAGATGAATTTATAATGGAGGAGACAGGCTTCAGGTCAGTGTGATTTCTGAGAGCAGGTCACCCACTTCAGTCTGAGGTGGAGGCCAGAGCCGGAGGGGCTGGCGGCTTTCCTGTCCTGCTCTTCAGTTTGAATCCCAACATCTGTTTCCAGGTTTTTATTATTCATGCGATACCTTACTAATTTCACCATCAAATGTACATCATTAAAGGAACATAGTATTTCAGAGAAAGACATCCACAGTGACACATCAGGGCCACGTCTGAGTCAGTAGTCCTGATGCTGCCAGGGTCTGTGCTGGTGTCCAACACTCGTGTAACCACCTGTCCCGGGTGGCCTGGGACTGGAGACCTGGCCCTGCCCCCACTCAGCAGAAGAGCTGTGCAGGGTCCCCAGGACCCTCGGTGACTGTGCAGAACCTTCCCTCCATCGCCAGCCACCATAACACAAGAAACGGCCATGCAAGCTGAAGAGCTGGCCCCAGTCCTCACCTGTCCTGTCTGTGGAAGAGCTGGCCCCAGTCCTCACCTGTCCTGTCTGTGGAAGAGCTGGCCCCAGTCCTCGCCTGTCCTGTCTGTGGAAGAGCTGGCCCCAATGGCATGGGTGAGGGAGACTGGGCCTCACCACTGCGCGAGGGACTGGTCCTGGTGGAGGACAACACTGACCAGCTCATTCACCACCCAGGCCCACACCCAGGACTTTGAGTGAGCCCATCCCAACATCTACCTCATCTATGACCTACTGGAACACGTGAACCACAGCCACAGGAACTCCGTAACACTGGGTAACAGCAGGAGATCCCAGAGAAATCTCACTGAGGGTCCAGTACTGATGGTGTGCACCTGAAGCCAGAGGCGCTGAACAGACCAACAACTGACTGCTATGAACATTTGTGAGTAAAGCTCTTTGGACAAAAGGGTCCACTGTGCCACACTGCAGCTCCCAAAGCCACTATGAAAAATGAGCATGTGATGGAGAGGCGGGAAAAACAGAGGAGGGAAGTCATTAATCTGTTTTGTTTTGTTTTTCATTTTAATTTTCTTTTGTGGGAAGAGGTACAGTGATAAAGGATGGCCATGGAAGGACAGGGAAATAAGTGGGATTGGGGCACACGATGTGAAATTCCAAAAAAATCAATTTAAAAAATTACATTAAGAAAAAAAGATTTTCATTTTCTTAAGTTGTAGGCAGACTTTTCTTTCCTGCCAGCCAGTTCCCAAATAACCACATGGAAACTTGTTAATTATAAATGTTCAGCCAATAGCTCGGGCTTATTACTAACTAACTCTTACAACTTAAATTACCCTATTTCTCTTAATCTATGTTTTGCCACTGACTCATGACTTTACCTGTCCTCCAGCATGTCTGGCTCCCTCGGAATTTCCTAGTAACTCTCCCTTCTTCTTCCCAGTGTCCTCTGTGGCTGGAAATCCTGCCTAGCTATTGGCCGTTTGGCTTTTTATTAAACCAATCAGAGTGGCACGTCTTCACAGAATACAAAAAGATTATTCTACAACATTAGGTCTCAATCAAAATATAATTTCAATTGTTTTCAAAAGTTTTGTATAAAGCTAATACCTGAGCATAAAATAGACATGTTTGGATTTTTTTCCCATCCACAAACTATAAAAATAAAAATGAACATAAACCACAGAGTTTAACCAGTCCTTACTTACCAGAGAGCAGGGAGTTTCAGAAGTTTCCCATACAGGGCAGTGCTGAAAGAGGGGATAATTGGTACAGGCAAGCAGTAAGATCCACTGTGAGTCAAAGATGTCAGTCCTGCCTGGAAACCAAACACCTGAGACAACAGAGCACAATCAAACTATTCAGAGCTGAGTAAGCAAGGTGAGACATCTCATCAGCTGCACAAGAAATATGCTACCATGTTTGTTCTACTCCCCAAATGAAGCGCCGAGAAAACATGTTGTTCTGTTTGAGATAGTTTGGCAACAGTTACATTTCAATACTTTACACTTAAACTTATCTGAAGAAGTCCAAAATTATTGTCTTTGGTGTTCTACCGTTTTACATTACGCATATATAACTAAGGAGCACTAGTGTATCAACTGAGAAACAGGGAAGTTCTTTAATCTTTCTCATGAAGTCCATCACATGGAATCCAGTGCTTTTTATTTTTGGTATAAAACTAGGTCGCCAAGATGACTCATCAGATTAAGGGGCTCGCCACCGAGCTGCCCTGTGGCTCAGCAGAAACATCGTCAGCGCCTGTCCTTTCAGCACCACACGGGACCACGTGTGGGCACGCCTGAAAGCAAGCACCTCTGCCCACTGAGACACCGCACTGACCCAAGGTGTGTATCTGAAAGGTTTTTAAGTTTGGGCTGGAAGGACTGGGGAGGTGGTTTGCTGCACGAGTATAAAGATCTGACTTTGGTCCCTAGCACCCAGGGATAAGAGCCAGCCACAATGACACATGTCTGTAACCTAAGTCAAGGGTTCACTGGTCAGCCAATCCATGAGCTGCAGGGACAGCAGAGACCCACTATCAGGAAATCATGTGCAGAGTGATAGAGGACATCTAATGTCAACCTCAGCTTCAGAGCCACGTGGACAAGGGTATGTATTCACACATATGTATGCATGCATGCCACTAAACAAATAAGACATATCTTTTATATCAAGAAATTAATGTGAGTCCAACAAGAAGAAACTGACTAAACATAACTACATTAAAGTGTTATGAAGCACCATGCCTATATAATGTTTATTTTCAACAAGAAGAAACTGACTAAGAGTAAGTACATGAAAGTGTTATGAAGCACTATGCCCATATTAATATTTATTTTCAAGCATCCTGAGTTTTAAGAAGTACCCACGTTAAACATTGTCATACTGCTTACAAAACTCATGAGTGATATTTTTAAATCTTCAAAATTGGAAAATCACAACTGCCTTATAAACAAACTACTAATTTCTAGGAATTCAAATGAAATTTTGAAATAGAAACATTTTAATTACACTGCAGTAGACTAAGTCTTACTTAAATCTTAGCTTATGAAATATTGATTCTATAAAATTACAACCTTAAAAACAAAGAAATACATTTGCTATTCCTAAAGTGAACAGATAATAACACCTAGGGAAATTCTGTCCTTACCTTGAGGTAGCAGTGGACATAGCAATAATGAAGCAGACTATCGGAAGGCTGAGGGAGGCTGCTGACTACATGCACCAGCTGCTCGGCATACATTGGAACAGAATGCTCCAAATTAATTTTATCCACCAATATCTGAATGGATGGCAAAGGTCGAAGTGACTGGAAGTTTGTGGCACTCATGAAGTTACTTGAGTTCTGGAAGGTAAGGGTATTGATTTTAGCAGATCAGCGACTGCTCTACACACATCTCTAAACAAACTTCAAACCCTCATATTTCACGGTGGAAAACATCTCTAGAAATGCCTTTGTTAGAAAGAACTCTAATGAAATAACTTAATACAAATGTCTTTTAGATATTTCAAGTATGTCTCAGCTTTAAAAAAAAGCATTTTAGGTAAAATTAGTCTTGCACTTTTAGCTAATGAGTTTTATTTTTCAGTAACAGAAAGGAGCATTATCACCCCTCATTTTCATAACCATTCTAAAACTTGAGAAGATTACACTGCAAACGACATAATAAAGTACACATGAAGCAAAATATGACCCAAAGATATTTCCTAAGAATACGCACATTAAAGATCCTAGATCTTGAGGAGTTTGGGTAGTGACAGTGTTGCACGTACCTTTCTGCTCACAAATTGGCACAGACAAGCTTGAGAGTGTATTCTACTGGTAAGTACTACCTTTCTTAGAACTAACTCTCAAAGTAACTTGGTTCCAGCTTTCAATAAAGAAAATCAAGACCTTCTTTGTCTTGAGACAACCTATTTACATACAGACTGTTTCTCGACCCCGAAAGTCAGTGATTTCCCAGAGAAACAATATAGCTGTAACTGATGGCTGAACATACTACCCTCACTGGTTTTCATTCTCAGTAATTATGAAACTACTTTCAAATTGCTATTGTTTTGTTTTGCTTTCTAAATTACTATGGCTTCCTGTGGAAAAAAAACATAAAATGAACCACACCAGTCTGAATTGAGAAGCACAATGATTCTGTGTAACTCCTGCCCATTTGAGGGACTCCAGAAGGTTAACTGACTCCCTTTTTCTGGTCAAGACAATGCCACTGGAAGAAACCAACATTCTTACTTAATCACGGTAGTTCAATTTTGTCTCTTTTTAAACTTCTCACAGAAGACTCATATAGAATACTCCCTTTGACTAAACATCTGCAAGAACTGTGTATGCCCCTCATTCTTTAAACAGACACATTTAACATTCTGGAGTAGTTCCTTTTATTTCTGATGATATTCTTTTTTTTTTTTTTTTTGTCTTTTTCTTTCTTTTTTTTTTTTTTTAAGCAGGGCCTCTCTATGTAATTCTGAACGTTAGGTAGACCAGGCTGGCCTCGAACTCAAAGAGACGGCCTGCCTCTGCCTCCCAAGTGCTGGGATTAAAGGCGTGCAACTAGTGTACCCGGCTCAATTCTGTTCATATTCTCTACTTAAATCTTTTACTTGATGCTACTAGGATTAAAGTCCATATTCAAAAACCCAATATCTTAATAAACTCTACGAGTTTACTGGCAAAAGCTGTCCTCAATATTTTCCTTGGCTTCTCCTTCATTTTCAGTTATGGTTTCTGAGATACCCCACCTAGGTCCCCAACTCTGTAGCTCTCCACTCCTCATTCCTCTCACGTGTGTAGTTCTTAGTGCCAGTCGGCTGTGCACTCCGTCTCTGCCCTTTTGCAGAGATGGTATTTCTTCCTTAGATCTTGTCTTAGGGTTGGTTCTTGAGTATGACTATCTCGCCCACATGTGTATCTATGTAAGGCTGTGTGCCTACTCTGCAGGAGTCAGAAGAGGGCACTGGACATTTTTCTTGCCCATTTTCTTTGAGCCCTGATAAGGGGCAATATATCATCAGTAAGTACAAACAGAAGTGTGTTAGTCCTAAAACAGCCCAGTTCCGGTTCTGAATAGGAACAAGACGACTTCCTTAGATTATTGGCGTCTCTCATTCAGCTAAGACATTAGGCTTTCTAAATACCACTCCTGAAGTACAGCTGGGGACCTATAAAGAATTTAGCTGCAGTGTAGGACAAACACACGCTCTTTCACACATAAGTCACTTGGTCCTTTGATTGCAGTGCTGTCATGAAGGAAAGAAATTGACAGCAATATTGATTTTGCCTTCACTGTATAAATAAAGAAATGAAGGGCAGGTGAAGTGACTCACTCTAAACCTAAAGACCTCAGGTCAATCCCTGGGACCCACGTAGCAGAAGAGAACTGACTCCCACAGGTTGTCCTCTGACCTCCAGAACTGTGCTATAGCAAAAAGGGCACACATACAGAATGTAAATATATGTTTAAAAGAAATAAAGATAATTCAGCAGATCTTTTGATTTTTATCACCTAATTTAACAACTGTCTGAGACAGAACACCCAGAAGAGAAGACAAGAGTTGTAGTTGTTAAACAACTGCCAAGTAAAACAGCAATGGAGGCTCTCACTTCTAGACACCACGCTCTCTAGCATTTCCTTACAAGGCATTAATTTTTTTAACAATGTTACTTTTTAAAAATCAACAACTATAGTTATAATGAATTTACTCCATAAGGGATACACTTTAATATTGAAAATTATGCATGCCCCACAGGAAAGAGGTTACTGAACAACAAATGTACCTTTCCTCCCATGAGGACAGGAAGCAAGCGGTCTAGCAAATTGAATTCTGCCATGAAAATCGTGCAAGTACATTTGAGAAGAGTAATGCTTGTGTGCCGAGTAGGAATATATTCCTCCAAAGAAGCCACTTCCTCAGGATTCAGTACCGTTTCCTTTCCATCCTTACTTTCTAGAATAAAAATGATAAAAATTCAATAAAGAATATTTTAAATAAGTTAATTTTTTTATCAACTAAAAACTGAGTTAAACAGTTCCCCATTTTTAAGGGAAATTAAAATTTTAATTTTAAAGAAAGTCATAAAATAAGTTATCTCGATTATAATTTAAATTACTGAATAATATAAATGTATGTCTGAGTTATTTAGGATTAAATGTTTTATTTTGATATATCCTTTCAGGGGTTTCTAATTTCTTTAAGATAATATCAATTCTGAACATTAAAATACCACTAAAATTAAAAGTACAAAGACAAGATACAAACTAAAAAAAAAAAAATTGCCACAGACAGATACAGATAAAGATATGTCCAGGTGGAGACAAAGATCCCTATGAAGATAGATTTCTTTTAGGATTTATTTTATGTGTGAGCTTTTTGCCTGCATGTTTGCCGGCACAGATGGGCCTGGTACACACAGAGACCAGAAGAGGCTGTCAGATCCCCTGGACTCATGCTATAGGTGGGTGTAAGCAGCCACGGAGGAAACAGCAGCAAATGCTCTGAGCTCTGAGCAATCTCTCCAGGCCCCAAGATGGGTATTAAAAAAAGAGGAAAAATGAGACTGGGGTAACTTGTCCAACTCACTCTTCCAACAGCTAGACAGTGTATAAACCTACACACCACTGGCTATCATCTCACTGCAGATCGGGGCAGAGAACAGGACGGGCACTACAACAGACAGCACTGAAAGTGTGGGAGTCACTGGGTTCTGAAAGGCATATAGGAAGGTCACAAACTATCTGTAGAGTCATACTGTAAATAAACACTAGTCTTTGTGGGCCAGAGAAGGTCACAGTTACTGAGACAGACACTGTAACACACAGCATCCAAAGACCATCAACAGTCACATAAGCAACAACAAATCTCTACTCGTGGGACTCAGTGTGGCTAAGTAATTGCCTAGAACATGATTCCTTGGATTCAGAACACGAGACACATTAGAAATATTCACACCTAAATTTCATATAATTTTAATATGTACAAAATGAAATTCTCCAACTGTTTAAGACATAAAACTATTTCTGCTGTGGATGTTAAAAATTTGGTAGCAGGCTATAATCTGATCAAAAGCAACTTAAAGTCTCACCCTCTCCTTACAGGGCTCAAATGGATCGGTCACTCGCAAACGCAGTATGGAAGTATCTACTGAGAGTGAAAACGGGTAATCATTTAATTCCGTGTTTGCTATAAAATAGCAAAAGAACTAAAAATTTACCAAGTTTTCACTGAAAGTAAAATGGATAAGCACATTATATCCACACAAAAGAAGTCTATGCATCAGGAAGAACAAATACCACAAATATAAGAAGAGCAAATGCTGCCTAATTCCATTTATAAGAATTCAAGTCAAGCTTGGTGGTGCATGCCTTTACTCCCAGCACTCATGAGGCATAAGCAGATAGCTCTCTCTGAGATCAAGGACAGTCATATCTACATAGCAAGTCCCAGGCTATCTAAGGCTAGACAATGAGGCCTTATTTCAAAAATAAATAGTAGAAAGAAGCATTCAAAAAACTCAAAGTACTCTTAGATATTAGAAGTAAAGAAAATGATTATCCTTGAAGACAGAAAAAGAAGTATTCTAAAGACAGCAAGATGGGGATTTCTAAACTGATGGTATTTTTCTTTCTTGATCAGTTATTTAAATAAACGGGGTTAAGCTTGCAAAATTCATAGAATTGTACCCTTAGCTTTTCACTTAAATATATACTGACTGGGAGGAAAAATAATTCAGCAGAATTGTTAACAACTTTTAAGATGTAAAACGAGTAACTATATATATATATATGCCTATATTTGCCTATATATAAATATATAAATATTATACATTACAAATATGTAAGAAATTCTGCTAACGTAATTGTAGAATCCAAGCATTAGCCAGCAAGCCCTATAACTTACATGAACCATGAACTGAGAGGTGTTTAGTCCACAAGTCATTAGGGAAGCACAGGTGAGCACCATGGTCAGCCATCAAGTCCATCACTTCTGTTTATGACCACTGCACATCATGCTTAAACAGCACAACATGTACCACTAATAAAAGTGTGACATTTTACAAAAATTAGTGATCTAAACAAAAGTGATCATGAAAGACAAAAGTGAAGCAAAGAAACAAAAATGGACAATACAGCAAGTAAAATTCTAGTTAAATATAAAATTACATATTTAAGTTGAATGTAAATATTTTATATTATATATTTATATTCAATATATAATGATATATATGGTAGACTAGCTTACCATCAGAGTATCAGTGCACCATTCCAGCCTCTACATATGCAAGCAGAGTAACTTGGTAAAAACAAACACCACTGATAATGGGAGAAAAGAGAGGAAGTGATGAAACGCAAAGCGAAGTATGTCCTTAAAGACCGCTCAGATTTCCAAGACTTTGGAGATATAAAGGAAAAAAATCCTGAAATCTTATCCAAAGAAAAAGGAGTGTCAAGGAAACATAGTGCAGTGAAAATCACTCGAGAACACAAGAACTAACCACACTGTAGGTAGGTTTTGTTTTGTTCTGTTTGAGGGGAGTGTTTAATTTCTTGCTTGTTGTTTTAAAATTTAAACTCTAAGTTTATTTTAGTTTTTATAACTTCTTTTACTTTTTGTTCTCTACATGTGTGTAACAAGTAGAATTGTTAGTTTTAATTCCTTGACCAAAGGCTGTAGAACAAATCTATTTTCTCACTGGTGATTAACATCTTTGCTTTATACTCCCTATTTTATTTGCTAAAGTCCAGGTCTCATTACCTAGCCCAGGCTGGCCATATATTATGATTCCTATCACCCAAGTACTAGGAGTACAGGCATATAGATATGTATCATATTTATCAAATAACCAACTATTTCAAATTTTATATATTTAAAATATTGTGTGTTTATATATACATATATGTGCATTGTATACGTGTATGTAAATATATGACATAATTATTTTGCCATGGAATATTCCTTTACACCGTGTGAATATATGTCACTGTGATTGATTTAATAAAAAGCTAAAGGGCCAATTGCTTGGCACATTTTGGCAGAAGGAACACTGGGAAGAAGGGCAGAGATGCCAAGAGTTCCCTGCAGACATAAAAGAAACTCATAGATGAGATAAATGAGCCTCAGAGCAGAACATAGATTAAAAGAAATGGGTTCATTTAAGTTATAAGAACTAGTTAGTAACAAACCTAAACTATCAGCCAAGCCTTTATAACTAATAAGATGCCTCATGTGGTTATTTAGGAGCTGGCTGGCAGGACAGAAAAATCTGCCTACAGGAAAGATCACCAATTGCCTTGAAATAGTCACTGCCCTGTGGTTTGGAGGGAAAATGGCCCTAAAGGGAATGGTACTTTAGGCAGTGTGGCCTTGTTGGAAGAAGAGCTTCACTATGGGGGAGGGCTATCAGGACTCCTCTCCTCAAGCTACCCTTAGTGTAGTAGACAGTTCTTCCTGTTTCCTACAGATCAAGATGTAGAACCCTCAGCTCCTTCTCCAGCACCATGTCTGCCTGCATGCCACCATGTTTCTGACCAAGAAGATAATAGACTAAACCTCCTACACTGTAGACATTCTAATTAAATGTTTTCCTTTATAAGAATTGTTGTGGCCATGGTATCTCTTCACAGCAATAGAAACACTAAGTCTCTTTGTGTTTTTTTGTTTTTCCTTTAGAAATAAAACTCTTTGAATTTATGTCAAGTATATGGGGTTAAGAGGTCATGTCACACTTTTGGCAAATAAAATGATAAAGCCTTATCTACCACTTCAGCCTGTTTCCTGTACTGATGACTAAATCATCAACTGGTAATCACTATTCTATACTGAAGTCAACTACTTTCAGCTTGAAATTAAAAGGGAGAAAACAATCAAGGAAGACACCGAATATTAAGCTTGAACAAATATCTCATCACACACTATAGGATCCAGGTCTGACTTGATGCAACCACAGTACTGACGTTTCACCTGATGCCCTGACATTCAGCTTTCAGCTCAGTCTAAAACAGCAATAGGCTTGTTCATTCCTTTTAAGGTCACAGCCCCAAACTCCACAAAGTTCATCCTAGTCAGCATGATCAATGACTAAATTGAAGACGCAGTCATTAATTTTACTACAGAAGCTTCCATTATAAGAAAAAAATGAATACTGAAGAAACAATTATCTATGTTTCATGAAAGCTTTAACTCAGTATATATAGAGGAATTGAAAATTTGAAATGTTACAAAAACATCTGGTGATAGATGGAGATAGAGACAGAGACCCACATTGGAGCACTGGACTGAGCTCCCAATGTCCTAATGAGGAGCAGAAGGAGGGAGAACATGAGCAAGGAAGTCAGGACCGCAAGGGGTGCGTTCACCCACTGAGACGGTGGGACAGATCTAATGGGAGATCACCAAGGCCAGTTGGAATGGGACTGATGGAGCATGCAATCAAACCAGACTCTCTGAATGTGGCTGACCATGGAGGCTGACTGAGAAGCCAAGGACAATGGCACTGGGCTTTGATTCTACTGCATGGATGGGCTTTGTGGGAGCCTTGTCTGTTTGGATGCTCACCTTCCTGGAACTGGGGGGAACAGGGAGGACCTAGGACTTCCCATAGGGTAGGGAACCCTGACTGCTCTTTGGCCTTGAGAGGGAGGGAGAGGGGGGATGAGGGAGGGGAGGGAAGTGGGAGGAGGTGGAAATTTTAAATAATAAATAGTGAGATCACAGACCAGAGATATGGCTCAGTAGCTAAGAACATTTACTGTGCCTCTAGGGACCAAATTTCTTCCCAGCTGTCAGAAGGCTCCTATAAATCCAGTTCCAGTAGATCTGACTTCTTCTGGTGTCTGTGAGTACCTGTTACATGTGACATACATTCATACAAACATACACACATACCCATAAATAAAAAATTAAATGAAGAGGCTGGAGAGATGGTTCAGCTGTTAAGGGATTACTCTTCCAGAGGACCCAGGTTCTTTCCTAATACCCACAAAGGGATCCAACACCCTCACAAAGACATACATATAGGGCAAAAAAGAGAAGGAAGTAACGAAGGGAGGTGGTGGCACACGCCTTTAAATCCCAGCACTCAGAAGACAGAGGAAGGTGGATCTCTGTGAGTTCAAGCCTGGCCAGATACACAGAGCAAGTTTCAGAACAATCAAGGCTACACAGAGAAGCCCTGTCTTGAAAAACTAAAAAAGAATGAGAGTTGAAACTCAAACCGTAGGTGACTCCATAGGTGAGTTCTCAGCCAGTACACTATATTCTCTCACTATGGTAAGCTCTTTTATAGTCATTTCATTGAATTAAAAGTAATTTATTTGAAGAAAATATAATTATCTTCATAGCATGTATTAAAATTAGTTGTACAGCAAACTCAATTTTATCATCAGGTCCTAAGTTTCCTTGAATGTTAAATCTGCATGTTCAGATAGTATTTCGCAATCACGTATTAAAAAGGCTAGTAAAAGCTAACAATGGGGGCTGGGGCACTGGTTCAAAGGTTAAGAGCACTGGTTACTCTTCCAGAGGACCCTGGTTCAATTCCCAGGACACACATAGTGACTCACAACTGTGACTCCAGTTCTATGGGATCTGTCACCTTCTCATAGACAGCCACGCAGACAAAACACCAATGAATAACAAACACCAATAATCAAAAAGAAAAAAAGCATGATAATGAAGCACTGGCAAATACAGAATATCAAGTCCTTACAGAAAAAATTGCAAATTTCATTTTTAATCTTTCTACAAACAAGCTCACTCCCCTCATGTGGCAGATGCTCACATGAAAGCCCATGCTATCAGGCAAAATATAACAGAGCAAAAGTGAAAAGCAGAGAAAAACTGAGTCACACAACCAAAAAATATCTTGGCAGTCAAGAATGAAGTTAAAAACAAACCTGGTTTCAGCCTGCTGTATGGCTCATACTCATGCTCCAAAGCACAGACGATCATCTTCAAAATTCGATGCACTGCACTACTGTCCAAGTGTAAATCGAGAGGGCCTATAACAAGGCTCTTAGCAGACTCTTCTTGGACTATTCCTAAGTCCTCATTTTTCCCTGAAGGAAAGTCTTGCTGATTTGCTGGACCTACAAGAAGTCCATTTTATATTAGTATTTTAAGCATCAATCAGTCATAAAAAAGTGAGCGCATGAATGTCATATTTAATTCTGATCAATGAAAACTACACTTATAAAAACAACACAAAAAAGACAAAAAATTGCTGGTATGTTCTTCTCTCTTTATAAAAGACCTTACCTTCAAGAACAACTTCAACTCTAAAATTTTCAACCCTTCAAACAAGCTGCCGTTTTTTGGCTTTCAGCTCCCCAACCTCCTTTATTCGCACTACCGTCCTTAACCCAGATCACACCTGCCCAGCTCCTCCATCTGCACTACCGTCCTTAACACAGTTCACACCTGCCATTTACCCAACGTCTATTCGCAACTCTGTTCAGCTCACAACAACAAACTTTTAAATAAAAATATCTATATATAGTCTTCAAAATGTAATTGGTAGAGAAAAACAAGTGTTTTTTCTGATCTGCTACTGTAAAATGAAATTGTATATGTATAATTTTATATGTAATATGCATAAATGCTAAAATAATATAGTTGGCTATTTTAAATGTATTTCAAATGCCAGAACATTCTATTCTAACACTAAAATTCTATTACAAAACTAAAATTAAACCCTTCACCCCAAGATACCTGAAGATAAATGTAATATAACAGAATATGGTCTGCCAAGGGCCCACAAACTATACCATTGCCTTTATTTTGTGCTGCTCCAGGAGAGGTCAATGCAAAGGCGAAAGAACCCATACCTTTGCCCCTGCTGGGCTCCACTGTATACAGGTAATCCATGTAGAAAGCACCGAACCTTTGCATGCCAGCGATTTCTGTATATGTCTCCTGCCATTAAAGAAATGCAAGCACAACATTAGATAGAACAGAGTGTTAAACAGAATACATCTGGTTCACAACCATATATACTGCATCAGTCCAAAGGATTGCCAAAGCCAAAGAGGAGAGGTTTATCCTAAGAACTCACTCCTAAGAAATGTAGTGCTCCTCCAATGCCAACCTTCTAGGCGACATCTGGAACACTGTCTAGTTAATGAGCAGCTCTAACGAGTGCGCAGCACACACTCCTGAACTTTATCACTATCACAAAGCTGTGTAGAAATGTATCCCTCAAAGAGAGTCAGTCCATAATTACCTCAATATACTGACATGAAACACTTCAAACATGAAGATACACTAAAATGTTCTAAATTTGTGCTCATCGCACTAGGAAACATTAAACTATTTAGTTTTTAACTATGAAAGTCAATCTCGATTGAAAAATTAAAATGTAAATTATGAGTTTATATTACTTAAATAGTAACTTTGAACATATTTATCTGAAAATGCACAAATATTCTATAAGTATATTAATACAATATTACATGAAAAATTGAAAAAGGAAAAAGGTATGCAGTGAATAGTAAAGTTTATTCCTTTTCATCAATCTTACATGTTAGAAACAACAAAAATTAATAAAGGTAATTCTACATGTTTCCTCCATAACTAACTAACAGTGAAGTATGCATAAACAAACTATGGCTACGCTACAAAAAGCCAAACATTTCTGCATATCCCTTAAGTCTTTCTAGGTCTAGAACTTGGAACAAGTAATTTCCAAGTGTTTCAGTAAACAATCAGTGCTTGGAAGAAACTGAGACACAAACAGCAATCACAAGTATTCACACAATGTGTCCACCCAACCACAACAAGAATTTGGCAAAAATATCTATTCCCTGACCTTATGATGAGCTGCATCCAAGATAAACTCAGCACGGGTGCCATTGTTCTCTGGGCTTCGGTAATCAAACAATGAATTTGTAAGGTATGTCAAACCTTTTGTACTCAAATTTTCACCACAAATGAAGAAGCAGGCTTCCTGAAAAATTAATGTATAAATCTTACCAGGAGAAAAAGTCATTAGACTCCTAAAGAAGCTTTTATACTAGACTCGGTTAGTACTTAACACAAGTCAGTAAAGCTTGATGTCCTATGAAAAAGGAAGGAAAGCTATCACCATATTCATTGCTCATCTTGACAAAGAACATCCAATAATCCAGAAAGGAACTCCAAGCAAATGCCATAAACAATAAGGAAACATTTATGAATGAAATATATATGGATTGATTGTTCAAGTGTTAAGTGCTATCAACTTTTTATATCTCCTGAGATACATAATTCCGTACATAGAAATACAAAGGGAGACCCTCTTTCAAGCCACAGATGAAGGTACCATGCAGATCTTATATCGTAATTAGTATACTTCATTATCCTTGCATTCTATCTAAAATAAGGGATGATCTTGACTTACAGTTTCACTTCTGTTCATATGCTCTTCAAAATCTCTAACACCCATAATTCCTTTAAGGCACATGGCTCTGCAACCTACAAATCCAATCTGACAATCAAAGAAAGGCTCTCCCATCATAAGGGCCTATAAGGGAAGGGAGATATAAGAATTAAGCACTTGTATTTAATAAAGGCATTACAGGCTTCTTTGTAGACTTTCTACATGAAACAGGCATGCTGTCTTTCAAATGCTTTCAAAGATGAGACACTAAGACTTTCACAGCCCCAGAGGGCGTCATTCTGTGACCATCATGCCTCCCATACCACACAGACATGCATTATAAAACAAATTCAGGTTGCACATTAAAGGAATAATCATTTCAAACGACAATGCTGACTCAAACAGAAACACTGCAAGATTATAAATCTAAGTATTTTAAATACACAACTGTTACAGAGCCCGCATTACCATGTCTGATGCTTAAAGATTACCTCAATTGTAGTTCCTTCTTGTTCCCAACACAAAACTTCCTTAGACTTTACTTTCTGTGGGCTATAATAGCTACTTTCAGCTTGCATTTCAGTGAGCTAAGAAACAGAAGAATATTAAGTAAATCAAAACTAGCCATAAATAAGCAATGCACTGTCATTTTCATTCTGCATCATGAAATAAGGCCAATTTTAGATTCAGGAAATTTAATTACTAAGCAGAAAAACAGGTGCAAAAAAAAACAGAAAAAAAAAACAGCTGCTACAAATTATCCATGGCCTAAAGAATAGTCAAACATGCTATTCTCAACATAAATGCAACATTTTAACTCCTTCATAGCGCTTTAAAGAGAAAAGGCTACATATATTCACAGATCCACTCATAAAGTGGCTCAAATGATCGACCAAAAATGTATTATAATCCTATGACTTTCACTCATTTTATTCATATATAACATATCATATATACTATGGCTTTAATTTACATTTCATTCATTTCCACGATTCCTCACTGTTTCTAAAGGAAAAGAGTTTGGTTGATTGGTTTTCTGAGCTGTTGTCTCCCTGTGTAACCTGGGCTGGTCTAGAGCTCAATGAGAACACCAGACTGGCCTCAACTTTGCAACAAATCCCCTGCCTTTGAAGCCCAGGTGCTGCGAGTAGGAGAGCTGGTGCACCTGACCTCAACTGCACTTCTCTGAACACAATGGGCCATCCTAGTCTGCATCACAGAACAGGAAACAAAGAAAGAAAAGGAAGGAAGGAAGGAAGGAAGGAAGGAAGGAAGGAAGGAAGGAAGGAAGGAAGGAAGGAAGGAAGGAAGAAAATTACAGGGGTTAATTACAGTCTAGAAAAGGTTAACATTACATCAGTCTTTGCTTATTGGTTTGGTTAACACACCATGATAGCACAAACTCATAACAAACACAGGGAAACGGTGCTGCAACTTTTCTGGAATTGTAAAATTCCTTCCCGTATGAAAGGGTTATTTCTTTAATTAACATGTCCTTCATGGATTTAGCAATGATTTGGTTACAATTATGCTGCAAAATGGATATATAATATTCTTCAAATTGAAATGCAAAAACAGATCACAATTTTCAACCAAATAAATTTAAACCAAATAAGAGTTACTCAACTGGAAATTATAATTTTAAGTCTAAACACTTTATATTGAGAAGCAACTAATCATTCTCATTTACTCTAATAATTCTATATATTTTCTGTTACAGATAAGCTTTTATTTCATATATATCTCTAGTAACGGTATACTCAAAGTTACTTTAAACATAATTCTGAAAGCTAAAATATTAAAGTAAAACTGAATTTTAAAATTTGATCAGCCTTCAGCTGTCTACAATTACTCTAGAGAAAAAGCAATTAATTGATTAAAAGGACTTAAACATTACAAGAACAACTTAAACATTACTAGAAAAATGCTACATTTAATTTAGCATGATTTTTGTTGGACTAATATCAACTGTTCCAAATGCTAATATAGAAACATGACCTTATTTTCTGACCGAAATATAAACCACAAATTAAGTCCATACATTCTTCAAATCCAAGCGGAACCCTGAATTCCAGTGTTTTCCTCCTACATGCCAATGTATTTTCCTCAAAGAAAAGTTGAGAAGGACAAATGCCTTACATTTTAAAAACATTTCCCGACTAATCACAAACACTGACCCTCCATAGTCATTTTGCATATAAGTGCCTATGCTGGTTCTATGGAATATAATTATTTTTATCTGTAATTTAATAAAAATGTTATAAAATAATTTCAATTTTAAAAGTGAATAGGCAAAAATCATTAGAAAGAGTAGTACTTCACTTTTAATCTTTTACTTCCCTCACTACTTATTTTTTAAAAAGCATCCTGAAGAACTCAGCTTAAAAACTCAGTCTGTGGATGGCTTGTAAGAAGTATGGACTGACTAACTTGACATAGTGGGTTAGAAAACAATATTCATAACATGGATAAGGTTGGAATTTTTGAAATATAGAACAGTGGAGAAGGCAGGACAGCACAGAAAGCCCAAGTGTTCTACTGCTGTGCGTGTTAAAGCGTGAAATGACAGCTCACTGCAATCCGACCCCTCAGCATCCATGCGCAAGGATCCACTCTACGGAATAATCTGAGTCTATCTAAAATCTTCCTAACTCACTCACAACAAAAACAAGTTTAAAACGACCTGAGTGGTTTTCACACTCTCTGCTGGACCCCACTGTCTGACACTTCTACACTATTTACACATTAGTCTGGTGTTCTAAACTAACTGCCCTCCTGGATAGTTCTTCAGCACTGGCTAGTCCTGAGTGAGGGCATCCCACATACCCACGAGGCTTTCTCTTCCACACACCTTTGCTTAAATGCTTCCTTCACTAGAGAACCTTCTCAGTCAGCCAGTCTTAACTGCATAATCCTCTCTTCCCTAGAGAACCTTCTCAGTCAGCCAGTCTTAACTGCATAATCCTCTCCCTTTCAATGCAACACTCACTGTTACTTTCATCTCTTTCTTACCTAACTTATTCATAAACATGTTTTTCCTCACACTGGTTTTAATTACAATGTAAGTCCTAACAGACCAGGACTGCTGTCCTCACTGAGTCATACTCAGAGGGACACAGGTGGCATCAATAAATATTTGAATTTGACCGCCGGGTGGTGGTGGCGCACGCCTTTAATCCCAGCACTCGGGAGGCAGAGGCAGGCGGATCTCTGTGAGTTCGAGGCCAGCCTGGTCTACAAGAGCAAGTTCCAGGACAGGCTCTAGAAACTACAGGGAAATCCTGTCTCGAAAAACCAAAAAAAAATAAAAATAAAAAAATAAACATGCAAAAATAAATAGAATAAAAAATGTGGCTAGAGAAATGGTTCAACAATTAGGCACATTTGCTACAGCTGCAGAGGGCTGGATCAGGTGTCCTGTACCATGTGGGGACTCACAGCTATTCTAAGTCCAGTGTCAGGACCTCAGCGAGCACCAGAATCACACAGTGCACATACATTTATGCAGGTAAAACATTCATACAAATGAAGTAAAGTAAGTAAACCTAAAAAAGAAACAACAGAAATGTATTACAAGCATTAGCAAAGAACTTCAGACACTCCCAGTGAGAATACAAAAGAACATGGTCAATGGACAGCAGTACTGAAATACCTGGGGATGATCCAGTCACCCACTTCAGACACATTCAAAGACTAAAAAGGCCCCTACATGCCCATACTTATTATGCCTTCATTTATTTAAAGCCGTGATACAGAAGCAGCCTAGAAGCCTATCACCAAGTAAATGACACTGAAGTGGCACACACACACACACACACACACACACAGTATTCATTACTCAGTAATAAAGAATGAAATGTCCAGGAAAATGGACGGAGCTAGAAAACATTACAGACACACACAACAACAACAACAACAACAACAACAGAGAAAACAAAGGAGGAAGCCAAAAGAAGATGGCCTCGAAGTGCAATAGTGATTACTAAAGGTTGAGAAGGCGTGGCAGAGGGTTGAAAAAAGGGAAAGAGGACAATTAGCTTCTGATACGTGCTACATGTGTGTGTGTGAAAATATCACTTTCAATCTCGTTAATATGAAAATAAGTGTCAACAAATATCTTGTTAAAAAAATCATAGAATGAGGCATTTTAAAGATTGACTTTTTAATTATGTGTCTGTCTATGTGGGGGCTGTGTGCACATAAGTGCAGTACCCACAGAGGCTAGCAGAGAGCATAGGATTCCCTGGAACTTGACATGATGCTAGGAACCAGAACTCAGCCCTCAGAGAGCAGTATGAGCTCTTAATCACCAAGACATCGTATCTCTCTAGCCCAGCTATGAGATTTTGTTTTTAATATTAAAGCAGGTTTACATGACAACTGAAGAACCCAGCACAGGGGAGTTTATATGACAGATAAGAAAGAAAAGTGGTGGCAACTTTAACAGAGGAAATCAAAATTCAAGAATTCAGTTAGAAGGATCATGCAATTTAATGAAGAATTGTGAGATTTACCTTTCATCCGCCAAGTCCCCTTGGCTAAACTGCAGTACTGCTAAAATTTAAACACTGAAGTTAACAGATATTAGTAACAAAAGAAAGAGACACCTACTTTAAAAGTCACAGTTGCCTTTGTGCAATAAAACCCAACAGAAACAATGGGGTCCTTCAGGGTTTGCACTTTCTGTTGATGCATGGTTGTTGCGGGGTCACTCCCAAGGTAGTCTTCCTCCCCGGCATCATAACTCACAATAGCAGGAACAAACGACCAGGCCCAGGACACCCATCCCTGAGGCTCCTCATAGTCCTGGGAACAGAACTCTTGGCCTTTGTACTGAGCAGGATACTGCATGTCTATTCTTGTCTCATCTTCAGTACCTGCCAATCAAAATAAACTCATCTTAACTAAATAAAAAACATTTTTTTTTGTTTTTTTTTTTTTTTCGAGACAGGGTTTCTTCTGTAGCTTTTTGGAGACTGTCCCGGAACTAGCTCTTGTAGCCCAGGTTGGCCTTGAACTCACAGAGATCCGCCTGCCTCTGCCTCCCGAGTGCTGGGATTAAAGGCGTGAGCCACCGCCGCCTGGCTTAAGTAAAAAACATTTAAATAGAATAGAACTATATAATTAGTTTCTTTTATAATCCCATATATTTACCCTAAGTATTTAAAATATTCAGGAGAATTTATGCTCCCAATTGGGGGAAAAAAGATAAAATACAAGAAATAAAAGTTTCCACACAAAATGGCTATCATCAATGAGGGAAGGCCAGAACACTGAACTCTTCAACACCCCCAACTTACTGCTAGAAAGAATTCTAAGCCATACTCATAAAAGAAGAAGTCCAACTCAGGTTCAGGAGTCTCTCTTAGACAAGAAAACAGTATAGCAGATCTGGGAACTTAAGCTGATAGTCGCCCTGCTGCCATCTAAAGACTTAAAGCAAGCCTCACATGAATCATTTCCAGTATTGTCACTGTTTATTGAAACAAAAATCCATCTAGAACTCGGCAAGATAAACTCCACAGTGTCTAGCATTCAATCAAAACTGCCAGGCAGCCAGGTACAGCGGTGCACATCACTGGTCACCCGGGAGGCTGGTGCAGCAGCACTGCTTGCCCACCAATCTGAGTCCAGCCCAGCCAGCTAGTAAGAGTCTCAACTCAGAGAATAAATACAATTTATTAAGGCAAATAAAAAACATAATGAGGGAAAGCAAATCAATAGAAACAAGTCCAGAAAAATAAAGATCACAGTGTTAGAACAGGACACTAAACAGCTATATAAATAGAAGGCATGTGTTCTAAAATGCTTAAAAAGGCATGAATCACAGAAGTCTCTTAACTTCCAAACACTAACATATGGTAGATGAAGCTAAAAGCAAATGAGTTGCAGAAGAAAATTAGTGACTTATTCAGAGACTAGAAACTATATAAAATGAAACAGAGAGAAAGATAAACGGTAATAGGTGAGGCAAGCTCAGCAGAGCTCTGGCAAATAAGTGTGAGAATCACTAAAATACGTGAATCGGGAAAAGAAATGAAGAAGTCTGGCCGCACTGTGTCTACACACACAGGAAAGCTGCAGATGTCCAGGTATGAAAGCTTCCATGAAGCCAGGACGAGGAACAAGAAGACAGGACACCAGCAAATGTCACGATCAAGCTGCTCAGAATTTTCTGAGAGCTTCGCAAGTTTTTCTAAACATGCACACACACTATAAATAAAACAGTAAAGAAAGCATTTTCACTTCTAAAAATGGGAAAACTAAATCAAGCTCCTTCAGAAGCAAACAGTAGAGCTGTTTTCTTCCTCTGAAAACATACAAAATAAAAAACCTAGTCACTCTCTTAGGTCACAGAAATTAGCATTTTCTTTCATGTGTCTCGCAGGCAGGGTCCCTGTCACTACAGAGCCCCGCAGAGCGCATGCTCTCCCCCTGCACCAACCCCAGCAACACTGACAACGTCTGTTCGAGAACCACCCATCGAGCATGAGGCGGCTGAGCTGACAAGAAGGCAGAGAGGGCAGAGGCGCTGGCACCGCAGGCTGAACACACCAGCCCCGCCGGGAGAGAGAGAGGACTGCACCACATCTCCTCTGACATCCATATGCACACCCACACCACCCCTCCCACACACATCATACACGCGCGTACACAAGGTTTTAATTAAAAATAAATAAGCAAGTCACAGGCTGACAAAGAAAACTCATAAATGTGACTTGAATCCAGAACATATAAACACAAGTTCATAATAAAATAGAAAAAGCTCTGAAATGTGCAGTATTTAGCATATATTTTACAAGGATAAAAAACTTACTAACGGCCTATGAAAACACTCAAAATGTTTACTCATCAGAACTTTGCAAACTAAAGCCATGAGCTGTGATGACACACACATCAGAATGGGACACATGAACACACGCTGACACACACATCAGAATGGGACATGTGAACACACGCTGGCTTCAGCAAACACTGCCAGGACGGGGCGTGACCAAACAGTCGCTGCGGACAGATGCAGCTAAAGTTTTAAGCAGCGACACTGGGCAGTTCTAAGTGAAGTCTCCACTGTGCTGACCTGCAAAGCTTCCTAATGCGTCTTTGCTGTGACAGGCAGGGTCCTCGGTTTCACCATCTTTAAAATCACCGATTTCTCCGTAGTAGAGAGCAATCCCCAGCTGCATCAGACGGATAAACATGGGCAGCTGCTGGTCTGTGAGAGAGAGCTTCAGACTCTCTACTAAGGTATGAATCTGTATTTGGAAAAAAACAAGCGTTATCAAAGAAATGTTTAAAAGTATCTTTTAAAGTAAGTTGACCAATTTCAAGTCCTAAAATGACATATAATATAAAAAGCATTCCTAATAATTAAACCAAAATATTACTCTAAAATTTTGGGAATTAAAAAATATTTACTGTGATAATTATACTTTAGATGAAAGTCAGACTAAGACAAATACTGTGGACACAGAGTTAACAACCAGAAGATATATTCATATTAGAGTTCTAGACTATTCTAGAAGAGAAATTATATCACCAAACAATTGAAGAATATTGACAGTATTTCCACCCTTCATCCTTCAAAGCATAGTAAGTTTCATGATATCATTTTAGTAGAACTTCAATCATTCTTTTCAATTTTATTAACCATAAGCATTCTAAAACCATATGTTAAAACTGAGTAAAAGATTCCCATTATAAATATATAAATATGGAAATAATTAAAGTGTTACTATCAAGTACATAAAATCAAGTAACAATTTAAGGAATTTTTCAGACAAGCTTTAATGTTATTAAAACATGACAGAAAATTTAAAACATGAATTCTAAGAACAGAATAAGATTACTACTAAATAAGACATAGTATTCAAAGTTATCCTTAAAAAGAAAGACAGCTATGAGATACAAACAGCTAAACTGTAATAGTTTCCTTTTGTTACATAAACATGAGGGGACACACAAGCCATAAAATCAAGTTCCTCAAGGTTTATTATAAATAACTAGCATTTGAGTATCTATGAAACATAAAAAGAGGTCACCTTACTGGAAATCAAGGCATCCGAAAAACAGTACCTGCCAGGGAGAAAGATGTCCTGCCAGGGAGAAAGATGTATGTGGAGTGGGGTCTACGGGGGACAGAAAACTTCAAATACAATCACAGATTCCTTAAAAGTTACCTAAGAATGTCTTTGGAGAGGGGTGGAGTGGGGGTATGGGTGGAAGGGAGGGGAGGGAAGGGGGAGGAGATGGAAATCTTAAAAAAAAAAAAAAAACGAGAAAAAAAAATTTAAAAAAAAAAAAAAAGTTACCTAAGAGTCACACAGTGAATAAGCCATGACGGGATAAGAAATGAGTGGGAAGAAGAATGTAAATTTGCTACTAAATTTGTATGAGAGCAGAACCAGGCTGGTCTTGAACTTGCAATCCTCCTGCCTTAGTATTCATACTGCTAGGATTACAGGTGCAAATGTACCACACACCCAGCCTGGGCTTCTCTGGAGTTATGTTGGTCACAATTGGACTATCTTTGGTTTCCGGCTCCTTAGACCTCCCATGGTGCAGAGCCACCCATAGCCTTGTGCCTTGCCAAGCCGTGAAGTAACAACAGCACAGTAGAAAGCAGCCTCAGCAAAACAAGCAAGAGAAAAGGAAAATCTATCATTGATACACACATCAATTTGTAACCATTTCATCACCAGAAAGAGACAAAAGAACCTAAATGGATTGTCAACAATCAAATGCCTACAGATTTTCTTCATAATGCTAAGAAATAAATGCCAGTTGAACTGTCATTCCTTGCCTAACAAGTTGGAAATATAGAGTATAATTTGAACAGTCCCCTTAATAGTAATGGCTATATGTCCTGGTCAAATCTCTCGGAGATAAATGTTCGAGACAGATTTATAAGCCTTAGAAAAAACTAAACCCATTATTAAAATATTTATACCTATAATATTATTGAAACCTCTCCTAAGTAATTACTCATACATGACTAAATATTTATATACAAACTTCATTCTTTAAGAAAAAGAGTAAACAGCAAAAACAGAGGGGAAATGAAATGTTTCCATATGATCTACTTCTTATGACACAATCTCAAACACATTTCACACAAAACATGGAAAATTATAACAGTATACAAAATACAAATACATTCAAAATCCACTTTAGCCTATGAAAAAGGTCTACAAAATTAAAAACAAAAATGAGTAATAATTAAGAAAAAACTTAAAGTAATCAGAAGCTTAGCCACATCCACTTAATAAGTTTCTGTGGTAATCAGCAGAGTTAAAAACACTTATAAACCAGGCAGTGGTGGTGCACGCCTTTAATCCCAGCACTCGGGAGGCAGAAGCAGGCAGACCTGTCTGAGGCCAGCCTGGTCTACAGAGCAAGTTCCAGGGCTACACAGAGAAAGCTTCTCTCAAAAAATTTTAAAAAAATTTTAAAAAAGCACCTTAAGCAAACTTCGTTGCTCTGAGGAACTTTTCAACCTCTAGGCAAATCCTATAAGGGACAACTAAACTTGCACTAACAAGCAAGATTATTTTATATAGTAAAGCTTCCACACACCTATTATTTGATTTCAAAATGTGTTTTGGAGGCAGGTATGATGATACAATATAAGCCTATAATACAAAATATTATAGAGGACAAAATAGGAAGATCACAAATTCGAGGTCCGCTTAGAAGACAAATCAAGGTTCTAAAGCATGGGTATGTATATTCTAAAGCATGTGTATATATATGTGTGTGCACATGTGTTTCAATAGCCAATCCAAGGCGTAGGAACAGAAGTTTATTTTCTGAGACAGAGATACCAATATTATTGAGTGACACTTTCCCTGTATATATGTACACACGCATGCACACGTGCACACACACACACACACACACACATTCAAATATAGAAGGAAAGACTAACAAAGATAAACCAATACAGATTGAACACAGTGGAAAAGTAAAATACAGATAACTGATTCCTATCAAGGAAAAACAAAATTTCATACATAAATATAAAGTAGGCAAAGTTACTGTACTTTACTAGCAAGGCCCTATTGCTGAGACAACACCTACACAACTCATTGAACGTGGAAAAGTTCAGCTGGTGAACAGAGCCCTCACCCCCAAACTCCAGTAGTTTTGGTGCAGGAAGGCACTCTGCATGCCACAAAGAAAAAATACAAACACCAACCCAGCTAAAATCCCTCTCATCCACAATGGTGCCCCCTGGAGGCTATGCTAGTGCAACGGCACAGAGCTTGTGAAGTAACCCACAGATAGCCCTGCAACCTAGGATAAAACCAGATACTACTATTCTACTAAAAGAATGCAAAATAAAATGACTCCTAATGATACTCTGCTATGCTCATAGACCAGTGCCTTGCCCGGCCATCATCAGAGAAGCTTCTTCCTGAAGCAGATGGAACAAATACAGAGACCCACAGCCAGGCATTAAGCAGAGAAAAAGAGACCTTGGAACACTAGCCCTAAGTGGATGTCTCCACCAAATCCTTCCACCCGGAGATCCCTGCAGAAGAGGCGGAGGATGGAGAGCACTGACGGAACACGGCCCTCTAAACCAACAGGACCAGCACACACATGAACACAAAGAATGGGGCAGCACTGACAAGGAGCACATAGGTCCCTTGGGTGTGTGTCATGGCTTCCAGTTTAGTGTTGTTAAGAGATTTCTAAGTGTGCTCCTTGTGCCTTTCCCTGGGCTCTTTTCCTTCTGTTTGTTTTGTCCTATTCTGAGATATTAGTTTTTGTTTTATCTTCTCTTTTATGATTATCTCCTAGAAGGCTATTTTCTTATGAGAGACAGAGCAGAGGAGTCTGGAGGGGGTGGAGTTGGGAGGCCCTCGGAGGACTAGAGAGAAGAAACCATAATCAGGATATATTATATGAAAAAACCTATTTTCAATAAAAGGGAAGATAATAGTGACCCCCATCTAATGATGGGGGGGAGTCTTTTGTGGGTGGCTCTCCCCGCACTCTTGCCGCAGGGTCACGATTAATTTTTCACATGACATCAACCTAATCACTTATCTGGGCCTTGGTTTCCACATCCAGAAAATTAGGAATATTAAAACGCATGTTCCCCAAGGTCCCTTCACGCTAATTCCAGGATTCTTAGAAGTCAGTTCTCAAAGAGTCAATAAAAGAGATCTATATTTTTAAAGTGTTTTACTAAAACGTAATGTTAAAAAAAGAAAATCTAATTTTTATACGGACATAGTCATAAAATGTGGTAACGCTCAGAAAACTAGTGGGTAATGAAACAAGACATAAGCGTACAGACACTGCACCGCAGAAGGATACAGCACCTTAGACGACAACACATGTCCTGGGAAACCCCAGTGCTCCAGAACTTTACTTACACACTGAAACTGTGGATCAAAAGCTAATACTTGCCCTAGCGTGGTAACTCATGGTGGCTCAGCATGCAGGAAGCTAAGACAGGAAAATTGCTACTAATTTAGGACCAGCCTGAGATACATAATAAATTCCATAATAAATTCATAATAAATTCTGTAGCCTGGGCTACAGAGCTAGACCCAGCTCGACAGCAGCAGCAAAAAATGTTGAGCCAATAAGCTAAAGTATACGGTTAGGCTGTCATATCAAGCCTTATAAAAACAGCGTAAGGCAAGTCTAGTCGTCACATGGTGCCGAGAAAATTTTAAGGACTGAAATACAGATTACTGTGCTAAGTTCCTGAGTGGTACTGAAGTGAAATCTCAGGGCTTTGGGCTGCGCTTTCATATGACATCCTCAGGCTGTAAACAAGGGAAGGACGAGTAATAGCCAGAAAGACCAAAAAGGACATTCATCACTGCAGAAGAGGTTGCCTCCAAAATATCTCTACCAGAACACATTATACAAAAATTTCAAAATGAAAACTAATATATTTAACTTTTTATAAAAACAAATAGTACATATATTGATGAAGTTCATCTTTACTTTGGAGAGTTTCCTTATAATTACAATGCACAAGAACCAAAAACAAAATAAAGGTATGTAAGCAAACTACTAGAAAAAGAGATACTCACTTTAATAATAGATGGCATCTTGGAATTTAGGTTATCGTATGTAAAATGAAGACGAGTTCTGAAGGAACATTTGTATAATAAAGGATCCTGGTAAAATTCGATCTTACCACTGGCATTTCTTTTATCAAGACAAACTGTACAGTCAGAAAAATTGATAACCTTCCTCAGCACCAGATCAGTTGCTTAAAAAACAAAAACAAAAAGAAAACCACTGTGAGCAAAAAAGGAAAATTAGAACACATTTCTAAATGTATCAGACATATGCCAATTTTATTTGATTAACTGGACCCTCCTAACTTGCACTAACAAGCAGTGTGAATGTCCAGCAGAGGCGTGGCTAATGACACCCACTGCAGGGTCAGCACTGCAGAGAATGAGACAAGTCATAGCCAAAAGCTTCAAGACAATCAAAGACTTCCAGATGTTCTTATAAAGGTATGTAAGGCAATATTCTTGCTTTGTTTCATTAAAAAAGCAATAAAAATGCAAAGCAAATTTAATTTTTATTGGTATAGCCCATTATACTATAAAATATTGTGCATCATTGTTGAAAAACCATATGATAGGTAAAAGAATAAAAATTTTTAATTTTCAAAAGCAATTTCATGGTTTCTTATATTTTTGGTTGTAAGCCTAGCCCTTAATGGCTGAGCTGCCCCTCCAGGCCAGTCTTGTGGTTCCTTCAACTGCTATTAATCTCCCATGCTAACTTTTGTGGACATGTACTTTTCCCACTTCATATGCTTTATGTTACAGCTACCAAAAAGTCCCCAAAAAAAGCCGGGCAGTGGTGGCCTGGTGGCGTACACCTTTAATTCCAGCCTTTGGTAGGCAGAGGCAGGCGGATCTCTGTGAGTTTGAGGTCAGCCTGGTCTACAAAGCAAGTTCCAGGACAGGCTCCAAAGCAACACAGAGAAATCATGTCTCAAAGAAAAATAGAAAAAAAAAAAGACACCCAAAAAGGTTAAGAAATGAATGCAATTTTAGCACTTACAGATAAGTATGCACAAACACTATTTTCTTGACATTTACTCACCAGAAATATCCATGAATGAACGATCCCATAGTTCATCCACAGTATAGCATTCAGCAGAAGTGATGTTGACAGAAAGGACAATATCATCTTCAACATATTTCAGAATTAGATTATTTATAACAATGTTTACATTATTTACAACTCGTCTAATCAGACTCTGCACGTATCCTACAAAGTAAGGAAAGGGCTCAATCAGTTAGCTGTAAGTCTGCAAATAAATACTCTTGAAATGCTACTAAACAAAGTATATAAAAGATGACTATTGTTTTAGAATATTCTGTAAAGATGAAATTAAAGTTTAAATAAACTAGACTAGCAGACTTCCCAACATATACTTTTACTAAAAGACACTGTAAGGAAACATAAACATGAACAAATATACTAATCCAGAAGCCAGATTTAATAATGTTAACACTAGATTCCACACAAGGATCACTGTATTACAGACATACTTTGTCTGGTTTCTGCCTGTTTTGTGAACAGTTGGTATGGTGTCACATACCTACATTCCCAGCTGTCCTAGAGGCTGAGACAGAAGAAATCAGAGTTCCACGGCTTCATAACAAGAAATGATCTCAAAAATCAATTAACAAATTAAAGTACAGCAATGTTACTACACCCTGACTGTGTTTGAACAGCAATATCTAAGACACACAGTAGAAGAGAAACAATTGCAGCACTCGCTAACGTGTAACACTGGCACACGGTAGAGGAGAAACACAGGTGCAGCACTCGCTGACATGTAACACTGACACACGGTAGAGGAGAAACATGGGTGCATAAGAAGACAGAGCTGCCAGAGGACACAGCAGGCTGATCTCTGGGGTCTACTTAACAAGTTCCAGGACAATCAGTGCTGTGTGGAGACACTGTCCTGGGGGAGAGAAACAAGGCTGGGAGCTGCTCCAGTGAGGAAAGTGCCTGCCACTCAAATAGGAGACCCTGAGTCCCACAGAAATAAAGTGGCGAGCAATAGAGAAACAATGTTCAGTGTTAACCCCAGGCTACTGTGTGTGAACATGCCTGTACCACGATGTGAACCTACCTAGACTGCCCAGAAGTGAAAGAAGGAAAATAAAGAACAAAGGGACAGGCTAGCAAGATGACTCAGGTCATAAAAGAACTTGCCTCAGAAACCAACAAGCTGACCTGGTGATCCATATGTGGGAGGAAAGAAGCAACTTCAAGTTGTTCTCCATACATGCACTACGGCACAAACGTGGACACATACATGCATGCATACACAAAAACAAGTCTTTTTAATCCTACAAAACTAATGGTATTTTATAATAAAGTCAAGGGGCAGTAACTGAAAATAGAATATTAATTAGTTAATACAATATGTTAAGCTTTTTTTTACACAAAGTGACAAAACAGAAATAAGATGATAAAATATTAATTAGATATAGCTAAAAAATCTCTGGGATAGCATTTTTCCACCTGAAAATTTCAATAGAACATTTATAATAGTAAAAATAAACAGTAACGCATCAAAACCTTGATGTAATAAAGGATTGTCAATTTTGTCACCTATACTGAAAAAATTAAAATCATTCATATTATATATTATATATATATTTATATATTAATTATATTATTATATCATAAATATATTATGTATATGTATTTGTATATATTTGTATATTATATATTTATATATTTTAATTCTATAAATTAGTAAGAATCTCTTTAAGGAAATAAAGAGATGTATGCAATGATTTATCTGCCTATATGCCAAACTATTTTATAAAACTTAAAATGAAAACATACTAAAGAATAAAAGATTAGTTTAGCAAACTATAGAAAAACTACTACTACTACTACTACTATATAACACTGATTTTTTTTAAAAAAATTATAAAATATAGTAATGTCCTGGAATAATGTTATTAATAGACCAAGAAAAAATTCAAGTAACCAAACAAAGTGCAAGGGCGTGTGCGTGTGCGTGTGCGTGTGCGTGTGCGTGTGGCCACAGAGTAAAGTGAGGCTCCAAGTCTAAGAAGTGTAATCCTAAGTGCTCCATCCATCTCTCCCAACAAGCACAGCCATAAAACCTACGAAACCACACAGAGCGACAGCTACTTTAGCTCTCTGAAAACAGTAAGCAAGGGCGGGACAGGAACACAGCAAATGTGAACTCAAATCAGTGATTACATCCTTATAATCATTTGCATCGAGATCAGAAAGGGTGGTCCACAGGGTGGTATGGGCTGTACGAAATTTGTCAAGACCACGGT
Organism: Arvicola amphibius; assembly: GCF_903992535.2. Taxonomy (NCBI): domain Eukaryota; kingdom Metazoa; phylum Chordata; class Mammalia; order Rodentia; family Cricetidae; genus Arvicola; species Arvicola amphibius. Next base: position 2,072,947 of record NC_052055.2, on the reverse strand, counting down.
TTTACTGGCACACAGCCAGTCTTACTTTACTAATCTTGTGTAGCTGGTTTCACAATATTCTCAGAAGACTGACAAAAGCACAGCTTACGTTGCCTTAGTGGCCTGTCACAGAATGTGTTTGCTTGCTATCGTGCTTACGTGGCCTTAGTGGCCTGTCACAGAATGTGTTTGCTTGCTATCGTGCTTACGTGGCCTTAGTGGCCTGTCAAAGAATGTGTTTGCTTGCTATCGTGCTACTGATGATCAAAAATGACTAAGATATAGTTTCTGGTCCAATGAGTACATAGTTTTGAGGTTAACTAAACCCTAAATACTTGCATGAGAGATAGAGAGCAAGAAAGGGAGGAAGGGAAAGGGAGGGAGGGAGGAAGGGAAAGGGAGGGAGTTGTAATGCATCTGTACTACATCTACATAGTGAAACATAAATTTTATCTCTGAGCATCCTAGCAAACAAAGTAGAATATTTAAAAGAGAAAATACTTTGTAAAGAAAAGTGTAAGTCAATTAATAGACTCTAACTGAAGTCAAACCAATACTTTTTAAGAACATTTTAAAGAAAAAAGCCTTCAATAAAAGCCAAACTCTAATTCAGAGAATACAGAACTGAAGGGAGACATGGACGCATCTCACACCAAAATAAAATACAGAAACCTGAGCTAGTGAGGACCTCAGTGGTACAGTGTTTGCCTAACCTGTGTGAAGCTTTGTTTGATCCCCAGCAAAGGGAAAGAAAAGGGGGAGTGAAAAACAAGAACAACAACAAAAAATATGCAGGGAACATGGAGGAAAGCAGAAAACAGTAAACATACAGGGAAAACAATCAGTGTCTCAGAGGAGCGGAGTGTAGAACTCAAGGCTCCCATCACCACAAGAGACTGCAAGAAAATACACATGTTGACCTTCACCCAGTCAGAATATGACATCAAATCCTAGCCCAAACACACACACACACACACACACACACACACACGTGCGTGCGCGCACGCACCTCAGATCTCACATTTACTACATGCTATTATCTTGAGGTTTTCTATCCTGAGATATTTGTTTTTAAAAATGCTTATTGTGACCCAATAAACTGCTTTAATGATGAATTAATCATCGGTCAAGACACATAATCTGAAAGACTACTAGTTCTAGATACTGATTCTTACTCTTTGCCTGTTAGAAAGCTATTTATTCAGGAAAAAAATGCCTATATTGACAATACCAAAATCTTTCTTAAACATCATTTCTGGAGGATCTGGCAAGATGGTTCCATAGATAAGAGCACTGGCTACTCTCCAATGGAGCCCAGCCCAAATCTTGTAACTCTAGTCCCAGGCCCTCTTCTAGCCTCTGCAGGCAAAACATTCATAAAAATGTTTAAATGTTGAAGTTTTAAATCATTTTCAAACCCATACAAATGTTCCAACTTAAAAACTATAACCACAGAGACATAACTCTGCCCTAAGAAACTTAGAAACAGGAGTCTACCTCTATTTTGAAAAACAAAAACAAGGCAGAATTAATATCAATATAGGTCATTCTTTGAATTAATGATCACTGTCAGCTTACCCAATCAGATTCTCAAATTCTTCTCTTTCCCCCTTTAGCAAAAATTAACTGTCCTGACTCCTAGTAGTTAGCTAGTGTGTCTAGTTGCTGCTTAACAACTTCCTAGCTTTTCAGACAAGGCAGGAAGCACATGTTAAGCCCCAAGCTACCCACGTAGAACACAGCTGTTTTTATGACACTGAAAATTAGCCAACTGTCATAACTCTACCAGTCTAAGTCCTAATGCTGACTCTAAAGAGTCATTAAATATCTAGAACCCAAGTTCACAAATCAGCCTTAAAATTGTTCTATGTGAAGTTAAAAAAAATAAGATTTTGAGGTTTTTCTTAAGAAAAACAAAATATGCAACAAAACCTGATTTACCTTAAACTGACAGAAGGGAAGAAAGATATAGGAAAAGAGGAAGCAAGAGAGACAGGGAAAGAGAGCAAGAGACAAGTTTATACATCATGGGTGATGCTGGAAATTCTAAGAAGATACATTGTAGAATTTGAAGAAATTAAGCTACACATTTAATAAATTAGTATAAGCTATCAGTCTAACTTGACAATTTTTCCCAAAGGAGTGATTAGTAAGAAGTCGAGAAACTTCTGGAAACATTCAGGAATACCTTGTGGCTCCTTCTCTAGCCTAGACAGTCACTTGGCGAGACAGGTGTCAGAAGCATCAGCACCAAACTGCCCATAGCTCGTGCAAAAGGACTCTCACTTCAAGGGCACCAGGAACTCTGAACACATATTTGAGAGTGGCAGGGCTGGCAAAATGGTGTGTCTAACTCTATCCTCTGATGTTAACTGAACTAAAGCTAGCAGAGAACCTACAAATGTAGCACAATAAAGCATACACCAGTCTCCACTACAACACACAATAGCATGACTAATAAAATCTAAAAATCAAAAGAAGTAACTGACAACTTACTTGTAAGGGCAGCAATATGACTACAATGCTAGCAGGTAATGATCTTTTTCTTCATTAAATACTTGCCTAGGAAGTGTTTGTGTGCAATTCATACCATCTTGGAGGAATAAAGACATCAGGAAATAAAACAGGTTGCATCTATGGTATCTTTCAGCTACAGCTACAATATCCTATCATCTCCCTGGTAATTTGGCATCTAGTAACAGTGACCCAGTGCCTTCTCTTGGCTCTTAGCACAAAGCAAGGCAAGGAAACCCTGAGGCTCTGCTGGGAGAGGCTCTGACTACAGCCACAAAGGACAGACCAAGATCTGACTAGGAGCCATCTGTGAGGGCTCTGGACCCAACATGTTCTAAAGTCATGTGGCAAAGCACATGTGCATATGACCTAAACATTTTATGGAAGCAAGTAAGACAGAAAATATATATTCTACAAACACTAACACATGGTCAGTAACAACAGTAATAATCTCAACGTGAAGTTACCTGGTGGCAAATCAGGGTCTGTAGGAGCAGTCTGCTGAATTCTTCGGGGTTTGACGGATGATTTTGTGTTTTCAGCACTGCTTCGGTTGGTAGAGTTAGAACCACAGCTTTCATGGTCATCCTATTTTTGTTTTAAAGAAAAAAGAAACATTGGTCACATTCAAGGACTAGGAAATTTTGGTTAGCATGTGAATTTAAGATTACTAAAAGTCAGACTTCCCAAATTTTAGCTCTCAAAACTTATGTAACCAATTTTAAATTATACATTTGCAAACAGTACTTAACAATAACTAATTTAAGGCCTGGGCAGATGTTCAGCAGCTAACAGCACTTAATACACAGCAGAGGGACAGCTGAGGCCAGCCTGCACACAGCTCGCCAATAACAGTGCTGCACACACCTGTAGGCCCTGCACAGCGTAAAGGGCTTTCTGATGGCCAAGCGAGCCAGAACCTACAAGCTCCAGGTCTAGAAGATGCCCCCTGCCTCAAAGGAGTGCGGTGGAGAATGACAAAGGCTGTGCAACTGTCAACTCACTATTCTAAGAACAAAAGGCTCAACCTAAGGTGACAGACAAACGTGCAGTGAGGAGGAGTGGTGACCTCCGACCTCCACCCCCTACTCAGTAATTACACTGACATTTACAGTGGTGGGAAATTTAGCTTTTATTTCATACACATACACACACAGATAATTACTAAATGTGCTGGTATAATTTGTAGTAGGAGTAAATAAAAGATATGAAGACCTTTCAAAACTGAAATTCGGGGACTGAATAGATGGCTCAGCAATTAACAGCATTGGGCGGCTTTTGCAGAGGACCTGAACACCCACATGAAAACTCATAACTGTCTGTAACTCCAGTTCCAGGGGAACCGACACCTTCTTTTAAACTCTGGAGGCACCAAGTGTGTACATAAAAAAAAAAAAAAAAAAAAAAAAAAAAAAAAAACCATCCATACACATAAAATTAAAATAAATAAATAAAATCTCAAAAATATATAAAACAAAACTTCAGGACTGGGTTATATGTGGCATGGATAGAACTCTTGATGCACAAGTGTGAGGACAAGAGTCTGCACCCCCAGCTCCTACTCAAGAGTCAGGCACAGCAGTCCACTCAATCTCAGTACAAGACGTAGAGACAGGGTCAGCAAGGCCAGCTGAAAGGCCAGACTAGCATAATTAGCAAGCTCCAGGTTTAGCAAGAGACCCGGCCTCATAAAAACTAAAGCAACAAAGGAAGGCACCTGGCATTAACATCTGGGCTCCACAAGTGTGCATACACATGTACCAAGCACCCACCCACATGTGAACCATATACACACAATACATATATGAGCATAACACACACATTCAACAAGAAAAGCCCTTATTTAATAACACAAGAGAAATAAAAAGCTAATAAAAGCTGAGTCTCTTTTACAATGCAGCATAACTTCAGATGCTGGTGGCACATTTGGGAAAATATTGCCTGAAACTTCATAAGAAAAAAAACAAAATATTTGACATCATAAACAAAGGCAATCTGCCTAAACTTTTGTTCATTTAAGATAACACATAATAATTCCAGAGTGTTTCATTCCACAAAACAACATCATAATTCAATCTTTCCAATGACATCTTCTGTTAGTTGTGGGTATGCTTCAGTCCTCAAATGCTTAAAGACCACTATGAGCAGAACTTCACTATAATTACAAAGTCCAGTTAGATACTCTGCACAATATTAACATTAAAGGCACACTATTCATTTTTGAAACGTGTTTGCCTCAAAAGCCCAGAAGTAAAACACGTTCATTAAGGAGATGTAAAAAAAAGTCTTACATGAATAGCCAAAACTAGCATAATTATGAAAATATTTAACACTGAAACCATCTGAAATCACAACCTGCATCAGATTACAATGATGTCATAATAAACACTACAGCCAAAAGCCACTCAACGCTTCCACAGTCCAATAAATCTGGGGTACATGAGATGACAAATATTTTACAGCAAAAGAAAGAAGTTACTTTTATTTCTAAAATGTTATTAGAAGCAAAAGGGAATCAGGCAGACTAAATATGAGTTTCGAACGAGGCTTCCTTTAAGATAAATAAATAAATGTGCAGTTAGTAAAGCTCCTCTACAGAACAACACTGTTGTCACTGGAAAGAAAAGCAAACTTAATACATTTATAATAAACTTGAAATTTTAGTATGCATACAAATGAGAATTATGGTACTCAAAGAAATATATGCTATGAAACAAACATTACCAAATGTGTAATACTTTTCTAGCTGTGGTTAAAAACTATAATTATATACATACTATAATAGGTAAGAATCCTTTTAGTAATATGAATTTATTTGACTTCAATTATATTTTAATTGTCTCAATTACAGTGGGCTTCCAATCAAAGCCTGCCCAATCCAATTAAATAAAAATAAAGCAAAATAAAATTATGAAATAAGTGTACTACATAGTGAAACTGGAATTACTTCCATCATTATTTTTAAATTCCTCTTCTACTTTTTACCAGTAGACATCTCTTTGGAATATTACACATTTTTATACATTGAAAACTTAAAACTTCAAATTTAAAAAAAAACATGTTTTAAAAATGCTAGTCAGAATATTTGAGATAACTTTTAACCCCAAACTATTACAGTTCTATCTTTCTTATTTTGGGTTTCAATTTTTCCAAAATATCTGGAGAACATATTTCATTGCAAAAAAAAAAAAAGTTTCCTCTTGAGGATCACATAGCTATTTCTGAAAATACTGACTTTCGCTCCTCATTAAGCAAGCAAGAATGTCATTTCTTCCTAACAGAGGGAAATGCAGCAAATACTGAATGCAAATAGACCCATTACTTGCGTTTGACAGGTAATGGCTTCAGGAAGCATGTCTGTCCCTTGGCCTTTACAGGTCTAGTCAGTGAGAAAGTGAAAACATCAACTATCAGATGCACAGGGTGACAAGACTGAGGACAGAAGCCCAAACAAGTAAGAGCTCGCTGTAAACAGAGCAGTGAATTAGGGACAGGAGAGCTGATGGGGAGAGACTGAGCGGGTGGAAAGAAAAGTGATGTGCACTTGCTTTCTGGCATCAAACTGAGAAGCAGAAAAGGACAGAGGCTCACCCAGCAAGAGCTACTGAGACACGAACAGGCTTTGTACATGAACTAGTACAAGACTCAGGAACACTCTCCTTCAATGCCCTCCGGTAGTAAGTATTGTAAGGCTCAGATCAGAAGGCAACCTTGAGAGCACCAGAAAAGCAGAAGCCAACGCAGATGCATGCTCGGAAGGACAAAAAAGAACCACGGGCAACAGCTTACTATTCCCCAGAGCTGAGAGAGGGTAGGAAAAATAGCGATAACCTCCCTCTCATTCTTGCACTTAATTGCCTCAAAAAGCAGAGAAGTTACTTATCTGTCCCCAAAGTCAAGAGGCCCACTTACCAGTCCACAGTTTAATAATAAAGGTGTAGCCAGTGAAAGCATGTCTAGGGGGTGGGCCATCTTGTGTCTCTGAGATCCACACTACCTGCTTACGGACAGAGGCTCTGGTCCCAGATGACTCAGCTATCAGTCATTCTCTGTCTTCTTTTCAGCTACCTCACACAGGACATGGTCTCGGCTACATTAAATCGAGCCATGCCAGTCAATAGTAACACACTGTGAACAATTCTTTACTGATGCCTGTAACAACCCTCTTTATAACCCCTTTCCTGAAGCACTGAATTTGGAAAGTGAACTAAGCAGAAATGTAGGGAAGGATATATAGAGAGGCACCTGACCAAACCCACATTATCTCATATAACTACTACCAGAGTTCAGAGTGGGCAGTGGGCACTAAATAAAGCACACATTGAAGTATACTTTTCCCCAACAAGTAATAGCTGAGCAAAGAAAGTATATGTTGGGCACTTTTAGAAAACATAATACAGAAAGTGGTACCTCTATTCAGATATTTTACATACTACTTGAGGACATATCTGTTAACAAAGGTTTCTGTCCATCTCACACCCCCCCCCCAAGTCCCACAGCTGTTCAGTCCCGAAGAAACACACAGAGACCTACATTAATTATAAAATGGTTGGCCTATTAGCTCAGGCTTTCTTATTAACTAACTATACATTAACCCATTACTCTTGTCTGTGTTAGCCACATAGCTTGGTCAGCTTTTATCAGCAAGGCCCTCTCATCTTGCTTCCTCTGCATCTGGGTGACGACTGCAGACTGAGCCTTTCCTCTTCCCAGCATTCTCCTGTTCTGGTCGCCCCACCTATACTTCCTTCCTGGCTACTAGCCAATCAGCATTTTATTAAACCAGTACAAGTGACAAGCTCTATATATGAAGCCAATAACAAAGACTCCATTTCTTGAAAGGAATTAGAACAAACCTGAAAAAGAGGGAAAGAAACAGAATTTAGATTAGCAAGTCCAGCATCACCCAATATCAATGCTTCAGGGGCTCTGTTCTGCCAAGGTAATACTTGTAACCTTTTGTCAAGTTGAGAGTTGTGTGTATGTGTACATCCAAAACCTTAAAATCTATATAAACACAGACACATGAACAGTCTCTCTATAGCAACATTTGATATATATTTTAATAATTTGGCTTTAACAATTCATTACCTCATTTCCCTTTCTCTAGAAAACACAAAATGACTACACAGGTTCTAGTTATACAGATATCACAGTATCTGTTAACATAGCATTTACCTTGCTAAATTGTCACATAATATTAATATAGCATAAACAGCAATTTTTCAATAAAGTATCAACTCAACAAAAATGTATACAGACTATCTAATGTTTAATAATCAATAAATTTCTATGAAATATATTTTATTCCATATTTTTAATTTAAATGGAATTAAATGAAATTTTCAAATAATTATAGAACTTTAAAACAAGACTTTTATGTAAAAGGCTTGCAAACTGTATATGCTCTGTTGCTTCCACTCCTCTGTGCTGCTGAGGTAAGAGAACATCACAGACAGCAGCAATCCAACAAATAAGGTTATGTCCTAAAACCCATCTTTACAAAACAAGCCAGGACGCAGGAACCGAGGATGACCAGTATTCTAAACCATTTGTCTTCATTTAAAATGTACTATTTAAAATGCAGCTATTATTCAACCTGAAGACATTTTGTAACCTAGTGATTTGATTTTATTACCTAGGCAAAAAAAATTCAGAGCACAAATAAATGTATCTAAATTATGAGAGAACCTGTAAAAACAGACAGGAGTTTAGACTTCCCAACTGTCGATAGTACTGCCAAGAGAATATGGTGCTCCTCTTCCCTTAACTGGGTTTAGTAAGACAAGGGGGCTGGCTAAGGAAAAGTCAGATAAAAAACAGGCAGATCAGAGTGAACCAGGGCACATTTGTAATAACAGTGCTTGGAGGCAGACAGGAAGGGATGAGCTCAGTCCAACCTGGGTGATATGGTGAGTTCCAAATCAACTATGGTTGCTTGGTGAGACTAAGACTCAGAAGTAAATAAGCAATCAATAAAGAGACGGAAGAAGTCCAGAAACTCAAAGAAAAAGCAAACTATAATGGTGTGGGAGGTCCTTCTGTCTATGTGTTGCTTTTATTGGTTAATGAATAAAGAAACTGCACTGGCCTGTTGATAGGCAGGGGGGTAGGAGGGACTGAACTGAATTTTGGGAGGAAGAAGGTAGAATCAGAAAGATGCCATGGAGCCACCAAGTCAGACATACAGAATCTTTGCCAATAAGAAACTGCCACGTGGCGATATACAGATTAATAGAAATGTGTCAAATTAATATAAGAGTTAGCCATTAAGACGCTAGAGCTAATGGGCCAAGCAGTGTTTTAGTTAATATAGTTTCTGTGTGGTTATTTTGGTTCCGGGTGGCTGGGGTGAACAAGCAGCCTCCTCCAACACTATAAATACTTCTAGAAAGAAATAATATACACAACTTCCCATAATCTCAAATGTCACATTCTAAACATATGGGTAAGTAAAAGCAAAGATCTGTTCAACATCTGGCCAACATAATAAGATCAAAAAGTAAAAGCAGAAATAGATAAGTATGCAGACAAAAAACATCACAAGCATCTACTGACCATGCATAACTTCTAAAACGGAGATACTGGGAAGGCTAGCCGGAGTTAGCATTTGTTTAGCATTCTGGGGGCTCTGGGATGGATCCTCAGCAAAACCATCAGTCAAAAGCACAAATGCAGAGTGTTTAGTATGAAAGTACAAAAAGATGTATTTCAGGTCAATTTCAATCAAGCACAGAATTACTCTCAACAGTATTAATGAAGTCAACTTATCCATTAAAGACTTGAAATAACTGAAGTAAAATCAGAAACATCAATATATATTATAATACTATTAGCAGGCATAAAATTTATCGGTTTTTGGATAATAATGATGTGTTTCAGCTTTATTTTTTCATGAAGGGGACTCTGGCTCCTAAAGAAGAGCTATAGGTGAAAGCAAAAGCATAGTGTTTACTATGTTCTTGTTTGAATTAACGAGGAATCCCTATTCAGTAGTTATAATTCTCTAACATTCATTCTACATTATCCATATATAATCAGATATTTCAGACAGTCATTAAGAAAAGGTCCAAATGCCTTTAACTTTTACAAGAAAACATGCATACTTATGTAATACAGGCTAAAAATTAAATACATGACTTATTTTTGGGGGGGTCCATATTTGGCCTGGAGAGATGGCTCAGCAGTTGAGAGCACTGCCTACTCTTCCAAACGTCCTGAGTTCAATTCCCAGCAACCTCACGGTGACTCACAACCATCTGTAATGAGATCTGGTGCCCTCTTATTCATGCTTGCAGGCAGAACACTGTATACTTAATAAATTAATTTTAAAAAAAAGAAAATGCATTGAGAGAGAGAGTGTGTGTGTATGTCCATCCATATTCTCCAGTAGTTTAAACTTCATTTCACTTGAATATAAGAAAATAATATTAATGTAGTGAGTTTCCTTAAAGGTGTATCTACTCTTACTGGGTTTCCCTGATGCATATGAAAAACTATTAATAAAAAGCAGTACATAAAAGCAAACCCTAAGAACTTTTTCCCCTCCTAAATTGGTATTTGTTTTGCCAATGATGAAGTAATTTTACTTACAGAAATGAAAGCATTTATCTTTCCCATAAACAAATTGACTGAGAGATCAACATTGAGGCCAACAAGCTGGCTCAGTGAGTTAAAGCCCTTGCTGTCAAGCCTGAAGACCGGAGTTCAATCCCCGGACCCAACACTGTGAAAGGAGGGAAAGAACTCCCTTAAGCTGTCCTCTAACATCCATACAAATGCCATGGCATGAATGCACCCAACACACACACACACACACACACACACACACACACACACACACGCATGCATGTGTCCATGGACGTAGCTGATGCAGGGTAAGGAGATGGCTCAGTGGGTAAAGTGTCTGACATGCATGCTTCAAGACCTGAGTTTGAATCCTCAGAAACCCATACATATCCAGGCACTGTGGCACACATCTAGTGGGAGGTAGAGACTGGAAAATCCCCAAAGCTTAAAGGCAGACAGCCTAGCACATGCAGTAGCAAACAAAACAGACTTTGCCTCAAATGAGGTGGGAAGTGGGGATACCTTCCATTGTCCTTTGGCTTCCACATGCACTCTGTAGCATGTACACAAACACATATCATACCCAAAAAGGGGATCTAGAATCACCATGGAAACAAATCTCTGGCGTGTCTATGAGGACTTTTTGGATTAGGTTAACTGAAGTGTAAGACACATGGGCTCTACCATTCCAAGGGATGCAGTGAAAGAGAAAAAAGGAGAAAGCACAGCACAAACGTTGGCTGCTCTCTGCTTCTGATTGCAGACTCAATGTGACCACCTCCTCGCCAAGACTCTTAAGAACGGAACCCTTCCTTCCTTCCTTAAGCTGTTTTTGTAAAGCCTCTTGAGGCAGCAATAAGACAAATACCTAATAGAGATATAATCTGCTTTTCTTTTATAAACATATTTACAATGAAATTTAATTTATAAAATTTTCTGAGTAAGATTAAACATAACTACTACTGATAGAACTGTGCTACACATGGGGGCACATGCATGTAATCCCAGCACTTGGTAGACCATGGCAGGAAGTACATGTAAAGTCATCTTCAGCTACATAGTCAAAAGTCTGAGGTCAGCCTAAGCAACATGAGACCCTGTATCCAAATAAATAAATAAATAAATAAATAAATAAATAAATAAATATGTATAGTGCTATTTTATTTCTGTTTTAATAAATAAAGCTTGCCTGAAGATCAGAGTGCAGAGTTAAACCACTAGAGGCCAGGCAATGGTAGCGCACACCTTTAATACCAGGACTGGGAGCCAGAGGCAGATGGGTCTCTGTGAGTTCAAGGCCACCCTGAGCTCCAAAAGATCAATCCAGAAACAGATCCAGGTGCTGGTGGCTCACACCTTTAATCCTTTAATTTGTTTGGGAGTCAAATGCCTTTAATCCCAGCACTAGGGAGATGGAGACAGGAGCAATACCGCTGGGTGGAGAGAAGAATGTAAAGAGGAAGAGACGGGAACTCACTGGAACATGGAGTCTGAGGTTTGGTGGAGACACAGTGCAGTCTAGGCAGTCTGAGGATGATGGTCCTTTCAGTCTGAGCATTGGTAGAGGTAAGATCTCTAGTGGCTGACTGCTCTGCTTCTCTGATATCAGCTTTAACACATAAATCTGTCTCTGGGATTTTATTATTTGTGCTACAATTATGTCATATCAAAATTGATTATTGTTCTTGCTCTTTGAAGTTACTTTTTAGTATAATAGGTTATCTGAGTACAAGCAATGCAGAACCATGAGACCTCGCTACATGTTAACAATGAACAGGTGGGCAGCATATGCTACATGGACATGCTAGGAAAAGAGTTATTTCATGTCCTAGAGACTTCATGACCCTAACAAGAATGATGTGAAATTTAAAATGTGAATTGTTTGCTTAGGAATTTTCCATTTAGTATCTCCATACCACAATTGGCCACTGACAGAACTCACAGAAAGGTAAACCAGAAGTCAAGGAGAAAGACTGCATAACTCAGCCATACTAAAAAGTACATGAAATATTAACAATCTGAAACACTCCAGGGCCTAGAGTGATGGCTCAGTGGTTACAAACACTGGCTGCTCTTCCTGAGGACCCAGGCTGCGGCTCATACCCACCTCTAACTCTAGTTCTAGGGGACCTGACCTGAGGCCCTCTCTGGCCTCTATGAGCAAGCAAAACTCTCACTCACATAAAATAATTTATAAATTAAAAAAAACTCTAATCTACTGAGACAAAACTCAGTTGAGATATAAAAGCCATAACAAAACAAATAGGTTCAGAACGGCAAGACGATGGCTTAGTGGGTAAAGGCACTAGCCACCAAACCCCGAATTCAATTCCCAAAGACCACTTGCTAGAAAAGGACCAACTCCCACAAGTTGTCCTCTGACTTCCATATGTGTTGCTCATACATGCAAACACACACACACACACACACTATAGTTATTTTAAAATGAGTACATTTAAGGAAAAAGAAAATGACAGGCATCTAATCAGATCTAAATCAAGAAATTATTGCATATTGAACCTGTGGAACAAATAGAAACAAATGAAAGTTGCAATCCATGTGGCAAGTAACCATTAGAATGGCATAAAGTCAACAGCAAAGAGAAAATGCGCAGCCACCAGCAGGCCATAGGTCTCAAACTACAGTTTTTTCCTGAGCACTTGTGCATATAAACTATAGCGTTCACAGCACCAGACACTGTAACTGTGGTCACACTAGCCCCTCTATTAGAATCCCAATGTTCACTCATTCGTAACACTCTTAGAGAACCCTCATCAAACTATAGCCTTTCTTGATTCTAGCCAAGTACTTTTTTCTTCATTAAAAAGCTTTGAGAATAAAAAATTTATATGTATATATATATATATATATATATATATATATATAACTTTCCAGATCAAAAAAGATAAGCATGCACAACAGAACTCAACAAATTTCCATCTAAAGCCAATAGCAGCACAACTTCCTCAGTAGGAAAAGGACGGGTGGCTGTGGAGCCTGTAAACCAAGTGTGAGCCATGAGACATCAATTTCAGGCTCCATGTAACTTGAGACAAGTCAGACTGTGGTGTGGATTTGTTGTTGTATGTATGTACTTTTAAAATCAGATCTTTATAGTAAAGTGTTACATTCCAAAGAGATAAAGTCTCCTACTATTTCTAGACTCCAGACACAGACAAATATTCAGAAAACCATTTCTTCTACTCCCAAATTCTTAAGATATTTTTCAAACTATGTTGTGTGCTCTACTTATACTTCCACCCACCCAAAGGCTGTCTCTTTAGTATTTTGCTTTTGTTTTTAGATATTCTGTTTCAACAGCTAAACTAGATATTGCTATGATAACCCTAAAACTAATGTTCTATTGCTGTGAAAATACACAGACCAACTCAGCAGCCACCCCGTACACATCCAGAGCTTTGAGCTGGCACACGCCAACATCTACCCCATCTTAGACCTGCTGGAGTGCATGAAGGTCCAGACTGGTCCTGAAGAACCATGGCTGGATGGGCTACATGACTCAGGGCAACAGTGGAATGTCTAGGGAGTTTCCATGTGGGTCCAGAGGCCTTGAACCTGACTCACAACACACTATACGATGAGCATCTGCAAGGAAAGCTGGCTGGACACAAGGGTGTACTGCATGAGACATCGCAGCTCCCAATCCACTAAGACAAATGAAGAGGCGATGGAAAGGCACAGATGGAGGAGCAAGTGTTTTTTTTTTTTTTTATGTTTGGTTTTTTTATTGGTTTGTTTTTTAATTAAAATGGATATTTTCTTGTGTTTTATTTATTTTATTATTTATTATTTCTTCTTTTTATCTTTATGTTATTTCATTTTTGGTTTTCCTTTGGGAGGTACACTACAAGGATGAGGGATAGATGGGGTGGGACTGGGAGATGGGTGGAAGAGGAATGCGTGATTTGAAATCCCCATAAAAATTCAAAAAAAGAAAAAGAAAAAAGAAATGTAATAAAAGGCATGGTGTCTCCAGGGCAAGATCCCACTCAGCTAAGCTTCCAAAATTTGAAAAGGAATTAAAAACTCAGAGCCAGGTATGGTGGTGCACTTCTTTAATCCCAACTCTCTGGAGGCGGAGTCTGGCAAATCTCTGAGTTTGAGGCCAGTCTGGTCTACAGAGCAAGCTCCAGGACAGCCAAGCTTAGACAGAGAAGGAAACCACTGAATACAGAAAGCTGGTGAAGATGTGATGAACAAATGGGCCGTGATCCAGCCCCAACAAGCAGCAGAACTTGGCAGCTTTGGCCACAAGGTTCTGGAGTCAAGGATAGAAGAAAGGAACTATGGGATTTCCCTCCACAGCTAAGGAAAGCTGCTGTGTCAGGAGCGTCCCTGAACGGAGGCCTAGAAAGGCCACCATGTGAAGCTGTGAGGGGGAAGCCTGGATTGTCTTGGGGACCCCAATGTTGGAGATGCTGGAACTGTGGGATCCCTGCTACCTGAGTGGAACAAGCCCAAGATAAAGAAGTGTGTTGCAGTGAACAAAGATGAAAGGAGTCAGAGATCTGAAGAGCAGCACTTTGACATCAGACGTGGAGATGCAGAGACTGGAGTTTGCCCTGCTGGGTTTTGGTCTTGCTTTGGTCCAGTATTTATCTCCTCACTATGCTCCCTACCCTATGTTTTGCAGTGGTAAAGTACATCCTGTGTCATTATGTATTGGAAGTATGCGATCTAATTTTTTACTTTGATTTTATAGGGATTACAGTTAAAAGAGTGCATGAATCTCAGAAGAGACTTTGAACTTTAGACTTCTAAACATTGTTGAGACTGCTATAGACTATGGGGACTTTTGAAGTTGGACTAAATGTATTTTTGCATTATGGTATGGCACGGCTACAAGCCTATGGGAGCCAGGGAGTGGAATGTGGCGGTATGAAAGAAAATGGCCCCCAAAGGGAATGGCACTAATGGGAGGAATGGCTTTAAGTAGGTGTGGCTTGTTGGAGGAAGTATCACTGTGGGGTAGGCTTTAAGGTCTCATATGCTCAAGTAACATCCAGTGTGGCAGAGTTGACTTTCTGTTGCCTGCAGATCAAGATGTAGAATCTTCAGCTCCTTTTCCAGCACCATGTCTGCTGCATGCTGCCATGTCCCACCATGATGATAATGGACTGCCAGCCACCTCTGGTTAAATGTTTTCCTTTATATGAGTTGCTGTGGTCATGGTGTCTCTTTACAGGAGCAGAACCCATAAATAAGACACATAGGAATTAAACTGCTTATTCACAGTGGAAGGACTGCAGGAGGGGATTTTCAAGACTTACTTATGTTCCTTCTGTTATATTCTAGGGCGAGATGATGGAAAGCTGACAGACTAAGCCAGTGGCTCTGGGGAAGAGGAGATAGACTGTAGAGTATTTTGTCTTAAAGAGGTGAAAGTTATTAAAATTCATGTGCTAACATAATTAGTAATCTCTCTCACTGAAGAATAACACAGAAGATAGGTGTATGAGATGCCTTCTGCTGCTGTAATAAAAAAAAAAAAAAAAAAAAAAAAAAACATGACCAGAAACAACTTACTAGAGAAAAAGTCTAATTTTAGCTTTCATTTACAGAGGGATAAGAAGCCATCATGGCAAAGCAGAGGCATGGCAACCAGTGGCAGGTATGGTGGTGGCACAGGAAGCAGAGAGCTCGCATCTTCAATGTAAACATGAAGTAGGGAGAAGATACAAAGTCTGCCTTGAATGACACTCGAGGCTGCACCTCTGCAACCTCTCCACACAGTGCCACAAACTGGGGACAAAGTGTTCAAACATCTCAGCCTATAGGGGATATTCTTATTAACCACTGTAGTTGGCATGGTATACTGAAGTTTAAGGAAAAATTTACATAACATTTGGTTATGTTTAATTTTAGCATTAAATATTGTTTAGTTGTGGTGGTTTGAATAAGAATGGCCCCTTTAGGTCCACATATTTGAATGCTTAGTCACAAGGGAGTGGTACTATTTAAGAAGGGTTAGGAGGCATGGTCTTGTTGGAGGAAGTGTATCAGTGGGGGGCGGGACAGAGGATTTAAAGGTAGGGACAATGACTGACAGAGATATGACTACCACAGTAAGCAGCAAATAGTTAAATACATTACTAAGGAAATTTCTAAATAGCAAAAATAATTTTGCATGACCAACAATGTACTCTTCACTTTATTTAACACAACTTGGTCACCTTCACATCCTACAAGTCTTGTAATTACAATGGAATACAATTGCAGCTGATGGTGACCCTGTAGGCCACAGTCACACAAGTTCTGGAAATCTCTTTCCCTGGGTGGCTCTGCTGAAAACAGAACTTGAGTGACACTCTCAGACCGCCACCACCAGGCAGTCGGCAGTGCTAGGAAGGAGACTGAGCATCACAAACAGGACGCGCCTTCCCACGGAGCACTCGCAACTGTGCACTGGCATACTGAAGCAGTCAGACTCAAAGTCTGGCTTTGAAAGTCATTTAGTCCTGACTTTCACACACATGCCACCCCGTTCCTGCCATTTCGAACCCTCATCTCCCAGTCCTCTCTGCTCTGCAGCCACACTGGAGCAGGGCTCCTCAGCTGTTCTCACCTGGCATTTTCTAACTTTACCACAAACTACTAATCAAAACGTAAAACCTAAAAACAGCTTTAATACCATTAAAATGTCATTTCATTTGTAATGATTTTTGTCAAAATGTTAATTCTAACCACTAGCATAAATATGAGTGTTACTCTCCATGGGTGTATCACACTAAATAATTTGTCCAAATGTCAAATGTAATTTTCAAAATTCTTTCTTACCAAAATTTTAAGCATCAATAGAAAACACTTGTTTTGAAAATGGTTTCTATTTATGACATTTGGCCTTTTGTTGTACGCACCACAAAATTCAGACCTCAAATACTGTGCGGGGGGACTTCTGGTCACCCCGTAGTAGCTATCCACAGGGCCCAATATCAAATATTAGTTCAAGATTGCACTGCCGTGTATGACAGACCTAACCCCACCCTGCAATCAGTTGTACTCTGTCTCTCTAAAATGTGTCTTTATAGGACATCAGCCTTCGAACTTCCACCTTCCCACTGAGGAAAACAGTGTCTGGGTGATTTTCCTTCTTTTAAAGTAGAGCACCACATGGGTGGTATAACCAAGCCCAGATTTTTTAAAAGAAACTTAAATTGAAGAGATGATGGGTACAAACTATTAATTACCAGATATAATTATAAAAGAAACCTAGGCTGCAATATCACTACAGACTTATAAACAATCTGAAATACTAAAAGTTCACCAAGTAAATTTTTGTGAGAATGTAACACTGGTCTATCTTTTTCCCAGAATCATTTATTTAAGTGAAGATGTATATTACAGATTTAGAATCATAAGATCACATAAACTAATAAAAACAAAAAAGTATAAAAGCCCAGTGAGTTACTCTAACAAACTATCTACTTCAAACAGGAAATAATTTTATTAGTTCATAAATAACCCTAATATCACAGAAACTAAAAGTTTTATCTAAGATGAGATTTATACATCTATATCTGTCTTATAGATATTATGAAGAATGGCATTTCAATCAAACTTGTCAGTTCTCTTCAGATGGGAAAGCAATCAGGCAATGCTGGGGCGGGGATCCAAGTACAGTCCCAGCACAAAGGTCTACAAACCAAGTTCTTGTTTCAGAGAGCCAAACCAATAAAACATCCAGTGTGCTGAGGATACAGGGAATGAGAACTCTAGTCAATTGTAACCTTACTCGAGGAATGATGTAATCAAAATCTATTAAAATAAATTAATAAAAATAAAAAACACCCTTTAGATCTTTATCAAAATGTAAAAACAGCTCCTTATAAATAATTATGTTACTTTAATGGACTTGCAGAAAGTAAGTACATAAGATTTATATGACAGCTGACATACCAAAAAGCAAATAAAATTAACTGTGGAAAGTAGCTAACACTAACAGTTAGGCTCAGCAGTTTCTCACCTGGGTTCCATCTTTAAGTTTCAAGATGCATTCCATTGTATTGATCGTAATGACCACAGGCTCGGAGCCCAGTTTTGTCCATGGTACATGAATCCTCAGCTCATGAATATGGCCACTTAAAAACGTGAATGGTAACTTCAGTTCCTTAAAACACAAAGTCATAAATAAAAGTTAGTAAATACATAAGTGTTTTTACTCTCATATAAGTTCTTTCCTTAAAGGAAAATTTAAAAAAAAAATTGGGGACATTACTACTTATCAAAAATTAGAATCAACAGCCAAGCAGTGGCAGTGGACGCCTTTAATCCCAGCACTTGGGAGGCAGAGACAGGCGGATCTCTGTGAATTTGAGGGCAGCCTGGTCTACAAAGCCAGTAAGTCAAGGACAGGCAAAGCTTTTCACAAGAGAAACCCTGTCTCTAAAAACTGGGAAAAAAAAAAAAAGTTAAAGTATAGGTAATAATAAACCACAAAAATGTGCTATACAAGTTACATTTAAAAAGTTATTTAAATTCTCCAGACTTCAGTTTCCTAATAAACCAAACAGGAACAGCCTCCCACCTGGGCACAGGCTACAGGCTTTTACAAATGCTGGAGCAACAGCGACCACAGAAGTAGTTAGCAGCAAGACTTGGGCTACTCACAAGGTACTTTTTCCTGTCTCTCACACTATGCCACGAAACATGTTCCCAAAGCAAGCTGAAAGAAGCTTACTTGGAGACAGGAGGCTGGCCTGACAAAACAGACTGAAAGCCTACTGTGCTGCACCTAATTATTTAATCTAGCTATGATGTGGGCATCAACTCGAAATGCTTCCAATTGCTTTCCACTATTACCAGGGCAGAAGTTTAAAAAATATAAATTTTACCAAAAATCACTTCATACTAATCTCACTTCTAGAGAAAATGTTTGCGGCAAATCAAAGAAACTATATTTGCTGCATCTACAATGCTGCAGCAACTTGTGAACTGAATAACTATTAAACACACAATTTCTTGCCGACATACTTGTTTCAGTAACATAATAAAAATACATCTGTGTATAGGTAAATGATTAAAACCAGTTACTGCAGAACCATCAGACACAGATCCAAATCCTGAATGTCATGTGCTAACCCAGTCACACTGGACAAATTTGGCAAATACTCCTTTTTCATTATCTGCAACGTTAGATGAGAAAACAGTCTGAGGGTTTGAACGGTCTTTCTCACACAGTGCCCGCACTGATAATGATTATTACTATCATGTACGTGTGGGTCGAAAGTAGGACTACAGACAGGGGGTTTTGCTGCTGTTTTGTTTTTGTTTTTCGGGTTTTGTGGGTTTTTTTCTGTCTAAAATTAAGACCACTAAAATTTTGTTGCTAACCTTTACTAGTAAGTGCATCTCATTATAAGCTTAAGAGGTAATAACTTTTCCAATACTCTTCCACTGGCACAAGAGATATGCTAATCAGTACTTACAACACCACAATATTACTAAGTACTTACTGCATGCTAATCCAATTATAAGCAGCACCCTTACATGGAATCATTTGATCATGAGAAGATTAGATATCATCCACATTTTATAATGATGACTCTTAAGACATGAAAGTTTGGATAATTTCACAAGATAAAACCTCTACACAAGAGAGGATACAAATCAAACCAGACTCCAGAGTCCTTGCTTTTAACCGAAACTGCCGGCCTTCTCCTCCTTTACCAACACGAACTTCAATCACACCACTATGTAGCTTCTTGGACAATGAGTGGTTACATTTCTACCTCTTGCACCTCTTGACTTGTGCAACAATGTATTTGCAAAATGTCTAACAAATTTGCTGTCTATGAATGCAAATCAATTTTGATTAAATTCAGAATGCTAATCATCAACTGAGCCACTACCAACATACTAAAACAGAAGAAGCAGTTCTCTACATTAGTGAATGGAATTATAAGCCATACAGGCCAGATCAGAGATGCAAATCAAATTCTATATTTAGTAGTCACCTGATTGTCAACAAGACTGTACAAAGTATCGTGATAAACCAGTAAGAATGTATCTGCTTTGATAAGGGGAAAATACAAATGCTGATTATTCTACCTAGATCTTGAAGTAACCAGAAGCAAATTATTTCCTTTCTGCTATTTCCTGTCCTAGAAATAAATCTCCATCCTGACGATGGTGTACTTCCAACCCGTCACTGTGGACTATCTACACAAACACGCAGAGCTGAAGATGTCTCAGAGGCGGAGTGCTTACTTACTAAATAGTGTGAGGCTTGACCACAAGAACTCCAAAGGAGTAAGAGACGCTTCCCTACACACCTGTACATGGCTGTCCATGGGATAGTGCTAGCCAAGATTTAAGATGAGAGCTGAACAGCTCTCAAAAATCTAACACCTATAATACAAGCTACTCAGGAAGCTGAGGCAGGCGGATCAAGTTTTCAGGTCAGACTAGGCAACAAAGGACCTCATCTATAAAACAAGTTACTCTTAGATAAGCTATGATGGGGGAGTGTTCTTTCATAAGAATAATTTTAAAATATTAAATAAACATAAAAGGCAACAAACACAAAACAAGTGAATTTACATCTAACTTAAAACCTTTGAGTAGCAAACAAAACAACAGAGTAAATGGGCCACATTAACAACAAATATGAGAGAAAATAGATGAAAAACATTTATCTGGGAAAATGTTAATATCTTCTGTATAGGATTTCTAAAACTTAAAAAAATTTCTAAAACTTAACAAAATCCTATTTTAAAAAATAAATAAACCATGCACAATGGTGAACACCTTTAATTCTAGCACTTGCAGAAACAGGCGGATCTCTGAGTTTAGGGCCAGCCTGGTCTACACAGTGAGTTTACAGACACCCAGGTCTACACGGTGAGACCCTGTCCCAAAAGAAAGAAAGAAAAGGATAATAAACAACTTGAACAGAGACTTCTCCACACACAAGACACACAAATGCCAACAAGTATATAAAAAGATGGTCAAAGATGGTCAATATTCAAATCTAAAGCAGTGAGCTCTGATCCCTTATTTAATATGTACACTCTTGAAAATGTGATTGAAGACACACAAATCAATAAGGAATAAATAGATTCATCACTAGCAGAATATGGAAGGAAGTTCTTCAAAGTAACACCAAATTGTACAGAAAACCCACCCACAGGAACGAAAGGTGAGTAGATGGTTATAAACGGCTAGCTGCAGGCCTCTCTCCTGTCTTCTCCCACTGGAGAGAGGACCACAGAAGGGGATGGCGTGCAGTGTCTGCTAAACTGAAACACACCCTCCTGGACACAGAGCAGCTCTCCCAACTTCCTCTGAACAGACTCACAGGCTCCCCACGCTGGCACATCAGCAGCGACAAGTGCTCATCAGGAGACTCCTTTCCAGCTGAGCAGAAAGTTCCAGGGAAGCAGGCTTTAGGAGTGCATCACCTGTGCTGGGTGAATCCCTCACCCATTATAATCTAAATCAGTGGTTCTCAACCTTCCTAATACTGCAACCCTTTAATACAGTTCGTGTTATGGTGACCCTAACAATAAAATAATCTTCACTGCTACTTCCTAATTCTGCTGTTATGAACTGTAATGTAAACATCTGATATGCAGGACATCTGATATGCAACCACTGTGAAAGGGTCATCTGTCAGGTTGAGACCTACAGGTTGACAAATGCGCTCTAAATAAACCCTCCCCTCACTCGCTAGTTCACCAGCCTGGACGGCGTTGTTCTGCCATCAGCCCCACCTCAGGTAAACTGACCTGGTTCATGTTCCCCCAAAAACTAACAAAGCAGGAAGGAAGGGAGGGAGTTTTTGAAGAGGAAAGGGCATCATATAGTGACTTGTTTGGCTTTTTCAAATGGAAACATTTCCTCCTAGAGAGAAGAGGAAGACTTCTAAAATTCAAAAAGCTAATGAAGTGTACCTTAGTTAGAAAGCCCTCAGTGTTAGGTTGATAGTCCCCTCCCCCAGGTTAGTAGTAAGGAATTACTGGGAGACCTGGGCAGAGCAGCTGCACGCGGTACAGTGAGCTCCAGGAGTGCATCACACACACGCATTGTCACACACGCTAAGGAGGGGTTTTCAGTGGTGCTGGTGCCGTCGAGACACTGGGACTCCTACAAGTAACCCTAATGGACTCGCTAGCTCCCCAAGCCAGACTGAGTAGAATCCATTTCTTTGTCTGTTGCCAGTGTCTAAAGTCACACAACAAAATTAAATGGAGATCCGGTGAACAATCACTAAGACGATAACTCAGAAATAACTTGGAATCAAAAGAAAAAGGAGATTTAAAAATCTCTATTAAATACAAAGTAAATGGCAGAGACACACCAGAAGAAAAAAAATGACATTCAGACACAGAAAGTAATTTGAAAATGAAATATGAAAATCCAACCATAAAAATATAAGAACTGAACTTAAAAGAATTAAATACTTCAGCTAAAAGGCAAAGACGTCAGATAAACCTGTAAGAGATGTGAATATAAAGAAACACTTCAGATATGAAAATACAAACGTAATGAAAATAAAAAGCAAGCTGCATACACTGTCCTAGTCTGTGTCTACTGCTGTGACCAAACACTGGCCAAGAACGCCTCAAGAGGACAGGTCACCTGGCTCACAGGTCACAGTTCACCATCATAGGAAGCCAAGGCAGCGATCACAGTGGGATCCTGGAGCAGGAACTGAAGCAGAGACTCTGGAGAAATGCTGCTCACTGACTTTTTCCTCTGGTTTGCTCAACTACCTGCCTAGAGATGGCACCGCCCCCAGCACGTTGGGCCTCCCTACAGCAGTTAGCAATGAAGGAAATGCACCACGGGTATGTCCACAGGCCAGTCTGAGGAAGGCAATTCCCGACTAATGAGGCATCACACATAGCAGGCAAACAGTAAGTACAGAAGGCTAAAGTAAACTATAATTATCAGATAAGATAGATACCACAGTGGGACAGAGGAAAAAGTTGACAGTAAAGATCAAAAGAGTTGGAGACCATCCTGGACTCCATGAAACCCCACCCAAAATATGAAAACCTAATAGGGGAGGCCTGAGGGATGGCTCAGTGAGTAACAGGAAAATCTGAGTATCCAGTTCAGATCCCTGTACTATAAAAAAAATAAAATAAAAAAGAGGCACAGTCATACCTCCAAGTCTAGTCCCGGGGGTGAGGACAGACAGGAGGGTTGCTCAGTAACTAACCTGCCTAGAGAAGCACAGTGGAAGTGACAGAGCAGTGCACAAAGTGTCCTCCTCTCGCTACACTCGCACAGAGGTACAAACGTGCACATGCCAATGTGCACACACCTCATACACATATGCCATGCTCACAGGCACCACGTTCACAAACACGTAAATACATACACACAAACAGCCACACCAAATAAACAAGGTCAAACTGGACATCTTACAGTGATAAAAAGATCAATTCATGAAGAACATATAAAATATACAAGAAGTCACAAAATACATAAAGCAAAATCCAACAAAACTGCAAAGAGAAAAAAAACACCTCAAAAATAATCGCAGGAGCTGGAAAAATGGCTCAGTGGTTAAGAACACTTGTTCTTGCAGGGGACCCAGGCTCGATTCCCAGCACCCACATGGCAGCTCACAATCATCTTTAACTCCAGGAGATCTAACACCTTTGTTCTCCAAGGGCACCAGGCACAAACTTGGTGCACAGACAAACATGCAGTCAAAACACTCGTGTCAAAAAATAAAAATAAAAATACTAGTGGAACGTAGGAACGAGGGCTCGGCAGGTGAGGGCGCTGGCCCAGTCAAGCCTGACGACCTCATTTCCATCACCTGGACCATGCCTAGAGGAGAGAACCAGCTCCTGCCGGTTGTCATCTGAAGTCTAGTCTCATCACATCTGCTCCACATTTTGTTAAGTTTCTAGCCATGCAATAATAAAAATAAAAACTAAAAGAATCAATGGTATCTAGCACATTATATATCAATTTTTTAAAAACTGGCTTAAAAGATCCAAAAGTAGGGGGCTGGAGAGGTGGCTCAGCAGTTAAGAGCACTGACTGCTCTTCCGGAGGACCCGAGTTCGATTCCCTGCACCCACATGGCAGCTCACAACTGTCTGAAAATACAGTTCCACAAGATTTGACACCTTCACACCAATGCACATAAAATAAAAGTTAAATAAATCATTAAAAAAAAAGAAGATTTAAAAAAAAAAAAAAAGATCCAAAAGTAGCATTACTTATAATGGCATAGGCAATCAGTCTGAAGAAACCTACCAAAATCTTTTAGATAAATTAGAAAAACAAAGGTCTCATATTCAGGATAGGAATAGCCCTAAGCACAAAGGCAAACACTGATATAATGGACAATAAATTTATGAACTTCTATTCATCATTATACCTTTAAGAAAGTAAAAGCAACAAGCAACAAACTGGGAGATGATATATTAACACATATCTGACAAAGACCTCATTTCCCAGATACAAAACAGGAGCCAGAGCCGGGCGGTGGTGGCACACGCCTTTAATCCCAGCACTCGGGAGGCAGAGGCAGGCGGATCTCTGTGAGTTCGAGACCAGCCTGGTCTACAAGAGCTAGTTCCAGGACAGGCTCCAAAGCCACAGAGAAACCCTGTCTCGAAAAACCAAAAAAAAAAAAAAAAAAAAAAAAAAAAACAGGAGCCAGAGGTATAGCTTGGGCACAGAAGGCAAGCTTAATTCATGTGAGCTCCTGGATTCAATACCCAAAACCAAACAACATAAAATAAATTCCTACACAGCAGTTATAAGGGGCAAATACTTTCATCTTTCCCCTACTCTGTCTCCAAAAAAAAAATAATAATAATAAAAATCAGAATCTAGCAAAGATATCTAAATGATCTGCCAATAAGCATTAGGGATTTTCAAAGAAAATACAATGGCATATCACTACACATCCACCAGAAGCCAAAAATTCAAAGCAACAAACATACCAAGTAGGAATAAAAATGTGAAATAATTAAAACCACCATAGTATGACTGTTAATACACTGTTATTAATATACTATTAAACTATTAGCAATACATACTAAAAACCAAACATATGCCTACTTCCTAGGTATGTACCTAAGGAAAACTGCTGCTTAGGTATATAAAACCTACTGTTTATGCACATTTAAGCGTGTTCTTCGTAAGAGCCAAAAATACAAACCACCACAAGTGCTACAGAGAGAACAGATAAACTGTGGCACTCTACAGATAGAACAGATAAACTGTGGCGCTCTACAGATAGAACAGATAAACTGTGGCGCTCTACAGATAGAACAGATAAACTGTGGCACTCTTTGTTGCTTTTTGAAACATGGTTTCTCTGTGTAACAGCCCTAGTATCCTGAAACTCTCTGTAGACCAGGCTGGCCTTGAACTCAGAGATCCACCTGCCTCTGCCTCCTGAGTGCTGGGATTGAAACCTATACCACCAACAACCAGCAAAATTGTGGCTATCTTATACAATGATTGAATACCAAGAACACTGCTGACTCAACAACATGGGCTAATCAAGGAAGCTAGACAGAAATCAGAAATCAATTTAGCTGAGCCTCAAGAGTACGTAAATATACAAATAATAAAAGAAAACACTTTTCTTGACAAAAATAAAACTGCCAGTATATATAGCAGAACACCTGACCACCATGCATGAGTTCCTAAATCAAATCCTTCATGCGCGTAAAACAAAAATTCAGAAGTGAGATTAGCAGTGTCTTAGGGGTCAGGTATGTTAGCTACACACGAGAACCTTGTACGGTGCTAGAAACATCCACGTCTCCATCCTGATGGTAAATTCACAGATACATCTGTACCTAAAGTTGTACTATTATACTTAGGATTTGTTATCATTTCTAAAAAAAAACAGTGAATGAAAATAAAAGACATCCCATTGAGCCCGAGGAGGAATGAGGAAGGATCTGAGTTTCTTGGGGCTTTGTCTAGATTATCCAATAACATGACAGAGCACACATCATCCCCATCAGATCAAGACTCCCTATCTCCTACAAAGCAGCTGGTCTCTGGTCCTTCAGCTTCCACAGATAATCTGTACCCTCAAAGCAGAACCCAAGTACTTGGCATATGCTACTGATAAGTGTGGTAAGAGAATTAATAAATACGTGAACTCTGAAGAAACAGTTCATTTGCATCAGATCATTTCAATGCAAAAAGAATAGAAGGTGATTAATAAAGATGTTTCCAATTTTATCATCATTCTCAATCTGTGTCTACTCAGTCTCTGAGGATGCCATCGGTAATGTCATTTTTCCTGGTAAAAAGGAACAAAACTTTGACATGTGTGTGACCTTGCTGTCTTTCACACTCTTCCACTGACCCAAAAGTAGAACAAGAATGTAATGCTTTCCAGCTTCATTTGAAATTGTGCCTGCGCATATCTGGCAATGCTTGAGTAAACAGGATGAAAAATTCTGCTAACAAGAACAACAGAACTGTTTTCCTATCAGCTGGAAACCTTTGGGAATCCTAATAGAATAAAACCCTCACTAAGCAGAAAGCTGTAAGAAGTCTCTAGGTACAGGGCAGCTAAAACACACTAGCAGGAAACTTGTCATTCAAAACACAGTAAACAGATAATGTCTACGGAGCCAGAGATGTTTCCAATGACAGCTGTACGACATACCTGTTCCAGAACATCTAACTTTAATTCGAGTTTGCTGAGAACCACGTCCCCACCCCATAGTGAAAGCTGGAGATCCGAAGGCTTCAAGTTCTTGATATAGCGATTCACATAGCTCATTAAAATCGGGGTTACGTACGACTCCAGCATCTTCAAAGTTGGGAGTCAAAGGCGGATCCTGAAAGGGGTAAAGACAGAAATGTTGTGTCTGAATCGGCCTGCAGAGAATGGAAAAAGCACTTCTCGGGAGGGCTGGTGAGGCCGACGAGCGGCCTTCCACGTTCGGCCGCCACCTCCCCGCTAACCGCGCGCCTCACCTGGCCTGGAGTGGGCAGAGGGGGCGGCGACGGCAGGCGATGGCACCCCGGCGTGGGACGAGAGCGCGGCCCCCTTCACGCCAGCTGTTCCGCAGCCCAGCCGGCCCCTGAGGCGCTCGACTCCCGGAACGCAGCCGGATCTCCGGCCATAGAAGCCGAGCTGGCGTCCGGCCCGCCGCAGCCGCGCCCCCGCCCCGAAGCCACACACGCCACCGAGCGCGGCTCCCGCGAGCTCCACCTCCGGGCACCTGGCCGCGCCGCGCCGCTTGCGTTCCGCGCCACTTCCGGGTGTGCCTGCTTCGCGGCCCGACAGGCTGCCTGGGCGGGAACGGCGACTCAGAGGGTCTGCCTGGGACGACGCCGGCTTCCCTAGGCCCGCATCCCCGCTGCCGTCGCGTTAGGGGTTCGGGGCGACCGCTGCGAGGCGCTCGGGGCGGGGAGCGGACCGGTAAAGCGGAGGCACCGGGGATCCGGAAGTGGCGACGCCCACCGAGGCGCTGGCGGGGAAGCGCCCCAGGGCAGGTCGGGAGGCGGTGCGAGCGTGGAGTCGGAGGGGCCGGGGACGCCGGGCTGCGGAGGCCGAGGCAGCCTTCCTTCTGCAAGCCCTGAAGACATACACAGGCGGCTGTTTCCCGTGCTGCTGGAGGAACTGGGAAGAGGAACTGGGATTTGTTGGGGTGGAGGTAAAAAGCAGGTAGGAGGAGCTAAGTAGGGCGGAAGATTTCAAATGTCCCACTCAGGTTTATTGGGAAGGTGGCTGTGGGCATGAAATTGAGATCAGAGGTGTACAGCGTGGAAGAATGCGCTTAGACCAGACGCGTGCATAGCTCGTTCTTCCCTCTTCGCAAAGCATGGTGCAATAGTCCCCAGTTAGCGGGTGCAGGTGCTTGGACTGGAGGGCAAATGGTTAGAGAAGGTAATTAGAGTACAGTCCCATATGGGACTCCTCCAAAAGCTGAGCGAGTATCAAAATAAACAAGAGCCCCGGATCAAAAGTGTAAATAACTGATAAAGAATAAATTCCGTTTTACCCACAGTGTGGGCTATGTTATGATGAAATAGATGTATATAACTTGCTTCGTTGTAGCCCCATGTAGGCTAACGGCAGACTCTCAAAACGCCTGCTTTGGAAAGATGTACTCTGAGTGGATGGAAATAGCACAGGATATGTTGCCCCTCCCCTTTTTTCTAACCAGCGTCTTACTTTGGGTAACTTCTGAAGAAAATATTGTGTCTTGCACATAGTTTTTCTTTATAGGTTATTCAGTACCCACTCAAGCCTAAAACTTTTGAAATAAACAGAAAAATTACTATTTCCTGAAAGAGAATTGGTGATTGCTATAAAAATGAGATTTATGGGGATGCCAAAGTTTAATAGTGAAAATAATGTATTAGATTTCACACGCAGAAGAGCAGCACGCAATTGCTAATTCACAGCAGCTGCTAACTCAGATGCCTTAACAAATAACCATGTAATGTGAGTGCTATGGAAACTTAATTAGTAGAATAAACATTTTTAAGTTACCTGCATTACTAGAACTGGGTTGAAGCCATGACTGAGTAGTTTTAATATTAAAAAAAAAATTCCACAGCCAAGCGATGGTAGTGCATGCCTTTAATCCCAGCACTGGGGAGGCAGAGGCAGGCAGATCTACAGAGTGAGTTCCAGGTTCCAAAGGTACACAGAGAAATTCCATCTCAAAAAAAAAAAAAAATCCACTAAGCGTAGAGATGTGTGACAATCTAATAAAACTATCAGGATGCTAGCCAGATTCTTAAGCAGCAATAAATGTGACTGATATGTTTTAACAAAAAAATAATGTGTAGAATGCTAAACATTCTTTTGTAGCCAGGAAAAGATGCCAAGTCCTTAGCCTAAACATTATCTGGGCACAGTTTGTAGTATCAAAGATTAGTTCGCAGCCCGTGTTCAGTTGAGCACTGTTCTATATGCAGCTCAAGTAAATTTAATTTCTTTTCACTACTATTGTTTGCCAAATGCGTAGGCTTCTCCAAATATCCACTAGTCTTTTATAATGCAATTCACATATATACAAAATATTTTTGAAGTCTCTTTTTTTTTTTTGTTTTTGTTTTTGTTTTTGTTTTTCGAGACAGGGTTTCCCTGTAGTTTCTAGAGCCTGTCCTGGAACTAGCTCTTGTAGACCAGGTTGGCCTCGAACTCAGAGATCCGCCTGCTTCTGCCTCCCGAGTGCTGGGATTAAAAGCGTGCGCCACCACCGCCCCACTTGAAGTCTCTTTTGAAAGACTGAGGCAGCTTGGGCAGGGAGTAGCTCCCCAGGAGTGATCCTGGTCTATGTTTGAAGAGGGCTGAGTGGAATCTCAGCTTTCCCAGAGAACATGCTGTTAGCAGTAGGGTTTGCAGACCTGTCCTCTGTCGAAAGCTTGCTAGTTAATTTTGGACCCTTAGAGAAAAGACTCCGACCCAGAACCTCCTCCTTACCCTGGCTAGGGAGGGCACCCCTGCATTTGTAAACTACATGAGAACTATGGGAAAGAATTATTTTTAGCCTAGATTTGGGCATAATTTCTCACACAATATTTCAAGGGGGTAGGGCTGAGGGTACTACTTCCTCAGGTTAGCGAAACCCTTGAGACTCTGAGGATTCAGAGTTCTTAGCTTCATTGGTATCCTCCCACACACATCCCCATGCCAGGTTACAGGATCCCATTCTTTACCCATTAATGCCCTTACCTCAACGGCTGGAACTTGAATATGCACTGTGTTTCGGGCAAGCTTATAGTAGGACTTCAGTTTGATTGTCTGCAACTTGGGCTGTGTGGCTGCTGGAGAGATTCTCCGCCAGGACACTCGGAAATCTTTAGACTGCTTATACACATCTGGATCTGGTCAGCTTCACCACTCGGTTCATCCCTGCCCTTGGTCAGTTTATCCAGAAATACGAAGAGCAACCAACCAGCAGCATCACCTTCCTGAGTCCATAAATCCATCACCACCCGCAACTGATGAATCTAAAGAATCAAATGCATTTATCTCTTAAGTTCGAGTGCTCTCTGAGCTCCCAGGAGAGGCTTCTGGGCTACTGTGAGTGCTGGCAAACTGAAACGCCATTCCAGAGCCTTTAAAGGCTCACCATCTACTTCTGTTGCTTTAGAAACAGTCCTGGTACCAAAATCTGAATTAGTCAGCGTTCACTAGATTATCAGAACTTACAGAATGAATATATATACATTATATATAATATATACATACATAAACATGTATATCTGTATATTAGAATTAATATATGCTCATAGAAAAAATATATATGAATGATTCACGAGCTGCCCAGCAATGGCTGACTATGAACGGAAAGCCCAAGAATCCAGCAGTTGCTCAGTCCATGAGATTGGGACATCTCAGCTGGTCTTCAGTGCACGCTAGAATTCCAAAGTAGACTGTAATGCAGCGAAGGTCCTTGTATGGCTTCCAGCAGAAGGTATGACCCAGATTGGAGCTGTGTCTTCCCAGCTCGAGCTGGTTTAAAGGTGTGTCTAGTTTACAACCAAGAATA
Organism: Arvicola amphibius; assembly: GCF_903992535.2. NCBI lineage: Eukaryota > Metazoa > Chordata > Mammalia > Rodentia > Cricetidae > Arvicola > Arvicola amphibius. The sequence continues at coordinate 2,042,405 of NC_052055.2, read as the reverse complement.
ACCATCACAGACAGCAATCGAGACACTCACCATCAACTCCTGACCTCCACAGGAACCTGCACACGTGCACATACTCATACAAACACACACACACGCCTTGAGAGGCCATCTAATCCCTTTCAAAATTGCTAACAAGAAAACATGACAGTAAAGACAAGCAAAAGAGAGAATTGATGCAGCCACCGCAGAAGTGGAGATGGAGATTCCCGAAAACTAAAATTAGAACTACCATAAAACACAGCTTCTAGGTGTAAAACTGAAGGCGTCCAGCAACACCCAGGAAAGACACATTCCTCCATGTTTTTTGCTGGACTACTCACAAAAGCTAAGGGATAGAACCAGGCCAGCTGTTTATCAACATCGGAAGGATACAGAAGACACCATTTACACACCATGGGATTTTGGCAGCTGTAAACAAAGTGATATAATATTTTCAGGAAAACAGACCTGGAGGTCATTACGTTAGGTGAATTAAGCCAGACTAGACTCAAGAAGACACACCTGTTTTCCACCATATGTAGATTCTAGATAGAGAGAATCTCAAAAGTAAAAAGGGGACCCAGAGGGGAAAGAAGAAACATCAAGGGAGGAGAGAGACTCCAGAAGGAGGGTGATGGATACCTGTGACATGAACTAGAACCTTTTGGAGGGTAGGAATAGAACCCCAGGAGGGGGGACGCCAATAGGACAGAAGAGGCAGTGGGGGAAGAAGATGGATAAGAACAAAACATAATTGTGTATGTCTGAACGCCATAATGAATCCCACCATATTTTATGATAATTTATATCTTCAAAACAGAATAAGAAGTGGTGTGTTTGGGTATCAAGTTAGCCAGGGTATGCTTGTTTTCAACTTGATGAAGAAGCAACTAAGGTGTTAGTGAGTGCATCCTTAGGTGTGCCTGAGGAATTTTACACATGGGTCAACTGAAGTGAAAAAGATAAAGCCTGGATGCTTTATCCAGGCAAGTCTGAGTTTTTTCCCACATGTTAAAAAGAACAAACACTGGTAAGTTGTCATCTTGACTCCACACACACATTCGGTGGCACACATGCACAGAAGCTCATGTGTGCACATGGACAATCAGGCAATCAATAAATTTAATTTAGGAAAAAAAGTACTGGGAATGGTAGCATATGCTTTAATCCCAACACTTGGGAGGCAGAAGCAGGCTGCTCTCTCTGAGTTCCAGGCCAACATGTCTACAGAGCAAAACCCAGGACAGCCAGAGAATCCATGTCTGGAAAACATACAAACAAGAAAAAAAAGCAATGCATGACTAGAAAGACTTGATACTGTTAATATTGTGAAATGTCAATACAATGCAAAGTCACACAAATATAATCTATTGAACATGTTAACACAGCCTGTAATTCCAGGACCTGGGAACCTGACTCAGGAAGATCTAAAGCATCCAGGCAGTGGCACACACTTTTGATCCCAGCATTCAGGAAACAGAAGCAGGCAGATCTCTAAATTTGAGGCCAGCCTGGTCTACAGAGTAAGTTCCATGACTACACAGAAAAACCCTGTTTTTTAAAAAAAAGAAAGAAAGAAAAGAAAGAAGTTAACATGAAAAAGAGGAAGTTCCTGTTCCTAGAAAAAGAGGAGGGGGGGGAAGAAAAAGGGGGAGGGGGGAAGAAGAAAGGAGGAATGAGAAGGAGGGAGGAAGGAGGGAAGAGGAGGGAGGAGGAGGAAATTGAAAACATAAGTCCAGGCCACCTAGGGTACATAGCAAAACAGAAGGGAGAAGCAGGTGTACCTTAGTGGTAGAATGCTCAAGGCCCTGCCTCAATGCCTACTTCATAGTACAACAAAATAATCAAATCCTAAAGGTGCTTTTTGCTGTTGTTTACAAAACTGAACAGATTTTATAAATTCCTGGAGGGATCGCCTACCTGTTTTCATGACGTACTGTGTGGGGGAGGAGAGAAAGCTGAGTGAGTGATGGCCTGCTGTTGACAAGGCCTCAGGCCCTTGGGTAACCTGGGTAACCAGCAGAGCCCCCTTCCCACAGCCACAGGCTCGGGGAAATGGCCAGGAGGCCCCCTCCCACAGCCACAGGCACGGGGAAATGGCGAGGCCTTCCTTTGGGTCTCCACTACAGAGACTGTTTTTACTGAGATTAACTAAACCCACTTGCTTGTTTAGCTGGATATGAAAACACTGCTTCCTTGTTTATCTGTATGTAATTACCCCACGTCCTTCTTCAGCTGCGTGCAATGACCCCTGCCTCTCTGTTCAACTGCATATGATAAACATGATGAACTCCAGGAGTGGCAGTTTCTCCATCAGAGGCCAGCCACCCACCTGATCCCAGCTTTTCACTGTTTCTAATTAGAGCAAGTCCCAAGATCCAGGAAGGATTCGGCAAAATGGCACCTAACACGGATACAAACAGGAAAAGGAACACGGACACTGACTCTGGGGAACGCTGGCTTGTTATGAGGGAACACGAGAGAAGGGAAGAAGAGCGAAAGATAAAACAAAATGGGAAAGAGGAATGCAATTCTGAGCTTCGGGTGAAAGAAATCTGGAGATGGGTAGTTCTATGTTGGTGCCTTGGAGAGATTTGGGAAACCTGCGATGTAGGATGACGGCATTGAAATGCATTTGGATCTTGAACTATGTTCCGGCGGCCTGCCCTTCCATGTAGGAAAGGGGACGATGAAGTCAACCACTTAGAAAAAAAGTAACCAGAAAAAAAAAAAAACCTGAGGAATGGATACATGGTCGAGATCCCTAAATCCATCCCAACCCAGTGTGTTCCCAATATACCTTCAGTTTAGCTTGACAGATTTTCTGTTATATTAGGGGGAGGGGGAGCCAGATCCAAGCAGTGACTGGGCAGCTGTGGGCCCCGAGTCGGGGTGCTGGAGGTGGCTCTCGTCAGCAACCTGCACTCTGCCAGACCCAGAGCCTAGGCAATGTCTACCTGGCATCTGTCAAACATTTATAATAATGCTTTGTCCAGCACAGCTCCAGGAACAGACCTGTCTGGGCCAGGGAGGAAATGAAGAAATGATAGACACGAGAAGAACTGATTTCCTCGGGGAATCCGGGTGGTTATTGAAACGCCCCAGGACACCAAGGGAGTCATTAGTATAAACAGGTCCTGGAGTGTGTGTCAAGCTACTGAATGAAGGAGCAGGCTTCTCCCTGACCGGCCTTACCTCACGAATGCAATTACCAGGAAGCATCTAAAACTTTTAAAGCATTCAAAACAAGCAAGCAAGCAAAAAACCTTTGGACGGGTGCCTTCTCCATCAGCAGGCACAATGACTGTCTCCTCGCCTCTCCAGCTTTGGTGGTTCTCGGCTTCTTGGGCACTCTTTGACGTTCATCGGTGTCATTCAGACCTTAACCGCCAGCGCTGTAGTGTCTGCTCCTATTCTGTCCCTCGCTTCACTGGTTCTTGTCACGGGACTTAGAGCTGACTTGGAAAATCCAGAATAAAACTCTTAACAGTCTTTTGAAGAAGATGCAGTTTTATCACTTTGAGAATTTCATACATGCATGCAATGTATTTTGGACATATTTACCCTCCAGTCCTCTCACTAATTCCTCTTGGATTCACACTCATACAGCTACCGACTTCATGCACAGCGCACAACGCCTGTCTGCGCACTATGCACTACCATACAGTTCCCGAGCTTCGGGTAAGGGGCTGGAGGTTGAAACACACAAACGGAGAGACACGGCCCTCTACTCACTGGTAAGAAGCCCTTTATTCAATAGCGCCACAGAGGCTTATCTACCCAACACAGTCAAGTGGACCAACAGGTGAAAACCTTATCCTCTGATCCTCAAGGCCAAGGCAACACGTGCTCATGAAGCAGAGCTGGTAAGCAACTTTGACACAGCTTTCTGTAACTCAGATCAGAAGGAAAGTAAAGAAAGATCTCTAGCAGGGAAGAGCAGCTGGAGGCCAGGACTCCAAACGGTCCCAACGTTCACATCTGTCTTACTTTTCAGTTGCTGTGATAAAATGCCGTGGCTAGGACAACTCGTAAAAGCAAGCATTAATTTGGGGCTCATGGTTTCAGGGGCAGACAAGAATGGTGCCAGTCTATTGAAACCTCAACACCTGCCCTTGGTGACAAATTTTCTCCATGGACACCTCCTAATCCTTCCCAAACAGTTTCACCAACTGGGCACCAAGTCTTCAAATATTCAAACCTACAGGGACCGTTCTTGTTTAAACAATCACAATGTCTTCTTTTTAAATAACCAAGTGAATTCAATTAGTATTTCCCATTTATAAAGGCTGAGTGCTAGGAGGCAAAAAAGGCAGCCAAATGTGCCTGTGGGTGGATGGAGGAGGCACCAGCCAAAGGGTTTTTGTGTTTGCTTTTAATGCTTTAAAGATTTTAAATGTGGGACTGGAGAAATGACTGACAGTTTTTCCAGAGGACTGGGGTTCAATTCCTACCCCCATGGCAGCTCACACCTGTCTATAATGCCAGTCCCAGGGGATCCAACAAACCATGGCAAAACATCAATGCACAGAAAATTTTTTAAAAATGTTTTAAATGCTACCAGGTAATTGCATCCATGAGGTGAGACTAGTCAAGGAGAAGCCTCCCGAACCTGTGCTTCTTCGTTCAGTAGCCTGACACACACTCCAGGACCTGTTTATACCAATGCCTCCCTTGATTTTCAGGGGCATTTCAATAATCACGCAGGGTCCCAATGGAAGTCAGTTCTTCTCGTGTCTGTTTGTCATCTCTTCATTTCCTCCCTGGCCCAGATAGGTCCGTCTCAGGACAAAGCATTGTTGTAAACCAGGTTTGGTGACACATGGCTTTACTTTCAGTACTCAGGAGTCTAACACAAGAGGATTACAAGTTCAAAGCCAGCTTGGGCTACAAAGTAAAAAGCTGCCTCAAAAAAAAGGAGAAAAAAATCACTATAGACAGTTAGTAATCGCAACAGAGTTTTGGTAATTTTGGTCTGACAGAATAAAATTGAGAATCAACATCTATGGTCAGCTGCTTGTGGACATACAAGCCAGTTGGAAAAGAACATTTGTTTTCAATCAATGTTACTAAGAAACCAAGGTATCTATTTACAAAAGAATAGAGTTATACTCTTATCATATTATAAGCAAAAATAGGTTCAAACTGATCAAAGATTTAATTTATGAACTAACCAGTGAAGATCTTAGGAGCAACCAGACCTATCTGCAAGGTAAACTGGAGTGAGATAGCAGGAACTATGCCACAGAATTTATTTAGAGAATCACCCGTCATTGAAGTGTTTTCTACATAGAAGTACACAGTTTTCATATATTTGCAAACCTATAGCATATTGTTGTCTTAATCTACTAATGTTACAATTTTAGGACATCTCATTAAGTGTTTATTAGATGATATCAATTTTGTTAAAACAAAACCTTTTCTGAGTTTAGCATCCATGAAAAATATGTGCTATATTAATGTCCTAAAGTTTATGTGGCGAGGTCCCTGAATTGGGGGTGGAGAGGTTATAGACCCTGGAGGGAATCTTATTGTTGTTTTTGCTGAATGGTCAGGGTGCCAAACTGCTTTCTGGGTGTTTGAATTGATGCCCCTGTAACTTTGGTTAGAAATTCTTTTTTCTGCTGTGGTGTCTTAATTAGGGTTTCTATTGCTGTGAAGAGATTCATAACCATAGCAACTCTTATAAAGGAAAGCATTTAATGGGTGGCTTACAGTTTCAGAGGTTTAGTTCATGATCATCACAGCGGGACACGGCAGTGTGCAGGTAGACATAGTGCTGGAGAAACGGCTGAGACTTTTACATCTTGATATGAAGGCAATAGGAGTGGTCTGAGACAGTGCATGTGGCTTGAGCATATATAAGACCTCAACGCCCACCTCCACAGTGACACACTTCCTCCAATAAGACCACGCCTACTCCAATAAGGCCATGCTCCCTAATATTGCCATTTCCTTTGACGGTCATTTTTTTCAAATGGCCCCATTCCACTCCCTGACCTCCAAAGGCTTGTAGCCATATCATAATGCAAAGTACATTTAGTCCAACTTCAAAAGTCCCCATAGTCTATAGCAGTCTCAACAATGTTTAGAAGTCTAAAGTTCAAAGTCTCTTCTGAGATTCATTCACTCTTTTAACTGTAATCCCTATAAAATCAAAGTAAAAAATTAGATCGCATACTTCCAATACATAATGACACAGGATGTACTTTACCACTGCAAAACATAGGGTAGGGAGCATAGTGAGGAGATAAATACTGGACCAAAGCAAGACCAAAACCCAGCAGGGCAAACTCCAGTCTCTGCATCTCCACGTCTGATGTCAAAGTGCTGCTCTTCAGATCTCTGACTCCTTTCATCTTTGTTCACTGCAACACACTTCTTTATCTTGGGCTTGTTCCACTCAGGTAGCAGGGATCCCACAGTTCCAGCATCTCCAACATTGGGGTCCCCAAGACAATCCAGGCTTCCCCCTCACAGCTTCACATGGTGGCCTTTCTAGGCCTCCGTTCAGGGACGCTCCTGACACAGCAGCTTTCCTTAGCTGTGGAGGGAAATCCCATAGTTCCTTTCTTCTATCCTTGACTCCAGAACCTTGTGGCCAAAGCTGCCAAGTTCTGCTGCTTGTTGGGGCTGGATCACGGCCCATTTGTTCATCACATCTTCACCAGCTTTCTGTATTCAGTGGTTTCCTTCTCTGTCTAAGCTTGGCTGTCCTGGAGCTTGCTCTGTAGACCAGACTGGCCTCAAACTCAGAGATTTGCCAGACTCCGCCTTCCCAGTGCTAGGATTAGAGGCATGCACCACCACACATAGCTCTAAGTTTTTCTTTAATTCCTTTTCACAAATTAGAAATTTAGCTGGGTGCAATCTTAACCTGAGGTTACCACTCCCTTTATTCCATTTCTTAATCTGTTTATCCCCGTGAACACAGGATTTAGCTCCATTCTACCTCCTGCTGTTCCTTTTCTCCTTAAATATTACATTTTGAAATTTACCCTGTTTAGTGTAATGGTCTGTCCTGTCCCTTTAAGAGACAAGCCCCACCCACTCCCTCCCCTGTCTGCTGAGGCCAGCAGATCTGCCTCTCTCCCTTCTCCCCACTTCTCTTCTCCCCCCACCCTGTTTCTTTCTCTCTCTCCTTCTCTCTGCCTCTCTCTGTTCTTGCCCCTTCTCCCTTTCTCTCCTTTCCCCTTCCCTTCCATAATCCACTAAATATATATACAGCCTCATTCTGCGTGGTGTGTGCCCATCCGTTTATGTCTCACACCTGCCACATGGCTCCCTGCCTGGGACCGGCTACCTTCCTGGCCAGCTGTGGTCTCACGCCGCCACTCGGGGACCTGTGCCGTTTTATTTTTACCATAACATTTGGTGCTCATGACTCAGCCAGGCTCCCCACGTTCTTCCACCCGCAGGTGGGCCGGCTGAGGACACATGGAACCCTGTGCTCTCAAACCAGGTTTCTCTACAACAGCTCTGCGTTGTATCTGCCTCAACACTGACCTCTGTGCACACCAGCAGCTTCGGTGGTGACTTTTTTCCCCTTCCAGCCACCTGCAGCCTTCACAGCTATGGTTGAGCCCTTCGCTGACATTCATCTCTGGTTGCTTTCCATAGCTAAAACCATGACCAGACAACCCAGGGTCAGTCTTCCCACACTAGCACTGCACACACTGTGCGGTGCATTTGATTTGGGGCCCAGGCTCCCTCGGATTTTTTTCTCTTTTTTTTTTTTTTTTTTTTTTTTTTTTTTTGGTCCAAAAGAAATGGAGAAAAAAAAAAAAGTTTTCACATTTTCAGCTATGGTATACACCCTCAAACTATCAGTGGCCCACCTATAAATGCTCTGCCGGTGTCCTGCCGGCTCTGCTTTTCCACAAACTGTCCCTGTCACCACTACTGCTGCCTGGCAACAAGATTGGTTGGATCCACGAGGCAGCTGTTTTCAATTCCAGCCTTTGTTCCCCACTGTGGCTTGTGGCATGGTAGCTCAGCCACAGGGTGGATCATGCCTCTAGGTCTCTCTTGTTATTATGTTTAAAACTCCTGCAGCTCAAAAAACATGGCTTTTCCATACAAGTGACCTTACCGTCATCTTAACTGAGGTCAGGTGACTTCACCGCCATCTTAACTGAGAGCCAGGTCAGGTACCCAAGTCCGGCCATCTTTACTGAGGTATTCCCTGCCAGGTCCCCCAGTTTACTTATGTTTTTGCCACTAAATTCCTCTTGTTGACTGTTGCATGTGTGTTTTGTACAGTGGCAGGCCTTTGGTAGGGCCCACCAAGAGCATCCACTTCGCCCAATTCCTGTTCACTGTGTGTGTGCATACATGTAACTTAAATGCACCTATGTTTAACTGTTAAATGTTATAACTGTTCATTGTATCTCATTCTAGACTAAAAAGCAATAAGTCTCATGTTTTAAATTGGTATGTAGTTTTAAGTCTCTTAATCCAGCCCTGCTTTAACATATATTAAGCTGTTCTCTGCTACTGTCAGTTCTGCTGTTACCCTTCTATTGCAAGCAGTTTTTTCTTCTTTCTGTTTTTTTTATGAGTGTAAATCTTACTTGTTAAGTTGAAAGCCAGTACAGTCAAGCTCAGACCCAGCTCTCCAGGCAGATTCTATACTGTAGTTATACCTGATAAACAGTCCTCAACTGCTCAGAGATCTGGGGAATATGGCATTAAAATATTTAATTATTAAAAACTTCATAACAAAAAGAGACAGGTTGGCTCCTATCAGCAGCACTCTATTTCCTCCAAAGAAGACAGAAGACAGATGGGCACAGAACAACGTCCATCTGCAATTTCTTTCAATTGTCAAGTGTTGACCACTGGGAAAAACTGCCTTTCATCTAAGCTGAAGATCACCAGACAGTGAACAGAATCACTGGAATCAACGGCCTAGCTGCTCAGGTCAAGGTAGGCTTGTCTTCCTACAGATTTCTTAGCCCGCAGGATCTTCTGGAGCCTGGCAGGCCCTGCACTAAACAGCAAAAGAAAAATATGGCCATGGAGGACCCCTTCCCACCTCCTCTCTCTCTCTCTCTCTCTCTCTCTCTCTCTCTCTCTCTCTCTCTCTCTCTCTCTCTCTCTCTGTTCTTTTCCCTTCTCCTCCCCTTCCCCCCTTTTCCCTTTCCCTCCATAACTAAATAAATATCCACTTTCTGTGTCCCTCACCCACCGAGCAGCTCTCACCCACCGTGTGGCTCCCTGCCTGGGACCAACTGGCCATCAAGGGGGGTCACTCAGAGATCTGGGGAACCACAGCATTTTACCAGGGCTGCTCCTTGTGGCCCACTGCCCGCTGCAGACACTCAGGGAATGGTGCCGTTTTATTTTTACCATAACATTAAGCTTGCTCCTTTTCATTATAAATCCTCAGTAGATCTACCACTAATAACCACAGAATCAATACGAGGCTGTTTCAAGATTTCCTCTGCTTATAAAATTAATTAAAAAAAAAAACTCTTCACTTTAGACTCAGACACGCTCTTTGGATGAGGGCAAAATTTAGTCACATTCTTGGTCTTAGAATCACAAGAACTATCTCTAGGCAACTCCCTTTGGGGGTCTGTGGAAGTTTGAATTTAATTGGCCCCCATAGTCTCATAGGGAGTGGCACTACCAGGAGGTAGTATGGCCTTGTTGGAGGAAATGTGTCACTGTGGGTGCAGGCTTTGAGATGTCCTATGTTCAGGATACTCACTGCCCATTGTCTCAGTCAACTTCCTGTTGCCTGCGTGATGTACAACTCTCAGATCCTCCTCCAGGACCTGCCTGCATGCTCCCTGCCAAGATGATAATGGACTGAACCTCTGAAGATGCAAGCCACAACCTAATTTAATGTCTTAGATTATAGGAGTTGCCGTGGTCATGGTATGTCTTCACAGCAATAGAAACCCTAACTAAGATAGGCCGTTTTCTTTCAAACCACTACAAGTGGGCAATGCCTAATGCAGAGGCTCCTGACAGCCAAAGGGCAAGCAACTGTCAGCTGTGAATGAATCATCTGTATCAACCTCCCTGGTGCAGGGCTCAGAGACAGGTGAGGGTGTGGAAAGAATCCTAAAGGCTGGCAGATGGAGACGGGAGCTGTATAATCCTGACTGCTGGACGTGACACTGCTGTTGCACACATCAGCTCACGAGGGTTGTGATCACCTGCACAACACCGTGCGAGACCTGGTAAGTTACAGTGATAGCATGGCTAGGGGCGGGGCTGTGAGTGCTCACCCTTGGCAGAAGGACTTCCTGTTGAGAGAGGAAAAGTCTTCTCCTTTGGGGATGGGTGACTGGGTTACCCACACCCCGGGGAAGGGTCCAACCTCCATGGTTATAGGCAGCACATATTAAACTTGGGGTTTGTTCATTTAAAGAAAACATAAGTTTGTGTTACAGCGATAAGAAAAAAAATCAGTGTCAGTTGGGTTGCTCACCTTCCTGGGCCTGGGGGAGCTGGGAGGACCTTGGACTTCCCATAGTGGAGGGAACCCTGACTGCTCTTTGGCCTGGAGAGGGAGGGAGTGGGGGTATGGGGGAGGGGAGGGGAGGGAAGTGGAAGGAGGGGAGGAGATGGAAATTTTTAATAAAAAAATAAAATAAAATAATAATAAAAAAGAAAGAAAAAAATCAGGGTAATTTTGTGCATGATTTTTTTTTTTTACATAGTCATCACACAGTACAAATACAAGAATTTTTAAAGGGAAATACAGTTTCCCTGATGCCAAGTTAGATTTGTTAAATTGTCCTGTAATAACAAGTAAGTTCTAGAAGTTCTGGCAGTCGTCTTTTATAAGTTCAGCCTGATACCCACTAGATGTATTTTATATTAATATGTCTAATTTATTCTCCGCTGACAGCAATACCATCTTAAACAACCCTGAGGTTGCTTTGCTCTGAACAATCAAACTTATACCAACCCTGTAACATGCTGTGGAGTTTTAAAGAAAATGGCCCCCATAGGGAGTGGCACTCTTAGGAGGTGTGGCCTTGTCGGAGTAGGCGCCCTCTTGTTGGAGGAAGTGTGTCATTGTGAAGGCGGGCATGTAGGTCTCATATGTGCTCAAGCCATGCCTAGTGTCACAGTCCACTTCCTGTTGCCTGTGCAAAATGTAGAACTCTCAGCTCCATCTTCAGCACTATGTCTGTATGCATTCTGCCAGGTCCCGCCATGATGATAATGGACTGAACCTCTGAAACTGTAAGTCGCCCCATTAAATAGTTTCCTTAATAAAAAGTTGCTGTGGTCATGTTAGCTCTTTACAGCAATAGAAACCCTAATTAACTGAACCCTAACTAAGGCAGAATACAATGATGTTTGCTGGGTGATTGGGTGTGTGTGTGTGTGTGTGTGTGTGTGTGTTATGCTTTCTATTTGAAAATTGAGAGACCTCTGAAAGACCGGGTATAAGACAGGGACCTCCGAGGGAGCAGGCCCAAGCCAGAGACCCCAACAGGACTAGGCCCAAGCCAGGGACATCTGTGGGAACAGAACTCAGCCAGCAACCTCAGCCAGAGCAGGTCCAAGGCAGCAACCTCCACAGGAGCAGCCCCAAGCAAGCTACCTCCATGAGAGCAGGTCCAAATGACCCCTAGTATTGCAGAACAACCCCTGGGAGCACTGAGCAACTTCTGAAAAAAACCGAGTGACCTCCAGGGTGACTGGAACTGTGGCTCTGACTACATCATGAGGAGCAACCATATGAACCTTGGACCCACTGGCAGCTGGAAAGTTGACCACCAGAGACACAGCCCCAACTACACCAGAAAAAAAGGCCCCTCACCACGTAACAATCAAAACACCAAACATACAGAATAAAGAAAGAATATTAAGAGCTGCAAAGGAAAAAGGCCAAGTAACATAAAAAGGCAGACCTATCAGAATTACACCTGACTTTTCATTGGAGACAACGAAAGCCAGGAGGTCCTGGCCAAGGGTTATGCAGACATTAAGAGAGCACGGTTGCCATCCCAGACTACCATATCCAGCAAAACCTTCAATCACTGTAGACAGACAAAACAAGCTATTCCATGACAGAACCAGATTTAACTAATACCTAGGCACAAACCCAGCCCTACACAAAGTACTAGAAGGAAAACTCCAACCCAAGGAAGGAAGTTAGCTACTTCCACACAAACACAGACAATAGATGATCTCACAGCAGCAAATCCCAAACAAGGAAAAAACACACACAATAACATCACCAACAATGAAAACTAAAATAACTGGAACAAGCAATCACTGGTCAATAGTATCCTTTAATATAAATGGACTCAGCTCACCTATAAAAAGACACAGGCTAACAGATTGGATATGAAAACAGAATCCATCCTTCTGCTGCATACAAGAAACACACCTCAACCTCAAAGACAGACATCACCTCAGAGTAAAGCATTGGGAAAAAATTTTCCAATCAAATGGATCAAAGAAACAAGCTGGTGTAGCTATCCTAATATCTAACAAAACAGACTTCAAACTAAAATCAATGAAAAGAGATAAAAAAGGACATTTCATATTAGTCACGAGAAAAATGCATCAAGATGAAATCTCAGTACTGAACATCTATGCCCCCAATACAAGGGCAGCCTCATATATAAAAGAAACACTACTAAAGTTGAAATCACATATTAAACCCCACACGCTCACAGTGAGAGACTTCAACACTCCCCTCTCATCACTGGATAGGTCTGTCAGATAGAAAATGAACAGAGAAATAAGGGAAATAACAGATGTTATAACTCAAATGGACTTAACAGACATCTATAGAACATTCCATCCAAACAAAAGAATACACCTTCTCGGCACTTCATGGACCCTTCTCAAAAATTGGCTGCATATTGGGTAACATAGCAAACCTCAAAAATACAAAAATATCAGATATCCATGGCGCTTAAAATTAGAATTCAACAGCAACACTAATTCCAGAAAGCTCACAAACACATGGAAATTAAACAATGCTCACCTGAATCATCAATGGGTCAAGGAAGAAATAAAGGAAGAAATCAAAGACTTCCTAAATCCAATGAAAATGACCACGCAACATACCCAAATTTATGGGACACAATGAAAGCAGTGTTAAGAGGAAATTTCATAGCACTAAACACCTACTTAAAGAAGCTAGAAAAATCCCATAACAGAAAACCTGAAAACTCTAGAACAAAAAGAAGCAAACTCGCCCAGGAGGACTAGATGGCAGGAAATAATCAAATTGAAAGATGAAATCAACAAAATAGAAAGAAAGAAAACAATACAAAGAATCAATGAGACAAAGAGTTGGTTCTTCAAGAAAATCAACAAAATATCCAAACTAACCAAAGGAAGAGAGAGAATATCCAAATTAACAAAATCAGAAATGAAAAGGGGGACATAACAACAGACACAGAGGAAATACAGATTTTCATTAGGTCATAATTTGAAAACCTATACTCCACAAATTTGGAAAACTTAAAGGAAATGGGCAATTTTCTGGATAAATATCACTTACAAAAATTAAATCAAGACCATATAAACAAAATAAATAGACCTATAACTGCTAAAGAAATAGAAACAGTCATCAAAAGTCTCCCAACCAAAAAAAAAAAAAAAAGTCCAGGAACAGATGGCTTCATGTCAGAATTCTACAAGATTTTCAAAGAAGAATATCAATATTCCTTAAATTGTTCCACACAATAGAAACAGAAGGAACATTGTCAAACTCTTTTTATGAGGCTACAATTACTCTGATACCCAAACCACATAAAGACATTACTAAGAAAGAGAATTACAGACCAGTCTCACTCGTGAACATTCATCAAACAGCACACCAACCTGATGGAGGCATTTCTCAATTGAGGGTCCCTCTTTCCAGATGACTCCAGCTTCTGTCAAGTTGACAAAAAACTATCCAGTCAGTAGCTGACTAGAAAAAAAAATGACCTTTCCTCCAACTCCTAATAAAGTGAAGTTCAAACTCAATGTAGTCGTGCATGCTTATAGTTCCATTGTAGGCTAGGCTAAGGAAGGAAAAGCCAAACTTCACAGGCCAACCCGAGCTACATAGTGAGACCATAAGAGACCCTAGATGTGAGGGGTAGAACCTTTAGTAGAATCTCACTGTGCTTTTTCCCCCAACTTTTTTATTTATTAAAGAAGTATAATAGGGCTGGAGAGATGGCTCAGTGGTGAAGAGCACTGACTGCTCTTCTAGAGGACCCGGGTTCAATTCCCAGCACCCACATGGCAGCTCACAACTGTCTGAAGATCCTGTTGCAGGGGATCTGACACCTTTACACCAATCCACATAAAATAAAGTTAAATAAACCATAAAGAATATTTTTCAAAAAAAATAAGTATAATATATAGTAATTACATAATCTTCTTGACACACGTTCACATTTTTTAAAAATGTTCTATCGTCATAAAAGAGTTCTGGGACTCATTATTAATAACAATGAAGTAGCTCATCTGGAATAGCATTTGACCAGTATGCATAAATCCCTGGGTTTAATACTCAGCAACACACACACACAGAGCTTGCGGGGGAGGGGGGGACAGACAGACAGACAGACAGACGGAATTTCATCATATAATTTGCTCTTTAGTTTTACTGTTTTAAAGTTTTCAGAACAGTAAAATCAAGGAAATATATATTACAAATATTCATTTTATTAGTCCACTATGCTTTTGTTGATGTATGTTATCTTAATATAAAATAGTACTGGGAAGAATACTCCAGGAGTAATCCTGCCTACCACCGTCAAAGGTCCTTAGGACTTTGTTAGTCTAACGTCAGCTCTTGCCTGTTGGGTTACAGAACTCCCTTGAGATACAAGTAATGAGCATCAAAATCCATACTGCCATGCACGACAACCAGGCAGCACCAGGGTCACCAGTCACCACATCAGTCACCGTAAGAAAAGGAATACACAATGGGCAGGGGCTGTGTTTGGTGAAGACACACGTGCACTCCTCAAAGCCCATGGCGAACCCTAGAGCCATTTCTTCGGAGGGATATCTAAAACTATGTTTCTTACGTTCAGGGTGATTTCATCATTACTAGAGTTGGTCTCTTTTAGTTGAGAAAAATTGCTTTTAATGTTAGTCTTTAAAGCCTTAGGACCGGCGAACTAATTTCAGATGGTTTATTTGCTGCTCGTGGGTATAAGCCACCTGTTTTCCCTCTTTTGTACCGAGCAAAGTCAAGCTCTCCGGCAGAATTCCACTGTTCCTTTTCTGCCACACAAGAGGTACATAACATTATATTACCTAATGAATTTTAGCATTTCCCCAAATGTGTAGGGTACAAAAAATGTATTCATTTGTGTGAGATATAAAAATGTACTCTCACACTTCTGAAATCAACAGCCAGCCATTTCACACTTGGGCCCAAAGCAAACAAACATAATTCTCTCTGGCAGCTGGACAACATTCCAAGCTGCCACCACATTAATTAAGTCAATCAGACGCCACTTCAGCTCACACAGCTTGCTGCCAAGACACCTAGCAATAAATTGTGAGGTTAAATACTGAACAAGGTGGGGATACCATTTGCTCCGTGGCTGCAGAGGGTGGAAGACCTGCTCAACACGGGTAGCAAAGCTCTCCACTTGCTTTTTATTATGTCATATGATTTGAGAAAAATGAGTGTATGTTCTTGTTTAAAACATGATTTTTGTCTGTCTTACTGTAAAGACTTAAGTCAGTAGCAACATCACAAAACACCCTTGTCCACAAGCTCCCGTTATTGATCCCCCAAATTTCCCCAAAGAAGCAGGTCTTAGCAAGTGCTGGAGCCCACTGAAGAGAAATTATTGGTATTAAGTCTGTAAGGTATATCAAGGAGCACAGAACCTAAATAAATTCCTTTTTCATTGAGGTCCCCAGGGATTTACAATCACATACAAACTACTATGATTGACAGTCTAGCCTGGGAGCCAAGATTTGAATCTGTGTCTGACTTCTGCCTTTTGCTGACGTTGACCAAGTCATTTGGTTCCTTTTGTTACTTCAGTCTTATCATAGGGAGGAATCAGACAAGAAGCATTCTAGTTCCCAAATCTTAACGTGAGTATCCATTTAAGGAACTCAACATGTAGATTATTCTACTTACCCTTAGCATCTGAAATTAATTAGCTTTGAGGAGAAGCCAATGGTGTATTTGTACTGAATAGTAAATTACTCGGTAGACATGATGACTGCACTTAGAGAAATTCGGGACTACGTAAGAGCTAAGGTCCCCTTGCCTCTGACAGTGTCGTTCTTCTCACTCGTTTATGTCATGGCTTTCATAACTTGTTTGACATCTGAACATGCTGTAATTGGAGTTTTGACTCAGCCTGAGTCTTCATTTGAGAGTACAAATGCCTAGGGAAAAAAGACAAAACATGTACTGAGAGAATTTTCACCCTGGGGGTACCAAGCGATGTCTACCCCATCCTCACAAGGTCCCAATCACAAACTCAAATTCTTTGATTCTACCGGACTTCGCCCTGGGGAGCCAATGAGCTTATTAGACTCAACAGAACCTTGGTAAGGGCTTAAATTGAGGAGAGGAGAAGGGGTGGCCTTCACGCAACCACATGGCCTGGAAGCTGGCTTCCCCATGGCAGTGCAGACTGAACCCTTCACCTAGCCCTTCTCAGCATGTACACTCTAGTTCCTCCCTGAGACCTCCAGGCCTCTTGCAGTTGGGACAGAATTGCACAGAACCAGTTGGAAGAAGTGGCTGGATACTCCAGTGAGGGTCCCATGACTCTGACCACCCCCTCCTTCTGTGAGGGGTGTCTTCTGTGAGGCTAGGGCCTTCTGCAAGCAGCACAGAAGGTGCATAATTACCCTGTGACTATACAAGTTGGTGCACTTGCCTGAGATTGTCAAATGGGAGGAAAAAATGACTGTCACTAAAAATTCTGCATGAGTGCGCATTCTTCTGTTTCTTCTTCTAAATTCAGATTTAGGAAATACTATGGTCCTGAAGATTGACCTTGCTTGTCTTTGTTTGTGTGTGTCTTGGTGGGACTGGACCACGAGCCTTGTATGTGCCAGGCAATCATCTTCTGCAGAGCTATACCCCCGGCTCCAGGTCCTCATGTGCTCACAGCCGGTGCTTTACCCACTGAGCCAGCTTCCCAGGTCCTACCTCTTGATTACTCCCCCAGAAGACGCCTCTCCTTGCTTCCAAGACAAGACAATGCAGGGTGTTTTCTCACATTGCCTCTTATATGCCTGGTCTGTTTTGCTTCCTTTCAAGGTCTAGAAATTAAGGAGCCAGCTTTGGCAGCACACGTCTACAATCAGAACTATGGAGGCAAAGGCGGGTAGGTCTCAAGTTGAAAGCCTGGGCTACATCGTGACAGACGGCCTCAGGGGAAAAAAAACAACCAGAAATAAAATATTTTGTACTTGTTATCAAGACTATAAAAATAGTAGGAATGTATAGAAATTGTTTTAGCCTCTTAGGGCATGATTTAACAAAGAAAAAGAAAATTGTCGTATTTAATAGTATAGACTTGATTTCAAGTTGAAGTTCATGCATTTGTAGTAAACCCTGTAGCGTCTTTCATCATCCCTTGTAGAATCAGGGGAGTGCCGATGAGAGTTTTGTTTGACGGAGTCTTATGTTGGGAAAGAACATCTTTAATTGGTTCACATGAAGTAGTGTGCAATGCAGACTCTTTTCTGTCATCGTACACGCCTGAGTTTTGGAAACCTCAAAAATAATTCACGTTTTCACTCTGTAAGGCTGTGAAATTGCCTTTGTTCTTCATCCCTGCCAGATGGAGAAAAGGGCCATGCAGTAATTGCGTTACTGGTCAGCCTGCACCAAAGGAGACTGAGTCTCCTAAATGGAATCCAGTCTTGTTTACCTATCCCCTCAAGGTTCTAAAGGTGCTCTCAGAGCACAGGTGAGCAAGTCGGGGCAAGGGGCTGTCACTGATCTTTGCATTCTTCACTCTGCTAAAGTAGATGCTCACCAAAGGAATATTGGTAAGAGCCTGAGACCAATTATGAATTTTGATTCTATTGCTCCTGCCCTGAAGCTTTCAGAAGCCCAAGTTGAAGTCAACAAGGATGGTCATAAATAAGGACACTAAGATTTTGAAACCAACTTAGCACGTCCCCCAACCTCCTCCTGTAGCAGCCCAGGTCTCTGGCAGATGTTCTGCATCTCTGTAGACTTCCCCACCCCTGCAGGTGGTGCTGGGAGACAGGTTGTCTGGACACATCTCTAATGATCGTTCTTCCAGCAAAGATGGTCTCCGCATTTGGTTTAAACTGTTGTGATCGTCTTTAATTGCTCGTTCTCTTCACTCTAGTTATTGGGTCACAGAAGAAAACAAATACAGAAAAGGGTGATTCAGTTGGAGGTAACCAAGAGATTAAAAGTCTGATGCTAAATCTACCAGGTGGAGCAAGGAAAAGGCACAGCTGTAGAGGAAAGAGATAATTTTAGTTTTTCGTATTTTCAAACTATCCTGCAGTATGCTAAGAAAGTACCCTACCATGGGCCTATATCCTTAGCTCTTGTTAGCATGTGCTTTATTTTAAATAAGTGACTATTTTTTATTGGTTTTAGTATATAATAAGGTAAATACAAATGTACAGAAACCACATGAACATAACCTCTTTTGTGACCTCAATAATACAAAAGCATTACAAAGTGGTCCAAAGACCGGAATGAGCCATGTTTATCTAAATCTTATGCATCTTTTGAAGTCCAGATCAGTGCTTTAAACTCTCTGATAAACTCTGTGGCCACAGCCAGAGAGGCCCTCCTTCCTCCATCTTGGTAAACTCTGTGGCCGCAGCAGCTAGAGAGGCCTTCCATCCTCCAACATGGTTCTTGTTTTGTTTTTAGAATGTTTGCCTTTTTAAACTTTTTATTTCATTTGACTGCCTGGGTGTTTTGTATGTCTGTGCACTATGTGAGTATCTGGTACCCACTGGATCTCCTGAAGCAGAAACAACAGACGGAGACGAGGCTCGGGCGCTGGCTACAAACTCGGGTCTTCTGAGAAAGCCAGTTAGTGCTCTTGACTGCTGAACCATTCTCCAGCCCCAGACTGATGATTCTTTGTGGCATTCGCCTAGTACAGAGTTTACATCAGAAGGGAATTGACATTGTTATGCTTATTGAAAATGATGGTGTATGGTGGGTAATAAATCTTAAATGAGCTTTTGTTAGAGTCACTGATTATAATCTCTCCAACCTTAAAGTGTCAACCCTAACCTTTCTTTTAGTAAATCAAGTGGATGCTAGACACATGGGTGTTTATTTCATTTCTTTTGCCTTCCATTAAATATATACGTCTAATTATCTTATGAGGATGACAACTTTATAATGCATTTTTAGTTTCACAATGAACTTTGATAAAAATGTGTGAACACTTTCCATATGTCGTTCCATATTAATTATCTGACTTAGTTTTGCAGTATCCCACCAAATAATATATAGTATAGGACGGCTCAACTTGTGTTTAACCCTACTGCTTGTCATTTCAATTATCCTACTTTTTTTATACTACCAACCATGCTTGGGTTTTATTCCTTGTACATATACTTTGCATCCATCTCCAACACTTTGCACATAATAAATTCCTGGAGAATTATGAGCCAGAATATATAAGCAAGCAACCATTTTGGTCAAAAAGGGCAATCGTCTTTAGAAAACACTTCTGCTTCTTCGTAGAAGAAAAAAACAAAGCTACGAATTACAATAAAAGGAGAAAATTGAGCAGCAATGAGGAAATGCCGGGAACGCTGCAAAAGAAGTAAACCTGACGGCTGGAGAGATGGCTCAGCGGTTAAGAACATTGCCTGCTCTTCCAAAGGTCCTGAGTTCAATTCCCAGCAACCTCATGGTGGCTCACAACCATCTGTAATGAGATCTGGCGCCCTCCTCTGGCGTGTGGGCATATACACAGACAGAATATTGTATACATAATAAATAAATAAATAAATAAATAAATAAATAAATAAATAAAACGGGCAACGAAAAAAGGAAGTAAACCTGAGGGGAATTGGCTGCCACACGACAGGCAAAAAGGGGGAGGAGAGTGAGATTGTGAACAGGGTTAAGAATCATGCCCTGGATGTGAACTTAAAACACAGTCCGTCCACCAACCACCTATGTGAGCATCCGCAGGTTACATAACTGCTCTTTCCATTAAACACTTTGAAACTGGAAACACAAAGCCAATAAGCTTCTGTACTGTACACACTCAGTCGTACACACACTTACTCATGCACACACTCAGTCATGCGCACACTCAGTCATGCACACTCGTGCACACACTCACTTGTACACACCCTCACTCATGCACACACTCAGTCATGCACACACTTTATCTTTCTCTCCTCCCAAGTAAGGAAAGCACCCTTTACCATCCTTCTTTCTGATACTTGCTCTAGTGTTTATTTTCATTTTCCCTTCTGCAGACTGAGGAGCTAACAATTGCCTTTCTTGGGGCTGGCGAGATGGCTCAGAGGTTAAAAGCTCACACTGCTCTTGCAGAGGGTCTGAGTTCACGTTCCCAGCACCCATGTCAGAGGGGTCATGACTGCCTATAACTCAAACTCCAAGGGACCCACCACCTCCTCTGGCATCGTTGGGCACCTGCACTCATGCACACACACACACACTCACACACACACTCACACACACACACACACACACACACACCTAATTGAAAATAACAATGCATCTTAATAAAAACACAAAGCATCTCCTTTGTTTAAGGCCCATGCAT
This sequence comes from Arvicola amphibius, assembly GCF_903992535.2. Taxonomy (NCBI): domain Eukaryota; kingdom Metazoa; phylum Chordata; class Mammalia; order Rodentia; family Cricetidae; genus Arvicola; species Arvicola amphibius. The sequence continues at coordinate 2,021,691 of NC_052055.2, read as the reverse complement.
GTGGCCCATACCTGTGATCCCAGTGGAGTCTGTCAGGAATTCAAACCCAGCTTCTGCTTTGTAAGTTTGAGGTTGAACAACTGCATGGGACCCTGTCTCAGAAAGCAGAAATCAAACACAGTGAGAATCCCATTTTTGAATTTCCCTAGCTGGACTAGAAACCTTGAGAAAACAGGTTGTCTTTTTCTCATGAAAAATTTTGGCTCTTCATGCTCCTAACAGTGCCAAGAATGTCCCCAGGCATTTTTATCCGGCCTTTTCACTTGAGAATCTAAACTGAACCTGCATGCTCATCCCCCAAAATGTAATCTGACTGAAAGAAAAAGTTCATCAAATCTCGAACTGATAATGCTTGAGTCTGTTTCTGTTTCCCCTGAAACAATGCTTTCCTAATGTTTTTAAGAACTAATGTAGTTTCAGACTGGTGGGATCATCTCTGTGCGTGGAGAGAACTCCACTTTCGCGGGCTCCCTTTTGTAACTGGTCTCAGTACTTTCAGACCGTCCTTACAGACAGGGCAGTAGTGGCTTTTCACAGCGACGTCCCCAGACTTAAAGGGTCACAGAGCAAACGTTCAATATAATTGAGGACAGTGATCTACGAAATAGAACTTTAACACCCAGGTGAAAGGAAGAGCACAGTAGCGGGTATCACCTTAAATATTACTTTATGTCCAGTCTAACCTCCACTGAACGCCTTGGAGGGGACTGTAGTTCTGATTTGCCATGGGACTGCAGGCTACCTCACCCCCACCTCCCCACCCCCGCCCCCACGTCCCCACCCCCCACCCCCACAGCCCATCCCCCCACCCCCATTCCCCCCACTCCCACCTCCCACCCCCATCCCCCACCCCCACAGCCCATCCCCCATTCCTCCCACCCCCACCTCCCACCCCCCACCCCCACCCCCACCCCCACAACCCATTTCTCCTTCAGCAGCAGTGACCTCCAGGTGGCTTGTCTTCTAACTTCCCTAACTCCATCTTCCCAGAACATGATTGAGGATCATATAGGGGCTTTTAAAAAAAATGTGCACACACATTCTAGACAATTTCAGACTTCTTAAATCTAATTAGGGATGTTGACCTTATTTATTCCTTTACTTCCATCCTTGAACTTCCTAGTTGTGGTGATTCCTCTGTCCTTAATTTTAGTGAACTAATTTCAATTTAGTAAAGTGTTTTGGTTTTATCTTTACAGTGGAGATGTATTATATGGGAAATTATATGGGAAATTTGGGGCTCTCGGGTTTTCTAAAAATGTTAGGTCTTAAAGATTCTCATGAAAAATTATCAAAAGAAGTGTCTGGGGAAGTGGGGATCTGCAGATGGCTGGAGCTCCTTCCGATCCAGAGTCAACCCAACCAGTGAGCGCCAGGTCAGTGAGAGACCCTGACTTCAAAATGCAAACTGGAGAACAATGGGTGAAGATGTTCAGTATTGACTCCTGGCTTACACACACACACACACACACACACACACACACACAGGCACACGAGCACACACACACACGAGCACACACACACACACGAGCACACACACACACGAGCACACACACACACACACGAGCACACACACAAGCACATACACACACGTGAGCACACACACACGAGCACACACACACACGTGAGCACACACACATGCACCCGTATAAGCACACACACACTCTACACATGCATATACAAACATAATAACAATAATAGAATAATCTTACAAAAGGTTCCATAAATCTTTACCCAAATTCTTAATACATAAAACTGCTACCACCTTTTCTGTTCTGTACTGCAGATCCATGAGAACAATTGCAGTATCTGTTTTACGACATCCCGTTCTCTCAAAAATACTAAAAAGCCTTGCATTTATAAGCCACGAAGACATTTTTCATGTGCAAACCTCCCTAGGAGAAGACACACGAACAGTCTTGTGTGTTATGATCTGCTAATTCTCCCTCCACCCGAAAGATAGGGGAAATTAGTCAAAGTTTGAGAATGGGTAAAATTGGGATTAGCAATAATATGTTTCCTTTGTGTGCTTACATTCTGTTTTCTCTTCAAAATTCCTTCAGTGGTTAAACCTCATGAAATGCAGAACTACAAAAAGCTGGCTGGACCCAAGCAGCTTTTTCCTATTGTCATCTCTCCAAGAACGCGGACAGTCGGAACGTTCCAGTATATGGCCTGCCAAAGGCTTTTGGAGCGTAGTTAAGGACCGATGTTCCAGAGCTGGGACCAGCTCGCTGTATTGCCGTTTCTGCTGTCAGCATCCATTGCTGAGTACACCTGCTCCGTATGGTCCATCCTTTCTAGAAACCACCTGAGCACTTCCTGGCAATGCCAAAAGTTGTCCAGGTTAGGCAGCGCCACAGAATACAGGCAGAGTTCTCACCATGTAGACTTCTCAGTCTAAATGCTGCACCTCATTCCCTCACCATGAAGGAACAAGTTAAACATTGAGATTATTGACCCTGATGCCTTTATCAATAAAGCTGTGGGTAGCCTAGGATATGCCTGTGGATTTGGCTTGGTCTCCCCTTTTGTCAACACACTTCCCGGCATGTTCAAGTTCTTTTTTAAGATGGGGATGAGAAAATATCAGCTCAACAGATATTTCTTCTAATACTTTCACAAAGCCAACTACAATTTGGCCCACGCCTTCAAAGAGCTCATTCTAGTGGATTCTAGCCACAGATGAAGAGATAGGGGCTATGACAGAATTTATGGGAAATCGGAGAGGACAAGGTCACAAGAAGGTTTTCTGGGGGAAAAATATCCAAGCATAATCTTGAAAAATGAATAATAATGACTTAGGCAAAACAAAGACAGAGGACAGAGGGAAGAACACAAGACAAGGCACAGAGGTGGGAGAATAGCACAAGATTCTGAGAATCAGGCACACACACACATACACAGACACACATATACACAAACACACACACATGCACACACACAAACACACATATACACAAACACACACATACACATACAGACACACATGCACACATACACAAACACACATATACACAAACAGACACACGCACATGTGTGCACACACACAAACACACACACGCACACTACTAATGTGAGCCTTGGAGAGGTGGGTAGGAGCTAGATCAGTGATTGAGATTTTCACTGTATAAGACAGGAAGCTAAGGAAAACTGAAGATTTACAGTGATATTTATAAATATATACTACTTATATATGTTACTTACATGGATCTCCTGTAAGACTCTGTAAACTATGCTCGTATGGAAGGGAATGATTTGAAAAATGTTGGTAAGTTAAGATGATCTCAACATATTTGGTTCCCTGGCTAAGTGCCATGTACTTAGATGAAGTATAAAAGAGAAAGAGGAGGTTTGGGAAGAAACTAGCTTGGTTTTGCTAAAAATAAAATGGCTGTGTCTTCTAAATTGGTATGTTCAGGGGCCAGAGATATGGTTTAGCCATTAAGAGTATATGCTGTTTATTCTTTCAAAGAGAGGCTGGAGAGATGGCTCAGTGGTTAAGAGCACTTCTGTTCCCAGTACTCATGTGAGGCAGTTTCACAATGGCCTGTAACTCCACCTCCAAAGATCCAACATCCTCTCTAGGCTCCTCAGAGGCAATCACACACACACATGCCCCCATGCAAACACATACATGTGATAAAAAATAAAACACATTTTTTAAGTTAAAAAAAAAACAGATATGCATAGCAGGAAATCTGATATTTAAGTCTTGACTTAGAGGAAATGATGGGCTCAGAGACACTGTCTTAGTTGGGTTTCTATTGTAGGTGGAAAGACACCATAACTACAGAAACTCTTATAAAGAAAAAGCATCTAATTAGGTGGCTTACAGTTCAGAGGCTTAGTCCATTATCATCATGGTGCAACATGGTGGCGTGCAGGCAGGCAGACGTGGTGCTGGAGAAGAAGCTAAAACTCCTACATCTTGACTTTAGGGCAACAGGAAGTGGTTTGAGCAAAGGAGACCTCAAAGCCCACCCCACAGTGACACACTTCCTCCTGTAAGGCCACAGCTACTCCACAAGGTCACACCTCTGTGTAATAGTGCCCCTCCCTATGGGGGCCATTTTCTCTCCAACCACCACAGACACTTAACAGTGATTTTAAGGATATAAAAATATGAGATTTAAACGGTAAGCCTATAAATTATGGTAAATTCAGTGTGTGAAGGTTCAAAAGTCATGAAGTACAGAAGCCTGAAATGCCAGCCTTGCAGTAAAATCAGGTTAGAAGACACACATGAGAACATGAAGAGGAAGTGGTGAAGAGAGGTGACCTAGAATACGCTTGTTCTTAGCCAAATAAAATCTTCCAGGGATTTAGAGAAGGGAAACAAAACTGCATCCCCTTTTTCCCGATCCAGGCCAGTGCTCTTCTTGGGGTAGCTAACCCAGGAGGCTCACAGCCTTTTCAACAACGGACTTGGAATTCTTTTGCCCCACAGGCGGGAGGCCAAATCAGTCTGTACTGCAAAGCCTTTTAAACAAAACGGAAACTGCAATGTGACTTCCTGTTACTTGTGGAACAACAGAAAACAGCCAAATTTTTTTGCAGAGAAACTCAGGTCCAGTTAGGTCAACATGCTACCAAAACCATGGGAGAAGCTTGTCTTGGTAGACAGCCTGAGACAATGCCAGCCAGCAACTGTCGTCCCAAAGCGAATTTTTAAATGCTTATTTATGATTTTGTGTAGGTGCCTATGTGAGGCTATGTGTACCACGCACACGCGGGAGCCTGTGAAGGCCAGAAGGGGGGTGTCGGACACCCTGTAAATGGGGTTACAGATGTCTGGGAGCCACCTGGTGGTTGCTGGCATCCCAGCCTGGGTCCTGTCCAAGGGCAGTGGACACTCCTGACTGCGGAGTCATCTCTCCAGCTGTGTTTTAACCTGAACTGTATTTTTTAAGTCTGTGTATCTGGTTTGGAGGCCAAATAGGTTTTTAATATCATATTTCTTGTTAACTCTGAGAATTTCATATGTGCATACAACATATTTGGGTCACACTCACCTCCCTTCTCCCCGTCTACGGCTGTCTGGGCTCATTGGCTAGTTTGGAGTTTTCACTTCATTTTTGGTCTTTACCACCTCCAGAACAATGCCTTTGAAGGTAAAACTGACCAGGAGACTCTCTAGAGGAAGAAGCTATGAGACTTCAAGTAAATACTTTTCAAACTAATATTTAAATATTTATAATTGAGGAATAAAATCAAAGAAGCCTAAAAATGAAGAATTACGATTTTTTTTTCAGAACCAAAAGAATTTATTTGGTTTGGTTTGTGGCTGGGGTGTTTTCTGCTTTGTTTTTAGAATCTCTGTCAAGAAGCTGGAGAACAAAAGTGGGTTCGGTCCACAGTACAAAAAAATATGTAACACAAATATTTTAGGAAATAAATTATTGTACACACAGGAATGAAAGTACAGTCATTACAATCCTAATAAAGAATCTGAGCAAAACAAAACCAAGTAGCAACCTGTCTCAAAGAATGCCAGACTCCAACTGAAGTTCTTATTAGTGACTCGGAGCTGGGGAGCAGACAGCGGTTCTCCTGGCCAAGGAGATGATGCGATCATGCTGAGGGAGAGAAGCTGATGAAAAGTGAGTGCATGTCTACAGAATCAGCCAGCAGGTACGTGAAAACGGGTTAACTCCAGACAGAGAGGTCTCCAAGAGCTGTGTTGTCAGACCCCTGTCGCTTCCTGCAAAGGGATGTCATTAAAAATTCTCCTGCCGATCAGGAGTTTTAAAACTGGAGAACATTTACTTGACTTAAAAAATAGTTGTTCTTAAAATAAGATTGCATGTTTTCTTTCCTTGGGACATTCTTGACACCACATGCATTGTGAGGGTCTGCACAGCCTTTCCGTGGCTCCGGTAGGTGGTTCCACAAAGCGTCTCTCATATGCAGAGACTTTTGAAAAAAGTTTAATGACTCTGCCTTCCAAATCGAACAGATGGATGACCAAAAGAACGAAGGTTACGTGGTGTGACTAGGAGGTCCAACAACCACTGAAAAAATTAACAACAGCGTGCGGGAACCGGAAGCAAATACATTTTCTTGTTCGTGTAAGAACACAGCCCCAACATTTAGGCTGATGTCGGGCTGTTGTGCAGACAGCTTATGACACATTTACTAAGTGAAACAAAAATTGCAAATGTTTGTCTGTACCTCTCCCAACATTTAGAGGAAGGTTCCTGAAGAGAGAATAAAAACAATATTCAGTAAACCACATACGTTCAATAGAAACACATGCACTTTTCAGTTCCAAAAGCAAGAATTGTCATAAATGTTTACAATAAGAAAAACTGTTGTGGGCTCACTGTGTTGGTGATAAAACAAAATATTAGTTTGAAAAAAATAAGTAAAAGCCCTAACAATATTATTAAGTAAAATGTAATTCACAGTGTGGATTTTAAATTGTTAAATTGTTTTATTATTTTTTTTTACCATCAACAGGCTAAAATGTCCGCTGTCATATAATACTTGTTGGTCATAAAAATAATACAATATAAATTTACTTACATAATTAACGGACAATAAAATTCAGACAAGGTTATGTAATTCAAAACAACCACTCTAACATAAGCAGCTAAATGTCTATTGTTACATGTCCTATTGTTACATGATTATTGAATAATGTAGAATATTGCAACTCAATATGGAATTAGAATATTCAATACCATAAACTATCAGATTGAGTGATTGCTTTGATTTTTAAATTTATTTTTCTATTTTGCATTATAAATGTGAATAGTTGTATATAAATAAAAAGGTAATTCAGTGGAAAATTGGTATAAGAACAGACCAAGCTGGAAGGATAGTGTTCCCAGCTAAGAAACCTGAGAAAAATGTGAAGCATAAAAATGAAATTTAAAGAAATCTTAGCTTTATGAAATTTTAAAATGTGAAATATAGAGTGCTCGAGATTTATAGGCATATGCAAAAATTTTTAAATATTACCTGTAGCCAGCCATAATCACAGACTCATTTTGCGTTGATGTTCTGCTGGCATTGCTTCTTTTCACACAAACAAGTGAAATCAAGGAGATTGATAGTCAGTTTGGGATGGGAAGGGAGTAGCCCTTTCAGACTTTAAGTCAAGGAGTTAGCGTCGCCCAACACCACACGGTTAGGGTTAGGTCGGGGTGAAGAAGCCAATAACCTACCTATGCTAAAGTTCACTTGAAGATTATGAACATGGGAAAACAGTAAACACGACATGGTAAACATTTAAGCCGAGCTCTGCATGGGGATCGGAGGTCCTCAGAATGTCATCTTTTTGCCCTGGTTTTCCCAAAGAGAAAGTAACACCACATCCCAGAAAAGAGGTCGTCTCAGTTAGTTCTCATTAACAAAGTTTTCTTTCAGATTATCACAGCCGTCTCCTGACACGTGTTTCTTTTCTCGTTTTAATTATCACACATGAAGGGCCTCACTAAGTCATTTATATGTGCAGTGTTCTTTCAAACGTTCAGGGAGCGTTCTTAGAATTATGTCATATTTTCTTCATATTTTGCTAAAAATCAGACAAAACGAAAGCAGATATTAGCCGTAGGGCAGCGATAATTTTAAAGAAATACTGAAGAAAAGATTAAAATCACCAGGAAATAAACACACAAGTTCACAGAATTGCAAGCTTAATTTTGTAACTTCTAACTCACTACCGGTGAGCACGCAATGATCTTCTATAGTGTGTGAGGGACAGCGATTGTTTGTGTGCTATGGGAAGAAATAGAATAAAAGCAAACATGAGAAGCGTAATTGGAAACAGAAAGGAATAGAAGCTTTCCTGATGAACTTGGAATCTGGCTGAACAGGAAACATGAATTCTTAGGATTGCTAAGATACTATGCCAACGAGAGAGAAACCACGGTCAGGACGGAATGTATGAGAGCAGAAGAATAGATTTTTTTTTTGAAGGTAGTATGTTGTTACATGAAAACACTTGTAAAATGATCCCAGGTGAGAATCCCAACTCTGGGGATAACAAAATGTACATTCCTTTTGTTTACTTAAATAAATCAAAGAACCCAAAATTTTATTGAACTCAACTAATTATTCAGCTAAACAGAAGATGTCACTATAAAGAAAGCTACCAACAACTGATGAACCCAGAAATCTCTCCAGAAATGCCCGTTCTGATAGCATTTCGCCTTAACAGAATTGTGTTAGAGTAGATTGGTAAAGGTGCTGACAGAGTCATGAGGTCCCTACAAAACCCTATTGATGTGATAAGAAGTTTAAGTTGTTGAGTAGCATGCACTACGCTGAGGAAATACTGTGAGGGTGGAGTGTGTATGACCGGAAGGCAAAAGTGTGGCCTTCACAAACAGTGTTCGGCTCCTATTACATAAAGAACGGTCACAATGGATATGCCAATGCCACACTACATGGAACACTCCTAGGAATCTATGTACTAAGTATTCAATATTAACCAAGTACTTAACTGAAGGGTGAAGGCCATGTAAGTATAAGCAGTGTGTGTGTGGGTGGGTGGGTGGGTGGGTGGGTGGGGGTGCTGTATGGTTGTGAGATGATATTTCTATATGAAAATTCAAAAGAATAAACTCATTTTGTAAATTCATTGTTCATTCTGATTGAGGTGGTGGGTTCTGAGCAAGATATGTTAGTACTTACAGTAAAGTTTCTAGTGGGGCACCAGGCCTTGTTATAGTTTTCTGCAGCTGGTTCTTTCTTTTAAGTGTGTGAAGACTTCTACTTCTCCTAGGCTTCAGCTTCATCGTCGAATCACCAATAAATGTCTTCTAAATTCTTTCAACCTCTTTCTGCAGCCTCTGTAGACAAACCTCAGTGACATCATCACATCTCTGAAATTAAGTTAAGGACCAGTAAAACATTCCCCAAACATTTAAATGATATGTCCCCAGTGAGCATAGCCCTAGGAGCTGGGAAGAAAAGATAAAGAATACACAGGGATCGCCCTGAAAAAATGTTAAGCTTAAGCTTTTTCAGATGAGAGACTGCGACCCTCCTGAGACTGAGGAATTAATTTAGTGGATGGAAGACCAGTCATTTTAAAGACAGAGTTTTCAAAGCCACTGCTTCATGAAAGATCTGTCCCAATTATGCGTATATGCGTACTGGGTCACAATAGAAAATTTATTCCATATTGTGGGTCACATTCAAAAGTTTGACAAAAATTTGTTTTTTGTTTGGGAAAGTACCTACAAGAAATTTTCACACAAAGGCTCATTCTCTAAAGACTGTCACAAACTGGTAACTTCAAACGATCTATCTAAATTCCCTGACAAGACTAAATAAACACCCACAGAACAGGTAGTCGTACCAGCAGGGTCCTGCTTTGGAAAAAATGTTATCTTTCTCTAGATCTCTTTCATTAAAATGTTCACCAGTCAATCACAATGCTATGCAGTTGCAACAACAAAAATTTGGCATTAGTTAATCCAACAGAGGGTGAGGTAAATATGATACCGCTTGAACATGCTTGGGCCTCAAGAAGGTGACGTGCAATTAAGAGCATTAGACTCTGAGCTGATTTTTAAGGGTGAAAACTCTCATTTAGTATTTCCAAGGCACTTTCGTAGGAGGGAGGGATGGTACCACAATGTCTGCACTATGAAACACTAAGTAACTTAGTCCTAATGAGAGGTTTGAATAGCCAGACACTTGTGGAGACTGATTCACATCAGCTGGAAGTGTGAATAGCCACACTCTTGTGGAGACTGATTCACACCAGCTGGAAGTGTGAGCTCCAGAGTTCCTAGGTTTGCCTTCACTTCTCAAGCTAAATTCTTACTGATTCATAAACAATGTGAGGGCAGAAAAAATTTATTTAATACCTTGCACACAATGAATATAAGACTATCATTGTTGAACATATTGTTGCCATTTATTTTTATTTCATCTTATTAAAATATTTACCTATATTCAATACAGATACAAATATCACTATACAATACATATAGTTCTTTGAAAATCTCAAGCCATGTAGCCTATGCCTTTGTAATTCATAAATAATTAAAGCCACTGAATGTTAATGGCAATATTTTATCCTAGCAAAGAGAGACACAAATCTAAATCACAGAATAACAACAGACACTGGACCTGAGCAGTGTTCAGAAATCTATACTCAAGCTATGTGGAAAACACACAACCTTGGTGACCTGGGGATTGCAACAATCAAGACTCTCCTTGGCACCAAGGTATTTAGACATTGAAGGGGAATAAAGGTTTCACAATTGCTATAGTAATTCAGCCCTGATCCCATTCTCTGAAAGGTCAGTCTTGGCAAATGCAAACTGAAATATCATCCCCAGGGTAGTGGGGAGAACACTAAAAGGCAGCATTAAACAGGGATTTCTGCTGTGGCTCAGTTACTAAAGATGTTGGGGAATGACTGTTGGCATCAAGCTTATGCGTAACTCCTGTGTAATGTAGGGAGGGGGCACCAGGGCCAATGAGCTCCTAAAGGCCCAGCACCAGATCTAGGGTCCCAGCTCTGTTGTCCTGCCAGCCCATACCTGGCGCCGTGAGTGAAGTCAAGCTGTCCGCTGTATGCAGAACAACCTGCAGATTCTCACCTGTGTGACTGTCCCTGCTCTCACTAGGCTCATTTCCTATCTCATTTCCAGTGTCCTCCTAGTCCCGTGATGACTGACCTTTCCTTGAATGTGAACTATTCCTTAGAGGACTCGTTCTGTACAGCCAGCCTGACTTTCTCACAGGGCTGTGTCTTGTGTGACTATTGCATGTTAGGGTAGCATTCTTACCTCATCTACCTCTGGCCCGTGGGAGCCTCAACTGAGTTCCTGTCCATCTCCAGAAACACCCGACAGAGGCACAGTGACTCAAGGACTAGCTGTGTCCCAAGGGCTGATTTTAGATACTTCTCTTGTATAGTGGTTGTTATTTACAAATTTTATTGTTTAACTTTTATAGTTATGCATTTTACAATGCCAAAGTTTTTGAGGTCTAATAGAATATTAGAATATGAAAGTTTGGGCTTTCAAAGAATAATTTAGCACATACAAACCAAAACCAATTAATCAAAGACATTAGTACTTCTGTAGTAAACTTATAAATTATTCCCTCCAGTGGAATAAAAGGCTGTAAATGCCTCACACTAGTAAAAGTCAGGATTTTTGCCAAGTGGGTTAATTTTGGATTAGATTTTTATTTTCAAATACACTGTCTAAAACAAACACGCTTTCGGGCATTTTGGATTTCAAAATTACTTATCAAGGGTTGCTTATCTAATAAATAATACAGACCGTGAGGTGATTATTTTTCTCACTAGACTATGTCAGAGCATCAGGTACCATCCAGTTTCTTTTTCTTTTCTTTTCTTTTCTTTTCTGAATTGTTAAGACAAAGTCTATGTTTCCCTGGCTGTCCTGGAACTTGATATATAGACTAAGGTGACGAACTCACAGAGATCCCCTGCTTCTACCTTTTGAGTGCTGGGTTTAAAGGCGTGTGCCACCATGCCGTAGACCATCTATTCCAATTCCCACACCTCTAGAAAACTGCTTTGCAGAACACTCAACAAAAAGTCAACATTTGTTTGAATAATTTTTCATTAAGTACCGTGTGCCAAAACTATACTCAAGAGTTGAGAGAAAGGCATTCAAAACTCTTGTAACACACAGAATCTAATCTGACTTTGACAGCATTAGGGTTTTAGGAAGACCGAAGCAGAAAGCAGATGTTCTCATACAAGTCTGTGGCTAAGCAACAACATTGATGGTTCAACAATGAGGAGGTCGGCAGTGGGAGTAATAAACTGAAGCATGAAACGGAAATTTAATGCGCCATGGTGGAGCTGTCAATACCTCACCGCTGTCAAAGGTGGCACAATGATTTCTGGTCTTGACAGGAGCAGCACACAGTCTGATGGAGAATTCTGTTAGCTCAGACAGTCAGGGTTTGGACTGAAAATTCGTGCAGCTTTTGCATTTAGGCAGATGTTTTCTTCAAACGATTTCATTGACACTAACTCTAGTTGTAGAATTCATGGAGAAGACTCTTCAAACCTCAAACTATAGGTTATAAAACTATGGTGAGCCGGGCGGTGGTACCACCCACCATTAATCCCAGCACTCGGGAGGCAGAGGCAGGTAGATCTCTGTGAGTTCAAGGCTAACCTGGTCTACAGAGTGAGTTCCGGGGCAGGTTCCAAAACTATAGAGAGAAACTCTGTCTCATACAAACAAAACAAAACAAAAGAAAAAACTATGGTGCAACTAGACCAAGCTGCCATAGATGGGACAATCACAGTCTGTGCAAAGAGGAAATTACTTTTTATAATTTTTTTTTGTCATTTGGTGTTGAATGGTTGAAAGGAATGGTGAATGTTAGTAAAAGTGAATACCTTCTTTGAATTTGTTTTCAGATTTATCCAGGTATGGTGGTCCACACCTTACATCGCAACACTCAGGAGGGAGAGGCAGGAGGATCTCTGATCTTGAGGCATTCAGACCAGCCAAGACTCAAAGAAACAGAAAAACATTTTTAAAAATTTATGTCACACGTGTTTGGGGGTTGGGCATGTATGTACTGTAAAACATCTGTGAAATCAAAAGACTCCCCCCTCCAGGGTCTCCCTAAGTTGCCAAGGTTGGACTTGAACTTACCATCTTAGTGCCTCAGCATCCACATATCTGGATGGCACCTGCCACTGTGATACTTTTCTACATTGATCCAGGGCATCACAGCCCAACATTTCCTTAGGAATCAAAGCCTAGCCAGTTGACTCTAGGCACGCCCCTTATAACAACCAAAAACCATCTTTAAGCAGCAATTCCCTTAAGCTACATTCTTTATCTGATACCACATGAAAGGTGAAGTATTTTTAGAACATTGGCCTCTGTCAACAGAAGACAGAAAGCATCCTAGCTATTGCAATGGCAGGAACGACCTGGAAAAAAAGCCCAATGCTGGGGGAGAAAATGAAAGGAAGGTTCATAAGGGGTATCAGATGATGTTTCTGTGGGACTGCTTTGGTGATGATGTCATCTGACATGGTCCATAGGGCTATTGAGGGTGAGTGTGACGTCCTCTTAATGAGGAGATTGGAAAGTTGCCCAAAAAGAGCCTTCTGTGACATCTAAGGCCAAGGTGCATATGGATGAAGCATATCTGTAGGAGTGTGACTATGACGTCTAAGGCCAAGGCACATGGATTAAGAGTATCTGTAGGAGTGTGACTATGACATCTAAGGCATATGGATGAAGAGTATCTGTAGGAGTGTGACTATGACATCTAAGGCCAAGGCACATGGATGAAGCATATCTGTAGGAGTGTGACTATGACGTCTAAGGCATATGGATGAAGAGTATCTGTAGGATGTGACTATGACGTCTAAGGCATATGGATGAAGAGTATCTGTAAGAGTGTGACTATGACGTCTAAGGCCAAGGCACATGGATTAAGAGTATCTGTAGGAGTGTGACTATGATGTCTAAGGCCAAGGCACATGGATGAAGCGTATCTGTAGGAGTGTGACTATGACGTCTAAGGCATATGGATGAAGAGTATCTGTAGAAGTGTAACTATGACTCTTGAGGCAGTAAATGGCGGTTAAACACAAACAGCTGGCCCAGGGGAAGCAGGGGACGTGAGCATTTATTTCAGCCTGCCATTTCACCCAGCCGTAAGTCATCTTTATCTGTTATTTGAGTCCCCTGAGCAACACAGATTACATTTCAGCGTCTAAGGAAATAAACTTTTAAGGTTGCTTTCATTTAGTTTTTAAAAAAAAAGCATCCTAGCCTTATCTTTTAAATTTACTTTAAAATTTGAGCAGCATGGGCTTTTTTCTCCTTCTTAAGAAAGAACTATTTGGGAGATAAACTTGCCACACAGCTGCCCTTTAAAGACACTCAGAAGTACACATTGTCTACTTTTATATTTTAAATCTCTCTCCGACCCCCACTTCAGAACATTATCAGAGTTTTGCATCCTCTAGCAAATCCATTCATTTGTTCAGAGACACCAAGTCTGTGCAAATGCAATTGAACATCAAGATAATGCCATTGCTGCTTGCTATAATTGCACGGCAGAGTTAATAGAACAAAATGCAAAAATCAAATGTGCTAGCAAATTTACTACTGGACATTATTCCAAAGAGCTCTGTGTAGCACTCACTCTACAAAGATGGGGAAATTCCAGACAATCTGTTTATCTCTGGTGTACCTGTCAAATCAGCTTCTAAATATTTATGTTTGTGCCCATAAATCTCTGCATCTGCCAGCTTTGGTCAGAGAAGCATCTCTTTGCTGTGGGAGCCAGATACTGGAGTGACTCAGAACCCCCAAAGAGCTGAGAATGTTTCTTCTGAGTGCTTGGCCCTAAATGGGACGACTCTCCCACTCCTTCCAAGGCTCAGGAAACACTGTAGAAGAATAGGCAGAAAGAATACAAGAGCCAGAGCATGGGAAGGAGTTCTGTGAAATACTGTCTTCTAGGCATGGCATGGCCTTTGTGCTGGAACTCTCAGCAGCTCTCCTTACCTGCACAAGAGCTGTACAAGGCCAGACTGATCAGCATCCTGTCATGGAGTGTGGAGGTCCTCAGGAGGCCCTGCCCTTTCCTGAGAGACTACAGGAAGTTGAGGGTTTCTAAAGGAGGAAGAAACATTTTCTTCAGTGGTCCAGCAACTGGAAAGTTGTCCACCCATGCTCCTATCAGAAACCCTAATAGAATTCACAGGATTACACTTACAAAGGAAGGGAAGGAGGGAGGGGAGAGGGAGGGAGGGAGGGAGGGAGGGAGGGAGGGAGGGAGGGAGGGAGGGAGGGAAGAAAGAAGGAAGGAAAGAAGGAAGGATGGTAGGGAGGAAGGGAGGGAGGAGGAGGGAAGAAGAGAGGGAGGGGAGAAAGGAAGGGGAAGAGAGGGAGGAAGGAAGGGAGGGAGGGAGGGAGGGGAAGGGAGAGGGGGAAGATAAAAGACATAGGTCTGGAGAGATGGCTCAGCGGTTAAGAGCACTGGCTGCTCTTCCAGAGACCCTGAGTTCAATTCTCAGCAATCACATGCTTTCTCACAACCACCTATAGTGGGATCTGATGCCCTCTTCTGTCATAAAGGTGTTCATGCAGATAGAGCACCCATATACATAACATAAACAAGTAAATATTTAAGAAAAGCAGAAGACATGAAAGCAATAGATTAAAATGGGAACTAGTTGGGAAGAAAAGGGAGAGGAGTAGCATGGGAGTGAAAAGGGAGGGATTATAAACAAAACATATTATGTACATGTGTGAAATATCATAATGAAAACCATGAGTAAGGGCTGGAGATGGCTCAGCAGTTAGGAGCACTTGTTACTCTTGTAGGCCGAAGTCCAGTTCTCGGCACTCACGTGACAGTTCACGGGGGATCCGTCTCTCTTTTCAGATTTCTGTGGTCACATGTATGCACGTGGTACACACACACACTCAGGAATACAAGTACACAAAAAATAAAATAACTAAGTATCATAAAGCATTAAAAATAATTGATAATACAGACTTTAAAGCTCTAAAAAATAAAAAAAAGGTAAATATCATGTTTTATCCCATAGAGGGAACCCAGATTTTAGATATAAATTAGATATCAATAATACAATTATTAAATATATATTTTAAGACACAAATATATATTAATAGCATGAAAGCAAAAAGGGGGGACTCTTTGGGGGAGGAAGGAGCCAGCAGGGGAGGGGAGGGAGGGACAGGAGCTATGTCTAACTTACCATGACCATGAATAACTTGGGAGAAAAGGGATAGTCCAGCTTCTAGCATGTGTCAAGTTGACGTAAGATCAGGCATGACTTCATATAGTACTCAAGAGAGTACTATAGTTAAGTATGTGCAAAGTGCCACAATCTTCATGTTTGGTGAAGCCCATGACTTCCTGTGGTAGCTTCAAAACTATAAAAATGCCCCTGGTCCATGCTTCTGATGGTTTGTTAGATGCAAAATGAAGGGCGTAGAAAGCAAGAATTTCCCATTGAGTCTAAATCATTACCAAAGTTGGTAAATTTGGAAGCAGAATAAATAAAGGTAAGTTTTCTTTTTCTCTCAACTTGTTCTTTAAAAAATATACTTCAATGTGAATTATTCTTTTGTTTAAATATTTATTTATTTTGTATGCAGTGCTCTGCGTGCACACCAGAAGAGAGCACCAGGTTTCATAACAGATGACTGTGAGCCACCATGTGGTTGCTGGGAATTGAACTCAGAACCTCTGGAAGAGCAGCCAGTGCTCTTGACCTCTGAGCCATCTCTCCAGGTCCTGCTAATTACTGTTAAACAAGTTATATTTAAAACTGTGCTTATTTATTTATTTATTTGGGGTGTATATTTTAGTGCATGTGTGCATACCATGGCATGTGTATGGGGGTCAAAGGACAACTTGGGGGATCCAATGCTCTCTTCCAGCTGTGAGGTACTAGGAATTGAATTCAGGTCGCCAGGCTGGGTGGTAAGTATTTCTACCCGCCAACCATCTTGCTAGCCCTCAAATTGCTTTATCCTTACAGAAATCATGTTGTTTGGGATTTAATCCTTTTAATATTATCACAGAGATGTTCATATCTTTCGGAAGATTAAAGCATAATCTGTTAATACTGAAGGTTAATCTCTGTCTCTGAAAACACGTGTAACAGCTTTGATAAGACATGCTCTTAGCATGTAGAGAGGTAGCATGCAACTCAGTAAATGAATTTTAGTAGATCTGGAAGGTTATACTCAAAATCCCTCCAAGTGTTTCATAGATGCATGATTAATGCTAACATATCAGTAAATATTGCACTAAATGCTACTTTTTTATATCATGGAGCAAGAATTGTAGACTATCTACCAGATGAAAAATCATTATGATCAATTCTAGGAAGTTAAGTGTGTGTGTGTGTGTGTGTTCTCAAACATGTTCACATGCACTTGGGTGCATGTGTATGTGAATGTATATGCACGTATGTTCAAGGACACGTGGAGGCCAGAGGTTCCTAGCAGTTGTCTTCATGGTCACTTTCCACTTTGTACGCTGAGCAGGGTGTCTCGCGGAACCTGGAGCTCACAGATTTGCTTGTCTCACTAGCCAGCTTGCCCCAGGAATTCTCCGCCCCTATTTCCCAGGACTGCGGGATCATACGGGGCTGCCACACCACGAGTCTTGTTACATGGGTGCTTTGGATCTAAACTCCAGTCCTCACACTTGCCCAGCCCAACCCACCACCCATTAAACCATCCATCCTGGCTTCAATAAGCGATTTTTGTTTGCCAGATTGTACTTGCTTGTAAATTTTGTAATAAATTTATAAGGGAGTTACATGAGCTCACACTGGGCTGTACATGTTTGATTCTGTTCACTTAGTCCACTTTCTGGAGGACAGCACTAAAGGCACACAAAGCTGCTGCCGCCTGTCACGAGCTTCCCATCCAGAAGGGAAAGTATGAAACCAGCACAAGCCAGTCTTACACATGGAATAGTTAAGCACAAGTCACCCTTACACACCTGGGATACGTAAAGTAAACACAAGTCACCCTTACATACCTGGGATACGTAAGCACAAGTCACCCTCACACACCTGGGATACGTAAACACAAGTCACCCTTACACACCTGTGAGAAGTAAACACTAAGGAGAAGTGCACAGGGCACTGGAGAATTTAGTGGTAGGAGAGATTAGAGACCTTCACAAAAGATCTAGCATTTAAATCAGGCTTTAAGGACCAAATGGAATTGGCAAAGAGATAAAGTAGAGGAAAATGTAAACATAATTTACTATCATATGTTTATCATAGCCACTAAATTTCAAGCACGTGTAAGATGCCTCTTTCACGACCTCACCACTGATGTGACACACTACCTCACAAAGAGCAATACAAGGGAAAGAAGACGCATGTGGCAAAGAGCCTGGCAGTAGAGGCACGCAGACAACACCTCTCACACGTGGAAGTCCAGGACAGGGACCAGGATGTGCAGGCACTCCTCCCCGCTTTGTTCAGTGTAGGACCCGTGCTACTGTGCCACCTACATTCCATCAGTGCAGGTCATCCCCCCTCAGTTAAACCTCTCCAGAAAAACCGCCATAGACACACCTAGAGGTCTGCCTCCTAGATGAGCCCCATCAAGTCTACAATGAAGGTTAATTCCCACAGGGATGATGCTACATCTGTTCTGAAAATGTATCAATATATTCTTCTCTTCACTTGCTAAATTGGTGCTAAAGGGAGACATATCTAAATGCTACACAAAGAACCGTATCCTAACTTTTAAGACACTAACAAAACCAAATAACAGAAGTGGTCCTTGACAAGTAATGTCCTGCTTACTGTGGAGAGCGTCCGGGTGTTGGTGACTCAAGTTTTTAATCGGAATCTTTGCCACATTTTAATCAGTCATGACTTCATGATGTCCTTGTGTAGATAAGATGGATATTGACTAATTTGAAAAGAATTTGAACAGGAAGCTTAAGATTTAAAGTGTACCATTTAATTGGTCAATATATAAAAGAAGAAAATTTCAGCCCTGTGTGGTAGGGTGAATGAAAATGTCCCCATAGGCCCAACGGGAGAAGCCCTGTTAGTGGGCGTGGCCTTGTTAGTGGGCGTGGCCTTGTTGAAGTAGGTGTGGTGTTGCTGGAGAAACTGTGTCACTGGGGTTGGGCATTGAGGTCTTGGAAGCTCAAGCCAAGCCCAATGGCTCACTTGCTCTTCCTGCTGCCTGCCAGTCCAGATGTAAAACTCTGAACAACCTCTCCAGCACTGTGTCTGCCTGCATGCCACCATGCTGCCCACCATACTGATAATGAACTAAACCATTGAATTGTAAGCCAATTACAATGCAAAGTTTTCCTTCATAAGAGTTGCCATGGTCCTGGCGTCTCTTCACGGCACTAGAAACCCTGACCAAGACACCCTATCTGGTGGTCAAGCCCTAGCAATATAAACTCGTAGACCCTGCGGTGAGACTTACATTCCCTCATGTAAAACACACGCAAGGAGCCGGGCGGTGGTGGCGCACGCCTTTAATCCCAGCACTCGGGAGGCAGAGGCAGGCGGATCTCTGAGTTCGAGGCCAGCCTGGTCTACAAGAGCTAGTTCCAGGACAGGCTCTAGAAACTACAGGGAAACCCTGTCTCGAAAAACAAAAAAAAAAAAAAAAAAAAAAAAAAAAAACCACACGCAAGGTATCCACTTCAGACAGTTCGCTGCAGATCTCAGGGGGGTTCATATACAACGCTAAACAAACTGAAGGTAAACCGCTACATAATTTAGTTTCCTATGTAATTTTCCTAAGTTATTGAACTTAATGTAACCTTACCAAAGAGAAAGAACTGTTTACTTCATCTCTGCTTGGGGTGTAGCTGGTACAGAAGAGGTCAACTTCCACTACCAGATGCACATACAGCAGGTTGAAGATTTGTGTTCTAGCAGAAGCTGGGAAGGTGCCTAACTGGCTAAGGTCTGCTTGAACTATAGTCATTGAGCCCCTCCTCCCCCCTAAAAAACTAATCATACAGATCTTAAGTCCAGGGGTCCACGACATGATTAATTTTTGACCAGAATAACATTATCTTCAAACCACGCTACTATGGGGCCATTGGGATTCTCCTTTGAAATAGAAGCTCCTGGGAAATTATGTGCGTGCACATCAGAGTAAACACTAACAGATGACAGGTCTCTTCATGTCCCGAGCATCTTGTCTTTTATAATCACTGCCAAATAATTGTTCAAAACGACACAAACCACCTTTGAAAACTGAAGTCTAGCAGCAGCGCCCGCTTTAATGGAAAGCCCATCCCTGCGAGGCATAGACCACATGCAGCTCACTCGGCTCCAGTCATTCCCATGTTAGCCCTGTCGTTTACACAGGACTCAGGAGTCCACACTGGCCACGTGCGCCGTGGATCTGGGGATTTATTCTCGTCTCTGATCAGTTTGCATGGCACTAGTCTCCATTAGGATTTAGCTCTGCGTTTAAGTGTGACAACAAATTAAATAATTCATATCATCTTTGTACCATTTCCCTAATGGTAAATTCATAAATGATTCGTTGGCCACGATGAATCAAAAAATAATATAATTCTCATAGTTTGATAAAGACTATTACAAAGAGTATTGGTATTAATGTGTTTTAAAATGTCTTTATAAATTGGGTTAACTTTGCCTCGTACTGATATGTGATCTCTCAGACAGCAATAAACGAAAAAAGTCTTGCAAAAATTTTTATTTCAACAACTTAGGTCAAATCTTAATAAACATTTTGTTCCAGAGCCTGAGGATTTTTAATGAATGCTATAATATTAATAGCCAAGGATGGAAATTCTGTCCTCTTCGCTTCCTTTTAAAAGGAGGAGTCGGCAAACCTGAAAATTGTTTCTACTTTTCAGTCTTGTACTGACCTTTCAATCCGACATCCCCGTTTAAAGAGAGCGAAGGGGGAGGTGTAAACACCAAACCACTGAAAGGTCCCTCAAAGTGGGGGTCACTCAGCTAAGAACAGCAAGAATCCTTCAGGATCCAGAACTCCACTCCGCCTCCCCTCTGCATCCGGTTCGAATTCGTCCCCGCAGCGCCCCCTGCCGGTCGGAAGCTCGGACGCGGGGGATGGCAGCTCTCCGTCCAGTGTGTGCCCCAGGGCGGGCGCGGAGGGCGGGAAAGGGCGAGCGCTCTGGGCGGTAGCCACCACGGCCGCGAACGCGCGTGGGACGTGGGTCCGAATCCCGCAGGAAAGGGAGAGCGGCCCGAGCCCGGGTCTGCGCCCGGGGTCATCTATACGGCCTCGGCTCCGCGTGGGCTGTCACATCTCGTGGGCGCCTGCACTCCCACTCCGCGTGCCTCCAACTTCGCACTCCCCACGACGGGTGTCCGAGTAGCGCTCGCCTTTCCCGCCGACCTCTCGTCCCCCTCGCCGCCTCGGGACCAGCCGAAACCCCACGCGGGACTGCGGCTGTGTAGGCGCTAGGCGCGCTGCGTGCAGGGCTGCAGCGGGTGCGAGCTGAGCTGCGGACTCACGACGAGGCTGGGAGCTACCAGGAAGCTTGGGCGGTGGGAGTTGAGGGCTTGTGACCCTTTCCTAAGAGAGTTCCTGTAGCCTTGCTTGTCCCTGCCCACTCCGTGCCTCACCTCTGCCCAGTTCAATACCTTGTCTTTCTTCTTTGCTCCCCATTTCCCTCTTAGAGCTGTTTCTCTGCCGACTTCCCCACTTCCACTTTCCCCATTCTCTCCCATTCACTGCTTGCTTGCTTTCATCCCCAAAGCTCTCCGCTTGGATTTGTTTGAACCATCACCACCTACAAACCTAATTCTTTCTTTTCTTTTGATTTTTTGTTTGTGTGTTTGTTTTTGAGACAGAGTTTCTCTGTTTGACCCTGGTTGTCCATGAACTACCTCTGTAGATCAGGTGGTCCTTGAACTCAGAGGTCCCCTTGCCTCGTCCTCAAGTGCTGGGATCAAAGACATGCACCACAACTTCCCAGCAAAACCTAATTATTTCTTAGTTCATCTGAAATAAGTGTCTCAAGCCGAGGGTTAAGTTCATCCTTTTTACCCACAGAGAAAAACAGCTTCAGGTATTCTAGAGGTGCTACGAAAGTATCAAGGTTGCTCTCAGAAGGATCTCCACCTGAAGTTTTCTACATGGGTCAAGATGAAGCGCTACTAAGAGGAGCCCACCCACTCATTCGGAAGGTCAAAGATAGTGTGGTCTTGCCTGGTGCCAGCTAAGAGTGCTCAAGGACAGGTGAGCAGGCTGAAGTCTGGTCACAGGCCAGGTGAGAACTCTGACAAAATTCCAGACCTTCATGGCAGTAGTTCAAAGCCTGATCCCAGTCCTGCATCTGTGGTTCCAAAACTCTGACGGTGTGAAGTGGCTTGCTCGCTGATAATTCCTTCCTGTCATTGCATAATCCACCTGCTATGCCCATCCTCTGCTCCGACTCAGGATATCAATTCTGTCTTTGGAGAATGGTCAAAGAGGACCAGTGGCTGGAACCAGCCACAATCCGTTGTCTGTTGGTAACTTCTATTTCTCTGTCAGAGTCGAAATACAAAGACCTGCATCTGAATCCTGACCACAGACCTGTTTCTCTTCCTGCTCTTGGGAGATAGTTACAGACAACTAAGTTGCACTCACTATTTGCATAGACAAAGCATTGACTGGAGGCTAATGAGCTGAGAGTCTCTAAGAAGACTGCAAGGACCAGAACTTGGTAGAATTTAGAAAGAACACACACAGCTCTTCCTCTCAACTAAGAGGTTCTAAGCAAGTGACTAGCCCCTTATTTAATCATGTACTAAATAAAGTTGTTGGGTAAGCTGTGTGGTTCCTACAACCTTTTCATGTTTGAAGGTCTTTCCCCAAAAGAAGGCTAGAAAGGTGGCTTCTTCTTCTTCTTCTTCTTCTTCTTCTTCTTCTTCTTCTTCTTCTTCTTCTTCTTCTTCTTCTTCTTCTTCTTCTTCTTCTTCTTCTTCTTCTTCTTCTTCTTCCTCCTCCTCCTCCTCCTCCTCCTCCTCCTCCTCCTCCTCCTCCTCCTCCTCCTCCTCCTCCTCCTCCTCCTCCTTTTCTTCCTCCTCCTCCTCCTTCTTCCTTGTTTTTGAGACAGGGTTTCTCTGTAACTTGGGAGCTTGGGAGCCTGTCCTAGAACTAGCTCTTGTAGACCAGGCTGGCCTCGAACTAACAGAGATGGGCCTGTCTCTGTGCTGGGATTAAAGGTGTGCGCCACCACTGCCTGACTTAGGAAAGCTTCTTATATCGGATATTTTACTAGTTTAATTTGGTTGTTTTCCTTTTCTTTTCTAGTCTTTAAAAATATTTACACATTCAGAAAGAAATTTGGTAAATAATTTAAATTAAACACTAAGAGAAGTCTGGAAAATGAGGAAAAGAAAGTAAAGAAGAGATCAATTGATGGCATAGAAGAGAGCATCCTCAATGATGTAAACCAGAGCCCCTTAGAACTTGGCCCCCGGTTCAAGTTTATGCAGGAATAGAGTAGCTCAAGTTAGTAGAAGGCAAGAAGCCTGTTCATCTGATTAGTTCCAATCATGCTGTCTTCTATCCTAGGCTTCCCCCGGCTCTCCTGTCAGGGATGAAAGAAATGTGACCATCAGAAAAGTACAGAAGAAAAACTAGGGAAGAGAGAAATGGGGTTGATGGAGACCAGCGTTAGGGCCACCCTAACTCCGAGCTGCCGTTCCTTCAGCTTCCTAGGTGTAGACACCACAACCAAAAGTTTAGAAATAGCTGTTTCGGAATTCAGTCCCTTAACCCATGTCTTACGCAGCATCTGCTACGATGTCTGCAAGTGCTCACGCCGTGTGTGTGGGGGGGGGGGGGGGGGAAGACTTTGATACTGAGTTTAAAGACTGATGAAACGGGCAGTACAGAAAGTGTTTTCACACAGCAGTACGTGAGTGTCATGAGCTCCTAGAGTCCGTACAGAGGAAAAGGAGTGTCTTGAGCTGGGCTTTAAAGGAAGAAAGGAAAGGGGTAGTTGAGGCAGGGGAAGAAGATCCAGGACGCGCAGAAAGGCTCGAGGGTAGAAAGAGCTTCCTTTCGAGAAGTGCCTGCAAATCCACTGACGCAGAAACCAGCAAGCAAATGGAGTGGGAAGGAGATCACCAGAAGCTGGAGGAGACTCGATGGGTCTTGTGAAACGAACTTGAACTTTATCCTGAATGCTGGGGAAAAGCCTTGGGAGATTTTAAGTGGGAAACGCACAGTGCCCTTTGCATTTCAGAACGAACGTCTTGACGGCAATACTGAGGGCAGGTGGAAAAGTCTGGGTGGATTACAGGGAAAGCCGGTCAGAAGATCATTGCAATGGTGCCTGGCAGAAGTGATGAGAATCCAAGGCTTAGGTGGAGATGGTAGTGGCTATGGAAATGAAATTAAGAGATTTCAAGGGGAAAGGGAGGGGCTGATACCAGAGATGATAAAGAGATGTGCTGACTGATTGAGCGAGAGGTGAGTGAGAATGAGAAGCAGAGAGAGGTTCCCAGGCTGACTGAGACTCAGCGGTGCCACGCACTGAGAGAGGAACTGGGATTGGGGCAAAAGAATAGCATGCTCAGCTGGGAACATACACTTTGGTGTGTCTGTAAGACGTGCAAGTGGAGAGGCCAGAGGAATGGACAGCCATGCAGTCACAAGTAACACTGAAGCCATGGGTTTCAATAAAGCCAGTCAAAAATGCTAAAGAATAACACACAGTGTTCTGTGCACGCCTTTAATCCCTGGACTTGGGAGGCAGAGGCAGGTGAATAGCTGTGAGTTCAAGGCCAGCCTGGTCTACAGAGTGAGTTCCAGGATAGCCAGGGTCTTGAGGGTAGAAGGAAAATATATAAATAAGCATCATATGAGAGATAACGAATTATACCCTAACCAGTGACCTCACCCTGCCCCAATAATGGACATTGAATTTAGGATCTTGAGCTGCTAAGTACATACATCTACATGCACGTTGTTCATTGAATCCCCGTGTTCTTAGAATCTAGACACCCTAAAAGGTCAGTGTTTTCAAGTAGAAAACTTCAGTGCTAAAATGGTAAGTAGCTTGACCAGGCCTCAAGAGTCAGAAGAAACCCCCTGTGGCTATGGGATGTACATGGACTTGTTTTCTCTGAGTCTCAGTTCCATCTCCTGCAAAAGGGGATTGATAGAACCTATTTTTGAGGATTGCTGGATGGATCACCTGAGATAGCATGATCGGTAGTCACCCTTAGTGGTGACCATAGCTCCCTCTGATTTTAAAAAAGTTTGTTTTTGTTTATATAAGTGTGTATATGAG
This sequence comes from Arvicola amphibius, assembly GCF_903992535.2. Taxonomy (NCBI): domain Eukaryota; kingdom Metazoa; phylum Chordata; class Mammalia; order Rodentia; family Cricetidae; genus Arvicola; species Arvicola amphibius. The sequence continues at coordinate 1,996,929 of NC_052055.2, read as the reverse complement.
TGTTTGCTATGTATGTAGAGTCTGAGGAGGCCAGAAGAAGAGGGTGTCAAAGTCCCTGAGGATTGTGAGCCACCCGACACGGATTTAGTAACAACTCAGGTCCTCTGCAATAGCTGTGAATGCTCTTAACTGTTGAGCCATCTCTCCAGCTTCTATTTAACACTGACTTTTAAAATAATGGTACTGGAGTGGCCCCAGGCCTTTGAGCTGCTCAAGCCCTCTACCAACATGTCCTCTTTTTACTGCACCACACAGGGCTCACAAAGTTGCCAGGGCTGGCCTTGAACTTGTGGTTCTCCTGCCTTAGCTTTCTGACTAGCTGGAATTTGGAGCTTGCTGCTGGGCCCAGAAACTATACTCTTAAAATAAATGCAATGGTGTTTCTATAAAGTATAGAACATGCTCTTATAAGATGTGTATTGTGTGAATGTATTAAATACTTATATTAAAGTGGTTACAATAAAAGCCAAGAGTGGTGGTGCCTGCCTTTAGTCCCAGTACTTGAAAGGCAGAGGCAGGCAGATTTCTGAGTTCAAGACCTGGTCTACAAAGCAAGTTCCAGGACAGCCAGGGCTACACAGAGAAACCTTGTCTCAAAAAATCAAACAAGCAAAAATATTACTATAATGGAGCAAATGAATATATCATCCCATATCCTATCCATTTTTGTTGCATCTGCAGCTGCAATCTATACATTTAGCAAAAGAAACCTTGCATAGAAGACTATCAATAATGTCCTCATGATGCACATTAGAGTTTTTTAAGGAAACATTATCAAGCACCCTATAAGGGGGAGCCGGCTAGGCAGTAAGTAGACTCCCCTGCTATGTTAGATCTTTCAACCATTTCTCCTATGCATTTGCTACTTTCTCTTCTTCACCCCACATCTCCCATCCCCCTACATTCCTAGTAAAGATGTCTTAATATTTCACAACCCTTATGTTTCTACTCAAACATCACTGAGAAAGGTGGATTTGGGCAAAGCCAGAAACTGACAGGCTCCTAAGCACAACAAGAAAACATTATAACCAAAGGAACCTTCCAGAATGAAGGTAAGAGAAAGGCCTTGGAGAACAATTCAGAAACACTATTTGTATTACCAAAATCAAAAGGCCTAAGGAGACCAAGAAATGAATAAATTATTGTTCAGTGATGTGCTTTTAATCCTCTAATATGATTAGGGATTTCAAAGTATAGGACTTTTGATCATGGCAGTTCTTTAAAGTTTTTTTTTCCCACATTTGTTTCAAGGAATGCAGCAACATGCTCTACCCCAGGGCTTCTGTCCGTTCACCTATTCAGTGAAGATCCTAGGCAGTTTGAGGGGTTTTGTTTTTTTTTTATACTTTGAGACAAGGTCTTATTGTATATCCAATGGCCTTATTGTGAACTCATGTATACAATCCAGGCTGCCATCAAACTCATGATCCTCCTGCCTCAGCATCCTGAGTGCTGAGGCAACAGATATGCCCCAGCACCTCCAGTTTCCTGTACAGCATTTTTAGGGTAAGGCTCACAGACTTCAGTCAGCAAGAGACTTCAGAACATGGCCCATTGTGGTAGTTCTAAAAGCCATCTTCATTAACGGTCTTCTATGGTGATAAGATACTCATGAAACCTGGCAAAACTTAAATGTCATTAGAATTTATTTCATGGACACAAAAAAATTTCATGGAAAATTATCCTCTCTGGATATGTTAATTGCATATGTCAGGATGGCAATAGGTCTTTCCAATGGAGCAGAGCTATGGTCAGAGCCGGATGGGAAATTATGGTTATACTTTGACAATCAGGTGCTTTATTATCAGACTTCATAGAGACATTAGTTGTTAATGTGCATTGTGTGGTTCAGGGGTTTTGATGACAAATCTCTTTTTCTCAGTGTTTAAAAGATGTCTATTTGTGGATTATGGTTCATAGTTATTACTGTTTGATGATTACCAAAGTCTCTTGAATGTTCTTCCACCATGCGGTCTTCTCTGCCTGTGAGAGCTCCTTCACCCTGTCCTTCTGCACCCACTGCAGAGGAATCTTCTACATACTTCTACATACTTCATACATACTTCTTCATACTTCATACATACTTCTTCATACTTCTACATACTTTGTTGGAAGTGCACAAATACCTGCATCATAAGATCTATCTGCCCCTCCCTCCCTTCCTCCTTTCTTTCTTTCTTTCTTTCTTCTTTCCTTCCTTCCTTCCTTCCTTCCTTTCGTTCTTTCTTTCTTTCTTTCTTTCTTTCTTTCTTTCTTTCTTTCTTTCTTTCTTTCTTCATGTGTCCATGGATTTCTTTTTCCTTATTTGGCTTTCTCTCAGATATGTCTGTACAGTGCCTAACACGCAGTTTACCGAATAAACTATTGAAAAAGAAGTATTAGAAAAAATATAATTTGAGTCAGAGGAATATATCCTGGTTACAGACGGACTCTAGGGTTCCTTATAGGACCCCAGGGTGTAGATAGACAAAAAGTATACCCCTCCTGTAGACACACCCACTAGGCAAACACCTATCTCATATTGTTTCATCCAGACAACCTTAATCATTACCAAGGGCTCCTGCAAGTGGAACCATAGCTGAATAATTCCATCGGATTGTTTCCATAAGGCTCAAGAGAGAAAGCATGACCAGGGAAAAGGAATCCTTAATTATGTCTTAAAAATATGATCAAAAGCAGCGTTTAAGAAAAGTGTTTCCAGGGGAGAGCCGAGGATGGCACTCGTTTGTAACAAACCATTTCCCAAACTCCAGAGCCTGTGAGCTAAGCTGATACATGTTATCTGAGGCTAGGTACCAGGGTGACTCATTTTTTTCTCTTTCGTTTTTGGAAGTTATTATTTGAATGACTAAGGAGATGAAGCTGTGCCACGCAAAGGCCAGCCAGGTGTGGGTGCTCAGAGCCCTGCTTTGTGAACTGCCACAATATGTATGCTCTTTCCTTTTTTCCCTCTTCTCTTCTCTTTCTTTTCTTTCGTTTCTTACAGAAGCTGTGGCTTTGCCAGTTGACAGTCATGTGATTCAGATCCTTTTGAGTGAAGATGGGGCACAGGTTAGAGCTTGCAAGGTGAAGACAATGGAGCCTCCTCATCAGAGGTGGAGGAGGCTGTTATCAGATAAGTTATTAGGCAAATCAGAGAGATACAAGTCCTCTTGACAGCCTGCTGTCCAACTCGATTATTCAGTTAATCAAGGCCATGGACGTGAGAGCTGTGTTGCCCAGTCAGGCTCAAGCCAGTAAACTAATCCTCTGAACCACACCACCAAAGGCAGAAAGAAAGCACGGGCTTCCAACCCTTCTCTCTCCACCCAGGAGGTGTGCTAATGGTGACTTATTAGTAATTGTTGGCAGGCCTCCCAGGAAGACTGAGAACTTGCTAAATTCACTGGCATGTTTGGATACAGAAGATGAAAACTTCCAAGTCTAGAATCTAAAAAGGAAGAAATTGTGCGATTTGCTGAGGGCCTGATGACATCGTGGATCCATTGCCCAATGACTACACATTTTATGAAGTTCAAACCAAATATCTCAGCTGTTGATATAAGAGTTATTGGCGTAGTGACATTAGGGGGCAGGATGGGGACCTACCACTGGTGATAGATATCTGACCAAGTGATTTAACATTCAGAGCTGTGGTACCAGAGTCTCACAAACCAGAAATAGTTCCTCCTGCTGCTAACACTGTGAGGGACTTGGACAAAGGCATAACAAAGACCACAGCACTGAAAACTCGCTGCTGCCCACCAGCTCCACCTCATCTTCCCTGTAAGTCTCCTTTCCCTGTGCGCTGCTTCTGAAGACCTGAAGTGGAACAGAGATTAGGATGTATAAAACCAAACAGCAACAACAAAATCCTCCTTAGCAATAAAACATCCCTCCCTCCCTCCCTCCCTCCCCCCTCTCTCTCCCTCTCTCTCTCTCTCTCTCTCTGTGTGTGTGTGTGTGTGTGTGTGTGTGTGTGTGATTGCAGACAGGACACCACACCTGGCTGCTGAAACATCATCCCCATCTCCCTGTTCACTACTGTAAATGTGTTTCAGAGGAAATTTTTTTAAAATTGCCCTCTGTTTCCCAGAGGAAGAATCGTGTGGGGATGAATTATGTGCAGCTTGGTCACCGCGAGTGTGAGATCCCCCATGAGAAGAACTGCTCTGTTTCTCCTCCACAGGACGTCAGTCTTTGTCTGACTGCCATTCTCCAAGGCTGGAACTCAACTTTCAACCCGATGGCTTCCAGCTCTGTCACGTGGCTACTTCTAATACCAAGGAATAAAGATCCTCAAGCTTTAAATCGGCTACTCAGCCATAGAAGTTACTTAGGTGTTCAGTCCGATGCTGATGTGTATGTCTGGAGATTTGATGACTTCTGTTCTGGCTCCTTTTGTAAACACTTAGTGGACACCTATGTGCTGATCACCATGCTAGAGTCTTGTGTGTGACTTGGATTTGTGTGGTTCTAGAACAGAGAATTAGCAGAGAGGGTTCAATGATTAGTTTACAGGAAGGTTCCAGACAGCCAGGAAGGTGAAACAGAACACGGACTAGTAACAATGGCAAGTGTCCAGGCACAACGCTTTCATATAAATTCATTTCCTTCATTATTTTTCTGTTTCACTTTTCTGAGTTGTATTGATTTTATTAAGATATAATCCTAGACCATAATCTGTAGTCTTATTTAAATAGAAACTGGAATCAGAGAAGGGAAGAAAACATTACTGTAAAAACAAATTAGCGGCTCTGTGAGAGTCCATGCTTCGCTAATAATTAAACTCAAGTATGTTTTTAAGAGCAGATTGGAAAGAAGAAACATTTTGAGGTAAGGTCAGAGAGAGAGAAGCAAAGCTACAGGAGGGAATGAAGACACTCGGGAACATCATAAATAAACGTTCTGACATACAGTAAATACATTTCAGAGACATGGAGAATGTGAATCCTGAACCAAAATCTACTTTGGTGAATATCAAGAGGGTGAATCAGGGAGTTAGAGAAAGGATGGGAAAGATGAAAAGACCAGCAACGTTAATTTGGAAACAAGCCAGGCTCACTTAGTATAAGCTGAGAACTAACTGAAAGCACAGGAATTCAAGAAGGTGGCAGAGGAAGGCTTCCCGGCGCACAGGAGTGGAGACAAAACCAGGCAGGCTGTGCCGGAGGTAGCTCCAGGGGGAACATGACCTCTACATTGTCTTTAGGTAAAGACAAGTGGCAGATAGCCTGCTAACCAAAGATTCATGCTGCGCTTCTGTGCAGTCTAAAGTGTGATTCGCCAGGAAAACCACACTGAAAAAGAAAATATTGCTAGTTCAACATATGCTACATAATCTATTTTTAAAACTAAATATAATTATGTGATCCAGTCAAAACATGTTGATAAAAAAATCACACGAATATTACATTTGAATTTTAAATATGACTTTTTAAATTGTACCAAATGTCCAAAGTTTTATTTTTCTTTTTTAAATGTTTTAAATTGCAATAGAATTACATCACCTCCCCCTCCCCTTTCCCCCTGCAGCTTTTCCCAGTTCTAAACCTCCCCAGGCCCCCCCTCACTCTCAGATTGATAGCCTCTTTTCTTTAAACTGTATTTATCACACGCACGGCTGTGTGTTTGGGAAAATTTGTATCCACTCTACATGCTGCAAAGCAAAACAACAACAACAACAACAACAACAAAAAACCATCAGAATTTGTCATTGGTTGTTCTTCACCCAACAGAACTGCAGCTTACACTCCAATAGGGACAATATAAACTAGTTCATGCCTCTGTAGTATAATTAGAACATAACTGATTGGCCGAAAAGAAAGCCTCTTATTATCACAGAATGTGATGGAGAAAAAACTTTTAAATGGCTTTGCTTTTTCCCCCCTTTGTGCCATTTTTTATGGCATATTTTCACTTCCTACCCTTTCTTGGCAAAGAACAAGTCAGATTGCTGTTGTTAAACCAGACCAGACCAGAGTGTGTGCCCACGTAGACTTAATCCCAGAGTTGAGATTGCATGAGTTGTGAAAATACCTTTAAATAACTATATTTTGGCAGAGTTTTATATTTTAAATGCACTGTGTACTCAATAAAAAAAGAGAAATATAGAAACTGCTTGAAGGTCGAAAATATGTAATAAATAAAATATCTACCAACGTTTCTTCACCTTTTGGAGGCTAGATTCTAAAGATATTTTTATTATTATCTCTTTGTTTATCTTATGCATGTGTCAATGTGTGTATGCAGGTGTGCACAAGTGTCAGGGAGCAAGCATGGAGGTCAAAGGACAAGCTGGGGAGCAGGTTCTCTTCCACACCAGATTCCACTGACGGAGCCTAGGTCACCAGGCTGGGCAGCAAGGGCCTTCGCCCGCCAGGCTGTCTCACCAGCCCTTAAGCTTTTTTGTGAATCAAAGCTGACACCGAAAACCTGGTGTAAGCTATAGCTTCTTCTCCCCAGAATAAAAACCCTCATGCATGTATGTATGCACACATGTATGCACACATGTATGTATGCACACATGTATGCATACATGTATGTATGCATGTTTGTAAATATGCATGCATGCATATAACATTTTGCCTAAAGTCTCACAGTTTATGGGAGGACCCACCAAGGTCCACAGACTCTGGCTTAAGGACACCTGTAAATCAACCTACGCTCGTTTTGGCAAGAAGGAGAACTTAACAGAACGCATGGCTACTGAAGCTTCCATTCTCAGAGCACACATCTGAAAGGAATTTTTTTTTTTTAAATCTCCTTTTCTCAAACAGAAAAAAAAAAGAAGGAAAGAAAGAAAGAAAACTTTGGCTCATTTATCTCTCCTGTTTAGCCTTAAAATGAAGACCAATTTCCTTTGGGTCAGACCCCAAACTCTTGGTGTCTTGACTTTCTAAATGCTTGACAACTATAGACACTTTAATGAAACCCAAATGGGAGAAATTCAACACTTCGTCCTGATGCTCCCTACAGATGTTCTTAATAAGGATCCTGGAGACGTCCTTAGAAGGCAGGCTTCACACGTCAGCCAGGGCAGAGAATTCCTCGGAGAATGAAGATAACAGGTAATTCTGGAGCGTTCCTGAACCAATCAGTACTGAGCGCTGCCAACCTCTCCCTGCAATCAGATTTGTGAGGGAGCATGTGGGGCAGAGGGGTGAGCTATGGTGGGGACATGTGGGGTGCAGGGTGAGCTGTAGTGGAGACATGTGGGGTGCAGTGGTGATCTATAGTGGGGACATGTGGGGTGCAGGGGTGAGCTATAGTGGGGACATGTGGGGTGCAGGGTGAGCTGTAGTGGGGACATGTGGGGTGCAGGGTGAGCTCTATAAATGGACTCCAGAGTGGTGGAATTATGGCCACACTGCATTCTGCAGTTATATATTTAAATTTGTCTTGGAATATATCTCCTATAAGAATTTTTATTATAGGCCAGCAAGATGGCTCAGCAGCTAAAGGAACTGGCCCCAAGTTTGCTGGCCTCAGCTCAATCTTGAGGCCCACATGGTGGGAGGACAGACCTGATTCCTGTAAACTGTCCCCTAGTCTACTCACATAGGTACTAAAAAGGGTTTTGTGTGTGTGTGTGTGTGTGTGTGTGTGTGTGTGTGTGTGTTTCTTTAAAGAATTTTATTTCTGCCGAGCGGTGGTGGTGAATGTCTTTAATCCCGGCTCCCAGGAGGCAGAGGCAGGCAGATCTCTGTGAGTTCGAGGCCAGCCTGGTCTACAGAGTGAGTTCCAGGTCAGTCAAGGCTACACAGAGAAACCCTGTCTCGAAAAACCAAAACAAAAAGAATGTTATTTCTACAAGTGACCATTTCTTTACTAATGGGCTTGGGGAGGAGCCCAAATTCTCATCTTCAGACATCATCACAATGGAAAGATTGTTCTAGTAGACAGACGTAAAGACATTTAGTGCAAACTCTGAGAAAACTGGAGTCACCACGCCATTGAGTGGGTTGGCTCAACGTGGGCCTTTTTTCTTATCTTTTTCCTTTCCTTACTTGCCAGTTGTGGGTGACATCTCACCTGAAATCCGTCTGCAGGTTTAGACTAGAGCGGTCCCAGTTTGGGAGATGATTACCCTACACATTCTTCGCACCCCTCTGGAGGGGGACATTTGCACACTTAGGTTAACACACAAGCGACGCTAAGCCTTTTAACCAACGGACCTTCAACTTTGAGAATGAAAAGACATAGTCAACTTATCTAAGAAGACATAAGTGCTCGTTTCCCTACAGTACCCAGTGGGAATGTGGACAATTAACCTGAGAAATGAGACCAGAGGGACACATACTCAAGATTTTGAATTAAATTAGAGTTCTGAATGTTGACGCAGAACCTGTCACTCAGGTTACTTCCGGAACTTTTGGCACGGGGTCCCATTCCCCTTCCTGTTCACCCATAAAATGAGGATAATGGTGACCTAACTAATAAGAAGGTTGTGTAAATTTAACGTCTTGTTCAAAATGTTCCAATTACTTACCACTATTTAGTTAGGTTTAAGTGAACTAGCTTATGCCATTACAGTGATTAATTGAGAGGGTGCTCAGAGGTGGGAAATAGAAGTCTGTGGAGAAGGTGGAGATGGAAGGTTCTATAAATGGTTTGCATCTTGAAATAGATCGTGTAATTTTTCTGTTCCTCCACTTTGGCATCCTCAGATGAAGTAAAATTCTCTTTGTAGTCACATTTAGTTTCCTCTTCTTCCTTCTCCTCCTCCTCCTTCTTAAATCTAGTCTCTCTGGTATAAAACAAGTTCCAAGTGCACAGACATTACCTCTGGCACACCAGCATATCACTAAAACCACTGAATAATTTCTTATTAAACATCCAATAAGAGACATTTCCCAAAAGTCTTTTCAGTTCTAATGGCTGATTCTTCTTTGGAAAATGACTTTGTGGGAAAGGGCAGGAGGTGGATTGGGAAATGGCCCAAGTAACATGGCGGCCTGAGTCCTGAGTTTAGATCCCTAGAACCCCCCCCCCCCCAAATTAACAAGGCATGGCAGCCCCATCTGTCCTGCCAATTCAGAGGAAGCTGAGACAGAAGAGAACCACCTAGATCTGGGTTTAGTGAGAAACACTGTCTCAAAAAATAAGATGGGGAGCCTTGAAGAAGACACCTGAAGCCAGCTTCCAGCCTTCACACATGCACAGCCTATGAGCGTGAGTGTGCCCGAGCATGCGCACATGTGTGCACACACACGCATGCGCACAAACCACATGTATATATGAGCCACGGCAGAGTGCTTGTCTAGGTTATGGGTGGCCCTGGATTTGACCCAAGCACAGAGAAAGAGGTAGTTTATAGAATTTCCAACAACCTAGCAAAGTACACAGGAGAATTAAAATACAATACCGCTATCGCTCAGTTTTGCCAATCTTTCTGTATTTGCTTCAGATATCTTTCAAAGAAAAAATACCACAAATATTAAGTCCCCAGTCAATATTTACTAGTTCTTAATTTCCTTCCTCTTTCTCCTTAGTTATAACCATTGTCCAGTCTTTGGTGTTCACTGTTTCCAAGAACATTTTATATTTTCATTATGTTTATATAAACTACATGTCCTCAGATTACAAATGATGTGTGCCTACCATCCCACAACTTGCTTTTTAACATATAACATTAGTGCTTAACACACAGTGTGAATCTGATCCTTTTAGTATTATTGGCTACTCTCTGTGTGAATATGATTTTTCTTCATTCTCCTGTTACTGGATATTTGTTCTTTTGAGTTTTAATAAATGAGAGGTGTGGATTTTTATCAATGGTAGAGTCTTTGCTTCACCCCTCAGCAGAATTCCCCACAATACACACACACATGCGAACACCACACACACACGCACACACACATGCGTGCAATACACATGATGCAAACACACACATGCATGGACACACAGGCACACACACACATGCACGCATGCATGCACACACAAGCAAGCCTCTGTGAATGTATCAGAGGACATCCTTTTCCCTATCTCCTTCCTCTGGAGCTTCTCTCATGGGCCCACTGCACTGAAGGACTGTATTTCCGATTTCACTCGTCTAGGGCACGGGATCTGAACACTTGCTTGTATTATTTTTGAAATGGGTCATCAGATTATTTGTACTTTTTCTTTTTTGGCCTAACAGGAAACAAAGAGTTAATCAAGTCTTAATAAGATTGTCATTTTTCTCCTTTACCATCTCTAGGGCCGTAGAGGCGGCAGGATCCCTTTGGAAGTAAAGACGATTATAGCACAAGGAGCTTTTAGATGGCCCTAGATCAGAACCACACAACACCATGGCCGTGTCCTGTCTTCACGTTGCCGTATTTACAACACAACGCGGTCAGAGTCCCATGTTGAGAAAACAGGGCCATGTGGGGAGCCCGTTGGAGGCCTGCGAATAAGCCCCTTACAGAGTTGTGAGTCTTTGCGACTCAAGTCACAAAGAAATAAATAGTTTTAGGACGGAGAAACACTGGTTATTTTAGAACAAGATAATGGGAAGTGACCAGTTCTGATCCATCACACCACTACACATTCTATGCTGTCCTTGCACAAGCGAGACAACTCTCCGTTTAGCTGGCATCTCAAACGATGGAACTTGTGCAATCATGAGTCTTCTGTTTCAGATGATCTACTTGGAAGATAGATCGTGCCAAAATTTTCCCAGTCTTGGTCTCTACAATGAAATGATTACTGTTTCCCCACACAATAAAAATTAAAATAGAATAAAGGATAGAGAAGCCCTTGCGCCGCCCATCTATTGGGTGCAGCTTCTCTGCTCCTGCCTTCGTTTTCTTCTTTGGATAAAGGATAGAGAGCATGGCGGTAGGCTTCTCGGGGAAGTTTAGGTTGGTGAAGAGGCAGGCGTTATTACATTCTCTCTCGCCAGTGATCCGTAGATAATGGGTCACCAGGGGATTTAAGAACTGTATCTTTAGTTCTTGCCAGGGAGGTAGAGCAAGGTGCACTGACCCGGACCAGAATGTGACAGCCTCGAAGAATCCTCAGAGCCCTTCAGGCTGTCTCCCAGGTGAAGATCAGGGACGAAAGGCTGCCAGTCAAGGGCACATTCTGTAAATAATTTCAGTAACAGAAGTATTTTTTCTATTTCTCTGTTTCAGATTCTTAAGAAGCAGTCTTTAGATCTAAAAGTGTTTTGTTTTCTCCTGAAACCGTTAGAATCAGATTTATGTCTTCTGATCTCAGAGGGTGTTTCTGTTTAAGAAAGGGAAGCAATTTACAAAATAGCATGACTCCTCTCTCTCTCTCTCTCTCTCTCTCTCTCTCTCTCTCTCTCTCTCTCTCTCTCTCTCGTGTGTGTATGTGTGTGTGTGCAAGCACACACAATCTGCTTATCCATAGCAAAACGTGCGTGAAGACATGTTCAGCACTCACAGTGATCTCTCTCAGGAATAGAATTAAGATGATCCATTTGCAGGGCAGAGGTGATGGTCGATTTTTAAAACTTACATATATACATATATGTTAACATATAAACTATCACATATATACTATGTGAGATTTTTTTTACAACAAATGTGTTGTTTTAATCACCTAATAATAAACACACTTACTTTTCAGTGTGAACGCATGACTTTTGGCCAATTACCTCCTGTAGATTCTCTACAGCATCAATAATTCTGTGAAAACAAAAGTTCTAAGGTCCTCTTTTTTTTTATTGAACTAAAATTCTGATGTGCTAGAGCTGGTGTGGTTCCTTATTTCCTGCTTCCCGTGACATCCACGACACCCTGTCTTAAGTAGCACGTAGGTGTTTCTCAGTGAGAAGCCTAAGTCTTCCAAACTAGAGTCACTAAGTCTCATAGTGTAAATTCCTGTTTTACAGACGAGACACCAGGCCTCTGGCCAGAAGTCGGGCCTTGCCAGTCCTGCAGCTCTATCTCCTGCTCCAAGAATTCAGTGTGTTGTTAATACTTTTTTAAAAAAAAAATCTGAAAATCAATTTAAATTAATTCTTAGTTTAAAACTACCACACACTCCTACCTCAGTCTATAAAGTATTTCTACAGCAAACTAATATCCTTCATATAAATGTGGAAACAGGAGGCAGTCAATAACAATATTTCCCCCAAACAGACTGAAAACAAGATGACTTTTACTCTGTGACCTCTGCTCCTCCCCACCTTCCACCCTATTTCTCCTTCGTCTCCTTATTCCATTTTCACCTCTTTAAACTAGAGAGCAGATGGAGAAGACAAACAATGAAGAAATAAGATATCAAAGCCAAAAATGTCTACTGATAAAAAGAGACGCGTGAATGAGGAGTGGACCGCGGAAGGGCAGCAGGCCTGGGGCGAGGGAGACTAGGCTTCAAGGCCAGGGAGTGAGGAGGGAGGAGGTGGAGGCTGTTTTGTGTTTATTACTAAGGTAAGCTCAGAGTAAATGGCTGATGGAGAAGATAAAGGGAGTGTTGGTGTCAAAGGCTAACTCAGAAGTCCCGTGGCTCTAATACACAGAAGAACTACCTGAAGTGTTTGTTTAAAATAGAGACCTTAGAGTCTTTATCACCAGGAATTCCAGCTCACCCAAGGGGTTGGGGAGGGCTCAGGAAAAAAAGGCCCTTGGAAACTTGAATGGCAGGGATACCTTGAAGAAGGATGGCTGCTCTCAAAAGGGAGAAAACCAGAACCAGGATGAAGAAATCTAGAGGATAGGAAAAGGAATTCTGAGTGGAACTCAAGGAGGAAAGGAAACTAGAAAGTAAACAGACAACAAAGGGAAGACAGCAGGTCGGAGAGAGGTTTATGGGTGGGCTAGAAAGACAAGCAGCAACCAAGTCAGAGGCAACAAACCAAGATAAAGAACAAATACATTCAGCACATTAAGGCCTTATTTTGAAGTTTAAAATATTTTGTATTACATTTTTCTTTAAGACAAAGAAACAAACAAACATGACTTTTGAAAGAGAGTTAAAAAAGAAAAGAAAAGAAAAGAAAAGAGAGTTGAGCCTGAATCTATTTCTTAGGAATCTCTGCTACTAACATTCTTGGTGTGTTTTAGTCTTTCTGCTTAGTTTTTGCAAGGTTGCTTTAGTTTTATATCATTGAAATAAACAGGTATATGTGATTTATCCTGCCTTTGGCATGACATCAGCATCTTCTAGCATAAGATTTTCAGAAGTTTCATTTGTTATTGCTGCTGCAGCAGCTGGTGGTGGTGGTGGTGGTGGCGGTGGTGTGTGTGTCCTTTGTGTGCAGGCAAATGTGGAGGCCAGAGGTCAAGGTCAGAAACTGCTCCTTAGGAGCTGTCCACCTTGTATTTTGAGACCTGTGTCTGTCTCTGCAGCACTGGGATTGGGAGTGAGTTCATCACATGGGGCTTTTTAAGTACATGCTGTGGCTTGAACTCAAACTTGCAGGGCAAGCAGTTTCCTGGCTGAGGCATCCCCACAGCCCTTGGGAACTTCATTTCTAACACCTGCCTCCTGCTCATGGTAGCCTGCTTTCCTAGCTGTGTTTTTCTTCAGTAGTCCTGGGCTTCCGGGAGGCCCTAGTGGTGTGACTTTATGTAGCCTTCATCTTTCATGTTATAGTGTTCTTCTTCTTCTTAGTGGTTGGCTGAAGAGCAGGAAGACAGCTCGCTTTTTCAGACAAGAAGAGAAAGGGCAGGTGGATTGTGTGAGAGACTCTTAATTCTTAAACAAGAAGCACAAGGAAGAGATCTTCTTTTTCTGCCTATGGAATTTGTCTGATGAGGAAACAATGGGCGGCTGGTGCTCGAAGCTGCTGCAGCCATCTTGTGGCCATGCAGGGAGCCCCAGTCCACAGAGTAAAGAGGGAAGAGCGGAGTAGTAACAACTGGGCCCAAATGATCTTGTCACCTCAGTGAATTACAAATCCCTAGGCCCTATCTCAAAACATCTTATCAAATAGAAGAAGAATTCTCTATTGCTGCAGCTCCTACTAGTTACATTTTCTGTTTCTTTCATTAAAATCATCCTAACAGATATGGCTTAATTTACTTACTTTTTTTGGGGGGGAGGTTAGGTTTTAAAAGTTAACAATTTTTCTAAAACTTGTTTTGGGTTGTTTCAATCGAGAAAAATCACACAGCTTAGATAATAAGGTAATTTGTGTGGGTGCAGGCAACAAGCAATAAAAAACGAAGAAAAGAAACAAGAATGAACTTGAATTATCTCGGGTCATCAGTGCTGAGTCATTCTGCATCTCCACCCCCTTTATTGCTCACTGCTGTCACCAGCAGTAGCTATCGATGTCAAGTGACATGTTAGGAGGGAAGCGTTGAGAAACACGGTCTCAACCTAACACACTCGCGGCACACAAGTGTTTGCAATGTCCTACGCGGTTTCGGCAATTTGTTCTCTTTCCTTGTTACAGTAATATTGAAATTATATGGTGATAAGAAAAGCAACTCATTCCATACTGATATCAGGATTTTCTGTTGTTTCTACATAGTGTTAAATCTAGATATGCCCTCACCTGTGTTGACAGTCCTCCGTTTCCCAAGCACCTCCCGGGAGCCAGCCGCCCATCCAGAGCTGAGACAGCTGTCTAACCAAGTGTTTAAGTGAAGAGGCTCACATGCGCTTACTAACTGACAAACTGAAGGGATTTCCAGCATTGTTTTTTTTTTTTTTATTTCAACAGCAGAGGTAATTGTGCCTATTTATAATTTTAGACCGAATTTGCTTTTAAAATGTGTACTTGTCTTGGAGTTAGATTTTGGGAAGTTTTTCTCTTATACAATGATATATAGCAAAGTAATGTTAATTACTACAGTAATAAAGAGCTTGGGCTGCAATGACCTGCATTTCAAGCTGAATGCCATAAGAGCACCTAACACTCACTCTCGTAATTCCAAGCAGGCCTTCGGTTACGATGTAATTAGTGTTCAGAAATGTCCCTCAGCTCTCACACACAGAGGACAAGGTGATATTACAGTCACAACTCAATGGTCATCTGTAGCTGCTGCCCATTATTTTTTTCTGCACTGTGGTTATGATTGGTGTGATCTTTCCTCTGCCAACTTCTTTGCCAAGGCAATTGATTCATAGCTGACAATAGAGGGTGTAAGGAAACACAGGTTAATCTGAAACGTGGATAATGACTCTTCTCTGAACTAAAGAAACAAAAAAACAAAACAAAACAAACAAACAAAAACCCAGCAGCTCTATTTCCCAAGACACAAGATCTGCCTTATCCTTATAATGTCTTAGAGGAGTGTCTCACACAGACTCAATTTCCCGCATACTTAAGCATAGAGGAGAAAAGCCCTCAGAGTTTGGAGAGGAATCAACTATTCAGAATTTTACCTGGAACCGTGAAAATTGTGTGGAGGTCACAGAGCATGGTCCTGTCTAAGCCTAAGTGACTACTGGATTTAAGAGCTTTTAAATTAAGCTCTATCACACAGATTTTTTAAATTAGTAGAGAAGTCAAGAGTCCTAAAATGTACCACTAGATGCATCAAGACAGAAACATAACGAAAACCAGGTTGGGTGTGTTGGCCCACACCTGCTATCCCAGGACTCAGGAGGCTGAGGTAGAAGGATCAAAGCCTGTTTGGGCTACAAAGGTAAGTTCCTGGCCAGCTTGAGCTCCAATGGAAACCCTTGTCTCTAAAACAACAGCAAAAATTAGAACAAAAAGCA
Source organism: Arvicola amphibius (assembly GCF_903992535.2). NCBI lineage: Eukaryota > Metazoa > Chordata > Mammalia > Rodentia > Cricetidae > Arvicola > Arvicola amphibius. Next base: position 1,981,320 of record NC_052055.2, on the reverse strand, counting down.
GGAGCAACTGTCACAAATCTTGGCAACGGAAAAGCCCATAGCAAACACTAGCTAAGTGAGGGAATAAGGAAATAAAGTGGAGGAGAATTGACCTTGACTTTGAAATGGTGTGTGAGCTAGAAGAGGAACTGCCCACTCGGCTTTCCTGGGGCTTCCTCTTTCACTTAGGAGCCTTAATTGACCAACTACAGTAAAAGGAAGGAACCATAAGGTGGCCATATCAATCTACAGATCTGTGGGGGGACCTCCAGAATGTGCCTGCAGGTTGGCAGTGGGCAAGGGTCATGCTTTTATAATCCGTATTGACCTCTGTGCAGTGGAACTGGGACACTTGTAGTATGTAGGGGTGGGTGGGGTTGTGAGTCTGACCACATGGAAAAAGCCTGAAAGATTGGGGGGGGGGAGTGTCTCTAGGGACAGTCGATGCTAATCCTGCCCTGAAGTATTCAGATCTTCCAAGTCAAGGCAGGCAGAAGCTTGAGAGCAGGGTTAGGGGAGGTCACAGAGTTAATTCTGTACAAACAGAAGAAAATAAACAGACATTTAATTCCTTTAAACACATACATCACTTCTTGCCTGACCCTTCCTAGTGAAGGCTCTGAACTGTCTTCTTTCTGGGGATGTATTTGTGCTGTGTCCCATATACATGCAGGTAAGAAGACTCTTCTAGAGAACCAAACCTCTGAGAGGTGACTTTCATCTTAAGAGCATGGTAACAGATGAATCTAAAAGGCATTGAAACCCCCTGGGAAATTATATCAAAAACACACTGGTGGGAAATTTCAAATCTTATCTACAAATTCCCATCCTAAGCTATCAAGCAAAGGACTTGTTGCTTGATATCCCCTGAAGGTTAAACAAGTCATCCTTGCACAAATAATACAGTTCTTAAAAGAAATCTGACACGGCCTAATTCAGCCTATTATTCAGTATTAAACTATTTATGAGTGCCTACTGGGCCACTGGGCCATCAGTTCCAGGGATGTTCTCTAAATGGAGTTATTTTCCTTTCATTTTCCACAATCCTGCTGTCCCCCTCCACCCCAATCCTAGTGACTTCAGGACTGCCGCTGTCCTGGTGTCCCATGCTCCAGGACCTCTTGGGAATGGTTGACAGGCTTTAGAAGGCTATCAGGAATCTACTGCAAGCTCTCTACCAGGAGTAGCATACACTTGACATTTTCCCAAGGGCAGAACTTGGCCAGTGACCTCACTCACTCTGCTTTGAGGAGAAATCCTAACCTTCTGACAGAATTGATCTCCACCCTTGGAAAGAAATATTGTGTGCAAACACAACTGAGTGGTTTCTCCTTTCTCCTCTTCCCCCATCCTCCCATCCTCTGTATCTTCCTGTTCTGCAGGAGGACTGATTTTACGCTCATCCCCTGAAGGCAGGATAAAGTCTGTGTTTATAGCGAGAAATCACGGTGTTCAAAGTCTAATAGTAGGAGCAGTTGCCCACCATAAACTCCGACTACAGGTCAAGGACTTCCAGAACACGAAGCTCCTCTCTCTCCTCTAGTTGTACGCCTCTTGCCATCAAAGTCTTCCAAGGGTATAACATGAACAGTGTGTTATCAACAATGGTTACTATAGTATACTTACCTGAAGGAATAAACTTAATAAACACAGAGACTAGAATAAACAAGACTAAGACCCCCAAAGTTATTCAATTTTATATATTTGAAAGAAAGAGACCAGGCACGATCCCATTCCAAAATGCCACAGTACTAAAAGGGAAATGCTCAAATTTTATTAAGAGAACTGGAAGTCCTGTTTTTAAAACTCAGGAATAAAGAGCGCCCTTCCCGTTGAATTTTCAGGGGTTGCCCGCTCTTCTGGAGCCCACCCCCGAAAACAGACGTTGACTAGCAGCATGCAGACACATCTTGGCATTGAAACAAGAAAAGTTTTATTTTGAAAATACAGTCTTTAAAGATAAATTTGGTTTCCATTTTCCATGTCTAGGTGCATCCAACAAGATACAAAAACAAACAAAAACAGGACGAAGACCCACGACATTATGTACAGAGCTCTAAAATGAGCCGTGAATATCTACAAGGATCTAGTATATGCTGGTTGCAAAGGGGGGGGGGTGGCTTTCTAGAGAGTTCTCAGTCCTCCGGAAGAACAGTTAAGGCGTTGGAGCTGCAGGTGCGGCTACAGCCGGGGAAGAGCTGGGGTCAGTAGGGGTGGGGGTGGGGGTGGGCCCCTCGGGTGGGAGGCGAGGAGAAGGGTCTGGGGGAGGAAGCCGCGGCCGCACAGGACGGATCCTGGGCTTCGCTAGAAGTTCTGCCGCGGGGTGTGAGTCAGGCTGTGCCGCCGCAGATCACAGTTTCGCCTGAACACTTTGCCGCACCGCTCGCAGCTGTAGGGCTTGATGTCTGTATGGGTGAGAAGGTGAGTTTTCAGATTACTTCTCTGATTAAAGGTTCTTCCACATGTGGGGCATTTGTGTGGAGATTCCTGTTCAGATGTGAAGCAAGGCAAAGGATTAATCCTTCACACCACCACGGGCACCCTCCTCAACAGTTTCTGTCTCCTCAGTACCAAGCTTTAACATAACAAGCGCGACAACAAAAGAGGGGACCTGCAGGGACAGATCTGGGCTCCTAATCCGCCAATCGGGAAACACACACGTGCAGGCGCCCGCAGAGGCCCGATCGCACTGATAAGACCACCTCGGTGGGCCCCGTATTTCATCGCCACGTCAAGGGCAGGAAGGGGGGGGGGGGCAATCCGCTCCTAAGGAACTGCATTCTCCCGGGGAATGAAGCTCCTCTTTGCTGGAAAATTAAACTATTCCTCAACGTCCTGAAAGCTACAAATTACGAGGCCCCTGGGAAAGAGAGCATATGGGATTTCACCATGGCTCCATTGTCAAAATTACCTTTATTTCCTCCCAAACACGGAAGTTTTAAACGCATAGCAGATGGGATAAAAAAAAAGTATAAAACTAACATTAGGATTTATTTTAAATCAGCTGGCCTGTTCGTTAAGAAAAATTCTTTGTTATGTAATATTAATTTTATATTTTAAAAAATAAGTGTTGTTCCCCCACTAGAAAGCTAATTTAAAAAGAGCTTTAAGAAACAGACCCTGCCTTGGACACTTTTTGTAAAGCCTTAATGATAAAAGCGAACCATTCTTTTAAAGGAAGGAAATGAACTTACCTGCATATGTAAAGTTTTGTGGACTGCGAGAGTTCTAGACTGGCAAAATCCTTTCCCACACTCCTGACATTTGAAGGGCTTTTCTTTGGAATGGATATACCTGAAAATCAATACAAGGTTTCATTGAAACGATCACCCCGGTGGCTTAGGATTTGCTTTCCACAGTTATTCCAACGAAATTTTGAGAGGGCAAAGGAAGCAGAATGTCTATTATTTATGTTGTTTTTAGACTTTCTGTGAAATTCTGTTTATAGTTAACCTCAACTAACAGATTCTTGGAAACATTCACGGGCGGTCTGGTTTTATCTACACTTGACCGCCCTCTCTTGACCGCCCTCTCTGGCGTATTTCTGGAGTTCGTTCGAAAAGCGGCTCCAAGAGCCATTCTAGGCCTTCAGGCTTTTCCCTGGGATTTAACCTGGCCAAACCAAGACGAAAGGCGAGGCTGGGTGGGTGTGGGGGCGCCGATTTTGCGAATCACTTCACAGCCTCGAGGACCGATTCGAAGTCCCACCTTAGAAGACACAAATAAATGTCGGCGAAACCTCCACACCCCCTACCATGGGAATTATTTTAACCCGCTGTCCTCTACTAATCCAGGGTGTGAGGATGGCTGCAGCTGTTTCTAAAGACGGTGACCTCAAGACCCCCTCAATGAATAAGAAACTCTGTGGACCGCTCTAGGGTACTCGGGAAGGTGGGAGGGGGGATTCAATAGATTTTCCGGAAACGACTCCACAGCAGCCAAAATCTGCACCCTTCCACCCGCCCATCCAACTGGGAAGGACTCCGGGGTCCCGAGGCCTTTTCACCCCTCACTCAGTACCGAGGCAGACTCAGAGGAGGTAGAATTACTGGCTCCTAGGCCAAGGCCAAGCTACCAGATTTTTCATGCTCTAGGACCGCGGAAGAATTAGCGGCTGCAGGCTGGGGGTGGGGGTGGGAGATCACTGAAGCTGGCTTTAGAAGGGTTTTGGATTTTAGTGACATCTATGTTTATCATGACATTTTCTGGGCAAATTCACCTTCCCGTAGTTCCCCTCTCACCTGTGATCCCGTAGGTGATCTTGCCTCCGAAATGCCTTGTGGCAGATGTCACACGTGTACGGCCTCTCGTCCGTGTGGGTCCTCTCGTGAATGAGCAAATTGTAGGATTTGGTAAAGTGTCTGCCGCAAAACTTGCAGATAAACTCCTTTTTCGTTTTGGAGGGCAATCTCCCTCGGGAGGGTTTTCTGTCCGGAGTCAGTTTACTGAGGCCCGAGATGGGGCTGCCCAGCCCGGGGCTCAGCTTGCTCAGGTCTCCCATTTTAGGGGGATCTTCTTGTGTGGCAGCCACCGCCAAGTTGGCAAAGTCAAAACGGGGCCGGTCTTTGTGAAGGGCCGGGAGGACGTGGGCAATGGCTCCCTGCTTGGGGTGGAACAGGTGAGTGGCGAAGGGCAGTGCGGGGAAGGGGAAGCGAGCGTCCATGAGGCTCTGCGCAGCGGCCATCTCCGTGATGGTGGAGCGCGTGATCTCGTGCATGTTGGGGTACCCCAGCGTCCAGTGGTTCATGTGCATAGTCTGCACAGCGCTGAGCCCGTACAGGCCCTGAAGGTGATCCACCGCGGCGGGGAAGGTGTTCACTGCCTGCAGGAAGGAGTAATTGGTGAGCTGCAGCGATGGGTGAAGTGGGATGGGCGCTGGCAGGGCCTTGCTCCCCATCTTCCTGACGGCTCCGGAGGGGTGCAGGAAGCCGCCCCCTTCTTCCAGGTCTCAGAGGCCGGCGGGCGTAAGAGAAAGGAAAAAGAAACAGCAGCACGCAGAGGGAGCCCTAAAAATGTCCAGGGGAGAGAGGGAGACACCATGATTATTATCCAGTCCTTAGACGACCGCGCAGGTCACGTCTTCTAAGTTCCCTTCTCCTAAGTCTCCAGGACCTCGAGACATCGAGAGACCAGAGGCCTGGCAGCAAGTGGCCCCTCTGGCGAGCGGGTGGTAGGAAGATCGGATTACGAGAGAGGGGACACCGCCAGGGGAAAGGCAGACGGAGGACTTGGGCGCTGTCACAGCCTGGACCTCAGTCACCCTCATCCTCTTAGGAGAGGAAATCAGGAGGGCTCAGAGATCAAGGCCCAAAGGCCGGCGAGTCAGCTGCTGTCGCTCGGAGAAGCGTGCCAGCTCCCTGGTACACCGTAGGTCGTAGCTCCGATCCGGCCCAAGAGGCCTGGTTCGATCCACCTGCGTGGATTCTTCCCACGCTGTGCCGCACTCAGGTAGCCTCTCCCGCGCTTACCCGGGGCATTTCGTCCTACCCGGCCCTAGCAGGACTCGGCCTCGCCCCGCGCTGACCTCGCTGGCTTTCTTTTTCCTTCCTCTGCCTTAGTCCCATTTATCAGCACTGACGGGCCCGCAGGAAAGAAAAGTGACACCTCGGGGGGCTGGGTTCGGCCTGGACTCACCCCTTCTCCTCCTCAGGGGCTGCCTCGCCTCCCACCCCCTACCAAGATCCCTTCCAGATGGTTCAGACTGAAGACTCCTGGTTGGAGTGAGGACACAGAACGTTTCTGAGGCCCGAACCTCTTTTCCCAGACTGAGCGCCAGACTCTCGGAAGAAGGGGGCTGCTTCCTGATCTGGCACCCTCAGGAGGCGGGGGCGGGGGTAGGGGGAGCGTTCTGGAGGAGGCCAAGGAAGAGCAGTAGGGGATCCCTGCATTTTGAGAGTCTTGGAGTGTGTGTGGCCTGCTGGCGTCCACACTGGGCAGCCCAGGTCTCCTGGAGTACCTCACCTGCGTTCACAGTGGACCCATAGGGTCCCACAGCCAATTCCCTTTTGCAAGCTGGTTTTGCCAGCACAGCCAAGGGTGGCCTCCCAGGGGCAGGGTTTGGAGCAAGCAAGGAAGCAAGCCCGCCAAATGCTAACCCCCAACACCTGAGGTTTGGGACTGGGCAGGAGGGTGAAGGGGTCTGCCCAGCTCTCCCAGTCCTCCGAAGCCTTACTGCTTGCGGACTTTTCTTCCCCAGCGCGTTTATGAAGTGGTGCTTGGGACTGTATCTGCCAGCAGTTTAGGGGCTGCGCCAATGACAGAGGGCTCTGGCAAGGCTGAAACTAGCTGCTTCCGTGGGCCCCCACCTTCCTCGGCTGTTTGGTACAGTCTGGAGACAGGAGATTATTAATGAACTGCTTCTGCCTGGTGGTATGCGGTCTGGGAGTTCAGGCCGGGAGTTTAATGAGAGGTGTGTAACAGTCAGAGGGTCTCAGTCAGACCATTCAACCGAAACTGTAAACTCCCATTAGTGATAGACTTTCCCACCGCACAAATCAGTGTTCACTTCTGTTCAGCCGCAACCTTCACACCCTCTCCTATGTGTGTGGGGGGCGGGGGAGGAAAATTCTGCCAACATCACTGATTATTTTCTCTTCAATTCAAAATAATAAATTTCATCTTTATTTTCTTCTCCGTGGGTAATGAGGGTTTTCCCCCCTAGTGTTGAAAAGCAGCCTCTCTCCTGAATAGAGAGGAAACCGAAATTATTATTTGGGTGTATTCCCAGACTAGATTTCTTAGAAATAAATACAAGAGGCAATGCACGATCCTCAGCATAGGCTGAGCAGGGCCAGGAAGGACTATTAACATTTATGATTTTTTTTTAAATTCTAAATGCTCTAAGTGAACTTTGCCGTAAAGGTCACACTCTTAATTCTGTCTGCAGAGACTTGAGCTCCACTCTCCTCTTCCCAATAACTTAAACTGCAGAAACAACACTTTTATCTTTTCTGTTGGTCCCAAATTGCCACTTCATAATACATAAGGTAGCTTTAATTTGCAAAGAAAGAGCAAGCCAGTAGGCCCTCTGAAACCCTTTTACAAACAGGAGTCCCCTAAACACCTACCAAATGCCGTTACCATAAGGAGCTATTGAGTTTAGGTTCCCATATTCCCGTTTAGTCGCTAGCAATGCCTTGTCAAACCATCGCTTAAGTGAACGCAGAGATCTAAGGTACTTTCGTTTTGTTGGGGTTAAATGCACACTCCATTTCAGGCACTAAATGCGGGGCCTCTGCCGCTGTCATTCCCCCACCAGCCTGGCTCCCACCACTGGCTACTTTTAATTTTGCAAGGAGAGAACCTTAAACCAAAAGTCACAAATGGTTCAAAGGAGATGAGGCTACATTTCTTCCATCCGTTTTCAATGGAATTCCCGGGCAGGTTGGACATTTCGTAACACTTAGTTTCACTGGCTGTCGGCAAGGGAGAATTGAACGTACTGATTTCAGGTTGGTGAAGCTTTAAAAACACCGGACAACACAGGATCTCTGGTAATTTGTCAAAGACTCTTCAACGTTTGGTAACAGTTGTGTTACATTGAATTATCTAAAAATAATACAGTTCAGGGTCATCCGCTAAACCCCGTGTGTTGAATTGAGTGAAATGACGGACGGGTGAACACGCTCGCTGAATTTCAGCTCGAATGCAACAGGATTGTATATAAATCAGAGAGCCCTAGTAGAAAGAAATCCAAAATCATGATGGGAGGGGGGAAGGACTTGATCAGGTGAAGGTGGGGGGCAGTCACAAAGTTCCTGCCCCTTCCCCGAGCCTCTGCCCTCCCAAGGAGTTAATTAAATTAGGAAGCCTTCCGCATAATCTTGGTTTGTCTCCGCTCCCTCTCTCCCCACTGTGTCATTTTCCTGTTCTGTTCAAGGCTGCAGTTTGTGGAGTCAGCTGCAGTTAGCTGTCTGCACCCAGTTTCGCTTCGGGACCAGTCAGCGCTCTTTTGTTCTCTGTTCACAGGTGGGCAGACCGATTCCGCGCTACTGCCTCCACAAACACCTCGTCCTCCCTTCTTCCTACAACCGCGGCTCCTTTCCCGGCTATTTCTACAACCCAAACGTCCTAGCCCCTGGAGAGCTTGCCTGCTGCCCTCTCGGCAAAGACGGGAGTGGAGCGAAAAGCACGAGGCCAGCACACGCTTGGGGGGAAAAAAAATCACCTATGACTGGACCCCTGTGAAATGTGCCTCTGGAGTCGCTGGCTTGACCGCACCGCGTGTCCCGGCCCTTCTGTGCTGTGAGCCGGGGCTGTGGTAGGACGCAGGGGTCCGGACTTTCTAGAGCAGGGGAAAAACGCCTCGGTTGATGGGGTTTGACTCCAAAATACGACGATCGGTCTTTTTATAAATCTTGCCGAAGGCGTAAATCTACCAAAACCAAACTAAGCGGCAGCACACAAAAGTTCGACTGGGTGTGTTTAGTCGAGAGTCGCGTGCGGGGGACAGAAGGAAGCAAGAACACGAGGCCCGGGACTGGGGTCCACGGGAGTGCTTTTCATTTTCTGAACTCGTGGCACTCCAGACAGAACCTGTGTGCCCTTGAACCCCCACATCCCTTCCTTCCTAGGACAACCACAGCCGGGTCCCGGAGACACTCACCGCCAGCGCGGAGGTCTGCCTGGCTGCAGCGCGGTTCAGACTAGGTCCCGGCAGCAGGGCTCACAGCTTAGAAAGGTCATGAAGTCCAAGTTGGGCGAACTTCTTTTTCGGCACGCAGTCCCGGGAACTGAGATCATGATCTGGGGGAGCGAAAGCGAGAGCGAATCGTGGTCTTCGTCGGTCCGTGGGAGCGGAATGTGTAAAAAGCGCGCGTGCTCTGGAGGAGGAGTGATCAGCGCTCGCCCAGACCGCGGTGCCTGGGCCACTTTCTCGCCGCTGACTGCGGGTAAAGTCGGAACCCGCAGCCCTGCAGGGCCATCACCCTCCGGGAGCGAGCGCGCTGAGCTCCTTCCCAGCCCGCGTCCCGCCCCAGGCTGCCCCTGGCCGGGAGTCCAAGGCTTTAGTAGCGGCCCCGCCTCCCCTCCCGGCGGGCGTCCTGCTGCGGAGCGGGCCGCAGCATCCAGGCTCCGCCTCCACGCCCGGCGCCCGCTAATGGTCCACTCTGTTTACTTGTGTTTGGATAGCAACTGAGTCTTAAAGGCGCAGGTTTGCTTGAGGTTTCCCAGTTAACCCAGACTCAGAGCCCAAGGTGACTCAATTCAAATCTCACACACAAAGACAACGCCCGTCCTCTCTCGTAGGACGACACTTTTCCTCACTCTGTGGGAAGCTCAACTTCTGGATCTTTGCTTTTCGGAGTCCTCAGGGAAGTCCAAAGGGCATTTTGCATTTTGTACTTTTACTTCGTTAGCTGGCCGGCTTCATTTCCACGTCTTAACACGTTTATATGACCATCTGTTTCGAAGGACCAAAACAATCAGTTTTACATTTTGTTTTCTAGCGTGTACCGCCCTTCCCCCAGTGTAAAATAGTTCCGTCCATACTTTTGGTCAATTATGGCTATATGTGTAGTCTGTTTTCTGTTTTCCTCTGCTGTTTTCAAAACGAAGTTTGTTTATGGAAGTGACAATTGACTAATTTCATAATTAGTGCCAAGACATGCGGAATGTTCCAGAAGAAATTTCTTCCAATATCTAAGCTTTAATCAGCTAACGTACATTTCATAAGCAGCTAACCAACTTGGTTAAAGTTGTGGGCATCTGCGATCCATTGGCAAACAATAAAGAGCCCATCTGGAATGGGTGAAGAACAATCATTTTTAAATTTTAGGAAAATACTATTCCAACGTCTCAAAACACGCATTATCTTCATTCTCAGCAAAAATTGAGTTCATTGTTCAGCTGCCAGGAAAACTAATCAAATTTGACGTGCACTGTTAGGCTTCCTAGCACCTCTAAAGGTTTAGTTACACTGTGAGTGTGTAAAGGAGAAGGGAGGAATTCCAGACCCTCTGGAATAGGGTGACAGGGAGTGACAGGATCCACAGCAAGCAGCTTCCTTTCAGACGCGATGCGCCTGAACAAAACTGAGCAAACCATCCTTGGTCCCAAACGAGTCACCCGAGGGCACTTACGTTAGTAGGTACTTGGAGGAGCATGGATCTTTTAAAGAAATTGTGCAATTCAAAATCGTTCCGCTAAAAGATGCTTTTCGGTCACCCTTCTCAAAGGACTGTGTGGGGAAGCGGTGGATTGTAAGCAGAACGCTAAGAGCCGTCAAAAGCTATGCGAGGAGGCAGGCTGGCGCTATGCAAACCGTCTTGTGAGAAGGTAAAAGCCTTTTTATTTTATTTTTGTCGACGTGAATATAAATTTTCGTTTCTTTGGTAAAACATAATTCAGGAGCGGCAGGTTCTTTTCCCCCCTGCTTTCCAGTTTTAAGTTCGCAAGGGTTACACAGTGAGCCTGTGGAGAGATAGAGAGAGAGAGAGACTCCGTGTTCGGTGTCCTGCGAGGCTTGACTACTTGAGAATAAATTTGATGAACACCATGGACGTAGGAGGCCGCTTCGGAGAGTTTGGAGGTTTAAAAACCCCTTTCCGAGTGGGTTCTATAGGGTGCTTTCATTTCAGCGCCTGGTCTTGAGCCTCAGCTCCCAGGATGCCTGCGGTTCCCTCTCCCCAACCACCTCATTCCTTCCACAGCCTTTCTCAATTTGGAGAACTGGAGGGAACTTTCTCTTCATTCAGATCTCCAGGACTTTTAAGCACCCGGTGGTGACCGGGGACTCTGCCTCCTGGCTCCTTTTCACTAAAGTGGAGGCAACCTCTCCAGCAGCAGGCTTCGCACCTTCACGCCCCGTGTGTATTGGGTACCGAACTGCCCGCTTTCCCCCCCCCCGGGGTAGACGCAATTAGCTGTACCCCCTTCCCCCAAAACCTCCGGAGCTAGGATGTTACTGCAAACACGTTTACCTCGTGCACCTCAGCCTCGTAAGAACTCTGGGCCAACTCAGCCCCAGCACTGAGGAGGCTAGAAAGGTAGGGAGGAGTCCGAGAGCTCGCACTTTTGAGCCGAGCAGCACTGCCTGGGGAGTCCCGGCTGCCTGCGAGCCCAGCAGCCGGGATGGGCAGGTGCAACCAGCCGAGCCTGCAGCCGAGCGCGACTCAGCACCGCCGCACCCCTTCAGGCTGCCCGGCGCTCACCTGGAACATTCAACGGAACTTCGGGGTGCTCAGACGGGGGCGGGGGGGGGAGGCGTAAGTGCTGGCTGGTGGGCATCTAGGGCGCACTCAGCGAGAGAGCCCGCCCACTAGTCGCTCATCAGCTCGACCTGCAAAACGCCAGATACAGAAAAACTGGCCCACCCGGCCACCAACGAGCTGTGGGGTCCTGGCGTGCAGAAGCCGAGGTCCCGGAGTCAGTCGCAGGCCAGCTGCGCCCCCAGGTCTGAGTCTCCATGGAGCTGCCCCAACTCCCTCCGGAGCTCAGCTGCCTGTTAACTTGGAAATTCTCGCGAATCGGGTCAGCTGCTGTCCTCGGGGCACTGGGCTTTCGACACCAGGGACGCTGGCGGGGAAATGGCTAACACACTGATCCGGAGCGGGCTGGGCGGTTGCAGCCCCAAACCCAGCAGCAACGTTTACGCTGTGGGAGGAAGCTTCGAGGCCTAGCGCAGGAAACTCAGAGGAGCCGGGAGCGGCGGTGGTGTACTGCCCCCAGCCCACCCAGGAGTCTGCGGGTGAAGTCAACAGGTGTCACTGCACGCTGCGAACATTCTAAATAACTTATACCGCTTTAAAAATCAAATTACGGAAAGCTTATCCTTTTTTTTTTTTTTTTCTAGAATCCCTCTGAGGGCCGGCTTCCCAGTCCCTGGCTTTCCCCCACACTGCTGAGCGGAGACCTTTTGTTGGGTTTTGCAGCAGCCAGTGCGTACTCTCCAGCCACAGAGCAGGGCAAGGAGAGCAAAGATGCTGGCACACCTTAGACGCGGAGGAGCTGAGGGTGCGGAGGTGGTTGCCAGTATTAAGAATTTCATCTTCTAAGAAAGTGTGGCTGGCCTCCGGCTCTCGGACGCAACAAGGTGGGAAAGCGCGGCTGCGGACTCTTAGCTCTGCAGTTCGCTAGAAGGGCCGCAGCGCCCCCTGGAGGCATAGGTCAAACACTTCGTGGAGTGGGCTCCAGGGTGTGAGTGTGCGGCCTCCAGCGATCTCTCTCACCTCTTGCTCTCCTTGACTTGAACCCGAGCCCCTTCGCAGAACACGGAAAGTAGTGTGTGCAGCAGGCAGCTAGACTGACACCCCAGCCGTGGGTCCTCGCTCTGGCCGTCCCAAGTCAGACTTGATTGACCAGCTCCAGGTGCCCTTTGATGGACCATACCCCTAAAGAGAGGTGAGGAGGGCCTACTGTACCCAAGGGCACCCTCCTTCTGCCCGTGTCCCTCACTCAACTTCACCCCACCAGAGTCTGCAGCATACAATCTTCTGGCTACCATCTTGGGGGACACCAAGTCACACGGAAGGGGAAGCAATTTAGGGAGGCTGAACATGGAATCTCTGGGAAAACTTCATGATCAAGCGTGGGTGTGGGAGAGGGAGGTGGGAGAACACCCAGGGCTCTGTCTCAGTCTGTGTTTGGATTGTCAAGTACGGAGCTGGAGCAAGGCATCCCAGCGACATGTTACCAGGGTGAGAGCGGCCCAGTGCTGCCCTGCCTTCTAGACTACAGAATGTCTCCGGGTCTGGAAGTCCGGGTCGGGGTGGGAGGAGGGTATAGAAACAGGGGAACAACCCTCAAGTTCCCAATTTTTGCCCGGCGATCGTGTCTACTTCTAAGTGTCTGTCGTACAGCCTTCCACACGCATCTGCCCTTGCCCTGCCCACCCTCTCAGCATTAGGTCACAGGGTACCCGGTAGGATGAAGTGCGGGCAAGGACTAGGGGCTGCTGGGTTCCAGGGTCACCCCGAGGCTCTCAGGATGCTTGAAGGACCCTGGAGCTGTCTACACAATCCGCTTATCCGCTCTGTCTGCACTGGTTCCAGCCCACTCCCGATTCTCCGTCTTGTGGCCACACACTGCCTACCTACCAGGCCACATGTGTGGACACAGGAGTTTTCATTCCGGACCTGCTGATTTGTCTCCTTCTCTAAGGACTGCAGAATGACTTCCTTGTGAAGTGACTAAAACCCTGACTGTAAACAACTTTCTAATCTTTCGCCAACTGAACACTTTCCCTGAGAGTTCTCCTTTCTCTTACTCTCTAGAACCCTGACTCCTATGTCTGTTCTCATCGAGCAAGGAGAACCCCTCTACTGGACCCTCTGTTTCCCTCAGAGATTTGGGGGTCAGAGGACTATTAGCAGTTAGAGTAATAGAAAACCTCAAAGACAGTAGCCCTCGCCAATCCAGTTTTTTTTTTTTTTTTTTTTTTTTTTTTTTTTTTTTTTTTTTTCCTCATGGTTTATTTTTTTTTATATTTAAAAATTTCCATCTCCTTCCCTCCTCCTCCCCCCTCCCTCCCCTCCTTCTCCCCTTTCTCTCCCCTCCTTCTCCCCCTTCCCTCCCCTCCCCTCCACCCATACCTCCCCTCCCTCCCTCTCAAGGCCAAGGAGCCATCAGGGTTCCCCACTCTATGCTAAGACCAAGATCCTCCCAACTCCCCCCAGGTCCAGGAAGGTGATCGACCAAGCTGAGAAGGCTCCCACAGAGCCCGTCCATGAAGAACAATCAGAGCCCAGAGCCATTGTCCTTTGCTTCTCAGTCAGCCCCCGCTGTTGGCCACACTCAGAGAGACGGGTTTGGTCGCATGATCCATCAGTCCCATTCCAACTGGAGTTGGTGATCTCCCATTAGTTCTGTCCCACCGTCTCCATGAGTGAACGCACCCCTCTCGTTCCTGACTTTCTCCCTCCTGTTCTCGCTCCTTCTGCTCCTCATCGGGACCTTGGGAGCTCAGTCCAGTGCTCCAATGTGGGGCTCAGTCACCTTCCCCATCTGTCGCCAGCTGGAGGTTCCCTCACGGTCCTGACTTTCTTTCTCATGTTCTCTCTCCTTCTGCTCCTCATCAGGACCTTGGGAGCTCAGTCCGGTGCTCCAAGGTGGGGCTCTGTCATTTTCTCCAATCCAGTTTAATTAAAAGTTTTGTCATCCCCAATTTTCAGACTTTACAAAAGCTACTGTTTAATGAGTTAATACAACAAAGCCACTGAAAACATAGAAAAGTTGATTTCCCCACTGCCCAGAGTCATGAGCTGTACACACACCCATCTCCGGTCTGACAGATAGCTGCTATGCTAAAATGATCTTTTCTTATGAGGATTTTCAGAATATGAAATGTGTAATGGTCAGGGGCATGGTAATCTCTTTACAACCAGGGATCCTATTTCTTAACAGGATTTTGCTTCCCAGTGTAAATAGTTTGACACAGTAACTTTCAGGGAGCCAGCACTTAGGAAATGCCAAGGCCAATATTTGAATTCAGACACAAGTTTTAACAAAGGAAAATGTATATCCTTGCCGCTGTTTGCCTGTGAATATTTCCCTAGAGGATTATACACTATTCTTGAACGCAATCCAAGCTGCCAAACCCCCCAAAAAACTAATGCGGTACCAGTGTATAAGGCCCGTGCAATTCCCTTCCAACAATATTCCTTAGTGCCTGTTACGTACTGTGTACTGGGCAACCGTGTCATGGTTTGAAACCTTGAACTTTTATCCTGACTTGAGGTAGGGACAAGGAAAGTAAAAATTTTTAAGATTGGTTGCCCTTGGTTCTTAAAAAAGATCTTAGTGTTTCTACTGATCAGTAATCTTTAAAACATATAGCGAACTCTCCTACACTTTTAGGTCATTCTTGTAAGTCAAGGGGAAAAGGTCAGTGTCTAAGCCAGCTTGTTTTTTTTTTTTTTTTTTTTTTTTTTTTTTTTTTGAAAACTGAAGGCCAGCCAGCAGGGTGGAGCACACCTTGAATCCCAGTGGGAGGCAGAGGCAGGGGGATCCCTGTGAGTTTAAGCCAGCCGGGTCTACAGAGCGAGTGCCAGCACAGGAAAGCCTTCGACTTCCCACCCAGAAGACATGTTGCGATGATGTTATTTCACATCCGACCGGCTCCCGTGATGGTCACCACGTGTCACCCAAGCCTCTTCTCATTCCGACCCTGTAACGAGTGCCAAAGAAAAAAGGATCGCTGCTCCTTCTGTCATCCTTGGCTAGGTTGGCCGAGTTCTTGTGGACCAGGATAAATCCAGAGTCAAACTCAGAGAGTCCAAATCTTCTATAAAGTCGATAAGCTTTGCCTCTGCACCCCAAACATAGATAATGTCATAAATCAGGCGACACACCCTGAGAGGCCCACTCCTTTCTTATCCTATGCACGTATGCTCACACTGCATGTGTTAACCACACACTCCAGTTTACAGTCACCTAACCCTCTTTCTGTGTCCTTTGTCCCCACACACACCCAGGCCTAGCTTGGCAAGCCGACTTGTCTCCAGGAACCAGACTGGGTGGGTGCTATGATGTCAGGGTCCCGGGCTGCAGTCTTTCTAATATGCATTCGGCCACAGTCACCTTTTCCTTTGCCTGGAAAAGCACACATAGAGCGTGGTGTTGCCCAGGCCATGAGGCACACGTCCAAATGCCCTAGCGGTGGGCCCACCCAGACCCACCCAGACCCTGGAGAGTGTGAAGGGGAACACGAATGTGTCATGCGGGTGTGTTCAGTTGTCCTGTTCCCCTCTGCCTCATCCTTAACCACATTATCTTGACAGGACATATGACCTAGGAGTAACCTGGATTGCATTAGCAGCCATGGTTTCCAAAATGCTTGTATATCAAGGAAGCAAGGTCATGGGTATATTTTAACTGTGATTATTATTATTATTACTATTATTATTATCACAATCATCATCATTAGAGACATAGTCTCACCATGTAACTCTGACTATTGATGTGGGAGGTTCTTCTGTATTTGTGCTGCTTTATTGGCTAATGAATAAAGCTGTTTCGGCTATGGCTTAGCAGAGTAAAGCCAGGAGGGAAATCTGATATTTAGATATTTAGAGAGAGTAGCCAGAGACACCATGTAGCTGCTGAAGGAGAAAGACGCTCTGGAACCTTTCCAGTAAGCCACAGCCTTGTGGCGATACACAGATTATTAGAAATGGGTTAATTTAAGATGTAAGAGCTAGCCAATAAGAAACCTAAGCTAATAGGCCAAGCAGTGTTGTAATTAATATAGTTTCTGTGTGATTATTTGGGTCTGGACAGACGGGAAACAAACGAGCAGTCTCCATTTACAAACTGTCCCAGAACTCACTTTGTAGACCAGGCTGGTGTTGAACTCACAGACATCTGCCTGCCTCTGCCTCCTGAGTGCTGGGATTAAAGGTAAGTGCCCCACTGTAAATTATCCACATGTTAATTAACTTAAAATGTATGCCTTGTGGATTCAGTGTGTTCAGTCCTGGTTAGTGGGGTTCAGAAGTGAAGAAAGAGCTACAGTCTACTGGGGAGACAGACTCATTCATTTGTAACTATGGTACCATGTAAATCATAAAATCTCAGACCCAAGGTTCCCATTTGATAACTCTTATTATGTTGAATAAATATTGCGCCTATTTGATGACCCAGTTAAACCTTCTACTACAAAATGGCTGCATTCTGGCCAGGTGCCAAAGAGGAAGACAGGAGGAAGGCAAGCTCGCTCTTTGATGAGACACTACAGAAAACAGAACCTAGTCACTAGGCACATCTGGTGGCAAGGGAGCTTTCCAAATGAAATCTTGACTCTGGGTCTTCAGGTACAATACAGGCGTCTCCCACTTAAGAAGAAAATGGGTGCTGGGGGACAGCCAGGAGTCTCAGCCCCTGGTCTGCGCTGCTGCCTGCTTCCTTCTGTGGGCTACCGTCTAACATCATGACCTGGTACCGCAATCACTGCCGGGTGTTTGGGACCTGTCTGGGTTCCTCTTCATTCTGCCTTTGCTGCTCCAGTGGGAGTTGAGAGTCTGTATGGGAGGGATTCTGAAGACTTGGAGCCGGCTGCCATCACTTGTCCTTCCTTTCTTATCCGCTCCAGTTAGAGGTGTCAGCACCCAGTCTGGAAAGATCCTTAAGGAAGGCCTCGCGGGCACCTTGGGGCACCATGTCGTGTGGGCAGTTCTTCCTTGGGAGATGGGTTGAGAAAAGAGATAGTACACAGTGCGTCACTAGTGGAGGCGGTCCTAGATTCTTCCTGGCCTTGCTACTTGAAGCAGACTAGGGTGGGGTGGGGGGTGGGTGAAGTGTGTGTGTGTGTGGGGGGGGGAGCTGCAAAAGCCGGAACAACTCTTTTTACAGCCTCTGTTGGCACACACTGAAGGGGGAAAAGTACAGCTCAGGTTCCACAGAGGGGCAGGGTCAAATCTGCAGGCGGACCTCACACACAGCGAGGAAGTCCCTGCTCAGCCAGAGCCCAAGGACACTCTCAAAAGATAAGTATAGAGAAACGTAATTACCGTTTAAAGTTGTTCTGAAGGGAGCTCTGCCTGTGGTTTAGCTCTGCCTCTGAGCCTAACACGTGAGTATTTACCAGCTGCCGTTCCTCCTCCCAAACCTAGGATGGGCACTCAGTAACTGACCGTTCCCAGTGGAGGCAGAGGCAGAGAGCAAAGGCCCCTAGCTCCCAGTCCCATCTGCAGTCACCCTTCAGGTTGCTACCTGGCTTGGGACAAGTTTGAGTATTGAATCACGTGTAGTGCCAGTGGGTAGGAGTGGGATTTTTTCCCCTCTTCGGGAACATCTGGAGTGTCATTGGGGACAAACTAATCTACATTTACACAAGCCCCAGGGGATTCCCGTGCCTGAGAGAACTGGCTAGATAGTTTCTTTTACACATTTATTTCCTTAAAGGAGGTATTTTATATTCTACCCTGTAATTTAATTCTTTTGGCTCCCACTATGCTAAGGAGGAAAAGAACATACAGCCCAAACAAATTTTAAAGCCCAGGTTCTCCCCCCTCCAACTAGCAAATGTGTGCAGTTTGTGCTGACTTACACACATCTGTAAGCCATGACTTGTTTATACCAACCGTACGATATTTTAAAAATAAAAGTATAATGTTCAGTCTGTGTGCAATCACATTTTCTTTTTATCAACCCCTTCACATACAAACTCATTTCCCCCTTTCAGGGTGTAATTACATGTCTAAATAGTAATGTATACAGTTGATGTGTAGGAAGGACATGTATGTTTTATAGAAAACATATACAAGTATCTAAAACACACAGTGATTCTACCCCATACACTTTCCAATAGCTTGCAAAGGTAGAAAAGCCCACCTAAGTTGGTTTGGTCCTTTTTTTTTTTTTACATGTTGGGCTTTAAGGATTTTGGATCACGGAATGAGAAATTATTTTGGTGACAGTGTCATAGAGTTCTCTCCTCTTACACATTTGACTGAAGAGGCAGGAAGGGGTTGAGGGTAGGTGGGATGAATTTCCTCATGCTGGACCTGATTGGGACTTAACCTTTGAGGTGAGGGCCCTCTTTGCTATGGCTTCACAACCACAGTGAAGCTGACATTTGGCTCCAGGAGAGATGCTGACTTGATCCACCAAGTCTTGTCCGCTCCCAAGAATTCCCTTGGCTGTCTTCTGTGTAGCTCGGAGAGAAGGGCTAACTTAGGAAGGGCTGGGTAGAACTGTCACTGATCCTACTGACAGGGAATATTCCCTTTTAAGAAGGTAAATCCCTAGGGGATTTGGCTATAGATTGAATTTGGGAAGAGCTGCTTCAGGCCATTGTCTACTGACAGGTGTTTCCTTAAGGGGCTTCTAAAACATTTGCCTTGCAAAAATTAAGAATCTATAATGACTTCCTATTGCTTATATCTGTTTCTATCCAAATGTTTCAAAATTTTGATCTCAATCAATTTGTTAAACTGAGGAGTACTATTGCCCTGTTCATATACTGGACTTTCTCAAGAGCTGGAGTTGGGATTCCTGCCATTTAAAGTCCTCTCCAGGTAGCTGGATGTTAGAGAACTATTGATCCAAAATACTGCTTAGGAATAAATAAGGAGAAGTAACTATTTGAAAACAGAAGGTCTTGTTCCTCATGGCCTTCCTTTTTCCTCAGATCCCAAACCACAAACCTGTTTTCTCTTGTCCCCTTTTCATTGGCTTTCACTTGCTTGTATTTGAGAAGATAAACTCTGCATGATTCTCAAATTAGCTCTCCTATTCCCTGGGGTTAATTACTGTTCCTGGCAGGATGGAATTGCCCCGGAAGCCTCTTCAGTCAATTGGAGAATCCCACCCTGGGATTATTTGGCTTTGGTTATTATCTGACATGCGGTCCCTCACTGTGACTGATTTAACTGATCTGATTTTGCTAACTGCAAGTCTCCACCTACTCATCATTCCATTAAAGGATTTCTTGGAACTGTCCTTGGTCAAAGGGGACAATATTCCTAGAGAGAGGGACCACTCAGCAGTCAAAGCCAAAGCAACAAATGAGCTCCGTCCTTTAGGGAAAAAAGAAAGTGCATGTTGTTTCCTGCAGATTTTGAACTTGACCTAACAGATCCAGAAAATGAGATGGCCATGCATTCGGGGGAGGTCTAGTTCAGTTTGGTTTCTTCTGCTCATTAGGGCTCTTCTACAAGGCAGGGCCAGTCAGCTAAGCTTTAATACCTATGTTCTCATAGGCTGTTCTGTGACGTCAGCCTTTCCCCCCGGCTGTTCAGTTACTTCATTCCAGCAGTGGTGTCCCTCTTGAGTACCTGGCTTTAACACTGACTACAGCAGAGGCCTGGACATCATTACCTCAAATCCTTTTCTTCCCGTCTTCTTTGCTTTTAAGTGTATGCAGAATGGAGGGACTGGGGCAGGCAGGATGGGAGTGAGGGAGGGGGTGTCATTCCTCTGAGTACAATGTGTGCTTGTTGAGCATTGTGCCGCTTGCATAAAGCAAACTTTATGAGCCGTAGGCCTGCATTTTTGTTTTCTGACTTATTGTTTTTTTATCCTACAATTGTTCTAATAATTTGATAGTATATACTTCCAGACAAGCCTTTGTTCCAAGTTCTGCCAGATTAAGAGAAATTTCCAGGCAAAATCCTGCCCAGAGGCCTTCCTAAACAATCAGAGCCTCCTCAATTCATCCCCTAGCTACTTGTCCATCCACAGGAGGTCTTTCGAGAGCTGAGCTGGGTCAAGAGTTAGACCGTCTCAGCTTCTTTCGAGGATACTTCATTTCCCGCTGTCAAGGAGCATCTCCTAGGCAATTCTGGGACAAGTTCAATGGCAGAAACATGGGTCAGACAGAAGCAATGGGTTAGGGGCTTGATCTGGGTATTGAGCAATGGAACGTGCTGGGTTATCTTGCCTTCTTGGGTTAAGAGTTTTCCTTTTGGCTCCACGAGGGTGGGTTCAACCCTGAATCCCTCTGGCACCCCCCCAGTAGCCTGTCTGTCTAATTCTCTTAGGATTTTCATGAGGATAGAGGTCACTGTCTGTGACAATTAAGCTTTAAAGTTAATTCCCTAGATAAATAGAGCAAATTGATACCACTTTGACCGTAATTTTTCTTCCTTCAAATGTTAGGACAGCAGGGAATCAGCTGCCAGACTCCCGGTTCCTGGAAATGCAAGGAATACAGACATTTTATTTTCTACCTTTCTAAATGAAGCAATTTAGGGCTGTCAGAAACAACAAAACACATGTAAACATCTTAATTCTACAGTGTGCTTGCATTTCTAAGAGCACAGAGACCCATTGTTTCCTTTCGCGCTCTCTTTTTAAAGTTGAACAAGTAGTGGTTTCTGTTTAAAGTGGAATGATAGGAGGGTTGTAATCTTCTTAATTCAGACCTTGCAGCAGAAAAGCTGGGTTCACTTGCGAGCTGTGATTATTCAGTAACACGCTCTGCATTGGAACAGGGAAAGTAAATAACTGGATGCATACTTTATAATTACATGCAGGGGAAAATTCAAAGCTACAGAGCCCCGGAGTGGAGCTGGTGGGCCTGAGGCAGCAGCTGTACTTTCTGGCTTCTCCCACACAGGCGGAGGCATGGGAGAGAGAGAACAGGAGCCCTGGAGGTCCCAGCAGGACCCCAAGTGCTAGGCCTCAGCTAGCAGGAGCAGAGTGAGGATTTACAGAGCAGAACGTGAGCCCTGACAGGGACCCCCGGAGATCTATGACAACTTCCTACATAGTGTTCAGGACACATCAAAATTTTAATAATTTCACCGCAGTGCTGGTGGTGGGGTTGTTCCTTTGGGAAAGAGCTTTGAGAAAGGCCGTGCACTTGATCCTGCGTCGGAGAAGCAAAGCGCATGCCAGCTTATCCGAGACTGAGAACCCCCAGGAACCACTTGCTTGCTGCAGTCTCCCCCCTCTTCAGACTTGATTTGTAACAGTCCCGGTCTTGCTAACCAAGCACTTTCAGCTTTCCCAACTAGTTCATTTTGTGAGGGGAAAAAAAAACACTGTGACAACTAATTCAATTTTTTGTTCCATTTTGTTTTCTCGGTATGCTGCGTGTGTGGTTCATGTACTTGTCGGCCGAGCTGTGCGTGTATGTGCCGACATCATGAGAGATGTCTCTCGCACCCCGCTGCACCTGCCCTCAGGCAGGCTGGCTGGTCAGTGAGCTCCAGGGACCCTCCTTCCAGTGGTTACAGGCCTAGACCTGGCTTTTTACATAGATTCTGGGGATTTGAACTCAGGTCCTTATGTTTGCAAGAGACTTTGGGAACTGAGCCATCTTTTCAGCAGCTCAAATTTTCGAAACAAAGTTGAAATACACTCAAAAAGTACGGGTTAGCCGGGCGGTGGTGGCACACGCCTTTAATCCCAGCACTCGGGAGGCAGAGGCAGGCGGATCTCTGTGAGTTCGAGACCAGCCTGGTCTACAAGAGCTAGTTCCAGGACAGGCTGTAAAAAAAGCTGGAGAGAAACCCTGTCTCGAAAAACCAAAAAAAGAAAAAAAAAAATGAAAAAAGAAAAAAAAAAAGTACGGGTTATTTATCCTGTCAGTGCTGAGAAAAAAAAAATCCGGCAAACTTTAATACCCGTATTTTATTTATAATGTTATTGTTTTAGTAGCTGTTGGATCTTGATCATTTGTCTTAATTTCTTAAGTTTTGACTTCTGTTTTTCACTCTAAGATCCTGACTTCCTGGATGCAAGAGCACCTTCTGCCTCGGCCTTTGTAGTAGCTGCTGGCATTGTAGACTTGAACACCACACCTCTCTCCTTTGAGTTAATTTCCTCTGACTCCCACCACCCGGTCCTAGTGTGGGCCTACTGACTAGAGAGTCATCTCCCAGAGAACCAGCAGGTTAACCCTTCCATGTTCTCTTCACAGAATCTGTAAGTAAGTTTAGGAAATGCCTTGTGGGCCACAAAGTTGCTTTGGGGGAAATAATTTCAGGTAGAGTTGGGCTTCCTCTCAGGAGAGTCAGCAGTTCATTATAACTTTTTAAAATTAGAAAAGTAATAAGAGCATTTCAGAAGTTGTGTATGTGTGTGTGGGGGTGGGGAATGAAGAAACTATTGGGGTGGTGTTTGCGTGGACCAGATACCATTTCAGGAGCCTGCCTTTCGTTAACTCTGAGCCCCCTGTTCCACAGCTCAGGAACCTAGAAAGAACAGTCTACACTGGCCAACAGTGTATGAGCCATGGCTATTCCTCCTTAGAGGAGGAATGTAGATGAGTTACAAAGCACACCACTATGATAATCTTGTTTATCACAGTTCCAAAAGTGTGTCTGTTTCATGTTTAACCTGCATCCTATGGATTGTTTGCAGAGTGCTATAAATCCCAGGTATTTATAAGACAGATCAAACATTTTTTCCTGCTAAGGCAATAACCTTGTTGCCTCCAACTTCAGGCTTCTTTCCAGGGGCCAGAGGATTGTGTCTGTGGACAGTCAGTCCATTTGCAGGTGGTCGCTGATACAAGCTGCGGTCATTAAAGGCTATTCGGAAGCCACAGTAATATCCACAAGATGCTAACCTGAGGCCAACGAGACGGCTCAGCAGGCAGAGGCTTTGCAGCAAGCTCAACTTCCTGAGCTGGACCCCTAGGACCCCCAGGATAGCGAAAACCAGCTCCTGCACATTGTCCTTTGATCTCACGCATTCTATGGCACAAAGATGTCGCCCTCAACACACAACACATCTACACGCACACCTCCCCAGAATAAGAGATAACAATAATTTTTTATAATGTTAACTTGGTCTTAAACCACATCCTGATTCACCTCTTTGCTCTCCTCTCCCCTGATCGCACCCCCACACCTCCCCAGACAAGTTTTGTTAGCCATGATTTCTTATGTGTTAGGTGACAAAACCCAACTCTCTCTGGTGAAAGAGAGTTGACTGGTCTGTGTCCCTGTATGTCCATGACCAAATGGGTTTAGACCAATGGTTGGCCATTGGTCTCTATTCCGCTCACCCGGTGGCCTGGGACAATGGCGGTTCATGTTTCCAGTTTACCCAGGGCGGGCGCCTGTCCTTCCTTGCAGACGAGTAGGACAAACTGTGGGACAAAGCTGACTGCTTCTGCACCCTCCTGTGCCATCTAGTCATATAATCTCAGACAAACCACCGAACGTGTATTCCAGTTCCATTGTATAGGGAGAGACAATAATAGGATTGCCATATCCAACTACATGGGTATTAGACGAAAGACTACATTTTAAGCATTTAGAAAGGTTATCTGTAAATAATACATCCTAGTGTTGGCGTAGGGCGAAGTGTGCCTATCTGGCTAACCCACCAGGGACATAAACCCGAGGTCCCATTCTCAGTCCTGGGCATGAGGAGGGCAAGACCAAAATCACCCGGGCAACAGACGCATTGCCCTCAAAGGAAGGAGTGCTGGAAAGACAAAATGCCCACGCCCACGGTTCCAGCTCGCTCTTCTCTTGCTGTAGTAAAGCACCATGACCAAAACCAACGTGAAGAGGAAAGGGTTCATGTCCTCTTCTACTTCCAGGTCACAGTCTATCATGGAGGAAGACCGGGACCTCAGGAGCCTGAGGCAGTGACTGAAGCTGAAACCGTGGGGAAAAGCTGCTTGCTGGCTTGTCAGAGGAGCGAGGGTAAACAGGCAAAAAGTAATGTTTTCTTCCTTTGTGCCTTTTTATCTGGGACACCACCTGAATTTAGGATATGTCTTCCCTATTCCAATAATCTGATCAGAAAAATCCCTTACAGAGATCTCAGTGGTTTGCATCTTAGTGATGCCAGATCAAGCCAATTGACAACAAGGATTAGACACCATGTCCACTATAGGGCAACATCTGATTAACTTGTGAGGGTGACAGAAACAGATAGGGCCTTGGCCTGGCCTCTGTATGATTTGAGATAAAACTCAGCATTTTGTCACATTTAAAGTTTGAGCCTTGGGCCAAATGTAACCTGTAGTGTCGAGTCCTCCTGGATGGCATAAGATCAGAACAGGTGTGTCTCTACCAGCAGGAGACCATACCTGGCAGAGTCTGGTGCAGTCCTCAGACCTTCCGCCACCACTACTCCTGTTCCTCCACATACCCCGGCTCCTGCTGTGCATGGCCCTGGGATTATATAGGATTTTTAAATACAGGATACGGAGGGTTGACTTAACCTGGTTACTAGCGACGTAGCTTCGTGAGCAGTAACTCATGCTGGCTGGGACTTCGTGATGACGCAGGAGCTTCTGAGTCACCCACCCATCACGCTGGTTGGATTTCTTGGCTTGACGCAAGTTGAGAAAAATCCTCCAACGGATTGGCCTGTACGCAAGTCTGGGTGGCATTTTCTTGGTCAGTGTTGATGTGGTAGGACTTAGCTTGCTGTGGGCAGTGCCACCCCTGGGCAGGTGGCCCTGGGTTGTATAAAACCACCAGGCTGAGCAAACCATAAAGGATGAAAGCAGCAAGCAGCGTCCTTCCAAGGTCTCTGCTTCAGTTCCTGCCTTGGCTTCCCTCCGTGACATGTGACTGGGATTTGTAAGCCAGATAAATCCCCAGGGTGCTTTGATCATGGGATTTATCACAGCCAGGGAGAGAAAACCAAGGTGCCCAGGATCCTGTAAGGTACCCCTCACCCATGCTTCTAGAAGTAAGCCTAGCACGCTGCATCACCAAGCTGAACTTGAATGAAATAATTTCTTTGGTCTGATTTGTCCTGCCTGTGCTTAAAAGATGTTTCTTCATACAAGCCTTAAAGTGGCAGCATCACCTTCGTCCTGATGCTTTCGGGTTGGTCTGTCTTACACACCTTGATCCCACTTCTAAATCTGCTTATGTGTCTTGCTTTGCCAGTTAGTTTTTTTTTTTTTTTTTAACTTGACACAAACTGGAGTCGGTTGAGAGAAGGGACTCTCACCTGAAGATGACTACCTCCACCACACTGGTCTATGGGAATGTCCGTGGGTGCATTTTCTTGATTGCTGATTGATTGGAAGTCAGGGGCACAGTCCACTGTGGATGGTAAAATCTCTGGAAGCCAAGAAATACAAGCAGGTTAAACAAGGGTTCCTCCATGGTCTCTGCTTCAGTTTTTGCCTCCAGATCACTGCTGAGAGTTCCTGACTGACTTGTAAGCCAAATAAATTCTCTTCCCATGTTGTTTTTGGTCAGTGTTTTATCAGAACAACAGAAAGAAAACTAAAACATCAGACGTCAGCCTACAGCTCCTGGCTCTGAAGATACCTGTGATACCAGACTTTATGTTGTGTGGCTGCGGCTCTTACATAGCTTGGTCTGGATTCTAGTCCTATGACTCCCAAGAGTCTGACTGACACACCCGGCACCGCACCTCCCACCTTACCTCCACCCTGTGACCAGGAACCTTCCAGAACCTTGCCTTGACTCCTGGTTAGGAGCAGTCAATGGCAACCTACACCCAAGCTTACTGTGTCCAAAGGCACGGGACCTTCGCTGTCCTGGGGTCATTTTCCTCATGATGTTGTCCTCCTTTGAGGGAGGGATGAATGTCTGCTGGCCGTTTAAACAAGACCAGGTGGTATTTTATTTCCCTACAGTCTTGTTCACCCCGCTGCATGTGTCTTAGTCTCTGCTGGTCATTCTTTCATGCACGTTATGGGGAAAGCCATGTTTGCTTTCTCTTGAAGTGAGCACTGGTTTTAGTGTCAGCCCAGAGCAACACAGGGGATGATAAATTTGAGTCTTTCTAAATGACATCTTGAACGGAGTAGAAAGTTCCAGACTCCATATATATGCATTAAGAGATAACTGGTCTTCTAGCTGGCTAATAAATTACATTTCCATGTCAGCAAGTGGGTTTTTATTTTACCATAAACGATTTCCCAAATACAAGAACTTCTAAAGAGCAGATAAAAGCAGCTGTAAATGTGATCTAGGAATAAATACCAAGGAAGGCAACACAAGCTGCCTGCAGAGTTCCAGCTGCTCGCTCTCTCTCCAGAGCTTATCAGTGTTCTACGGCCAGACACGCAGTGAAGCTGGAAGGCTCCTTTCCAACAGGGCGCACATTTCTGCATGATTCTTGAAATCGTGCAGGCACTCTGGTTCCTATCAAAATAGCGGCCACTATCATCAAGATTATTTACTTCCTCCTTCTTTGTTTTCCCTCTGGCCCCTCTTTGGCATCTGGGTCTTCCATCCTGTTGTTGAAGATGACAAGTCTTGATTAGGGGAGGCTATGATGGTGTATGTTTTAATTCGGGCAGAGCCAAGGTTAGCCCCTGTGATTTATGGAATCAGGCTGCTCACTGGGGTGAGCAAGGCTCTCTTAATCCCTCCTTACCTCCAAGCCAGTCCCATTTCCATCCTAGAGCTGCAGCTGCGCTCAGAAACCCAACTGCACTTTTCCAGGGATGGTAATTCCATCTTCCTGAGCTGATTCAAAGATTAAACAGAGTTCTTTAGGGAGCTTGCACTGTCAGCAGGCAGAAGGGAGACTTGAGAAGTCGTCTTTGAGCCAAGAACAATACAAACCTCAGTTGGAAAGAAGGGCTGAAAAAAAAAATCTTACAATTAGACACATTTGAATGAGATTGTATTCTTTTTTAAAAACATAATTGTTCTCTCTCTCTCTCTCTCTCTCTCTCTCTCTCTCTCTCTCTCTCTCTCTCTCTCGTGTGTGTGTGTGTGTGTGTGTGTGTGTGTGTGTGTGTGTACATGGTGCTCAGGTCACCAGGCTTCTGAAGCAAGCACTTTTACTGACTGAACGTCTCACTGGCCTTGAATTTGTGTTCTTGACCCTGAAGGCTAAGGGGCTGCCTTCTCTACTGTTGACAGTGGTGTTTTTCTCAGCATTACCTCACAACCTAAGCCATCGGTTAAATCAGCAGTGCGTTCAGCACAGACACCCTTTCCTCCTCAGTTCTTAAGTCGTATTTTATCTTGCTTTGGCTTTGAGATAGGGTTTCAATATCTTGTTAAGATGGCCTCAAATTTGTGTTCCTTTTGCCTCAGTGAACCAAGTGCCAGGATCACAGGTGTGTGCCACTATGTTCAGCTCCCCAGAAATTCTCATTCACATCCCGGTAACCATATTTTCCTGACACTGGAGGTCTGGATGCTAACTTTAAATCTGAAGCTAAGTCTCCATTTAAGTTGGGCATGTAACTCACTGGATCCATTCTTGCCTAGTTTATATGAAGACCTGGGTTTAACCCCCAGGACTGTAGGTGTGGTGGTGTATGCCTGCAATCCCAGCACTCAGGGGATAGAGGCAGGTGGATTCATTTAAGGTCATCCTCAGCTGTACAGTTTGAGGTCAACCTGGAATAAAAACAAAACAAGACAAAAATTGTCATAAGATTGGCAGAGAAATTAGGATTATTGAACCAAAACAAGGTTCAAAAGCTGCTTTAGGAGTTGTCAGGAGAGTCTTACAAGGCTGTTGCATAGAGAAGGGAGGCCATTAGAGCCTGGTGGGGACTTTGTTGAGCAGATGGGTATCAGAACACTGCCTCAATCCAGTCAATCAGACCCCTCAAGGCTTCCCTGGAGAAAGCCTGGGCCACAGCCCAACATCCCTTTGCAGAACCCTTTCCAGGTGAAGCCACGTTTGAATAACTATAGTAAATAGTTTCTCACCCACTCTTCTGCTTTGTCCCTCATCACGGTAAAAGCCAGAAAGACTTTGTCCTCTTCCTTCTGATTGGTGCTGTTCTATGTCACACACTGACTACATTCTGTGACTTCTCTGTGCATGCTGCCCCACAGTACCGGAAAGAGCACATTCCTTGAACTCACAGCCTCCTGGAGCTCTTTCTGCGGGCCCACCTTCTAATCTTTACCCTTCTACTCTCCAGCTCTTTGACCTTGGCCCAGTAAATTTAACTCTTTGTTCCTTAGTTCTGGCTTTTTATGAAGATCCTTGCCTGTGTGGTGTGGCTTAGTGTCAAACCCTACCTCCGTGTCCCAACTTCAGTCGACAGTGACTCATTCCTTGGCCTATGATCTTTCTCATTTTTTTCAAATTGTTGTTTTACTTCATTTTCTTTTAAACTTAAAGACTGCTAGAAATAGATCCATTAGTCCTTAATAGGTTGACGCAAGATGAAAGCAACAGCTTCCCAAGCCATCTGGACCTTTAAATGCGGGAGAAATATGCATAAAAAAGAAGAAAGGGTCTCGGAAATAAACTCTTCTGACTCCACGCTGCATGCAGGGCTGCCTGCTAACACAGCATTGCCGTGTCTTTTTCCTGTGCACAGACAGCCTTTATATAAGCAGTTAGGGGAAGCAGAAGCTCAGCTTAGCAGAGAACCAGAAGCAGATAATGCTTGTTTATTGACAAGGGAAGTGACCAGTCTCTTTGTTCACAAACAGACAAGTCCTTTCTGCTGCCTAAACTTTGATCTGAAGAACAAGATGGGGAGACCACCGAGGGAAGCAGAATGGCCACAAAGTCTGCAGAGACAAAACAGGATTCCTGTCTTCAGGTGTTCCTCCCCACTCCGTGTGTATGTGTGTGTGTGTGTGTGTGTGTGTGTGTGTGTGTGTGTATTCATGTGTATGGGAGTGATGTGCCCATGTACACAAGTGAAGGTCAAGAGGTCAGATAATATAAAAAAATGAGTGTTTTTATTTGTGGAGCCCCCTTTTTTTTGTTGTTGTGATAGGGTCTCTCACCAAACTGAGGACTTGATGTTTCAACTCAACAGGCTGGCCAGTGGGCTCCCAGCTTCACCTCCCCACCCCCACCCAATGGCACATCCCCATCTGCCTCTCCAGTGCTGGGATTACAGGCACATGTTACTCTCTCCACATCCCTGTCATTTCCATGGGTACTGGGATCTAAACTTAGGCTTTATCCTTGTGTAATAAGCATTTAGCTCACTGAATGTCGCCCAAGCCTTGGCTTTCTTGTAATGGATGTCAAACCTCTTCAAGTACCCGCACCTTAGGTAGGTCTGACAATTCCTCCAGTGTGAGAATGTTTCTTTTTTCTTATGTTATGAATTTAAACAACTTCCACAGGGGTGAATAAAAAGAACCGGCTGGCTTAACATAAAACAGGTGATATACCTCTAGATTCTCTCTTACCTCTGTCAACACACACACACACACACACACACACACACACATGCACACACACACATGGATGCATACACACACATTTTTCAAGTTTTATTGCCTTAACTTTATTCATGGATGCTTTGTCTTGACCTGGCTGGTTCCCTGGGCTCCAATTATTTGCTTTTTTATTTATGTGAGACAGGGTCTTACTATGTAGCCAGGCTGGCCTAGAACTTACTGGCATATGCTCCCTGCCTAGCTTCAACTGTTTTGAGTGACTAGAGAATAGTTCTTCTTATTCATGGGTCTCAGGCTACATAATTATTTATGTTCGCACTGTGGGCCTGTAGGATCTTCCATCTATCTTTCCCTAAAGGACATGGTGGGGCCTTCCTCAGGCTTTTTATTTTTATTTATTTTATTTATTTTTTATGACTATGACTAGGTTTTTGGTTTATCGATTGGTTTGGTTTTGAGATTTTTTTTTTTTTTGATCATGGTTCTTACGTGAGGATGTCATTTTGCTTTGCTTTGAAAAATATCACATTCATCTTGCCAGCTATCAGAGCACCGGTTCTCTATTGCAATCAAGGCCCGCAGTTAGAATCCAGCAGGGCAAGGGTGGCCACCTGTTGATGGAACATGCATTGCTCTTGTTTCACTTGGGCTCTGATGAAGAACAGCATGAAAGGAAAAGAGAAATCTTATTATAATTCCCACAAATGTAATCCCTCAGCTTATTAGCATAATATTTGCATCATTGCTGTTCCCTTTGTTATTTCAGACCCTCTTTTGACATGGGTCATTGGCTGTGAGCTAGTATACATTTTGCTTCATTATAATTTGCATTAGATATATTTAAAACCTTTCCATTTGATCAAGGTTCCACATTTTTTTTTAATTTAGAAGCTCCAAACATCAAACATTTTGAAACCCCATGGATGGTATATCCTAGCCCTCTAAACGAAGTGATGTCAGCAAACAGCTAGAGTTTGACAGTCCTCGGCGGAACCAATTTCAGCTCATTTCAAAGAGGAGAAATAGTTTCCATATTTCATAGAAAGGGTCTGCTAATAAACATAATAGAGAAACTTAGAAGGACAATTCCTCTTCGCCAAGCTTCCAGAACAAATATGTGTATGTTGTGTATATTGAGAAGACAAGCAAACAACATGCACTTTGATAAACCATACTTTATATAAATCAAAGAGCAAAAACCAAGAGTGGCAATTGCTTGAAACCAACATCTTATAAATATGATGGTTCGAGAATATTCAACTGAATAAATTCTTTGCTCAGCAGCCAGCAACACTCGTGCAAAACAGCAGCTCACAAGCGACCTGCAGCAATGGTTTTCAGTCACCTTTGATCCGTGAGTCTGTGCGTTCAGTAGTTACTGCATTCTAAGCTACGTGCTTGGGAGTAACTCATTTAAAATCAAAACGAAACAAAAACAACAAAACAAAACAAACTCTGCCCTATCTATCGACTGTGAGAGTTAGGAAAGACACCGGTTAGGAGGTATTTAAAGGCAAGTGACAGAAAATCAAGGGAGGCTGACTGTGACGCAAACCTCAGAGATATTTATATTATCTTACTTAAGCAGAAGGCTGGAGGTAATTGGTTCCAGAGATGGTTCCAGTGATTCAGTGAAGCACAAGGAGACAGATTATTTTTATTTTTATGTTTTTATACTCCAATCATTGAACGTTGTATTTCCTTCCCCCTGCTTGCCACTCTTGGTTGTAAGATGAGGGTCATAATGTCTGACTTTGAGTCTATAGTCACAGCAATGAAGAATGGGAAAAGGAAACTCTAGAGATTCTATTGTTTTATCTGAAAAAAAATTTTTTAGAAGTCAGGAAACAAGATATCTTTTCCAGATGTGTCTCAGCGGTCTGCTCTTATGCCATAATGTTAGTGGTGCCACTTGGCCACACCTGTCTGTAACGGAACCCCTCCTTGCAAGCTGGGCAGGTGCTCTACACGAGTTATATCCCAAGTCCTTATAGGGCAGCGTTCTAACTTCTGTCGTAGGAAGGAGAAAGGCGAACGCAGGTGGAAATGACTTACACCCCAGCTAACAGACCCATGCAGTATGAAATTCCAGTAGGGCCTCACAGCCTATAGCAACTCGATGACTGGATAGTCACCTATTCATTCATTCAGCAAAGATTTACTTGAGAGCTTTCTCTGGGCTATGCCCTGAAGGCATACTAGTTAATAAGGCAGACATAGCCCCTGCTTCCAAGACACTGAAGATCCAAAAGGGAAGCAAACACAGCAAAAAAAATAATTATAATAAAATATGGTGACTTGCTATAATTATCTGATTTTAATGATCCACTAGGATCAAATCCCAAATACCGTCACAGTAGGTTTACCTGCAGTTTAGAAATGCAGAGGATAGTATCAACTGACTTGTTATTTTGTTTCAACCAACTGATTGCTAATATGTTTCAACCAACTGACTTGCTAATATGTTTCAACCAACTGATTGCTAATATGTTTCAACCAACTGACTCGTTAATTTGTTTCAACCAACTGACCTGTTAATATGTTTCAACCAACTGACTTGCTGATATGTTTCAAGCACACACTTTAAATGTGGGTGTTACAATTAGGCTTATTTGCAGTTTCAGAGACTGGTTTTAGGCGATTTTCATTTTCAACTGGTACCTTCCAGCTCTTCCACTGTGCGGAGAACCCAGGCACTGACAAGGTAGACCACAATTTACTAGGCTGAGGCCTAATCCTTGTGGGTCTAACTTTGGCCTCAGGCTATGTTTCTCCATGGACCAGAGTCCATGGCTAGGCAGTGAGTGTGGCTGAGGGCCAGCACAGGAGCCTGGAGCTATTGCTCAGCATCCATGGGTAACATTTGGACACACTGGAGCTTCTGGAAAATTCAGACAGCAAAGTCTCAGCTCTCAGAAAAAGCCGTCAATGAACTCCACCAGGCCCAAACAACGGCTGAGCCACTTGTGGTAACATAAAAGGCCAGCATCCCAGCCATGAGTAATGTGCTCTTGGCAGCTGTTAAAAGGGGCCGAAAACCCCACTGGCTCCCAGATCCAGCCGGACAGGCCAGGTGCAGGCTGACAGGAGAACTGTGTTGATTCTAAAGGCCAGAGATGTTATTTTGAGGTTTGACTGTTTATGTCTCATTACTGCTAATTTCCATGAGTTTGCAGACTTTTTTTTTCTGACAACCCCAGGCCGTGGTAGAGAAATTCATCTACACATGAAGGCTATTCACAAAGTCACCTCCCCAGCCCCCCCAGTTTTTGTTTGATGAGAGCCATTTCTGGGAACACAACAATCTTCATGTGGAAATTTCTTAAACAATTTTAGCTTGGGTTTGTGGGTCTCTCTCTGAAGTCACTTGCTGGGTATGAGCGGAGCTGGCCTGGGACACATTTAAACAGTTTTTACCTTCTAAGTCTCCTTCCTTTGGAATGGTAACTTTTAAGATAGTGATCTGTGCTGTTATAGTTAGAACATTCAATGGGGAAAAATTCAAATTCAGTTGAAAAGGAGAGGGGGCGTAAAATAAGTAAAACTTTATACATAGGATTATATTTGACAAGCAGTGTGCAGGAAAGAAGGGACTCTTTCCTCAGGCATTCTAGTCTGTTCCCACACTGCTGTCCTCTGTGTGGGCCTCAAACCTCATGGCTCCTCACTCTCTCCAAGGCTACCTTCCTTTGTTTTTAATAAAAACTTCCCTAGCTTTTATGTATGTGGAAAATTCTGAACATATTCAAAAGAAGCAGAACATAGATGCATTCACCTCCCTGTTTCAGCTTCATTACTATTTATCGTGTGTGTGTGTGTGTTTAATTAAGGTAAGGCTTATTCTTTCATTTATTTAAATGTATTTTGTGTATGTGTAATACATCTGTGTGCATGTGTGTGGAAGGGCACTCTCCAGTGCAGGCAGGTGTGGAGGTCAGAGGGAAATGTAGGGTGTCTTTCCTCAGTGGCTCCCCACTATGGCCCTCACTGAACCAGACTGACCCTTCCAGGTTAGACTAGACTAGTGAGCTACCAGGGTCCCCCCAACTCGGCCTCCCGGTGCTGTGGTTGCAGACACATACTACTGTGTCCCACTTTTATGTAGGTGTTGGAGAACTGAATTGCAGTTTTCACCCTTGTAATTTATACACCCAGCCATCCCTCCCATCCTGTCTTACAATTTTTAAGGTAATTTACACATGCAGCTCTTGGCTACACAAGTGTGGCAAATGGCTACATCAATTATACATGCAATTTCCACACCATCACAATAGTTAGTTATTTTCATGACCCAGGGAAAATCACTGATGAAGTACTGTCCTACTCAGTCTTCCCAGACAATCATTGGATCATTGGCCTGATACATAGATAGATAGATAGATAGATAGATAGATAGATAGATAGATAGGTATATAGATATATAGATATACAGGTATATAGATATATAGATATAGATATAGATATATAGAGATATATACACTTTTATTTAGTGCACACTTAAGTAAGATAACTTGTTATGTTATCTTCCCTCTTGGAGATTAAATGAGTGAATGCATATAAGCCTGGCCCACAGAAAGTACAATAGCATTAAATATTAGTGATGGGTAATTCCTCTGGTCAGGGTTGCATAGGGAGGAAGGAGTACAGAAGAGGCATTGAGCAGTCCATCTTTCTCTGTACCCCTGCAGATGCATACTGAGACCTCAGACCTGTACACCCCTGCAGATGTTCACTGAGTCCTCAGACCTGCACCCCTGCAAATGCTCACTGCATCCTCACATGCACACCCCTACAGATGCACACTGAGTCCTCAGACCTGCACCCCTGCAGATGATCACTGAGAGCTCAGACCTGCACCCCTGCAGATGATCACTGACACCTCAGACCTGCACCCCTGCAGATGATCACTGAGAGCTCAGACCTGCACCCCTGCAAATGATGACTGCATCCTCAGACCTGCACCTCTGCAGATGTTCACTGAGACCTCAGATCTGCACCCCTGCAGATGTACACTGAGTCCTCAGACCTGCACCTCTGCAGATGCTCACTGCATCCTCAGACCTGCTCACCCCTACAGATGCACACTGAGTCCTCAGACCTGCACCCCTGCAGATGATCACTGCATCCTCAGACCTGCACCCCTGCAGATGATCACTGTGTCCTCAGACCTGCACCCCTGCAGATGCTCACTGACACCTCAGACCTGCACCCCTGCAGATGCTCACTGACACCTCAGACCTGCACCCCTGCAGATGCTCACTGAGTCCTCAGACCTGTTCACCCCTGCAGATGCTCACTGAGTCCTCAGACCCAAGGGTAAGACACCATGGGCTCCATTCTTGGTATTTGGCAAGGGTTCCGTAGATTTACCGCAACAGGGTAGGAGAGTTTCTGACTAGTCAGATGGCATATAAACAATGAACGTTGCCAGATGTCATATAAACAGTAAAATAGTGTTTTCTTAGGTCAACATGATGGCTTGATGGGTAAAGATGCTTGATGCCAAATCAGACAGTCTGATTTTGGGTCCTCAGAACTCACAAGGTGGAAACCTCCTCAAGCACCAACAGAAACACATACCCACCCACCCACCCCACAAACACAAATCAGTTAATGTAAAAAAAATTACTTCTCACAGTTATAAAGGCCTTCAAGTCCCAAACTAAGAGATTAATAAATTCAGTATCTGTTAAGGAACCACTTCCTGATGTGACCAGAAAGGGCAAAGGAAGTCATTACAGCTTGTTGTGCAACAGTTTCTGGGACTGAAACCTTTCATCCTTGAGGAAGCTTCTTAAACAGAGAGATAAACAACTCCCCATAGCTTCAGGAAGTCCCAGAGGCTGACCAGATTCTCTAGGCCCCTCCCTGCCAGAGTAAGCAATAGAAGTCAAGTGTCTCTCAGATTTGGAAGGAGGCTGAGCTGCAGAGAAGATTCAGACAAGACCAGCAGCTGCCTGGGAGAAGCAGAGACACACCAAGCTGCCTCGCAGAGGTTTAGACCCACTGAGGCACTCGGAGAGGACACTCTCTGACCTGCTGATTTGCCTACAGGTGTGCAGTGTGTTTCAGGTTCCCAGCTTTGTGAACTGTCACCCATGCCGGGATGGGCCTTGGTGATGCAGCTGTCTTTGAGTCATTTCTGCTCCTGGAAGTAACCCCTGGAAGTAACCCCAATAAAATTTATTGGCTCTCCAAGTTGGACTTTGGTGATATCTGTACTTTGGTCTCTCATAGGCTCTCTATCTGGGGAGAGCAGACGTGTATATTGTGTCTTCCCAGGAAGTTTTGTCACACAACAGGGTCCTTTTCAAAAGGGAACTAACTAACCACATTCATGAAGGCCTTATTCTCAGGATTCAACCTTCTCTTAAAGGCCCCACTACCAGATACCATCCTGTTGCGGGAAAGAATGTTAAGACAGTAATGGGGTAGGGGTACAAACATTCTGTGTACTGTAGATAAGAAGCCTGCCTGTGAACCCCCTCCTGGAATGTGATCTACATTGATGTCCTTTTTGAAAACATCACAATGAGCCCAGTGGTGTGGTGCACACCTTTAATCCAGCACTCAGGAGGAAGAAGCAGGAAGATGTGTGAGTTCCAGGTCAGCCTGGTCCTTAGTGAGTTCCCCAACAACAAAAGCCAACGGACTGCGGTGTATCTGCTAGTTACTCAGAAGCAAGAGAGCAGTGCCCTAAATACTCACTAAAGCTTTCTGTAGGTGAGTCTGTGCATTTCAGCAGGCCTTTGGAATAGTGAGCCTGCCATGACCATCATGCTAGGATTTTCATCTATTTCCTTTTTAAAATCATTTTTAGGTCATTTTATTTTATGTGTATGATGATTTGCTCACATGTATGTATGTACACCACGTGTGTGTCCAATGCCTGTGGAGATCTGAAGAGGGTGTTGGTTCCCCTAAAACTGGAGTTATGGATGATTGTGAGCATCCATCTAGGTTCTGAGAATCAACCTGGGTCCTCTTTACCAACAAGTATCCTCGACTGCTGGGCCATCTCTCAGCCCCTCCGTCTATTTCCTGGTGTCACGACGTATGGCATCCCATTTGCTCAGACTGTTCCAGCTGCAGCGGGCATCTCTCTTAGTCTTCTGTCCCAACAAGCTCATGCCCGGCTCACAGCCTGCACGGGCAGTGCTGGCGCCTCTCTCAGCCCTACTCCACCCCCGCCGCAGGTTTGCTCCCGGTGGGCTCCCCCCCCCCCGCAGGTCTGCTCCCAGTGGGCTCCCCCCAGGTCTGCTCCTGGTGGGCTCTCCCGCAGACTGGCTTCTGGTGTGCCCTCTGCCAGGTCTGCTCCCAGTGGGCTCCCCCCTCCCCCCGCAGGTCTGCTCCCAGTGGGCTCCCCCCCCCCCCCGCAGGTCTGCTCCCGGTGGGCTCTCCCCCCCCCCCCGCAGGTCTGCTCCCAGTGGGCTCCCCCCTCCCCCCGCAGGTCTGCTCCCAGTGGGCTCCCCCCCCCGCAGGTCTGCTCCCAGTGGGCTCCCCCCTTCCCCCGCAGGTCTGCTCCCGGTGGGCTCTCCCCCACCCCCCCGCAGGTCTGCTCCCGGTGGGCCCCACCCCCCAGGTCTGCTCCCGGTGGGTTCCCTCCCAGTTCCGCTCCGGGTGGGCCCTCCCGCAGGTCTGCTCCCGGTGGGCTCTTGTCTGTCACTCAGGTCCTAGATCATGTGTGTATGCGCACATGTGTCTGTGTGTTTTAAATTACAATTGCCACGTTCATTTCTTACCTTGTACTAATCCTTAGTACAACAGGCAGAGTCGTTACTCCAGTTGTTCAATATGAGGTTCCCAGAGGTTACAGTGGTGCTCTCAGTACTTATTGGCTATATAATAATTGATAATCAGAGGAGATAGGGAGAAAAATCAGGTTCATCTTGGGTAGAGACTGACTCCAGACACAGAGCTTGCCTTTTTTTCCCCTTTTTATGTGCTTGTATCTTTCACTGCATGTTTAAGACAAAATTGGCAGCTGAAGTTTTTATACTCTGTTTAATTATTCATTAAAATTTTAATATTTTATTTACTTATTTATCCCCCCACCGTGTGTGTGTGTGTGTGTGTGTGTGTGTGTGTGTGTGTGTGTGTGTGTGTCCCGGCAACTTGCAGGAGGTCAGAGGACAACTTTCAGGAGGGAGTCAGTTTTCTCCTTTCCCCATGTGGGTCCCGGGCATGGACCACAGGTTGCCACACGTGGTGGAACACACCCTTAGCTAACTTGGTAACCCTACTTGCTGTGCTTTGAAGAAACCTCTGCATTTGAGCTTTGGCAGGCTTATTAACGTCACAGCATTTTAAACACCGAGAAAGCCTCACACAGCTGCTGCTAAGAATATGGACTAACCATGCTGCTCAGGGTCTCTGAAATGGGAGAGCAGTCTCTTACTTTCCAAGGCTCTGAAAAAGCTGTCCTAAGGTAGAAGGACAGATGAGGTGGGGGATGGCCGTATGGGTGTGGTAAGGGTGTGGGTAACCACTCTGTGGAGGAGCTGGATCAATGTTGCTAGGTGGGAGTTCCCTCTCCGTGGGTGTCTGGTGTGAGGGACAGAGTAATGGATACGCCACACCCGATGACAATTTTTTATAAGACTCAGATTTTAAAACTACACACACATAATCAGTATCCTAGGCTGGTAAAATGGTTAACATCCAAACAGTTTCCAAGCATGCAAGGTAGTAAGGCAATCACTTTACACGGTCTCCAGTTCATGCACGTATCACCCTGGCCTTGGAGGTGGGTATGTCTCCATTTCTGAGAAGTTCAAGCTCGGACAGAGTTGTCATGCATATATTAAACCTGTGGTCTAAAGTCAGGAATTTGGCTACACATAACTCATAAATGAGACAGTACTGGGTTTTCAGGAGGGTTTCTCTCTGTCACCGCCTGGCCATTGTGTGGTGTCTTATCTGCCTTTGAGGCACCTACTCAGCCGCTCAGCACCTTTCCCTGCCAGTGCCTCCAAGCAGACAGTGCTGGCTCCACCAGCCTGTGGAGGACCCACAGTCAGAAACCCATTCTGCTAAAGAGTCATGAGGACAGTGGGAAAGGATGAAACACAATCCGACATAATTAACACGTCAATAGGCGCAACATGAAACCCCAAGTTGAGCAATCTGGGCCTGTGCGAACAACAAACAAGTGAGATAATTTGAAGGTGTGAGTAAGGTGTGTGTGCGCGCACATGCATGCATGTGTGTGTGTGTGTGTGAGTGTGCTTATACACAGCCAAGCCCACAGGTCTTTCTTTGAATTTCGACTATGTTTTCTCTCTCTCTCTCTCTCTCTCTCTCTCTCTCTCTCTCTCTCTCTCTCTCTCTCTCTGTGTGTGTGTGTGTGTGTGTGTGTGTTTGCCCATGTGTGCCATGGTGCATGATCAGGAGTCAGCATACAGCTTGCGGAAGTCGGCTCTCTCCTTGTACCATTGGAGTCCCGGCGATGGAGCCTAGGACATCAGGCCGAAGCCACTACCTGATGAGCGATCTCTCCAGCCAGATAATTCTCTTCATGTTTTTAGTTGGCTTTACTGATCAATCAAGCACTGAAATGATCTTAACCTTAATTATTGAATTATCGTAAAGACGAGTGGGTTGTTAGAAGTTGAAGAAGCAGGATTTCAAGGCAGTTCCAGTCTGATGAATCCGGTTTGGTTTTGGTGTATGGGTGTTGGTATGCTGGGGAATCAAACCCGGGGCCTTACTTACCCTCAACCCTGGGCTTCTGGCTGTGATTAGAATGCAAAAGCCCAAGGTCTGGAGAGAGGACCCTGGCGCCTCAGCCCCTCGTAGCTTCGGAACTGTTTCTAGTCATGGATTCTTTGTTCCCAAACAGAAATATTCATTCTGGCCTGGCATGGAGGATGCTTTCTCTTGGGTTTGATCACACAGAGGTGTGGAAAAGGGGTTTAGTTTAATGCCTGAGTGAGGGAGCAAACGGTTTGAGCCCAAATGCCTGTGTGGAAATATCCGTTCTTGCCCGCCATCTTTGCGGCAATGCTCAGGAGCGGGTGGACACCTTGTCCCAAGGAGGCTGGAAGAAGGCCAAGGGGCTCGCACAGCAAATGTGGGTGTCAAGTCAACAGCTCTGGTTAGGGCTCTCCAGGGACGACTCTTTGAAGATTATGCAACTCCAGCTAAGAGGCCAGGCTTGCCTCAAACTTTACACACTGGATTAACTTTGTGAAAACAACAGCTTCTCTCCTCCCGCACAGGGAGCCTCATTTTTTTCCTCTGTTTCTGGCTAAGTGATGTTTAAGAAGTAAGAAGGAGAAGAGAACCCTACTGGGCACACTTTTCTGATCTTAATGTAATTTGTTAAGTACTTTGAACACGCAGATATAAAAGAAGCTTAAATCAATACTTTTTTAAAATAGAAAGTTCTTGTTTGCTTTTCAGAACGTGAGGAATTCCTCTGGGTTAAAGATGGCTCAGAGGGTTAGACTGCTTGTCTTGAAGCATGAAGTACTGAGTTTGGGTCTCCACACCCATGTGCTGTGTGTGCCTATAACCCCAGCACTGGGGAGGCTGAGACATGCAGAGCCCCGGGAATGATGGTCAGCCATTCCAGCCAGATCTATTTGGCTCCAAGTCAATTGGAGATCCTGCTTCGAAAATAAAATGGAGAAGAGATTGACAAAGGCATCTGATGTGCAGAGCATCTACCCCCCACCCCCGTATTTTCTTTTTCAGTTTACTAGATTACTTAATATAGTAGAATATTCTAGACCCGGGCATTGGTGGAGCACACCTTTAATCCCAGCACTCAGGAGGCAGAGGCAGGTGAATCTCTGTGAGTTCAAGGCCAGCCTGGTTTAAAAGAAAAAAAAGAAGAACAGTCTACTATGTATTTCAATGTTGTGAGTTGTTAACTGATATCGGTTCCCTATTTTTCTACTGGAGAATGTAGTTGTTTTCTTAACAATGTGCAAAAATCCTTTTTCCATAAAGGCAAATAAATAAATACATTTGTTTATTTAACAAGTGGACTTTTTGTTCCCTTGGGTTTTGGTCCTGGGGATTGAACCTAAAGTGTCACACATGCTAAGCACATGCTAAGCACATGCTAAGCACATGCTAAGCACTGAGCTGCATCTCAGCCCTACCTAACTTGTGTTAATTAAGCATCCACTGCTATGCTAGGCTCAGAGGATATTGGACTGAATAAAACAATCACGGTCTGTGCTCTCACAGAGCTTAGGTTTCTGGGAGAGCTAAACACGAAATAATTGCACACACTTAATACATTTGGAAAAGTGCGAGGAAGGAAAGTGCAGAACACAATGAGAAAGAGCCACACTGTAAAATAATTTAAATCAGAAGCGAGGAAAAGTTCTCTCGGTAAGAGAGCGACATTGGAGCTGAGTGCTGAAAGATGAAGGAGGGGAGACGTGTTACACACAGGGGCCAAGACCAAACCCACAGAGGCACACACTACCACACACCAGGGCCAGAAGGAGTGGTGGAGCCCTGTGAGACAAGGCTAGCCAGCACACCGCGAAGAGCAGAGATGCTGAGGGAAATGCTCCTGGGGACAGAGGCAGAGGAGAGTGGCAGGCATCCCCTCTGCAGTAAAATGTGGGCAGCAGCAACTAAAGAAGCCTTCATTTAAATTCTTTAACAAATGCTTTAAAAAGATTTAAAAAGATTTACTTTTACGTGTGTGTGTGTGTGTGTGTGTGTATCTGCATGTTTTTGCCCACGTGAGAGCTGGTGCCCACAGAGGCCAGATGAGGCCATCAGATTCTGACCCCCTGGAGCTCAGTTACGGAAACCAAACTTCTTCAAGGATGGCAGGCACCCCTAACCGCTAAGCCATCTCTCTAGCCTCAAATTGACTCAAATTCTAACTTTGTTATAATTCTGTAAAACGTCACTTTATCTCCTCAAGCTGCGGCTTTCTTACTTGTAAAATAAGTTGATAATTGTAAAGTTGTGAGGTTTGATTGAGATTATATATGTAGCATTTATTGCATGCTGCCCAAAACATTAGCTGTTACTTTCAGCGGGCATCTATGAAAGTGTTTTTGTGTTTTGTGAAACATGAGACCATGAATTGTATTTTAAATGCTCCCTGGTTTCTGCGCAGAGGAAGCTCAGTGAAGAAACAGGGTCGAAAGAGAGGGTCAATACCCCGTTTTGGATATGTTGAATTACAGATTTCTGAAATTGGCCATGTAGACCTTTTCTGTCTATGGCATTGGCTGAATCAGTGTGAGTCCCAGAAGAGAAGTCTGTGTTGAAGATCACACTGTAGGCATAGACAGTATTTCAAATCATGGGAAGAGATTAGGCCATTAGGAGAGAAGGAGAGTTCAAATTGAGGGCACGCCTTCAAGCCATGCTCTAAGGAACGCTGCTGTTTGGAACAGGGGAGAACTGGGGGTCAAGGCGGTGGAGCTGGAACCTGCAGAGAATCAGGAGTTGCTCCCAGGAGAAGGTGGTGTCCTAGAAAAGCATGCATAGATTTCCAAGACCCACGAGTGCATGGCTATGTGAAGTACCCAAGGAGTCTTCAAAGGGCAGCAGAATGCATCTTGGGAATTTCAGTACATTAGATTAAGGAAGGAAAGAGCCGGTGTGATGTCGGTCCTTAAGGCAGGCTAGGCTGGCCCTTTGTCCTCTTTCTTGCCCTTTCTTTCCCAGAGTGCCTGTTGGTGATTTATTTGACGCACACCAGTTTCACATTTCTGTGTAGGGATCAGTCCTTCTTTGAAAGGCTGAGGAGTTCAGACAACTGAGAGGGGCTGGGGAACAAGGAAAGCTACCCTGCTCTCCCAGCTGCTTCCATGCCCCTCCCCCAGTAGCTTCCGTCTTCCTGAGGGAGTCCGTGTGGAATGAAACTGTTTGTGGGAGCAGGTGGACACAGCCCACACACCCCAGCAGGGACCAGCCCTGCCCTGTGAGCTACCTGGGAATGGAATTTCAGTTTGGGGACCCCTACTGCTTCTGCAGAGCAGGACCAGAGCCAAGGCAGGGCTATGCCAGAGCTAAGGCAAGCAGAGCTACCCCAGAGCTAAGGCAGGGCTACCCCAGAGCTAAGGCAAGCAGAGCTACCCCAGAGCTAAGGCAGGGCTACCCCAGAGCTAAGGCAGGCAGAACTACCCCAGAGCTAAGGCAGGGCTATCCCAGAGCTAAGGCAGGCAGAGCCATCACAGAGGTAGGCCGGGCCTTCCTGCTCCCAAGTTCTCTGCCATCCCATTATCTCCTCTCACTCTTTAAATTCTCCTTTAATCTCTGCAAAGCCACTGATTAACTGGAAATATAGAACAGCACTATTTGGATGAACAGAGAAAAGTTTGTAGCTAAGGATAGCTATTAATAAAAGCAATACAATCATAGAGGCATCATGCATGTGATCTCACTTGATCCCCAAACAATCCTCTGACGCAGGAATCATCGACTCCATTGCACAGATGAGTAAACAGAGGTTGGAAGGCTTAAGAAACTTTCCTAAGGGGACACGGGGATAAAATAGTTTCTCTCACACAGGGTCGGAACTTTTCATCACTGTTGGCTAGAAAAAAATATTCTAGGATGGCTCATCTGTCTATGACTAGAAACCATAGGAAGGATACTATTCATATTATTGCTTATGTTCAAAATGTTACAATGTTAAGAGGGAAAAAGTGGAGTATAAAATTAGAAAATTTTATACTTACATGGGAAAGCAGCAGTAGAAACACAAAACAACTGTGTGCAATGCATACATATCTGAAAACGTTGAGCTGTAAAGTATGGATATACACAGGATGTGTGTGTGTGTGTGTGTTTCTAGGACAGGCCAGCAGGTTGTAGATTTTTGTCCCCAGCTGTGGAGAAGCCAGCACTAGGTGGAGTCTGCATTAGCTATATGTCAAATGGATATAAAACACTGCTCTTTTATTTTATCTTCTTTTGGAAAACGAATTAATGCTAAAGGAATGTTGCATTGTGCTTAAGGCTTCTGGGTCCCAGAAAGTCTTTAAAGATGAAAACCTTATGCATTGTGAAGTTCACCTCCTCTCTAGACCCCAATTCCTTCACAATTTTCTACCATGCAGGAAAGGCGAGGTTTTGCTAACCAGGGAATGTAACATTTCATTCTTATTTCTTACTGCCCTTTGTGTTGGTTGAAGTTATTAGAGACTATAAAACTTCTCAGGAGGGATCTAGAATGTTTATGGAGCAGTAGCTTTGTACCACACATGGAGGCCAAACCACTCTTTCTGAGGATGATGCTCCAAACCACTCCTAATTTTTTAAAAAGATTTTTGAGATTATATATTATTGCATCATTTCCCCTTTCCATTTCCTCCCTTTAAACCCAACCACATACCTCTCCTTGATCTTTTTCAAGCTCATGGCCTCTTTTTTCATTAACAACTGTTACATGTATATATGTATAACTACATACATAGCTATTCCTATATACAACCTGCTCAGTCCATATAATATTACTTGTGTGTGTATTTTCAGGGCTGATCATTCAGTATTCTGTAACAATTGGCGTGCTCTTCCCTGGGAAAACTGTTTCCCTCACTCTCTGCACTCCCCAGTCGTCTGGATTTGAATGTTGACAGAGGTTTCTGTCCCGCCCGATCACGCAGCCATTCACTCCCAAAGAAACATACAGTTTACAATATTAATTGTAAACTGGTTGGCTTATTAGCTCAGGCTTCTTATTAGTTAATTCTTACATCTTAAATTAGCCCATAATTCTTGTCTATGTTAGCCACGCAGCCTGGTACCTTTTATCAGCGAGACATTCTCATCTTGCTTCCTCTCTGTCTGGGTGATGACTGCAGACTGAGTCTTTCCCCTTCCCAGAATTCTCCTGTTCTCATGGCCCGCCTCTACTTCCTGCCTGGCTATTGGCCAATCAGCATTTTATTAAACCAGCACAACTGACGAAACTCACAGGGTCCAAGACCATTGTCCCACAGCATTTGAAGAAAGAATCACATCTACTTTGATGTGTCTATTGGTGCCATCCTATTCAACTCATGTTTGGGCAGTTGTGTTGGTGAGACTGTGTGTAGCTTCTGACAATACTAGAAGACACAGCGAATTCCTCAGTCCTCTGGCTCTTACCCTCTTTCTGCCTCCACTTCCTCTATGTTCCTGAACCTTAGGTGCTGGAGTTGTTCTGGAGCTCTAGCTGGGGGACTGGACTCCTCAACTCCGCATTTTGACAGGTTGTGGTTGAAGCCATCTCCTGGTGGAAAGAGAAGTTTCCTTGCTGAGGGGTG
Organism: Arvicola amphibius; assembly: GCF_903992535.2. Classification (NCBI taxonomy): domain Eukaryota; kingdom Metazoa; phylum Chordata; class Mammalia; order Rodentia; family Cricetidae; genus Arvicola; species Arvicola amphibius. Next base: position 1,936,646 of record NC_052055.2, on the reverse strand, counting down.
AGGACTGCGTTACAGTTCAGAGGGTGAAGCATTCGCCACGATGGTGGGAGAATGGCAGCACACAAGCATGCTTAGCACTGGAGCAGTAGCTGAGCGCTTGCATTAGATCTGTAAGCACAAGGCAGCGAGCCCAAACCATTCTTTGCCCAAGCAGCAAGTTTCTAAGTGTTTCCTGGTAGAAACTGACCCTGATGTCTTGCCCAAAGATGATCACGGCAGAGACTGGTGTTCAAACTGAAGACACACACATATGAAGGCTGGGGAGGACGGGGTGGTGACAGCCTCTGACAGAGTTGGTGTGTCACGCAAAGGACATGCCCTGTTAGAATCTACAGTTCCAGTTCACCGCTAGGCTGGTCATGGTCATGGCTTGGGTTTTCAGGGACCCAAAGTCTGCTTGGAAACATGGAAGATCAACTTCATTCCTGCAGATGACTGGTAAAGAGTATTACAAACCCCAACATCCGCACTCAAAAACAACTAATCAAATTTCTTCTTATTTTTAAGAAGGAAACTGCAGCCGGGCGGTGGTGGCGCACGCCTTTAATCCCAGCACTCGGGAGGCAGAGGCAGGCGGATCTCTGTGAGTTCGAGACCAGCCTGGTCTACAAGAGCTAGTTCCAGGACAGGCTCCAAAGCCACAGAGAAACCCTGTCTTGAAAAACCAAAAAAAAAAAAAAAAGGAAACTGCAGCTCAAATGGCCTCATCGTTAGCTTGTGGTGTACCCGGGAGAGCAGCTCAGGCTTCTTGCTTTCCACGGGCTGACTGGGGGTTCCTTCGCTCTACCAGGACAGCAATCCTGAACAGGCAAAGTGCAGCTCCTTCAGAGCCGTCAGCAGCTCCAAGCTCCCCGTGTTAGCAGCAACTCCCATTACTCACACCAGCTGCAGTCAGCAGCTTGCTGCAACTTCCTGGACCTCTTCGTAGCTGCAGCTAGCAGCCCACACCAGCCGCTCCACTCCCAGCTACTCTCTGGCTGCTTGGCTGTCTCTGGTGTCTCCAGCTCCGGCTGCTGGCCACTTTTAGTGGCAACAGCTTTTCATGTCACCAGCTCATCCTGCTCCAGAGAGAGTCATCTCTAAAGGGCAAAATGAAACCATCAACAGGGCTTATGCCGGAGCATAAGGCAAGGCCTGACTCATCACAGGTGAGAGGAAAGCTCTCTGTGCACCCATGAGTGAGCAGTGTCCTTAGGGCAGAGGTCCCCACCCCAGAATGGACATAAGAAAGAACTGTAGTGGGCAGACCCCTCCACCAAAGAGTGAGGTCATCTGGCGGCAGGTCAGGGATGGAATCTGGGATAGCTAAAATGAAAGAACCTTTTTTTTTTTAATTAAAAAATTTTAATTTTTATTTATTTATTTACTTAGTGTTTGCGTGTGCGCGGTGGTAGGAGGGTAACCTGTAGGAGTTGGTTCTTCCTTTTACTATGCAGCCCCCACCCCAGGGACTGAACTCAGTCAGCTTCTTCATCATGAGAGCAAACACCTTTACCCTCTGTGCCGCCGTTCCCACAGGTAAAGCAAAAGTTTCCAAGAGCAGTCTCCAGGAGATGGGGATAGCCATGACTTTCAAAGATGGAACACAGAAAAACGCAAAGCACCTGTTGGCTATGTCAAGCCCTGCTAGTCAGCCACCTTGTTTCCTTAGGATGGTGCCTAGGACATAGATACATAGCTTTCACCTCACAGCCGTATGTAACCATCAGAAAGATCTCACCCTCACTTTTGTATAAACAATCAGCATGTTTCATTTCACCCACCTGGGAGATCAAAGGTAGCTTAGAATCCAGGCTCAGCACAACCAGCAGGCTGATGACATCATCAGTCATGGCCTCATGGTTTGCTGGGTGCCCTTAGCATTGGCTTCTTCCCGAGACGGAGGCTCCATATGTGCTAGGATGACTACACACAGCGGGCAAGTCACAGGCCTCCTTGCCAAAGACACCAGAAAAGAAGAAATGGTCATAGCTTTAATTCCCATTTCTGTCCTCAGCAGTGTGAAGAGCACCTGTATGAGCTGACTCTGAGCTCAAGTCCTCTCTAGCCCGGGAGCTTGGGCTGGGCTCATTTCCTCAGAGTGTCTGAGAAGGAGAGAGGATTAGACACATAAACAATATTGAAGTTGAGTAAAAAAGAAACAATGGAAAAATGGGTCCATGATGCATATTTATTACTGTGTGGTTTGAGGACCAACCTAAGTATCACCTGGGATACTTAAAAATGTAAAATCTTTTGGAGAACCTCAAGCCCACCAAATTAGTCTATTTTAACAAGACAACTTATATGCAAGTAACATTTGTGAAGCATTGCTCAAGCTATACACTTGGATCCTTTGGGGCAGGGTCTGTCATGGAAAGCAGATGGATAGGAATCTTTTCTTCAAGATTCCTTTGTTAAGAATCAACCTTAGAGGAGCGACTCCTGGATTCCCACAGCACTGTTTCTATTTCCATTGTACATCTTCATCCCATTGCACTATATGTAGTCGCTTAAATTGTCATTGAGTCAGGGCCCACTCAGAAGTTAAAAGCACATATTAGTACCTGTCAGCCACTGGACCTGGGTGCTAGAAACCAAACTCAGGTTCCCAGGACAAGCAGTACTCACTCTTAATTAATTGCTGAGCCATCTGTCCAGACTCTCAAAAATGTGTTTAGTGGAGGCAACATTACGAGCTAATTGGATTTGTCGAGCTGGGGCTTTTGGTGTAATATCTGAAAGAAAATGTCCTTGAGACAATGAAAACTGGGCCTGGAATCCTACCAAGTCAGAGTGGGTGTCCCTTAAGCATCTTTGGTATGGAATGTAAATCTAAAAGTGAGAGCCGTGATATAGAACTGGTTTGTCAAAGAAAGAATCCAGAAGGAAAACGCCAGGAGTTCATGGCTGAGCCTCGGAGAATGCTCTAATTACAGGGTTGAAAGAAGAAATCTTTGCCTTGCCCAGAAACATTGCTGCGTGATTGATTGAGGTCAGTAGTAGAAGAAACAAACAAGAAAATTTTACGTATTATCTTTTCTCTGTAGTGATCATAGATAAGAGAGAAACATATTTCCTACCAGGGAAGAGCTGAACGTATGAAGTATGGGTTGGAGAAATCTTAATTTGTCTATGAAAGCCTGTGATAAGTAAAAATTAGTCATAGGCATGGGTGTCTAGACAAGTTCAAATTGGTCTGAATGGAGCCTTTCCAGTCCACTGCCTTTTCTTTACAGCTTATGGCCTGGTCCTGGTGGCAGAACACTGCACCTGGGCCAGCCTAGGATGCAAACCCTGGCCCAAGTAATAGCAGCTCCCTGATCTAACCATACCATGGATCTGATTTCACGTGTCTGTCTCAAGGATGAAATGTACTTGCTATTTTCTTTGAATTGGCCAGCCCCTCCTCCCCTAAAATCATAGTATCTGTTTTTCCTCCCTCCCTGTTCTTTGTTTATTGACTAGTCACTTCCTTTAAGTAACCCTAAGACAATTCTGCCTTTGTATCTTTAATGTTCTCACACATATCCTCAGGGTGTCGTAGTAAGAAAAATCACAACCGTGATTATGGTTGTCCAACACTAGTAGGATGATAGAAGATATTTCCTGGAATTCGTTTGCTCATCTATTTAACAAATATTTATTGAGTGACTATTATGTGTGACAGACACCGTGTTATGATGTTTTAGAAATACAGTTGAAAATAGGTACCTTTCTGGCGTTCACAAAATATGTAGATTAAGTTTGTGTAAGAAGGAAGTGCTGAGTAGGAATAGCTTTTAGTCTTTGGGGTTGTTGGAAAAGTGTAGCGGGGAGATTCTTAGAAGGGGCCGTGTGTACAAAGACCTTGAATCTTGGTTGTCGCTTGACACACCTGGGAGGAGGGACACTCAGCTGAGGAACTGGCTCCATCAGATAGGCCCGTGGGTGTCTCTGTGGAGTGTTTTCTTGATTGATGGTTGATGAGGGATGAGGATGTCTTAGCCCTCTGTGGGTGGCACCATCCTTATGCAAGTGGGCCTGGGTTGGAAAGGTGGTTGAAGGTGAGCTTAGGAGAGAGCCAGTGAGCAGTGTTCCTTGGTGATCTCTGCTTCAGCTCTCATTTCCAGGCTCCTGCCTGTCTCGCCTCAGTGACGACTGGTGCCTGGAGGGTAAGGCACGATAAACCCTTTCCTCTTTGAGCGGCTTTTGGTTGTAGTGTTTCCTGCAGCAGGAGAAACCAAGCAAGAACAGGCTCTGGAGTCAGAACAATGGGTTGCAACACTGCAGGTGTCCAAGCATCAGAGCGTGGGTACTCAGCTTGGTGATGCAGGAAAGCGGTAGAACCTTTAAGAGGGAGGTTGTGTTTGGGGATCTTCAAGTCACCAAATAACGCACATTCCACTTCACATTCCATAATAGTGGGGACCAGGCCCAGGCTCAGGCTGGATAGTCATGGCCCAAAGTCAACAGAACTGTGGGTAAACATTGTGAGCAAGCCTTTTCTCTCTCTAAAGTAATTCATCGAATCTGTGTCACAGGAATGGAAAGCTGACACAAGACTGGGGAAAGAGAGCGCGCTGATGGAGAGCAGGAGACAGGCCCGGAGTGGTCAACAGCAACCAGACCATCTGGAGGGCTATATCGTCTCCAGCTGGTTTCCCAGGCCAGTCTCAGAGTTCCTGTGTTAAAGTCATCTCGCCTCTGCGTCAAGTGCTGGAATTGCAGGTGCACACCACTGCACCCATCTCTGGCTAATAATTTTAAGCTGGGGGGATTGTCATGGTCAGATTCGTATTTTAGAAAGACTGGACTTGGTGCTTTTGAGATGTAAAGAAAAAGCTGGTACCCTCGAGACAAGTAGGGGAGTCAACTTCAGTCATGCCAGCAGCAGTCCGTGCTGACCTGAGCTGTCGGAGTGAAGATAAGATACAGAGCGATGGCCTCTGTATGAGGACGATATGTTTGGCTGAGTGGGGACAGAGCAAGTATGAGGCGGGAAGGATGCCTGCTCTGACCCGAATAGAGAGACTCCCTAATGGGAGAATTATCACTTTGTGATCCAGGTCTGTAGCACAGACATTTTTGGGATGTGAGGTTCATACACCTAAAACTCACGCTATGCCAGCCACCACCTACCCCAGTGTTTACTCAGCATGATGCTGGCATGCATTTGCGATTGCTTGTTCATGCAGGGACCAGAAGCCTGTGGTCTGGATAGTTTCGGAGTCTAGCAAAGGATCACAGACACTTTCCTAGAATTATCCGGATTATTGCCTATTTTCACCTCGATGACTTGAGTTCAATCCTCAGCCACTTGCAATAGGAAAATTTTTACCTTCATGCAAGTTCTGTTCCCTCGGGTCCCATTTTTCACCTCTTTGTTACAGTGCGAGGAGCTGACAGTTGGAAGTCTCTTAAGAGCATGACAAACTGAGCTGAATTAGCCTTTTATTGCTATTTGTATCTAAGCGCTGTGTAACACACACAAACACTCACATACACACAGCTCATACACACACAAAATGTAAAGGTAAAGTTGAGGATGGAGGTAGCTGTAGTTCTAGCTAGTAGGGAGGCTGAGGCAGAAGAATTAAAGTCCAGAAATTCAAAGCCAGCCTGGGCATCATAGTAGAACTTTGTCTGAAACCCAAAAAAGTTTGCCTATCCTAAAATTAAACAACAACAACAACAACAACAAAAATACTCCAGGTGCCTTCCACTGTCAGTCCTGCTGTGTATATATTAAAAGTGTTGTAGCCCATGCATTTCGATGTGAACCATCCTGAATGTTTTAATAATCAATCAGTTAAGTGTTAAGGGTCTTATAAATTATGTTGCAATGAAGGACTGTTGACCCTGCACATAAAGAGCATTTGAAACACATGACAAGGCAGTGAGCTTTCAAAAAAAAAGTACACCTAGTCTGCCTTAACCGCTTTTTAAAAGCTTCTTCCAGGAAGTTCTTTAAGGAAATATGTCTCTGCTTTTGTTGGAGCTGCCAGCACTCCAGCCAATGTAACAGTTGCCCCCTGCAGCGCAGAGCTGCAAAAGTCCCCTCCTATGGCTGTGATTGCTGCCCCACTGGAGTCCCTAACTTGCATTCTCAGTCCCTTGGCTGGCACATTGGCTTTTATACCAGGCCCTGGCTTCAATCCCCAGCACCACAAATAATAAACAGTTAACGTGAAAACATTAGGCAAAGCACTTGGGAGTTGGCCACTAGTCCGAGACTCCAAGCTTAGAGATGAATCTCCCATGTCTTCTGCTGGGATTCCCGTGGAGTGGTGGCTTTCACGACAGTCCCAGAATCCAGATTAAGTGTAGATTTTTACTATTAGCATTGCCAAGAGTATCTATAAAAACAATCCGAAAGTTGGATTCATGCTTGTATAACAATGTACAAGCCTGAAACTCTGAGCTTTCAACAGACCCTTTTGAAACTCCTGTTTCAAAGGAGTCCCTCAGTTATTAGCACTGACAACCACACTCAAGGCTAAGACAATAAAATGAAATCGTTCTTCAATTCAAGGACAAGCGCGAAGTCAGGCTTAGTGGTATTTAGAAGATGTATCTCTACCAAAATAGTGGCTTATCTGTGCATATGTTTTCAGCTAATGGATAGTTGTGAACCATGGTCTAAAGAGTTTCATGGCCCTGGAATGAAAAGAAAACCAAATTTGTTTTCTGGTTGTTTTCTTTTTCTTATTCCTCAAGGGCCTCCAGTTGCTGAGTTGTGTTATGAAGAGTGAAGGAGGCGGGCTGTGAATTCAAAAATCCAGTGGAAAGTGCAGTTTACATGGCCCCAAGGGCGTAGTGAAAGTTGTTCATATGCCAAGCTCAGTTTTGATGCCTAATGGCCTTATAACTGGCAGGTGGGAGCACAGGGTTTGGGCGATGTTTCCTATGAGTCTCTCTTCCTTGCTGTTGCATGGACGAGGTAGACAGAGAATTAGATATATGATACTAATTTATCACTAGGCACTGTCACTAAAACCTGAAGTGACTATTAGTCTGGCCGGCTCGCACTAGCAAAAGCACAGGGAGGGGAGAACTCCTGGGTTAAGGATCTGAGAAGAGCAATCACACCTGTGTGATGAGTGTGTGTGCGCACACATGTGTGTACAATGCCAGAGGAAGCCAGAAGAGGATTCCCTGGAACTGGGGTTGCAGGAGGTTGAGCTACCCGCTGTGGATGCTGGGAACTGGGCTTCATTCTACTACAAGAGCAGTGGTCCTCCTGGCCAGCGAGCCATCTCGCCAGTCCCAGGGCTTGGCTTTTCTTTTAGGGGGTGGGGAACACTGGAGTTTGAGTTCATGGCCTACCACAGGCTAAGTAAGCAAGTACTCTGACACTGAGCTATGCTCCCAGCATCTCAGAAGTTCTTAAAGTGTGATGGAGGGACCAGTAGCATGGGCATCCCTGGGGATTTGCAAGCAATAAACCTTGGACCATCTCCGTGCCTACGGAATCAGAGACTGTGGGTGTGGGTCCCAGGCTGTGCTTAAGCAGGCAGCTCAGGCGATTCTGACACATGCTAATGGTCAATGCCCACTCATCTAGTCGAAGGGCGATGTATAACAGCGAGGGCAAACAGCATCAGATCCCTTCTTAAGTGGATCCAGGAACAGTCTGCTTTTGTGCCTTTATCTTTGAAAACAAGCCCAAGGGCACTAGTGATAAGATGAGATTTGAAATGAGTTGCATCAGTTCTGCAAGTCAAAAAAGGTTGTCACAGTTGAACATCTTTACTTAAAAACAAAACAAAATAACAACAACAACAAAAACCTGCTCTAAAGTATAGCCTCTAAAGTATAGCCCCAGGGTTGGACAAAGAGAATTCTGGGAAATGTAGTTTACTTATTATAGGACTACCTTGCCAAGGAGTGGAGGAGACTGGGGTTCTGGGAACTGTCTCGCAGGAGAGATACAGAAAGACTTGGCTGAAGGCAAGCCATTTCTCCTGCTGCTGGCAATGGCTCTCGGGTAAGAGCCCACTGCGTTTTATCTTTGCATGTTTGTTTGTTCTGCTTGTTGAACACTGACTTTCACAGTGTCTTGCTCTGTAACTCAAACCTGGCTTTATAATTAGGTCTGAAAGGACTGGTTCCCAGGCAATTCCCGTATGAAACAGCTGCCTTTGCGTTGGCTTGTCTTGATGTAATTTATTGGAAAGGGCTTCAGCGTTGCCTCCCTGAGTGTGTAACGGGGACGTGGAGGGCTCGGCTCTGCTCTTGGGAACTTCAGATGGAAGCTCAGAAGATGCCACCACACTCTTGTCTTTTGTTTTTGGGAAGTAAACTCTGAATTAGTTAATATGTTTAAGTCTGCTAGTATCAAAGGTTTAACTAGTTAAATAACAGAGGCCGGGGGACTGCCTAGCAGGACCCAACAGAAAACCATCACTGCTTTCTTAACTCAAAGTTTTCACTTTCAGATTTTACCCAACAGAGATGGGAAACTTTCTAGTTAATACACACCACAGATAAATATTGGGGTTTGTGCCTAGCTTCTCAGGGCAGGCGATTTGCAAGTTCCCTTTTCCTTCCTTCCTTCCTTCCTTCCTTCCTTCCTTCCTTCCTTTTTTTACTTTAACATCTGGGTGTGTCAGGACACTTGACTGAGCCAGGGAGATAGGGAGATACAGGCCCAGTTTGTAGGACTATATATCTTCTCTCTCTCTCTGGCACTTTGCTTAATTTGGATGGTTTATTCTTTGACTTCTGATCTTTGGTGGGAAGACTCTGTTGCTCTACAAAATGTGAGGACTGCTGGTTTGACTAGAGGTCTGCAACCTCACTGGGACCCTAGAAATCAAGTTAATTCTCCTGTCAGTCCAGAGAGCAAACCTGTAACCCCGAGACATTGAGGGCTGAGCTTCTACGAGGTTTTGTGCCGCCGCTCAGCCTTCAAGTGCTCCTCTGAGGCCATAGTCAACCATCCCTCTAATTCTTCCTCAGCTCTGTCCTCTTAAAAGTTTCCCATGATTCTCCAAATGCCTGGCATCTAGTCATACCAACAAGCACCTGCCCCAAAGACAGAAGGCCAGTGGCAGCTTCGATCATTCCTTCTCCAGCTGTGTGGACTTGTGGTCATTTGTCCAAGTGGATATGAGCGTCTTGGTGTCCTTGTGCAGAGGGAGTCAGTCATCTCTGCAGACTGTTCCTGGCTCTGAACCAGAGAACAACTATAAACAGTATCTTGTATTCGTCATATAGTTTCTTTTCTTTACTTTCTCCAATGTAAAGATCAATGTCCTGTCATTGAGCGCCACCCTCCGAACCCCCACTCCCACCCCTCCATCCCCGCTAGTTACTTGGCTTCTGTGATCACAGACTGGTATGAACACATTCTTTTAAATCCACACATTTTTTTATTCCTTTGATCCTTTAAGAGGGTCTTCAGAAAAAAGCGAAGGCATGCGTGTGTGCTGAATCAATTGTTTTACTAAAAATTGTGTGTACTTTTTGTTTGTTTGTTTGTTTTTGAGACAAGGTTTCTCTGTGTAACAACCCTGGCTGTCCTGGAACTCAAAGAGATCCACCTGCCTCTGCCTATGTGTTGGAATTAAAGATGTGCATCCCACCACCCAGTTATTAGTTTTTTTTTTAAGAATTTTATTTTAAAGTCATTATGCATTTATCAGAAGTTTTAAAGGTAGAGATACATATTTCTCGGCTATTTGTGTCAATGTGAGGAGCATAGCTTCAGCAGCAGAACACACATTTCCTTGCTGAGACCTTTTCAGATCTTTGTCTACTTCTAAGCAAGGTCATTTGTTTCCTTATTATTGAGTTTTAGAGTTCTTTGTATGTTTTGGATACAGGTCCTTTATCAGACATGCCTTTTACAATGATTTTCCCTTTCTGTTTTGTTTTTTTTTCCCTCTTAATGGAGTTTAATTTTTGTTTTTATTTCTGATGCACACATCCCCCTCCTCCTGCCTCAGAAAATGAACACCAGGGCTTGAAACAAATAAATTCACAAAGAGAATACTATGCCTTTTATGGTAGTACTTGCTTTACAACCAAAAAATTTAATAACACATCTGTTACTTTTCTGTAAGTTAAGTAATAGAAACCTAGAAAATTTGTTTGCCACCTTGCTCGTGTTTGGAAGCATGCTATAAATGGTGTGTTGGTTGAATTGTAATTAATTATATCAATTTAATTATTTTGGGTAACTTTGTGTGGTACTTTCTTGAAAGTATTTCTTAGTGATTTTCAATAATGCTTTTCAGATGCCAGTTAACATGTGAATTTGAATTTTTAGATGGATTAAAGGGGCTGTGGAGACAGCCCACTGGGTGAGGCATTTGCCGTATCAGCACAAGGGCCTTAGTTTGGACCAAGTAAAGCAAAGATGGACAGAGTAGCAACTGTAACCTGTAAACCTAATGCTCTATAGTGAGATGGGAGGGGACCCAGGAGAATCCCTGGAGCTCCCAGGACAGATAGCCTGGCATATGCAGCAATGAACAAGCTATCTTATCTCAAAAAGGTCAAAGGCGAGGACCAAAACTTGAGGTTGTCCTGACTTCCTTAAGTGTACTGCGTCATCTGAGTGCCCACATCATAGACTTAAGCTTGACATAAATGCACACACATCAGATACCCGTAGATGCACACATGAGGGTTTAAAAGTGCATTAAACATTGAGTTTAGGAAGCCTGGGTCTGACAGCTGTTTGGGGTATCTAGCAGGTATTTCCCATAACTTGAATGGGGCCATGTGTTCAGTTTCAAGTTTTGTCTAAAATGTCTTTATAGCATATGCTGATTAGGAACATTTTACTCAAAAGAAAATTGGCAGAAATGTAGTGAAATTAAAATTGATCCGTTTTCTTAATGTGTCTAAGCCCAAAGGATAAAATGTGGTTCCTTTCATATGTTGAAGAGATATAAGGGCAAGGAGTAGTAATTTAATGACCTGGAATTTGCAATACAGCCAAGGATGACCTTGAACTCCAGATCCTCCAGCCTCCATCTCTCAAGTGTTGGAATCACAGGTTCACACCTCCATACCCAGCTAACAAGAAACTTTAAACAAAAGTAAAAGAGGGTGCAGCGGGGAACGTGGAGCAGACCATGAGAGCACAAGGGGCTGGAGACCTGAGTTTGGATCCCAGTACCCAGTAAAGCTAGGCACACTGGGGCTGGGGCAGGGAGGAAAGATGTGGGCGGATCCTTGTAACTCCTGGCCAGCTGGTCAGGTGCATGAAGTTCCACGTTCAGGGTTAGACCGTGTCTCAGAAAATAAGGTGAAAAGTTACGGAGGAAGACATCTGGTCTCCTTACACACAAATGCACGTGTATGCACGTATGCACGCCTCTGCAGAGACAGAGAAACAGAGACACTGACAGAGATATAGACATACACAGAGAGAAACAGTGACAGAGATAGAGAGAGATACACACAGAGAGACAGAGACACACACAGAGATAGAGACAGAGAGAAACAGTGATAGACACAGAGAGACACACACAGAGAATAATATGTAATAGGAACTCATGGAGTTCCTATGTAGCCAATGGTAGAGTTCTTGCCTAGCATACATGAGGCCTTAGCTTAAATCTCCAGTCACTGCCCTATGAAAAAGAGAACACTAATATTGAAGATAATTTTGTGGAACATCAGAAAGAAATGGAGACGTGGGAATGGCTCTGCAGGTAAAGGTGCTCGCCACCAGCCTGACTACCTGAGTTCCATCCTCAGGACCCACACGGCACACAGGTGTACTTGCACACATATACACAAAGCAAACAATAAAACATAAAAGGAAATATACACATTTTATGTCAAAGGAAGGAGAGTATAAGTTTTTAATTTCTGTTCTAAGAAAATACAATCTACCACTCTAGTGTTTAAACTTAGATACATTGGCTTTTGGTAGAACCCTTTTATTTTAGAATGCCCATCCACGCAGTAAAATATGTCAGAAATTATGTCTGTTTATCTGTGTACATATGGCATAAAGCCTAGGGTACCGTTATCTTAGAACCCTGGCTGTCGCTACTCCAGGTAATTTTGACGTGGAACACGGTAGACTGGATCTCAGGTTAGTGCCACCCTGCTGGAATGTTGTGCTCTGGCTGCTCTAGTTAGTGTCTTTAAACTTTTGTGTGCACAAGAAGGAAGTACAGGACTCAATAATAATAATAAGTGCATGCTTATTATCCCAGGACTGAGGAGATGGAGGCAGCAATCTCAGGAGTTCGAGGCCAGTTTCAGAAATGGAATGAGTTTGAGGGGTGTAACTATAATAAAATATATGAATACATGTATGAAAATGTCAACATGAAACACATTGTATTATGCCTAACTAATATATAGAAACAACACTCCAAAATCGACCCTTAAGTTCATCTTTTACAGATTCAACAAATCCTGTGACAGTTAGCATAGCTGACATTAGGGGACCAGACTGTAATGTCCATCTTAGGAGAGGAAGTCCCTGAAGTACCACGTTGAGCATGTGGGTTAACCATAGTCTGCGGCCCACTTTCTCCACCTGTAAAATTAGAGAACGAAACAGCCCTCTTGAGTTTCCTCAAACCCTATACTTGCTTCCATTGCCAGTTTTGAGCGTGGAAAACACTTAAAAAATATGACTGGTAATGGTTCCAGTGTGTTTTCTTTTCTCTCAAAAAATCTGGAATGGTTGTTTATTAACATAACTTCACTATTAAATTTTAAAAAGTGAGCTTCATGGCTAACGGAGGAACTATTAACAGCTGATGGCTGTTGGAGAAGGGCGGGTCAGTTTTCTTGAGGGTGTAGCCCCTGGCAGGTTGGCCATGCTCCTGTGGATGGCCCTACACTCACTGGTATGTGGACAGCATGAAGTGGACTCAGTGGGTTCTTTTTAAAAGGGGGGGGGCACAAAATTGGGAGTAGGGAGTTGATTGATTGGAAGGCGTTAGGAGTAGTGGTGGGGAGTGAATAGGATCAAAAGACTATTAGGTATAAAAATATATTGAAAACGTTATGGAAACCGAGAGAAAACAGAGAAAGGGGTTGTTGCCACGTCTTAAGTTCTGGGATTTGAACATTGGACAGTGTGGTCTCCTGAGCTTGAGCCGAGAAAGGATGACAAGGAGGTCAGCTCACTCATCACTGTATACGCCAGAGCCACAGCCGACAGAACTGGGCTTGTTTTGAAATCAGGATGCCCTCTGTACTGGACTACAGAACGCACGGCTGTTCACAGCCTACATAAGCCTTAAGAGAGTGGGTTCCTTTAGATTTCTACTTAGCATATACAAGAGCACATGTTTCAAAACCCTTCCTGGGTAAATGCCATAATTCAAAATCACAATTACCTATCTAATCAGAGTCATTCCAGCTAGAAGGATTTACAAAATGTGTAACAAATTCTTAGATAACGGTACAAGGTTGGCATTCCGTTAGAACAGCCAGGATCGTTTTGTTCTGAGCAGAATAAAAAGCGCCTTTATCTTTTCTGCAAGGAGTTGGCAGTTTGCTCAAGGACATTTCTCAATTTTGAAATGCAAATGTAAGAGCGTATTGCTTGCTTTCCAAAGAAAACACATTTTCCTCTTCGGGTCTTCGTAGTCCCCTGCAGGGGTGCTGTTGGTCATTGGTGAAGAATCTGAGGTGGAAACCCGTTCACAGTCTAGAGATGACTAAGGAACGCACTTTGTTGGGCCCTGCAGAGAGGAAAGGACACCTCCTGACCTCCCAGCCCAGGGGAAGAAGTTGGTGGAGTCCCAGTGCGATGGAAGAGCCCCTGTCGCTCTTCCCAACACAAAGCCCATTTCTCTGCCTGTGCCATTAGCTTGCCACTCTCTGGCTTACCAGTATTGCTCGCAATGGCTGGAGATAGCGGTTTCTCACTCCTGTGTAGACTTCAAAGTCTGGGATTGAAGGGCATTGTCTTCTTGAAGATTATACAGCTTTAGAGTCCTTAGGGACTAATCTCTCTTTTGTTTCTTACAGGAAGAAACTGATGACAATGAGATGAGTTTCTAGAATCTTCTTTGTCTTTGACATATTTTAAAGCACCTAAAAGATCCTGGGTTATGGTCCCACTTTTGTTTCTTAGAGGAATTAAATGCCCTTTTCTTACCCTAGGCTCTTAAAAGCCATAAGTTATGCAAACATCAGCAGGACTTAAAGGCTCAAGGAAGCTGATGGACCACTAGATCTTACCATGCTGTGTTTCTGGGTAGCAGAGCAAACCCCGGGAGTGCTGAGCGACCTCCAGAAACACCAAGTGACCTCTGGGATGACAGGAACCGTGGCCTTGACTGCACCATGAAGAGCAAACATCTGAGTCTTGGATCTGCACGCACCTGGAAGACTGATCACCAGAGACACAGTCCTAACTACACCAATCAGAAAAAAAGATGGGTAGACAAGAACACATTCAGTACCACAAAGAGCAACACAACACCAACAAAGGATGTGGGATTCCCCTAAGTAAGCTTTATGCAGGAAATAATGAAATTGAGAGCTGAAATCAACAAAATAGAAACAAAGAAAACAATAAAAAGAATCAATGAAACAAAGAGTTGGTTCTTCGAGAAAATCAACAAAATAGACAAACCTTTATCCAAACTAACCAAAAGGCAGAGGGAGAATATCCAAATTAACAAAATCAGAAGTGAAAAGGGGAACATAACAGCAGACACGGAGGAAATCCAGAGAATCATTAGATCATATTTCAAAATCCTGTACTTGACAAAATTGGAAAACTTAAAGGAAATGGACAATTTTCTGGATAAATATCACTTACCAAAATTAAATCAAGACCAGATAAGCAAATTAAATAGACCTATAACTGCTAAAGAAATAGAAACAGTCATCAAAAGTCTCCCAACCAGATGGTTTTAGCACAGAGTTCTACAAGATTTTCAAAGAAGAACTAATACCAATACTTCTAAATTTTTTCCACACAACAGAAACAGAAGGAATATTGCCAAACTCTTTTTCTAAGGCTACAATTACCCTGATACCCAAACCACACAAAGATATTACCAAGAAAGAGAATTACAGACAGATCTCACTCATGAACATTGAAACACAAATACCCAATAAAATACTGGCAAATTTAATCCAAGAACGCATCAGAAAAATCATCCACCATGATCAAGTTGGCTTCATCGCAGAGATGCAGGGATGGTTCAACATATGAAAATCTGTCAATATAATCCACCATCTAAACAAACTGGTAAAAAAAAAAACCACATCATCCTCTCATTAGATGTAGAAAAAGCCTTCAACAAAACACAACATCTCTTCATAATGTTAGAGAGAGTAGGGATACAAGGAACATACCTAGACACAATAAAGACAATATACAGCAAGCCAACAGCCAACATCAAACTAAATGGAGAGAAACTCAAAGCGATCCCACTGAAATCAGGAACAAGACAAGGTTGTCCACTCTCTCCATATCTATTCAATATAGTTCTTGAGGTTCAAGCTAGAGCAATAAGACAACAAAAGGAGATCAAGGGGATACAAATTGGAAAAGAAGAAGTCAAACTCTCATTATTTGCTGATGATATGATAGTTTACATAAGCAACCCCAAAAATTCTACCAAGGAACTTCTACAACTCATAAGCACATTCAATAATGTATCAGGATACAAGATTATTTGAAACAATCAAATAATTTTACACAGATGATAAATGGGCTGAGAAAGAAATTGAGAAACATCACCTTTCACAATAGCCACAAATAACATAAAATATCTTGGAGTAACTTTAAGTAAACAAGGGGAAGACCTGTCTGACAAGAACTTTAAATCTTTGAAGAAAGAAATTGAAGAAGACACCAGGAAATGGAAAGACCTCGCAGGCTCTTGGGTAGGTAGAATTAACAGTAAAAATGACAATCTTACCAAAAACAATCTACAGATTCAATGCAATGCCCATTAAAATCCCAGCAAAATTCTTCACAACATTGAAAGAACAATACTCAACTTCACATGGAAAAGCAAAAAAAAAAACCCAGGATAGCCAAAACAATACTGTACAAGAAAGAAACTTCTGGAGGCATCACAATCCCTGACTTCAAACTCTACTACAGAGCTACAGTCTGAAAACAGCCTGGTATTGGCATAAAAACAAATAGGATAACCAATGAAACTGAATCGAAAACCCAGACATCAATCCACACATCTATGAACACCTGATTTTTGACAAAGAAGCAAAAAAACATAAAATGGAAAAAAAGAAAGCATATTTAACAAGTGGTGCTGGCATACCTGGATATCAACATGTAGAAGAATGAAAATAGACCCATATCTATCACCATGCATAAAACTCAAGTCCAAAGGATCAAAGACCTCAATATAAAACTAACCACACTGAACCTCATAGAAGAGAAATTGGGAAGTACACTTGAATGCATTGGCACAGGAGACCATTTCCTTAATATAACCCCAGCAGCATAGACACTGAGAGAAACAATTAATAAATGGGACCTCCTGAAACTGAGAAGCTTCTGTAAAGCAAAGGACACGGTCAACAAGACAAAACGACAGCCTACAGAATGGGAAAAGATCTTCATTAACCCCACATCAGACAGAGGGCTGATCTCCAAAATATACAAAAAACTCAAGAAATTGGTCATCAAAAGAACAAATAATCTGATAAAAAAAATGGAGTATGGACCTAAACAGAGAACTTTCAACAGAGGAATCTAAAATGGTTGAAAGACATTTAAGGAAATTCTCGACGTCTTTAGTCATTAGAGAAATGCAAATCAAAACAACTCTGAGATTCCATCTTACACCTGTAAGAATGGCCAAGATCAAAAACACTGATGACAACTTATGCTGGAGAGGTTGTGGGGTAAAGGGAACACTTCTGCATTGCTGGTGGGAATGCAAGCTTGTATAGCCACTTTGGATATCAGTATGGTGATTTCTCAGAAAATTAGGAAACAACTTTCCTCAAGACCCAGCAAATACCACTTTTAGGTATATATTCAATATATATTCAATATATATATTCAATATATATATTCAATATATATTCAAGGATGCTCAATCATGCCACAGGGACATGTGCTCAACTATGTTCATAGCAGCATTGTTTGTCATAGCCAGAACCTGGAAATAACCTAAATGCCCCTCGATCTATGAATGGATAAGGAAAATGTGGTACATTTACACAATGGAGTACTACACAGCAGAAACAAATAATAACATCTTGAAATTTGTGGGCAAATGGATGGATCTAGAAAACATTATATTAGACTGAGGTGACCCAGAAAGACAAATATCATATGTACTCACTCATAAGTGGCTTTTAGACATAAAGCAAAGAAAACCAGCCTACAATTCACAATCCCAGAGAACCTAGACAACAACGAGGACCCAAAGAGAGACACACATGGATCTAATCTACATGGGAAGTAGAAAAAGACAAGATCTCCTGAGTAAATTGGGAGCATATGGACCATGGGAGAGGACATAATGGAAGGGGAGTGGAGAAAAATATATAGCTCAATAAAAACAAAAAAAAATTTAAAAAAAAAAAGAAAAAGAAAACAGTTTCCAGTGGACTGATAAGTGTCTGCAGCTCCCCTGACAAGGGAGGTTTGGGGTCTTCCAATCATGAGGTCACTGGCAGGGAGGCGGAAAGTGAAGGAGGAAGGAGCTGAACATCTCTTCCTGTCCTCCAGGTGCCTGGGAGAACTACTTCTCCTTCCTCAGCTGCTTAGAGGGCGAAGGGAGGGAGTAGAGAGAGAAAGCACAGCTCAGGAAACTATTTCCTCCTTCCCAGTGCTCACTCTGCTTAGATGGCAGGACTCCCGCCACCCATAAGAGGCTGGGCCCCTCCCAATCTCCACACAGGGAACAGTTCAGGGTTCCAGGACTTCACGTGGGAGTCAGATAACCAAACAAGACAGGAAGGAGCTCTAGAAGGAGAGGGATTTCCTTCAGAGAGGCTGAGAGAACAGGCAAAGGTTTCAGTTTCTCTGGATCATATGGCCAGGGCCAAAAGGATTTGGGTCCTCAACAAAAGCTCACAGGTCTTCAGCCAGAGGTGTTTATCTCACCCCAGAGAAAGCTGTTGGTTAGTACAGGGGAACTGGTGGCTGCAGTGGTCCCTGCTACTCAGGATAAGGGCATTGCCAAAGCAACAGCAGCCATTGGCCACAGGTGAAATGGCCACAATCACTGTGGAAGGAGGGTGGGTGGCCCTGTGCAGCTGGTGAGTTTGTGGGAAGTTGTGTGCCATCTAGTCTGGGGGAAGCAGGGACTGGTCTGGGGACAGCTCATGTCTCCCTCCATTTTAGATCTGTTTCTTCAACCAATGGCTACTACACATTCATACTCCTGAATAGACCAGGAGAGTCTAGTCCTGGGCAAGATCTAAGGTCACATCCAACCTCTCCTCCTGGGTCCTAACCAGATGACCCTTCCTACCCTCCAAACTTATCTCCACAGGTGTTCAGACCAGATGGTATTCAATTTACCTATTGTGTGTGTGTGGGGGGGGGGGCGGTATTAGGTGCCTTCAGAGTGCTCAACAGCAACTAGGGGTCCTGGAACATCTTGGGGTATGCACCCCTTAGAAGTCCTTTCCAGCCAGTGTGCTCTTCCCTGCTCCTGGGGGCCCTGAGACCCCTGAGTGTCAGGATCCAGTCTCTGGAGGTCTCAGGTAGACCCCCCCAAACAGAGAACCCACCAGAGAGGACCACTCAGACACAGTCTATACCCAAATGAAAGTTTTTATTCCAGCTGGGCTACACTCAGATCTTCAGGACCCAAGTGTGGCATTGAACATTTAGAGTAAGGGGATTTTAAAGCAAAATCCTTTAAAACCCACATCTTAGTATCTCACTCAACAGCGGTGGGGGAGGTTTGCACAAGCAGGCAGCTTCATAGTTAGCTGGGGCATCTTGACCTCGGGTTCCTGGAACAGACTTGTGTAATTTCCCACAGAGCTTTCTATCCAGGAGACCAAACTCTAGTTCAGCCTAAAATGGCCTTAGCAAGTGTCCAAGATGGAGGAACCTCTGCCACTACTTGTTCTGCCTCAACTGGATATTTAATGGACATGGAAGCATTTGAATGGGGAGACCAGTTTCAATACCTAAAGTACTTGCCTCTGGTAACACCATGGAAACTTCTACGGCTATAGGCAGCCCCAAAGGGAATGCAGAGACAAAGGTCCTTCCCCTTTGAACAGACCCCAAAAGCCTGGCCAATGGACATTAGATACTGTGACCATCCAAAAAGGAAGTGCTCTTTCTCAATTTTTAAAAACTATGCGGGTTTATAGAAGGCCATTTCCACACAAGTATGTACTAAGCTTTAAGCATCTTCCACCATATTCCCCCACGCCTCCCTGCCCTGTGCCCTCTCCCCACCCTTTCGTTCCTCAGTTGACTTCTACTCTGATGGCATCTGTACACACGAGGAGTAACCCAAGGAGAAAAGTCAGAGCTGTTGAGACTATGGCGGCAGCCTGTGTTCGCCCAGCCTGGCACGTTGCTTAGTGGGCTGGTTTTCTATGATGGCCGCCTCTGTTCACTGAGCCTCACTGAGCCTGGCCACTGCGTGCTTAGCAGGCTGGTTTTACAAAGCTATTTCACGCAGCAGGACAACTTGATAACAAAAGCAGCTGTAGCTTAAGTTCAAGGCTCATAGGCAAGGAGAGACCAGAATTCTCCCATATCTCTTCCAGGCATTGTGTTCTGAAGCTGAGATTATGTCTTCTTAACCTCCAAGCAGAACGAAATGG